>NW_023416308.1:21078736-22278736 GCF_014176215.1 Rousettus aegyptiacus | reverse complement strand
TAAGGTCACTGAACTAGTAAGGGACTGAGCTGGCACCGGGAGCTGGGTCTGCCTGACGGGAAGCCTGTGACTACCCTGCCTCCAAGAGTGCCCTCGGCACTCCTGCTGCCACCCATCTGCACTGTTCAGCATGACGGCACACAGCTCTGCTCCAGGGTGCTGGGAGTGCCTGTGCGCCATGAGGACTGCCAATCACCAGCTGTCTGCAGAAGCCGACCTGGTTCTCCTGACCAGGGAGCCGGGCAGGGCAGGGTGGGGTCAGCTCTTCCCTGCAGCCTGTCTCATATACACCCCCAGCACTTCTGACAAAAGAGCAGACAAGCATGATGGCCCAATGGCAGCCCCATGTGCCTTTCAGCGGGCCCGAGGGCTGGATGCGAGGGAAAACTTCTGGGGGCCTCTCTGCGCTTGAGCGCCAGGTGTCACATTGCCAAGGCAGGTTCCAGACACCTGTCACATTCTGATCCAAAATCTGTCAAGGATTGGATGACAGGTTGTGACACAGGAGAACAGCTCGCTAGTTTGAGTGCAAAGCTGTCCGGGAGCCGAGCTGCACATTTCAGCGGCTGCCACAGCCAAAAATACACACAATGTATAATCAACGAGCTGTTCTGGGGTATTCTCCGGGGGCTTAACAGGGTGTATTTTAGGCAGTACTCTATCATTATTAATTTCCTACTCAGAAGGACTGTGTTCCTTCCTTCCTACGTGAAGAGAATTGAGAGCCAGCAAGGCAAAGGCTGGGACGAAAAGCAAAGCGCAGGAATTGGGTGGAGTCTCTGCACCTGGCTCAGAATAAGTGCTCATTGAAGACTTACTGACTACAGGCATAAGTCAGTTTGACCCCTGGCTCAGCCACTCACTAGCTGGAAAACGCTGGAGAAAGTTGCTCTCTTTAGACCTCAGTTTTTAGATCTATAAAATGGGGCAACATACCTATTTCACAGGTAAGTCGTAGGGATCAAATAAGAAAGCATTTGTGGAAAGACATAGAGTAGCAGCTTCCATTCATTACAGGGGCTGTAGACTCAAATGGCTACAGTGGGAGAGGGAGGCACCAGGCAAAGACTGAACCGGCTGTGAGTAATACGTAGGAAGTGGTGGGGGCTGGGGAGAAATAATGGACACCACAGGAGGCCCCTTGTGCACTTTCTAATTGACTGCCCTGCACGGCCACGCAGGCTGGGGCTACCCGATCCTGTGATTCAAGGGAAGCCACATGACTTTTTAATGTCAGCTCACCAGGCCAGATGGACCACATCTGAGGATGAGGCGCTCTGGCTTACTGAGCTGGCATTTCCTCAGGCATTGTGCTTGTGCATTACCCATGGGACCTCACTGCATTCCTAAGACACCACAGGGTATGAGGCCAGAATTAAATCCAAAGCGTGAGGTCCCAGCCTCTACACTAGAACCATGCAAAGGGTGGTGGCTGGGGTAACAATGATGATAGCACAGTTTTGGACTATGTCTGATCCAAAGCATGTGGGTGATAAATATTACTGAATGAACAGACAGTTAGCAAAAAGAGCAGGGAAGAGGCAGCCAGGTAAGAAATCATCCCTGGAATCATGGAAGGCTATGTCAGCAATAACCTGGTGCTCCTACCACGTGTGACCCCAAACCCGGCCCATCATGCTTAGCTCGTACTAGGCACTGCCCTCAGCACTTTCCATGTATCCTCGCACTTAATCACTCCAATCCCCTAGGAAGAGGCTTAAAAATAAGGCACACTTGCTTGTGTGCATACACACAGGACCCAAGGTCTAAGCTGGGCCCCCGGAGATTGCCAGTATAGTCAGACCAGACAGCCCTTGACTCAGACAGTGGTGCGGGTAAGTGACCTTGGGTCTTACTTCCAGCAATAAGTAGTGTTCCGGGGCTGGGGCCCCTGTCATCTCTCCCAGCACTCGCTCGCACTCCAAAGAAATGGCATTTATGGAGGTCAAGAGGGGTGTCACGATCTCTGGGAACTGGAGGAAAAGGAACAAAGACCTGTGAAACCTAGGGGCAGGCAGGCACTGGGCGACTGCCCTGGAAATGGGGTGGGGGGAGGAGGCATCCCCATGGCCCACACCCACCCTGAGGAAACGTCCTCTCCTTCTGGCCTGGTCTCTCTCTGCCTTGCCCACATGCCCAACATACGTAGGGGATGCTTGCTGCAAAGCTGGCATGTCTAATAACCCGTCCCTCCTCCCAGCTGGAGTATGAACAGACTGCCTCCCTATCCCACCCCTCCACTAACGCATGGGGCAGGGGGAGACTCTGGCTCGCACACATGACTGTCGTGACCCATGGGACACCAGCCCAAGGATAGAGCAGGAAGCACCTTGAGCATCTTGTTCCTAAAGCTGGCAACGAGAGCCTTGGTGCTGCGAGGGACTTTGGTGTTGGTCAGCAGGATCTTCAGAGACGGGGGCCTGTGGGGTGAAGAGGGTCCACAGTGAGCTTAAGATGGAGGAGATGGGTCAGGGCTGGGGCTAGAAACATTCAGAGGGGCAAAGGCTCGTGACACCGAGCCCAGCATGCCTGGAGCCGACCACAGCTGTGTCTCTTGCTTTAGCCTTGGGGTGGATGATCACTTAGTTCATCATTCACTCATTTATCTTTGGGCACCTATATGTGCTGGGCACATGTGAGGGCCTAGCATTGCCTGGGGTTAGTAGAGCATGGCACATTCATGGAGTCAGAAGTTCAAAGTCTCTGCAGTGAAGAGTACAAGAAGGGGTCGAGGTTCTGTCATGTGAGCCACCTCAGAGAACTGGAGTAGAGGGTGCTGTATATTTAGAAAGAAAAAGCAACAGGTCCTGGATGGATTGCAGAGAGGTCGTGCAGAGAGGGAAGACACCCAGGTTAGCTGGTGCACTCAACACAGGAGCTTGAGGGAGGGCAGGCTTGCAGAGGAGTCAGGTCCCCAGCACACTGAGCCCATTCTGCTCCAAAACCAGATGTGGTAAGAGGGAGTCAGCTGTCCTCGCTGGGATGCTCCAGGTAAGAGAACAAAGGGTCAGGGAGGCCACAGTAAGCCGGCTCTCCAGCAGGGTCCCATTTTCCTCACCTGCCCTCTGAACTCTAATCTCTCATAAAGCCACAATCCCAATTGTCCTTGTGGTTAACTGTCTTTGGGGGGTAAAGCCTCTTTTTCTTGTCATCCCAATCTGCCTTTCAGAGGGCTGCTAGCAGGGACAGAGGGTGGAGACTTTGGATGAGCTCTGGCCTGAGACTGCTGGGGATGAGCAGACCCTTTGATACCTTTATTCGCTTTTCTTTTCACAGCTCAAGATTGTAAAATCCAATAGGGCTGGAAAAAGCTGCCAGAAACCTGCTTGATCTCACCGCCCATAAGCCCATGAAATTAATATCGATTCCTAGCCTTGGAGGCCAGCTTTCTTTTTTTTTTTTTAACTTTACAAAAGATGAACATTCTATTTGGCTTTTCTCTTGCCTTTAAAGGCAAGTCGTTTCTCAAAAGAGCAGTGTTCTGGGAAGCCGCATCTTGATCCACTTTGCAAACAATGCATTTATTTTATAGAGAAGCACCATGCATGGAGCCCTTACGAAAGGGCTTCTCCATAAGCCACTGGTGGGATTAATGTGGTCTGGCCTCTGTTTCTCAGAGAATCCACCATCTGCTCACAGCGGGGCCCCGCAGCCAGCAGCAAAGGTCAGTTTGTTCTGTTCCCATCCATTGGGGCGGGAGGAGTTTGGGAACTGCCTCTTTGTCTTTTTTAGATAAGTCCTCTGCAACAGGTCTCCTGCCAGGCCCACAAAACCCTGGGCTCCTATGACATCCTGTGACCAACACCTTGGGCTATGCCCCCTTGTGTACTCCACCTGGCTACCACCTCAGCCTCATCTATCTCCGCCTGCCCTGGGTGTTTGCTCCACTCAGCCACCCTGGCCCCCTGGCTGCTGCCCAAAAGGCCAGGCACACTCTCGCCCAGGGCCTTTGCGCTTGTGTTTCCTCTGCCGGGGAGCCACCCCCATCCTCAATAGCCCCATGACTCACTCTTGTATTTCATTCAGGTCTCTGCTCAGAGGCCTCTACTGATTATCCCATCCAACTAGCTCCCTCCTTCACCTTGAGCACCTTGCCCTGCTTTGTTTCCTAAAGGCACCTGACATGCTCTTAAAGAGCAATTTATTTTTTGATTGTCTCCTCCCACAAAATGTGAATTCTGTGAAGGCAGGACCTTTTGTTCCCTGCTGAGGCCCTACCACCCAGTACTTGCTCAATAATATTTCTGGAACAATGAATAAACTTGGTCAGCAAAGAACTAAGAACTTTATAAACACCATTTATTTCATGCTCAGGATCCCCACTGTATAAATAAGGAGATGGAAGCCTCAACAGTGACTCCATCCAAGGGTACGTGGCTGGCAAGTGGCAGAGCTGGGCTCAAACCCAGGCCTACGGACCCTAGGGCCTCTGTCTACACCACACAAACCAGCCCCTGAGCATGCCTCAGGGCCTCTCCCCGTCCCCCCAGCCTTGGAAACTCTCCACCATTCATCTCTTAATTCACCCTGGGAGCCAGCACGTGCCCAGGCCCCATCTTAATTGGTTTTCTATCCCGGGGAGCCCAGTTCAATGCTTAGAATACAAGTGGCTCTCAGGAAACAGTGAACGAATGAAATGCCACTGCCTCCATGAAACACCCCCAAATCTGCTGCCTGATTTATGACGCCCCTCACTGTCATCCAGCAGACTGAGAACCCTTTGGATGCCTTCCTTCTGAAGGTTACAGTTGTGACTGCCACCTCCCAAAGACTGTGAGCCTGAGGGCGGGCCTGAGCCCAGACATTTCGGAATCTGCTCACTCCAGCACATGGATTCAGTATACCTGGCAGAGCCGGCTCCCACTTGGGCCTTGAGGCTTCACTGCTATCGACTCCACAGGCAGCCAGAGGAAACTGTGCTGCACTCCTAAATGGCTCTGCCTCCCCCTCTGTGTCGAGCAGAGGCAGTCACCCAGGGGGATTTTGCAAATCAAGAGGTTCAATTCTTCATGTTCACTTTAAGAATACTTAAAACTGCCCAGGCCATCAAGGGTATGCATATCCAAAAGCCACCAAGTATCTGAAGGACATCACTTTACAGAAGCAATGTGTGCCATTCTGTCATTACAAAGTTGGAGCTGGTAGGTGTGCCCAGGCTAAACTGTGGGGGCTAGATGCAGGGTCAGTGGCCCAAAGAGTGTTGCATCTTTGCTGCACATGTTTAAAAATGCAGAGAGGAATGCTGAACTTATGGGTTTAGATGTAGATTCTCTGGTCTTTGAGTATAAAGCTCCCAAGATGTGGCTCAGAACTTCCATATTGAGATGATCCCCGCTGAGAAAAGAGCAGACTGTTCATAAACCAGAAGAGAAGGTTGCACAGAAGAAAAAACTGAAGAAACAAAAACTTATAGCCTGGAAGTAAATTCAGCATCAATTAATGCTAATAAAAGTAAACAAAACAAAACAAAACAAAAAAACAATGAAGAGCCTCAGAAAGGCAGGCTTGGCTCCTGGAAGCCAACATAGCTGGGACAAGAAGATCCCAGAGGTATGACAGTGCAGCACCATGTCATCCCAGGTCACTGAGGAACTAACAGTGGCCCAGCTGGTGAGGGCGCAGGCCAGGAACTGCTGTCCATCCTCAAAGACAGCCCTGGGTAAAGAAGGGGAAAGTCAGCCCTGGGACCTGCATAGCCATAGAAAGGCCCACAGTGGTGACAAAGTGCCCTGAGACACACACCATCACCTGACCTGATCGAGGACTCAGGGAAGAGCCAATAAGCACCCACTCCTGCTTGCCCCATTCTTCATTCCCTGCATCTGACATTTCCACTCTGAGTACAAACAGAATAGAAGATACTGAAATTTAATATGCATGTTTGTAATTCCAGTTACGCCAGAGGGAGGGGGTAAAGAAACATGTAAAACAGGTTGAAAGCTGCCAAATGTTCTAAGCCTTTCTCAAGCTTCCCTCGGTCTCCCATCCTGGTTCTGCCTTGCGTGCCCTCATTACCACAACTCTCATATTGTCTTGTGGTGGCTTTTGTGTGCATGTCTGTCTCCTCCCACTCGAAACTGTGTCTAAGATTTATCTTTATATCCCTAGTTTCTAGTACAGTGTCATCAGGAGCACATAAGATATCAATTCTTGTTTGCTGAATGAATAACTAAATGAGCATCCACGGGTCTGGTGGGAAAGCCACAATCTGCAAGGTGAATGGCACAGCCACACATGACTTCCCCTTTAATCTCTTGACAATTTAAGAGGTGGAGTACAGAAGGAAAGAGCAGGGCTTCCTCATTGCCGATGGCCTATGAGGGCAACATCCTGGGAGAGCAAAGCCCAGGGGCACCTGCCCCACACGTTATAGAAACAGAGCTCCCTGACTGGACACGGCCAGGCTGGAAGGTGCTGCTCCACCCCAGAATTACCTCTTTATGGATGAAATCTTTCCTTGTTGGTATCGTAGTGCTCCTCCTAAAAAGAAAAACCAGTGGGTCAGAAAAGCTACAGATCTTTGCCTCTTAGGATTGGATTCTGGGGTTGGTTTAAGTTTCACACCATCCAGGGAACAGACTAAACACCACAACTATGGTATCAGCACTTTAGCTCAGGAGGGCACAAAGGCATTCCATGTTCTGCCAGGGAGTATTCACCAGGCCTCAGGTTCCGGAGTCACTCCCTTCCCTCCAGGCTGCCTGGCTCCACATGGTGAAGTGATGAAGGTGGGGCCCAGGACCATGCCTAGGTCCAATAAGCAAGGGAAGCTCAACTTGTGTGGTCTGCAAACGCCATAACAGTGGTTCTACAGCTTTACTTGGCGACTTCCCTGGGGAGCTCCCTAGCACTGTAGCTTTCCGGGCCTCAGCCCCACCCCACCCCATCCCCCCAGAGATCCGGGTATAGGAAGTATAAGGCTGAGATCTCTTCCATTCCCTTTAAAACAGAAAAATGCTATTTTTCTCAGAATCCATTGTTTCTATTCATCCCAAATTAACAGAACCTGGGTATCTAAGAATCTTAATAATGAAAATAAAGAACACAAGCCTGAGGTAGCACCTACCCCAGGTGCAGACAGAGTTATCCACTCCAGAGGGGTTACCGTGAATCACCTTCTCTCCCTGGAAGGCCCACTTGTTAATTAATTCCAAATCTTCCGCTGCCCACCTGAAGAAGACACAGAAACTCATCTTTATCACAGTGGTGAGTGGGGGCCAGTGGTCCCCTTTGGCAGCATAGGCAGGGGTCCTGGATGGGCTTGATGGAAACTAAAAGGCCATGGGGCTTGGGCCCTCAAACTCAGAGAAAACAGCTTGGAACCTCTCCAGCTAAAATGCAAACCATACCTTCTCTTCCCTCCAAAACCTCCCTGCCTGGCACTGTGGAGCGAGCCCCAGCTTTGGGATCACATGATCCTAGTTTGCCTCTTACTGGCTGAGTGACTCTAAGCCTGTTACCTAACCTCTCTGGATCCCACTCTCATCTATAAATGGTTAACTCCAAACTCTACCGTCCTCAAAGGCTAGTGGCAAGGTGTCCACAAGCAGCAGGCAGTAGCTATTACTATAACAGACCCTTACAGAAGCACCCACTCCTGAACCAAGCCAGCCTTGAAGAGCAAGCAGAGGGATGGCTTTCCCAAATGCACAATCATTATGAATTACAATTCCAGACAGCCTTGGTGAGCCAGGTTTGCCCCGGCCATCTCTGGCAGCCACTCTGCCTTCCTTGGAAGAGGTGTGGGCTCACTGACAGTTTTAAGTAAATTGACCCCAAATATGTGAGTATCAAATAAGAATAAACAATCAACCCCAATCCCCCATCCTTTTCTCTTGGCTCATTTCCTTTCTGTTGATTCCCTTCCCTGTGAAACAGCAGAAGGCAATGGTGGTTTGGCGGTCTCGGATAGTGCCACAGGAGTCTTCACAGGGGATTGGATTCCCATGCCTTCTGATTCGGAAATGCTGGGGGCGGGGGTTGGGGCCTGCTCTCCCCAAAGGTTCTGAAAAGGAACTACTGGGTCTTTAGGGAAGGTAGAGAACTAGTGGAAAGGAAGTAGCCTGAAAAAGCCCACACAGACACACGACACTAACAAGTCACCCTCTGCTTTCTAGTCTGTCAAGCCACCCTCTGCTTTCTAGTCTGTTGCATTGTTGGTAGGTGTCTATTCAGGGGACCCAGGCAACCAGGCCTTCATTATCTGGGTTATAGTCAGCGATTAGCACATAGTGATGAACAGCTGCCACAGAATCAAGGCTGGAAAGCCCCTCAAGGGACCATCTAGTGTAGACCTGCACTTTGAGAGGAGGAAACGGGAGCCTCAAAGAGAAAAAGGTGTTGCCCGAGGCCACACAGCAGGTTAGCAGGCAAACCGGACTGAAATTCCTGGAAACCATCACCTCCCATTACCTACAGCTGCAGTCTCCCATTATCTGCTGGATTCTGCCCCTGACTAATAACCTCCTACTCCACCCCTCCTTCGCTCCATGCACAGGAGCCATTCAAAGCAACTCAGGAATGACGACAGAGGTATGATATCAAAAGCCCCCAGACCCACTATAGACACAGAGACCAAAGCGACCTTTGGGCTTAGTCTGAATTCAACTCTATTTTAACCTCTATGTCTCAAAAGAAGAATTACTGACAGTGACAGAACTTTAAAAGGACACTCACCAGGGCCTGGGAAAACAGAAAACCACAGCATTTTCAGGGCAGAGAAAGAAAACCTCAATTCAAAGCCAAACACAGGAAGGGGACAGGGCTCCTCAGCCACAGGCCAGCATACCATGTTCTTTGGGGTGCCCCAACAGCGGACACAGAGAGCGCAAGAACATTCCTCTTGGAGGAAACACAGCTGTCCCCACCCTGGCAGCCAGCACTATCTGAGTAGCCTTCTCTTCTGCTGGCTACTCCAGAGACAGATGAGGCCAGCAGTCCACCCACACAGCACAGCTGGGCTCCATGTGGCTGGGACTAAAGGATCCCTGTGGGAGGGCTCCCCCGAGCCATCTAGGTCAAGGGACAGGCCTCACCAAGAAGCTGCCAAGCTGGCTTCTGAGGCCTCATTCACTACTCCTGGGGTGAGGCCCAAGGCAAATTGCATAACCTCTGTACTCAGGGTGGTTTTCTCAAGGAGTAGTCTCCAAGCAACAGAAACTCTGCCAGCAACTCTGTACTGACAAGCCTCACTCACTGATCACAGTGACAACTGCACAGAAATATACTCCCTCTGTAGAGACAGGTCAAGTACACGCCCTATCAGGCACACCTCCTGTGCTTATTTCTGGGCACGTCATAATTTTTTTCATAACCATCTGGTATGACCTGGCAATACCTGCACCAGTGTTAGTACTACGATTTACAGAGGAGCCAAGGGGTGCAGCAGCTTGGCCAAGGTCCCACAGTGAGTCAATGGCAGAGCTGAGCCTAATGCCTCATCTAAGCTGTTGCCATCTACACCTGGGCTCTGGTTTTCTCTACCATACCATGGGCACTTGAACCCAAAAGAAGCAAGGTGGGGGTGAGAGGTGGGGTCTGGGGAACTCACGTGGTTAGTGTAGGGGGAAATGCCTGGGTTCAAATCCCACTCTGCCATCACTAGTTGTGTGGACTGGTCCAGCCTTTGGCCTCCCTGTCCCTCGGCTTCGTCTGTAAAATGACCACGTGACACCTCACAGGATGGTGGTCAGCTCTCAGTGTGAGAACCCACACTCAGATCATGGACCATAAGAAGGACGATGAGCAGGGAGAGGGCCATGATTACCTGTTGGCAGCCTCCCCGTCTTTCAGTGGGTTTGGGATTTCCTCGCAAGCAGTCAGGAGGGCAGCTGCCAAACACACGGAGTAAGCAGCACTGGAGCCCAAGCCAGCCCCGGCGGGCAGCTGCGACCACACCACGATGTCCAGGCTGGGCAGGGCCCTGAAACACAGAAGGGCACAGAGTGACTCTTTCGAAGGGCAGTGAGGTGCCACAGTTGAACCAGTAGCCCAGGCCCAAGATTGGACATTGGCGAGGCCTGACTCTACGTGTTTGGCCCAGTTTTCTGAACTTGGGGCGACTTCCTGAATCCAAAAGCATCCCTATAAGATGACAGGAACTTGTGGTGAAATCAGACAACTTGAAAACAGTAGTCATTTAAATCGCTGTGCTGTCCAACCAGCGCTCTTCCTAAAAGTGCCTCGTGTACCACCAACCATTTCTCCAAAATCCTTCCTGTTCCCCATACAAGCGAGGCTCTCATGGCCCTGCTCTTAGCACAGGCTGGTCTCTCTGCCCAGGATAGTTTTGCACCTCTTTCTACCCCGGAAAAATTCCTACCCATCCTGCAAGAACCTTCTCAGATGTCGTTTTCACTGTGACACTTCCCATGACTACCCAAGAGGCCATTCCCAGCCTCTTCCCACCACACACATGGCGCTGGGCCACTTAACTAGCATCTGCTGTATGAGTGAAGGGCTACCCCCTGAGCTTTCCCTTTGGATTCTGGACCAAAAAATCATAGTGTTGACTCGTGGTGTGCCAGTTCACATACAGCTGACCCTAGAACAATGGGGGGATTAGGGGCACTAACCCTGACTGGCAGTTGAAAATCCACATGGAACTTAAGTCGGCCTTCTGCATCCGCAGATGTGAAACCTGAGGGTTGACTGCTTATTTATGAAAAAAAAAAAAACCATCAATAAGTAGACCCACATAGTTAAAAACCAGGGTTATTCAAGGGTCAACTGTATAATATTTCTAAATCTCCAACAGTTTTGAGGAAAATAATACAACAACAATAATGGCTACTATTTATCAAGCAACGTGCCAGGGTCTGTGTCAAGCCCTTCAGATAAATGAACTCATTTAAATTCACAAGAATGCTACCAGGTAGGTACTACAATAAACCCCTTTTACAGATGAGAAAACTGAGGCTCAGGAAGGGTAAGAACCTCAAGCAAACCAGCACGTGGCCATGCTGGGGTCGGAACCAACGCAGCCTGACTCTCAGCACGTGTTCTCTATCACTGTGTGACACCACCTCAACAGGACCGTCAGCGTCTAGGAGCTGGCTTTCTCAGGTCCTGTCGTAAGGGGTGAAGTGGGTACAGGCTTCACTTTGCTAATCGCGGTGTCTCCCCGGGGCCTGTGGCAACAAGGGTGCCTCCATGGGCATGGGGTGGGAGAAGCCACAGTGAATTCAAGAATAGAACCTGCTTGGGTTCTACTGAATTGAAGAGGGAAGAGGAGGCGAAATAGGGTTAAGAATGTCAGCGTAAGGATTAAAGTGAACTGAGTTGATCCCCAGCTCTACTACTAACTAGCTGCATGACCTAAAGTGACCTTATCTGTGTCTCAGTTTCTCCCTGTGCAAAACGAGATCAATGCTCCTCTCATAGGGTTGCTGTGAATATTATAAACAGACCATATATAAAGTGCCTAGTATGGTGCCTGACACATGGTGAGACTGCTAGCGGCTACTGTTATTAGAAACCTGGAAGGGAGCATGTGCATTCTTCAGCAGCTAAAACTAGAGAAACCCTTGCTCATTTTCCAATGAAGGCTGAACCAAAACTGTTCCCCGACCACACACATACCTCTGCTTCCGGCAGATGGACAGGTACAGGTAAAGGAAGGCCAGCACAGCCAGGCGCTCGTGCTCAGTACAGTCCTCAGGGAAGCCTGCCACCTCCTTCAGCTTTTCCACTTGCTCTTCGGTCAGCACTGTAAAGTCACCTTGCTCTGTCACACAGGGAAACGAGCACACATGGATGGGTGAGAGCCTCAGGTGCTTTTACAGACAACAGAATACAAAGAACTGAACGACCATGGGATTTGGAATCTGGATGGACATGGACTCACTGTCCCGGCACCACAGCAGAAGTCCTTCAGTGGGCTTTAGGCTTTGGAGGCACACTTGGGTTTGGGTCATGACTGTGACACTGACTGGCTTTGTGGCCTTGAGCATGTGACTTAACCTCTCTGAACTTCTGTTTCCCTCCTTGGTAAACAGAAATAACAACAGTAACTCCTCTCACAAGGTTGTCATGACGATAAAGTTAAATAAGGTACATAAATCCTTAAACATCTTTGGGCACATAGTAAGTGCTTAATTAACAATAGTTTAACAAGACATACACACAAAGTGATGCCAGCTCAATCACTCAAAAGCCTGGGTTTGACTTCCATGATATAAAAACAATACCAAAGGCAGTATTATGTCATTCCCCCAATAGTTCCCTTTCTAAAAACATAATTAGCGAGAACAGGACATCCAAATAAAACCAATAAATATGAAATGTGGAGATCTATTGGGGCAGGAGGGAAAGACCAGGTAGCAGTTTCTCTTCCAATGCATGTAAGAGGCTGGAGCACCTTTGCCTGAGACGCTGAGGAGGCAGAACAAGTCTGACCAGCTTACCGTCACAAATCACTCCCTGAGTCCCGTGTTAAATTCTAAAAGGACATGAAATTACCTGTGTTGGGAGACTTCAGGGTGGGGCATGTATTAAATGCTATGTATTGACTAAATTAATGATACAGTAAAAGGCAGCCAAGCCAATGACAGTATTATGAGAGCCCAGACATTTCAGAGCTCTGTGACGGAAATGGAATGGTTCATTAAGAACCTGGGCTCTGGAGTTTAGAAAGATCTAGGTCTGAATCCTTTCTGTATCACCAACAAGCTGTACAACCTGAGACACCTGGCCCCTGAACTTTAATTTTCTCAGACATAAAATGGGGGTGAATAACACCACTTGCCTCCAGGGAAGGCTAGAGAATTCTAAAGTGCTAGCACACACAACATACTAGTTCAGTGCCTGAAATACTTAAATGTCCAATAAATGTTCACTGTTTATTACTATTAGGAGGGAATAGTGAAAGAAAAAAAATTGCAGATCCTTGTGACCAAATAGAAAACAGTCTCCAAAAGGCTCAGATTCTGTCTCCTTGGAGAACTGATATGTCCTCATGTATGTACTATCTTCTGCATCCCGGCCCTAGCCCCACCTCCAATCCTGCTGGATCCTCATTGCCACCCTCTCAGGCAACATGACTCTGCTCACAGAGGCTCAGAGAATTAAGTGACCTGCCTATGCTCACATAGCCATGTCCCATCATACCTAGCTGCTTCCATCCATGCTACTGACATACAGAAGCAGCAGCCAGGTCTCAGGGAATATTGTAGCCTGGTCCAGTAAGCAAGGTCCAGGTTGCTGTGGATAGACATTTTCTGAGACATGCTCCAAATCAGTGGCTCTTAACTGAAAGGGCCCAGGGGAACCCCTTCAAAATATATCTCCCCATCCCTACTACCACTTCTGATTATCAATAAGAGAAGGGCAGCATCAGGAATTCATCTATATTGTTACAAACAACAACAACAAACCTCCCCAGGGATTCTCAAGGCAGGACTGAGGTTGAAAATGGTAGCTTGAAAATGAGGGTTTTCCACTCTTACTCCATATTCCTATAGTATCTGGGAGTGGCTTGCTATGGACTGACTCTCATAGGGGACAGGAAACAGTTTGGGATAAATCCCTGGAGGATTCTCACTTGCCCCACTATGGTTGAGAAACACTGTACCAAACAATGAGAGGAGACAGCAACAGAACCCACATTTCAGCTCTGATGCAGGTGATGACTCCACTGATGGAAAAACTTTGCCTGCAGATTAGTGGACACAACATTCTCAAAGCTATCAAAAATTAGCAGAGAAGTCTTCATTTATTAGAAGACAATCTTGATATACTGAAGAAGAAAAAGAGACTCATACAGTTCTGAAGTTTGTATGGACTGACCCAATTTTAGATAAAAAACATGATACTCCCTATCTCAATCAATCTACCTATAGAAAATAATCTAGGAGGATTAACACCAAAACGCTTGAGTTGTCATGCAGGGTGGGGGAGTGGAAAATAATAATAGGTCATTCCTTTTACTCAAAATGTTCCAGTATTGACTGTATTTTCCAATAATACATATACTTTTATTTTAAATACCTTTTAATTATACAAAATGTCAATACATTCTCCTTGTTAAAACACCATAAGAAGTCTCCCTTCGTCCACTCCTGGCCCTTAAGACCCTCCCAGATGTCACTAATCACCATTGTCAGTTGGATACATATCTTCCCAGCCTTTTCCTATGCATTTACACACATACTGATACTTACCCTGTGTCATCCTTCATCATACTATACATGCTACTGCGCATCTTGTTTTTTACTCAACAGTAGGCCTTGATATCTGTCCACAATAGCCCACATAGATCTAAGGCATCATCTTATGCTTTTACATTTAAAAAAATTAATAAATAAGCAAAACTAATTTTATGGGGTCAGGAGAAAAAACACCCCAAGAATGGCTGGCCTCTGGCTCCCTCAGGACGGGCTGGAATAACTACTCAGCCAGTTTTTTTTTGCCCAGGCTCTTTCCACACCTGGTTCCTCCTCCCTACACTTACCCAGAAAGCTTGTGTCTAGCAGCTGAAGCTTAGCCACATCCCAGGTCCGCTTGATACCAATGTTTGGTAGGTTAAGGTCCAATTTCCCATTGCCTTGGGGTTGAAGACGGAGGAATGTTCTCAAATTCAAGGCCACAGCCAGTGCTACCTATAGAACAAAGGGCAAAAGCAGTTAGCCTGAGGGTGGGTGGCCACAAGCCTGAGTCCTATCTTAGGGAAAAGGGACTAATTTCAATGTACTGAGAGAGAGAGAGTAAACACTGGCATACAGGTCACTCACCCATGCCTTTGGCAGACATTGCTAATCAATTGTGGCACACTCTCTCACTAAGTCTGGGCACAACCTTTACCTATCAATTTAGAGGTTTATACCTACTTATATTGCTTTCCCCATGCGAAACTTTAGAGGTTCCCAATACTAATGAGTGGCTTCCCCATAATCACCATGTTTTCAAAGATAAATATAAATAAAAAAACACAAAGAATGACAGAGAGGAATGGGAAAAGCATAAGCTTTGGATTCAGACAGATCTAGGTTCACTCCGAGCTCTACCAAGGTGTATGGGACCTTGGTCAAGTTAGCAATCCTCTCCAGAGTCTAAACTACCACATTGGTAAAACAGGATTAAAAGTTTAACCTCAGAGCATAGTTGTAAGAGTTAAATGAAATGATACATGTTTCAGACTCATCTCCCCGACTTCTAAATGGGGAAGTACCCCAAATTCGGTCCTCAAACCTCTTTTTTTTCCTCTGCTGAAGCTCACTTTCTAAATGATCTCATTCCACTTGTGGGGCCTTGCCTATTGCCTTTTTTCTATCTTACTCAGTGGGCCAGAGAAGCCGTTCAGTAGGCATAAGACCTGTCTTTTCCTTATCTGGCTGAGGAGAAACTAACCTCCTCTCTGCTTTACTCCCAGGCTATGCCTCAAGTCTTCCTTTTGGCTTCCTTTAAAATTAGCATCAGGGAGAAGTGGTGCCCAATCTGTGAAGGCTCTGGGGGCCTTTTACCTTGCCATAGACCACAGCATACTCTCCATGAAGGATGATTTTCCCTGGAGCGGACACCAGCAGGACTTGTGACAACATGGCTGCTTGGAACCCTGAAAGGGAAAGCCAGAGAGAGAACAGAAGTTCCCCAGACCTTACAGATCTCAGAAAATGCTTAGTTCAAGCTCATCATTATAAGAAAAAATGGCAGCTACCATTTAGCACTTGCTATGTGCTCAAAAGGCAGCGTGGTGCAGTACAGCAGTGAACCAGACACATCAGAAAGATCTGGGTTCAAACCCCAGCTCTTCTACTCCCCAATGATGTCATCTTAGCTAACTCACTTAAATGGCTATGAATTTCAGTTTCTTCACATGTTATATGGTGACAATAACTGTACTTACTTCAATAGGTTTTGGGAAGGTTAAATAATGCAAGGGAAACACTTAGCAGTGTCTGGTACATTGTAATCACTCGATTACTGATAGCTGGTTATTACTAGATCTGTTCTTGGTTCCAGCTTTTATTACTACTACTACTATTATTAAAGGTAGAAATTTAAGTGAAATCACGGACCAGAAAGCACTCTTTCCTGGACTGTTTAGACTGTTTCCAATCTGTCACAATTATAAAAAGGCTGCAGAAAACCGCTATTACGCCCCTTTTTGCACACTTAAGCCAGGGGAGGGGGTTGGCCCAGGAGACCTAAGCGTTCTAAAAAGCAACCTGCTGGGTCTACGAGTGTGCATTTTAGATTTTTACAAATGGTGAAAAATTACCCTCCATTTAAAGTTCTAAGTGCATTAATTACCTGAGTATAATATGACTGAACTTCACGATAAGTACTATCGTGACCTCCTTTTCTTAGCGGGGAAACCTATTGCTTGTCCAAAGATCAAATCAGGTCTGTCAGATTCGAAGTCGCCGACCCCCTCAGGACGGATCCTCGAGTTGCGGAAACTGAGCCTGAGAACCTGGGAGCCTGTCTGGGGTTGTCCTGAATCTCGGCTGGGACCTCGCGCCACCCGACCCCAAGACTCTGGCCTCTCACCTGACGCTACGGTCAACCCAAAGGGCTAGAGCGCGAGCCGTTCGCGGACCTCAATCCAGGGAGCCACAGCCCGGGAGAAAGCGGCCTTTCCTTCCTCCCAGCCAATCAGAGAGCGGGATTCGGAAGTCCCTTTACCAATTGGCTTGAGTATTGGCCAATATCTGTTGCCAACCAAGTCGTCACAAGTTTCCCCGCCCAGCTCCTTCCGGAAACCAATGGGAAACAAGGCCCTGGGAGTGTCCCGCCCTGGGCTGAGAGCCACGGACCAATGGAAAATGGCGGCTGAGCGGTGGGGCGACCAGCTGTAGGTGGAGTCTTCCCGGGACCTGAACCGGAGCCTGGCAGGGTCTACCCGGAAGGGCAAGGAGGTCGGCTATGTGGCGCGTGGGAGGCCGTTTTGGCCTTCGCGGGTGCATTGGCGCCGGCAGGCTACTTTGTTCCCGTTTCCAGAGTCGCGGGTCCCCGGGAGTAGAAGACGGGGACAGGTGAGTGCCTGGTTAGGAGATTAACTCAAACACCTGCCCTGTATTATGGTATCGTCATAGTTACATCACGTAACAGAGAGGTCACCATGGCACCCGCCAGGTGACTCCTCAGTCCTGACGTCACCATGGCAACGAGGGCGCCGTGGAAGCCAGAGGCCAAGATTTCTTTGTACCAGTAGAACGAAGCTCAGCTGTCATCCAGCACGGCAGGGCATATGCCATATGGGCCAGGACGGGCGTCTTACCTGACCTCACTCCGGAGGACGGGCTTCAATTCATATTTTGACCTATCGCCAAAGCAGTTTATACTTTCAGACAGAGATACACCACAAGATCTAAAGATGGTTGTCACATACTTTGAAACCTGCACTCTATTCCCAGACCGCAGAACCTATAGAGTACCATAAGTAATGGAGTCATGTATTTTATAGATCCAGTAATTTAACCTTTGAATAACCTTGTAATGTCACGTTTTCATGTTGAAGTCTGTATTAAAGGTGTTACGTCGCTATTTGAAAATGCCAATTTTCTAACTTGTTTTGGCAATTCCTTATTTCTAAGTATACCTGAAGTTTCATAGAATGGGAGTGGCCCCGGTTTCTCTCCCTGCAGGAGGCCCTTACTAGGGGAGTAGAGGGTAAGAGTTTGGTTTAGGGTTAAAGCAACATTTTGAGTAGGGTAGAAGTAGGGGTCTGGAGTAAGATGGTCTTGGGTATGAATCCTGGCCCTACCTCTTCCTCCCTGGGTGACCTTGGAAGGTGAGTCTCATCGTGTGAACTACAGTTTCCTCACTAGTAAAATGAAGGTCATAGATAGTGCCTACCCGTGGTGCTGTGGGAAGATTCTAGGGATCATTGCAGGACATAATGCCGATAGATCACTTAGCACAGTGCTGGGACAATGGAAAGTGATCGATAAATTCTTTGAGCAAATATTTATTGAACTTCTGCATTGAGCAATGCACTACATCAGCTACTCTGCAGATGTAGATATGGGCAAGACACAGCTTGCCCATAAGAGGGATGGAGGGGAAAGATGTCCACGAGAAATTTAAGCTATGAGCAGCAAGCTGGCGCTGACGGAAAGAGGTGCACCACTGAATAAGCCACCTCTACTCACCACCTCTTGATGTCTGTTTTCTCATTAGGTCACAGCCTTCCTCAAAGACACCCAAGATCCCCAAGATTTACACCAAAACAGGAGACAAAGGTAGGGTTGGGATAGGTAAAAAATACAAAGAGAGACATGGCAGACTCCATTTTAAAGTTCTTCTAAATTCTTTGCAGCCATTAAAAAGTATGTAGCAGATGTCAGTATATATCACCACAATGTGATGTGATATGAAAGATGCCCAAAATATATTAAGTGATAAAAGCAAGTTGTGGGACAATCCAGATACCCACAATCATTTGGATAAAAGCATGTGTGTGTGAGTGCATGTGTGTGTGTGTGTGTGTGTGTGTGTGTGTGTGTTTAGGTATGTGTAGAACAGTCTGAAAAGTTACATCTTGGACTGTTACCTGGGAGAGGGATTGAGTTGTGGGAGAGGGGAATGGACAGAAGGGCTTTCATTGTTTTCTGTACATATTTCTATTATATTTTGGAATGAGTGTATATTACCTTGATAATATAAAAAAATACCAGAGCATAATGTTGTACAGAAAAAAGTAAGATGCATGAGAATATATCAGTATGATACCATTTTCTGAAGTTTAAAATATGCATATCACTAGCATATATTGATTTTTGGATACATATCAGGTCCTTAAATAATGCCGTTTGTTTCAACGTCATTTCATTATAATGTTGATGAGATGCAGTAGGAACTTAAGTCTTGTTTATATCAATTAACCCATAGTAAAATTGATATATGTTGCAATTCCAAGAATTTATCATCAATATTAAATGAGAACTTACTGTATGTTTATATAGTAAAAGTATAAAAACATGCATAGGATGTACTTGATGCCACTGAACTATATACTTAGAAATGATTAAAAATGGTAAATTTTATGTTACATGTATGTCACCAAAATTAATATATATATATGCATAGGAGTGACAAACAGAAGGTAGTATTAATACCCTCCAGCCAAAGACCTCCAGGGTCAACCTAGTCAAATAAAGTTGTGTCATTGAGCTCATTACAACTAGGAAGATGGCACACCATGGGGACCTTGGGGCAGCTCAGTAAGAGGATACTGGAAAGGACTTATAGGATGGGGCTTATGTTAGGTGATTTGGGGCTTTCTCTGGATTAGATGATGTCAGAGCAGGGATAATTCTGTAACTGAGTATCTTAATCATTTTTATCTAGAAGGGGAGAGGGACAAATTGGGGCTAAAGCTGTAATTGATAAAGAAGCAGCAGTCAGTCACATTGGCCAGGAAAGGGGGATGTTTGGTCATTTTTACAGTTTGGACAGTGTTCTGTGCTCAGACATGACTAGGAGTGGTCCCATTTTGATCTTGATCTGTCACCATCACAGAGTGGCCCATCTGATGGTGTTCTGTGAAATCATTTGCATTCAACAGGAGAACACTGCAAGCTACCTGTGGATGCCAGGCCCACACCTCGCAGCACCAAAGCCTGTCTGATAGTGTCAGGCCTGCTCCTGGTTGTCAGGAGTGGGTTTTCTCTTTCTCAGTGGTTGGGGGAGAAAGGTGGGAAATGTGACCTAGGTAGAGATACAGAATACTTTGATTTTATATGAAGTATATATATCATATGTACGTGTATCTCTTATTTCTTTAGCAGGATAGTTAGTACATGATTTTTTACATTTGAAATAAAAGTATATCAGGAAAGAAGTGAGAATAGTGGTTACCCTTGAAGGATAGCAACTGAAAGAGGGTGCATGGAGCTTCTAGGGTGCTACTCATGTTCTGTTTCTTGATCTGAGTGCTGAATACACATGCATATTCAGTTAGTAGCAATTCATCACAATTGTAAACTTATGATCTGAGCACTTTTCTGTGTATGTTATACTTCAAGTAGAAAGTTTTCTAAAAAGTGCATATCAGGAGAATAAAATCTTATTTTGGACGGCTAACCATTTTTTTCACAGGGTTTTCTAGCACCTTCACTGGAGAAAGGAGGCCCAAAGATGACCAAGTGTTTGAAGCCTTGGGAACTACAGATGAATTAAGTTCAGCCATTGGGTAAGGGAGACGGGATTGGCCTTGAGGTTGAGTTTGAATTGGGCATCAGTAAATGTAAATAATATGAAGCCCTTGAGAGTGCTCGCTAGTCCTGGAGGCTGCCAACCCTTAATGAACCTGCCTCAGCCTGGAAGCAAAGGCACATCTGGTCAGCTCCGAGGCTGCCAGGCTGTAGACACCTTTCCATTCTGGCGCTGCCTGCTCTTGCACTGGCATGTGTTCCATGCCATGTGAAGCTGCCCTGCCCCACCATCCCTGGCTCCCTCACTCTCGAGGTGAGTACATGTGTGCTGTTAAGGTGCACGTATTAAGTGAAAGAGGTGAGTTGAGTACAGTGTACAATGCATCAGATGTGGTCCCTTTTGTGAGCCTTGTCTAAGTATATACACAGAGTTTAGAAAATGGACTCAGGGAATTAGTCAGGATTGGCCAGGTCATGCTGTGGTAACAGACGACTGCCAGATCTCATGGCGTAAAACACCAAAGTTGTGTTTTGTGCTCTTACTTCAAGCCCATCATTTTAGATCCCAGACTGACAGGACAGCTTCCGTCTGGAACAACACCAGTAATTGTGAAAGAGGGAAAAGATACCATGCTTAAGCCCACACCGGCTCTTAAAGTTTCCATGAAGTGACAGGTCACATCTGCTCACATTTCACGGGCAAGAGGCAGTCACATGGACACACCTGACAACATTGCAGTAGGAGGGGCAGCATATAAATGAGAACAGTCATCCAGTCCACCAGACTCAGCAAGCTGTTGATAGTGTAAGTCGCAGTTATCGCAAGGGCTATTCAGGAGCTCTGATGTGGCCCTGTGGGTGAAGATCATGGGAATCAGACAGATCTGGCTTCAAATTCTCTACCACTGCTGATTGGCTGTGTGCCTTCAGGCAAATCACCTGACCTCTCTGAGCCTCGGTTTCCTGTCCTATCATATAATCATAGTAATAGTGTCCATCTCTTTAGGTTCTTGTGAGGATTGAATGAGATAATTCCATGTTTCACCCTTCATGCCAGACAGTGCCAAGCGCAAATAATAAAATTGCCAGCTAATAATGTCAGGCTCCTGCTTTTGCTTATCTTTGCCATCTGTTGTCAGTTTCTATAATTCTTCCCATGCTCTGATAATAGTCCCTTTGTGAAGCTTTCCTCTGGGACTCCTTTGAAAGCACCATGGTACAGAAGTGGAGTGCCGAGTTCTGAGGAAGGCCATAGCCAGGGTCCTGACCTGCATCCGGGGCACTTTGCATTCCTTGCCCCACCCCACCCCTCCAGAAAACTCCTACTCAGCCTATAAAGTCCCAACCCCAGCATCACTTCCTCCAGGAAGCTCCCTCTGAACTCTTGCTCAGGCCAGGTTTCCCAGGAATCTAGCCCTTTCCATCAGAGAGCACTGACTACACTTTGCAAGTTCACCTTCGGTCATGTGATATTTAATTCAGGTCTTCATCTCCTGAACAGAGCGTGTAGCACCTCTGCTCACCACTGAATTACCTGGACCTGGCCAGAGTAGGCACTGAGAAAGGAATTGTTGACTAGATGAGGAATGAGTATAAGAAAAAACATTTTGAGAAATACCCTGAACCAAATGAAGGGTTATGATGTTCTTATTGTCAGCAAGAAAAAGAACACAGTGGCTACTAGAGCCAGATTAGTTAAATGGTCTATTACCTGAGAAGCTGTTGCATTACAGAAAGACAGGTCGTGGGGATGTTATGCTAGAGGCAAATTCCTTTTCCTTTTTCCTCAGGTTTGCTATGGAATTAGCTATGGAAAAGGGCCACTCATTTGTTGAAGAGCTTGAGAAAGTGAGTAACGTTGTCTCACCCCAAGCTGGGATTTTTTTTTTACCCCAGAGGCCTGGTAGCCATAACTGGATTTGCCCTGTGACCATCGCTTCCTCTCTGTGACACCTGGGACTAGTTGCTCTCCCTCTGTGAGCCTCACTTTCTCCATCTGTATAATGAGGACATGCAGAAATATTCCTCCTTCACAGGCACGTGGTGAGAATTGCACAAAGAGAGGGAAATGTAAAAGTGTGATGGGCTCAATCTGGGGCAGTTCTGCCCCACAGGGGACATTTGCTAATGTCTAGAAACGTTCTTGGTTATCACAACTGGCAGTGGAGGTGCTACTGGTATCTAGTGGGTAGAGGCCATGGATGCCGCTAAACATCCTACACTGCACAGGACAGCACCACAAAGAATGACCCATAGAGAAGACTTCAGGAATGGTGATAAGGACTTCCCCCTTAGAACACACAGGATGTGCTTAAGGTTTCAGTCCACATGTTGACCTGCTCCCTGGAGGGCTGGCCCTCAGCCTGTTTCAGTCCTCCAGGCCAGGCTGGAGCCCACTTGGGCTCCCAGGAACAGATGAAGGGCAGTGAGATGGGAGGCCTAACTGCTGGAATATTCTGTGAATGAGGTACCTCCTGTGTGACGGGGTGGTTTTCACCCTTGTAATGGGAAACCGTTTAGGTCCACAGTGGTTTTTTCTATCTGCCACGCTCATCTCTCTGAGTGGGGTTTGCAGAGGGAGAGATGAGGTACTCACATGATGAGCCTCCTGTGCTTTGGACCTCTGTCCTGTGGTTCACAGCTTCAATCTCACCTCTGCCAAGAGTCTTCCCTGGCTGCGCCCACTTTCAACTGGGTTGGGCACCTCTCCCAGGTTTCCACAGCCCCCCTCAAATAGCAGGTATCACCAGGAGTGTCAAACTGCCCAGTCCTGTGTCTTTCTCTCTGGGGCCTGGGGCCCCCTGAGCGTACAGACTGTGACTTGTTCACCTGGAGACTGACTCAGTGCGGCCCCAGGGGCTGCTCACTGGGCCTGTGGAAGAATGCCAGGCAGCCTGTTTGCCACTCTCCTCACATCACCCCATTTGATCCTCGCAGAAGCCTAGAAAGGGCAACTCGCCCAAGGCCACACAGCCACAGGTCAATGGAGCCAGGACCCAGCAATACCTGCGGTGATTGCTGCAGTTGCCTACCAATGGGCAGTATTGTTACTCCCCATTCACCAGAAGCCACAGACACCAGGCAGCCAGTGAGGCACCCAGGGTCTGCTGGTCTGTGGCCCAGGGAGCGTCTAGTCTACTTCTGGGTGGGGAGCCTCTGCGCTCATCCACTGTGTCCTCCTCCTGGCATGCAGTCACAATGGCCATCTTATCAGGGATCATAGACCTCCACTCTCCCCATTGCCCACCATCCAGCTCGAGTGGACCTGGCTGGGCACAAAGTCAGAGACAGTATTTGTGGGTCTCATCAGCACAGAATTCCATTGGTCATTTGTCAAGCAGGATCCTGGAGCCCTTTCAGCCGAGTTCAATAGGCCACTTCTGTTTTAAGCAAACCTCCTTGCTCCTGCCCCTCAGGCACAGGCCATGCTTCCTGATGCTGGATCACTCCACACACCTCAGCTGACCATGTTCTCACAGATCATGTCCTTTATTATCGAGAAAGCACTGTCACGTGTGCTCCTGGCCCAACTGTTACATGTTACAAAACCAAAGCTGTCAGTTTAGAGAGAGGAAAAAAAAAAAAAAAACTCATAGGTACCAGGCTCATGGAGAGGCAAGAGTTGGGACAGAAGATTCCTCTCTCTTGACTGTCACTGAGCACTTGATACTTTCTGTATCACCCCACTGTCCCCAAGGGACCCAGGTCCCCTCTCAATGGGGCTGGTGTCCAGCATGCTGAAGGTTTAGACAGTTTGTTAATTAGCCTGTAAATGCCAGGTAATTAAAGTTCTGACAGTCCCCTACAGGCCAGCCCCCACATGCCTGGCTAGTGTGTTAGGCGGCACCTCTGCATGTGCAAACACGTTATCTCCGCTCGGCCCGCCATGAGTAGATCTTCATTCGTTGCTTCCCCAGATCCAGTGCTTGCTGCAGGACATCGGCTCCGCCCTGGCGACACCGCGCTCCTCGGCCAGAGAGGCTCACTTAAGTAATTCTCTCCCTGAGGCTGCTGTGTGTGCTCTGAGGCCTCTGTGGGAACTGGGTGCAAAAGGAGAGGGGGTGCTCTCAGGTGTCACCTGGGGCCCATCAGCCCAACCTACAGACCCTGAGAGGGAAGGAACCTTCCGAGACAGTGGAAGTGGTTTGGAGGGCACCGGGCAGAAGGTATACAGCAGCGGTTTCCTTGATGATGTGGCGTGTGATGGGCCTCATGGTCATGTCCTTCTGCTTCTCAGGACACACTGCATTTGAGGCAGGGCCCATCCAGGAGCTGGAGCAGTGGATTGACAAATACTCCAGCCAGCTCCCCCCTCTCACGGCTTTTATTCTGCCTGTAGGTACTGGGGAGGGCGGTGGGCAGGCTGCAGTCCAGGTGTCTTAACAAAAACACAAGTATTGAATACATCCCTCTCTTTAATTTTGAACAGTGACAGATGTGGTCCCCAAGTCCCCTCCAGACCGTCACCGGTCCGTCCCCAGCTCTGCCCACTCTGGAGGCGGTTGCCCAGTGGGTGCGCCCCAGCAGGGCCCCGTGGAGGCAGAACATTGCCCACGGAGGGGCTGGGCCCGTGTGTGTGTCCATCCGTCCGAGGCGCTCCCTCTCTGCAGTGGGTACACCCGCCCACCCACTGCTCTATCAATGCTCTCTCTCTCCTTTCAGTCGGGAGGCAAGAGCAGCTCTGCACTGCATTTCTGTCGGGCTGTGTGTCGCCGAGCTGAGAGACGGTGAGGAGACTGGTCAGAGCGGGAGCAGGCTGGTGGGGTCGGCCCCATGCTGTCCAGCATCTATCAACAGACCTTCTCCTGACACCTTCACCATGCCAAGTAGACACCAGGCCAGACCAAGTCCCTGTCCTCAGAGCACTACATTATCCTCAGAGCACAGTAACCTGTGACCAAATGACAGATGACGTAACTTACACATCAAGATCAGAGCTTGTGGAGAAACAAGCAGTTAGGGAGAAGGTCCTAGTGAGTTTTGTTGGTTATTTATAATGCTCACATGGTATGAAATTCAAAAAAGTACTTGCGAAAACGCCTGTGCCCCAGCTGCCCCATTCCTCGGGGTTAATTTAAGGGGGGCAGTCTGAGCTGAGCAGAAATGAGTAAAGAGCCCACACTGAAAAGGGCTGGGGGGCGGGGGTTCGGGGCACCAGGGTGACCCAGCCCAGGCACAGGAAGGGTCTCCAGTCATCCTGTGGGAGTCAAGAGGGGAAGGATTACTGCGGGGGTGGGGGTAGAACATTTTCCTGTGCAAGGGCAGAGGCAGCAGTCCATGTCAAAAGGACAGCAAAGAGGCCGAGTGTCTGGATCCAGAGGTGGGGGCAGGGTACATGTTAAGGCCAGAGGCTGAGCCAAGGCCAGGCTGGGCAGGACTTCTTGTAGGCCCAGAGGGGTCTACCTTTATCCCGAAAGCAACAGGAAGCCATTGATGGGCTTTAGGCCATGGGGTGACCCGAAAGGGTCCTGCTGGCTGCTGGGTAGAGTTAGGCCCAGAGAGACCCACATGAAAGCCCAGATGGAAGTGGTCAATAGACTGGCCACTCACTGCCCTACCCCCTAACTCAGAGTCAGAGAGATGAGGGATCCCCAAAAGCTACTGACAGCCTTTAAAAGAAATTTTAAAAGAGTAAGTACAAAATCTTCATTTACACCACTTATAGACCAGGCTGCCACCCAGCTTTACAGATAAATAGAAATAAAGCTGTACTTTGATGTAATAGGCAGGGCTGTGCTAGATACTTTATAGTCATTATTTCACTGATTCCTCACGATGACTCTGGGAGAAAGGTGATGATAGCCCTCACTTTATAGGAGTCAGAAAATTGAGGCCGAGAGAGGTGATATTGTGGCTGTGGTCACCCGAGTAGCCCATGGCAGAGTCTGGATTTCAGCTCGGGTCTGTCTAGAACCCCAGCTCTGTCCAAGGCCCCACATCATTAAAATTTCATCCTTCATGAAAAGCTCTCGGGCCCAAGTAGTTCCTAAAAGGATTCTGGGTAACAAAAAGAGCTTTGGCTTGAAAAGAAAAAGTCATTTGTACAAAGCTATTAATGTCAGCCATGCTCGTAATAAAAATTAGAGACAACCCGAAGGCTCAACAGTGGGAAATGGCCGAGCAGAGGATGAGCCCTCAGTCCACCAGACAGGGAGGTAGACAAGTGCACATGGGACACTAATGGGGGAAAAAGTCCCTTGGGCAGGGGACACAAACCCAGAGCTTTGGTCTTTTGGGCAGAGCATCTCCTGGCAAGGGTTATGTGCACGAAGGGCTTAGCAAGGGCCTGCCTGGTCACTGTTGCCCAGCAGATAGCAGGCCACTGTCTAGAACATCCACATAGACTGAGAAGAACACTGGGTTGGGCTGTAGCAGCCAGACTTGCTGGTTTGGACGCAGCCCTGGGTCCTGCAGTGTGTTGATTTTGTAATGTAGTATGATGCTCTATGTCTTCCCTTTCCAGTGTGGTGCCTCTTGTCCAGATGGGTGAGACAGATGCAAACGTGGCCAAATTCTTAAACAGGTACTTAGATGGAATGAGGAGAGTGTCTCTTCTCTGAAATACGAGACACATTGTGGGAAGTACCAGCACTGAAATGGGCCTTACTCATCCACTCGCTTTGTTTTCACTGAGAGCCTGCTGTGTCCCAGGCACGGGGATGCAGCTTAGAATAAGCTGTCCCTGGTGAGGTGAAGATCTTGTTGGGAGAGGCTGCTGTAAAAACCAGCCAAGAGAAAAAATCAGAACCAAGGGACAGTGTAGTAGCAAGGGACCCGCGTTGAAGCTGAGTAACCATGGAGGCCATGTGAGGTGTCATGTGGTGACTGACCAGGGAGCCCAGTCAGGAGTCAGGCCCTCTCTCAGCAGCCCCCCTCCCCACGAGGCCCTTGAGCAGTGTGAGCTGAGAGGAGACAGCCAGGCAAAGGGAGCTCAGGACCATCTAGGCCCAGGCACGGGACCCAATGAGCTGGCTGGCCCAGGAAGATCCTGTAGCCCCACACTCAGCCTCCAAGGCCAAGGCCACGGCTGGCCCAAGGCCTCTCTACCAGACTCTGCTCCAGTCTTGGCTCAGGGAGTTCCTGAATGGGCAAAGCCAGTGCCTAGGGACAGGCCAAGAGCTGAGGGATCCCTGCAGCTGTCCTAGATGCCACGAAAGCGACCTCACAACTGGGATTTGGCCCCTGACTGTGGTCACTTTTCCCACTGGAATATAGTCTGGGCTTCGATGGGTTCTGACCCATTCCTTTTCTCCTGGGAGTGAGGGGTGTTCCATTCATCCTCCAGCATCGACCCCTAGGGATGCCCTGACAGCCCCGCTCTGTTGTGAGGGCCCAGTCAGTTCATTCCCTCAGCAAGGAAGGTGTCACTGAGTGGATGAGAAACTAACATGGGCCATCTGGCATTCGGAGGAAGGGGAACTGATCCGTAACTTCAGTTTCCAACAAGGGAGCAGCAGGGGAAGGGAAGGTTCCCTCAGGATCTGGAGTAGAGCTGGCTTCGGACAGTAGGAGTGGAGCAGGGACAGACGGAGGAAATGGCAGTCCGTTCTCAGTGTGAAAACCAGAAGTGCAGGAGGCTTAGAGCTGGAGAGCTTCATGAACTCACTGCCAGCACCTTGCAGTTAGGCTCAGTGTCTCCTCGGTGTAGCTCTCTGCCCCAGCTCCTACCCAGAGGCCCCATCCCCGGGAGCTCAAAGAAATAAATGAGAGTGAGAAGTCAAGCCACCAGAATACTCCAGGCCAGTGTTTCTCAACTAGGACATGCAGCGTCTGGAGACATGTTTGGTTGGCACAGCTGGGTGGGGGTGTTACTGGAGTGAATGGGTGGCGACCAAGGATACTGCCCTATGTACTACAGTGCATGGGACAGCCCTTTGTCCTCCATCAGAGAATGATCCAAAATGTCAGTAGTGCCAATGTTGAGAACTCCCTATTCAAACCAGGTAATTAGACCAGCAATGCCAGCATCACCTGAGCTCAGGTTAGACTTGCAGGTTAGACTGTCCTGTAGGGGCCACCCCAGCTCTGGCACCAGAGTCAGGTGCTTGCCTCTCACGGAGCTGGCTCTGACCACCATTCATCAAGCCCAAGTTGACTGAGCACCTGCTGTCCTGCCTGATGCTCCTGGGGGCATGTGATTTATATTTTCTCCTTGAAGGCTAATATGGGAAGGACCCAGTTAGCATTGATTGCTCGTTTCAGATTATTCCGTCTGCTTCTCTCTGCCCCTCCAGACTCAGCGACTATCTCTTTACATTAGCCAGATATGCAGCCTTGAAGGAAGGGAATCAAGAAAAAATATACAAGAAAAATGACCCGTCGGACCGAACCTGAGGAGTTTGGATATAACGGAAAGGGGGAGCTTTGTAGACCCCTCAGTGGTGACAACAGTGAAAAGAAGACTTTGCCCTTTGTGTACTGATTCCTGAAGATTTCATGCAGAGGGGCTGGAAGCTGGCCTCTTGTCCAGACTCAGCTACCTTTCAGACCCCCTGCCACTTTTGTCAAAGAGCTGTGGCTGCTGGAGAATTCTGCCCCTGCTCCCCCCGGCTCTCCTTGGTCTTAGAGGAAGTACGAATGAATTCACTATTGCAGAAAGGTAAAGTGACTGTTGCAATGAGCAGGAGCCATACAGAATAAAGAATTAAAGTGGGAAAGGCTTGAACTGAGCGCACGTGTGTGTGTGTGTGTGTGTGTGTGTGTGTGTGAGAGAGAGAGAGAGAGAGAGAGAGACTCTTCCACTGCCAGCTTTGCTTGTTCAAGGATTTGGAGTGGTACCAGAGGCCCGAGGAAATGTAATTGTGATTTACCTGTGCCAAAGGGGCTTTAAATGTCACATTTATAAAGGGGAAGGCAGATAGGATTTGGAAGTTTAGTCACCTCTGAGCCACCCATCACTGTCTAAATGTGGGGGCAGGACAGCTGCAGATTGACAGGGGAGCCTCAGAAATGCTCGGCTGGGTTGTATTGTGCATGGTGGGGGTGCAGCCTGGAAAGTCCTCTCTCACGGGGGAGCCTTCCTTCATCCAGGGATGGAGGCCCTGGTGAGAGAGAAACACCAGCGCCTAGAGGAGGGCACGTCCTGCCCAGACGGATGGCATCAGGGGACTGAGGTGCAGCCTGTTCAGCTCGAGACAGTAAGATCTTCAGTTTCCAACAAGGCCAACACGGAAGAGACTTATTTCCCTGATGATGTTGCACTTGGCTGGTTTATGCCTCTGAGATTCATGCCATGGCTGTATTTTATTTCAGTTGTCACCACTGCTCCCTCCCGCTATGAAACAACACTGCCAGTGCCAGCTGTGTCCTTGGGCAGGGTATATTTATGAAGGGCGAGGAGGCAGCCCTGAGAACCTGAAGATTCCATGCTGCTAATTGCAGAAAATGACTTCAGAAGGGCAGGCTCGTGCTAACTGCCAGGGCTGAAATGCCTGGTGAACTCCATTCGGCAATCATTTATTTACCGAGTGCCTGCTTAGCATGAGGCACCAGTGAGGCTCGGGAAGCTGGTCACTCGGCTGTCCTTGCTGGCAGATCAGCCAACATTAAAACCATTAGTCATATGTATATTTTTGCTTTCACTCTCATCACCTTGCCTGCTAATTTTGCTGGAGGAACAAGTACATTTCATCTCTTCTGGGTCCTTTCATTCCCAGTAGGCTGCGGTGGCCCTCTTAAGCTTTGGGCAGAGTGGCCTAGGTGCAGGTGACCCTGAGTGGAAGTGAAAATCCTCCTGGATTTGGCCATGTAGGGTGCTTCTCCAGGGGCCAGTGGTTAGCGCCAGGTCTGGTACACAGCAGGTGCTCAGTGTTTGTGAACAGAACTGAAAATAGTAAAAGCACGAGTGTTTCAGGAGAAACTGCCCCACAGTGCAGGCAGTGAGGCTGGGCCAGGGAGGAGTTTGTTCCAGAAGCTTGCAGTCAGCTACTCTGCACTCAGTTCTGCCCCCTCTCTTCCAGGAAGGAGCAGAATGTCTATAGTAAAACAACAGTCCTGCACTTCTAGCCACAGTGAAACACTCTACAAAGGACAAGAGAAGTTCTTTGAGTAAATATAGTGTCCTAAAGTGACGCTTTTTGAAACAAGGCAATTTGCCTGTCGCCAAATGCTGTCCCCACCAGCTCTTGCTGGGAGGGGCTATTGCAAGACAGGTGTTAACCCAGGTCCCCAGGCTCCCTTCTGCATCTGCATCTGCCCTTCACCAGCAAACATTCCCTGAGAGATGGCCCAGATACTGGGCAGACTTGGCATCTCTGGTGGTGTGTCCTGTGCCATCAACCTGAGAAATACAGGAATTCTACTTTGGGGGCCAAGAAGATGAGCTGGTTTGAAACGCTGGCTCTTCTGCATTGCCTTACAAAGCCACATTGGAGCCTGAGGCAAAAGGCAAACTATGCACCCCATATATACTTAGCAAAATGTCTTCCCATGTCTTTGACACAGTCAGAAAAGTTAATGAAGTTCCACAATCAAAACACGAGACTCTAAAAGCTCCGCATTGCCCAGTCTGTTTGCATACCACGGTCAATCTTCATAAATGATTGTCCCCATTGCACAGTAATGTGGAATTGGAAAAGAAACAGCAGATTGTCTTATTTAAAGTTGTGATACCTTGTTGATCATAGATTTTTTTTTTGCATAATTTTGATTTTTAAAAATATTGTGTGAAAGTCCTATTTATCTTGATGACTGGGGACTTGCATACATTTTGGCATTCTCATACATTCTGCACCCAAGGAAGTGCCTTGCCTGCCTCACCTTAGTCCAGGTCCAGCTCTTAGAAACACATCTGGTACCACTGCCAGAGGCGAGCTGGTGGCTGGACCTCCAATCGGAGAGAACCTCACCATGATAACACCGCCAGGCAGCATCATGCCTGGCCTCACAGACTTCATCTTTAAACCTCACAGCAACCCTGAAGGAGGCACTCTCTATGTGTACTCTCGCTTTGCAGGTGAGGAAACTGAGGCTAGAGGAACCAACTTGTCTCGGGGACTCAGCACCAAGATGTGAGCCCAGGATATGGCCTTGTGACTCCTGGCTCAGTGCTCCTCATGTCCCCCCAGCTGCCACCTGACAGTCAATTTAATCACGACTTGGGCCACCGAGAACAATGTCAGGCGCTAATAGATTCTGCTGTCTCATTTCTCAACCTAGTTTCCCTTAACTGATATTTCATGGCTATTGTTAATGTGCATTTTTCACCAAGTAATTTTCACAGCCCGAACTTGTAACACATCCCAATGACAAACGTCCCCTGTTCTCAATCCCCCCGTCAGCTGCAATGTCACCCTCACCTCCTCCCCAACACCTTCCTCCGACAGCCTATCCAGCTTTATGATCGTTCTGTCCCAGTTATCACTACTGAACCTTTAAGAATCCAGACGCATTTCAAGTTTAATTGAATAAAATTCTTTGTATAATAAATTCTGCATGAATGTTATATAAATCAGCCCCTGGAAGGATTTGTGGCTCATCTTTCCCATCAGACCAGGCCCAGGAATCTCACTGGCAATACTGGACCCAGGCTGATTCAATCTTCTTTATCAAGGGGACTAAATTCATTTGCCTTGGCTTGTTGCTTTTCTTCTCTGGGGGTTCCTCATGGAAGAACTTGAGCAGAGGCAAAGAACAGTCAGGTTGGGGACACCCAGAAACTTTGGGGATCTCTCTCGTGTTCTCCCACTCTACAGAATCAGAAACTTCTGAAGAAGGCTACAGCCTCCCTAGATAGATGTACACACGTGTCCACAGTTTGCACACAATTTGAGGAAGACAGTGGAAGCCCTAGGTAAAAATCTGTTCTAGGATAACTAGTGCTGCTCTCTCTTCAGGAGCGAATTGGACTGACAGGGCTGCCTGCTGTGGCAGCTTGTTTGTGGGGTGTGTGAGGATCATTTGGGTTTTGGCTGGGGAGGCTGGCGAATGACTTTTGATGCTTGCAAGACCGTGAAGGGCAATGAACGACAGTCAATGCACAATTTGGGTGACGGCCTCTGGCAGACTCTGGTTCAAGTCCAGTTCTGTCGCTTCCTAGCTTCATGATTCTGGGCAAATCATTCCATCTTCCCCAGAGCTTGCTTCTTCATCTGTAAAATGGGAATGATAATATAGTAGTCCCCGCTTATCCATGGGGTATACGTTCCAAGCCCCCAGGGGATGTCTGAAACTACAGATAGTACTGAGTCACACACATACACAGTTTTTTTTACTACACATACATACCTATGATAAAGTCGAATTTATAAATTAGGCACAATAAGAGATTAACAATAATAAGTAATATAATACAATTATAATAATATACTGTAATAAAAAGTATGCAAATGTGGTCTCTCTCTGGTAATGGAGACGGCTACTCGGTGACTCGTGGAAGAGGAGCATATAGAGCAGGGATACACTGGACAAAGGGATGATTCATGTCCGGGTGGGGCAGGTGGGGTGGGGCGAGATTTCATCAAGCTACTCAGAAGGGTGCACCATTTAAAACTTAGTAATTATATCTGGAATTTCCCATTTAATATTTTTGGACCATGGTTGACCACAGGTAACTAAAACCACAAAAAGCAAAACTACAGATAAGGGAGTATTGCTGTAATATCTACCCAAATGGGCTATTGGGAAAATTTAATGAGGCAATATTTGAAAGGTCTTAGCACACCCCCTGGCACATGTGAGCTGCTATTTATTATTATTATTATTATTATTATATCATTATTTATTTTATTTTTATTATTTGAATTCAAGTGCTGGCCCTGCCACTTAGTTGACTCACCTTGAGTAAATCGTTTAACCACTCGGAGCCTCAGTTCTCACTTTTTATAACTGAGGATGATACCAACTTCCAAGGTTCAGGAAGTAAGTCCATGGGCCTGGCATGTGGCAGCAGCTCAAATTTAAAAAAAGGAAAAAACGTAACTATTGTTGAATAATGTTTTATCCTTCACGAAAGACTTTCCAATAGGTCAGGCCCAGATGAAGCGCAGAAGACCACTGAGCAGCGCCTCTGGTTTGTTTGCTGAGGGCAAGGGAGACAGGTGGCCTCCTTGGGTCTGGTCCCAGTCAGACAGGAGGACATCGCTCCAGAAAAACCATGCCAGAGTGAAAGGGAGAGGTGACTGGGTCACAGAGCAATGAGAGCTCAAAAGGATCTTAGAGGCCACCACCTCATTTTACGGATGAGGGAACGGAGGCCAAGAGAGGAGAACTTAGTAAGATAATATTAATAATGTCCAAAAATTGAGCACTGGTTTTGTCTGGGCATCTTGCTAAGCACTTTATATGCAATAGTTCATTTTATTCTTTCAACAGACCACGAAGGTGTTACTATTTATTATTATTATCCTCCCTAACTTACAGATGAGGAAACTGAGGCCTAGAGAGGAGACGTGACTTTCTCAAGGTCGCATGGCTCTAGGAAGAAGAGCTAGACTTTAAATCCAGGCTCTACGCCTCCAAACCCCACAACTGGCATTTACTCAACACTTGGCTACATGCTCGACTGTGCCACAATGCCAGGTTCTTTATGTGTCTTCTTAGTTCTCAGAACCCTAAAAAGTATGTATAAGTTATTCTCCCCATTTCACAGGTGAGGAAACTGAGGTTCAAGGGGATGAATTCACTTGCTCAGAATCACAAAGTGTCCACTGGGGTGATCGATGGTTCTAATTACATCATAATAAAACAGCTAACATTTATTGAGCACCTTCTACATGTAGAATTTAAAAAATCGCTATGATGCATCATAGCAAGACAAGAGCACTTAGCATTTACTCCCACAGCAGCCCCATCAGGTCGTGTCTCTCGTATTAGTGTCTCTGTTTCAAATACAGGCACAGAAACTGAGGCACAAGAAGAGGGCACCTTGCCCAGTATCACACAGTAAGAGGCTAAAACTCGCATTTGAACTCAGATCTGTCTACCTCCAGCACATTCTTGCCTCTCCATGGTGACACATGCTATCCAAGGTCTCTGTGTGGGTAGCAGCAGAGCCAGGACAAGAACCCCGGTATTCAGATTCCCTCAGGGGCCATCCTGGGACATTGCTGAGAAAAATGTGATAGACAGTTAAGTGGGGCAGGGGAGGAGAAGAGGGTACGGTAAACCTGGGAGGACCCCCTGGCCTGGCCACGAGCTACCTCTCCAAGGAGGGGCCAGAGGCAGGCACCAGTTTGGGGTGGCGCAGGGGCGAAGGCAGCCTAGAGAACTGATTGAATAAACGGAAGAAAGGCATCCAGCTGACTCAGGACCTGGGGGTAGCTGGGGGACCTGTCTCCCCCACCATCAGACACTCCCAAGACACGAATCCTTCGGTCCACATCCCTCCCTAGTGAGCAGGTGCCTTTATTTACGATCACCTTGGAAGGGTCGAGCAGACATATGTTGCTAAGGGTCGTTTATTCTTGTTTATAAAATTTATGGCTTCACCTCGATTACACACTGTCAAAACGGGAAGGATTGGCCCCAAAGTCTCTTGCCGCATGACTGCCTCAGACGTAGGTACATCTGTTAACTCTGTAGGAGCTGTAGAGGGAAATAAGGTTGATGATAATTCAAAAGCTCGCTGTCCCGTCACAGGTGTGGGTGGCAGGCCTCAAGAAAAGACATCCAGGCATCTTCATGGGAACGGAGGATGTTAGGGTCTGCGAGCGCCGCCCCAGGTGGCTTTGGGACCCTGCTCGCATCTGACATTGGACTCTCTCGGGGCACTTCGGGTTGGTTGGTGAGAGTGATTCCAACAGCCCTCAGGGGTCCTGCCACAGGACCTGGCAGCTGGAGAGAGTTCGGAGCCTGTGGCTCTCCACCTGCAGACTTCACGGGAGAAAGGAATGTTGATTCTCCACTGTTTGGGGGACTGGAGATAGGTACGACCCTTCAGGAGGGCAATTTGGCAATGTAGACGAAAGTCCTAGAAATGTGCGTCCTTATGGCCCAGCAATTCCACAGCTAAGAATTTCTTTGAAGCAAATAGATAGATACATCAGTGGAGACATAAGTGTTTTTTTCCAGTGCAGTACTGCTCATTACAGTGAAAACTTGGAAATAAATGTCCAGTAATAGGGAGCTATTAAATAAGTAATATATTTAACAATAAGGGACTATATGAAATATCATAAAACTACTGAAGATGATGGTATCTATATATTTATTACTATGGAAAAGTGTTTACAACTTTAAGTGAAAAAAACCACCAAGTTATAAAATGGTATATATAGAGTGATCCAAATCCTGTAAAAGAAATATATGTGTGTGTATATATACTGCAGAAGAAGTGCACAGAGCCGTTCTGTATTTTAATAATACTTGTCTCTAAGTCATGGGATTAGGGGTGGTTTTAACTTTCATTTTTGTTTGGATTTTCCAATTTTTTTTACAACGAGTTTGGGTTGGATTCGACAAAGGCTTACTTGTGTAATAAACATAAGTAAAACAGAGAAAAGAAACTGACAACTGCTTTCCTTGCCTGTAATAAATCATCTCCCTCCCTTGGGACGTTTGAAGCCAAGAAGAGGATGCCCTCCAGTATCCAAAGCTATGGGGTCCCTCCAAAGTCTAGAAGCCTGGAGAATATGCCCTGTGTTTGTTCTGCCAAAGACACCTGGCTATTGGAACTGCAGCTCCCTTACAGCCTGAATGTGGATGCCTGGCCTCCATTCTAGGGCAACAGAGGAGAAAAGAAAAATGATCACGGCCCCATGGAGTTGCCCCCGAGGGAAATCATGCCAGCTTTTCACAGGATGTTGAGGATGTTGGCAATCTTCTCTCTGCTCTCTTGGCTACCGCGTCTTTAACATGTATAGGGTTTGAGAGTAGACAAAGAACTTTCATACTTAGTATCTTGTATGGATTTTCACCCTGGATTAGCACCCTAATTTTACCTAGACGAAGTAGTGCCCCATTGGGTAAAGTTTTGAGTCCAGCATACCATAGTTAGCAAGCAGCAAAACTAGCGCTGAACCTAGGCCTTCTGAATCAACATCCAGCTTCTTTTCCCAACTCTGTTCTGCTAAGACAGGGGGCGGGCTTTATCCCTGGAGTGGGAAAGAAATGCCAATTCCAGTTGATTGGTAGGAGCTGCCTGGAGAGGAGAGCTGTGTTAAGAAGGAGTCTGAGGCAGGATCCAGATTCAGCAGGGTGGAGTTTAGGTAATTCATTAGTAATGCCTGCCATGGCTTCCAATGGATGGATGTAGTGGAACAAATGGTGTGTATTTGACACTCCTGGACTCCTAGGCTAAAGTCCTCACAGATTTCAAAAGGGTGGCAACTTCAGAGGTAGATACGGTCTCCAGGCTGCCTCAGAGTGGTGAGGCTGTCCCTCTCAGCCCGCCCAAAAAGTAGCTTTCTCTGCTCCCCAAGAGAGCCAACTGGCAGGACTGATTTCTCAGAGCTTTGAAGTGACACATCAGGGTCATAGATCAAGAACCAAAAGCTTATAAATCTGACTAATTGATTAGTCAGCCCTGATGTGCTCACCACCATAATTCATAATCTATAATTACATTTCACATTCAAGCACGCAAAGTTAAGATTAAAGCCAGTGAGAAATAGCGTGACAATTCCTGGCCCCAGCCCACCTCCAATCTCTGCCACCATCGTCCAGTCCTGCTCCTGCCAGGAGACAGGGCTCTGAGGCCAGCAGCTGGAGTTCCTGAAGCCCCTTCCTTTTGGCTGCTTTTTCTCTCAGGTTCTTCGGGTGCTGTTTCCTGCTGTGCTAAGCACCAGCTCCGGCTCCCCTTCCTGAGGCGCTGTATTTAGTAGAGGCAAACACTTTGGGGTTTATGGTTCATAATGCCCTCTCAATGAAGCCTGTATAGGTAGCAGGCTGACCATCTTGTTGCAATGAGGGAGTGTACATAGCACAGGGAACTTTGGGGTGGTCCCAAGTGTTAGAAAGAAGTTGGCTTGTGTTGCGTGCTTTGGGGGAAGTTCGAGAAAGCAAGGTGGTCCTGTGATTAGGTATCTTAATAAATCTTGTTTAGAAGGAAGGAGGGATGAATGAAGCTGCAGCTGGAATGGAATACACTGGAGGGTCAGGCAGGCATAGCCCCCAACATCATCAAGAGCCTGGTTTGGGCGACCCACTTGGCGCGCGCGCGCGCGCACACACACACACACACCCAGGATGTCATCAAGTACTTGGTATGGGAAGTGACCTGAGTGCTCACTTATGTTCTAGGCACTGCACACATGACCTCGTCTGACCTCATCTGACCTCACAGCAACGCTACATGGGAAGAATTATCGCCCATTTTGCAGGCCTGGAGAGGTTAGGTGACTTGCTTAGGTCATGGAGAGGAAATGGCCAAGGTTAGATTTAAATTCTAGTCTGTCTATTTCTAGAACCTGAAGCCCTGCCAGTGCCCTAGGGGCCAGAGCAGGCTTTGGAAGCCCTGAAAATGGCAGGGCCTTTCTCATAGATATTTGATGGGTGAGGCCCCACCATCCAGTCCCTCCTCTCTTGATGGCCAAGCCTCCATTCCTTTTGGAGATTGATGTATACCCACAGGAAAACAGCCTCCATGGGGCTCTTTGTCTTATTTTCAACACAGCAGAAATGATCTTATTGGTTTCCTATTTCATGTCTGCCTCTCCCAAAGCAGACTGTATCCCAGTGCGTAGAATAGTGCTTGGCACAGAACAGGTGTCCAACAATATATACTGAATGACTAAATGAAAGAATGACGTCAGTATCTCCTCTCTCTCTCTGAACTTTCTCTAAATTTCCTGGAAGACTCCTGCAGGATCTGAATGAGGATAGGTTCCTGGTTGGAGCGGAGTCATTCATGCCTACAGAGTCCTGAAGAGTCTCAGCTGCCATCTCTGCTCTACATGCCCTGTCAACTGCCCTGACTCCAGCTGTGCCTCAGGCCAGGTCCACGTGAGGCAGAGCTGGCTTCTGTTGCTTGCGGCTCAAGAATTCTAGCTGATGGTGGTAGAGGAAAAGTGTTTTCCAACCTTCTAGCTTTGCAGTGTTGAACACCTGCTGGGACAAGCCACCCAGCTTGTTCACCTGGGGCCACTGTCATAGCACATCAGAGGGGAAAACCAAGGAATTCTGGCCATTGCTGCAAAAGCAGCAGCAAGTTCATCATCATCATTAAGATGTTTCTGGGGGACCGAGTGACAAGGATTTCAAGAAGACGACACCACGGTTCTGAAAGGATCATGTTCCCAGATGCATAAAGGAGCCGCTTCTGGAGCGGACACTGACCTTGTCCTGCCTGGGTCTCTCTCTGCCTCCGCTGTGAGGGAGCGGTGACTGGAGTGATGAGCTGAGGGTACAGTGAAGGTCCTGAAGTTCTTGCAGCTTCCCTCCACCTGTGGAGTTTTGACAGGGTGGGGAGATGATAATACAGCAGAGCAGGTCACCTTTTGCTCAGGTACACCCCCAAATTCAACTCTGCCTTTAAGCTCTGTAGCAGGGACCAGTGTCGTTCTACTGATTGTCACTCTACTGGTTTGCCAGGACGTGGGGAGAAAAAGAGCTTGGGGTCCTTGGCAAGTCCTTAAAAATGCTGAAATGCCGCAGACCCTTACTTGCAAAGTTGGTGCAACTTTGTCTCTTTCCAGCTGCCCCCACAAGGGTAGGTCAGACAGGCATGAGCGCATGCAGCAGGCTCTGGATTTGGGACAGAACAGCCTTTAGGGTTTTTCTCAGGCTTGGGCCCTTTGCCTAGAAGACTCTCTTGCTCCTATTCTGCCTGCTCAAACTGGGTAAGGGCTCACGTGTGGCAGACCAGGGTTTGAATCTTGGCTCTACCACTCATGACTCTGGGGTCTTGGACAAGAGGCTTACCATCTGGGAACCTCCGTTTTCCCAGCTATGAAGTAGGCATCCTAATAGTGTCGCACTGGGCACGGGGGGTAACTGATCACACATCTTCTCCTTAGATTAGTTCTGCCTCTTCGCCACCCCCTCGCCCTCTTAGCAAATTCTGCAGGGCAGAATGGTATCCATATTCTTCCCTCTTGTACCCCCAGGACCCAGCAGAGCCTGGTACATAGGTAGGTCCTTTGTGTCTATTTGTTGGATGAATGAACATGAGCCTGCACTCCCTGGCAGTCTGGCTTCCTGGGCCGGTTCCTGGCTGGGGCACCTAACAGCTGCCAGGCCCATCTGGCACCATCTGTGATGGTGACAAAGCCATCCAGGATGCATGGAAGACTCCACACGGCACCTCACTGCCCCATGAGGATTGATACTCCCGTCCCTGGACAGGGTCCGTGGGTGGAACATAAGCAGGTCAGGGAGTCGGTGGCACCAGCCCCTGTGGGGAAAGGATCACAGAGTCTGACTTCTGGTACAGGTGCCTAGAGCAAGCAAAATTGTCAAGAGGACAAAGTATCACTGTGTACCTCTCCCCACCTCTTTGCACCCAACTTCAGACTCTCCTGCTTCCCTTGGAGACTCCTCTCCTGTAGCCCCCCTCAATCTGTTCACACCCAATAACTTCTAGTCCTCCCCAGTGCACGAGACATCTGGCACAGACCCCTTCCCATGGCAGCAAAGCTAGTGGAGGTCGAAGGGGGACCACTGGAGTCACACAGACCCATAACTGACTTCCAGCTCTGGCACTTCCAAGTTGTGTGGTCTTATGCAAGCTAATCCACCTCTCGGAACCTCTGGGTTCTCATCTACAGAATAGAAAGCTGCACTTCTAGTGCCCAGGGTCCCTGCGTGTATTGTGATCACTGTGCAGAAAGCTGAGCACAGTGCTTGGCTCAGGGCGAAGGCCCCAGGGATGGCCGCTACTGCTACCATTTACAGTGTGATGTCCCACTCTTATCCTTGGTGACAGGTGTGTTCTAATTCCCATCGTTTGCCACCTCCACACCTTTGCTCTGGCTGCTTCCTCTGCCCAGAATGCCTTCCTTCCCATCTCCAATGTGGAAACCCTCTTTCCAGGCCCCCTTCTCCCTAAGCAGATGGGACCCCTCTTCTTTGGCCCCTATGCACTACTTGTCCCATTACCATGACTCACTATGTCCATTTCTTAGATGAGAGTGAGTCTTGGAGAGGTGGCCAAAGCCCCAACAGCGAGTGGCTGGGCTGGGCTTGGGACTCACATGTCTGACCCCAAAGGTTGTCTCTTCACCCCAGCCTTAAGCTGTTTGGGACGTAATCAGGACAGGCATTACTACTATTTTACTGATAAGGAAAGAAGGTTCAGGGAGCTGAAAAAACATGCCCAGGGCCACTCAGCTGACCTAAGCCCGTTTTTGAGGCCAAGTTCAGACTCTTATCTAACCTAGTGGAACGCTGGACCTGGCAGACATGTTCTAACCCTTACTCCTCAGAATGTGCTCTGCGGTGCAGTGTGTGCCTGTCAGAAACGTGGGGTCCTGGGCCCACAGGACCTGCTGAATCAGAATCCCCCTGGTGATCGGGCAGTGGCATGCATGTAAATGTTTGAGAAGCTTTTGATTTGAGCTTACGCTTTTGGTTACCTCCACAGACTGCTCTGGGGTCAGAGATATGGGGCTTATCTTTGGTGAGCTGCTTCTGTTGCCTCCAATGGATTCTTGTAACCTGGTTCTCTTGGTGAAGGGTCTGTAAGCTGACACAGACCCCACCCCAGTCCGCCCCAAGCTCTGGGTCTCCCTACGGCTCAGAAACACATAATTGTTAACGGCTGAGAAAACCATAAAGGGAATGCAGCCACTGGTCCCAGGTACAGAAGATGCTGTGCCAAGTGCATGATGGGGGCTCAGGGTCTGGCGAGAGCTTAGGCAAAGCAGGAGCCAAAACCCTGGGGTTGAAGATGAAGGCCAGCAGAAGCTCTTTGGGGTGTCTTGTGAATGTCAGTGGATGCCTCCTAGTGAGGAGTCTGAAAAACAAAGAGAACTCCAGGGAGGCGTCAATTAAGTCCCTAGAATAAAATAATGACAGTTGTAACAGTCATGAGTCACTGACTGTCCCTAGAGGAACCAGCAAAGGATGGGGTTTTTCAGGCGACACTGCATGGTGGGTGCTGCTATCCTTATTTCATGGAAGAGGAAAATACAGCCCAGAGACGCAAGGGGCCTGGACCCTGGCCTGACAGACAGCTAGTGAGCGGTGGAGCTGGGTCATGAACCCAGTTCTAGATGCTCCAAACCCCTTGCTCTCTCCAGCACCCTCGGTTAGACACATGAATACTCAGCTTGGGCCCTGGAGTCAGTTGCAATCTAAGCACCTACTTGCAACAAATGTTAGCTATCATGGTTAGAATGATTAGAATGAGGAAGCGGTTTCATTTATACTCCAACTCCAAAGGCTGGTGAGAACAGTGAACCCCATCTGGGCCTCAGTGCAGCCTTTTCTACACCACAGTCAGTCAGTCTGTCTGTCTGTCTCTCTCTCTCACATACACACACACACACACACGGAGAGGGAGTGACAGGCATAGGTTGTGGGGCACATGAGTTCCATAGGGCTCACAGATGACCATTGTCGTATAATTTTCCATGGCCCTGCTGTGATGGCTGGAGGCGGCAGAAGCTACTCTGGAAACTTGGCTAAAGCCTGATCAACAGGTCGTGGGCAGCCCCATTTTCTTAAAGTGAAAGGTAAGGAAACGCAGAAAGAACATCTGCGTGCCGATGGTGCCAGGAACTGCGCTGTGTGCACTTCACCCACTCATTTAACTCTCACTGGAGTAGGCACAGAGACTCTCAGGAAACACACGCAAAGGCCGACGCTGTGCGACTCGGAGCCTCGACGTGAGGCCACTGGTTTTGCACCTGGCATGCTGCAGTCCATGGCCCTTGCTCCGCTTCTTGGAAAACTACACTGAACCATTTTCCAGTTTTTCAGCCCCTCTTACCAATTTATGAAGTTTCAGGAAAATAAGCCTGAGGCCTAAGGGGACCGTGGATCCACAATTAACCACTTAGAGACAATCCATCTGTCCACACTCTATCACACTTAGCAGCGTGATATCTGCTACATTAACAGGACAAAGGTAGGCAACGGCTTTGCTGCAGTCAGAAACACAGTAGAGACCAGTGTTTCCCAAACTGTTTTTCACCTAAACATTCTTAGGCATTTCCGAGTTCTGTCAGCGTATTAAATGTCTTCATTTTAATCGTTTTTTCCTAGTTATAAAGACAAACATCCCCTTTGCAGTAGTAACTTACAATTAAAAACCAAAATGTCACAGAATAAGGCTTTAGATTTTGATGTGGGTATGTCTCACACTGGAGGCTACTGATGTATTTGGGGGACTCTGTAGTTATTTTTTTCCTTTTGTGGTATAAACACTCCATGTGAGAAAGCCAATTCCGCTTGGGTGCTGAGGCTTGGTTTCAATTGTTGTAAAGGGGCCTCTCAGGCTTTTAACACATCTTTCCTCAGTCCCTGGATTTCCACCGGCCAGTGTTGCGCTTCTGATCCACAGGTGCCCCCAGGACAGGGAAGGCAGCCAGAACTCAGGGTTTAGAAACAAGCCACTCAAGGTGGAGTGGAAAAAACGGACAAGGTTTTCTGCTGAGTGTGAAGCGAGGCTTGTTTAATAGAATGACAGGGCTGTGTGCCCACGTTACTAAGGGAGAAGAGCTGAATGTGCCCAGTCGTAGCTGTAGAATTTTACTTCATACACTTCTGAGCTGTCTGGATTCTTTTCACGAGCATCTATCACTTTTATACGTTACTGTGTAAAACATGTGGTCCAGGGTCATGGCTGCCTCTGGGAAGTGGCTGAGAGGGATGGGTGCGGAAGGTGACTTTAGTTTTATCTCACATGTGTCTGACTTCTTAAAAGACATTGGAAGCAAATATGACAAACTGTCAACTATTATTAACTCTGGTTAGGCAGTGAGACTTGGATGTCTGTTGTTTTATCCACTGCATCTTCCTTCCACTGTGGGAGCCTATGTGCTTAAGCCTTGGCCACTCCATCTTGAGCTACCCAGGCATGTGGCTGGAAAGCGCTTCTTCTCAGGATAAAAAGCAGAACACGGCCATCATGTGCTGAAGTACAAATTTAATAAAGCCTTTGGATCACGTTTTAATCCATAAGTTATCTATGAAAACAAAAAAACCCCAACTTTTAGAGCCATCAAGAGCCATCGAGGTGTCACTGTACACCAGCTATAAAAGTACAGATTTAGTGTTTTAAGATAGTGCAATATTTCCAGCTGTTGAAGAGAAAAATTTAAATGAAATTACAAACTACCCCTCCTCATCAAAAAAACAAAGTTGATGTTGGTGCTTAGAAACCACTCTCTCCCCAATCCCACACAGGCTGATATCGGGTAATAAAAATCAAAATGGGATCAAACTTCTTTGTGCAGGTTGACAATTACGTAGGCCCCAGCATAAATGTACAGAACTGCTCAGTGCACATACATGTTCAAAGGAGATCTTCAAAGGAATTGAGCATTTAAAGGTGGCAAATCCATACAATCAGAGGTTCCTACCAAACCTTAAATGATGAATTCGTTTGTCTTTAAATTCCTCGCCGTCTTTCCATAAAATAAAAACATACGCTCTGTTCTCCAGAAGCCAGGGGCTCTAACACGGATTAGAAACCCTCTGATAGAGGCCATGAAGACAGGTCTTGCCCTCTTTGCTGCCAATATCAAGGTTCTTGCTGGAAGGTGTTAAGCTGCTTGGAAGAGAGCTGGAAGGGCGAAGCCCCTCCTCAGAGCAGAGGAGGGACCAGGCACTCCTGGCTTTTATTCTGGCTTCAGTCTTGGTGGTGGAGAAGCACAAGGGGCATGATGAGGTGAGCGAGGGTGGGTGGCTGTCAACACAGACCATTAACACGGCCTTTGCCTCAATTCCCTGGATCCAGAGTAAAGTTTTCATGATAATGGTGAAGAATGAAGGCAGAGGAGCACAATGGGTTGAAAGAGAAAACAAAGTAAAAAACAACAACAACAAAAACAACCAGAAGGTACATGAGTTTCCTCAGCCTCATGGGCTGAATCAGTGCAAAGGGCTCCCGGGTTCTCTGTGCAAGACGGGCGCAAGATCCAAGTTCCTTGGGACTTTATAATCTATGGAGAACAGCCACTGCCCAGACAGGTCAGGTACCTTGGTCTAGGTTTGTTTCTCACTAGATAACAAGCCAGGCAAAGAAGGAGAAAGGCAGCTGCTCCTTGGGAATCAGCGGGCTTTGGGTAACAACCAGACCTTCTAGAAATGGAGATGCTCTTAGGGCTAACAGTTTTTTTCTCATCAACTCAGGATGCCAGTGTGAATACATAAGATGGGAACAGAGGAGTGGAGGCTCCCTGGCTGCTTGGCCTGCCGAGGACAAAGAGCATCTGAGGCTCTGAGTGGGGAAGGTGGCTTCCCTTCCTCACTGAGTGTAGAATCTGGGCTTCCAGGTAGGAGCAGCGCCCTGAACTTCCTGTGCTCTCTGGTCTCCCCAGCAGGCACCTCTGCTTCCCTGGGGAACAGGTGGGCCTGTCTGGAGAGAGACTGCTGTGGATGGGATGGAGGCAGAGACTTTGTTGAGTGCATAGAGGCTTGGCAAGGCCTTACCTGAGTAGACTTCAGAAACAGAAGGAGAGCGTATCACGCGTAGTAGGCTTCATGCACTCAGGCCCACATCAAGAAAACCACTCTGGAGCCTTGGAGTGCTCGGGACTTGTTCATGCACAGCTCACTCACAAAGTTAAGGAAAGAAATAGACTCACGAAAAGACCAAACTATAAAAAAGAGAAGTCCCTCTGCGATCACAGGCCTGGGCTTCGGGCCACTGGGAAGTAGGAAAAAATGACCAATGCTGGCAGAATCTAGAGGTTTACTTCTAACACCTCCTTCCCGTCAGTGTCACCTACAGGACATTGTGTAAAGTTGTCATGTACGTCCAAAGTTCTTGAGGCCACAGGGGAGTCTCATGGCTATAGAGAGGGTCTGGAGGCCGCTGTTGCCTGGCATGGTCATGCTCCCAAGGGAATGCCACCCTTCTGGAGCTGAAGGTCCCTGGCAGGCCAGGAATCCATAAAGGCAGGCAGCTGAGTCTGGGGCCGGGAGCTAAGACAGCTCAAAGCCCGTGTTCATGCTGATGGCGTAGCGCAGCTTCTCCCGGAGGACGCTTTTCTTGCTGTAGTTGGGCAGCTTGAGCAGGTTGAAGCAGGTGGAGGAGGTGGGAAGACGTCCCCCTGGCTCCCGTTTGCGGATGGTGAAGAAGCCCCGGAGGACGCTGCCCAGGGTGTCCCCGGTGTCCTGCAAGCTCACAACACAGCCTCGGGTTAGGAGGTGTCTGGCACGGGAGCCTGGGCCAGTTCCAAAATAGAAGGCCTGGGGAGAGGACCTGGCCAGCCCCTGGGTGCTGAGGCTGTGCAGAGTATGGTGTGCCACCCTGGCTGGCATGGCTGGGCCCGTGAGTGCAACTGGCCTTGAGTGGTGAGTACACAGTAGGTGTCCCCACTCCTCGGGCCTTGCACAGGAGATCCTGTATTAAGGAAGTACTCAGGAATGGGGCCCTCTGGTTAACTAATTATTGGTGAATTAATTTTCAGAGCCAGAATACAGTAAAAATACTTTAGGTTCCAAAACATTTCTGAATCCAGCCTAACATTTCCTCCCTGACCTCGCCAGTGCTGTGGCTCAGGCAGACTGTAACTTGGGGCAGCCTTCCTTAAGTAAGGGGGCTAGTGTCATACAAAAGGAATCTGGAGCCCAGACTGTAGCATCCTGAGAGGCAGTGACACTCAGAGTCCACTGGGTTTTTTGGGGGAAGGGGGCAGAAGGAGACACTTTTAACATATACTGTTTGAGCACCCCCCCCCACACACACACACACACGAGCTCGATAACCCCTAAGGCATTCGTTTTCCCTTTACAGATGAGGAAATAAAGTAGATTGCAGAGATGTGCAGCTAGCAGGTATAGGAGCTGTGTTCAAGACTGTGCCAGTCCAATCCCTAACTAAGCTCATGTCTTCACCCCTCTCCCACACTGCCTCTCAGCCTGGAGCCCTGGTCAGACCTGCAGCTACTAATAAGTATCCCCAACTACTCCCCCAAGTAAAGAGGAAGGGACCAAAAGGGCTGAGGCCCAGAGAAGCTTGAGTCCATGGGCACCCTCTGCAAGGCCAGACTGCTCTCCAGCTGGAGAACTGTGGAACCGTCTCATGTGGCTCTGAAGAGCCCAACTGCCTGCCCTGCAGTGGGCTCAGCAGACAACGGAGAGAGGCTGACTTTTCCCCAACCAATGGTACCTGATCATCTGACACTTCGACACAGCGGATGGAGAAAGGCGGCTTGAGGTAGGCGAATCCCAAGAGCGGGGGCCTGGAGCAGCTGGTCACAAACTGCAATACAAGGCGGGGTCAGGGGACAGTAGGGCTTGCGCTCCCTCAAAAATGGACCCCTCAGATTCAGTTGTGCTCTTTTGCCTTCTCCAGTTACTATATCAGTAACTCTTGCCCAGCCAGCAGCACAGGTGACAGAGGGAGAGTGCATTTGGGCCAAGAACATCTCTCCTGAGGGTACTGTTCCTGGGGGCTAAAACATGTGAAATCCAGTGGTAGTCAACGCGGGGGCTGGTGAAGAGTGTGTGGCGAAAGAATTCAGGAAGAGGGCAAACTCCTCACCAGGGAACCGATGTCCACAGGGACTGTCATGCAGGCAGCAGGAATCACTGCTGACTGGACACCTTTCCTTAGAGAACATGCAGTGAGGGCACCAAAGAACGGAGGGTGCGGGAGAAGCAAAGGGCGGCACAGGAGCGGGGGCTGGGTCAAGAGCTGAGGGCCTGCAGCCAGCGTGTGGGGAGCCATGGTGTGGGTCACACCGAAGAATCGACCACTGGAATCAATTCTACCTGCCCACCCCAAGTCCCCCGAGACCTGTAGGAAGGGCAAGTGTGTGTCCACATCTGTGGACCAGAGCAAGGACCTCCTCTATGGGAACAGACTCTCCTTAGAATGGCAAACCAAAAAAAAACAAGTCCGCTGCCATTTCAGTTGGTGGTGATATGGTCCATGTTGCATCAACAACTGAGGTCACGAGACCATTTTAGAAACCCAAATGTCCAAAAAAAAAAATTTCAAGGCACCTAAATTTACCCTCAGAATATGGCAAAATGTTCATGATGAAATACCAGATAGAAGAGTGGGTGGCAGTGATATGATTCCCTTTTTTATAAAAATATATACATATAATACAGACAAGTGTATCATCCAGGGTCCTATAAAACACTTTGCTGATGTCAGTAACAAAATACAACACAGTGGCAATGGAGGAACATTTTGAACATTATGACTTTAAAGGCACCAGTACAAAAGACCTGGTCAATGTCAGCCACTCTATTTGCAAAAATATATATTAATATCCACCTACTCGATTGTGTGCATTTTATCGGGACACTGTGTGTTGTTGCATGTTCACATTACTGAGATAAAGGGCGCACAGAGGTAGTCTCTGGAAAGTAGGAATAGATTGTTTAAAGCCTACAATGCAGGAACAGATTATTTAAAAATTTGCAAGTCTATATTTTCTTAAGATAATAAACACTGTTTACTTCTATAGCAAAAAGAGAGCAAGAAACGAGATGTTAGCAAGGCCAGCGCCAGCGAAGGGGCAGATGGAGTGCTGAGCCCAACAAGCATGCCTGTCTATGCAGGCCAGTCCCTGGAGAGGGTACGCAGCAGGCTCATAGGCTCATAAGACTCAGCCTTGTCTCACATCAAGCCTCTACCAGGTAGGCCTGCCTATGGGACAGGATATGCTGATGATATGAGGTCCTCCTGATAATTTTTTTTTTCCACTGTAAATTATTACATCAACTGGCCTTCTGGGTTTATGAGAACATCTATGTACACATGAAGACGTATATAGGTAACACATGAAATACCTTCAGAAACATGGCTCTCTCGTTGGGTGTGAAGTCGGAGGCCAGAATATCCCAGAGCCAGATAATGACCCTGTGACTTCCATGAAAACCACCGTAGTATACCGTGTGCTTCCTGAAAATAATCCAAACAATGGCTCAGCTACACATTATGATGGCTGCGCGTAAAGACACAGACAAGTACAAAATTTAGACAAGTTGCACTACTTCTATTAGAGCCAGGAGTTCATGCCTTAATAACTCCATGTCCCTGGAAGTTAAAAATACAGAGAGTTCCAGAGCCGACCCTGCTGCTCCCGAGCAGAAGCTGATAGAAGAGCCTGCAATACTATTTCCTAGAACTCCTGAGGGCTCAGCAGTCCTCAGGATCTGCTTCCACTTCTTAGTCTCTATGCAGACAAGTGGTTGAACTTTTATCCCAAAGCAATTTACCCAGTGATCACGGAGAAGTGCATTTGGAGATGGGCTCCTGAAACAACTCTCCAAAAGGAACTCAGCAAGGCAGCAAGCAGCTTGCTTTCTAGGAGGCCTAAAAATTTCATATCCCTAACCCATCCCCCCACCCCACCTGCCACTCCCACACTTGTTCCTTACTTTAAATCTTCCAGATCAATCTCAGCATTGTCACCGGAAATGAGACGCTGTAGTTCAGGGGTTGAGAACATCCGGATCCACTCGGGTTTGATAATGGAACGGAATCCGCTAATGAGGGCAGCTGTCTGGTTTTTGATTTGAGTGTGCATTCGAAAATGTGCCATCAGATGGATATAGCTAATTCTGTTGCCAACAAAAGGAAACAATGGAAATCAACAGGACAGGGCAGGCTGTTCCGAATGGGCTAGAAAATGAGTCTAGTTATTTCTAAATCATTTTACAAAAAACAGAAATAGTACCAGAACATTTCACCAAAGCAACATAGATGACAATGATGACAGCTCTACTGAATGGTACCCTGTGTGCCGCTGTGAATGCTTTAAATGTTCAAGGGCATTACCTCATTTGCTCCTCCCCCTCTCCCAAAAAAAATGGGTCACACATCGGGATAACACCCCACTGTGTCAAAAACCAACGTGAGACATTCTCTAGGTAAGAAGAAGGCCCTTGTTGGGACAAAGGGTACTTTTTGGACTTGTATTTAATTTCATCTGTTTGGACTTATACCAATTAAGATATAATTCAGTCCTCCAATAAGTTTTAGAGCAGAGAAAAATTGTCTCATGTTGAAACTTCAAAGTCTTGCTAATCCAGACCAAGTCCAGACCAAGGAAAGGTAAGCCTGCAGAAAGTTTCAACCAAATGCAGATGGCTTACATTTAGTTTCGCCTGGGAAATCAGAGCACTAGCAATGGTTCCAAGCCCACGGCCTTCCAGGTCTGCTTTCATGAACACGATGATTGCTTCTACAACCGTATAACATACAATTCTTTCAAACAGGTTAAATACAATCCAACAGACAGGCTAGCTAGCATCCCCGATCTTTTTGCAAACAATTCAGAGATGAAAGAACTTGAGCTCAGCCCAGGTACAACTTTCGAAATTCCAAATTAGTACACTCCAAATAAATCTGTTTTACTCCACAATGTTCATATGAGTTACTGACCTTGAAACTAGCCCCATTTTAAAAAATCATCTAGCAGCAAATTTACACATTAATACACTTAAATATAACTTTTTCTATTATTGTTGCTCCTTTCTCATATATACTCTTTGAAGCAGGTTACTAATACTGTTCCATTTTATCAAAAGAGAGAGAGTGAGAATGACTTTCCCATTTAACACCCAGGAAGTGCAAGATCAAATCTCACCTCTAAGGAAGGGGAAACTGGCATTGCTGGGCTTTTTAAGATAGTCTGCAGATTGAATACCCTGACCCTTACCCTTACACTGAGGTGTAAGAGTTTGTGAAATGACTTTACACATAAACTGGTTTCCAGGCAGGACAGGAATCTCACTCCCACACAGGCTGCCCCACTTACTCTGGCTGTACATGTTATCCTACCATCATTCCTGTGCCATCATGCCTTGCAAAAAAGACCACAAATCTGAGGGTGGCAGACTGTATGTGACATATCACATATCCAGTGATGGTGATGATCAATGCTCTCATATATTAAGGCTCTGCTTTGAGTCAGACATCCTGGAAAATATTTTATAAGTTTTAACTCCTGTGAAGCCCTCCGAAGGGATGGTTAGAGGGCACCTGGTAGGGCAGGAACAGGATCCACTCTTGCTCTCTGATACCCCCCAGGCAGTTCCTCCCAACCTGTGTTCTCTGTTCTTTCTCAGCTGTCGAACTAACATTCCATGGCCAAGAGTCAAACTGGTTTATTTCAATCATGATGAGAATCAAGTCTGCTCTTCTGACTATTCAGAGTCTGAATAAAAGCTCCCAAGGATGCAGACTGACTGAATGACCCAACCGAGAGGGACATGATGCTTGGGAACATGGGGCTGTAATGTGCATCTGATCCTAATGACTCACCAGGTAGGACTAAGCTCTCACTTGTCATTGAAGAGTAACACTCAGATTAACAGTTTAGATGCTCAGCTGAGCCTGGCGGCAGGAGAAGATTGATAGAATGACAAAAGGGCCAATATCTACTCCTCATGCCAGGTTTTACTGTTTTAATTAGGTGAGAACAGGGCTGAGTGAAGACAGTGCATTGAGGGGTTTTACTTCCAGGGACCAGAGTTTGACATTTATGATAGATTCCTAAAAGCCTGTTATCTGTGACAATAGATGCCAGGCCTCAGACTCTTCCCACTTCTAAGAACCTGTCTGCTGCATTTGAATTCGTCATTGTGTGTTCTCAAGAGCAGTGTTTTATATAACTGCCACATGCTATCATTCCAAAATGATCTGCCCCTCCAAGGTGTCTTTCCGCCTCTGTGCCCTCTGGGTTCAGTACTGCGTGCCTGAATGGCTCAGAATCTATCTGTCTGCATCTAGAGCTGTCATTAAAATCCTAGGAACACCAGGGCCTGGGTGCCTCTGACCTTAGAAGTGCTACTGCAAAAAATAAATTGTCAATTCTTATTTTGCAAATCTAATTTAATACGATTTCGGCCTATGAACTGTAACCAGTAAATTCCATTATGATATTTATGGCTTCTTTCTACTTCAATCTATCTTAATAAATTCTCAAAGTAAGCCCAGAGAGCCAGAATGAAGTCTTTTCAAGTGGTGACCTTAAAAATTGAATTGCTATACTCACTTATTTTCATTTGTAACAGGAATAGTCTTCCCTCCAGGAATCAGTTCATGGCAAACAAGCTGGGGGAGAAGATGGAAAGCAATTACTCGAGAGAATTCTAGTGGGGGAACAAAGCTTCCTGAAGATGAAAGGGCCTGAAGCCAACGTCCATAATAATGACAGAATTAAGATGGGACATGTTTGGGAACAATCACTTTCACAAAAAGCCAGGGCTTAATTATCAGCAAGCAGACCCCTGCATGATCAATATAAAAGGTTCCTTCTCATCCAATCCTTGTTCAAACATTTGTATTAAGGCTTTGGGATGTTGTGGAGGAAAATGTGTTAGCATTTAAGAGTATGATCAGATGGTTACATAAATGTTGTGGCAATCATACCCTGGAATACTATGCGACTATTAAAAAAATATGAAAATTTTTATTAATGAAAAGTGGGGGGGGGGGAACATGCATAATAAGGTATCATTTCTACAAAAAAAATTATATGCGTGCCCAAGGAGAAAAATCTGAAAGGACACAGGCCACATGTTAACAGTCACCAGCATTATATGTGGTTTTCATTTTCATCTTTATGCTCATGTTATAGCTGAATATTCAGTTAGAAGTTTGCATTATTTTTAGAGTCGAGAGAGAAAATTAAGAATGTCAGGAGGAAGACTCAAAATCTGATAAAAGATTTATTGGAAAACTATAGAATCAATTGCTTTCCTCGACTTTAAGAACTTTGGTAGGTCACCTAAAAATCAAAGAATACATAATTTTAATAGAAATCCTATTATTACAACTCTAAAGATGAAGAAAGTTTGAAAAACAGTGACCTCTAGTTCCACTGCTGTCTACATCTTGGAGCACACTAGAGGATTTTAAAGCTAGAGGGGCCCTTAGAATCACCCAGCTTGGTGATTCCCATGAGCTATATTACATAAGAGAATCATTCACACTGTGAGATGGCATTCTCTCTTTCTCTGAAAGAGGAGGTCTGTGATCAAATGAGTTGAGGAAAGTTGAGGTTAACATAACTATTCCAGGTTTCCTTCTCACAGTCTTCTCAGAACCCTAACATGCTGGCGTGCTCGGTAGCCTTTGAAGAGGGGGTTAGGGCATGCAGAGCGTCCAGTGACACTGGTCCCAGAAGACTCACATTCAGCAAACGGTACTTTGAGAAAAAAACTGTGGCTTGGACAGATCAAGTAACCTGAAGAGACATAGGTGAGGCTCTAAACCAGCCCTGTACTACTAAGCTCATGGCATGGTTTCTCCAGAGAGCCCTCAGACCACACACACAGATAATGCAGGTGTCCACTGGGACAAAACTAGAAAAGCCAAAAGGGAAAATTCAAGGAGGAAACATCTCTGCTGCCATGATTTCAAGGCTTTTCTTTGTGCTCTGATCTTATGATGAGTCCAAACAAAGACAGAATTCTGTAGAGCCACTTCTCAGTGACTTCTTCCCCGTAAGTCACAATCCTCCATGTATGACAGCCAATCCTCACCATGGTAACAAAAAGCAATGTTATAAACAGGGAGTTATGGCTTCCATCGGGAATACCTAGAATGCGATTTCAGCGAAGTGATGGGCAAGTGGGCAAAGGCCAGGTCAATTGGGAATGGAAGGGAGCACACCCTCCCTCCCGGCAAGGCAGCAGAAGGGGGATGGGCGAGAGACGGAGGAAGAGAGTTCAGGCAGGCGGACCCGCCAGGTTTATGGACCTCCTAGGGAAAGCACAAAGAGTAGGGCAGGTAGAGCAGGGCCCGAAGAGTAAGAGGGAGAGGAAAGAGAGCTCGGCCACAGTGGCCAACCTACCTGACCCATGACGTCCTCATCGTATGACAGTGTCAGGCCCAGGTCAGCGATGTCCCCATCATAGCGCTAATACAACAGAGAAGGGTAAAGTGTTGGGACCAAAGAGGGCTATATCCTTGAATTTAACACTCCTGTCCTATGAGGTCGGCTAGGCCAGTAACCGCTATGGCTGCTGTACAGCCTGAAGCAAAGGAGGGGGCCACTCATTACCCAAAGCAAGGAGGCTGTGGGCATCAGTGCTGAACAAGCAGTGCCCTGGGGGCACATGGGGACCTGCAGTGGCTGTAGGACAGGCCTCTTTTATCGCAGCACAACATCTCATTACACCACACTCTCCTGGGCTTCACTCTTCAGTGAGCTCATGCTAGCTCAGCTAAACCCTCCTGCCTTTCCACACTGACCTTAATGGAAGTGAGGTTTTTATAGAACTCGGAGTCCAGAGAAGGTAGTTCATCCACAGAGCTATAGAAGATACTGTGGTGGTGCCCGAGGAGCTGGCTCAGGAAGAAGGATGCAAAGGGCACGTCCACCACAATTCCCTGGGAAGAGGAGAGAGAGAAGCTGGCTATGGTCCCATGGTCCAGGATTCCTTCTCAGCGATCTCATAGCGGGGGAGGGGGGGGCAGCTCAGGCTGCAGAGGGAGCCCCCCCACCCCACTCAGCGCACCAATGGCACCTCTACGCACTTTCTAATTTTCAATCTAAATAATAATACCTCCCCATCACTTAAACAATTGAGTACCTTCTGGGGGCTCAGAGCAAAGTGGTCAAGGAAATCAGCTTTGGAGCTTACACTCTGCACAGTTCAGAGATCAAAACCCAACTCTGCTACTGTCAAGGCACAGGGCCTCAGCTTTCCCACCTACACATGAGGAACAGCACAGCCTCTCAGTAGTAAGAATTAAAGGAGCAAGGTATGGAAGAGCATGGAGGACAGCCCCTCGGCAGAGGCAGGGTGGAGAAAATTTCCAGGAAGAAAAGACATCTAAATTAGATCTAAAGGAACACAAGGCCTTTAGCATGAGCCCCACAGGCATGCTCGTAGGACAGAACACAGATCTGTCTGGCCATAGCACAGAGTGAGACTGGAAGGGAGGTGAGCAATGAGGCCAGAGAGGTAGGCATGGCCAGATCAGAAAGGGCCTCATAAGCCGCCAGGAGTCTGGATCCTATCCTGAGGGCAGCGGGGGAGCACTGGGAGGGCTCAAAGTGGGGAAGTGCCACATTTGTACTTTATGTGGAGAATAAACTGGAAGAGGAAGAAAGGAAGACAGGAGGCAGTGTGATACAGCACAGCCAGGAAGAACTGCCAACAGATTGTAGTAGTAGGGCAGCAGCTGAAAGGATGGAGAGAGGTGTGTGGACTGGGAAGGTTAAGATAGGAGAGTGAATCAAACTCAATGATGGCTTGTCGCAGAGGATGAGGGTTACATGAGTTAACGCGTGTTACTCCTTACACAGGCCCACTATGTCCTAATTTCTTTCATCTGTACTATTATTATTGGAGAGGAAGGAGACAGAGATGAAGCCCAGGAAATGGGGGAGGACATTCACAAAAGCTAGGAAGTCATGCTTTTCAGATGGCCCAGACTCTTCTTGATCTCATCACAGCAACGCATTTAAAGGAAAAACATGGCACACACCCAGGTAGATCCTTATGGGATTTTTATTTAAAAAATGGAAACAACAGAGAAATTGTCTCCATTTTGTAGATGTGAAAGAAAGCATGGAGAATGAGCCCAGGCTACTCAACCAGTCAAAAGCAGGACTAGAAGGTGTCTGGGCAGGGACTCAGATGGGGCCCCTGACTTCCTCTTGGTCAGGGACTGAGGCCATGGACAGAGGCTGTGTACACAGAGAGAATAATGGATTACCTAAGGGTCAAAGAATGTTCGCCCCGCAGTGCCTCCTTCCTTCCACTTGCCTCAGCTTCTGGCTCGTTGCCTTTGGAAGGCATCTTGGCTTCTCCAGGGTTTGTGACAGTGTGTGAGATGAGTGCTGCTCAGGTGGTTCACCTCCTCGCTACCTGGGTGAGGAGCTCGGCAGAACCTGGGCTCTGGGGGAGGTCCCCTGCTGCTCTGGAGCCCACTGTGAAGGCCATGAAGATTGGCTACTGACAAGCTCGTGTTGCAGATTTACTTCCTTCATGAGGAGCAGGACTCTTAGGATGGAGGGGGTCACATGCCACCAGGAGTGCATTCTGCCAGTTCAGCTCTCAGTGGAGAGGGTTTGGGAGCTGTGTGGGCCTCACGAAGCCAGCAGAAGTCCACACACCCTGAACCCAGGAGACTGAGAAGAGGAAGTTCGGACACCTTTCCTCTTAATTACAGTGAGGATGGCAGCTCTACTTCCTTTGCAACCAGGTGCCAGGCACCATAGAAGGTATTTAACTCGTGTTTCCTCATTTATCATCTACAGTAACCCAATCACATAGCTTGTATTACCCCTACTTTACTGACGAGAACCTAAAGAAGAGACCTAAAGAAGAAAAGTGACTTGCACAGAGTCACACAGCTGGCCAGGGAACACTAGTCTTGATTAGTTGCTATGGGTTATACCCTACCTTCATGTTCTAATCTCTATAAACATCTCCCAGGTACCTCTGGCTCACTTTGAAGCACTCAAATAACAAAAGATATTAAAACAATTGTAACAACTATCAAACCTCACAAAATGCGGCCCTTCTACAACCTGGCCCGAGCTTCATGTGGAGACTTGGTTCTGGCACACCATGCCTCACCTCTCAAGGTACTTTTCATATTTTATTCTCCATTCCAGTTCAATGCTCCTCAACATGCCTACCTCATATACAGCCTTCCCCAGCATCTTGCCCACAAACTCGAAGAGCTGCAGGTAATTCTCATGAATATAAGATGTGGGTGAAGGGTAGAGTCTCTCGTCCCCACTGGTTGTCTGCAAAAAGATGAATAGAGGCAGAGGTTAAAAGCCTTATAATGAGCAAGCCCAGTCCTTCGTTTTTCATTTGTCATCTTGAATTGGGCTATTGTTGACCCCATGCTCCCTCCCCTTAAATACCTTGAACAGATTGAGTGCCGGGTCAAATACCCTCTTGATGATCTCTTCCAAGAACTCCTTGAAAACACCATCTTGATCAATCCCAGCCTCGTCCACTCCGAAGTCATTGACAAACTTCACACGGATCACACCCTTCATGGCATGCTGGGAGAGCTGCCGAAGCTGCTCGTACCCATCCTGCCAAGGGCAGAATTACAGCCCATTAGTAACCCAAGGCATTCTGCATGACTCAGGGCTTCCTCCCTAAGGCTCCTTCTCCCCTGTGTGAAGCTTTCCAGTGTAATAAACATGTAAGTCAAGATGCACGGTTGCATGAAAAGAGCAATTCTCACCTGCATTTACATGAGAGCCTGTTAAAAAGAAAATTCATTTTTGGTGATGTGAGTTTTACCACTCTTTGGCAAGGGGAGATTGCCATCAAGAGGATGCAGAGCAGCAAGACAGGAAATTAGACAGGATGAGTCATGACAAGCTCTCGGCCAGCAGACAAAGGATGGAAGAAACCTGGACAAGATCCTACTCTTTCTATATTAATGCTAAGAATATCTTTTAGCTCATGGTAAAAATTAATCAAACTTACGGACCACTAGAAGATGAAAAATAAAAAATAACTTCCACCCTCAATCCCTGGTACCTTCCCCCAGATCATGAAAGGCCTTGTGATTCATGCTAAGAAATTTAAATTATATCCCACAGGCAATGGGGAGCCAGAGAAGAGTTTAGGCAAGAAGCAACATGGCTGGCTTTCTGCTAGCGGCAGGGCAGAAGAATGGCAGGGGACAAGGCAGGGGATGGGGCACAGGAGTGATGCTGGGCCTGGATGAGGGCAGGAGTGGAGAGGAGAAACCTCAGCTCACTTCTGGCTTATATTCAGCTCTCTCAAGACACATAGCCATTCAGCATATCTCCCCTATCCAGATACAATTTCAGAGTTCTCCTGCTAAATGGTCTTGTTTAGTTTGTCTCTTAATTCTAAGCTGTTGAGGTTTTCCTGGCTCCTGATTCTGTCATCTAATATACTTTGGGCAAACCCTGAGAAGCAAGCCACTTAGGTTTTCATTTCAGTAATTATAAAACAGTGCCGGACAGGACCCACAGAGGAGTTCTTGGCACAACACGAGGCCCATTCACCATGGTGAAACCTACATTTTTATATAGTGTCACGTAACAAGTTGCAAATTAACCACAACTCTGGTCCCTTGTCACAAAGCAAATGAGGCTAGTCTGGTAAGATCCATTTTGGGGAACCCTTGCTGCCTTCCTATCAACCACATTTGCCTAGTGAGCCAAAGGACTGTCCTATGGTGGCTCCCAACCTTATTCAGGCTTATGCTCCAAAGTTAATGAGCAGGGAAAAAATTATCTCTAAAGTCCCCTAGGTCATCTTAAGGAAAAAGAATACAATTTTGAGTGCACAATCCTGAAAAGTACTTTTATGTACATGAAGTCTGAGAACCATTAAGTTAGTTGGAGAAACAGGAAGTCACCATGCAGCTGCTGCAGCGTTTAAACCATTCTGCCTAAACTTAAGATAATTATCTTGGCACTGAATCAGGAACCACTGGAGAATACAACGTGTTCCTGCTTGCCTGCAGGATTTCCTCCATTCTGCCTTGAAATGTTTTAAAATGTTTACTCCCTAAACTTAATACATGTTAGCAGGTGTCTGGGCCATGGAGATTCAATGAGAAGGTATATGTGAAAGCACTTAGCATGAGGCTGAGCACACAACAGGTGCTCAAGAAGTATTTGTTGGACTCAAATATCAATTTGGCTTGACCGACATCCCAAATTAGTTTCCTCTTTGAAAAGCTGTAGAGAGGAATTTTCACCCTGACTCCTCTGACATATTTCCTGTCACTCCATCCTGAACACTGGTGTGGTTACCTGAGGATTAGAACTGTGCCCCTTAGGAAAGTGAGGGGGAGTAGGGTGTTCCTCTTCTCTGCAGCATCTCAACAAGCAGATGTAGAATCCTGACCTGGGGGCAGGAAACCTGTCTTTGTTTTTTAATGACTTCAAGGCCAGATATCGAGTGACCCTGACTGAGAATCTGAATTTCTTTGGCCTCAATTCTGCCACTGACAGGGCAAGAGGAAAGTACGTCAAAGGTTCCTTCCAGTTCTGAAATGCCAGAGTTCCAGCCCCAGCTTACACTCTGTGAGAAGCCTTCCTGCAGGACTAACACCTGCATGCCTAATATAGAAGCATCTCCTTCGATAGGAACCACAAAAAAGGAAACAAAAAAAAGCCTTGGATATCCTTTGAGTCTAATATCAGCTTATGATGCCCCCTTGTGTCCAAACCAAGTAAAGGCCACTGGGCTTTCATATTCTAATAATCAAACCACTAGATCTTAAATGCTGCAGTAACTGAAAAAATGACCCTCTCTTCCCTTCCTAATTCACTAGGACTACCAGTGCCTGATTTCATGACAAGATATTTCTAAAGGGACATAAAGAGGAAAACAGACTTTGCTGACGACCTCGGACAAACACTGACCCTTTGACATCTCTGAGCGATGTGTTTGGAAAAGTGGGCTTGGGTAACCAGGATGTCGACAATGAGTGAAGTGGGAGTCAGGAATTCGGTTACTTTAGGGAGACGGCACTCCCTACTGCCCTGGAGTTCCTGTGGGCAGTGGCCACATCACAGGGGGCATGACAGGTGGCATGATGGAGTACATTAAGAGATAGAAGTGCACTGGGGAAAGTGTTGGAGAAGGGAATTTCTCCAACACAATCATGTTTTTTCTGCTTTCAGTCAAAGCAGAGGTTGTAAAGTGGTGGCCTGCAGGTTGAATTTGGTGGGAAGACGGGTTATTTACCTTCCAGGTACTTTACAAAATTTCATTAGCTCCCAAGATAAAAGATCTGCAGACTTCATGCAAAATCCTGAATTTTGGCCCTCTCTTAAAAAATGAGAGCAGCATGGAGCCCAAATCCCCATATAGCAATAAAGAGTCAGGTAGGGCTGAGTGCTTCAGAGGGGCATGTGTTCTCCACCTGCCTACTCTACTGCTGCCCCGAACTAAGACTAGATGTTAATTGTCATTTATCAACTCATTTATGGGGTTATTTCTCTTGAGTTACCTTGACTGAAGGCTGTGTTTCAAAAGTGGGAGAGAGCAGTGGAAGTGAAGAATATTTCTATTTGTTTAGCATGCAAACAAGATGCTTCTGTGTCAAGAAACACTCAGCCAGTTTTCCTCATTACCATGACCTGCAGGGTCCCTGTGGGCACTCATATTTCTTATCCCTACTTTTAACAATGTCAAAAATATTACCTGTTTACCACATGCTCCCTCCCTGGCAGACCTCAGTGTCAATCACCAGTGGTCAGTTTTAACAAGCTCTCCAGGAAGGAGTGTGAATGCTCCAAGGGAGAAAATGAAAACATGTAGGGAGGAAGGGTTGCAGCCACTGCCATCTGCTGGTCACTGGCTATGAGGCCATGTGCTGTCCTGGGGTCCCATGACTGTCCAACACGGCACAACCTGCTAATGAGGAACTATGGCTAGAGTGTGAGAAAGGGGTAAAGAGCAAGCATGGGCAAATAAATCAGGCCAACCCTCTCCTAGGAATGGCTACTTGGGGCTCAGTCACTGATTCCACCGCTGGCAGGACCAGCACATGCAGGCAGGCTGTGCACTGCACAACCCTGGGGGACAGACATCGCAGGTATATACATTTAAGACAACATTCCAACACAATCGATATACTGTAACAATTTTCTGACACATGGAGGTAAAGCTTTCTATGGACAGGCACTTATTTCTAAAGCACATAAAGCTGCCACATTGTGGTAATAGTAACCCTGGTCACTGGCTTTGGCTAAGGTGGGCCACTTCCTTCATACTCATAGGTTTATGTCTACAAAGAACTTCTAGCTCTGGGATAACTGTATTTCCCAGAATTGTTCATTAAACTTAACACCTACACTCCGGCGTCCACATCCACAGCTGGGAATCTGGGCAAAGTGTCTGCCGGGACAAATGGTGTTTGCACGGACATGAAAATGTCTGCACATGGCACGTCTTGTCCTCATTTCGAAGAGGCATGAAGTATTTGATGCTCTATCCCAGAGGCCCTTGTGGGGATAAGAAAAAGAAATATTGCACTGCAGGTCTTTAGCGCTGATGACATGTCTAATCAAGCAGCTCTCAGAGGAAAAAATAAGGCAAATGGCCGCTTTCCTGCTCCCAGAGCCTTAATTTCAGTCATTAGATCAAAGAATGACAAGAACAGTTCAGAGGCAGTAGATCATCCCCTAAAACGCCTACATTTCACAGAGCACGCTCCTTTGTGGGCTTCTTACCTCCAACATCCGGGACCGTCGGATGGTAATGTGAGTGACATGAGGGGAGGCAGAGCTGGTTTCCACAAGTCCCAGTTTCTCCTTTTCCTTGGTAACCATGTTTCGGAACAGGAGAACTCTCTGAAATGATCAAAGGTGAGACCAGAAACAGGCTCAATAACTGATGATTCCCTAAAATGCACTGTACAAAATTAATGGTTATGTGCTACAAGTTAGAAGTGACTTGAGGGAAGAGTATGCATTCCCCAAAACACTCTTGGGAATTAGAAATATAGCTGAAAACATGCCAAGGAATAAAGGTTCCAGAAAGAGTGGTCTGGCTGCAGATAAGAGTCCAGCTAAGAATAGTCTAGGAAAAATCATTCTCTTAGTTCAGTCAATAATCCACTGTAAAAACCTGGTGGCAAGACAAGTTTGCAGAGGCAGCTTTATATAGCTGTGCCTGCTTTAAGAAAATCAATATTATAAATTTAAAAAACAGAAACATTTCCAAGGCAGTTATTTTCACTCTCAGAAATTTTTTAAATGATCCCACAGAATAAAGGTTCCTGACCTTTTATCTGCCTCCTCTGTGCCCTCAAGTACACCATAGTCCCACTGGTAATATTTCTCAATTATTGTTTGAAAAGAACCTTCTCTCTTAAGATTCTGATAAGCCCCTTCAGGTGAGCACTGACCCTTTGCCCCATCCTCAGTCTGAGAATTGCTGCTATTAATAGCACCCAAATAACGTCAGCTGAATGAATAAATAAATCCAACCAGTTTTTCTTTTTAAATGGGAATTCCCCCCAAAGTCGAGAGCTTTGTTAAATACAAATAAAATACTAATAACAAGAACAGCAATAATAAGGATTAACTATATACAAAAGGAGGCTAGTGCATTTCATTTGGTCATTTACATTAACTTATGAAGTAAATACAGTTGTAACAGAAAAAGCAACTGCCAACAGCCTCCCAAGAAGGAGAGATATATTTGGTGGAGGAGCTGTTATTCAGCAAAGCAGTTTGATTTGGCTGGTTCTTAAGTCTAGAAATAAGAACTGAAATGCTCTGAATAGTATGAACAACACTTGGGGTCCCAGGGCCAAATGGACAGGAGAAAGCAGACTGAGGAACAGCAGGTGAAGAGCACTCTTCCTCTCCCTTCTGTGGTGGGAGAACTGGAGACTTTCAGGAATAGGTGTTTAACTTATGTGGGGGCCATGTGGTACGACTGCTTCCTATGACCCAAAATCTTTAGCATGATCACCTAAACAAGGGGTGCCATTTTATGAAACACAATGTAGAAGATGAGCTTCGCATCTGGGTTAACACAGCATGGGGCAGAAAGAGCATACACAGCAGAACTGCAGAGGTGACCATGAGAATGCCAGTCTCCAAGGAATCAAAAGACTGGATGGGGCTCTGGATTTCCACGGGGTGTGGAAAGTTTGAGGCAAACTTAACCAGCTCTCAAGAGGTGGAAAGACCTTGGGGACAGCAGAGTACCTCTGGATAAGGATTGCTACCCCCATTTTGCAGGTAAAGGAATGGGCTGCTGGTGGGTGGGGAGCCAGATTAAAACCTAGAGCCTATGCACAGAACACAGCACCCTGCCACTGCCCACCCCACTTGGAACTAAGCCTTCCAGGCCAAGACTAGAGAGAGAAGTCTTAAGTCCCAGTCGGGAGATGAAGTGCACGTAAACATGTAAAAGCAAAACGTAAGAGAGTGCAGAGAATGAAGGGTGTGTGTGTGTGTGAACCAGGCAGAGTTGAGACTTGCCACCCACTCAAGTAAGACCAAGAACAAGGGAGAAGTTTAGATTTTAGGGCGATATGGCATAGTGGTAACAGGTGAAAGAGAAAGCAGGACTGGAGAGATCTCATACCCTCCAGTGCACTGCAGCAAGATTCAATCAATGGCAGAGGGCAGCGCAGACCCTGATAAGAGGGCAGTGAAGCCCAAGACGAAAGACGTGAGTGCGCTTGTTGCACTAACACACCAAGCCTCAGACATTCTCTCAGACCTGCTGGTGCCATCACAGGGGAGCAGGACAAGTAGGGAGATGAGGAAGGGCCCTATTTCCTGAGAAAAAAAGAGATTTTATTAGCCAAGGACAAAAATCTTTATGGCAGTCTAGAGCAAAATTCTCAAAAGAAAATGGGGAAGATCAGAATACAGCCTGGACTCAGAAGTCATGAAACTACTCTCAGAGGTTCTCAAGTGCTCTTGTTCACAGCACCCCTAGTGGCTCAGCATTATTTTCACAGCACTCCTAGGTCAAAAGAAATACTCAAGTTCCAGTTATTTGGTAGTTAGGTCCTAAGAACTTATTAAGTACTTATGTGCTAAGAATTTAAAAATAGACATGCATTGAAAAAAAATATTTTTAAATTTCATTTTTAAAACCCAGCTTAACAAATAAAGCATCATTGAAAAGAATACTGAAACTGTAAACCTGAGCTAGTACTTGCATATAATGTCTAACAGATTTCACTGTGTTCCCCTCGAAAACTTAAAATAGCCTATGGGAACCTGGGACACCCTAGCATACCATTTGTGAGCTTTAGATGTATAGAGAACAGAGATTCCAGATTACACAATATGGGAATCCTATGGTCCAGGGCTGAATTTACAGACCACAGGCCCAAGACACGGTGCTGCATTTTAAGTCAGACTCCACCAAACTAGACTAGGCCCAGTAGGCAAAGGGTGGGTAACCACCTGCATGAGGAACAGTTGGAGGAAGGAAGGCTGCTATCGGAAGGCAAACAACAGCTGTCTGCAAATCTCAGATTAGAGAGTCTACCTCTAGTGGCCAAAGGGCAGAAGTTACAGAGAAGTAAATCAGATTAACAAGAGGAAGAAATGTTCTATCACTGGGAAGAATAAGCAACAGAATGGCCTGCTTTGCAAAGCTGCATGTTCTCTATCTGAGGCAAGGTCAAGGGAGACTGCTGAAGGGGCACCCTCATGGGAATGTATGACTTAAGGCATCTCCACGAGGTTCCTCATTTCTGAGAGGCTCTGCTGTCAAAAGCAATAAGAATTTAAACAACTACGTTTGTGAATCATTGCTGGAGGGTAAAGAATGGCAACCATAAGTATTAATGTCAAGGTCAAAATAATATCAGAGAGCGAAGAGGAGTAAGTATCTCTGAAAAGTGAGATTTAATTTAGAAATGTGGCTTACACAAAATCTTGTCAAAAGAGAAAAAGGAAAGAAGGAGCACATCTAGACTTTTAAGAGCCTCTTATAAGGTAGCAAGCACAGTCTTGTCCCAGTATCCAACAGACATTTCTGGAATGTCCACTATACGCGAGGGATGTGAGCAATGTCTTTCCTCAGTTCTTGGACACTTCTGCCACAGTAGCTGACCCTTTCCAAGTAGCTCATGTCCCTTGGGTCTGTGGCACCACACTGCTGGTTTTCTCCCTCTGATTATACCTTCTATCCTTGTGCTGGCCCTTTAAGGGACAGGTCCTGCAGAGCTCTGGCCTCAGTTCCCTGATCTTCTTACTCTGATTCCCTAAGCACCTTGTCCATGGCTATAAATGCAGTTAGGAGATTTAGGTGCTGTCTCCAGCCTAGTCCTCTCTCTTGAGCCCAAGACCCGTATGTCCAATGGCCTCGAGGAGTCACAGACACTTCCCATACTACCTCTCAAAGCTGACCTCGCCAGCACTTCCCAGACCTGCTCTTGCCAGGCTTCTCCCTCAGGAAATGGCTCTCCCAGGCACCCAGGAGCCCAAGCCAGATATCTGAATTCTTCCTTTCCTTCTCCTCCAAAGGCCTATAGGTGCTACCTCCTTAAAAATCTCTTGGCTTTATCATCTGTCTATGCCCATGGCTCCATCTGAGTCAAGGCCAGATTGCTGTTGACACCTTTTCCCCTAGCCAGTGCCCCACACTACAGCCAGAAGAACTTTCTAAATTACAGCTCTGACCAGGTGTTTCCAAAGCTGAAAACTGCAATGGCTTTGGACAACCTCCAAGCTCCTGCCCTTGGTTGACAAGGTCCTTGTTCCAACACCTACAAACTTCCTCAGCTTCTTGGCTCCCACTATATATTCCCTCCAGCCAGACTGCACGTCTGGCTCTCCAATAGCACCCCATTCTCTCTCACTTGCGGCCTTTAAACACTGTCCACTTTTGCCTATGCTCCTGACCACCTTCCCTGGGCTCCCACAGCATCCATCCTTAAAGCATACATACACCCCATTCTACCAGAATTGCCAGTTTACAATGTCTTTCATCTCTGTACTCCAGTACTTAGCTTAATACCCGACACAGATTAAGATGGAATCACTGTTTGCATTTGCTGAATAAATTATCTCATTTCTTCATTTTCAATTGCTGTAACAGAGACACACAGTCAGGAACCATGTGGTAGAACAGAAAAGACACACAAAGAGCTCAGGTCTGAGTGCGACTCACGTTTTTGTGAGGAATGACATGAGGGATGTACTGCAGGATCAGCTGTGCCCGTTTTCTGTCCTTGTCGAGTTCCTGAAACAGCACACTAGGTTTGAGATCCCTTAAAAGAAAGACATGGGTTCGAAATAATTAAAACAAGAACACTAAATAAATGTTCAATAACTATGGTGTATATTTGAATAATATAATATTGTATGCTAGCTATATTTTAATAAAAATCTTTTATAAAAACCAACACCACCACTCTCTAGTGTAGGGTTGGCAAATTACAGCCTGTGGGCCAAATCTAGCCTGCTGACCATAAATAAAGTTCCAATGGAACACAACAGCATTCATTTATTACATGTTGTCTCTGGCTGTTTTCATGCTACAATAGCAGAATCGAGTAGTTGCAATAGAGACGGTCTGGTTTGCAAAGCCTAAAATATTTACAGTCTGGTCTTTACAGAAGTTTGCCAGTCCCTCCCCCAGTGCCAGAACTTCAAGAATTACATAAGAGTTGACGTGTCATTGATAAAAAGATCTGGACATGATTTTATGTTTAGCTGTTGCAAGAGGAGTCCCTTACCCCGCACCTCAAAAAGACCGAGCTGTAGTTTTTTCCTGCCAATTCTGATTTTAAAAAGTGCCATTTATCTATCCTAGTCTGTTCAGTTCCGCTGAAAACTTTCTTCCCAGTTTAGATACGGAACATTTGCTAAATATGATCTGGCTTTGTTGCCATGAGCTCTAATCATCTTTGGTATAAGCAGATCTTAACAGAAGTGACTATGAGGCGATCTGTCCTGACAGGTGCTTCACTGGAACAGCAGTTCTCTTTACATAGATGAAAGGACGGGATGAAACTCCTCTCTAACCTAGAACATGATGCTGAGCACTTGGGCAACTGCTGCCAGCAGCACTGATAGGAGTCTCTGTTTCCATCAATCCCCTTTCCCATCCCTGGTGCTCACTTTCGCAGCCAGTGGTCCTCTGGGGCGAAGCGCCGCCGGCAGTCCCGCTCATACAGTACCATAAGCCACCCATGGACAGACTGGAACAGCTCCAAGGTCTCGCCCTTGGCATTCTCTGTAAGGTTAAAAAAAAAAGAAAAAAAAAGGAAGGGTCACACTCATGTAGCTGATTAGAGCTGGAGAAGAGCTGGGAGAATAATATCTTGTCTCTTCCCGGCGTCACCAAATCTCAACATGGTCTTTATCTCCCTCACTCTGAATTTTACATGGAACCAACAAAACTAAAAGGCACCCTGGGCATGTTCTAAGTGTCTATAGGACCTGAGTATCCAATCACTCATGCTGCCTCCCACTAGTATGTCATCCAAGGACCTTTTAACTCTAAGGAACTTTGTACTGAATTCATAAGTGGAAACACTTCAGGAGGTGTACTCTAATCTGAAGTGTGACCTAGCACATGCTTATTCTTCATGGAAATGAACTCAAAGAGCCAAAAGGAGATTAAGGACAAAATTAATCATCATTCATAATTCTTGACACATACATGCAAATCTTGAAACACACATGGGAGAATAAGACCTCTTTAACCACATCACTATCTTAAGAGGTCACAGATAGAGAGGGAAGAAATAAAACTTCTAATTATGTGAAGAAATGTGCATTTTCAGTTAACATTGATAGACAATATGGCTAAGAATTAGCTGATACTATCGATTCTGGCCTCCCTGCCTGCAGCATCAATTGAATGATGGCTGAGATCTTTACCTTACCTACAATTCCATCCCAGATCATCTTAAACATGAAGGAATTCAGAAAAGAGGAGATGGTGACTAGCTCTTCCAGTTTGAATGAAATTTGTTCTTCATAAACTTCAATGTCATCAAGGATCCTAAATCAGACAGAAAATTATTCACAATTTCCCAATAAGAAATGGGAAAACAAAAGATCTGTACCTCATACTAAACAAAAGGTTAAGAAATAAGCTCTATCTTTTAAGAATAGTTACTGTAAAATTTATAGATAAAATGATATAATGTTTAAGATTTGTGAGAAATTGTCTAAGATAATGAGGGAGAGGAGAGCAGGTTGAGGTAAAGATGAAGCAAGACTGGCTATGAGTTGATAACTTTTGAAGCTGGTGATGGGCACATGAGAATTCATTATACTATATTCTCTCTGCTTTCTATCGATTTGAAATTGTCCATAGTAAAAAGTTTAAAAATACAATTAAGAAAAACACTGTAAGCTCTATTCTATACTTTTCTCATTCATAAGGATCTGACTGTAATACTTTAATTCATGTTGAAATCATGCCTGAATATCAAGAAATCTTGACTAAGAGTCTGTCTACTGAGGAAAGCTGTGGAAGCTTATTCTGCATCTGTGACAGACACTAGTGGCACTTAGTAGGTACTTGAGAAATATTTGAATGAGTGAATAATGTCTGAAAGAATACATGAATAGGTGAACCATTTAAGATATAGCTAAAAATCTCCCAGATTTTCTCTAGCTCACTTTAAAATATGACTCACTCTTGGGTCACCCCGATCCAGCAATTCAGGGTGTCTGTAGGAGCAGCTATAGACCCCTGCTCTTGCCTCCACCTGCTGAGGATTTCCCTCCATGATTCTTACCTAATCTGCCACCTATACATCCCTGATCCCCTCCCATAAATGTCTTCCGGCTTGAACATAACTGCCTGAGGTCCATTCTATCTTATAATTTTTCACCAATGTTTTAGAAAAAAGTGGAATTAAAATACCAGATACACGAGTAGACATATAAGCTTAAAGAACAAACAAATTGAGTAAGACTAACATTTGTTAATTTCTTACTTGTGCCAACCACTGTACTAAGTACTAGACATTCCTTTTCTCGCTATCGGATTAGTAATGTTATCTCCATTCTATTAATGAGGAAACTGAGGCTCAGAAAGATTAAGCAACTTTCCCATAATAATGGTAAAAATAGTCAACACAGACTTTCTTTCTTTCTGTGTGCCACGGACGATGGTAAACACTTTATGGGCATTATCTCATCTAATCCTTACCATATGGCTAAAAGGTAAGGTGCTATTGTTATTCCCATATATAGATGAGAAAACTGAGGCTCAGAGAGGCAGAGCCTCTTATGCTCCTGCCCAGAGTGTCTCAATAAGTGCCTAAGCCAGGTTTTGCAACCTGCCTCCTTAGCTCTGGAATTTTCCAACAAATTACCTAGCACAGTGAGTAAACAGCCGAGGTGATGTGAACCCAGCTTCGGGAGACATCCAAAGCCCACATCAAGTGGTACTGACCCAGCTCCCCTGAAAGGATGGGAAGTAACAACTGCTGAACCCATACTATATGCCACCCACCTTGTAAATGTTTTCTTGTCTAATTCATCTGATGACCCTGCCTCACAGGTCCAAACATTAGCAGTAATCACATCAGCAATTGCTTCCTTACTGACATTGTAATTATTTTTTCTCCACGTTCTAGGAAAGGAATTTAGGCCCACAGCAGTCAACCTACGTGATGAGGTGCCGGGAACAGTCACAGAACAGCATCAGCATGGCCAAGAGCTGCTTAGACTCTTCAGTGTCATTGTTGAGGCATTCCAAGAAGAGCTTTAACCCTCCATGGGGCCCCAGCTCACAGATAAATGCCCACAGTTTGGGCAGCAGGTCATCAAGGTAAGTGAGACCTGAAAAAGAATAGAGAAACTCAAGTTTCAGGTAGGGGCTTATTTCCCTATCCACTGAGAAAACAAAACACCTACATCTACTAGTGAATAATGTGTGTGAGAGAAAGAAGACACAATTACTAAGAAAATCTTTATCACCATGAGGATAAGAATGATAATAACAGCTAACATTTAATGGGTGCTTATTATGTACCAAATAATATGCTAAGTACTTTGCATGTATTATCTTCTGCCCACCTTGTGAAACCCAACATTATCTCCGTCTTGAGAGAGGAAACTAAAGACCAGAGAGGTTAATTGGCTCAAAATCATACTGCCAACAAATGTCATAGCCAAGAATAGAACCCAGGTCTGTCTGACTCAGCGCTGAGGTTTTAAATCTCAGATCAGCAACTTTTTTTCTGGAAAGGGCAAGAGAATTGGTATTTTTAGGCTTTGTGGGCTAGTCTCTGTCACAACTACTCAATGCTACCATTGTGGCACAAAAGCAGCCACAGACGATATGTAAATGAACGGATGTGGCTTTGTTCCAACAAAACTTTATTTATGAAAGCGAGTAGTAGGCTGGATTTGGCCCATGGGTCCATAAGTTTATCAACCCCTACTTTAAACTACTTGCAGGAGCACCACCTGCATTTAGCAAAACTTTCCTCTCATCTACTTCCATTATTCTATGTTAAAAGTGGAAAAGCAATGAATGACCATAGCAGAGAGACCTCAAGCACTACACACAAATTTAACCCTGGGTGAAGCAGAGGACATTTTAAGTCTGCTCCTTGATGGCTATGAGGCCTCAGACACACAGGCTATATGTCACTGTTACGCTCTAAGTTTATTAATACAGTGCTTGACTTAGAAAGTCTGGCTCTGAAGTTCCACGTGTCACAGAACATACAATACGATGTGGTCCTCAAATTATTCCTTAGAAAAGGGGGAGCTGCCTTATATTTTAGTCCTTAAATTACCCTCCATTTTATAGAATTACTTCATTTTGAACAAAGAACTATTTGGGGAAGCCATATTAGCCTGGGATTGGGGGGTAGGACAACAGACTCAATCAATGCTACTTATGGATGCTTAAATTGTGAACTGAGGGAACTGTAAAGGAGGCAAAGAAATGTTTAACACTAGTTATTATCCCTAAAGTTTTGACCTCACATTTGCAAGGGTAAGAGGATATGGTTATAAATTGTGGCAATCTCACAATTTAAAAATAGGTTAAAAAAAGAAAACAGAATAGGTACTTACATCCTGGAGGTCAAAAATATACTCCTACAGGACAAAAGCAACAAAGCAACTGCCCTTACATTATGTGCACAGGCACTCACTGTGTGGATGAAAATATTCATTGATAGCATTATATACTGACTCAAAAAGGGCTGTATCCTGAGCAACTGAGGCAGAAATAAAGATGCCATGCTCTGGAAAGCTGTGTCAGAGGAGTGGGACACACATGTGAGAAGCTTAAAGACACTTCGCAAATTTTGAAAAGAAAAAACAGGATTTTCAAAATGTCTATCTTCTATAATGTGTATGTAGCTAAACTAACAGATCAAATATTATATAAAAGGATAAGCAGCTCAGTTCCTAACAAGCTTTGGACCCTTACCAGAACTAGCTCCGGCTACCAGCTTAGATATACAACTTATAGATTCTCGAGCCCTTGCCAGAGTCAGCCCTGGCTATTAGCCAAAATAAACAATCTACAGATGCAAGAAGACCCTAATTCTTCTTTTTCTCTAGCTTAAGTTCACAGACCTTGGAAAAGATACCAAGATAAGCAAGCTTGCAATTAACTAACTATATCTTGGATGCCTTGCTTCAGATAACATCTAAGAAAACTCAAGCTTCTTGACACATCTGTAGCTGTTTACAAACACCAGCCTCCTTGCCCTTTATAATCAATTAAAAGCTCAAACCCCTTACCCTTCAGGACCAGCATTACTCTTAACGTTTGATCCCTTTCCTTGCTTGGTAAATAAATAAAACCTTTTACTTTACTTCCTGACTTTGTGAATTCTTTCCCATACTGCAGTACCAGCACCCTAACATTATACATACACTTTAAGACTAATTTATCTTTCTTGTTGAAATTACACATTTTCAAGTTGGCCAAAAAACTTGTTTTTGGATTGTTTCATTAGGACAATGGGGGAATGCTTAAATTTGTGGTCACCTTAAAAAGCTGAACACAGTCAAAATCACCTCATTCGATATACTTCCCAAACCCTCATACTACGGGCTGGGGCGCTCAGGCTGAGTCTGGGCCCCCGCCCCTTTCCTTCTCCCACTGAATTCTCCTTAGGGAACCTGCCCGAGACCAAGGCTTTACACACTATCCCCCTGCTCATGTCCCACAGAATATATTCATAGGCCTGCTTGGCATCGCTGCTGCAGGTCTAGCAGGCACCTTACTTATCCCTGCCAAAAGAGAACTCTCGATGACCCCCATAAGCCCTGCCCCGAGCTCGTCATCCCCAGCTCGGCAAAGGGCATCACCATCCACAGTTGCTTGGGCCAAAAATCTGGCATTGTCTTTGAAACTTTTAGACCTCATTCCCCCAAATCCAATCTACCGATAAGACCTGGAGACCCTTCCTCTAAAAGATTTCATAAATCATCCTGTTTCAATCTCCATCACTGCAACAGTTCAACTGTTCTCAACCAGGAATGATTTTGTTCTCTAGGGGCACGTGGCAATGTTTGGAGACACGGATGGCTGTCACAACTGGGAGGGAGGGGAAGGTGCTACTGGCATCTATTGGTCGGGGCCAGGGGCTGCCAAACATCTTACAATGAACAAGGCAGCTTCCATGACAAAGAATTACCTAGCCCAAAATGTCAACAGTACCGAGCCTTGGAAACCTTGCTCTAGCCCAAGCCAACATTGTCCTTTGTTACTTTTTGTCATAGTGCCTGTTATTACATTAAATGTATTTTTCCCTTATCATTGGTCTCTCCACTACTAGGATATAATTCCCTTGGGAACACAGACCTTGGTTTCCTTATTCACCTCTGTATCCTCCATGCACATAGATGCTCTATAAATATCTGAAGATGAAATAAGTATGAGAGAAACAGCAGCAATTTATGATTTTAAAAAATATAAATGCAGCAGAGAAGTTCTTAATCCCTTATGCAGTAAATAGTTTCATGGTTTACAGACTTCTTGTCCTAATAATTCACACTACCAACTCCTGCTCTACAACTTAAAAGCCTCTAATGCTCAGTTCTCTGCTCACAGAGGGGCTTCCTTCTTTGCTCAGCTAAAAAGGAAAAAGTGAGGCATGTTATGCAGTCAATAGAAATGAGGTTTTTGAAGAATTTCTGACATGACGAAATACTTATAAAAAGTGACTAATGAAAGGGAAGGCTAAAACTATATATTTCAATCTAAATATATACACATGTAGTACACTCAGCCACAGGTAGTGGTGTCAGGATTGTGGGGTTAAGAGCAGTATTTTTTTTTCTGCTTCCTTGTCTTTTCTGGTTTTCTATTCAGAAAAAAATTAGTAACTGTTTAAAAGCAAACTGTATTTCATAATGAAAGTAAGAGCCAGGTCACAGGAACAAACTGCTGGAATAGAGGTTAGTTTGACCTGTTTAATTGGGGTTTAAAGACCTCTAAGAATGGCTCAAAAATATTCTCCTTCAACATCTATTTTCTGAATCTAGGAAGCCAGAAGAAAATCAACTATTTCTAAGGAAAACTGTCCGCCAAGAGATGACTTCGGCCTCCAAACCTGTGAGTATCTGCAGCCGGATCTGGGTCAGAGTTGTCAGCGAGGTCTGGTACAGGACACAGATGTTGCAAACCTTCTGTACCTCCACAGAATCAACGCATTTACCCCCAACAGGCTTGAGAATATTCCTCACCGATGCAGACTTCTGAAATGCACGTTTTAGGAGATCTGGCATGGAGAGAAGAATGTGTGAGCAGAAGTTCAGCCACCTGCCAAGTTCCACCCTACAAAGGGAAGAGCATTTCAATAAAGCTCCTAATTTATAGCCTCAGCCGGACAGTGGGGCTGCTGCTTGAGTCAAGTCATCTCTTTGCGATAAAGCAGAAACACATTAACAATAGGTTTTTAGGCAAAACCCAAAGACATCTTCAGAATATCAGAAAATTTTTCAGAACGAGACAGGCATGTTCAATTCTTAATGGGATCCTTTTACTGTATGCTTAACTTCAGAACCTACAAAGGTAACACCTCAGGATTACATTAGGGGAAGAGAGCAAAGGTGGAAGGCCTGGTTGATTCCCAATTTTCTATGCTTTTAGACAGAAGCAGGAGCAGCAGCCTTACGTACTAATACTTGGCCTGGAATTGCACCCTACTTTTGTTTCAAACCTTCCTATTTTTATCTTGCTGAAGTTACACAGGTTAATCCCATGCTCACTGACAGCTACCAGCTGAAACTTTGCAGCACACTGGGTGGAGAGGAAAAGTCACCCTGAACCTAGAAATCTGCCACATGCAGGTAACTCCACCAATTTAGCATCACTTCCTTAACATTTATCAGAGCAAGCAACAAGAAACCTTTCCATGGAACCCATTACTGACCCTGCAGTAAGGACCCTGCTAAGGTACTAGCCTGTCAGTGAACCAGAGTCCCCTTTATCAGAAGCCCAACATGGGATATTTTTTTTTATGATCAGGAACTCAGAAGAGCTCTACTTCCCCTAAGAAACAAGTCTTCTTCCTGTTTATAAGAGGTAAGAAAGGGTCCCAAATCTGTTTTCATTTGGCTACTAGAAATTCAAACCCAAATGGAAGTTCAGAGATAACCATGGCAGCCCTTGTGGAATATCTATCTGTGGACATTCTCTATACATGACCTTGATTTTGTTCATCTACTTCTTTTTCCCAGGTTCTTTATTTTTTAATTTTTTTTGCCAAGAATTTGTATTTATGTATGTATGTATGTATGTACGTACGTACTTTTTATTGCCAAGAATTTTTCGTTACATTTTGCTAAATGTAACTTAAGTGGTCTCAAATTCTTTGTGGGAGAAGTTAGAGCATCACATGAACAGAGGGGACCAGGAACAATTCGGAGCTGCACTTCGACTCGGCAGAGACACAGACCAGGCCTGCTCCAGTCACTCACTCTTTACGGGAAGCACATTCTGTGGGGATGCTGGCTGCGCGTGGGCTGGTTCCTGGCTCTCCAGCAGCTTCTTGCTCAGGATGTCATTGAAGAAGATCCTGATCAGAGGCACTCCCCACAGGAACTGCAACTGTTTGGTGATCAAGGGCATTGACTCGTTAAGGCTAGGAGAGAGCAAGAGACCAAGCACGTCAGTTCCATCCAGTTCCATCTGACGGATGGCCAGGGAAAGCCCATTTAGATCTCTAAGGGAGCTTCCACTCAATATGGTAAATAAGATGATGATAACGATAAAAAGGATCCACGAATTGCTGCTAATGCCTGGATATGCAAGGCACTAACCTCTTTATCTTCCCTGTTGCTCCACCCAGACTCCTGTGCTGCCAGTAGCATTACTTCTCTCCCTAGGTCCAGGCTCCACATGTCACTCATCTCTAAGGCATCCTCTATCTGCTCTTCATCCTAACCATCCAACTTACCAGTAAGTTGACAGAAGCCATCTCATGCCTACTAAGTTGCTCCCCTTTTCACAGCCAGCCTGCAAGTCTGGCACACAAATATCACTGGCTCACAAGCCTCCTAAGAGTCTCCTTGCCTTCTAGTGCTCCTTTCTCCACCTTACACCACACCCCACAGTGTCAGACTCACATCCTGAAATCTGCTTTCATCATCTCACTGCTTAAGATCCTATAATGGCTCCCACTGTCTTCCAGCCACCACCTACTGAAGATGGGCCAGGTCTGCAACAGGCTCTAACATGCATTATTTCATTCAATCCTTTAAGACACTTGTATCAGGACTGTGAACATTATCCCCATATTTCTGATGAAGAAAGTGAGGTGACGTGACTTGTATAAAGTCCCTCAGAGGAATGGAGCTGAAACCAGGCCATCCATCATTCTATTCTGACTCATCTTCCCCCCATAACATCCCTCCCAACTCCCCAACACACCCACTTCATCCTCTTTAAGCTGAGGCAGTACACTGGGGCACGTCATCAATGGCAATCTGTCTTTTTAATTGAATGTTACTCAGGTATAAGGAAAAGGGAAAAAAAATCCAAGATTTCCTTCCCTGGCCCTCATCTTCCTGCCTCAAGGCCACCTGCTAGGGACCCCAGCGCTCAGGCAGATATCTGAACAGGATAACAACTGGACATCACAGCTGCCTTAGCTCCAGAGACCCATATCATCTCAGCCCAGGGTATATATTTTTAGATTTGTGATGCTGCCTTACTTGAATCTTTACCTTCTAGCCTAGTGGCCTTTTTAAAAAATATAATTTGAGTTTTTAATTTAAAATTTTTAAGTTTATATCCCACCTCTTAAAAAGGATCTGGAGTAATTTCTATTTCCTTTGAATCATGTATCTTATTTTATTATTTCCAAAATATGGCAGTCTGGGCACTCAATGAAGAAATATTGAAGAAAAAAAGAATCGACCAATAAGATGCACAATTTACTAACTGAAAAGAATGAAATACAAAATAATATCTCATTTTTCTGAGAAAAAAGAAAGGTAGGGAAACAAATTGGTGTACACACAGGTTGTCTTTGGGTAGCAGCATTATGGGATGGTTTTTATTCTCTTCTGGTCTTAACTGTATTTTATACAATGAGTATATATTACTTTCATAATAAGAAACAAAACAACATAAGCTGGGAAAAAGAATGAAAAAGTGGTGGGAAAGAGGCAGGAAAGACAGTGATTTGCCCTTAGGACTCACCCATAGTCCACGGATTGGGAGAACCAGCCAAGGACAGGGTGCCAGTGTGTCAGGTTGGATTTCTTCTGGGACACATACTTCTGACAGTAGCACAGCATCTGGGTGAGCAAACTCACAAACCCATCCGTCTCCTCCTCTAACACTCTGGGGCTGAGGGAGCCCAAGTGCAAGAGATTACCTACAAAGAGAGAAGGCTGGGTGCCCTGGGCCCAGAGAGACAAGCTTCATCGCCTCCCAGCCCTGCTCTCTGCCTGGGGCTCAGGCAGCCATAGTTATGTGCACGAAGAAATTCCATGTAGAGGGACACCTGTCGGTGCTAGAAATGCAGTGCGATACAGGTCTAAGGAAAAGGCTGACCTGGCTTCCAGTCCTGGCTCTGTCATAGACCAGCTGTGTGAAGCTCAACCCACCTCTCCAAACTGTTTTCTCATCTGTGAGATTGGAATACTGATACCCACTCTCCATGTGAGGATTATATGAAGTAACATGTCAAAGGTCTAGTACACAGAGGTATATGCTATTTAGCTGTATGATACTTTAATATTACATTGAAATTTTAAAATCAAGGGTCAACATAAGAAAGGATCTTTTGAAGACCATCTGAATGTCCTAGAAAATCAGTTATTTGATGTTCACCGAAGTTACATAATATGTCTTGTGTGAGGTCTTTTATTATAAACTCCCTTAAAATTGAACCCCAAGAACCTCTTGCTATGTAAAAGAAAATAATGAGGCAATGAGAATTATGTACCTCTGCTGTTTTCAAATGCTTCTATCCATAAACCCTTTCTGCTACAATGAAAATGTAGTAAAACAAATGTTGCAGGCCCCACTCTGATCTAAGCCCCACCTAACCAGACCCTCCCTTTTTTCTTGAGATGTGAATTATCCAGGCAACTCATCATGTTTTCATTTTCCCTTGGATGCCAAGAAGCTAAGGGCTAAAATTTAACATTCATCTATAGTCATTCAACTAGTTTGCCAGGTTGATATATTTTCTATGTGATTTTCAATTTTACATTCTATTTTAACCACCTGACATGTCTTTTATTTTAAGCACTTATAATAACTACTAAAAACAGCTCGTGATCTCCAGAATGGTGAAAAGCAAAACATTTGAGCTTTCCCCAATGGCCAGAACACAGTAAGATTCCAGCCACAGATACTCACCCATTAAACAAAGCGTATGGCATCCTTCTAAACTTTCACATACGTCACGACATCGATCTTTATCTCTTAAAAATGTGATGAATTTGCGAAGCATGTCATGAGATTCTAAAACAGTGAGGCGCTGCAAACAATTGCACACTGTTAAGGCAGAAGCTGACAGGAATAATTTCCCACTAGAGCATGAAGTTGATCCCCTACAGATCACCCCCTCGTAACCAATCATGCTACTGATCTCCAAGAAGAAAATGAACAAATATGAGAACCTGTTTCTTTGAGCTACTAACAAAAGTGTGTCTACACTGGCTACTGATTTAGAAGAAAAAATCAGGGTGAGGAGTGGAAATTTAAAAAAAAAGATTTTACTTTCTAATGTTTAAGAAGAAAGGTAAAAACGGAACTTGGGGGTACTCACTTACCTCAGGGGTCACTGTGCTGAGATGAGTCACAAGAGCAGGCACAGACATGATGTGGATGAGGAATGGCCGAATCAGATTGTCTGAAAATTGTGCAGCAATCACAGGGCTAGACACAGACAGATCACCTTACTCAATAGGTTTGCACATGAACCTGGAGCAAAAGAACAACCATACCAACACCCCCAAATCCCTTGAAAGTATGCTTCGCAGGACTTCTAGAAAAACTAAAGACAAGAAATGAAGAGATCCACTAAGGAAATGGTTGAGTCAATAATACATTCATATGATGCAGCTATGAAAAATCAGTTTTGAAGTTTTACTGACATGAGGGAATCCTATAGTGCTAGTATTTAGTAGTAGTATTATATAGCTCAAGCTATAATAAACTTAAAAAAAAAAAGCATTGAGAAACTATATATATGGTACATATATGGGAGAGGAAGGAGGAGGTATTGACTGGGAGGAAAGGAGGGGCTTTGGAATGCTGTTGTTCTATTTCTCAACTGGGGTGGTGCTTATAAAGGTGTGTTTACTATATGATAACTTACCAATAACTCATGCTTTGATTAAACAATTTACTTTAAATATACATACAGTTGACCCTTGAACAATGTGGTGGTTAGGGGCACCAACCTGCATTCCCCATGCAGTTGAAAATCTATATATAACTTTTGACTTCCCAAAAACTTAACTACAATCATCCCTTAGAATCTGTGGAGGACTGGTTTCAGGATACCCCCCGGATACCAAAATCCACACATGCTAAAATCTCTCATATAAAATATGTACGTGGAAAAATATGTATGCAAATTCCCAATAATAAACTGAAAACACGTCGTTTTGGATCTGTTGTTGGTTGACTCTGCAGAGAAACAGACCCTTGATTTTAAAATCTTAGTGTAATATTAATGGACATGGAGGGCTAACGGCATATTTACTGGAAAAAAATCTGGATATTAAGTGTCATTGTTCAGGGGCCAACTGTATTATGATATTAGTGTTTAAATATGTATATATAAACACATGAATACATATAATGAATAAAAAGACCAAGAAGACAGATAAAATGTCAACAATGTATCTCTGGGTTGTAGAATCATGAGATACATTTTTTTCTGCCTGATAGTTTTCTATTTTATCCAGGTTTTCTACAATAAGCATATATTACTTCCATAATCAGAAAAAGATCAACGTTATTAAATAAGATAATGACTACTACCTCAAAACATATATATAAATAAACTCAAAATAGATCATTGACCTAAATGCTGGTCTTATAAACTAAAACTATAAAATACTTAGGAGAAAACACAAACCATGCAGAAAAAAAAGATAATGAGAACTTGCAGGAGAAACATGATCTCTTCTAGCTAATGTGCTACAACAGCAATGAGCAGATATATTACTAGTATTTACACTATTAGAATTTATATAATAAATTTTTATTTTCAAGAGTACCATTTTGGACAAGAAAAATTTGAGGCTGACACACTCAAAGTATCAGTGCCTACATCAATCACCTGTCTAAAGGAGACTGACCAACCAAGGTAAACACACTGAGCTGAGTTGGACAGACAATTCTCTAAAATAGAATCAAGTTATTTTCTGCATGTTAGGAAGAGGTTTAAATCAGGACTATACAATTCTCTAGACAGAGGAAGAATATACCACAAGAGAATGTCACTGAAACAGTGACTAACCACTTCCCACTTCCAAAAGGACAACTGCATCATTGTAGGGGCATGCGGGCAGATGACTTCTCTTAGGGCTCTCAAAGGAACCCGAGGAATCTACCTCGAGCCATACTCCCACGTAACTCAGTCTAATTAATCAAAACGAGGCACTGGAGGATGCAGAGTTGCCTTGCAAGCCAGTCTCAAAAGATCACATACATTAAACACTGCTTCTCTCAATTTCTTATTATCTATTTCCCCAGCATGAGGTCATCAAAATCTTTCTTTAGTTGTTGAACTTAAGCCCCCTCGGGTGACAAATCCTACAAATGTACTGCTAATTGTATATTTAACAGTGGACACATCCATAGGCAGAGCAGGACACAAGGGTAAAAGGCATAATCCCTGCCAACAGAGAGCTCATCCTCCAACCAGGGAGCTGAAAGGCATGAAGGGAAAGACAGATACCAGGGCTAGCAGGTATAAGTACCTAGGCAAACAAGGGTCCTGCATAATAAATAAAACAGGACAACTTTGGGAAAGTTCCCATGTGCCATTAATTCAAGAAATATATACTGTTCTTAGAATACAAAAAGGTGTCTAATATGTGAAGCAAGTATAAAGAATAAAGAGTATTGAGTATGGGCTCTGGAGTCAGACATCCTGGGTTTAATTCTTGGCCCTACCACACCCTGCTGTGTGATCAAAGGCAAGTGGCTTAATCTTGCTGGGCCTTGGCTTCCTCATCTATAAAATGGAGAGATAAAAGAATATGATAAGGAGTCAATTAATGCATGTAGAAGTCTTCAAACAACATGCAGCCTATGAATGTTAGCTATTTGTATTATAAGATGTGGTGATTATGTCTAAATGCATCACTTATGATTTTATACACTTTTATTAGTATATTCGTGATGACAAAGACACTGAATATCTTGTTTTAAAAGGTCCTGGTCATGTTCAATTACATATAAATATTCAGAGATGGGGAAAGGTTTACTGTTTAAGAAAAAGGCTTTAGAGCAGCCTGGGCTTAACAAGTGAATCAATAGATTCTAACATGTAGAGAGAAAAAACTTAAAACAATGAATGTATGTTCTTAAAGGAGAAGAAATGTGGTACAATGCTCAGATGCAACCATCTGGGTGAATCACACTGTAAATTACGAACACATCAAGGCGGGGGAGGGGTGCTGGAATGAAAAAAAGATTTGTGTTCTCAGGAGATGGGGGAAGAGGCAGAGCTGCTCCAGTGCCCCGCCCCCCTCCTCTGTGTATCACTCATTTCTTGTCTCTGACAGAGAAGAGTAGTTGATGATATCGGAACAAGGTGTCCCAGAAAGTGACTCAGGAAAGGGAGATCCAGTAAACCAGCTACTCGGAAAACCTGTTTGTATCTAGATGGCATGACTCATTAAATACACCTCTATGTAACTTCTCGCAAAGTGTGAAATGAAGACACGATAATTTACTAGATAGCTCGTCCTATTCTATAACTAATTACAGCATAACTGGTTGATCCTGTTCCTCTGTTATGAGGGTCTAGCCTTTAGAATGCTGCTGTCCAATACAGTAGCTACTGGCTACTGTAAAACGTGGCTCATCCAAATTCAGATATGTGATAAGTGTAAAAATATACATCAGTTTTTGAAGACGGTATGAAAAATAAAATTGTTTACTTAAAATAACTTAAGAATATTATAAGCAAGCATTATACTGGTTTAAATAAATATTGTTAAACTTAATTTTCCCTTTCTTTTGACTTTTTCCATATGGTTCTTATATTTCTACTGGAGAGTGCTGCTCTAGACCAGCCTTATCCAATAAAATTTTCTGTGACAACAGAAATATTCCATATTTGCAGTCCAACATGGTCTTCATTAGCCGCATGTGGCCCCTGAGCACTTGAAATGTAGTTAATGTGACCAAGGAACTGAATTTTTAATTTTAACAAATTTCTATATAAACACATCTGTGTGGCTAGTAGTTAGTGGAAAGCACAGTGTAGACCAGGGTTTGGCAAACTTTGGCCCACAGGCCAAATTCTGCCTACTGTTTAATTTTGTAAGTAAAGTTTTACTGGAACAAGGCCAGAATCATTTGTGTATGTATTGTCTATAGCTGCTTTGCACTCCAGGGTAGTAGTACAAAGCCTCATGGCCCAAAACACTAAAAATATTAGCTAGCTGGCCCTTTACAGAAGTGTGTCAACACATGCTCTAGATCATCACTTTCCAAACTGGTGTTCCATGGAAAACAATTCCATGGGATATTAATAGACATGCTCTACCATCTAAACATTAGGCAAGGATAGTCCATGTTTAGATATGTTTGGGCCCACATCAGGATAAAAAAAAAAAAAACACACAAGGTTCCTGCTATTGCAGGACTTGCCCGAGCTTTCAGCAGTCTGGTGCACTGCAGATTAGGAGCAGGGGGCAGAGCAGGGAGTTTTACAAGCTGTGTGACCATGGCCTTCCTTTCTTTCCCAAATTATTATCATCCTGGAAATTAAGATTTATCAAGTTATTAACAACTCCCCAAGTTACAGTTCCTCTCAACAGTTTGAATGTTCTGGACCTATTACCAAGCACAGCCTTTTGTATTTGGTGGTTTTCAGAACTGCAGATATAATTTCTATTAGAAAAGATTTAGCTTCTGTGGACTGCATATCTCTTAACTGATGGCAAATACCACATCCTCTCTGGCCCTCCAAATTCTAACATTTTAAACTCATGTTCATAACACTATTCCATCTTTTTACCCTGCCCTTTGCTGGCTCTTCTCCAGCCCTTAGGTTTCCTTTATTTTATCAACTAAAAGCTCAAAAAGAGAAAGGATTTATCTTGGCTCCTGGCTTACTAAAAACAATTCATTTTGAATAGCTTCCCTCAAATCATGATGCAAAAATATTCAGGGGTACAGATGGGATGATAAGAAAAAGAACAGTCACAGATGTGTCCCTTTCACCAAGAACAATACTTCCTGTAATTTCTGAACAAATGGGCAAGCCCATACCTAACATGATTAATGAGAGAAAAGAAAGAGGAGAAAGCCATCGGAAGCATGCCAACACCCCAGCTATGGTTTCCTACTTACCGCAACGCTAGGGAAAAGGCTGCAGTTAAAGTGCCTTTGGACAGACAAGGCCGAGGTCTCGCCAGGCCACGGGTTAACAATATCTGAAAAGAACATTTTAACTGGTCATGCCAACTTTGTATTCATCTGTATTTAAAAAATAAAAATAAAAAAGCATAAAAGTGAAATGAGTGCTTCACATAAAAAACTATATTGGAATGTTCCTACAAAATGACAGGAGTTAGTTAAAAAAAAGTGATGGAAGAGAAAAGCAAAGGGTACAGAGGTTCGTTATACCACTCACTTTACATTACATGGTATGTTTAATTTATTAAAATAATAGTTTTTTTAAAAAATTACAGCTCATAAAAATATCAGACTTAAAATTTCAAGACAGCCTATTATTTTTCAGAAGCAGTTCTGAGACTCAGTGTCAAATAGAAGCTTCCCCACTGTGATGACTTGTTGAAAGTACCACCTTTGGCAGTCACGGCACCTCACAGGGTTGTGAGGAGAAAATAAATCCTAATCAGGAAAGAGCCCATCTCTGTGCCAGGCAGGAGGGCTAAATCATTTAGCTTCTCAAACTCAAGAATTCCAAAGTTCCTTTAAACAGCAATTAGGCTTCTGACCATTCCTTGGATGTATGAACTGGCACAAAAGGTGCACTGTGGAAAGAAGGCAATTTGAGGACACAGAGCTAGAAAGATAATTACAGACATCAACCAAGAAGAACCTGAGGGAACAAACTCTGAGCTTCCAGAGTTTAAATTTCAAGAGACTGGATTACACTTGCAGCCAAAAATATAGCACATTTAAAGGGATCCCAGTGCCACTGTCCTTACACAAATCACAAGTGATCCAAGGTGGGGAGAGGAGGGAAGGAGGAGGAGAGACCACTAACCACTGAACTCTTCTTGCAAACATTGTTTCTGTGAGGAGGGCACCAGATATTCCAAAACTAAACATGAAAATCTATGTTTAGATTTGGAGAATGAGGTCATATATTAGGGGATGGTGTCACGGACCTGTAGCACAGAATAAAATCCATGCTGGTTCAGATGTCCCATTATATTTGCACAGATATGGTTCATGGCTGGTCGAAGACTCTCACCTAAACAAAGAAAAAAAGTCTGAGGAAAAAAAAATCTCTGGCCATAATGTGAAGGTGGGACAGAAAATCATGTTCCAGGCCCAAGGCTGAAGGAAACAAGATATTCTCTGGCTTGCCTTCCTACTCCCCTTAGGTCTGGTACCAGAGTGCAGGGAGATACTGCATATCCAGAATTCTATCTCTCCTGGAAGGCCCAGCTCAAGTGTCACCTCTCAGGTGATGAGTCCTATCAGTCCTCTAGTAAGGAGTAATGTCCCTGGCCTCTGAGCTCCTAGACCACTTTTTCTAATACCCTCAGAGGGCCTGGGACTTCCTGTTCTTTGTGGCTGCCTCTTCTTTATACTAGGATACATACTCTCTGGCAAACCCTAAAACTCACCACATTTTAACTCTGCCCCCACCTGCTGCCTGCCCCCTCCCTGCCAAAGTCCAGGATATTGCCTTCAAATAAACCCACCTTCCTGGCCTGAAGCAACTGCATAAGCGGTTTCCTATGCTTTCAAAGTTTGCCGCTCCTCTCTACTCTGTGAACTCTAACCTTCCCTCCATCTCTTAGCTCAGACATTGCTTCTTTAGGAAGGCCTGATCCCCAGACAGAACAAGTCGAGGTCACCCCCACCCTCACTAAATACTCTCTTTCTCTTGTTCTCTTCCTTCTGAGCGCTTCTTACACTATGCTGGTGACTCCTCTTTAATGTCTGTCTCCCCCACCAGACTCTAAGTTCTATTGGGAAGGGTAGGCACACAGTTCAGCTCGCAGAGTCCCTCGAGGGCAGTGACCTTTTCCATATCTCCAGTGCCTACAGTGCCTGACACGACTATTTGTTGAGTAGATGGATGAAGTGAATGCATGAAAAACATAAGGCTAAGTACAGCATTCAGGGAAGGAAGTAGCATTATTATGCAAATTTTAGGGCCAAAATAGAATTATTTCCTCCTAAATGATTCACCGAATGAAATAATCACTTGGTGGCTGAGGTGCTGTGGGAGTTATAAAAAAATGAGATTAAGAGAAACTGCCTTGAAACAAATTCCAAGAAGAGAAAGAGGATAACACAAATATTGAACATATTCTGGACACTACAGTGCAGTCTGACGGGAAGCGCAAGGGCACCTTCATTTGTATGGTCTTAAGGCCTTCCCTGAGGCTTATGCTGGGAAAAATGCTTCATAAAAAGGCACAAAGATCCCCAAGATCTGCTACTTAGAAAAGCTTTTGAATCAAGTCCCACAGACCTTTTACCCGAAGAATTTTCCATGTTGAAGTGTCTGTGAAGGTCACAAGCATTGTGAGGTACAGTGTGATGAGTTTAGAGTCCTGTAAGATTTCAGGCTGAAAACAATGAGAATAAGATTAAGACATACACCCTCCAGTCTCAGTGAAGCAACCATTTTATAACTTTCCTGAGTGCACTCAGGCTCAAATAAGTGTGTCAGGGTTATAGTTAAGGCTCTGTTTTTTTTCTTTTGGTGAGTGACCACTTTAGGAGTTATATGACAGGGATTTTGGCACATTCGTAATTGACCATGGAAATCTGAAATACTCCTGGAAATGGAGAATTGAATATTCCTGGAAACAAGATGACCAGCACTGCCTTGCTGGTGTTTTGTATGCATTTATGAATATATGTATATATGTATGTACACTGGAGAAATAGCGGAAATGCAACTGAGCATAACAAGGACTCTGGGCTCTGACTTCTGGCTTTAATATTTACTAGCTGTGTGATGTTGAGCACACATCTTAACCTCTCTGTGCCTCGGTTTCCTCATCTGTTTATTAGGGATAGTAATACTGCTTTCTTCCTAGGGTTGTTGTGAGGACTCAATGGTTCATGTACATAAAGTACTAAGAACAGTACCTGGCACAAAGATAACTATGTAATATTGGCTATTATTACAACCATGGTTATAATTCACTGTTTCAAGAGAGCAGGTTGGGGTAAAGGCCTGACTCATTTCTAGGCTCAGAGACCTTATAGCATGTATACCTGGAAGGGACCATGGAGATCATTTAGTTCAAACCCCTAAGCTCACAGAGAATGAGAGGGGAGAAGTGGCTTGTCCAAGGTCATATGGGAAACTGGAAGCAGAATCAGGACTAAATTCACATCTTCCTGACTCTAGATCCAGTGTTCTTATCTCCTGAAGTGTACTTCTGCACATAAACTTAAAAAAAAATTTTTTTTCAAAATAGAAGAGCCTCTTCTTGAAATCTGTTGTGGATTTTACTCATGCAGATCTGATGCTGACACAGAAAGTAAATAACAGAGGCTATGCCTGGCTGAAGTGAAGTTGAGAATGTGCCCACTTGGCCCTAAGATATTTTAGTGGAACCCTAGGGCTCCAAGGACCAGGGTAGGCAGACCACTGTTCTGTGTCATGATGCCTCACCTGACATGCTGGGCGTGGCTTGCTGCCAGGTCAAAGCCAAGAGGGCCATTCACTAGCACCTCCAGAGACATGGCTAGGAATGGATCACTGGGAGCTCTGCTAACATTCACTCCATTGCTCAGTTGCTACCTGAGTCCTTGGACCTTACCAAGCCTCTGCCCCTAAAACTTCTCCCTCCCAATATGCAAAGTGGAAGTGACTGCTGTTTGCATCTACTCACACCTCTGCCCACCTTCTCATAACTCAAGGGTAGACAGGGGACCAGCCTGGGCCAGTGGCATAGCCCATCCCTCTCACCACCATGACCAGTTAAGAGTTGATACCAGGATCCCATTGGGTCTTTGTGAGTGCTCTCAGATTTGTGAACTGATAGGGAAGCCCTCCCTTTTCTCCTAGGTAAAGACAAGAGTAAGGATGTGAGGCAAGAACTGCTGGCTGCCATAATTATAGCAGAAGATGAAGTGACTTGAAAAGGCACTAGAGATGAGAGAAAAGAATGAGGAGGAGAATCTGGAAGCCCTTGGCTCTAGTCACCCTCAACTGCCATGTTTTATAGAATGTAGTCTGTAAGAAAATATTCTCTTTCTTGCTTACTTTGCATTACTAGCTATGCTCATATTTGGTTTCCATACTTATAAAAAGAGGCATGACTAGTACAATAACATAAACTATGAAGTATCCATTACATCAAAAGTATGGGAAAGAAGACAAAAGGTTCCCTGTCACTAAGATTATAGCAAGCACAGGTCAATGTTGAAAATACTGTAAATCAAAGAAGGGTTAATACTGATAATGATACCTAGCTATATCTCCCATAGAACAGGATTCTAATGACTCTTTATTAGACTCTAATAGATAGATATCCTAATGTATAACCTATGAAGGAATCATGAGGACTCTGAAAATATATACCACAGGCACCCAAATGCAAAGGGTATATTTAGTTTTGTTGTTTTTTACCTTGAGCTGCCCAAGAAGCTCACAGCAATACCGCAGAATGTCCTTGATCTGTTTAATCCATAAGAGGGTGAGATCCTTGGAAAGAGCCAGAGACACATACCACACCTAAAAGCAAGAGAAAGAGAAAAAAATGTAACGGGTAGTTACAGGGATCAAATTATATATGTTCTAGCTATTGGAAAAAGATCAACTAGCTATGTCCAGTGTCAGATAAGGCAGTGAAGATGAATGGACACATAAGCAGGCAACAGGACTTATTTTAACATTGAACCCAAAGAAAAATTAGCCTAATAGAAAAATTTACCATCCTGAATAAGAGGCAAGAACAAAAGATAGCTTCTTGGATAATGAAGAGGCTAAGGAAATCATTTGTACTTTATTAATGTTTTTTTATCTATTACTTATTTATGCATGTGTGTGAAGTAACAAAGCCACAACATTCAATGGGAACTTTCAGAGCCAAACAGGTAGGCTTGGAGCTCCCGTCCCACTTACCTTCGGGTCATTCTCAGCATCCATGCTGCTCAGGATGCAGCAACACAACTTCTCAAATCTCTGAAAAGAGGTAGAATGGGGGTTATAAATTCTCACAACTAAAGAAAAAAGGAAAGAAATGAATGTTTGGTGGGCATTTGGCTTATATAGGTATTATGCTGGAAGACTAACATACATAATCATTTTAAATACCTTCTTATAGATGTGGAAACAAAAGATCAGAAAGGCTGTCAAACTGGTGGCCCACAGGAGCCTTTCAGATGTTTTAGAAACTAATAATCCAGACTGGGGCTCCTTTTGAAAAAAACAAAACAACTCAATCTGGCAAACGGCTTGGACTCCTGTGGACGAGCAGCTGTCTCCTATATCATGCTCTCATTTGCCAATTTGTAAGCATCATCGATACTGACTTTTGCCCCACAGACTGTTGAATCATCACTTTTATCTTGAAAAACAAAAGGAAGAAAAGTAGAAGCTGGAAACCAGGTTACACTCTGGCAATATTAACCCTGGATCCACCCTTAAAAGCAGTGTGGCCCTGGGGGCCTGCCCCACAATTGAGCTGCAGTTTCTTCCTCTGTAAACAGGGGTCAGTAACCTCACCAACCCTGCCTATCATCTACATGACCCTGTGTTCACTGCCAGTGTACTCCTCTCCTCCCTCTCCTGCTGGGCTCTGAGTCTTCTGGGTAGAGATCTTGGTCGTCTTGTTTCCTTCTGGGGTGCCAGTGCCTAGCAGAGGGTCTGACATAGTGTAAAGCTTAGCAGTAACAAACACTTAACCCCTGATCACCCAGAGGCATTTCTCAATGGTACTGTTGGTTCTATTACAGATAATCAGCTGTTTCCCAATATTGTTTTCTAGGCTAATCATTCTAAGCTCAAAGGTACAACAAGCATATTTTGTTTGATTTGCAGGATTTAAAAGAAATTTCAAATTAATGGCCAATTTTTACAAATTATAAAACTGAGAATTAAGATTTTCAGCATCTCTTTAAAAAGATTAGAGTATCAGTTCACCAATGACTGAAGCTAAGTAGAGGTCACCCCATTTGGATGGGCATGACACAGACCTATTATTCCCTCCGATGTCCTTACCACCGCTGTCAGTTACCATTCATTATGACTTGTATTATGTTCTGTCTCATAAATGGTTTATTTCACTCATTTACCTAACTTGCCTGTATGCATCTGAGTCCAAGTATTTGTAATAGTTGATGTGAAAAGAATTGTGAGGATGGCCAGAAACACTGGGCATAATCCCTACAAAAGAGGTCTCAAGAAGACTAAAGGACAGGAGGTAAGAGTTATAGAACCTATCTCAGAGAGTTGCTGTAAGAACAAAATGAGTTAATATTTATAAAATACTTACAAAAAGACCTGGCAGACAATAAGTATGATGTATGTTTGCTATTATTTTACCTCATTATCCTCTTTAATTCTGAACAAGAACAGCAGTTTCCTGGCAATCTTAAAAACACAAAGTGCACTTCTTTTACTGGAGCCAGAGCCATCTACTTTAAAAAACTCATCGATCTCTCTCCTAGGGAGGGAAGAGTAAAAAAGACAATTTTAATTAGGCGCTCACAGCAGCCATAAGTTTTAAGGACTGTAAGAGAAAACACCACCTTTTCTGGCTATTTACTGGGAGCAAGAGAAAATGTGCTGAGGAGTTGCTGACACCCACCTGATTTCTCTTTGCAGTCGACTACGACAGAGAAAACTCCGAACATGGGCCTGAATTCCAATGGCTGCCCGCTCACGCTCCTTCTGCACCAGCCTTTCCTCTCGAGCCTGACGGGCTCTATCAATGAACCAGGCTCTCGAGGTCTGAGAAACAGTGAACATGTTCGCAAACTTACACAAACCCTGCAAGGAAAATAGCAAGCAGCTGGTATAGATCATTACATGAAAAACACGTACAGAAAGGGGCTCAAGAGCACAGGGTAGGCAGGGACGTGGGCGGCAGCAGAGAGCTTCTCAGGGCCCTCCAGCACCTTCCAAAGTGCCAATATATTTCCTGGCACAAGTCCCAACTTCCTATCAACTCTTTTCATGCAACCCACAAAGACCAGCAATGCTTTTTCCTGTATTAAATAATTACATTTTCTTAAGAGCACAGTGCCTGGCTCTAGGGTATGGGTTCTGTAATTGTTTAATGAATGAACAAAGCATGAAGCTCTAATACAAAGTAGGCATCCTAAATCAAAGGCACCTAAATATTTGAATTTTCTGGAGCAGTTAATAATATTTGGTGATTTATTATCATTATCATTTTATTCATTCACTCAAATATTTACTAGTACCTACCTGTACCCAGCACACAAAAAGCCCTTTTTTTTAAAAGGGTCATTTTAACACTAAAAAAGCCAAAGGTACGATTCCAGAATGCAAGACAATCTACTGAACTGAATATGTTTTGATTTATGCATAATTCGTTCATTTGCCCTTATGTTTCCATCCTGCCAAGGACTGATGAAGACTTTAGAGCAGAGCTGCACCCATCCACTGACTGCTACTTTTTGGATAGAGGCTCTAAATTATCCATTACATTTCTATCTCAATCGCCAATATCTGTCTTTTTCCAAAGGGATGGCTTTAGCTAGCAGCCTAGAGCACAAAGTACTGGTCCATGGAACCTCTCATTCTGAGATGATTTCTTCAGATGCTTGATAACTTTTTCATTCTATCCAACATATATAATCACTTCGGCTGACAAAAGCATTGAAATAAATTATTCATAAATCTAGACTTCTGGAAATCAATCTCTTTACTAGGTTACCTCACTTGAAACAGTATCAATATGAAAACATCATTAAGAATAAAAGGCTCATGCCAGGCTCCTCCCATGTTGATATACTGCCCTCATATTGCCCACTGTGGCCCCTTTTCAACACTGCTTCACCTTTGTTAAACAAAAAAGCTTTTCTAAAACATAGGTCTCTCATCAATAAGTCTCCAAACAAATTAACAAAGTCTGCCTGATGATAGGAGGAGGGTAAGAAGACTGGAAGGAAAAAGGTAGTCTGCTGAATCACTCACTCTTTCTGCCCCCAGCAGTGGAAGTCCGGAGCTTACCTGAGGACCTGCTCGTGCCGTAAAAATGCCAGGTAATCATTAGTGATCTTGCACAGGACTCATGGCAGAGGGCAGCTTCTCACTTCAGAGGAGCTTCTTTTCTGGCAAAAGAAAAGAATACACAGTTAGGGTTAAGTTTCATAGCTAAGACATCACATATCTTCCTGAGTAAAAGTAATAAATACAGTGCCACTGGTTTAAAAAAAAAAAACAACATTGTGTTCTCTTTAGTTAATGTCTGGTCTAAATGTTAGACATTAGCTTCCCAATAAACATGATTTAAAGGGAATAGTTTGAAAATACAGTCGACCCTAAACAACATGGGTTTGAACAGCATGGATCCACTTATACAGACTTTTCTTCAATAAATACTGTACATGTATTTTCTCTTCTTCATGATTTCTTAACATTTTCTTTCCTCTAGCTTACTTTATATGAGAATACAGTATGTAATATATATAATATACAAAATATGTGTTAACCGATTGTTTATGTTATCAATAAGGCTTCTAGTTAACAGTAGGCTATTAGTGGTTAAGTTTTTGGGGAATCAAAAGTTATACATGGCTTTTTAACTGTGCAGGGGGGTTGGTGCCTCTAACTCCCACACTGTTCAAGGGTCAACTGTAAACCCAAAGAAATTATTGAATTAAAGCTTTACATGCTTTATGATGGGAAGCAAGAAAAAAGAGGTGGTTGAATGTTTAAAAAGCCAATGAAAATAATATTTGACAGTTGTAACGATATGGGAAAATGTTTACCCCTAAGAAATGAAGAAAAAGCTGGCTGTGAATCAATATGATTCCAATTACATAATGAAAAAAGAAAAATGCATGTGCACACACAGATACAATGCTGGGAAATAACATGTCAACGTGTTGTTTTGAGAGTGGTATTGTGGGAAATTTTGTACCTTTAACTAACTGGTCTCCGCTTTCTAAATTTTCCACAGAAAGCACATGGTGAGGTGGCATGGCACTGAGAAGCACCTATGCTTTGGAGTCACACTGAGCTGGAGCCAGTCCCTAGCTCCTGTTAATTGGCTCAGAGACCACTCATAAGAACTAAATGAGATGATGTACATCAAGTACCTACTGAGATGGCTGACAGAGGACAGTCAATGAGTCTGATGTACTATTTTTACAGACACAAGGATTTTCTTTTTTAAAAGTCTTCAGCAGAGGCTCATATCTGTACAGTTACCAAGGTTCTTTGGGTAGAAAATAATGCTGAGACCCTATATTTCTCATCCACTAGATTTTTTTCCTATCTCCAGGTACATTAAGATTCACTAGTCCTGTCACTAGGGCTATGAACTCCTAGCCTTGTTTCAATTGGGTAACAGCAACAACTTTCTGAGCAATGCAAAAGACCTGGGCCCAAGCCGTGATGACAATGATATGCTCGTTCCTTAACACAGTCTTTCATTTGTGGGAGAGGGGAAGAGGGAGCAGAAGGAAAAGAGGGAGCCTATGCCCAATGGAAAAATAGGAGACTGCATGCAAACTGTGACTAAGTACCTATAAGACTATGTCAAGTCCTCAGTTAACATCATCCATAGGTTCATGTAACTGGGGCAAAGCTACATAATGAAACCAATTTTACCATAAGTGATACAAACAAGAGTTAAGTTCCTACAGCATCTCAAAATGTTATAATAAAATGATATTAAACAAAACATTATTCAAGGACCTACTGTATCTCAAAACTCTCACTTCACCCAGGGGGCCTCTCATGGTAAGATCTCTTCCTTGAGATTAACATCCCTTCAGCAATACTATATGTTGGTTTCTATTCACACCATATGACAATCTATTCTTTGCAGTTTTTCTTATTCTTTCTTATTCACCTCCTCCACCCGTATTGTATTTAGTATTGTTCATCAATAAAACAAACATATCATGAAGTATTTAAGTGCTTACTCTGCTAAATGCCGTGGGGAATCAAAGAAAAGGCTGTGCGTAACAGAAAAAGCCTTGGATCAGACAATGTAGTCCTTGGTTCTTTTTAGTTCTAATTCTACCTCATTTGCCCAAACCATTTATCCTCTCTAGACGTCAGTTTCCTTATCTGTAAATTGAAGATAATAACAGTAATGTACCCACCTCCTAGGGTTGCTAAAAGGATTAAATGAAACATTTGCCCTACTTATAAACCTCAATCTAGTCATCATGACACTGTAGCACTAAATGGGAAAATATTAATAAGGCTCAGCTGAAAGCAAATAGCATATAAGTGAGCTTTACTGTATTGTCTTTAAGAAGATTACAACCCAGTTAGAGAAACAACAGCAATATAGGAAAAAAGAGGTTGGTGATAACCACGATAATATAAAAGGCAAAAGGAAAACATGTTGTTTGAGTACACACTACAGGCCAAGTTCTTTCTAAGTGATCTCTAATAAGAACAGCAACCCTGTGAAATCATTTAGTATCTCCCATAGCCCAGGTTAGACCATTCACAAGGGTCAAAGCAAGATTTAATATGAAGAGATAGGACTCAGACTCTTCTCTACTGCTACATTCCAAGACCTGCTCAAAAATGTCTTTTCTGGATAAGGCCAACTTCATGGAGAACTATGAAAGACCAAAAGAATCCAGAGTATTGTTCAAAGGTGAAGTACCAGAAATAACAACTGCTGATGAGCCCCCAAAGGATTCTTCCTATATGGTAGGAATAGCTGGGCAGCCAGATTTAATAATCATCACGAGTTAGGTGCATGCAATTATCAATCCCACCTTCACAGGGAGAAAGTGAAATGTAGAGAGGGGACATGACTTGTCAGAGGTTGCTAGGCTCCTGAATTTGAACTCAGCTCTAACTCCTAAGCAATATTTATTTGGAAGTGAAAAACACAAGACTCAGACTTCCTCACTCACTGAACAGTGAAGAAAAGCTGAGAATGCAAGGCTGCGCGTGGGGCTAAATTAGAGGTAAATTAAAAACAAGCTTTTTTTTTTTTTTTAAACGACATCATTAACACCAGCTGCCTTTATTGACAGCTGAGTGTCAGGCACGGTACTAAAACTTGCACTATACAACACTCTCTGTGAAACGAGCTAATTACTCCATTTTACAGAGGCGAAAACTGAGGCTCAGGTAGGTGGGAACTCACCCAAGAACTCACACAGCGAGAAAATAGGATTCGGAACTCTGGTTTTCGTTAATTCCTACGACCTGGCGTCTTTCCTCGGCATCAATATCACAATAAATCTTGTCTACCTAACGTTATCCCTTTTTAAAAGCCCAAAGATGAAAAGAGATGGAAGAGACTACGGAGAGACACGCCCTGAACCGCGAAAGCCAGTTGCTAGCACCTGTCCCCCGACCAGGTGGGGCAGGGACCCGGCCCCAGAGCCACCTCCCTTACAGCCCCAGCACCACCACCCGGTGAAATCACGACCCTGTTCCCATTCACTACCCGCAGGCCGTAGACCGTTACCTGCTTGAAGCCCCCGCGCTCCGGGTCGGAGCCGCAGCTATCGTCGCCTTAGCCCAATACCCCTGAGTTGTGCCAGACCCGGGGCAGCAACCGAGGGCCGATCGCCATCTTGCCCCGGGGCGTCGTTCTCAGAAGTCCGCCGGGAAGCAACTATCCAGTTCCGGCCAACGACAGTTCCGCAGAACGGCTCTGCCCGAGAACGACAACCTCCCTGCATCTTGCCCTCCTCTCTGGAAGCTGATAACGCGAGTGTTCAGGACCGGGATAAATGCCTGACTCCCAACCCCCTCAAAGAGGAGATGCAACCCATTCCAGCCAGGCAGGTTGGAAGGAAGGCGGCCGTTGTCTAGGAGTACAGCGAATTTTTTAGGAAGGAGCCCTCTGAGGGGCAGAACTAGGGTACGGACAGCGGAAGTTCCCGCCCCGGCCCCGCCTCCGCCCCTGGCTCACGCGAGCTGGGTGTTTCCTGCCTCTTTCAGTCCGGGTTTGGAGACTCCGGAGTCCTCCGACTTTTCATGGTAAGGAGGGCGGTGCCCACTGACCGGTCTCTGGACGCCCGGGAGAGCGGGGCAAAGGCAGAGTAGAAGGGAAGGGACAGACAGGAGGGTGTACAGTAGGGGTTGTCGCGATAGGAGAGAGTCCGTTGGGGGATTGGATGGGGGCGAAGCCGAGGGTGGGGAAAGGGCTTTGGGTGGAGAATTGGAGGGTCCCTAGCTGTTGGGGATCCGGGAAAGGGCATTTGGACTTGGGGAGTAGATATGTCTGTGGGTGGGCGGGGGAGGGGAGGAGGGTCTGAGTCTTGAGTGTTTGTTGGAAATGGGAATTGATGATTGTAAAGAGAACAAAGAGATGTCATTGAAGACGGACATTTGGGGTGGAAAATGAAGATTTGGGAGTTGTGAAGGAGAATGAGTAGGTTATGAGAGGGCGGAGAGTTTTGGTTTGGGGAAGTTTGTAGCAGGAGTCGCTAGATTTCCGGGAAGTGGGGCAGTGGCTCCCAGGTGCAAACGAACACACCCGCTAGTGGAGATAAAAGGAGCCGGCATGCTTTCCGTGCTTCCAGCTCTGGGGAGGGATTCCAGGAGCCTGAGGTCAGGGTACCTTCGCCAAGGAGTCCGGTGTCTTAACTGGCGCCTGGGTACCTATGTAGTCACTTCTGTTGAGGCGGGAGGTGACCACACCTAAGAAACTGGAGTGCGTCACATGCTGTCTCCCAGCTGTGGTAAGTTAATGTGTGCTTGGGATCTTTCAAGGGTCTTTCCCTTGAGTAGCTCTTTGTCCCAAGGGGAATGAGCAAAGTTCAGCCCAGACTTGTTTGCCCATGTTTCTTCCCTGGAAAGTGCCGTCTTTAGGGAAGATCAGTCCCAAGGACACTGCCAAAGAAAAGGTGAGTCAACCTGTGTCTGATTTTGGTCTGCTCCATTTTATGGTGAAATAAGTACCACTTGGGAAGAAAGCACAAACCGGTGGTTCTTAAACTGTGGTCCCCAGACCAGTAGCATCAGCTGGAACTTGTTAGAAATGACCAAATTTTCAAGCCTACTACAGACTACTGAATCTTTTTGGGGTGGGACCCAGGAATCTGTTTTAAGCCCTGCAGGAGATTGGAGCAATGATTTCTCGATTGGGCTATGTAATGAAAAGGTCATATGAGTGGGAGTCAGAGGACTGCAATAGTTTGGATACTTAATTTTTTCCTCTAAAAAGTGGGATTAATGACAACATTTTCTTCACTAGACTTTCAAGAGAAATAAGTCAATGGTTCGTGTGCTAAACAAGGAGAAGAATGGACAGAACACTTGGACATACTAGCTGTCCTTTGGGTTTGGGATGCAAAGTAATGCTACATCTATGTGGCTGATTGAATTTAGTTTTGTTGAAATGGAATGGCAGACTTTTTTGAGTTGTAGAAATGTCCTCAGTTTGGGGAAGTTTTATAGCTAGCCTCAAGGCAGTGTTAGATCTAGCTGGTTAAAGAAACATCCCAGCTTTGTGGCTCTCAGCTCTGGGCACATTAGAATCACCCGAAGAGCTTTTAAACTCTAGTTTCTGAGCTGCCTTCTCCTCCCCAAATTCGACAACTTATTCTGGGGTGAAGCCCATGCATTAGTACTTCTTAAGCACAGCCAAGTGATTCTAGTACAGCCAGGGCTTGGAATCTGTGGTCTTAAGGAAAGCTTGAGGGGCAGAAGGGAAACTACACTGAACACCAGATGCGTGGTACTTCAACATTCATTCTCTGGGGTTTATTATGAAGATTATGACTTTAACTTCATTTTGCAAGTTTGGAAACTGTTAAATTACTTCTCCGAATATCACACAGAAGTAGTGGAACTTAACTACAGTCCAGATTTGCCAAACTCAAACTTTCCACACACATATTTCCCCCAACATACATAAGGGAGACAGTTCTACAGGGTTGTATAGAAAACATTTAGAAATGAGGGATTTGGTGCTTCTTTTTCCTATTGTACTTGCTTGGGTCTACTTTCAAGTCAACAGTTTTCCCCATTTGTTTCACTTTTAATTTTTAAGCATACAGACAGTTGCTTCCTTTCTGTGGCTCTGAAGCTGTGAAGTAGGGGCTTGCTCTTGTTTATGATGCTTTGGTTTGTTTTTAATCCGTGGTCAGGAATTCACTAGGCTAATAGAGCAAGAGGTCGGGAAGCTTCTCCAAGACCATGAAATTAATTAACCTAATTAAGGCGTGAGAACTTTTCAGAACAGTGTGTTGCAATCCTGGCTGTGATTGGAATTACCTGGAAGAATTTTTAAAAATTCTCTTGCCCCTGCCACACCCCAGACCAGTTCTATTAAAGTTTTCATGGGTAGGACCCAGGATCAGTATTACTTTAAGCTCTCCAGGGGATTCCAATGTGCAGCCAAGTAGAGGGTCACTGTTTAGAATCAGCACCAGCATACTCGGGAGATGGAAAGAGTGATGCCTTGACTTATCCATCTAACTGGAATAAACTTTTGATTGAATGGAATTGGTTATAGTATTAATTACCTCTGTTTTTTGTAACCAGTTTTGCTCTCTTGCCTCACCTCATCAACCTCATTAAAAATTAAAACCTTTGAAACAGTTAAAAAGCAGGATCCCAGTAGCGATGGCTGGGGTATCCAAAGTAGAGAGGATTGCTGTGAGAGACTTACTGTCTTCTGCTTTGTGTCCTCAGCTCACTATAACTTGGGCTCTGGGACATAAACACAGCCAGAACCTTTTTTCCAAGGACCTCTCCTAGTTTTGAGGTGATTGACCTTTGGAGGAGTGGGCTCCGGAAAGGTTCAGAGGTTTCTTTGTCTATTCTAGAGTCTTCGGCTAGATCAAGATGGTTTCTGCCTTTATCACGTAGTAATTCAGTCAGATGTCAGTAGAGCTGGAACTGGTCTCCAAAGAGGAGAAGATAATTTGAGATTTTAAGAGCATTCTCAAATAGTCGTTGTTTAAGTGTTTCATGTTTGAGTGTTTGCTCTGTGCTGAGTGCTCTGTGGCATCCCTCACAGCAGTCCTGGGAGGGAGGCATCTCTGTTGTCCCCATTTGATAGACCGGACTAGACTCAAATGACTCAACCAGGCTCCCACAGCTGGTAAATGGTAAGGCTTAAATTCAGGTTTGACTTCCATACTAAAGCTCAAAGTCACACATTGCCTCCTACCTTTTTTCAGAGTTTTTTCATGCTTTCTAAAGAAGGGGTAGGGTCCTCCTTGCTCAACTTATGTGATAATTCTATATTTACTAAGCATGATGATTGATAAAATCATGGTCTTGAGACCAGGCAGGACTTGCCCATGTCCTTCACTTGATCTATCACCAAGCCACCTCCATCATTAACTCACTTTAGAAAGTGCTTGAAGTGTGGGTCATGGTATCCATATCCACAAAATGGAGATCACAATAGCAGTCTAACAGATACCAATGAAAACAGTGGTATTTTGTGGGAGGGGAGAGTGGGAAAGGGGCATGGCGGGGCTGGCTTCTGGAGCCACAGAAATGTTTTCTCTCTTGATTGGAGTGAGGGCTACACAGATGCATCCGTTGACCAAAACTCATCAGACTGTACACTTAAAATACACTTCGTTGTATGCAAATTATCTTTAAAAAGAAAATAGAGACCAAAATTTACATTAAAGTACACCAAATGTGGTGTACATCTTTTTGTCTGTTTCATGGTAGGTGCCTTAAAAAATGCTAGACCGTTTCTCCAAAATGTATTTATTTTTACATAAATTTAAATCTGAAAAGGGTAATTTAAAAAGTATTTCCATTTTTGGACCATATTTTCTTAACTAACTTCCTGCCCCCAGCCTCCCAAAAACCTTTACAACTTGTAAGCCTCCCCACCACCACCACCACCAAGTCTTCAGAGTTTTTAAAAACTCTTTATTCCTGTAAGCTACTTCTGTTATCCTATGAACAAAGAGATTTTTTTTTTTTGGTGGTGGTGGGGGGGAAGGATGGTTGGTGATAATTGTTAGTGTCTGGCCTCTGGGGACTGATTTCAAAAGAAAGCTAGACAGGAGAGGTCACCACTTCCTCTTGGCCTCTTTTATGTTTGATGTTGGGCCACAGCGACCCCAGGTGAGCTAAGCCTGAGCTTTTGAAAATTTACCTTCTTTTGACATTTTTACTGGATAAAGTAGAAAGTTTCTTGAGGAAACACTTGTCTTTCCAGCAGGCCATTTTTTTTCTATGTCACTCTGTAAGGCTCTGATGTGAGTTTCCCAGTGGATGATTTCCAGGCCACTCTTTTGGGTGACAGAGGTCAAGAGGGTTGGCCATTGCCTCCGATCTTACTAACTGAAGGCAGATCGCCACCCATTAGTCCCTTATTCCATTGAAAAAAAAAAATAACATTTGTGTTTTAACACTTATAAATGCAAGACATGTTTATTGTGGGAGATCTAGAAAAGAGAAAGGCATAAAGAATTTTAAAAACTATTTCAGTATGAGGGTATAGTTTCTTGAAGTTTCATTCTGTCAGTGCCCTCTAGCCAAAACCACCAGGAGCATATCTGTAGTCAAAGTTGGGTTTGTTTCCTTGATGCATTGAAGGAGAACTGTGGGGCATCTCAGAGGATTTGGGCTTGCCTTGTGTGCTTTGGGGGAGGATTTGAGAACTGGGGCTTTGCTCTGCATTGGATGCTCTAAGAAAGCAGGACTAATTCTGTGATCTCAGTAATCCCTATTTTGAAGATGGGAAGAATAGAATGGGGCTAAAACTCATGTTGGTAAAGAAGCAGCAGTGACTCATTAGCCAGGATAAGGGTATGTTTGGTCATTTTTGTGTTTTGGACATTGTTCCCGTTTTTGTCTTTGTGCAGACAGTTATGGAGTGGTCTCATGTCTTTGATCCATCAGTCACAGAGTGGCCTTGTCTGATAGTGATGTGCTTTGAAATCATCCATGTTCATTGGGAATACCAAGGCCCAGATGTGCCAGGACAGGTCCTGGCTGTCAGGCTGCTTTCTCTATGCTGTGCCCCAGATTCAGTGAAGATTCAGCCCATTCTTGGACATCTTCAGTTATATAATTCTGTCTATTCATTCAAAAAATGTTTTGAGTACACATGTGCCAGGTACCAGTTTTCTTTCCTGCTTAAAGCAGGACACTATGTCCATTTCTTTGATGTGTACATGAGAGCTGGCAGTGCTGTTATAGAGACTGTCATCAGATCTTGCTCTTGGGCAGCACTAATACAGGAAGTCTAATTTTGCAATACCTTAACTTCCAAGAGTTTTTATGTCTGTTCTTTAGTTCTCAGAAACACATTTTTTCTACAGGAAGTATTAGAAGTGGTAGTTGTCCTACTCAACTTCATAAAAACTTGTTTCATCTATAATTCAGCTGAAAAGTAGCACTTTTAGCTCTTCTGTGGTACATGACAAAAAGGAAACAGACCTGGGCAATGCATTAGGCTGCTTTAGGATATAGCCAGAACATTCGTTTATACCAGTAGGAAGCATAGTGGAAGTTCCCATGAACAAGAGTTACTGGCAAACTTGTACTCGCAAAGTCAATAGGTGAGATCTGTGTACGAGGCAATCTGGGTGGAGCTTGGGGCAGATTGGGGAATACATGTCTCTCCCCAGAGGCAGCTAATACCCCAACTCCCACCAGTTATTACCATACTGGCCAAGTTGGCCACTGATTAAAAGAGAAGGCAGAGATCCAGACTTTTCTGTGAACTCTTCTGAGTTGTCAATGTTAAATGCAGTATATACTTGGACAAAGGAAAACACATCTGGAGGCCAGATTCAGCCCAGTGGCCAAAGGAGGTAAACGAGGCCTGGTGCCATGACCCTGGTTACCCTGTGTCTTCTCTACTTGCAGGAAGAGATGTCAGGAGAAAGTGTGGTGAGCTCAGCGGTGCCAGCGGCTGCTACCCGCACCACTTCCTTCAAGGGCACGAGCCCCAGCTCCAAGTACGTGAAGCTGAATGTGGGCGGCGCCCTCTACTACACCACCATGCAGACACTGACCAAGCAGGACACCATGCTGAAAGCCATGTTCAGTGGACGCATGGAAGTACTCACTGACAGTGAAGGTAAGCCCACCCTCCAGGCAGTGCGCACATGCTTCTGATTCAGAACACCGACATGAAATGCTCAGCTGTCCACACAGCTACAAATTTCTGGTTGAGCTCAATGTTATCTGCAAGGAACCTCGAGAGTGAGTAACAGGGAGACTGGATGTAGTCTGGGAGGTGTGGTCAAGGAGAGCTTGAAGGAAGGAAGTGACATTTAAGCTAGACCTGAAGATGAGTAGGAGTCAGTCAGACAGGGACTCACAGTCTTGACTTAGTTGTTGCTTTGCCGTGTGACCTTGAGAAAGACACTTCCCCACTCCAGGCCTCAGTTCTGTAAAATCTAGGCTGGACTGGCTACCGTGGTTGGTTCCTTTCCTGTTCTTGTAGCAAGGATTCTGTGACTTCAGAGTGAAACTCGAGTGTGAGTCATAAGCATTTTCTTCAGATGTTTGTGCTCCTCGGAAGGGGTCCTGACAAAGACCCACAGACCTGGATTTTGAGTCCTACCTCCCTACTTAGTAGCTGGCAATCCTAATCAAGTTGTTTAACCTGTTGCTGTCTCATTTTCCCCATTAGGTGAAATAGGGACGGTGATAACCCACCTCGTGGGGCTTGTTGGCACATGGTAAATATTCAGCATATATATATTCAGTGCATTTCTTTTTCTTTTTCCACGGAAAGTCACATTAGTAAAAGTCAAAGAACTGTTTAAAGTCATCTTACTGTCACTACTTCCTCCCCACCTGGAATAAAGAGCACCTGACAAGGGGGAACATACTTACCTGGCTAGGTTTCCGGGGCAGGTCCCATGAGGTTTTAAAATGGCCTTGTCCTGCGTTCCTTGGCCTGAGATTGCCTAAGACCAGGGCAGACCACAGCCTGACTTGACCATATTCACCTTTTTCTGAGTCTGGCCGCTGTGCTAATGCCTCTGCCTTTCTAGGGACAATGGCTCCTTAGAAGGTTGGTAAGTTCTGACACAGGTGGGATTGGGGGCCCTAAGCCTGGTGTGCACAGTACATTCTCTAATTCTAAGATGGCCAAAGCTTGGGCTCCCACTAGTTGGGGTATTTCCCTCTGTGTCCTGGAGAAGGCAGGACTGCAGGGCTGCAACTCCACTTATCTGGGCTTCCTGTGAACTCAGCTTTCCAGAACTGCCATCTGTGTCTTACTCAGAAAAAAACAAGCTTTTTATGAGTAGGAGAATCCCCTTTGCTGTGCCACACCCAGCATCGCCCCGAGTATTTGTGGAAATCAAGACAATAGCACCCCAGCTGCAGAGAGAAACAGACTTTATCTGAGAACCCAGGATTATTGTGGCTTTTTTTTTCCGCCCTACTCAGTCCTGGTAGGGCTCAGGAAAAGTGCCGAGTCTTCAAAAGCAAAGAGGGAACCTCATCTCCTTGAAGCCCTCACCTTGGTAGCCTGATGCTTATTGCAGAAGAGACAAGAGTCCTCAAGCTCCCCCATCTCCCAACTGGGGCGCAGATGGAAGTGGTACCAGGGGGCCTGCTGAGGCTTCTAAATAGTTGCTGGAGGGGGTCCTTTCCCCAAGCTTCCTGGAAAACCTAGCATCTCCCAGGAAGCAGTGCTGTCTTTGATGTTCCAAACCTCAGCCATTTTCATTTTATTAGCACTTTAGCCCTCTTCATGTCATTATGACAAGCTCATAATACGACATTTTATGGGTGTTATTTACATGTCACTTTAACCCTTTGAGGGGTGGGTATTGTGTTGTTGTTACAGTTTGATAAGTGAGAAATCCACATCGCATATTTTCAAAAGCTACTGAACCCAGGACTTGCTGGCTCTTACCATCTGCTGTCCGTGGTTTATTATGGGTCCAGCCTCCAGGCCAGGTCTCCTAAGTGTGGCAGCCTTAGGATTCAACCACTGGCTTAGTGCTGAAACCTTTTTTGGGGCTCTGAGAGGGCCTGGGCTGTCATACTGGGTGTCTGGTCTTCTAGCCAGTGCTGTGTCAGAGCAATCCTGTTGGTAAGTATACTGCACAGCTTGACCCCTGGCCTAAATGTTGTTTCAAGTGCACCCTTATGTATACAAATTGGGAAAATTTCCTGCATTTCACAGCTTCACCCTGGGCTTCAGGCAGGAAGGCTGTCAGCTGCAGTGAAGTTTGCCACAAAGAGGCCAGAACACTAAGTGTAACTCAACCAGGCAAGTGAATCCAACAGTAGAGACTGCTGGCTAAAGAACAGGGGCTATGAAGGCACAGAACAGTGTGTGAAATCTGTTAGAAATCTCTAAAGGACACTTGAGAAACTGGTTGTTTCAGGGGAGGGGACTAGGGTCATGGGTGGTTGGCAGACTCTCTGTTCTCCATGCCCTTCTGCCTGAATTTTATACCATGTGCATGTAATTCCTAAACAGAAGAACATGGGTTTTGGAGTAAGATGGGCCTGGGTTGAATCCTACTCTGTTACATGGCAATAGTCACAGCTAACATTTATGGAGCGATTTCTGTGTATTGGGCATTATGCTAATTAAGACTCATTTACTGTTTACTGGTAATACGACAACAGGTGAGTAACATTTTCTCTGAGTCTATTTCCTCCTTTCTAGATGGGGAACGGTAATGCTTTTCAGGGTTGTTAAAGACATTAAACGAGGCAGTTAGAAAGCACTTGATTAGAGTGCCTCACACATTGGGAGACTCAGTAAGTGGGAGCTGTTCATTGTGGCTTTAGTCCTGCCTGGGGCAGGTGTGGAGGTGGAGGGCAGAGCACTGGGAGGAGCTGCAGAGATGCAGTTCTTAGCAGTCTGGAGGGGAGAAGTGGTTGCCTTAACCTTGAGGCTTGATGAGTGTACTGAAGTTCCACGGTTCCCCCTTAGAGGTGGCTTTTCTGAGAAGCTGAAGACACTGGCAGTGAGCAGGCCTTTGCCAGACTCCTTTCCAGATTCAGTTCTTACAGTGCTAGTATTTTTACCCAAGCCCTTGTCAACATCGCCATTGTCCCGGGGGTTTATGTGGCATCTTTCTGAATAAGAGTTCTGTCTAGCTCTCACCTCTGCCTATGTCATCCTTGTCGCCTGGTACAGTACTCCCCCCAGCTATGGGATCTGGTCTCTCGTTAATGTTTTTGGAATGAGGGAGTATGTAAACTAGAAGAGAGTCGTTTATCTTAGTTTATCTTATCAGCACACCTTCCCTAGAAAACCAGTGGGGAAATCAGTAATATGGGGGAGAAATCACAGTACTCGGGGTTTCTCTGAGATCTCTAGACTTCCTGCCTTATGTAAAATTCTGAATACATTGAGAGTTCAGAATCATGGATAATGTAACAAACTCCCCTGTGCCCCACTCAGACAAGGAATAAAATGTTACCTGGTTTGATGGGGCCTTGCTATTTGCCACTCTCCCTTCCAGAAGTAACCACTGGCCTGACTTTGGGGTCAGTGGGTCGATTTTAGCCTTGGCACAGTGAGTCACCATCAGAGCTAAATCCTGATGCCCGAGTTCCACACTCCCTCACCACCACCACCCCCCACCCCCACCTCCACAAGAGCCGTATGTACTTGACAGAGTATGGTAGGGCTTTAGGGCTTTTAAGCGCTCTCCAGGCAATTCTAATGTGCAGCCAGGGTTGAGAAACACTGATATGGCTCTTTCCATAAATTATGTTTGCTATAGCTGTTGATGCCCCTAAACAATATATTGTTGGTGTGTTTTTAAACCTTATATAAATGGTGTTATTGTGTTTGCAGCCTTTTTGTTTTTGCTTTGCTTAGCATTATGCTGGTGAAATCAAGCCTCAATGCTGTAGTTCAAACAATTCCCTGCCCTAGAGTGTTCCATTCTAGGAATATACTGATGTTTTGGATCCATATTCTATGTATGGTCATTTAGATGGCTCCCAGTGTCCACACATTCGGAATATTCTTGAATAGTCTCTGTGGCATGTGTGAGTTTCTCTAGGGCAGCACTTCCGAGCCTTTGACACATCATGGCACATCCAGAAAATTTTGTTTTTACTTTGGTAAATGAAAGATTCTTGGACTCCCCAGACTCCACCCAGTTACCTCAGGGGCTGCAGCATTAAGGTCTTACTCACCATTGGGAGCTTTGTCCTAGAGTTTACTCCCAGGAGAGGAACTGGGGGATAGCATTTTGACTTGATTAGATATTAGCAGTTATGTCAATTTACACTCCACACAGAGGTCTGAATTTTTGCTGATGTCGGGCATTATCAAACCTTTTATTTATTGCCCATTTGATGGTTACGGTACAGTACTCTGTTGTTTTATTTAACATTTACTAATGTCTAATGCGTTGAGCATCTTATTGATCCTTTGCATTTCATCGTTTAGCTCCCTGATTGCATGTTTCTTACACATTTTCCCCCTTTTTTTGCTTTGTAGAAAGATGTATTCTGTATCCTATTTATGGTTTTATGTTGTAAACGTAAACAACAAAGTCTGACTTGTTTTTATGTTGTTATTTCCATTTTGGTCTCTGATCTACCTCAGTGGTATTCAGCCAGGGATGATTTGGACTCCCAAGGGGCATTTGGCATTGTCCAGAGACATTTCTGACTGTCACAGATTGGGGCTACGAATACTACTGGTATCTAGTGGGCACAGACCAGGGATGCTGCTAAATACCCTACAATGCATAGGACCATTCCTCCGTAAGAAAGAATTAATTATCCAATCCAAAATGTCAGTAGGGCCAATGCTAAGAACCCCTGCCGAGAGATTCTGATTTGGGATTGAAGCAGCTTCCTAGAAACTGAATTTGTAACAAGTACCGCAGGTGACTTATGATCAAGCAAGTTTCAGAACTACAAAAATAGAGTATAAATACCTCAGTATGGATAGGAGATGTCAGTGAAAGCTCTCTGGAGGAAGTAGAGGTGTAGGAAAGGAGAGAGGAAGTACATGGTAAGGCTGGGAGAAGGTGAACCTAGCAGCCTAGTCCCCCTGACCCCAAGAGAAGCCACACAAACTCCTTCCTGGAGCTGGAACATGCCACCCATGACAGCTGCTGCTGCTCTGTTCTTAAGCAGTGATGATGAAATATGCAAAGGACTCATCGTCAAAGATGTAATTTGAGTGCCGCCAATAGACCCAGCATTGTGCGATGAGCTTCCCGTGCATTCTCACATCATACCTTTATGCCAGCTCTATGAGGCACTAGTTTTAGAAAAACTGCTGGACAAAAAGGTTAAGTGAAACACTAACATCATCCAGCAAGTACGCAGAGCTGGGTTTCCAAAACAAGTTTACACTCGTAACCCCTGTGCTGTGCTGTGCTGTGTGTCTCAAACCATCCCAGAGCCTCTGGTCTGCACCCCACCTGTTAGCCTATCCAGCATTGTTGAATGGACCACCGGACCCCAAGCTGCTCTGACTTGTACTAAGTAAATAGCCTATGTGCTCTGGCAGCGGGAAAGATACCCCATGGGTAAACAACTGCTTGGCTTCCATTTGCTTTTTATGTGCAAGGCTTTAAAGCTGTTTCAAGGGGATAGATTCCAACTAAAAAATTTCAGAGTCACAGTGCTAATTGAAACCTCATGGAGAGTGTGCCTGGCTCCATTGCCCTTATTTGTCCAAAGTATGATTCCTTTGCCACAAGCATTTCCTGACGGCATTCTTGAGCTGGAGCCCAGTGTCACGGTCCGCCCATTCGTTTATGGAAACTCCGGACAGTCACTTGGGTAATTGATTTCAGGGGCCCTTGTTCTTTCTGAGCAGCTGAGTTGTCCACGCGTCAAAGGCAGAATGTGGATGTTTTCTTCCCAGAGCAGCTGGATTGAATTGGTTGCCATTTCTCTTAAAGACTGAGGTTCTACTTGTCTTCTCAATTCTGGTGAAAGGAATTTTCCTAAGTTTCCTACTTGTTCTTTGTGGTCTAGTCCTGCCTCCCCAACTTTGGGAATGTCCCTGAACTTCTGTGAGACTCTGTGTTCATTCGTGGAAACCACAGAGAAATGAGCCTCTCTCTAAAAGAACTGTTGGGAAGATAATACAGTCAGTCTTTCCATATCTTGTCAGCTCATTGGGGAAAAAAGCCATAGATTCAGGGTAGTTAAGAGGTTACCAGCAGGGCCACTGCAGCCTACAGATGTGTTTTGGTTGCCCTATGGTAGGTTAATGACAGGTTTTTAAAAAAAATTAGTTTACCATTCTTTAAAAATTAGGCTATTTCCCAGAGAAGTCTCAATTTTTGGCTTTGCTTGCAACATGAGAGGCTCGCATAGCCATGGGCCCATGTTCCTGCCTGGCTACTCTTAGCCAGAGTGGGAAGAGACCTCCCTCCTTCCCCAGGTGTGGCAATTCTCTGGTCACCATCAGTCCAGCCTGCCTGCACTCATTTATCCCGCCTGCTCAAGGTACCCGTAGGCATCTGAGCTGAGTAATAGATACTAAGTCCATACTTCATTGTCTCAAATGTAGAAAGAAGCGATGGGATAATTAATGTGCAGCAGTCGCTGTCAGGGTGTATGTGATTTACCTCTTCCTTCCTTGAGACCAGGGTTCGACTCCAGGCCACATGTTTGCACTGCATCTGCCCTGATTGGGGATTATTCTCACTGTGCTCAGGAAACCATAGTGGTGTGGAAGTACCAAGCGGAAGGCTCTAGAGAGACAAGACCAGACCAAAGGCCCAGGAACCATGGGGTGTGGAGTAGTTGCAAGAGGAGCATGGAAATAGCCTTGTTACCAACTCCTCTGCTGAATATTGCAAAGACTACTAAGTGGTCCACTGAAACCATGAGCGAGCTCTTGGCAGGGCTGGATTTGGGGGCTGAGGGAGTGGAGGGAGGTGAGCAGACTTGTGACTCTGGATGTGAAAAAGTTATATTCACTGCTCTTGGCTTTCTTTGGTCTCGGCTGCTGATGATCCGTGGCCTGGGGGTCTGAGGAGGACACGGGGCAGGGCACAGTGGTGTTAGGGGTGGAAATGTGGGCCCCTTCTCCTGAACAGCGAGCAAAGGAAGCAGAAAAGTGGGGGCATAAGGTTACTGATTCCTTTTTAAACCTCCTAACTGCCCCATGCATTGGTGTTTTCTCACCTACAATATGGCACAGAAGACCTAATGCTGCCTGCTGGTCGGGAAGGCCGGGACTTCAGTGTCTGTTTGGCTTCTTTCTAGTGCTTCCCATTTTCTGTCCAGGTGTACTTGGTCTTTGTTTTATTCCTATTTCCCTTTTCCATACCATCTTCTCTGCCCAGTCTCCAATCCTATTTCCTCCACCAAATACCACTTCCAGGGACATTTGCATTTCACTAGAGGAGTTTTGAAAACCCATCGCATCTCTAGTGGTGAAATGCCAGGCCAGTGCTAAGACTGGAGAGGACACTGAGAAGTGGAAGTGCTTGTCTTCCTGGCCCCACCCACAAGAATTTTTTGTGGTGCCTGGTTCTGGTCAGCAGTGGGCATTTTTAATAAAAGCACGTTCCATCTCCCCATAAAACACTTAACTGCTTGAGGGCAGGGTCTGTTTCCTTCAACATTTTATCTCCGATCATTGTCACTAGCTGTCAAGTGCATGTTTGGGGTGTTAAGGATGGAACTTCCTGTGGTGGTGCTGGTGAGTGTTCAGGGGGTTACCCCCAAGAGCCTAAGGTCACGCTCTGCAGGAGTGAGCCTTCTACTTCCTTAGAAATGACTCTGCTATTTGTGAGCTGAAAAAGTCTTGTAGAAAGAAGGAGTCGATATGTTTACTCTAGAGGCCTTTCCCTAATGTTAGGGTCATTTGGATTCATTTTATCCAGGTATGGTGGTCTTGGCCCCTCTCGGGTTGTTCTTGTCTAAGGAGTTTTTGAAGGTACTTTAGAAACACGCTTTTAGGCCTCGGACCCAGGCATCCAAAAGAGCCTGAGACCAGATGAGCCCTGGGTGTGGTTGTCTCCAGCCAACAGAGTCTGGAGGCTGTAACAGAGCTGCCCCAGCAGGGTCTAGCCAGCCCTATGCGGTGGCTTTCTCTGTGGTCCTGTTCTCCCTGGGAGGTAGAGGGAGCCTGGAGATATCCCAGTTCCTCTCAATGCCTTCCAAGAGAGGAGGGCCTGTGTACCAGCCCCTCCTGTCCTCCTTCCACTGCAGGCTGGATCCTCATTGACCGCTGTGGGAAGCACTTTGGTACCATACTCAACTACCTTCGTGATGGGGCAGTCCCCTTGCCTGAGAGCCGCCGGGAGATCGAGGAGCTGCTGGCAGAAGCCAAGTACTACCTGGTCCAGGGCCTGGTGGAAGAATGCCAAGCAGCCCTACAAGTAGGCATCACCTTTTCTTTCCATGGAGGGGGAGGCCTCAGACCTACCTGCTTTCCTCATTCCCCGCCCCCCTGCAAAGTTGGGGCAGTTCCTTCCTCACTAAGCTCTTGTGAGAGTTAATGAGTTAACCCTGAGGCTTCTTCCCTTTGGTCAGTGACCCCTAAGAGGCTTTTCTGTAATACTTAGGCTACCTAACTGCTCTTTGGCTCATTTCATCCTCCATGTGTATATTGCATCCCTTAAGTACTGAGCCATGCGCCATAATACTTGATCTGTTTTCTGGATCCATCTTGGGTCTTACTCTCACCCCATACATTATCATTGGAAGTCTAGCATAACGTCTGCAGATACAAGCACCTCTCACTCCTCAGCTGGACCTGAGGCAGGAATATCAAGGGTCAAGTTTAGTGATAGCAAAATTTCTATAAAACCAACATGCTTCAAAACATAGCCAATGGCCATTTATTTTAAACAAAGATCCAGCATGGCGGAGAATCAGAGTGCCTTTGGGTTGTCCCAGGAGTTGGAGCTGTTTACGTAAGGCTTTTATTTGGGCCACCCCAAGCAACATGTCTCTCTGGCCCTGCACTGGAACAGTGCCCATAATGCCTAGCTCCTCAAGGAACTGTTTCCACACACCACTTCTACCCCGAGAGTCTGTGAACTCACTATAAATCTAAACAAATGTAGCCTGTACTTTAGTCTTTTTATTTTATTTTTATATTTATTAAAGTAATACATGTATATCATTTAAGAAGTCACATTAGCATTGCAAGGTTGGTGTCAAAAAACACCACTATATGCTCTCTCCTCCCCACCCGTCACGCTTAGGCAACCTCTTTTAATTTTTTCAGCAGTTCTTTTTATTTTCATATTTGTTATACTGCTATTTATTGACATTTGAGTTTTTAACGTTATCTACTGGCATTAATATAGAAAATTTAAATTGAGCTCATGCACTACCACACCCCCCTCCCCAACTACTACCAAACACACACATACACATTCCTTCTCCTGTTCTCCCAATACAGGTTATCACAGATTTGGTCAAATAGGTATTCAGAGTTTACATTGGGATGTCTAATTGTTAACAGTTGAACCACAGAGTATACGACTATTTTCTTGTATAGCTTTTCAGTTTGCCAGACTTGGTGATTGCTTCATTGTTTTGTTTGCCTGGATTTCTATGTACATATCCCTAATTCAGCCCTAAATTCTTAGGATAGTCTCCTTTCAGTCTGTTCAGACACATCTCAGACACATCAGTGAATCTGTGATTTATCTTTGTTTTGGAGGCATGCCCTCTGGGTTCCCTTTCTGTGGTTTCTGTTAGAGTCTGAGGTTAAACTTTCAAGACTGACCTCCTCTCAGTTTATATCACTTTTATCTTCTTGTTCTACTTTCTCTTATTTTTTTTTCCAGTTTTTTCAAACCTATTGAATTTTTCACTTCTATTATTATATTTCTAGTTCCCAAGAGCCTTTCCTTGTTTTCTGAGTGTTCTTTTTTATATAGCAAATAGATCTTGTTTCATAAGATGTATTATCTTCTCATGTCTGTCTAATGATACTAGTATTTGAAGTTTTCTTTCTGCAGTCTTTATCATCTAACTCCTTCCCTTACTTTTTCTCTTTATTTTGGTCTCATGTTTGAGAAGCTTTCCACATATAATCTGATGATCCTTGGCTTGTTGAAATTTGAGAGTAAAGCTCTGAAAAGCTGCCTGGGTGGTCCTCGTTGTCCAGTAGGCTTCAATAGTGGATGATAAGGGTGACTTTTTCAGTGGGCTCTTACAATGTCAGGGCTGTAAGTCTTTTTCCAGACAAGTCAGTTCCCCATGTAGAAATCCTTTACTCTCTTGCTGGGAGGTATAAGCCTAACTGGCCGCCTTCTGGGATCTGAGTTGGGGAAGGGGCCTGTGGGGAGGTGAGGGAGGGTGGCTTACCACTTAGTGTATAGACCATTCACTTAATTCTCTCATTTTCAGAATAGCAACGCAGCCCTGTCCTATACAAACCACTCCAGGAAAATGGGCCTTTCTTCTGCCAGGCTGGGGAAGGGGATCCATCTGGGGTCTCACTGGTACTTCTGCCAACTGGCAAGCAATCTCCTGCTCTTGCCCTGTGCCTGCCAGCCTCCAGAGCTATTCTTTGAAACTCTCCAATATTCTCTCCTATCTACGGACTTAGGGTTCCAGCTTTCTCCTCCTCCTTGGTTATTGCTTGTCTGTGACCTGCTCTCCAGCCTTGAATTTTTTATGTCTTTTGCTTGCTGACGTCACTTCTCTCATTCTTTTTCTCCTTACGAGCTTATACTTTTTTTATTCTTCTATAGTCATTGCCTGTGTGGTTTCAGGAGTTTTGATGCAATCATATTTCATCTACCATGGTTAGGGTTAAGTTTTGAGTGGTTCCCTAGGCTGTGGAAATGTGTTATCGTTGTTAGTATTTACCAAGCACCTGGCATGTAACAGCAGTCCTGGCCAAAGAGCAGACTTACTAGGGAATTTGACTCTGGTTGCACCCGATCCTAATCACTGGTGGTAAAAATCCTCCCTTCTTCCCACCCGTGAGGGCCCATCTTCCTTCACCAGAGCCTGTCTTTGCACAGCAGCTTAAATAATCCAGTGTGGGGCTGGCTTTCTGGGCTGAAAGCATGTTTTGTTTCAGCAGAACAAAGATACTTATGAGCCTTTCTGCAAAGTTCCTGTTATCACCTCATCCAAAGAAGAACAGAAACTTATAGCAACTTCAAATAAGGTACGTTGGAGGCACCCTTGTGGCATTTCTTTTGCTACCAGAAATGATGGAGATTCTAGTGAATGAGTTTTGAAATGAAAACTTGTAATTGCGAGACCTGAGAAGGGAACCTGTGGCTCATCTTGTGTTCCTCCTGCTACTGGGTCATGCAGTCTCCCTCTCGAGCTCCACTCCAGCCAGCTGGCCATGCTGTCAGCCTCTGGCCTGGAGGCAGGGCTCAGCCCTATGGGAAACCAGTGGTTCATTTCACCATACTCCAACTAATTTTCTCCTTCCTTTTCTAAAACAACCCACAGCCTGCCGTGAAGTTGCTGTACAACAGAAGTAACAACAAATACTCATATACCAGGTAAGGCATCAGCCAGAAAAGACATCTGCACTTGCTAGGAAAGCCTCTGTTCACACCAGCCAGGCCCAGCTCCTCTCATTGCCTTCAGATGAGAGTGGCTCTCCTGTACCTCAAGATAGGTGGGCAGAAAGGCAGACAGGTAGATGCTAGATACGAGATATAATTCACACATGCCATAAAATTCACCCTTTTAAAGTATATGGTTTGGTTCTTTTTGGTATATTTACAGAGTTATGCAACTATTACTACTTAACCTAATTTTTGAACATTTTATCACCCTCAAAAGAAACCCTGTACCCCTTAGTACTCATTCATTTCCCTCCCACTGCCCACCCCCACCAGGCCTAGGCAACTATTTTTCTTTCTGTCTCTGGATTTGCTGGCTCTGGACACTTCATATAAATGGAATCATACAATGTGTGGCCTTTTGTGACTGGCTTCTTTTACTTAGCATAATGTTTTCAGGATGTATTCATGTCCTATGAATCAGAACTTCATCCTTTTTATGACAGAATAACATTCTACTATATGGCTAGGCTACATTTTATTTATCCATTTACCAATTGTGGACAATTAAGGTTGTTTTCGCTTTTTGGCCATTATAAATAATGCTACTATGAACATTCACATACATGGTTCTGTGTAGACATAGGCTTTCATTTCTTTTGGATAAATACCTAGGAATAGAACTGCTGGTTTGTATGTTAACTTAGGTTTGGTCATTTGAGGAACTGCCAAACGGTTTTCCAAAGTGGTCGTGCCATTTTACATTCCCACCAGCAATATATGTGGGTTTCTAGAATGCCTATGGCCCTTGGAAACATTTGACTCTAAATCAGGAACTTGAGGGATATGAGGGGGTTTGATGAGGTTACTCAAGATCCATAAACTGACCCAGAATAAAAAGTCTTCCTTCGGTAGCATCATCCTGCTACTCCTGTGACTCAGGGCTCTCCTCCACATCCCCCACCTGATGCCCTCTGCCTGTTGGCCCCTTGTTTTCAGTATCCCATCTCTGGCTGTTGTAGAGCACAGCAGAGCAGCTCTTCCAGCACACTGGTTAGGAATACAGGCTGAGCGTTTAGAGCTGGCTGTTTTGAGTCCCGGCTTTGCTGTTTATTAGTTTTTGGCCTTGGGCAATTACCTCATTTCTCTGATCCTCACTTTTCGTCTTTGAGCGATGAGGACTGTGGTGCTTTCCTCATGGGATTATTGTGAGGTCGAAATGGGATAGTGGGGATAACAGGCCCAGCATGTGGAAACAGACAGCCACTGGTGGCAGTTATTACCAGCTTGTGGTCACCTTATCAAATACTGAATACTCTCTTGCAGCAATTCTGACGACAATATGTTGAAAAACATTGAACTCTTTGATAAGCTCTCTCTGCGCTTTAATGGACGGGTCCTGTTCATAAAAGATGTCATTGGGGACGAAATCTGCTGCTGGTCCTTTTATGGTCAGGGCCGAAAGATTGCTGAAGTCTGTTGTACCTCCATCGTCTATGCTACTGAGAAGAAACAGACCAAGGTAAGGGCTTCGAGTGGACGTTTTCGAGTGGCTAGCCTGACATTGTACTTGTACAACTTCCTTTTCCACTTGAGCAAAAGAAACTTAAAGAGGGAAAGTCTTTAAAAAATGCTTTCCTTGACTTGTGACTACTCATTATTGAAATAATATCTTTTGGTCCCTGGTAAGATCCAAATGTAGGTCTTGGAGAATCAGAATGGCATTTCCTTTCTGACACTCAGCAAGTATAGACAGTTGCACTGCATCTAAGTTCCTTTGCCATAAATGTCTATTCGGACATATCCTTACACCCATGTGTATCCCACTGTCAGCATTTTCTTCTGTCTTCAGTGATCTGACACGTCTGTGCAGTTCCTTGCCTTCAACACAACAGCATGTTCACTAGCATAGCTCCATTCCACCTTGATTATCAGAGGGAAAGAGCTACCTGCAAGATCTTGACCTTGGTTTTCTAGTCAGGACCTACTGCTTACAGCTATCTGTCCTTCATTTACCCACTGACTTGGAGCAGCCCTCCACCCTCATGGTGCTCACTCAGCATTCCTTAGCTCCCAGTTTGTTGGCTTCCTTCCAAGTACATGACTCCTTGACTGATCCGGACTATGTGGATCCATTATATCATCCTCTTCAAACCAATAGAGTCGACCTCTCGATTTCTGTCACTGTGCTGTTCACAAAGCTATATCATACCGCAAAGTACTGTTAAGAGATCTGGTCCGCTGTTAATTGAACTTCATTCTCATTAGGTCTTCTGGTTGCCTGCCCTCCTTGGGCTGTGTGACTTGATTTTTTTACTTTTTTTTTTTTTTTTTTAATACAGTCTCATTTCCTTCTCAGCCTATTAAGGGACCTCTGCAGGTACATGCAGTTAGGTCTGCTGCAGGTAGATTTTCATGCCTCTAGTCCCCTTCATACAAGTTTGTAGATCACCCACTCAGTGGCTTTCAGAGCACACAGTTCTCTGATTCTAGAGCTGGCCTTAGAAGCCAAAGAAAATGAGAGAAAATCAGACCACAAAGTAGAAACCAGAGTTTTATCTTTTTTAACTTAAACATAGTTTATTCGTTAATATTTACAATTTATCCTAAAAGATACATATTGTTTTAAGGTGGCCAAGAAGGGAAGAACACTGAGGCCCTTTTTTACTTCAAAGACAGCAGGGGTACCAGAATCATTCCCTACTCTCACCACATTAGCAAAACACATGCCTCTTTACTCCCATGTACTTTGGGTTTTTTTTAGGGCTGTGAATTCCACCTCTAACTAGATTCCCCATTTTGTCATAGTTTTTTTTTTTTTTTTTTTTAATAAACATGGATTGCCTCTGCCCTTGGACATTAAAAGGATAATCACATTAAGCTTTAAAATATTGACTTTACATTTTTAGAGCTTAACAGGGAGCAAAGGATTTAGAGATCATGTGATCTGATCACAACCATTTATAGATAAGGGGACAGGTTCCGGATTGAGCCAGTGCTTGTGTTTGTGAATCTGGTTAGTGACAGGGCCAGACAGGAGGCCAAGGCCCCTTTCTATGGCTCCTTTGCACTGCCATCTCCAAGGGCTGCTTCCCTTCTCCAGGGACGGCATGCAGCTTTACCTTTCCAGGGAGTTGGTTTTGGAACCAACTCCCCCTAAAGAAATAAGTTCCTTCTTCATCTAACCCAAATCTTTAGAAGCTGTGCTTGGAGCCAACATTCATGTTTTGTTGTTTCAAGTAACTTGTGTGGATGTTCTGGTTGGGTTTCTTGCATAATTGGTATCTTATCTTCTTCATTACAGCATTCCAAGTGCTTTTCTAATCCTTATAATCATTTAACTGTCTTTTCTGGTTAAGTTGAAAAGGGTATGGCTTGCTGAAATTAAAGTGTAAGCAGAAGTTTAATACATGCATTGTCTATTTTGTTCTTAGTTTTGACTCACTGAGGACTGAGTGATAATTAAGCACAGAATCTTGCCCTTTAATTGGTCTTTTTTGTTCTGTTGTTCAGATTGTCTCTTTTCTAATGATCTGTCTTCAAGTTCACCAATTCTGCTTTTTCATCCCCATTCTGTTATTGAGCCCTTCCAGTGAGTTGATTTTTTTCTGTTTTGGTTATCGTTTTTCAGTTCTGAAATTTTCATTTGGTTCTTTATCTCCCTCCTGAAACTTCCTATGTTTGCATTTGATTTACAAGCATTCTCCCTTGTTGGAACATTTTTATAATAGCTGCTTCCAGGTCTTTGTAAGATAATTCCAATATCTCATGTCATCTTGGCTTTGGCATCTATTGATTACCTTTTTCCTCAGGAGTTGAGATTTTTCTAGTTCTTTATATGCTGAAAAACTTTGAATTGTACCCTGGACATTTTTTAATGTTATAGGACTCTAGGTCTTGTTTAAATCCTAAGGAAAATATTGATATTTTTGTTTAGCACACAGTCAGCCCAGCTAGGTTCATACCACAAGTTCCAATCAGCCTTCTGTGGGTTGTAGTTCCAATGACAGCTGAGTTTTCAAAGTCTTCAGGTGTGGGCCACGCTATTGGCCAATCCGCGTCCTGGGCAGCAGTCTGTCCCATTGTTCAGTTTTTAAAGTCTCTACATGCTGTTGAGGGTCAGGTCAGCAGAGGAGGCTAAGCCTGGAGTTCACGTACAACCTTAAGAAGCTGCTTTCCCGAGCTCCCCTCCTTCACAATCTCCATGGTACTTTCTGCTTCCTTGGTGTTCTCCCTTTTTCTGTCATCTGGCCAGAAATCTGGGGCTTTAGTTACCCTGCTCTGCCACATACTTCCTGTGATTTTGCTTGTATCTGGAGCCAAGCAGCATGAAGATAGAGAAAAACAGCAGTAGGGATTCCCCCAACCCCAATGAGACCACAGCCCTTCTAATAGGAAAGGAAGAGTGACAGGTTCTGGTCACTGCTACGAGATTGCTTGGGGGTTGGGGTGCAAGAAAATGGAGAAAAGAAGAAAGGAAAACAGGGAACTTGCCCCCACTCTCTAGTTGTTGGAGACCTTGTTGGCTCCTCTGACCAGAAACCTCCTCCTGGACCTTTCTCTGTCCTGGTATCCATTTCAGGTTGGTGGGCTACATTGAGCTCAGGCTGGGGGAAACTGACAGGGAAAAACAGCAAACACACGTTTGATATTACTTCAAACTCTGATCTTTCCCCCCAGTCTGCCAATGTTAATGTCACAGAGCCCTTAGGTAGCTGCTGTGTACACACTCTCCTGGTTTTGTAGCCTCATGTGAAATACAGGATAGAATGTGCTCACTGCATTTCTCCCAAAACTGGAACCTCAGAATCTTGCCCTCAAAAGCAGAGTCTGTACTCTGAGTCAAGTGCCCGGGACCCACTTGTGCGACACCCCTCTTTATGGTGCCTCAGCTCCAAAGGGGTACAAGCCAACACAGCACTTTACCAAGAAAGAGGGATTGTGTCCATTTAATGAGGGTCCCCAGCTGGTCATTCAGAAAGAATTCCGCTTTGCATACTGCTCTGAGGTGTGGAATACCTCATGTGCAAGGGGCTAGGTAAGCTCTGTTAGTAGCAACGTACTGGAAATGTCCAACAGTGTGAGCTAGTTCATTGCCCGGTCCAGTTCTTTAAATCCCTGATGTGGAATGATCTCCAAGTTAGGGAAAAGCAGAAGATACAGAAGAATCTATGTGGTGGGCCACCTTTTCTGTGTGTTAATGTGTGTGAATATAACGTTATATACATATATTTATGCACATGGGGCCCTTTGGAGTGAGTAAAGTGAGCAGCATTGTCTTTAGAAAGGGAAACTAGGGGGCAGAGCAGACAGACCTATTTCACTGTCTCCCTTTTGTCTCGTGGCTTTAGCACTCTGTGTTGCTTATTGAAAATAACTATTTTGAAAATAATGAGGGTCTTAAAATGGAATCCCAGGGGCCTGATTTAGCCCAAATGGAAGTACTGGGTGGCAGCAGAGTTGTTTGAGGGGGAGGTGCGATGCTAACTCGTCTGCTCTGTATTTTGTGGGGATACAGGTGGAGTTCCCCGAAGCCCGGATTTATGAGGAGACCCTGAATATTTTGCTGTATGAGGCCCAGGATGGTCGGGGACCTGACAATGCACTCCTGGAGGCCACAGGCGGGGCTGCTGGGCGCTCCCACCATCTGGACGAAGACGAGGAGCGAGAGCGGGAACGGATTGAGCGCGTACGGCGGATCCATGTCAAGCGGCCTGACGACCGTGCCCACCTCCACCAGTGAGAAGGCAAGCGGACCCGAGCCTTCCTCCCGCCCTCCTCCCTGCTCTACACTCAGATCCTATGCAGCCTCCCGGGCACCTTCCACTTCCCCTGGAGTCTGGAGATGCTTTTGTAATAAGCCAGATGATTATTTTGATATTTCTCGACAGGGTGAATTGATTTCTACCCAGGTGAATGCACCCCTGTTGTTGACAAGCTGGTGCCCAAGGGCTCTACTTTCCATGAGGATCTGAGAAGCCTTGGTGCCAGGCTTGCTGGGTTCTTGAAGGAAAAGTATGAATGGGAATGATGCGTACATGAGAACTTTTGTTTGCAGTATTTATTTTTGTGGATGTTGACTACCTGTTTGAGCTTCTTGGGTGGCATTCCCTTTGGGGTTCAGTTTGACAGCTCTGAGAGGGATCCTGCAGCTGGTGGCCACCAAAGTGTCTTTGAGCGCCCTGTTTCATAACACCAGCCAAGCATGCTGGCTTCGGTTCCTGGGCACTAGACTGGGCATTTTCCAGGCAGGGCTTTGCTAGAAGTCCATTCTGCAACAGGATTTCACACTTAGAGCTTACTGGTAAATAACAGTATAGATTTAATAGATGGGACCTGGTGTGCTTTGTTCCTCACATAGCTCTGGATGCCTAGTTGTGTTTAGGGGGCAAGCTGTAGCCACCTCAGCCGGTCTGTGGTGTGGTGTTTATTGGGTCCCCACACGCCTGGCTAAGGACAGAACTGGCTTCAGTAGTGAGTGCTCAGCTCTGTTCCTGGCTCCTTCCCTGACTCCTGCCCCTTTCAGTTGCCCCTTATTGACCCACTTAATTCCAGAAAGGCCATCTGGCTTGGTTACAGGCGTAACACCCAGACTGGACTCGCAGAAGGATCCATTCCTTCTCCCTTGGCCTTCTTCCCTGTTAAGCTGGGCTTACTGCTGCTAGGAGATGCCCTGCTCTTTGCTTTGAAATTCAGTGTGGCCCCAGATGTCCTCCCAGCCTGGCATCCAGGCAGGACCTCCACTCACACCAGCATTCTCAGGGTGGCTTGCCTGCGCTAAGCACAGCCGCCATCTGGAGATCCCCTTGCTGTCTTTGCCTGATTTTAACAGTGTGGAGTGGTCATCAGTGATCAGTGAGAGGATGTGCAGATCCTTTTGGACCAAGTTAGTGGCCATGTTCACGGTTAAGGGATGTGTGTGATGTTGACGGGGATGTATGTATGTGGGGCGGCGGAGCCTGGTGCTCACGTGGGACAGACGTTCTCAGTTACCTACCTCTCAGTCTCCTCTGCGCCTGGTCAAAGGACAGAAGTGAGTTGTGACTAGACTAGGTAGAGTGGTTATAAGGTGATGTGAATGTAAGATAATGGATGGGTTTTGTCTGCTTTTCAAGGGAAATGTTACAGTTTTATACCAAAGGTATTAACAGGGGCAGCTTCTGACACAGTGTATTCCGAAAAACAGTTTATATTTTGAAATGGTTTTTACAGCTTCAACTTTGTACGTACTGCCCTAGTTGCAACAGTCGTATGGCTTCATTTTGTAACCAGCAGCAAAGCCTATGGTAAATCTTTAAAACAATCATGACTGAACCTAAAAAGTATTGGGTAGATGCTTTTTAGATCATTGTGTGGGGACCTTTCATATTAGGCTATTTGGATTTTATTAAGTGCTAAAGAAAGAAGGGGGCTTGAAAAATGTTTCGTAAATATTTTATACTGTTTGAGTTTTAAACTCCAACCCTGCCATTTGGGTTGAACTTTTTTAGGAAGTTAAAATGAATGTCAGTTCTGATGTTTTCTGTAGGAATGGAAAAGCCATCATATAAATTCTTTTTTTCCCCTCATGTTTACATGAAGAATATGTTTGTGGAAGAATCTGATTTGTTTGGACTTCTACACCTTCTGACCTAATGTTTTTGGCAGTCTCTCATTTTTCCTTTAACTTTGTACTTGTAGCTTTGAGTCTTTGCTTCTCTGGGACATGACCAGGGCCATAAAACATTCCATGGTTAATGACACTGCTAGCTACATATAGCCATGAACTGACAGAAAGCATTGGCTGGTCCAGCTCTGTTATCAAATACATTCTACAAGGAACTGATTTTCCTTATGCTAGCACTAAAGGCAAACAAAAGTCAATGTGTATACTTTAGCAAATCTTAGGCCACCATTTTACTTAAGAGCAAAGTTTTACATTGTAATAGCTTTCGGTTTTAAAAAGTGGAGCAACTTTTCAAATAAGACACGTGCTCAAGACAATTCCTGGCATAGCCTCTTCAGTTGCCTCCCTGCCGTGGCTTAGCAGGTTGGTTGCTGTGCAGATACCCAGCCCTCTGTTCAGGGGTGTTTGTACCTTACAGCAGTTATTCAGGACCCAAGTGTGAACCAGCCCTCAGCCCTGACCCTTAGAATACCTGCTCTTTATACATCTGTGTGTCACTAACCTTTGTTTCTTTGTGCTGTGGGGGGAAAATGCTATAAGCTTTAGAAGTATGTTGTAAACGCATTTGTGGACGTGTGTAAAATAAAAGTTATGTACTGCTTCTACTTAAATCTGTTTTCTGGGTCTTTTCAGAAACACTCAGCACAGTCAAGCCACTGAACTGACGTGCAGTTTTCAGCAAAGAACAAGCAGAGATAGTACCTTCAACTTTATCACATTAAAGTTGCACACAGTGGAAGAGATGAGTCATTTATCTGTAGTGCTTGAATTTAAACACAAAGGAAATCTTGGGCAGAAATGCTACTGGGCTTCTGAAAAAAACAGAATGAAGCGGCTCGTGTTGCCACCTATTTACTGCTGGGGAGGTAGGGTGGGAAAGAGATACAGCTCACCGGAACCTAAAGAGCCTATCAGAAATGTTAAGGAATTGGGCACATTTCTAAGTTCCATTTATTTAAAGCAAAATTCAAATTTTGCAGCTTTATGAAATTTCATTTACTTTCAGACCATATATAATACTTCATTGTGCCCAGAGGCAGCTTGACAAAGGTAGAGAATCTGTTGCCTACCTTATAACAGGTTAAAGTGCCCATCAAGTGTGGGTCCTTTGGGGAGCTTTAAAACCACCCCATTGGGTGACTTGAGATTGGCTCCCTAAAGAGGACATTTTAATTAGGTGCCACAGGGCACCTGAGGAGCTGGGGTTGCGCTCTGGCATAAGATACCACTCTGTTTCTTCAGATGTGGTGATCCTTTTCCTAGGGCTGCTGTAACCTTTCCTTGAAGATGTAGCTAACCGGATGAAATTCCCGCTTCCTGGGTACTTCAGTCAGATGTCATCTTCTGTCAGGATTTCATGCGGACGGACACCTGGGAGAGAGTCCACACTTAGGTTTAGATGCCTCTCACCTCGCTCTGAAGGAAGCAGCTATCACCTCAGCTGTCAGCATCATCCAGGTAGGTGTGGACGAGCTTCGAGAGGCCAGTCCCACATCCCATGAGAGATGGGCTCACTGAGGTCTGTTAGCATCTTCAGTCGTGAGTCAGCCAGGGAATACAGGCTATGTGACTCCAAAAGAGAGATACTCAGTCTTCGGGGTGGAAGTTTGAAGAGGATGGAAACTGAAAAATCACCTTATATTTTACATTAAAAGTCATGCTTAAATATTTTAATTCATCCCTGAAGGAGTTGTGTTTAGGGGCAATTATTTTTTAAAAGGCACTTTTTGTACTATTTGCATCCACAAAACAATGTAGTTAAGTGTATGTAAACAAATGCATAGGAGATACTATCCATGTTGATAGCTCATTTCTAATTTACATCAAGTAGTACTTGGTATATATACAAAATACATTTTAAATATTCAGCCCTTCAGCTTATAATGTCATTATCTGGCAAAATTAGATCAAAATAAGCTCTGCATACCACTTTCCAGTAAAGGACTGGTAGGATCAGCAGGGAGGGCAAAACACTACGACCGCCGTGGTCCCCAACCCTCTGCTCATCAGACCTTGGCTGGCTTACATCCCAGAGCCCAGGCCACACCTCAGCCAATTACAACCCAGTGTCTGAGGGTGAAATACAAACACTGGAGTTGTTTGAAGCTCACCAGGAGATTCCAGTGTGGAGTGTGAGAGCTGTGTGATGAAGCGTGAGGGCTTTTGCCATCCAGTGAAAAGTGGGGCTCCATCATTTAAAACTAAGAAGGACTTAATATCAGCTTCTGGTTCACTGACAACTCAACGTGGCGAGTAAACAGGCTTTTCCCCCTTTTCATTCGATTTTTAATTTATACCTCTAGTATCAATTTCTTCCTGGTTTGCAGATATAGAATCAGTAATAGATGAACTAGCTTATGATTCCAGTCACTCTATTGAAGGACTGGAATTGGTAGAATTTTAAGCTTTATTGTCTAAAACTGCTTACCTACCTCCCCAAACACAGCCACTCACCACTGTTAACTGTCCATCTTTATCTTTATAGATTTGTTCTTCTGGTCCTGTGTTGAAAACTATTGTGCCTTCTTTTCCAGGACTAATATAAAACTGTAAACTTAAAATAGACAAAACAATGAATTACTGACATATTTTTTTCCCCTCAGCCTTTAGTCTGCAAAAGAAATTTACTCAGGAAGTTTTACTAGTTTCAAGATAAAATTCCTCTTTTATCATAGTTTTCTTACATGTTTGAGTAATCAAAAGAAGAAGAAAGCCATTTCCACAACTGAGAACCTTACCACATGTTTGCGTAGTTATTCTGAAACCAGTTGAGCACATTCAGTTCTTCAAGGGGCCATTGGCCATTCGAGGTCTGAATAGCTATTTCTGCATAAATCTGCATGCTGAAGCTCTTATTGTGGGCAAGGTCTTCCCTCAGAGGTACAGCAAACAAACACCACTTTCCAAGCCACCCGACTCTCCCTAGTCCATGTAGGAAGTTGCTCATCAGGTTACAAAGATTGGAGCCTGCTTTCAGGGGCCTTGGGAGCATAGTGCCGAGGTGCTATGCCTGATTCCGTTTGAGAACCAAGCATGGCCTTAGGAAATCTTGCACTGTCCCTGACCAGCTAGGTGACATTCGACGCCCTGGTTAACCACTTTATGCCTATGAAATGGAAAAGGTGGTATTTCAGAGTTGAGAGAATTGAATAAGTATTCTATGTGCTAGGTATTTTTATGTCCTAGAGAAATTTTAGCACTTTTCCCTAATCTGTAAGTAGCCTGCAAAGCTAGGACCCACTGTGCTCAATCAACTGTCCCAAAAAAACAGGCTTCAACAGCAGCAAAGGTATGGATGTCACCTGCTCTGGCCCAGAGGTCCACCCTCTACTTTGTGACAGCTTTCCTCAGGAACATAAGCACCTCCTTTGAATGCTCGGTGGTAAAGACCACTGTTCTTAGGTCAGTGAGTGATCACTGACTTCATTTGTCTGGAGCCCCAAACATAGGGGGTGGGGAAATTCCTTATCAGAGAAGGCAAGGGTACCCTGCTAGAGGCTTCTTCCTCACCTGCTGGGAGGCCAGAGGCATGGGAGAAACAATTAACATTCATGTCTTCCTTGATCCATTAATAAACGTTCCTGAGGTGCGGATAAAGCCACCTACCTTCCTTGGACAACATTTACAATGTTCTCCTTCTTAACCAGCATGACGAGTTTAGTGACCGTTTCAAATACATGATCACACTGTAGGACGGCATCCCCCTGATGTGGAGAGGAGAGGACATGGCCATTTCAATAGCAGCGGTTTAAAGAAAAATACTCTCCCAGTCTGAGGTTTCACGGTAGTCAACATTTCGGCAGTGCGCCATTTCCCTCTGTTAGCAGAGACTCGTGGCCATCAATTACCTTTTGCCTGTTGGCTTCTGGCGAAACATGAATGACTAGGAGTCCATCACTCAGATTGCTAGTAGAGACACCTTAAGACAAATCCAAAATTAGGAGCCAGGAACTGGACAACTTGACATTGATACAGAAAAAAAGAAGAGGGGTTCCCCAACCTCGCACTTTTCCCCTCCCTAGCTGGGCCGGTGGGATGAGGGGTCTACTCAGCATGATACCAGACTGTAAAGATTGTGCACTAAATACAAAACAGATCATAGAAGGTGACTACTGTCCAGCCTGGATATCTGAGTGAAGGGGATACCACTGATACTTATTTCAGAATAAGGGGCCTGGACAGCACCCAGCTTTCCAGGCCCTATACACTGATGCCTTCCAACCGAGGGCTGCTTCATTATTGGGGTGCCCTAGAGCTGAGTCATTCCAGGGAATTGTCTTGAGATTGCCAGCTTCTTACCTTTGAGTGTTGAGTATTCTATTTTCTGCTTGATTTTGGCAAGCTCCACCACGTAAGCTGCTTTCTGAGTAAGAATTAGTTGCCGCTGTCGTGCCTTGAAGCCTTTCCTGTCATATTTAATGACCGGGACACCATACTGCAAGGAGGTTACCATCACTATGAGGGGAAGTTTACATCACGAGGGGAAGGGGGCGAGTACCAAGCTCTTGGTTACTAAGACTCCGGCAAAGTTAGTCCAAACACTCAGAGAGAGGCTCAGCCAGGTTTTGCATAAACGTGTTTTCTACCCTGGCTCTCTGGCAGGTAGATTTTTGATTCCTAGCTCAGCCTATGGCATTGCCTTGCTGAGGAAGTCAAGGCTACGGCCACCTGCCTCATGGGTCCACTCTGAGAGGTCAACAGAAATGACCTCTCTTTAATGCTATGTGGGCATTAAAGCCCTCACAGAGGATAATTTAGTCCGGCCACATAGGTTTCTGTTCTCCAGGGGACCAAAAGTGACAGAGCAGCCATGAGAGCCATTGGCAGCTTACATAACCTGCCCAGGATTGTACAGCTACTAAGTCATGAAGGCCACGTTAGCGCCCAGACACCTCACTGTACTGCTTACTAACAAGATGTTTAATGCTTAAGTTCATGGCTGTGTTTAACTCAATTTCATAGAAAACCAAGAACGGTTCTATGAAATTGAGTTAAACACAGCCACGGACAACAATAGGTATCTAACAGTCGCACGGTCTCCATAATCTTAGTTAATAACCATAGCATCACAGCTGAGAGCCTGGCCCACCCACACGCGCCCCTGCATACGCAGTGCTTCCAGACACACACCATGTAGAAAACAAACCCCGGTCTCGGTCTCTATGGGAATCCTGTTGGAGGACCTGCACTTCCTTACCTGGATTTTTTCATCGCTAATGAGTTGAAGCACTTTGGGATTAATATCTCCTTCATCTATGGAGGGAACCAGAACACAGTGAGTCATCACTCCCACCCTGTGCAAAAGCCCCTGGCATCTGCTGGCTTTATGTCCCTCTCTGACCAAGACCTCAACTGGGGAGTAGCTGTCAGGAAATGCTACAGAGTCAAACATCTTCCTTTGACTTTACAACAGGAAGAGAAAATACATGGAAAAATGTACTACTTACCTAGCCGACTGTTGGCAAAGGGTTGATTTAAACTTTCTGCATAGCCTTCTTTCTTTCCCCTGAATAGTGCACTGGTAACCACCTTCTGCTGCATCTGGTAACATAATTGAAAGTACAAAAATGATGGCCACAGGGCTCTTTGGGACAGGAGAGCTTTACGATCCTAGATAAGCTATAAGAGCCTTGTCATACTGCCTCCTAGAAATCAGAACACATTCCTGGCTTTGGCCAGATGCCCTACAAGTCACACTGGTAGAGATTGGAGTTGACACTTAGGCTTTTGTTTAACTTGCTCTGGCTTCCTGGAATTGAAATTTTCAGAATTTCAGGGAACAATTATTTTCTTCTAGGTCAGAGATGGCAAACCACAGCCCACGGGCCAAATCCAGCCTCCTGCCGGGTTTCGTAAGTTGCACTGGAGCACAACCACGCCATTCTGCTACATGTCGACCCTGGCTGCTTTCGGGCTACAAGGGCAGCTGAGTAATTGCAACCGAGGTCATGTGGCTTGCAAAGCCTAAAATATTCACTCTGGCCTTTTATGGAAAATGTCTGCTGACCTGCAGTTAAGCATAAACAAAACCAGACCTCCAGCAGAGAAGGGTCTGGCATTTACAGTGCAGTGGCCACCTGGATGGTGTTCCCATGGCGACAGTGCAAGTGACGCTGATTATAACAGCTGCCACCCGAACGAGGGCTCTGCGCTACGTGGTCTACACACACAATTGTCTGTATGTGTACGAGGTATGGGCCCAGCGTGACTGTTGGCTCACACACAGGCGAACAGGGGGGTGAGGACTGCTAACTGCAACAGTCCGGCTGTAGGGCCAGCTCTACATCCTGCCGCCACACACACACCATGTCCCTACCAGTGCTTTCCTCTCGGCTGTGAGCCCGCAGCAGTACTTCCGAACCAGGTTTCTTGTGCACATTTTCCTGAGCAGATCCGACGCCTGTGTGGAGAACACACCCTTTTCCACCTGCCTCAGTCACACCCTGTCTTGGGCTGTGGCCACCCAAATAGAGCTGAATTCAGTTTGATTTACTTATATTTTATAGTCAAAGAGAGCAGATCTTCCAATCTTGCGCTAACTTTTCACTACCGCTAAGCTAGAAGTTCTTAAATTTGAATGTATTTGAGGCACTGGAGGAGCTGGCTGAAAAGAGATTCCTGGAGATGCCCAATCAGTGGGTCCAGGAATCTTTTTGTAGCCCCCACTCTGTGCTCCAGACACAGAGGGTCCTCAGGTCATTTTTAGAGAAACACTGTGATAGGTGACAGTAACCTAACCCATCTAGAAGGCTACCTCAAGGATAGACGCCATTTAAAAGTGTTCTGTGTAAACAGATTTCCAATGGCTTTGTACTTCTAGTAAGGATATTGCGAATTCTGAAGAGTTAAATTTCTTGTGCAATAACCTTGCAAGGAAGTGTTTTGCTAAGGCAGCCCTTTCGCGCAAAGGAAGCAGTACGAAGAAACAACAAAAGTGAAGCTCCATCAGTGCCCTAGGCACTTGCAACATGAGTCCCAGCGGAGTCCTTACGGTTTTCAAAATTCCAGGCGGCCTCAGCCAGCTCTCATCCAAGACATTTTTTGGAACGTGATAACGGAGATTCAAGATGTAATTTTTCCGCACGAACACGATAAATTCTTCGTTGTCAGGACAAAGAGGCTTGTCTCGATTGACAAATCCCTTTATGAACCTAAATAGGAAGTAGTTTTGTTAGTTTTCTGGACTGTGTTTTCACTGAGACTTGCGTTCTCTCCCCCATTCACTTGATTCAGAGGCCGCCAAATGGTGGAGATTATTTAGATGCTAAGGTAGGCCAGAGCCAGTAATGTAGCCCACAGGCCAAATCTACCCCGAAGATATGTCTGTTTCACCCACACTATTTTTTGTTTTCTGTTTTGTTTGCAGTAGCTTTGAATTAGTTGCCAACAACAGCAAAAAAAAAAAAAAAAAAAAAAAAATCCCTGGAGTTATTACATGAAACCCAGCTTCCCTTCCCGGCTTTCCTTGAAAAATCAAAAGATCTAGCAGCACTTGTCTGGCATTTCTCCATGGCAGTGTGTGGCCAAGGTGGAAAGAGCTTTCCAGTTTGCTGCAGTCCCCTCCATACTTTATGGTCTTATAAGACTCCTAAGACTCACTTTACCTGCCTGGCATCAGAAGGCTTTTGACTTTGTGACTTTTGAACTAAGAGATACTATAAACGTACTGAGTTGTGATCACTACAAAATTAGGGAGCTCAGAGGAAAGAGATGGAACTGGATCCCTAAGGGTTGACATTCTGAAGGGAGGATTACCTTACAGTCATCCAAAAATACAAGTCCATGACCACCCCCTGCCACACACCAGCATTGAGTGGCCTCTCCCTCCTGTACCTGAGAACTTACTTCCTTATAATCTGCACAGCCCACTTCCTCCTTTTGACCTCTTTCCGAGCCAGGGCTCCACGCCAGCGGGTTTCAAGTTTGATGGCTGAAAGAGTTCACTGCTGGCATTAGGAGGTGAGCACAATCGCATTTCAATACAAAAGGCTTGTTCAGAATTGGTCAACCATGCCACAAACATAACATCTACATGGCCGCCATGGCACTCTGCTAGCCCCAGAGACAGAAAGTCAAATGAATGACGTCGGTTCTTACCAGGAACGTACTCAGATGGGCACCGAACTAGGGAGACAAAGGAACACAGCAGTGCAATGGGAAGTTTTAAGGGAAGCCCCAAAATTATGTGAGGGGACTGGGTTTCCCAAGGTCCTTTTCAGATACAAGAGTGGCACTTGCGAAGGGTATACATTTGTCTTACCACTGTGCTTGGTTTGTTTCACCATGGTTACTTTGATTTAGTTATCTACATTTAAGAACAAAAATTGGATAAACAAAAAATTGGGATAAACAAAAATTGGGACACAAAAATTAGATTTCTGGCTTGTCTTCCAGTTTTTAAATGCTTTTCAAATTTTTCTGTTATTCAGATTTTTAAACACTTTTTATTCCTCATAACAGCATTGTTACAAAAACAACCAGCCAACTGGAAACAACCCAAATTCCCAACAACAAAATGGCTAAATTGTGGTATATTTATATCGTACAGGGGTCAGCAATATTTATATAGTATGACCCTCGGGCTGGCCTCCTGTTTTGGTAAAGTTTAATTGCAACATTACTGTGCCCACTCATTTATGTATGTGCCTAAAGCTACTGTCATTATATAACTGAAGAATGACATATGAGCCACAGGTCCAAAATATTTATAACTGGCCCTTTAAGAAAGTTTGCTGACCTCTGATAATAGTGGAATACTATGAAACTGTGAAAATGAATAAATCTGCACACATTTACTGGTTGAATTTCTTTTCTATTTTTCAATTAGAATTGACATGCAGTATTTTAATTAGTTTCAATAGACATTTATGCTACTGGTTGAATTTTGAAAACAATTGAGAGTGTAAAAATGTTGCAAAAAATACACAGTATAAGTTTAAAACATGCCAGCCTACAACCATAGTTTTGAGTGATCCATAGATGGTAAAACAATTAAAAGGGGGGATTATAAATGCAAAATTCAGAAGAGTAGTGTGTGTTGGGGGCTGGGAGGCTGAGAACTGACTGAGTAGGAACAGAGGGAAGGGATTCCAAGGGTACTTGTGGTATTGGTAACCTTTTAAAGAAATTATTCTTTAATCACACATATGTTATGGAACAAATAAAACATGTCCATGGAACATACATAGGCCACACTATATTATAATCTCTGGTCAATAGAGTAAAAATGAGAAGAGGCCCCAACACTGAACCTCGAGGCCACCCTACACCAAGGTTTCAAGGTCAGGCAGGGGTAGAGGCTGTGCAGAGGAGCCTGTGCCTCTAGGAGGTGGGCAGATAAGAGGGAAACTGTGGGGTTCTGGCCCATTGCAAACTGGAAAGTAATTCTTACCTGCTTTTCTTTTTTTCACATAGGCTCTCCTTTCTAGGCAGGCTTTGTACGTGGCTTGAATTCTTGCAACTTAAAATAAAACAAAAGTGTTGGTGAAACGGCTTTCATTTGTTTGTCTTGGTAGTTGTGACCTTCAGAGGGGATGTCAGAAGTGGTCCTCGGGGCGTGCAGTGTGGAGGGACAGAGGAAGCCGATACAGCAGTTGCCGAAATGAGAGGGGGCAGGTGATCCTGAGCCTGGCTGTCAGATGCTGTCTATGAACTGTAGCTTCCTTTCTTCCTCTTGCCTTCCCCAGGGTAAGGAACAGAGCCACCATCTAGAGGGCCTGCTGGGCCCTGGTTCCATGTTAGGCATTATATTTTGTCTTTACACTCCACCTTGCAAGGCAGGTGTCAGCACATTTTAGTGTTGAGCGTGCAAGGCAACACAGCCGTCCTGACAGCAGGTCTATGGGACTGCACACACTCCCCATGTTGCTTCTCCTTTTTCCATACACCTCCTCCTCTTAGTGAGTGGGGTCCCACCATAGGCAAAGCCCCTTGAGGGTCCCACAGACCAGTAATGTCACATTCCTCAGGGGGCTGGTTAGAAATGCTGACTCAGGCCCCCCACAACCAGCACTCACCCATTAACCAGATCCCGGTGATTGGTGCCTACTGCTATAGGAGCCAAAAAATGAAACCATTCAGCATAGTGGTTAGGAGTGCAGGCCTTGAAGCCAGAGAGACCTGTGTTCAAATCCCAACTCTGCTGCTTTCTAGCTGTGTGGCCTCTAGCAAATTACCAACATCTCTGGGCCCCAGTTTCCCTGAATGTGAAGTGGAGATAATTCACTCCAAAGGTTTGTTCTGAAGAGCCGATGAGATCAGGAGTACAAAGGGCTTAGTATGCACTGGCACACAGCAAACAGATTACTCGAGCAGCATCTTTCTCAACAAACCAGTTTAGATTTCAGCAGAGAAGCCTCTCTCCCCTAGTAGATTTTTTATTGTATCCCCCACCACCACCCCCTGCCACCCAAATCTAACTTTTCTCATTTACCATTCACAACAAACACCCTGGCTGTAGGCTATGAAGCTACACCTTCCAACATCAGATACTTATACAAACGAAGTTTTTAAAGCCTCCGCGTGAGGGGGTGGACTCCTGTGGGTTTAGGTCCTAGTGCGGCACAACAGAATCGGATCCAAATGAAAACCAGGGCAGCACTACAGTGTTTAAGGTTCCATGTGCATCCACGACAACCTCCAAACACTCATTAAGGCATAAATTCACACGTATCCTATCACATTCCCATACCTTGTTCCTGGTTTCAAAAGCCAGTGCTTCTAACATTATCCCAAACATCATGTTTAAGGCATATCCCAAGCTAAGCTGGTTTATTTTACATTGTTTTGAAATCAGGGCAGGAAAAAAAAACATACCTAATTGATGTTTACTAAATTCAAAGGCATCTTCAGTAGCAAACAGAGTTCTGGGGAAACGAATGAATATTTTGGTTCTAGAAGTGAAAAAGAAACAGCGTTTTAATGACAAATTGGTCGGTTACCAGCTGTAGGTTATATAATGTCCACCCCAAATCCATGTCTACACAGAACTTTAAAATGTGATTTTATTTGGAAACAGGGTCTTTGCAGATAAAATCAAGGTAAGGATTGGGAAGAGATTAGGGTGGACCCTGAATCCAAGAGTGTCCTTATAAGAGACAAAAAGAACATAGACACACAGAGCAGAGATTGGAGTGATGTGGTCACATGCCAAGGTGTGTCAGGATCCCCTGGAAGCTGCAAAAGGTAAGGAAGGATCCTCCCATGGAGCCTTCAGAGGAAGCGTGGTCCTTCCAACATGTTCAGTTTGAACTTCAAGCCTCCAGAACTATCCAGAGAATAAATTCCTATTTGTGATAACTTGTTATACAGCCCTAGAAAATAAATATACCATCCTAACCAGAAATTATCTCCCTGGGCTTTAAAAAGTGATGACAAAGAACATGAGTAATTTTAAAAGACAATCCCATCAACTAGCAGAGTTAAGTTGTAAATACTGATCTGTATTTCCTGCCCCACCCACCCTTTGAGGGAAACTGCCCAGGACAGCCACTGGGTGGGTAGGTGGGTGGGTGGGGAACAGCACTATCATGCCACATGATCTTACTTCCTCATCAGAGGTTACGGAATGGGGACCGATCCCACTCCCTCACCTCCATGGCCTGCCTCCCTCAGGATGGTCTAAGCTGAATTCCCCCTCAGGGATCTGGCTTGGAAAAGTAACTGCTTCTTGGAAAAGGGCCCAAAATAGAAGCACAGGGATGGAAAGGGGCCAGAGTGGCCACAGCCGGCCATGTACTAATGGCAGGGAGAGTCCATCGACAGATTCAGAGGCAGAGATTTCCCTAAAGCTGGAATCTCCGAGTCCTAGTAATGGTCCCTCTTTATTTCTGGGCACCATTCCTTGCAACCAAATGAACCCTGACCAAGATGACTAACAGATGAAAATTTTCCTGGTTCACGCCAATGAGTTTGGCCTCAAAACCTTCAACGTGTTTGAAAGCTGTTCATTACAACCCTGTAGTAATGAGACTCGGAGTTCTAGAACAGCACTTTCCAGGATGGAAGCAGGTTTTTCACATCACGTAAGTCCTAATATCTCCTCAGAGGTCCTGCGTACATTTGAACAACGATAGACTCTAGGCACACAGAGGTTAGGGGAGCCACCCTCATCCCCTCATTGTTCAAGCTGAGAGGCTCATTCTAGCCCTCCTCCACCCAGGTTTAGAGCACAAGGCTCTTTTATAATGTAATCTCCAACAGGCAGCAACATTGCCCTTCTAACCATTTAGAGCTTGTGATATTATGATTCATATATATATATATATCGGGCCTTTGTTCCATTCCAGTGGCACAGCTCGCAAAACCCTTGTAATTTCCTAAGTGACTGCAACAATAGGGGCAGCTCTGGTTATACTATTCCTGAAATAGCTTCAAAGTGATAAAGGTGAAACGGGTGTCTTATTATTCATAACAAACTCCTTCTGACCACACCACACTTGAGTTTATGTTCATGAGGTGATGTATGGAAAGCCCATAAATAACCGAAGGATGGGAGCTGGTTGCCAGGGGAACCAATCTTGAGATTAGAGGGTTGGAGCTTTCAGCCTCATTTCCAGGGAGGGAAGAGGGGCTGGACGTTGAATTACTCACCAGTGGTCATGCCCATGTAATAAAGCCTCTATAAAAACCAAAACAGACATGACTTGGAGAGCTTCCAGGTGTCCCTGGAGAGGGCATGGAAGCTCTACACTCCTTCCCACATACCTCACCCTATGGAAGCAAGCATCAGGCTGTTCCTGAATTATACCCTTTTATAATAAATCGGTGGTCTACTAACTAAAATGTTTTCCTGAGTTCTGTGAGCTGCTCTAGCAAATTAATTGGACCCAAGGAAGGAGTTGTGGGTCCAATTCATAGCCAGCCAGTCAGAAGCACTGGTGACAACTGGGACTTGGGACTGGTATCTGCTGTGGGAAAGGAAGCCTGTCTTATAAGACTGGGCCCCTTCACCTGTGGGATCTGAGACTATCTCTAGGTTCACAGTGTCAGAATGCAGTTGAATTGTAGGGCATCCATTTGGCATTGGAAGTCTTGTGGAATGTTCTGGGTACGAGTGAAGTATTGAAAGGGAAGAGACACACAGGAGGGTTTTTTGTTTTTTTTTTAAGGGTTGAATTTAAATTGAGTAGGTGAAGGTATATACTGGTAAATCTACTTAAATTCATGAAAAATGAGTCTCCAGGATTTAGATGGATATGGATCAATGCTGGAAACATTTTGACGACTACTTCCTAGCCACTTACCTGCCTAACTTGTATTCCTCGGGTTTGTAGCCAATGTACTTGATCAGCCGCTCTACACCCTCTGCTGGAGGCCCGTACCAGTGTGGCCAAGTGTCTGGGCACAAGGACTTGTACCTAGGACGAGGATAGTCACATCTAGACAGCCATCAAACCTAACACTAGCTCCCTGCCGTGGATCGGCTTCTCAGCATACCACAGTAGACTCCTAGTTTCCTTGAATTCAACTCCTCTGAATGCAACAATATACACTTGGCAAGAAAGAAAAAAGAAACTCTTTCAGCCTGAGGGGAGGAGGAGTGGGCCTATTTTCACAGAACAGTGACATCAGAAAACTGAAGAAACCCAGTTCCACTCCTAGATGTATACCCAAGGGACATGCAAACATGACCACACAAAAGCTTACACATAAATATTTATAGCATCATTCATCATAATAGACAAAAGGTAAAAACACACAATTGTCCATTGATAAACAAATGAATGGACAACGAATGTAGTCCGGCATGGGAAGAAAAGGTGCCATGCCTGGTAAGTGACCAGGGATTTTTCAAGAGCAACTTGGAACCCAATGTTGACTTAAAAATCTGATTTCAGCATAAAATGCAACACCCTTCTAATATGCAGTCACTAGAAAAATAACCACGATGTCTATTGTATATGGAAATAAATGAATGCAGAGTTCAAAAGTGCCTGTGGACCAAGGCAGGAAGTATGGAACTGGAGCCAACTGAAACCACAGCGCCTGGGTTCGAGCCCAGCTCAGTAGCTGGACAAGTCATTTCGCCTGCTCATTCATATGACACGAACAGTAACAGGACCTCCCTCGTGGGGTCAGTAAAGTTGAAATGCGGTAAATCACAGAAAGTATCTGGCACAGACCAAGATTTCAAAAGAAGAGCTAGCAATGACATTCCTCATTATGTGGTCTGTATTGGTTTAAAATCAGATTTTAAACTGTTAAACAATGTTTACTTTCCTGGAATTATATTTTGCATGCAAGTCCATTAAGGGTATGGCAATGAACTGAATGAATGTTTGCATCTTCACTTCCCCCAAATTCACATGCTGAAAAATCCTAACCCACCGCCCACAATGTGATGGTGTTAGGAAGTGGGGCCTTTGGGAGATGATTAGGTCATGAGGGTTGAGTCCTCATGAATTGGGATTAGTGTCCTTATAAAAGGCTCCAGTAGGCAACCCAGAAGAGGTCTCTAACCTGAATTTGTTGGCATCCTGACCTCAGATTTCCAGCTTCCTGAACTGTGAGAAATCAATTTCTGTTGTTTATAAGCCACCAACTTTATGGTACTTTGTTATAGCAGTCTGAACTAAGACAGGCATTAAGTGTTACATGTTGTTCCCTGATTTCCATGCCAAAACGGGTAACGCAGCGCAACCTCAGGCCCTTCCGGTTCATACCTTCCACCACCATATGCCATCAGGTCTGTGCAAACACAGGCTAGACAGACGCACAGGGAATGAGAGTTGCTTTAAATGCCTGCATGGTGGAGGGACTAGTAACTTCTGTCCTGTTCAGCCCTGAGATGCAGCTTCTTCCTGATTAAGGGAAGCAGTGCACAGATTGGGCATCTCCAGCCTGGTCCCGTGAACCTGGCCTTCTAGCTGGTCCTTGAGCCTGCCTAGTTTCCACTTCCAGGCTCTCCCGTCTTGGACTGCTGTCCCTCCCTCACTCAGAGAGGCTCTCCCAGATCGCCTTACCTAAAGAGAATGTACTCTCCCACCTGACCTCCTATATCCTCTTGTTTTGGCTGGTCTCCCACTAGAAAGTTATACTCCATGTCACCCAGCACCTAGGACAGCGCTGATACAGAGCAGGTGCTCACTGGTATTTACAGAAAGAATAAACAAGCCTTAGACAGCAGCAAAGTAGGAAAAAAAAATGTGTGAAGTTCAAAAAATCCAGGAAAATGGGACATCAAATGTGTGTGTGTTTTGGGGGTGGGATGGACAGTGGCTGCTACTTCCTGCCATCTTCTCCAGAAGTGAGCTTCAGAAAGATGGATGAGACAGGGTGAATGAATGACAAGTAGCTGATAAGCAAAAATGGTATGAAAATGAAATATATCAAAAAAACAACCTGGCAAATAGTCTGGTGGTTCCTCAGACATTGTCATCTGACCCAGTAATTTACTCCTAGGTATGCTTCCAAAGGAATGAAAACATATGTCTCCACAAAAACTTGTACATAAACGGTCCTAGCAGCAGCATTCAAAATAGCTAAAGAGTGGAAACAACCCAAATGCCTATCAACAGATGAATGGATAAATAAAATATGGTCTATCCATGCAATGAAATATCATTCAGCCATGAAAAGGAAGAAATATGATCCATACTACAACATGGATAAACCTTGCAAACATTATGCTAAGTGAAAGCAGCCAGATACAATAAGTCCACATATCATACGAATGACTCAATTTGTATGAAATGTCCAGCATAGGGAAATCTGCAGAGACAGAAAGTAGATTAGTGGCTGCTGGGGGTAAGGAGATAGGGGTTTATTGCTAAAAGGTACAGAGTTTCTTTTCAAGGTGATGAAAATGTTCAAAAAGGGACTGTGCCTACACATACCTGTGAGCGCTAAAAGCCATTGACACTTGGAGTGAACTGCATAGTATGTAAATTATATCTCAATAAAGCTGTTTAAAAAGAGAAGACCATGGCTATGCATTGGCAGCATGGTCCAGAAATGGTGACAGGTGAAAGAAAAAAGGAGAGGGACAAAGAGGAAAGTGGTGTGACAGCTAGCCTTCGACATTAGACTGCGTGAGGATCCTGTGTTTCCTTCATACCTGCCTTCCATACGGGCCTCCAGGGCAGCGGGGAGGGGAGGCATATCCATGATGGTGTTTTAAGGTTCTATGGATTTGAGGATTGTGATAAAAATGCCTCTCCAAATGTACCTACAGTGCAGAGCAAAGCCATGCAGAGGTCCTGGGCCTCCCTTGGGAGGCTTCGAGGTAGTATTTGGGGCGGGATTGTCCATATCTCTTTCCACTGTTTCTACAACCCAAAGGCAATCATGCCTTTTCTCAAGATGGTTTCACACACATCGATAAAATCCTAGATGTGTTTAGCTGAAATTATATCAAATCAAAAGGTTAATGTTGATTATGCTAATCAGAAGTTCAGATCGGCAGGTAGACAAATCATTAATATAACAGTGAGGGAAGAGATTATTTAATACATGTAGATATTAATTTTATCTACATGAGGCTTATGGGAGGAACACAAGCATGACCCTCAGTAGAGAAAAATCTAAAATCACAAAATTAGCGTCTTAAAGTAAGAACAAAAGAAAATTAGCTAAAGTTTCAGAGCTCAGGATCTTGACATTCAGTTGCAAAATGCAAGGAATTCAATTAAAAATATAAGTTCATGCATGTACTTTTTATGATTATAAAGTCATACTTCAAAAGAAGCCTAATTTAGGTTGAAATATACAGTTGCTGATATTCAACCATGTTGACCTACAAAAATGACCATTTCCTTATGCTTCTCTTGAGAGTATGAGAGTATATTACAGTTTTGGCAAGAAATTCATATGCAGCCTACCTACCACAAATGAGATATTGGTGTACAAGCAAATTTGGGCAATGGTGGTGTTAGTGGTGGGGAATATCATTAAATTCTTATGAACTTGAGAGCAGATCATTTAATCCCTATGTTACCCCTGAAGAAATAGGTCATGGATGGAAGAGACAGAATGGAGACTCCCACCCAAGTCCATGTGGCTCCAATGCCTATGCTCCCGCCACTATACCCAATTCTCTTAACAGGCCATGAGGCCAAGGGCATCGCCCCCAGACTGACAGCACTAAACCAGCACCTATGGTCACCTCGGGAAGGGTCTTCTCCAGCTAAGTACAGACCCAAGAGGAGCACCATGCACATTTGCCTCCTGGTGGCAGGCCTACTCACTCAGCTCTGTATTTCCTCAATTCCGAAAAGATAGGGACTTCGTGACATGAAGGGAAGGTGGCGAACTGAGTTGGCTTCCTAGTCACCAAAATGTTAGTATTTAAGCACCGTTACAGGTATAGCAGGAAAGAACCAAACTGAGTTCCTTGAGGTATGGATGGCCTGTCGTTACCCATCGCCTCATCCAGAGAGTGGCACCTAGTACAGTGGTCCCCTTATCTGTGGTGTCACCTTCTGATATTTCATTACCTGCGGTCAACCACGGTCTGAAAATATTAAATGGAAAATTCCAGAAACAAACAATTCATACATTTTGAATTGCTTGCTGTTCTGAGTAGCGTGACAAAATCTCGTGCCATCTGGCTCTGCCCCACCCAGGACGTGAATCGTCCCTTTGTCCAGCAAACCCCCGTTGTGCACGCTCCCTGCCATTTGTTACTTACTGGCTGTCTGGGTTATAAGATCGACTGTCCTGGTATTACAGGGGTTGTGTTCAAGTCACCCCTGTTTTACTTAATAACGGCCCCAAAGCATGAGAGCAGTGATGCTGGCAATGCGGACATGCCCGAGAGGAGCCATAAAGTGCTTTCTTTAAACGAAAAGGTGAAAGTTCTTGACTTGAGGAATTTTATCATCTCACATCATCACAAGAAGGGTGAGTACAGTACAATAAGATATTTTGTGAGAGAGACTATATTCGCATGACTTTATTACAGTATGTTGTTATAATTGATCTACTTCGTTATTAGTTATTGTTGTTAATCTCTTACTGTGCCTAATTTATCAATTAAACTTTATCATAAGTACGCATAATAGAAAAAAAACAGTCTATACATGGTTCGGTGCCATCCAGTTTCAGGCATCCCCTGGAGATCGTGGAAGGTACCCTCTGTCGATAAGGAGGGGCTACTCTAGATGTTTGACTTGACTTCAGATCAACAAAATGAACTTTACCTTTGTAAGAAATGCTCGTATTTCCGCCGGTACGCAAAGCCGGCCCGTCTCACCCGCAGGTGTTCCATCAGCCCCAGGTACTTGACCTGATGCCTTATAAGGAAGTCATCAAACTTGCCTTTGGAAACATAAAAGGGAGAATGACAGTAAAGGACCTCGTGGCTCCGTTTCAACCAAGACAGACCAGAGGCTGCAAGCTGGTGATCTGTGAGCTGGGTTTAGCCACAGATATGTTTTCATAGACCCTAATTGTGTTTAATGGAGGAATCTTATAGAAAAATCTGGATTTCTGGTTTCTCTTTAAAAAACATGAGGTCTGGCCATTCTGGGCCGAGCCCCCACATGACGACAATGGCTAGAAGACAGTACTGCTGCCCATTTAGATAAGGTGTGCCCTCTCTACTCCCTATTGCCTTACGTCCAGTCTGCTTCACTTATTTGTTCTTCCAGCCTGGCCTCTCTAAGCCTTGACCATGTGACTCTGTTATAGACCATGACATGGGCTTAGAAAATACCAAGTTGAGATTGTTCAGTGGCTACAAAGGAGCAACATTACTTCCTCTTACCTGTGACGCCTGCCTAGCTCAGGTGCATTGCTCCTTAGATGGGCCAAAATCTGAGCGATGCTCACTCAGGACCACCGAAGGAACTCCCTCCCTACTAATTTACCTTCTATTACGAAAAATGAAAACAATTCTTGTCCAGAGAATAAGGAGCAAGCCTGTGGTGGTTTTTTAGGATTTTCGCCCATCACCAACTTGGTTTTCCTCCCAGCCTCATTTTCCTGAGCTCAGTGCTCAGAACGATTCACAACTCACTGGGTTCCTTCCTCTCATTGGGCTTGATGCAACGGATGTATGAAGGCTCCTTGGAGATGAGAATTTCCAGAAGGCTGCTCAGGCTGTTTTTAAACTGAGTCCCCACCTGCAGGGAAAGAGAATGAGCTAAATAGATGTTGCTACTCACAGTTAATACTGAGAAGATTGGGTTGGGGATAAGACTCTGGCCCTTTTAGTCCCACACTCTTGACAGACTGTCCTACCTGTTATAATTTCACCCATGAAAGGAAGGTTTTGGATGTTCTAGCCTGAGGAGCTCAAGCTCAGTCTGGTTAAGCAGAAGCTGGACATCCTTACGGGATGCTTCACTCACTCAGCAAGCAGGCAGTGAGCGCCTCCTAGGAGCCAGCATCACCGCTGAGCCCATCACCCCCATCACCTTCCTGTTTCCTTAATACCAAGCTTCCTTTATGACACTCACACTGCTGTTAAGTTCTTTATTTGATGGCATTTTCCTATATCATCTCCCACTAGACAATAAGTCCCATGTGCTCAGGGACATTGTCTGTTTTGTTCTTGCTAAATCCAGCACAGTGCCCGACACACAGTAGGTGGTCAGTGAATGTCTGCAAATGACCACATTGCTTGCTAACCTTGGAAAGTATATATTTAGTAGACTCTGTTAGAGAGTCATACTTCAAGAAAAAGGGGAGAACTTGAGAAGTGTAGGTAGCCAGAGGTAACTGTACCCTCTGGCTGACTTTTGCTGCCTTTAAATTTTTCATGGGCACTTTACCCACTCACCGTTGGTGACCTTCTCCGGTTTTCTAACTCGGCTACCAGGAAGCATTCCTTTAGGATGCTGTTTTTGGACCTGCACAGCACCTGTAAGCAAAGATAAATGAGCATCACATTTGCTTCTTCACAAATCGCTATAGGGCCTTCAGATAAGCTCACATGAGTGTGCACGATGGACCAGAGCCATTTGCTACAGAAGCCCTTGAATACAATCAAGTGTGAAAGAAAATGTCCAAATACTATATCCACTGCCATATCTACTTGGTGAGGCCATCTGACTGTTTTTCCTTGGACATGATGAGCCATAACTGTTTCTACTCCAGCCTAGCCGCTATAAGGTCAGCAGATTCTTTGAGAATGATCTTCAAAGACATACACACAGCCAACAGATATATGAAAAGATGCTCAACATCACAAGCTAAAAGGGAAATGCAAATCAAGACTGCAGTGATATCACCTCACACCTGTTAGAATGGCTGTTATAAATAAGACAAGAAATAATGAGTATTGGGCAATATGTGGGGAAAAGGGAACCCTCACACACTGCTGGTGGGAATTTAAATTGGTTCAGCCACTGTGGAAAACAGGATGGAGGTTCCTCAAAAAATTAAAAATAGAGCTACGATATGACCCAGCAATCCCTGCTCTGGGTATCTACCTTCCAAATTTGAAAGCAGTTCTTTGTAAAGATATATACTTCTATGTTCATTGCAGCATTACATACAGTAGCCAAGCCATGGAAACAAACCAAGTGTCCTTCGATGGATGATTAAATAAAGAAGATGTGGTACATATATACGATGGGCTACTACTCAGCCATTAAGAGATGAAATATTGCCACTTGTGACCATGGATGGATCTTGAGAGTATCGTGCTAAGTGAAATAAGTCAGACAGAAAAGAACAAGAGCCATATGATTTCACTCATACGTGGGATATAAAGCAAAAAGTAACAAATGAACAAAAAACAAAAAAATAGAGATGCAGACGACAAAATGATGGTTACCAGAGAGGAAAGGGGGTCAAAGACATGGTGACAAAAGGACATTAGACTTCAGGTGGTGGCACATGATAGAGTACACAGATGCCGTATTATAAAGCTGTATACCTGAAACTTATATAATGTTGTTATTAACCAATGTCACTCCAATAATTTTTATTAAAACAAGAATGATCTCCAAGATAGGGTGTTACATGAAAAAAGCAAGATACAGTATTGCTTGTATGGTGTGTTATTATTGTGCAAAGAGAAGGAGAAAAAGGGGGGGAGATACATACACACACACGTGCGCGCATGCGCGCGTGCGCACACACACACACGCGCGCGCGCACACACACACAGTCTCTGGTCTGTACCAGCCCAGCCCTGGAAGGATACACAATAAACTGATAAGATCGGCTGGCTCATAGCAGAACCACTAGGTGATATGGGACCAAGGACATTGGCTTTTGTCTTGTTTGTTTTTTTCCCCTGTGTATAGAATTTCAAAATAATCTATATTATCGAAAGTCTTTCATTTAGAAAAAAATTTAATTTGACGCTAAAAAATTTTTTTTTTATATCTACACAATGGAATATTGTTCAGCCTTAAAAAGGAAGGAAATCCTGACACACGCTACAACATGGATGGACGGATGGACCTTGAGGACATATGCTAAGTGCAGTAAGCCAGTCATAAGAACACAAACATTATATGACTTCAGTTATGTGAGATACCTAGAGCAGTCGAACTCAGAGAGACAAAGCAGAATACTAGTCGCCAGGGGCTGGCGGGGAGGGGGAATAGGGAGTTATTGTTTGATGAGGACAGAGTTTCAGTTTTACACCATGAAAAGAGTCTAGAGAGGTGGATGGTGGTGATGCCCCAACTCATATACACGGAAACCAGATTGGTGGCTGCCAGAAGTGGGGCGGGGGTGGTGAAACGGGCAAAGGTGGTCGAAAGGTGCAAACTTCCAAACTTCCATTTACAGACTAAATAAATCACGGGATGTAATGCACAGCATGGTGGCTACAGTTAACAATACTGTATTGCGTATCTGAAAAGTTACTAAGGGAGTAAATCTTAAAAGTCCTCCTAAGGAAAAACAGTATAATCCTGTGAGGTGATGGATGTTGACTAAACTGGTGATAATCATATGATTTATACAAATATATCATTATGTTGTACTCCTACAGTTAATACACTGTTATGTGTCAATTAAATCTCAATAAGAATGATTAGGATTATACATTTTATGATATATGATTTACCACAATTTTTTAATTTTTTAAATAAAAAACATGTTTCCTTGTTTAACCCACTCGGATTCTAAATTTACAGGGGCATGAAAGAGCAAATTGCAGATGAGAGAGAAAAAAGTAGAAATGACCCATCTCAAAGAAAAAAGAAAAAGTACAAGAAACTTCAGCCTGGTTGGTGAAGCCACAGGCTTGGTGAAGCACCTCTATGGATGGTGTGTAAAGGGCGTGGCCCGTAGAGGGGAAAGCCACGAGGAATCCTCTCTTCCATTTGTCCACCAAGCCCTTCTACTCCCGTGTCATTAGCAGTGACTCCAAGAGAAAGATACCATCAGACCCACTTCACTGATGGGGACATCTGTCATGAGACCCCCAGTGGGGACGGCGTCAGGCTGACATTCAGACCCAGAGAGACCTGCCTGGCGCAGAGATCCAATGTTAAGAATCAGTTCTCTAACCTGAATCCTGGAGTTTGGGACAAGGGGTCTTAGAAGCGATAAACATCGGGAAGGGCAGAAAACATTCCTTCAATGAATCATTTCCGTGTTCACTGTAATAACGTCTCCTCTAGGTCTAAGGTTTTTATAAACCAAGATAATCAAATAAAATACAATTTGGTACAAAACAGTTAACTATCTCAATATAAAATGAAGGCTTTAAAAACCCAAGGCTTCTTTGATTAGTGACTTATATGGAAGAAGACTGGAAATTAGCCCCAGGGGCTAATCTTGGCCCTAGCTCCACCTTGGGATATGACCTTGAGCAAGTCACAACCTCTTTGGATCTCAGTTTCCTCATCCTCAGTTCATGTCACCCCAGTATATTTCCTACTACACCCTGGGGACCTCAGCCTACTGAGCCCTCAGCCCCCTCTCCTAACATTACCTCTCACTGAACACATGGTGAGCTTGTCTGGGCCTCAGGGCCTTTGCACAAGCTGGTTCTTCTACCTGGAATAACCCCAATTTTTCCATGCCCAGGACCATTCTCACTCAGCTTTCAGCTTAAAGTCACTTCCGCAGGGGTGTTTTCTCTGATCCTCTAAACCAAATTAAAAATGTCCCCCTCAACCACAGTTCCTTGCTTATTTTTCTTTATAGCACTTTCACTGAAGGATAACTTGTTTATGTACATTTATACTTATTCTTGGCCACTATTCTCCCTCCACCCCACCCCACCCCACCCCCACCAAATGATGGAAAGCCCCATGAGAACAAGGACTGTCTTGTTCACTGCTAACACTCCAGACCCAGCGCCGCACCTGGCCCATGGGAGGGGCACCACACACACTTGAATGGGTTTATTGAATGAAAGATTCACACAGATGATAATAAATGTGTGTTCTAGCCATGGCATGCTGGAGTTCTAACATAGCTCATGGAAGAGAAAAATCTGGAAGGCCATATTTACCCCAAAATCGCTGTCACAGGTGATATCTCATACCCATCAGAAACACATATAGTTAAGTTTCAGACTTACCTCTTTCAGATGCCTATAGAGGAGATCACTGTTTTTTTCCAAGAATCCTACAAAACATTGAGTAAAAAAATTTCGAATCAATGGCTTTGCCTAAAAATGCAATTCCATCTCAATTGATTCAAAGGGAAATACTAAAAATGATCTCCTAGCATCAGACAAGAATTCTCAGCCTTGCCACTATGGCATTTGGGGCTAAACAATTCTCTGTTGTAGAGACCATCTTGTACACTGTAGGATGTTTAGCAGAATTGGTGGCCTCTAGCCACTAGATGCTAGTAGCACCTTCTCCAGTTGCGATAATCAAATATATCTCAAGACACTGTCAGTTGTCCCTAGGGGAACTTCATCGCTGGTTGAGAACCAGGTGCTCAGATCCAAGATTACGGCACACATGCTACAGTCTAAATCACAATGAGCTACCACATGAACATAGAGCCTTTACTTTATTGAGCATTGTATGTGTACCCTAGTCCAGTAGCAAAGAACTATACATATAATGAATGACATCGAAATAATGGATGGAGAACTGAATGTTAAGAGCCATCAGGTGAGACTATGCAGATGGATGAGGAAATCCGGCCCACTGCTAAGCAAAATCAAACTCAAGAACCATACATCTTCATACAAAGGAAGACATATCATTTCCAATGTTAAAATTTGGCTTAGAGTACTCACTTAAAACCTCATCAGTTAATTAACTGTGCAACTATTATACAACTATTATAAAGTCAAAACCAGCTAGAAAAGACATGCATCAAAATGTCTAAGATACAACCTTTTAAAATGACAATTTTAGAGTTATCAAAACTAAATTTTTATTGTAGTAAAATATACATAACATAAAATCTACCATTTTGACCATTTTTAAGTATATACTTCAGTGGCATTAAGTGAATTCACAATTTTGTATAAACATCACTACTATCCGTCTTTAGAATGTTTTTGTCTTCCCAAACTCTGTACCTCTTAAACACTACCTCTCCATTCCCTCCTCCCCCAGCTTCTGATAACCATTACTTTTCTTTCTGTCTATAAATTTGACTACTCTAGGTACCTCACATAAGTAAAATCAAACAGACCTTTTTATGTCTGGCTTATTTCCCTTAGTATAATGTTTCCACAGTTCATCCACGTTTGTAACATGTGTTATACTTCCTTTTTATGGCTGAATAATGTTCTATTGGTTTTTATATACCACGTTTTGTTTATCCATTCATCCATCAATGGAAACCTGGGTTGTTTTCACCTTCTGGCTATTGTAAATAATGCTGCTATAGACATGGGTGTACGAATACCCATTCAAATCCCTGCTTTCAAGTCTTTTGTGTATATACCAAGAAGTGGTCAGAACTAAGTCTGACAGAACCCTTACCTCAGCAATGCCACTTCCAGGAATTTATCCTATGTATATAATGTGCACAAGTTGGCCAAGTAAAATATACAAAGACATCAGACGCAGTAGTGTAAGAGACAAAGTTGGAAACAAACTGTGTCAAATAGATGACAGAATACATCCCTACGGGGAATGCCTGTAGCGTTTCAAAAGAAATGTGGTAGAGTCTGTATTCTTCTGTGAAGAGTGCATGCAGGTCTAGAGGCAAAAAGGCAAGTCTATACCCCAACTCTATACCCTTAGTAGCTGTGTGACGTTGGGCAATTTACTTAATTTCTCCGAGCTCAGTTGCCTCATAGATTAAAAGGGGGATAATAATACTCCCCCACCTCACTGGGTTCTGTGATGTTTAAGTGAACAACAGAGGTTAAAACACTTGGGACGATGGCCAGAGTAAGTGCTCAATTAATGTTAGTTGGAATCCAAATGATCTCCAATATTCCTTAAGTGAAAAATGCAAAAATACAAAACAGAATAACAAGAATCTCTTGGCTCTTGTGGCCACTTCAGGGGAGATGATGGGTAAAAGGGGCTTTTAATTTTCTTTTTGTGCTTTTCTGTGCTGTCAGCAATTTCCACCTTACATAGGTATTACTATTATTCTTTAAACAAAAATCAATAGATTATTAAATGGAAATATTTGTCCTACTTAAAGTTTTTCTTTTTTATACCACTCTGTATTTAAGGGGGAAAAAACCTAATACATGTTCTATAACTTTTTAAAGATTCTTAGAGAAATAAACTTATTTAGAAGTAAAAATAATTTAGAACCAAAATCGAGAGTAACTAAAGAAAATGTTTTAAAACTATTTTGAAAGAAAATATTCATAGGATTATTACTTAAAATAGCCAAAAAGTGTAAACAAATGTCTATAAACTGATGAATGCATAAATAAAATGTGGTATATCTATGCAGTGGAACATTACTTGCCAATAAAAAAGGAGTAGCAACATGGATGAGGTTCGAAAATATTATATTAAGTAGAAAAAAGTAAAATGGACTTTATAAAAAGAACTTCAGGGCTTCGAAGGAAACCATTAAGGAAGTGAAAAGACAACCACAGATTAGAGAAAATACTTGCAAATCATATAGCTGATAAGGAACTTGAATCCAGAATATATGAAGAACTCTTACAAGTCCATTAAAAGAAGATAAACTAATTTTTAAAACGGGCAAAGGATCTGAATAGATGTTTCTCCAAGGAAGATATGAAAATGGCCTATAACCACATGAAAAGATGCTCAGCATCTTTAGTCATTAGGGAAATGCAAATCAAAACCAGAATAGATATAGTATTCACATCCACTAGGCTGGCTGGAATGAACAGACAGACAATAACATGTGTTGATGAGGATATGGAGAAATCAGAAACCTCATACACTGCTAATGGGAAGGTAAAATAATGCAACCACTTAGAAACAACTTGGCAGGGACTCAAATGGTTTAGCATAGAGTTACCATATGACCAACAACCCACTCCTATGTATCTACCCAAGAAAGACGGAAACATATGTCCACACGAACACATATACAGGCATGTTCAGAGTAGCATTATTCATAACAGCCAAGAAGTGTAAACAACCCAATGCCCATCAAGTGATAAATATATAAACAAAATGTGGTATATATCCATACAATGGATTATTTGGCAACAAAAAGGAATGACACAATGAATGAATCTTAAAAACATGCAAAGTGAAAGAAGTTAGGCAGAAAAGACCACATATTGTATGTTTCCATTTATAAAGAATATACAAAATCGACAAATCTACAAAGACGGAGCAGATTGATTTGTTGCCTAGGGCTGTGGGGGATGAGTTTGAAAGAAAATGGGGAGTGACTGCTAATGTGTGTAAGCTTCTTTTGGGAGTGATGAAATGTTTTAAAATTGACTTTGGTGATGGTTACGCAACTATATGTAATGAATACACTAAAAACTATTGAATTGTATACTTTAAATGGGTGAAATATATGATGTGTGAATTATCTCAAAGTGGATATATATATACACGTAGTAAATAAATTTTAAAAGACTTCAAATGGCACGCTTCAAATGTGGGGCTAGGGGACGAGTGGCAATGGGTGTGCGGTATTTCTTCAGCCGACACAGGCATCTGCATGGCTGTTACTTGTGGCCTGTGGCCCCCAGGACACTCACCTTTGGTGCAGTATGTGACCTCTCCTGCGTAGTGGAAGAGGCGGAACTCCATCCAGCCAATCCTCTTTCGGCCCTTAGGACCTGCCAGCTTCCGGCTACAGAAACAAACGAGAGCTGAACCTTTCTACCGCATGGCAACAAAATGCACCAGCGCATAAGCAGACGGAGAGGTCTCTGAAAAGGTGTTTAGGACCACGACAATCAACCGAAGGCCGGCACTGAAAGCTAACCACATACAGCAGCTCCCAGAAACCTTCGCTGCCTGATTTCATCTGCTACAAATCAAGGTCTCTCTAAAATGAGAGCCTTCCTTCTCATGAGCACTGAGGAAAAAGAAACATACCTGAATCACAGGAATATGTTTATTTGTACAATGAAGTAGTTTTTATTTTTCTAGGTGATAGCAAAGAAACAATTTTACTACCTTATATTTTTATGATGTTAAGAGACTAAAATACTCATGCAATATCATTTTTCAGATAGTGGTGCTTCGTAATTTTTAAATAACTTTTTCTTGAAACAGCTAGACATGTATATTGACAGTGCACATAGCCTAGATTTATACAGCTCAATGACTTCTCTTGTTTACATGTGTGTGATTTACCCACGTCATTGCATAGTTAGAGATTGTTCTTTCTAATGGCCAACGATTTGCGAATGTACCACAATTTATTTTTCCAATCTTGAGTCATTGACTTATCCAATTACATTTACTTATCTTTTTGATATCCTACAACAGTTTTGATAAAGCCACTACCATTTACTGAATCCTTACTATGGCCAAAAATTGTACTAGATGATTTATGTAGTCATTTACAATGCTATATGGTAGGTATATTAATATCCCCATATTATTGAAGGGGAAACTCAGATGCACGAGTGTTTCTTGCCCATAGTTATGTGTCTAGTAAGTGGCTGAGCTGGGATTCAAAATCAGGCCTCTGACTCCAGAGCATATGTATGCTCTTAAATTCTTTCTTCATCTCAAAGACTGAATTTATTTCTAGCTGATTTTCTGGGATAATGTAAATGCTCTATGTTTGGATCTGTGTGGTGGTTATGTGGGTACACACAAATATAAAATTCTTTGGGTTATATGCTTCAGGTATACATGTTACTGTACGTATATTATACCTGAATTTTTTTTTTTTTAAAAAAAGACCATCTCATGCATGTGGACATGTCCAATATGAAATGATCATGAATAAAGCAAGATACAACATCTTTAAATTTTTCTGACTTGGAAATCATTAGAGTTTGATTTTCACTAAGAAAAGGTATGCATATACAGTAACTCCTCACTTAACATCGTGAATAGGTTCTTGGAAATGTGGCAAAACAGCATATAATGAAACCAATTTTACCATAGGCTAATTGAGGTAAATAAGAGTTAAGTTCCTATGGCATCTTGTCAATGTTAGAATGAAATGACATTATTCGAAGACCCATTGTATGTTTTGCTGTATCATAATGATATTTCTATTATGAAGAAGTAGCTGTACTCCTGGGGAACACTGCCAGCATACCCAAGGAAAAAGATATACAATGATCTTCCTCCACGCAACAGCTGTCAAATGAGATACATACGTTTGGAAATGTGCGTGCTTGCCCACTTTCTCTTCCAGTTTTTCCAAGAAGCTCAAGTCTGTCGCAGGACCAGGACGAATACATTCTTCATCCTTCAGAAGAAAAAAAAAAAAAGCCTCAATCCATAGGATCACACTCCATCAATTCCAAGTTTAAATGCTTTTACCCGCTGTGGCAGAATGTACTGGACTAAAATACTGTCATCTCGCACGAGTTCAGGTGAATATTTCAGGGTAGGGTGGCTCAGCCATCACATGTGCTCAGTTTCTTGGATTTGATAAGGGGATTGTGGAACCAGAGAGACTGGAAATTCCATAAAAAACAACAACAACAACAACAACAACTCCAAGAGCATATCCCCTTTTGCTAGGAGCAAAGCCTTCATGAAAAGCAAGCTATAAAACCAGTTGAGTCTAACCTTTCATATTTCTCAAGCTGCGCCTTTCTCAACGGTGACAACATTTAATTGATCATCTTAAAAAATTAAGGATGAATCAATCAACCTTGTAGCTTTTATTAAAACAAAACAAAACAAAACAAAACCACGGTTAAGGTTGGTGAGACAGCCCTTATAACGTAGCATTTCTATGCTTTCTAATCTTATCTATGGAAAATGAAATGGAAACAAAGATTTATTTCTAAAAGATTTTAAAATACTCATCTAGCGATCCACATGAACACTGAATGCATGTATGCTAGCTTAACGTCAGTCCTTGCTTCCAGGAACGTGCTTCCCCAGATGTCCACACGGCCTGTGTCCTCACCTCCTTCAAGTCTTCGTCAGGTCAAATGTCACCTTCTCAGTGAGTCCTTCCTTAACCAACTTACCTAAAATTGAGCTCCCCTCTCCAGCACATCTAATTGTTTTCTTTTTTCTCCACTGCACAATCTACACATTTTGCCCATCAACCTGTTTGCTGTCACTCTCTCCATGTGAGTGCAGGGATTTTGGTCTGTTTTGTCCAATGCTGTGTCCCAAAGCACAGGGCACAATCCTGGCACAGTGTACGTATTTGGCAAGTATTTGTTGAATGGAGTCTGCATGCCTACCATGGACTAGGCATAGCGCTAAGCCCTCTGCATGAATTATCTCACTTAATTTGTCCTTACAGCTGCTCTCCGAGGTAAGTGCAGTTATCATTGTACATATTTAATGATGATGAAACTGGAACTCAGAGAGGTTAAGACACCTGCCTAAGGTTACATAGCTAATAAGCAACTGGGGCTGGGACTTGAGTCCAGGTGGTGCCCACATTCCTGGGAACTAGTCACTACCCATTAGTATCCCTGCTGTGCTTTACAATACTGCGTTCACATGGTGGTTAGGTGGGGATGGAGCAAGAGGAAAAAGGAAACCAATTATTTTTGTTAAAAAGGAGGCAAATCATGGTGCAGACAATCCTGAATGAAAAGGTGAGGAAATCATTTCTCATTGGCCCTTAGACTTTATTTTAAAAATTGATGTTTGAACTGGAACAATTGTGGATTTGAGAACACTGATGTTCTCAAAAGCCACGATAGTTCAAAACGAGGTCACAAGTCCACCCCAAGGAGCCTCAACTCAAACTCCATGGATGCTCTTTGTGAAGTCTTCCTTTACGTTTTTTGGCTTACTGCCAAGTGCTAAGCATGAAAGTAGCCCCTTCCCAACTGCCACCAAACACCTGCCTATACTGGATCCCATTTTCTGGCTCATTCTTTCACATCTACGGAAGATCGATAATGCATGCTCTCGTTTCAAAGGCCTTTCCTTGTTATCTCCAGATGGGCTATAATGTAGGTCTGTAAATTGAAATGAGAGGAGAAATCTTGACCCAAATCTCTGAGCAAGAATTCAGGGGAAAAAAAAGAAAAAAAAAAACCTCACAACTCGTACGTTTTAATTATCTAGTGGATTCCACTCTTGAACCTTCATAAACGTGGGGAAAAGTTCTGCCATGTATTGCAAACGCCATGTGAATAGGCTCCAGGTCCAGATTAACTGTCTTACCAAAATGGAAATGATTCCTTTGTGTCTCTCTTCTACCAAATCACAGATGATCTTGTTGTTGAAATACTGAATTGGCTCCCACTAAAATGACAAAGAGGAATGAATTCTCCAAGACGGATTTAGATGAGCGTAAAATAGATATCTTTTTAATTGATTTCCCAACTTTCCCCCCCAATCTGATTATCTCTAATATTAAAAAATAATAATAATACTTTCTGAAAATCAAAATAATTTCCCAGGAAACAAGCAGAGAAGGTGTGAAAAATAATTCTTAGTACTAATCAGGAAAAATTACCAATGAAAAAACATTCTTAGGTGAACATTTCACTAGATTAAGAAATCAAATGAAGAGAAACATCAAAACCTTTACCTCTATACCTTCCATTTCATATTCTGCCTGTTCCGCTTTTAGGGTTCTCTCAATCAACAGTTGCTGGAGTTTCTCATTGCAGTAATTTATACAGAACTGTTCAAAACTGGAGATGCGAAAGATTTAAATAAGTAAAGCTATGCAAGTGAGCCAATTTTTTAAAAAACTGTATTTACTATTTTTAAGGATGTTTTTAATATAGAAAAAGCAAAGCACTTATTAATCAAATAATTTATAAAATATATCATAAGAGTCAACTAAAAGATATTTGCATTTTTTACGGTTATTCCACTTCTGAAACAATCTTTGAATTAGGGACCATGCAAATCTGGAGAACTTCTGGGGACAGGAAAATCAATTCTAATAAGAGATGCCTTAAACCACACTGATACCTTGAAGAAGAACAAAGGACTGGTAGGCAATAACAAACTCACCCATTCTTGTCGAAGACTTCAAAGCCATAGATATCCAGCAATCCAATGACAGTTTTCTTGGTGAACTCCTAGTCAGAATAACATACTGTTCATCATTAGGTTCTTTTACTTTGTGACATTCAAAACCCGATAGCTGCCCCCAAATCTGAGATTTGGCTAGTAACACTTGCTTTCTCTCTCCAACAACGGCTCACAGAACAACCTTAGGGTGGGAATACTTTTCCCAGCCCACTCCTCCTGCCTGCAGCCTGCCCGGATCCCATCCCAGCTTCCATATCCATCACTTGAGCAGTGAGACCTTCCCCTTCTGATTTAGTTCCTTGCTTCAACCCTCCTCAGCCTCCCAAGACTACATTCAATCTAAAAAGAAGAAAAGGAAAAGACCTATGAGCAGCCAAGGAGATGTTTATCTACGGGACAGGGCAGGTGATATGGATATCATTTTATATAGAAGACCCAGTGCTGTCAGGAGAGGATGGATACTTAAAGAGAATATGCCTATTTTTAGAAAGGGACACAATTTAATATCTGTGTGGTGTACAGACACACCTTTTTTTGTGTGCTTCACTTTATTACACTTCACAGATGTTGCATTTTTACAAATTGAAGAACAGACCTTCCACCAGCAAAAAGATAAAGACCTGCTTTATTGTGACACTTGCTTTATTGTGATGGTCTGGAACCACACCCACGATATCTCTGAGGGACGCCTGCACTGAGTTGATGCCTCCCAAATCTGTCCACTGTGTCCTACCTCCGTGAGTTTCATCGCCTTCACATACCTTGTGTCTTTGTATCATTTCCTTAATTTCTAGCTTTGAGTAAATTCCCTTTTTCATTTAAATCATTCCATTTAAAAAGAAAAATGTGACCATAGGGTGAGTTCCAAAGAGTTGTGTTTTTTTCTGATACACATTAAATATACTACTGTTAAAATAGAAAACTTCTGTGTACACTTAAACCCATCTGGCATATTTCGAATGCTGTGCGTCCCGTACGTTGGGACACACTGCAAAAATCACCCAGCATGCATTTTTGTAAGCCTACTAAGGGCTAAAATGTAGGTGTGATAAGCTACCATCCTGCCCATGGGAGCTTACAGTCAATTCTCACAAACCGTTTCGAGTCATGATGTTGATTACAACACATTACCATGTTAGTGAGAGCAAGGCATCCGAAATGTATGGGCTAACCTTGTTCACTAAGGAGGAATTGATTTTGTTGACCAACCAAGTGAACATTCGTCCATAAACAGTCTTCGCCATTGCATCTCTAGCGTAGAGAGAGAGTTCTAGCGTCAGTGGGCATATCACCTGAGAAGAACAACAGGTGCATCTTTACAGAGGTTTAAAAAAAAGCCCCGAGTTTTCAAATGATGATCAGCGAAGGATACGTGCTGTGGAAAGATGCTTCCCCCCTCTGTACACACACACAGAGTAGCCATTTTTTGAGTGCCAGGCACTGTCCTGGGCTGAGACACAGTCAAGGCAAAGACCATTCAAGCCTTTGTGGGCTGGACTCACATTTGCAGGAGGTGGCATGGTGGGACAGTCAGTAAGTCCCACAAAGACGAATCAGGCTGTTCTTAAGCGGAGTGACAAGTACCATACAGAGATACATATGGTGCTGTAGGGTAGGGGTGGGATGGGCAGGGAGGGCTCCTTGAGAGCGTGACCCCTGGGGACTAAAGGATGAGGAGCCATCAACTAGATGAAACGTAAGGAAGAGTGCCCCAGTTGAGAGAACGGCGTATGCGAAGACCCTGCACAGGGAAGGCATGGTGAGCGTGAGGCATGGAGAACTAGCGACAGTGCGGTGGTGAGGGACGGGGAAGTTAAGGCAGGAGGTGGACCGTGCAGGACCTGGCGGGCCCGTTTCAGGGGTCTGGCCTCCCCTGGGGCCACCACCCTGCTGGCAGCAGCAGTGGGGAGGGCAGGTACATTTCCACCCAGAGCCATTTTACCTCCTCGGTTTTGGTTTCGATCTTTCTATGGGTGAGAGCTTCCAAAAGGACCGATGGTTGGACGCCCAGGAGCTGAATAAATGGAAACCAAAATGCCATTCAGTGACCCGATTTTACTTGCTAGCTTATAAAGAGTTTGTGGAGTTTCCAGGCGCAGGGTTCTCTGCCCTGGCTGATAACCGTGCTTTAATGCAAAACAGACCACATTAGATCTTCCAACCACCTGGCTTTTACCCACGTTCTCACCCACCCCTACGCTCTTTGGAGCTCCCAACCGGTACCAGATGGAAGAACGTGGTCTGAGCCATTTGGACCACTGCCATCCAGCTGCCTCCCTCCCCTCCCCGCCCTCCCCACCTCTGAAGGCAGACATCACCTTGGCTATCCACTTGATCTCCTGGGTGACTGGTATGATGGCGCAGCCTTGGAGGTTCTCTCCAAAACAAACATTCCCCAGGTGTAGGATGCTGGCAATAATTCCAAAGAGATTCTAGGGATGTGGAAAGTGGTGAGGACAGGGAGAGAAGACGCGGCTGCCTAATGGATAAATGTCAGCAGAGGAGATACTCGAAAGAAAACCACCCTTCTTCCCACTTCCAGCCCCGAGCTTACATAACCGAATTTCTTCCTTTCTCATATCCACTTCCACTTCAGATATTGAGGGAAGGGGGAGGAAGAGCCCCGGCAGCAGAAGGTGGGAAAGATGCCTCAATCTCCAGTACAGGACACTTCTATTTTTAGATCCCTCCACCAGATAAACTATTTAATGTTCAAATGCTAGCGTCCTAGACACATGTATTTGAATCATATTCTGGTCTTGAAAGATTAATCGTTTAATAATTTTTTAAAAAGACAAAAAGATGTAAAAATCATGCTTACAAATCCTCCGATTTGCTCATCTGTTTCAAAACAGGAATGTAAATAATAATTCTATGAGAATTCATTATCTGTGAACATCTATGAGATTTAAATATTTGAGACTGAACTTGAGAGAAAGAAGAAACATCACCTCCTCCTTCCACACAACACTGGAAAAACAGAGATGCCAGAAAAATGCAGAGCACCCAGTTGACATTTGAATTTCAAATAAGTAATGATTGATTTTTTAGTGTAAGTAGTCCCATGTGATGTTGTGATATACTAAAAAATCAAGTCACTGCTTATCTGAAATTAAAATGTAAGTAGGTGTCCCACATTTTTATTTGCTGAATCTGGTAACCCTACCGTGCAATCACCAGGAAACTAAAATCATCTCCTCAATCCCAGACCTACTGGCATTTCTGCCCCCAGGACCCATACCTCAAGGTCATCTTCAGTAAAATCAATGACAGAAAAGGCATTGGAAACAGTGTTCCAGTCATTCTTGTCATTAATAGATGACTCGTTGGCACCATGACCCTGTTGACACAGAAATGGGTCGCTTAATGGCATTTTTATGAAGATAGGCATGTGAAGACCTATTCCTAAATCAAAAAGGTTTTCTCTCCAAGCATGCAAGAGCTAGTTCCATAACATTCTAAACTATGAAAATATGTTTTACTTTAATCATCTAGCATGTGATGATTTGTCGACTGCTGCTTTATTCAAATTTATTTGAAATTTTATTTAAAAATCTCTGCTCGGGAAAACTTTCAAAGTTAATATATTAGTAATATATCTTTTGATGTGTTTTTTAAAAGAGTTTTTCTTGCCATTTTTGCTAAATAAATTGAAGACACTTATCTCAATAAATACCTGCTGAAACACAGAAGGGAATGTCAGTGCTTAAATTCAGAAAACAATCTTGACACATGTGGCCACCACCAACAAAAACTTCACTGCAGGACTAGATGGAAGATGACTCTCATTCAAGGAAATAAAATTTGGCATTTAAAGAAACACGGTGTATGTGGAAATGATCGCCAGCAGAGGTGAGATAAGACTTTTCTCACTAACTCTAGAAGTTGTCTTTTAAATAAATAACAGATGGACCAATGTCATAAAACATTCTAGATGAGAGGTTTTTGTTGTTGTTGTTGTTGTTGTTGTTGTTATTTTGCTTTTGGAATACAGGGTATTCTTAATTTTCTGGTGATCTGAAGATTTGTTATCTTAAAAGATTTCCTTGTTGCATAGGGAAGCTAAAGGCGTCATACCATGAAAATATTCACCAGTGAACTAGCCAGTGTTAAATCTCAAATATCCCTTTTCCCACAGGGTCAGCAGCATCTGCTCCTGCCCACCAAGGGCAGGGTCTGTGCAAGTCCGTCCTTTGAGTACACCTACCTAGAGCTTTAGAAGCAGTGCAAATACACAGCAAAGTAAAGCCACATAGCTTGCCAAAGTTACAGACACCATGAAATCGATCAAAAGAATACCAATTCTTAGACCATTTCCAAAGTCATTGTGTCATGAGAATCTGGCCAAATTAATCTGGCCAGAAAAAAAAATTATAACGACATGATACCTTCCCAAAGAGAATGATTTGATTACCAAAGGTTGGGAGAAGCCCTTGGGAAAATGGATGAAGCTTTCATATTTTTACAAATTGATTCTCACTGATCATGCTATGGAAAGCCAAATGTGGCTTAGCTGGAAATATTTGGTCCTCGAAAAGAAAAAAAAATAAAATTTGATTTATTCTTTGTTCTAAGAATGAACACAAAGTGTGTTAACTATTAAAATGAGATCATGAGATTTGTTTATTTTCAATATTTAGCTTCATTTTTCAAGATAAATTTCAGTCATTTCTTTTCATGACTTACTATGAAATGTTGGTCCTTGTTTTCTCTTTCTCAAATTGTGTCTCTACCTTCACTCTGCCAAGTGATCTCCACTCAAAGCCAGACCCAGTGAGCAGAAAAATCCAAAAACCTTGGGACAAAAAGGCACCAGTGACATCAAATACTGATAGGTGCTATATAGTGGGCATCCTAGAACCTTAGTACTGGCTGCAGGAAAATTAGTTCTGGGAAGTTAAATTCAGAGAGTCAATTTTACAACTCTAGATCTCAAGATTGCTTATAGGAATGGCCTACACTATTGCTTAAGGGAGGATGTTCACTTTGCAGCTAACAGTTCTTAGAATGGAAGGCAGGAAGGTGCAAAAAGCCTTTTCCAAACTAGATTTGAAGGCAAGACAATGGAACATAAGCTGTGGACATAGATGGACAGCGAGTTTCCATCACACCTAGACCAGCAGTTCTCGCCTCACTGTGCCTTAGAATCATTGAGGATTAATTTAATTACATTTATAATCACAGGGAAGTGTTAAAACAATGCTGATGTCCAGGCTCCACTCCAGATCAATTAAATTTGAATCTCTGGAGGGTAGAACCCAGGCATTTGTATGTTTACAAAGCTCCTCAGCTGATTCTAATTTCAGCAGGAGCAGCGAACCACTCCCCTATATGTTGACTTTACCAAGATGATACACCTGGCAGGCATACAAGGAGGGGTTTTGATAAGTGTCAAGAAACCAGTCTGTAGGTTATCTTCATAACAGTAAGAAGAAAGTTCTTGGACACCCCATAGAAGCCCCCACAAATACCCCTGATCCATTCCCCGAAGGGTCATCGAAGCCAGGTGCTGGCTCTTCCGACCTGTGAAAGGTATTTGTACAGCTTGGGGTCTCGCTCCAGTCCCAGGTAAGCAAGGAGCTCCTCTTCGCCACCCTGTAGCAGCTGGTAGAAGATGTGGAAATTCCGCTCACCCTGGTTTTGATAGACGACACGAGACTTTTCTATCAAGTAACCGATGATATGCCCGCCTACAGGAATGCCCTTCAAAACAGGACAAAAAATGCAGCAATGACAACAATAACCAAGACACTCTCTCTTACTGATGTCTTCTGAGGAATAGAAATTCTGAATGAAGTCTGATCTATCGGTCTTCTATGATTAGTGTTTTCTGGGCTCTGTTTAAAAAGGTTTTTGCCTACTCCAAGACAATGAAGATTTTTTTTGTGTTTTTGTCTAGAAGTATGATTGTTTTACTATTCGTGTTTAGGATTATAATGGATCACTAATTAATTTTTGATTATGGTGTGAGATAGGGGGTCAAAGGTCTTTTTATCCCTATGAATTTCCAGTTGGTCAGCACCATTTACTAAAAAAGCCAGTCCTCTCCCTGCTGAATCACGGTGGTGCTTCTGTCATGAGTCAAGTAGGTGGCCTATACCTGGAGGTCTTCCTGGACACTATTCTGGTTCATTGGTCTGCTTACATATCCTTGTATCAATCACACTAAATTATTTTTAATATATCCAGTAAAGGATTCGCATTCCAGAATATATACAGAACTCTTGCAAATCAATAAGGAAAAAAAAAAAAAAAACCCAGCCTGATTAAAAATGAGCAAAAGACTTTAACATAGAAGATTTTTAAGTGGCCAATTTGCAAAACTTCATTAATTATCAGGGAGATAAAAACAGAAATTACAATGAGAAAGAACTATACCCCACCAGAGACACCTAAAACTAAAAGGGCTGACATACCAAATGCTGGCAAGGGCATGGAGCAACTGGAACTGTCATCAATGATCAACACTTTTCTGGTAAGAACACAGCAGTGCCACTTCTGGGTATACGCTCAACATAAATGAATGCATGAGTCTACTAAAAGACATGTACAAGGATGCTCAGGGCACTATTTTCAATAGCCCCAAACTGGAAACAACCCAAATGTCCACCAACAGGGAAACAGGTAAATGGCGATAAAAGTCAATCAAAAAATGAATCACGCTACATGCAGTGACACGGATGAATCTCACAGATCAAATGTTGATTGACAGAAACCAGACACAAAATGTAATGTACTAGTACAATTAATCTGATTACAGAGGTCGGAACAGTGGTAACCCTTCGGGAAGGGGGATATTGTCAGAGAAGAGTGGGAGAATCTTCTAAGGGTGAGACATTTTTATATCTTGATCTGAGTGGTGGTTACACAGGTAGAGACATATGTAAAAATTTACCAAGTTGTATTAGTGATCTGTATCCTTTCCAGGATGTGTGTTGAATTTCAATAAAAAGTTTAAAGTATGTATAGCTATTAAATTCTTCTCAAAGTCTATGTACAACCAGCGGAGGTCCATGCACCAGCCTCTGGGGAATCCTGTGCTTATCAGAACACTCAATACTCAGCTGAGTACTATTCTCCAGTCTAAGTGTCACTTTGTCACTCAGAATTAAGTGTCCTTGAGCACTCTGTCTACCCTTCAGAACACAACCACACTCATTTATTGCATATTATCTCTGGCTACTTTCATGATACAACAGAATTTAGTAGGTGCAATAGAGGCTGTTTGGCCCACAAATCCTAAAAGATTTACTAAATGGCCCTATGCGAAAAAGTTTGCTGATCCATGTCATATAATTATGGATGCCTAAACAGTGTTTTCAAGCTTTATGAGAATTGGCATCACACTGACACAGTATATATTCCCAAGGTCTGTCCATATTATGCATAGCTGTCATTCATTTGCTCTCACTGCCATACAACCCCTCATTGTGTGAGCACCCCAAATTTAACTAGCCAGTGCCCTGCCGATGGACATTCAGTCCTCCAGACATGTTGGCTCTTTCCAGTTCTTTTACCATCATGAACGGTGCTGTTGTGGGCATGCTTGCACATCAGTAAGAACATCACTAGGGGTGGAATGTCTCCACCTTAGATTACGTGATTTCAACTTCACAGTACATTGTTTTCCAAATGGCTTGTACCAACGTAGCCCCTACCAACAATGTATAACCTTTCCTAATGATCCACATCTTTGCCAACGCCTAATATTACTAGACTTCTCAATTTCTGTCCATCTCGAAGGTATAAAATGGTATCTTATTGTGGTCTTTATTTGCATTTCCCAAAACTAGTACTAATGCTGGATTTTTCAGCTATTTGAGCCAACAAGTACCCTTCCTCCCTCCTTAAGTTGCCTTGGGTTGAATGTCTGTCACTAGCAAATTCAGGGGCCCCCATGAACCAGTAACAGGAACATCAATGTACCTTAAAGTCAAACTGGACGTCCATGTATTTTCCAAATCTGCTGGAATTGTCATTCCGGAGCGTTTTGGCATTTCCAAAAGCCTTAGGATACAAAATGGGGGGGTGGAGGAGGGGAGAGAAGAAGTAGGGAGAGGAGAGGGTCAACAAAATCATCATGCACTGTCATTTAAGCTCACTATGCTGTCAGATTCCTGACCCCAAAAGCCATGCCTATTGTGAAAATGGAGAAGGGAGCGGGAGCCAGGGATGAAAGCCATACTTTATCTTCTAAGAAGGAATCACTACAGAGGATCTGATGCCAAATACTGGGGTTGGACCTCAAGAAAGGAAAATATCTTCTCCTCAAAATCCAGCCTAGAAGTAGATTAGAAATGGCCTCAGGAGTGGCATTTAGGCCCCCAGGCCCTTGCTTTTCTAGAAGGCACAGCTGACAACCCCCATCACCAGCCCCCTTCTTATATTGAAGATGTAAATTGTTCAACCCAAAGATCCACCAGGATTAACAACCAGCAAGTTAGTGAATTGTAAGAGTAGAAATAATTATCAAAATAATTTTAATTAATAATAAAAATATTAATAAGTAATCGAGCATTATTTTAGTGCTTACAATTTCTGATGGGTACTATGAATAGATCTATTCCACAGATTGGAAAAGAGACTCCAAGATATAAAGTGATTTTCTGGTGTGTGGCTGCCCTGGGATTAGCATCCACACCTGCTGGACTTCAAAGTCATACCCTTAACCATGATACTACCCAGGAGACCCTTATTCTTAACTCCCAGGCAGTGACTAGCCCATTTTGACTGAAGAGTCTTCTCACTTAGTGACCTTCCTGGAACTCCCCTTTATAGGTCCTCAAAGATCGCTTACCTCTAGCACTGGGTTGGAGAGCAGCAGTCTGTCACGGGCTGTTTGTAGTGACTCGGTCATGGGACAGGTCATTGCAAAATACTGGAGGATCTTCTTGGAGGCCTCCGTCTTCCCTGCCCCACTTTCTCCAGAAATGAGGATGAAGTGGTTACTTAGCTCGGAGCACATCATGCGGTAAGCATTGTCAGCTATGGCATAGCTGGAAGAGTGGGACAGAAATGCAAGGAGTGGAAAGTGGCTATCCTGCTACTTCCCTTGGCTCTGATGTCTATCAGAGCAGAAAGACAGAGTACCCTGCCTCCGGGAAGCCACATCCAAACTGTGGTACAGGCGTGCTGAATTCAGAGAGAGAGCAAACCCCCACCATGAGCCCCTGACGGATCACGCACAAAGTGTACTAGATATTAAAGCTCAAATAGTAGAAGAGAGAAAGTGAAAATTTTGGGCAGTAATAAAAATAATTTTTAATTTAACAAATTCATTTTTTAATCTATCAACATTTCTTATAAGAATAAGTCAGATACTAAATTACATCCCCAAGAGATGTTCTATTAATTATGAGTGGAAATAACATCTTGTCTAAATATTAAATAATTCAATAGATGCAATAAGATCTCACATTTTCTCTTTCCCTCAAAACCTAGAATATTAAAAGTATAAAAACAGAAAACCAAAAAGATTTTAAAACCTCTGTGGTATCTTTAGGATAAGAGCTAAAACTATCATAGGGGCTTTATCTCCAGTATCAGAAACCAAAGCATAAAGATCTCCCAAGAGTATAATCTTTGCACATGGCCAGGATTGAAAGCTGGCTATTTCAGAAATTGCTTGTGGTATAGCAATGCAGAACAGATGAGTCACCAAGAAAAATGGAGGAGGAACCTTAATATTAGCCCAGAAATCGGCCAAGGAGGAGAAACGGGAAATTCATCAAAGCCCAAATCACATGTAGATCACCTGGGAAATTGCCTTCTTAGGGATCTGTAGCCCTAGCAAGGGTCTACCAGTGGGCATTTTCCTTTGCTGCCATGATGCTCAGGTACCAGTAGTTGGAAGAATAGCAACCCACTTCCAAGAGAAGACACCTCTTTAGCCACTCTTTCAGATTTCTCAGCAGCTACAAAAGATTCCAGTTCTCATCATATTTAAGCTGAGATTTGACAATGGTATTTTCTACTGTGTTGAAAGATTTATTTCACAAGAAAGCAGTTTAAATGAGATATAAAACCTGATGAGCATATATCAAGTATTTGGATGGATGGATGGTTGGATGGATGGATGAATGGTTGGATGAAGAGTGGGTAGGTGGATGGATAGAAGGACAGATGGATGAATGGATGGGTGGGTGGGTGGGTGGGTGGGTGGAAAGGTGGTAAAGAGGGAGAGAGGGAGGGAAAAAAGAGGAAGGAAAGAAATAGAAAATTTACTGGTGACCTGAGGAGTGCTACTTACACATGTGGTGGCAGTTCAAAGAAATTGACCCCTTGATAAAGTTTCATCTGGCTCATGGTGTAGATTCCAAGCTCCTGGTACGGATTCACAGACACAAGGAGGGTGCCAATATATGTCTAGAGGAATGTACCAAAGCACTAGTGAGGACTTCCAGGGTGCAAATGGCTACAGCAAAAGACCACCACATGCTATGATCCCCATGCATTCATTCAGTATTAGGGATTTAACATGATAAATAAGATAGATGGGGTCTCTGCTGTCATGGAGCTTACACAGGAGGCAGGGGTAGGCAGACAACCAAGGGATCAGGATCACGTTAATTAGTGTTAAGAAAGGTATAAATAAGGTAATGTGCAAATGACTAAGGAAGGTCACCTTAGCTTTGTGGGCTTAGGAAAGGTTTCTTTTAGGAGGTGATATCTGAGCTGAGACTTGAAGGATAAGGAGTCAGTCACTAAAAAAACTCAGCAGGCAGGGCGTTTCAGGCTGAGGGGACAAGTGTGGCAGGCTGGTTGCAATGGAGGCCAGTGAGAGAGGGGAGAATAGAAAATGGTAAGAGATGATGTTGGAGAGGGCAGCGAGTTCAGATCACACAGGGCATGAGGAATTGGGGGTTTATTCCAAATGCAGTGAATGGTGGACATACCACCCTCTCTACTGAAATAAAATACTTACCCTGAATGGTAATATAAAATGCATGGCATAAAATGCATGGCTTTAAGAGGAAAACACTATGCTCTGATTTATGGTTCACGAAGCTCTCTCTGGCCATCAGGAGGAAGGAAGCAGGGCGAGTATGTATAGCAGCCACCTAATATTGGGCAAAAACTCCCACTACAGCATTTATTTCCCTAGATTTCAACATTGGGTTCTATTAATAGTCAAGTTTTTGAAGTACTTGTATTTGTAACACAACCACTGAGGTACTTATGGACACACGATTATAAATAAAGCTCTAAGCTCTTATTTAGAAAAAATAAATACGTGGGCTTCTTTGAAAATCAATCTGGTACTTCCAGATTCTGTCTGTTCTCGCTTTTCATTTCAAGGTCTCAAATACTAGAGGTACTCAGTCCTACATTAAATTATGCCAGCTATTGTTTTTAATCTCTAGGAAGAGTCAAATAGAGAACCAAAACATTGCTTCGATCAGTAAAAACTTCCAGGATAAAATGTAATTTCTGAAATTTATCTCTTCGAATCGAAAACACTTCGTTTAATAATGATGATCCTCTCATTTCACTGACAAGTCTCCACGCCATGCTCTTTCTCCTTTGCTTACATATAAAATCAATTGACATAAAAATCTAGTTCCGTGATTAAAAATATGCATTCTAAGAAGCACCGTGCTTACGTCCGGTAATTTTAGTTTAAACATGTAGATTAAGTCACAGGTACCACTCCAAACAAAATAGCTACAATTTTTTTTTAATTTTAAAACATTTTTAAACAGTTTAATCTAATTTACTCTTAGCAAAAGCTAGTAAAATCTCAATGAAAATAAATACTTAACTACACCTCACCACACACACACGCACGCACACATACACAGATAATGCAGTTTACCCTAGAAGAATTTACCTGAAAACTGACCAATCGAATCAGTGTGGGTGATAAATGGAGATCTTAATAACAACTGGCCACCACTAGAAGCAATAAGACCAACTTGAGGAGTTCTTGACCCTTGAAGATTCAGGAGACGTGGTGAACACCTCCTATTTTTGCCTGCCTGGCATCTAGTTCTCCTTCTTCCAACAGATTCCTTTGAGGAAACTTCCAGCTCTCACTCCACATCATACGGTCAGAGGAGTCTCACCCCTCATCTCCAGGGGTGGGTTTGGATAAAGAGCTTGTCCAATCAGAATATTCCTCATTCCTAGCTACAGGGATTCGGTTAGAGAAGACACATGACCCCAGATGGGCCAATCAGAACCAATCAATGTGTTCTCTGAAAAGACTCCCTTCTTCCCCATCGCAACACTAAGCTGATGGTAACACATCGCCCTGGTTCTACTGGCAGCTATCATGCTACCTTTCAGAGAGGCTGCCCCCAAAAGGAAACTAATGCAAAATAAAGCAGAGGTGGAAAAGATCCCTCAAGATGGAGAACAAATTCCCAAGACATCACCTGAGAGCCTAGATCTATTCATAGATCCTAGAGTTACATAGGTCAATAGATTCCCTTTGGGGCTTAGGCCAGTTTAAGTGGGTTTCTGTCACTGGCAGCCATAAAGGCCTTAACCCAAAGGATCAAAGCGCACCTGATAGTGGTCCCGCCACACTTCCCTTTACCGGCTAACCTAGTAGATGGAAGCGGGGAGGGAACCATCACTACAAGAAAACAGCCGAAAAATGTGTTACATTACATAGATGAGGTTCTCGCTGAAACGCTTGCGAAGATTGTCCAGAAAAGCGGATTCGCTAGTGTACGCGTCCAACAGCACAAAATCCTGCACCCCGACCTTGTCCCTGGCGGTCAGCGTACCTTCCATGTGCAAGCGAATGTGCTTCCTCCTCGCTTCTTCTCTCTACAGGAAACAGAACATGCCTCATCAGCTCATTCGTTAAATTCTATTGCACATCTAATGTGGAAATAGCAAGATGCTAAGCCCTGGGGATGGTTGAGAGCCGAGATTAAATGATGCTGTCTTCATTAAGAGTTTGCAACTCTTATGGTTAGGGCACAAGAGGATGGTGATAAAAGCAAGAACAATAGCAACAGCGGCAGCTGTCAGGAACTGAACATTTCCTGTGTTAGGCACTACAAATACTTGACATGTATCATCTTTAATCCTCGATCCGACCCTCTGAAGTAAGTACTATTATTGTGCCCATTCTACAGATGAGGAAACTGAGGACAGAGAGGTTATAAATATGCTCACAACCTGCTAAAAGCCAGAGCCAGGATATGGACCTAGACAGTCTGGCCTCAGAGCCTGCTTTCTTGACCATCAAATGCACTCAGTAAATGTTGGTGCCTACACTCGTCATGTGATTTCTTAGAAAAGTAATGAGGAGTTTGGTCAGAAAGGGAATTTTTTGTTACAGAAGAGTATTCAAGGAAGGACAAACTTGGACTGTCCTCTCCACAAGGCAGGACTTCAGGCCTTCTAGGGGAAGGTGTGGTTGCAGCCTACTAGACGGTGGAGAATCTCGCTGGGTTACCAGGGCGAGAGCTGTTCCATGGTCATGAAGCCACAGTACAACCCTCCTGGGTACAGGAGAACAAAGAGAGTCAGATCACTGCTGGGCGGGAGTCCTGGTGACTGTGGGCAACAGCTCTCCAGGGCTCAGGCAAACTGAGGCTGGGGTTTATGCGGAGGGAATGGGAGTGCAGCCATAGTAGGAAGCCTGGAATGTGTGATATCTGCGTTGGGAGGGCTGCGCCAAGGTAGTCACCAGTCTCCAGCCAGGGCCGTGAGGTCACCAAGGGACTCTGTGCTCTGGACACATACTTAGAACCTGTCCCGCCCACGTACCATGGTGTAGCTGACTGCTGCTGAAAAGACAAAGCAAAACTTAGCCAAGGGAGCCAAGAAACCCGCTATTGCAATGACCCTCCAGCGCCCTCTACCGACAAAAATTAAAAATTTAACACCATGCTCGCTTCAAGGAGAAATGCTTGAGAAAAAAAATTATTATCAAAAAGAAGATAATAAAGGGTGAGCTCTGACCTAAGAGACAATAATTGAAAACTGGCACATACTGATGTGCATGAGCCCTTAGAATAGTCCAAAAACCTTGAAAAAAGAAAAATAGAGCTATAGGTCTCACACTTCCTTACTTTAAGTAATCAAGACTGGCTGTCAATTGATTTTTGACAAAGGTACCAAAACAATTCAGTGCAGAAAAGGAATACCTCCTCAACAAATAGTACGTGAATAATTATATATCATAAGGAAAATTTCATTTCAACTGCTATCTCATAATTTTACATATATTCATATATTTTATATTGTTATAATAATATAAGTTTATATTTGTATTAGTTTATATTATACACATGAGATAGAGGTTAAAATGAAAATTTTTCTTATGAATCTCTAGTTGTTCCTGCACTATTGGTTGAAAGATTTTTCTTTTCTGAGATGAATTTTTTGGGTATACATATTTATATATAAAATTTATATATGCTTTTATATATAAAATCATATATATGAACTTGAGATGGATCTTAGACCTAAATTTAAATGTAAAATGTGTAAAGCTACAAGGAGAAAATAGATAAGCATATCTTTGTATCCAAAGGAAGGCAAAGTTTTCTTAGGACACAAGAAGAAGCAATTATAAAAGAAATTAGGCTTCATCAAATATCTAACTTTGCATCAGAAGACACTGTTAAGAAAATGAATAGGCAAGCCACAGACTGGCAGAAAATACATACCCACAAAGGATTTGTATGCAGAGTAAAAGACTCCTATGGTTCAATAATAAAAAGTCAAACCCAGTTAAAATTAGGCAAAAGACTTGAATGGACACTTCACAAAGTAAAACTGATAAGTGGTCAAGAAGCACATAGAAAAGTGCTCAACATCATTAGTCATCAGGGAATTGCAAATTAAAACTACAGTGAAATCTATTTGCAAGCAATGCATCTGATAAGGGTGTAATATCCTAAATACACTAAGAACTCATACAGATCAATAACAACAACAAAAACAATCCAATTAAAAAAGGGGCAGAGGACCTGAACAGACACTTCTCCCAAGAAGACATACAAATGGCCAACGAACATATGAAAAGATGCTCAACATCACTAGCTATTAGGGAAATGCAAATCAAAACCATAATAAGATACCATTTCACACTTGTTATCAATAGAACAAGTAATAATAACAAATGTTGGAGAGGATGTGGAGAAAAAGGAACCCTCATACACTGCTGGTGAGTCTGCAAATTGATACAGCCAAACATATGGAGGTTCCTCAAAAAACTACGAATTGATCTATCATATGATCCAGCAATCCCTCTACTGGGTATTTACCCCAAAGACTTGAAAACATATCTCCGAAAAGATATTTGCACACCGATGTTTATAGCAGCATTATTCACAGTAGCCAAGATATGGAAGCAACTAAAGTGTCCTACGATAGATGATTGGCTAAAGAAGCTATCGTACATATATATACAATGGAATATTACTCTGCCATAAGAAGAGATGAAATACTGCCATTTGCAACAACATGAATGGACCTTGAAGTAATCATGCTAAGTGAAATAAGCAGACGAAAAAGTTGAAAATCTCATGATATCGCATATATGCAGGATATAAACCTAAAAGCAACAAACAGAACAAATGAACAGAGACTCATGGACATGCACAATAGACTCGTGGTTATCAGAGGGTAGGGGGTGAGGGGAGGTGGGAGGTAGATGGGGTAAATGTGGTCAAATATGTGGTGACAGAAAGAAATCTAACTAAGGGTGGTGAACACAATGCAAACGCACGTGCGCATGTGCGTACACACACACACACACACACACACACACACACAAACACACACATATATATATGCCCTACTGTTGAATTGTACACCTGAAACACTGGACTTCGTTAACCAATGTCACCATAATAAAAAAATTTTTTAAAAGCAAAAATAAAACATTAGAGCTGGTGAGAAGTGTTATATCAAGGAGAGGGATAGTTAAATGCTAGGGAATCTCTTTTTGAGGTGATGAAAATGTTCTAAAATTAACTAGTGATGGTTGCACATGTATGTGAATATATCAAAACCACTGAACTATACATTTTACATAGGTGAATTGTATATGTGATTTATTATTTCAATAAAAGCATTTTAAAAAACTATAGTGAGATACCACCAGAATAGTTTGAATACAAAAGTCTAACAACGTCGAATATTCGCGAGGATGTGGAACAGTCAGAACTGTCATACACTGCTGCTAGGAATGTAAAGTGCTTGGATCACTTCGGGAGAAGGTCTGGCAGTTTCTAATGAAGTTAACCATGCCTCTATCCTTTGATTTGGCAATTCCATTCCTAAGTATTTACATAAGAGAAATGCAAACATATGCCCACAAGAAGACTGGAACATGAAGGTTTACATCAACGTTATTCCTAATGGCCCCAAACTGGAAACATTCCAGATTTCCATCAACTGGAGAATGCATGTGGACCATCCATACAATAGAACGGGCACAGTGATAAAAGAGAAATGGCTGGTATGCACGGATGACTCTCACAGACATTATGCCAAGTGAAAGAACTCAGACACAAAAGAGTGCATGCTGCATGATCCCATTTATATGACATTCTAGGACAAGCAAAACTAATCTACAGTGAAAATCAGAACAATTGTTGCCTGGTTGGAGGGATTGTCTGGCAAAGGACATTTTTGGAGTGATGGAAACATTCTCTAACCGGATAGGGCTGAGCGTTACATGGGTGTATCTATTTGTCAAGATACATTGTTAAGGTTTTATACATTTTGAGATATGTTTTATTTTTTAAGAACCATTAAAATAGTCAAGTGGAAATGGGATGGAGAGTAGAGAGAGGTATAAATGAAAACAATGGCAGAATGTTATTAATTGTTGAAGCTGGGTATAGGAGGATTATGCTATTCTGTTTACTGTGTATATATTTTTAAATTTCCAGTAATAAAGTTTTTAAAAACAATGGCCACTAGGTGTCTCCTTACACTAGCCAAATGGAGCTAGAATAAACAATTGCCTGCTCACTAAGGTTGAAAACAATGCATTTAGATCAAACAACATTTTAGTGATTTCGAATATTCTCATTTTAGAGTTCCGTCTTTATAAAAGAGGCAGGATAGCATAGTGATTAAGCACAAGGACTGTAGAACATGAGCCCATCCAGGTTCAAATCCCACCTCTGTCTTCTTGGCAATACAGCCTTGGGAAAGTCTCTTAATCAACTTGTGTCCTGTTCCACATCTGTAAAATGGAATCAGTGGTGCCTACTTCACAGGGTTGTCAAACAGAACCACGAAAAGTACTTGGATCAGTGCCAGACACAATGTCTACTGCGTGAGCACTTGTTTCCATCCTCATTAGTATTAATAATACATTAGAAAAAAAGAACATAATCAAGCAAAAAACCTGTTGGGTAATAGTCAACAAGTTCTTATGAAATTGGGAGTGGGCTGGAGTCTGGAATAACATCAAAGTACACCCACAGATATTACTACAGTCAGACCTCTGCAGGCGGAGAGTGTAGAGATGAACAAAGCTTGTTTCTTAGCTTAGTCCAAGAGAGAGGAAGGTGGTGTGCTTACGAGAGCGAGCCCTACAGTCAGCTTAGGGCCCTATGTAATCTGCAGCCCAAAGAGATTTAATAAACCTCCTGGGTTCAGGAATGAGACAAAGAAATCATAAGAAACCTAAATATATAAAATTAAGGAAAGGAGAGCCTTTCTGATTAAAGGAAAGGTGAAAGTCTCACTGATTGCCCCATGGACACATGGGAGAAAGTCTGGGGAACCCCTAGGACAAAAAAGAATTTGCAAACCCCTACGTATCCCCTGAATCATATCCCCCAAGCTTCATGATTTGAATACTTCCTTTATATTTATAATCTGTGCACCACTAGTATTAATTTTTACTTCATATATTTCCTCAAATAGCCTTTTTTCTCCTGTAGATATATACAATTAAACTTTTTATTATGAAAAATATTCATATACAAAAAGTATCAAAAGCACAACAGATCGAACATGCCCATTATTCAGCTTCAACAAATACCATCTAATGGTGTCTCTTATTTCAGCCTGGCCCCACCACTCCTCCTGACACTGGATTCTTTGAAGGTAAGTCACAATCATCATTTTATAAATACTTCAGTGCATATCTCCAAAAGACAATCACTTTTTAAAATATATGTATATGACACCATTATCATAAAAGACTTCACATTTCCTTAAGATTAATTATCCTACCCAATCAAATTTCTATCTTTTGTGATATTCTTTATGGTTGGTTTGCCCATATCAGAACTCAAGCAAGGTACAACGTCACATTTAGCTGATGTGTCTCTCAAGTCTATTTTGTTCTACAGGTTCTCTCTCCCTTTTTTTCTTGTAATTTATTTGTTGAAGAAATTGGGAAATTTGTCCTGTAGAGTTTCCCACATTCTGGAATTTATTGATTGTGTTTTTATAGGGTCATCTAACATGTTCTGCTACTGAATTTCTTGAAAACTCGTAGTTTGATCTAGAGGCATGATCAGATACAGGATTGACTTGTTTTGTCAAAAAACTTCACAGGCAGTGTAGTGTACTTCCAGCAGGAGACACATAAAGTTTGGCTGTCTTTTCAAGATGACAGTGTTCTCATATGCATTATAAATCCACATTTTCTTAGAAGTTCCAAAAAAAATGGTAATATTCTGGTTCTGTTGCACCTTTATATGTGGGATCTTTCCATAAAGAGAAATTTTCCTTATCAATCATTTAGTTGCCCTAAGATACTTTGTCAAGAAAGTCAGGAAGGATAGAGGCTTGATATACCAGTTTTCAGAATAGTGAGTTGGTTCCTTAGCATCCTCCAAAGGTGATGTTTTTAATATGATTCTGAGCTCACGAGTATAAATGTATTTGATGTGTTTCATACCATGTCAATTACTAGTCTTCTTGATGCTCAACTTATCCAATTTTTGATGAGTGGGAACCCATTGAAAGGACTCTTGGGTCCTTTGTACATGGCTTTAATAGTCTTTGATAGCTTTCTTACTTATCAGGATGCCAATCTTTCTCAGGCTGATCTATATATTTTCAACTTAGACCTTGAATCTACACAATGAGTTCTGGTTTTTTTACAGTGGGAAGGTGGTAGATACCACAATCTGACACTAGAGGTGCTTATTGCTACTGGGTTGGCCACTGTTTCCTAAGCCTTTTCCATTGAGAGCTCAAGTATTTTTTATGGAATTGTTTTCCTCATTTCTTTTTTTCAGATAATTCATTGTTAATGGAAATGCTACTGACTTTTGCATATTGATTTTGTGTTCTGCAACTTTACTGAATTTGTTGATTAGATCTAACAGTTTTTTGATGGAGTCTTTAAAATTTTCTATATATAAAATCATGTCATCTGTAAATAGGGCCAATTTTACTTCTTTCTTTCCAATTACAATGCCTTTTCTTTTTCTTGCCTGATTGCTCTGGCTAGGACTTCCAGTACTATGTGGAATAGAAGTGGAGAGAGTGGGAACCCTTGTCTTGTTCTTGATTGTAAAGGAAGCAAGAGAGTATTTTTAAAATAAAATATAGCATGAGTTAATTCTGAATGTATCAATTCAAATACATACCTAAGAGGTTTGTACTTACCTTTATTTTTCTTATATCTCTTCCCCTTTCCCTTACCCAAAAATTCCAGTTCAATGACTCAATTCTTCACTGGCTTTATTGCACAATACACACCCAATAGTCTCAAAATAGCAATATCAATACTATCACTAATGTGATCACTGAAAATAATTTGAAATTTTTTGAATCGTCTTCAGAATGTACTTCACTTGGGTTGTATAAGCACATTACTGTGTTTTTAAAGCACTCTTGAAATAGTTGATCTCTATATGGCTATATAAGCAACAAGATACACATTTAGGTTCACTTCTTTCATTTTACTTCTTTTTTGGAGGGGTTAAATTTTATTTTATTTTATAATTATGTAAAATAGTTCTAAAGGACAAAATAAGGTATATTCAAAGAACTAGCATTTATCCTGCCCTACTCTTTCTTCTGTAAATAAACATTTAAAAATGTTAAAATGCTAAAATTGTTTCATTTCTTAAATATAAGCAAGTACACATGGATTTGTTTCCCTCTTTTTTAGACAAACCTGTTTTAGACATTGTCTTTTCACTGGGAAATCTCTCCTGAAGATGAGCTCAGAGTTGTTTATAACGATATTCCTCATTCATTTTTAGAGCTACAAAGTGTTCCTGTATGTACAAATCCTATGGTAATTTTTTCAGATAGCCCCTAGGGGAAGATCTTAACCTCTTTCAGAAACTGACAGACGAGGGCAAAAAAAAAAAAAAAAAAAAAAAAAAAAAAAAAAAAAATCAGTAGGACATATAAAATCTAGACAACATAATTAACTAAAGGAGTATAACTGTATACAAAAAGTACAGAATCTACATTTTGTTTCAAAAATGCATAGAACATTTACAAAAATTGACTACTGCCTGAGCCATAAATCTTAAATTTCAAAGGATCTCAATTATAAAAGGCTGAATCAAGCTTCTAGGTCAGCACTCCAACAGGACCTTCCGAGATGACGAAGGTGTCCTATAGCTTTGCTGCCCAGTACAGCAGGCACTCACCACGTGCATGGCTTACGAGCACTTGAAATATGGTGAATGAGACTGAGGAACTAAGCTTTTAATTTAATTGATTTAAATTTACATACCCAAAGGTGACCAGTGACAGCACAGGTCTAGATCTAACTTCTAATTCAAAGGATAACAAAGAATGAAAAACACATTAAACAACACTGCAACGTGCAATCACTTAAATCCAGACTGGGAAACTATAGGACAAACCATCTAGTTCCTTCAACATATGGTGAAGAAAACTACAAGGGAACCTACAAAGAGATGAAAGAGGAAAATGCAAGTCAAAAACCACAAGGAGATAATACTTCGTACTCACAAAGAGGGCTACAATTCGAATGTCAGATAATAGCAAGTGTTGATGAGGAAGTGGAAAAAATGGAACCGTCACACGCTATTGATGGAGTTGTAGAAACAGTGCAGCTACTTTGGAAAATAGTCTGGTGGTTTTTCAAAGAGTTAAATATAGCCTTACCACGTGACCCAACAATTCTATTCTTAGGTATATGCCCAAGAGAAATAGAAACATGCATCCGCATGAAAACTTGTACAGGCATGTGCATAGAAGCATTATTCCTCTTAGTCCATCAACTGATGAATGGATAAACAAATGTGGCCTATCCATGCAATGGAATATTATTTGACAATAAGAATGAAGTACTACTACATGTCATATAATGGATGAACCTTGAAAACACTATGCTAAGTGAAAAAAGCCAGTCACAAAAGATCACATATTATATGACTCCATCTATATAAAATGTCCAGAACTGATTACTATACAGAGATGATTAGTTCATTAGTGGTTGCCAAGGGTTTCGAGAAGAAATGGGAGGTGAGTGCTGCAGGGTATGAGGTTTCTTTTTGAGGTGGTGAAAATATCCTAAAATTGATTTTGGTGACTGTTGCACAACTCTGATATTCTAAAAACTCTTGGGTGAGCATTTTAAAAGTGAATTGTACATATAGTATGTGGATTATATCTCAATAAAGTTGTTACCCCCAAAAAATCTAAATGCAAAAGGCAAACCTATAAAGCTTTAGAAGAGAACAAAAAAATTATCTTCATGGCCTTTGGGTAGGGAAGGATTTTTTCATAATTCATACAAAAAAATGTCAACCATAAAGAGAAATCTTGCCTATAATATAAAAAGAGTGCAAAGAAAAGCTACAGAGTGGAGGAAAAGCTCTTTCTAACACAGAGAATCTAGGACTAAATAAGAAGAAACAACCAGCTCATTGACAAACAGGCATTTCATAGAAGAATCAAATAGCCAATAAACATATGAAATATACAAATTAATGCCCTAGTGGAATATAATTTTAGACTTAAATTGGTAAAAGTTTAAAAGCCTGGTAAGACAGGTTAACAAAGACGTGAACCATCAGAAATTCTCAAACTCTGTGGATAAGAGTGTAAATTGGTACAACTACTCTGGAAAACAACTTAGCATAGCCTGCACTTACCCTATGACCAAGTGATTTCATTCTCTTTGTTTGTGTGCAGTGGAGACAAGCAAAAAAAGTGTACAGCAGCATTATTTGTAACAATCTAAAACAGGGAAGAACTTCTATTTCCACCAACACAACATACTGCAATCCTTATGGCACAGAGGTATAGACAAACTACAAACAGTTATGCAGAGCATACATTGCACCATGCATTGCTTTAAGTGCTTTCCATAGATGAATTTATTTGAAGATGGGGAAACTGAGAGACAGAGAGGTTAAATAACTTGCTGCAGAGGTGGTACATGCGAACTGAGATTCAAACCTAGACAGTCAATTCCAGAATCCATGCTCTTTTTAACACACTCCACAAGAACAAAAAGAATGACTTTAATAAATGGAAATACAGTCTACAGCCATGCTACCCTGAACAAGCCCAATCCCATCTGATCTCGGGAACTAAGCAGGTTAGTACTTGGACGGGAGACCACCTAGGAAGACCAGGTGCTATAGGCATAAAAATGAAAAAAATAAGGGATTGTAAGCTGACAAGGTCCTTGCTTCTGTGAGGTCAACCAAGGATTGCATTGTCTAAAAAAAGAAAAGAAAAGAAAAAGAAAGAAAAAATGGAAATACATGCCAAATCCTGGACAGGACGACTCAACAAAGTTGTTTAATTCAACCATTATGCTATACACAACTGTGAGTAAATGAATGAATCATCATTATGCTCATCATCATGGCTGGATCTCAAAAGGAAGTGTTGTTCAAAGAAATCAAGTCACAAAAGAACATATAGTTTGTTTCTATTTTAACAAAGGCTATGAACAAAATTAAGCAATATTTTTCTTGAAGATACATTCATAGGTGCTAAAACTACCAAGAAAATCAAGAATCGTGTTTCATATCTTACACTGAGTAGAGGCATACAGGTGTTTAGTATTCTTTAAGTTAATATATATATATATATTCTCTATGTAATATATGTAAACATATTACACAGAGAATATCATACATAGAGAAGAGCATGTATATATATATATATATATTAATTATACATGCTCTTCTCTATGTATGACATTTTACAATAAAAATATTTTAAAAAACTAGACCAATTTCACTTAAGTATATCAGTACTAAATTCCTCAATGAATGATTAGCAAACTGAATTCAATAGACTAACAAAAGGAAGAATAAAACATGACCAAATGGGCTTTAATCCCAGGGATTCAACATCAGATATTCTATATTAATAAAGTAGATTATTCTAGGAATTTGGTGTTAGAAATCTATTAATAGATTAACCATATCAGTAGATCGAGAGAATAAAATTACACATATCCACAGATTCTGAAAAGGTATTTTCAGAATCAATTCAACTTTCATTCATAATTATGGTTATCAAAAACAATAGCTACTTACTTAACATAACAAAAAATTTTAAAGCTAGCATACTTAATAATAATCATAGAAGCATATCTGTTAAAGTCAGGAACAAGATATATATATATCTTTTATCATCCTATTTACCATTGTTCTGGAGGTACTAGCCAGTGCAATTAGATAAGAGAAAGAAATCAGAAATAGAAATAAATGCTGGAGAAAAAGAGATAAAAATGTTCACAGATTCTCTGAGTGCTTACCTGGAAAACCCAAGATTGTCAATGAAAAATTATGCATGATATATGAATTCGGGGCAAATGCAAAGTTAGTAATCACGAATCAATAGCTTTAACATAATCAAACAATTATTAGTTAGAAAATGTAATGGAAGAAGGAACTCTATTAAAATAGCACAAAAGGGATGAAATACAGAAATCTTACTAACAAGTGTGCCAAGTCTACATAAAAATAATCTTAATACATTCCTCAGTTCCATAAATGATTTGAAAAAAAGGAAAAACAATGTTCTTAGATAGAAAGATTCAGTATCATAAAGATATCAGTTCAACTAAGTTCACCTACAATGTAAATATATTTCATTTAAAATTTGCCATGATTTTTTTAGTACTAAACAAACTGAGTCTAAGGTTCATCTTGGAAAAATAAATAAGAATATCCAGGAAATTTCTGAAAGAAACAAAAGGTCTATGAGAAGGTACAAATCTTAGTAGATATTAAAACCTATGGCTACATTTATTCAATAATATATTCTTGCACATGAATAGATAAAAAATTCGATGCTATTGAATAAAGAAGCTATAACTTGCCCCAAACATATAGATGAATTAAATATTTAAGCATTTGAAATTCATGGTGAGAAAATGAATTATTCAATAAATGGCATTATACAACAGTGAAAACTCAGAATTTTTCATCTAAAAGGCTGAGTTTTACTGTACATAAATTAAACTTTTATTAAACTAACTTTCAAACTTACTGTTCAACACTGGATAGTCCTACTTTTCAAGTTGCACATCCACCTCATATTTTATACCAAAACAAATTCTAGATAGATCAAAGATTCAAACAATAAAAAATATGAAAGAAAAATCTAGTAGAAAATATAGGTGAAGCAAAGAATGCTTTTGTAAATATGATTTAAAAAATTCAGAAGCCACAAAAGATTGATTCAACTACATAGAAAAAAAATTTCTATCTAGAAAAAAAGTATTGTAAGCAAAGTCAAAGGACAAAAGAAATTTTGGACAAAAGAATAACTCACATCCCAGACTGATTAGTTTCCTTAATATGTAAAGAGCTTCCATAAATCAATAAGAAAGAGTCCACATACACACCAAAAGTAGACAAAAGATGTAAACAACAATACACAGAAAATTTGTCTTTTAAACATGAGATGCAACTTCACTCCAAAGAGAAATGTTATTAAAATACATTGAGATTGCATTTTCATTTTTGACAATCTGATAGGTAAAGTTTGAGAACACACTCTTGGTGAGAGTGTGGCAAAGAAGTACTGGCAGCTATTACAGGTGAGAGAGTGTGTATAGTGTAGAAACTCTGTGGAAAGTACTTTTATATTATATTTTTAAAATTAAGTGCGTATTTTTTGAAGCAGTAATTTCCTTTCTACGTATGTCTGTTCTAGATATATTCTCACATAAATAAAAATCTAAATATCCATTAATAAGAGATATATAAATTATGGTACTTGCAATACAATGGAATGCTATAGAGGAACAGAATCTCCTAAATAGATTATTGCCATTTTTAAGAAAAAAAATATAAACATGCATATCTATATGCAATTCATTATATACATATACAGGTAATTCATGGCATCTCTCTGAAAAGATGCCCAAGAAATTGGCAAGTGGCAAAGTGGTTGCTTCTGGAAAAGGTTTACATTGCACTGTGCATCTTTGTGTCTTTTGAATTTTGTACCTTGTATTTGTCTTATCTATTCAAAAACAAAATTTCCAAATAAGTAAATATTCTCTATTCTCCTTCTCTGTACCCTGTTGGTTTCTTACAGCACTTTCTACAACTTGCACTTACTTTAAGTACATGATTTCTAGCTCTTAGGCTGACCCTTCGAGAAAACTCCAAGAGTAAAACTTGTTCATCGTTGTGTCCCCAGCTCCTAGCTCAGGTCTTTCCACGTAATAGGTGCTCAGTAAATTTGTCAAGTGAGTGAATTATAATTTCATTCCATTTTTTCAGTACCTTGTACAGATTAGAACCAATCTAGAAAATTCAAAGTGGGCATTATAGCTAACTAAAGTCATCGGTCTGAGAGAAAAGCATAGATTAAAGAAAGATATTCAACATTAGTTTACTCAAATGTATTCCTCCCGCCAATAAAAAGTAATATTAAAATGGGTAATAGCCCCTTCTATTTAATTTTGTACTATGCGCAGTACATGGTAACAGAACAGTTTACAAATATCTGTCTCATGTAATAACCATGACGACTCATTACATAGATGGTATTTTCCTCACTTTTGGGAAGTATGAACAGAGAAGTTAAGTGACGGGGGAGGCTGTGGAAAGCCCAGCTCAGCTGCTGAGTAGCTGTGTGACTTTGACCAATGTCACTGCCTCCTTTGAGCCTTAGCATGGCAGAAGTGCCAGGCGTTGCCTCCCCACTGATACCCACTTCCAAGGGGATCTTCCCGTTCCTCACTCCTACTGAAGATGTGGGTCAATCTGGTCATATATGTGCCAGGGCATGGCCTTCCCCTGGCCTCAAGTGGGTCAGACAGAATCTGACCTGAGAATCTGGATTAGGGGGCCTATGAGGTTTAATTCATTTTGTGAAGGAGAAGTGAATCATGAAAACAGTGCTGCTGTCCAAGATGGCTCACACAGACGCAAAGACATCGACTGGCAGTCCTAGAGATAGAAAGACGAAGACACAGACAGACATTGTCTGCTAACTTTTGGGTTCCTATTAAATCTGGCCATACTTTTTGCAACATGATGTGCATGCGCATAAAGGGGGTGGTGGGGGAAAAGAGGAGTTCAGAAATTAGTATAATTAATACCTGTACAACCGAAAAATGTCAAAAAGTCCAAAAATAAAATAAAATAAAAAGCAAAAGTCTCTCATCACTTTAAACCTCAGCTCCTCTCACCAAAGTTTTACTTCTGTGCAGTGTGTATCCACTCTGAAAATATACACATATAGGTAGCATTTGATTTTTGTATTTACACAGAATCACTTAATACACAGCCTACTGCATCTTGCTTTTTTCTTACTTAATATATCCTAGATATCTTTTGTATCAGTGAGAAGGACCTTATTCTTTTTAATGGCTGCATACTATCTCATTATTACTCTCAATCATCCATCAACATTCACTGAGTTCCTTTAGTGCGTCGGGCCCTGTTCTAGGTACTTTTCTTAGAATGCATCTGTGAACAAGCCAGAAAAATATCCATCCTTGATGACCAACATTCCCACAGATGGACGTTTAGGTGTCACGAACCATTTGTATAACGGGCATCCTCCCACTCACAGTTCAGCCAGTGAACCAGTAGAGAGCATTTGCCACAGAGGAATTGCTGGATCAAAAGATGATTTGAAGAGCCAGCTTAGCAAACATGAATCTAAAAGATCGCTCCAACTTCCCCTCCAACAAACTGGGTATGAAAAAACAGCTTCCCCCTAAATCTCTTTCATACTGATATTAATACTGGTCTTCTTAATTCTCATTAGTCACATAGCTAGACATGGGAGCATTTGGGGAATTGCAAGCAGGAGAGAGCATCTTTTGAGATATTTACTGGGGTTTTTTTATACTTATATCTTTATTGGGCATTTATTTTTTTCTATGATCCGCCCACTGCCATCCTTTTTTGGATTCTAACAGAGACGTTATTTTTGTCTTCTATTGGAACAAGCTCTTTGTAAAGTTTGGGAACTAGCCCTTTGCCATGACTGAGAATATTTTTCTCAGTTTGCCATTTCTTTTGACTTTGCTTGTGGAATTTTTCCTGTGGAGAAATATCTGATGAATTCTTCCTTTGTGGTGTCTAGGACTCCAGCATTTTTGCCTCTTCTTGGATCCCTTTCAATTTCTTGTGACTCTATAACAAAATTAACTTATGTGTCTGGGCTTTTGTTTCTTGAAATTAAAGAATATAATCCTCTAGTTTTTCCTTTGTAAAATGAAGTCATGATATATTTTTTTACTTTTTATAAGTTTATTTGATCCAAACTGATGATATGCCAGGAAGCAAGATTCCAAATGCTCCCTTTTAATTTTTAATATTTCTTTAACAGATTTGTTGAAAGGATATGAGTCCATTATAGATACAGCACTAAATAAAAAGTTGTTCCTCCCCCAGAAGTAGTAGATAAAATGATAATTTAGTAATAACAAGAAATGACTAAGTTCCAACAGATAGGAAGGGGCAGAGCCTGGGATTCAAACCACATTTGTAAACCTGAACACATCCTTCAATTTAGCCTCTTATATAGCAAATGCAAGTGCTTTTCTTTTTTAAATTTTTTAAATTATTTTTTTAATTGAAGAAATGATTTAAATTATATAGTGATAGAAAACAGTCTAGTTTCATTCTTTTGCAGGTGGCTTTCCAGTTTTCCCGGCACCATTTATTGAAGAGGATTTCCTTTCTCCACTGTATGTTTTTGGCATTTTTGTTGAAAACTATTTGCCCATATAAATATGGGTGCAAGTATTTTTCTATGTCTTTTTCAATGCTCGATGTTAAACTGCATTCCTTTGAATATATAAGTAGGTTTATCCGCATTTGAATGAAAACCACAGATTTGCTCTACATCCTGAGCTTCCAATTCCGTGGCAAGGAAAATGTCCTGGAATCTTGAGTGGGTTTGTTCATCCTACTTAAACCACAAAATACAACCCCCAGCTGCAACGGTCTCAAGCCAGTTTTAAAGATGTTTCAAGTATCCTTATGTGGTTAGAATTGAGAGGTATGGAAAGAGACCCCCAACTTCTTCAAACCTTCGCTTAAACTGCAGTATTGGCTAAAAATTCACCAGTGGACCCCCCTGCTTTGGGCTAAGGTTGTGGTGCTTAAAGTTGACGGAACACAGAATAGAAAAAAAATGGCATAGATGATAGATGCTCCAGCGACCAAATCAAAGTTGTGATGGAAACACGGAGTAACAAGCAAGCAGAGTCACCTGGGATCTAGATGAGCAGAAGCCCTACAGCTAGGGAGAGAAATAATTAGTTAAGCTGCAATGGTAGAAGGTAGGAGGGGCAGACGATGCGAGGCTGCCTGTCCGGAGCAGCTGAGTGGGACAGAGGCTGCGGCACTGGCAAACAGCAGCTGTAAAAGCCTCTTAACGGGGTCGTGTCTGCGAGAGGACTTTCACTGTGATGGACTTGCCTGCTCTGAGCACCAGCGCCAGGTCGGCTGCTCAGGGGCACCGGGGACTTATAGGCGGACACTGAATTGTTGGAGCGAGGGCTGGAGGCAGGGCTTCCGCCCAGGTGGAGGTGCTGGAGGTACCCATTGTTCCTCTGTCGAGCCCTTCCCCCTCCCAGTGTGCGGCTGCAGTGCAATCATAGCTGAGACGTCATCAAACTGTATAACAGAGGTTGCTGCAACCAGAGGATTCCTTGAAAGTCCGCTTCCCCCAACTCATGGCCCCACCTAAGCCACATCCAATTGTATGTTCCATGAGTGTCGTGATCCTTGCTGAGCCAATTCCAAGTCTCATACTGGTGACAGCTGGCCTTGGTTTCTGGCCTGGCTCTTGAGGCAACTATAAGCACAGCACCTGTGGGTTGCTTGCTGAATCTTAACAGGTGGCCCCAGAAGGGGCACAGGCTGGAGCTAAACTTGGCCTGCTGCTGAATCCCTCTCAGGACTGTGCACTGAACACCTACTATAGAAAGCCACACTAACAAGATGGGGAAACTTAGGAGCCTTGCTTAGTACATAGAAACGGACACAGAAAAGCAGCCAAAATGGGAAGACAAAGAAACAGAAACCATACGAGAGAACAGAACAGAGATCCAGGAATAATGGAGTCAAGCAATCTAACACATGCAGAGTTCAAAACTCTGGTTATAAAGATGCTCAATAAACTTAGGGAAAGTGTAGAAATCAGTGATAACTTTAACAAGGAGATAAAAAAAAAACATAAAAATGGAACTGGAAATTATAAAAGGGAACCAACCAGAAATGAAAAATACATTATCTGAGATGAAAAGTATATTAGAGGGAAGCAACAGAGTGGATAAAGAAGAGGATCGAACTATCGATAGAGAGGATGGGGAAGCCAAGGGCATCTGATCAGAATGGCAAGAAAAAAGAAGCCAAGACTATAATGATAATTTAAGGAGCCTAAGGGACAAAATTAAATGAAAAATATCCATGTCATTGGGGTACCTGAAGAGGAAGAACAAGAAGTTGAAAATATATTTGAAGAAATAATGATGGAAAACTTCTCTCACCTGATAAAGGAAATAGACATACAACCCCAGGAATCTCAAAATAGATGAACTCAAAGAGGCCCACACCAAGACACATCATAATTAAAATGCCAAAGTTTAAATACAAATAGAGAATCTTAAACACAGCAAGAAACAGGCAGTTAGTTACCTACAAGGGAACATCCATAAGACTGGCAGCTGATTTCTCAAAAGAAACTATGCAGGACAGAAGGGCTTAGCACAAAATATTCAACATGATAAAAACCCAGGATCTAGAACTAAAAATACTTTATCTAGCGAGGCTATCATTTAGAGTCAAAGGACAGAGAAAGAACTTCCCATACAAAAATAAGCTAAAAGAATTTATCAACACCAAGCCAATATTACAGGAAATGTTGGAGTGACTTCTTTAAGACAACGTGTATCAAAAACAAGAATAAAGAATGATAATAACTACATTCCTATCAACAAGTACTTCACATGGAACAGAATTAGACGCTCCAACCAAAAGATCAGGAAGCTGAATGCATAGGAAAACAAGACCCCTACAAGAGACTCACTTCAGATTAAAAGACACGCACAGACTACAAGGAAAAAGATGGAAAAAGATATTGCCTTGATGCACCTAGAGGGTATTGCGCTGAATGAAGTAAATCAGATAAAGACAAATATTGCATGATTTCACATACACATGGAATCTAAAAAAAAACAAAATAAATAACAATGACAACAAAAACAGAAATAAATTTGTAGATACAGAGAATATTTTGAGGGCTACTGGAGGGGAGGGGAATTGGTGGATGGTGAAAAAGGGCAAAGGGATTAAGAAGTATAAATGGATAGTCACAAAATAGACATGGAGATGTAAGGTGTAGCATAAGGAAAACAGTTAACAATGTTGTAATAAATATGTAAGGCGGAAGAGGGGTCCTAGATTTGATGGGAAAACCATTTCATGAGCTATATAGATCTCTAATCACTATGCTGTACAACTGAAACTAATAGATTATTGTATGCCAAGTATAATTTTTAAAAAACTCATCGGATTGTAAAAAATAAAGTTGATAGGACACAGATTTAAGAAGTTTTGGCGGGGCGGAGCGGAGCGGAGAGGGGAGGGGAGAAGGGAGGGGAGGGGAGAGCAGGGGAGGGGAGAGGAGGGGAGGGGAGAGGACGGGAGGGGAGAGGAGAGGATTGAAAAGCATAAGCAGCTCTGAGAAAGCCTCCAAGCTTCCAAAGGGGATAACCCTTGTGTGGTCTGGATGGTAAGAGGGCTCACAGAAGCATCTTATCCCCGCTACTATCATGACTGATAGGTCACAAATGGACCCCAAGAGCAGGCCCATGGCCTTACATGTGTTGAGCATCTCATTTAATCCTCACAAAATCCCTGTGGGATAGGCGTTACCTCAATTTTTCATATGGGGGGGGGGGGCGGAACTTAGGCTGAATTATCTAAGGCCCACGGAGGATAAGTGAGAAAGGAGGATTCATAACAACTTGACTCCAACAGCCCAACTCCACACTCACTACCTCCAGGGCATCTCCAGGTGCCCAAAGGGAAAAGTATGAGATGGAAGAAAAGGCCTGAGAAGAGAAGAAAATCCAAAAGCCATTCTTCTAAACAGAAGCTTGATCCTACTTCCATTTTACCTGGAATCCACCCTAGGTACTGCCAACTGCCTGGATAGTATTTCATTTTGCAACGGAATTAGAATAAGGAAGCATGCCCTGCGCTGAGCTGCGTTACTGCTCTTGCCTGTTCAATTGCCTGGCATCATGGCCAAAGTTTTCTTTAGATGGTCAACATCCGTAACAGTTAAATACATGTGAATGAAAATAACAGCACCATGGTACTGCCATAAAATGACAAGTTAGGGAGAGATAATACACAATTCTGGTGAGACTGAGGTGAGGTGGAATCCCAAATGTGCTGCAAGTGGCATTATACACTGTGACTGTGCCTTGGAAAATCAATGTTGTTATAGGTAAAAGGTCGTTAAAACCATCACACCATTTGACCCATTATTGCTATTCCCTTAGAATTTCTATGAAGGAAATGTTTCACACTAAAACATTTATCTATGTTTCTGCAGTGTTATCTAAAATGGTGACTTACATTAAATTTACAATAGTAGTCAAGTATATTACACCAACTAGAGAGGATACATAAAAGTATTAATGTTTATGAAGATTATGTAAGCAATATTTTCTCCCCTCTAAGGGAGAGCAGCTGAATATCAAATGTATATGTGCATTATGATTACAAAATGTCCGCATATGTTTGCTTATGGGCCCAGACTGGACTGAGATGTGAGCCAGACATAGTTACAAGAGATAGCAGATGCAGATCCTGGGTGGTACAAGTCATTCCCATTTCTAGTGTATGTCTGCTTTCCCTAGTGTCTGGTCAAACACCAAGTCCACGAGTATTTTTATTCCTTTTTCCTATTGTGATGCTTTGTCTTTGCCCTCCCAGCATCTGTAGCTCCTGCTCTAACCTCCCCCCACCGGAAGTGCATCTTCTCTGCCACTGGAAGGTCTCGAGTGAAACAGTCCAACAAGATGTTCCCATCTTCTCTAGCCAGGAGGAGGATGGGAGGCACAGCTCCAACTTCCAGATTTCTCTCTTTAAGACTTAGATCTTGACTGCAGGAATGTAAAGCAGGAAAACGGCCATTATTGACAACTTGGGTCCACTACTAGGGAAGGTAAGTATGGGAGATGCACCCAGCGGAATATTCTCACAGCCTCATGGAAAGATATTAAATGCATTATGAAGGAAAAAGAAACAAATGTACCATTTAACTAATATGCAATTAATTCCTACGCAAAACAAAGCTATGTGTTACACGTGGATATAGCCATATTTAGGGATGTTTACCAAAGGCATTGTGGTGGGAGGAGTCCCTAAATGAGGGAGGTGAAGAGGGGGACATGAAATGAGCAACACAAATTGGGACAGAGGCTTTACAAAGAATGAAATGACTGTTTGCTGTGACCTGGGGACACCACCTGCATCTAAGATCAAAGGAAAAGAAACCAGTGATTCCTTTTTGGAAAAAGTTAGAGTTGTTTCTATAACTTGTAACCAATGACACAAAACAAAACATAATGGACAGAATTTTTTTTAATAATAAATTTTAAATTCAAAAGGAAAGATGTTATCTTTGACTCGACCTAGAGCTCAAATTGTAAAGCCACACACTGAATCGTGTATCTTCAGTGAATTCACAGTCGACGGAACCCTGCCCTACCTCAACAAAATAACAAGGACACACAGCTGACGTTGATGTTCCCCAAGATTTATTTGGTCACTTATAAAGTAAAAGCTCTCATCTTTGCTGACAGAATCACAAAGACTTTGGGGGCTCAGCAACCAAAGCCACAGGATGTCTGCTTTCCCACTTAGAGAGCAATCAGCCCTGGTTAGAAAGACAATCATTGATGAACCCCATAGCTCCACATTTCAGGTCTGATTTTTGCTGTGTCCTGGTCTCATCTTTTCTATTTTTGACTCAGTGTTTTTTTCTTTGCACTGATGCAGGATTGACAACAGGGCCTGCTTTCATCTTGTTCTAGGTAATGGTACCTAAACAGTGATGCACTAGGTTTGCTAGTTATTTTCGTGACACACATTAAGGGATAACTATACTCATTCTGTAGCAGTTAAAATCATCTAGATGTTTCCACTGTGTGAAACTAGTTTGATTTTTTTAACCATAATTTTTGTTTATAAATGCTCAGCAAATGATTTAAAAACAAGCCATGAAAATCCAAATAGTGGTTATTTTTAATAGGTGTAAAGGAAGTTGAATGAAAGAGGCACATGAGGAGTTTCTGGGGTGCTAGCATATTCTGCCTTGACTCAGATGGTGATTATGTGGGTATGTGCCTCATAATTATTCATTAAATTGCATTTATTTTATGTACTCTTCAGTATGTGAGTTACATCTCATGATAAAAAGCCTTTAAAAACATCACATGTCATAATTCTATTGTTTCTTTTCAAGGAAAAGGATATGAGACAGCAATGCCTGTAAGGAACTCCATACTTTTTCACTTATTTTTTATAAAATTGTAGTTGAGAAAGCCAAGTCTCTAAGAAGTCCTATTTCATCTGGAAAATTAGACTTGTGGAGATAACAGGTAAACAGGATAAACCAACCTGGTAGACAGGGGTTGTTCATGTTTTGGAAAGGAGACTATATCAGTATTCTGTTGTACTTTTTAAAAGTGTTGATTTTTGTTTCTATTTCTCCTCAAACGCAGAATCCTGTGGTTAATTCATATGTAAAGCTTAAAAATCAACAAAGAATGCAAACAAGACCTACTTCTATCAACATCTCCAATTCATAGATGAGATATGCTTACTGTTTTTTTTTTTAAGTTAGTACAATACTACAATATGATTAATCCCACAGAGAAAAGACTGTGGATGTTTTTAGCTCCAGTTCACATACCCTCTTTGAAGCCCAAAGAGACTTTTTCCGGGGAACAAACATATCTATCTTCTATTCCATGAAGGCAAGTAATCAAAGAGTTTGAAAAAGTATACCTTCCAGAAAAGTTTAGCCTATGAGTATCAGCAAATCACAGCCATTCTTATATCCAGGTCCCTAACATTATTAGTAAAGTTCCAGAAAAAGAAAGAGAAAAAAAGACCTGTGCTATGGCGGTTGTCTTATTGGCAACAAAACAGCATTGAAACTCTGAAGCTGACATCTCCACACTGATTCAAGAAGCACAGAAACTCCCATTAGTTTTGTCATAAACCGATTAGAGCTGGCACACAAACCCAAGGGTCTCAGTCCTTAGAGAGACACTGAATAGCCACTCAGATCCCAATAGTTGCCCCAGTAAAACTCACTGGGAAAATTCTTAAGTTCACAACGAGGTGATGCTTGAAATTCTCCGCGGTCTCATATTTATCCACATACATTCAGAAAAAAATAATAATAAAGTTTAGCCAAGGGACAGTGCCAATCATCCATTGCTGGGATCTCTTGCTTACTGCTAAGAAACAGGCTCCAAGGGTCTTGTAAAGACTGACCATCCAGCCACTGGAACAGAACAGAGATTGGGGGGTGGGGGCTGCTTCGCTTTCCCAAATCAAAAAGGGGGAAAGTAAGTGAGAAAATCTCCCGAGTTCAAACATTCCTTTAAACCCCACAACTTTAAATACTAAATGTGTTTCATGGCTGCCATCTTGAAAAACATTAGTTTGCCAAAGGCGCCTTTGATTCTCATTTGGGAGGGAAACGCTTGCAGATAATCCATTGAAACAGGTCCAGGACAAAGGCCTTTTTGCAACAATCACGGTGCTTGTGAAGGACAACATTTTTGTGCGCAAAATAAAACATTTTAATGCGCTACAATCCATTACACATATAGTCCTCCATTTCCTTTCAGTAATTATTCATTAGAAAACATTTAACGTCACTGTAGATTTCACACTGGGCAGTCTGGACACAAAGAACAAGAGATGGCCCATTTATAAGGGGCTGGGGCCTTCTTTTCTAATCTGAGAAACTCCACAGAGGTGGGGCCCGCAGGATACAACAGGCCAGCTAAATTGTGCGGTTAACGGTCAAAGCCCCCCTGCCTACTTTGACACTCATTTAAAGATGACAGGGAACAAAAGAGATTTGTTCTGTGCAACCCTTTCTTGTTACGCAGTCTACATCAGCTCCACACATGAAACCGCCAGATTATTTTATTCCACCTGCCATCTCCCTCTCGCCTTCATCGACTCTCTCCTCTGCTGCTTTGCTTGTTCCCACTTTAACACAAAGAGACAGGTAAAGAATATCGTTAAAAGCAGTCCATTCAGCATGTCAGCTTTCATAATACAATTGCCTGTCAGGTTCCCTACGAGCTACGAGGCACTCAAATGTCTGGGTTCAGGCCAGAAATCCGGCCCACAGTTCGGTTAGCGAGCTGGGCAGCTCCTCAGCCACCTCCCGCCCTCTCATAGCAAAAGGCCAGCGCCAGGGCACAGACACCAAAAACCATCTTGAACAACAACAATCTGAAACTTTTGCCACATCAGCAGGAGACCACATGCCGACCCCCTATGGGCTGCATGTATATTTTTTTAATGCTGACATTTAAAAATTTGGCTAAAAACTCAGACCAAAAGACCTAGAAGCTTATTAGTAGGAAAGGCTGGGAAATATTCATCATATAGTCATTTTCTAAGACATTCTCAACATGGTAAAATAGTTTAACACCAGAGGATCCTTCCCTAAAGTAGTGGGGGAAAAAACTATCTTGACAGTTTTGCCAGACTAATTGATATAGCTAATCATACTGGAATATGTACAGACCTAAACACTTCTGGTGTCGTTTCTAGTTTGCATACTGCATGTAGAGTAGATACTACCTAGAAGCTTCCAGAACACACTGGTAAGAAAGCAGTGAGCAGTGGCTTGCATAGATTCTCAAAAACGGCTCATGTGTCTCTGTACTATTATTCTTATGAGAACAATCCTGATGTTTGCGTATTACACTTGCTTCTGAAGATCATCATCATGTGTTGCAGAATCAAACAGGAATATGCAATATAAGATCAGTGGGTCCTGAAGGAAACAGCAAAATTCAAAATGAAGCCAGTTGCAGAAACTCAGCCGGTGGTCAATGAAACTCTAAAAACAAAACAGTTTCTATGTTCTATGTCAGAAAATAGCAAACTGTGTCCCACGGGCTAAATCTAGACAGCTGCCTATTTTTACCACAAGTAAAAAAAAAAAAAGACATATGTTAATAGTATAATAATCTTGTTATAAATTAATATATAATTATAATTATATAATATTATACTATTACAATAGTATATTATTTTGTGACATGAGAAAATTATATGATATTGAAATTTCAGTGTCCCTAAATACTTATTGGAACACAGTCATGCTTATCTTTATATGTCCGGTGGCTTTCAACCTACAACAGAAATGAGTAGTTGCAGCAGAGGCCTTATGGCGCACGAAGCCTAAAGTATTTACTATCTGGAACTTTACACAAAAAGTTTTCTTACTCCTGCTCTACATCCTATTTAGCCCACATTTCTCTTTCTCTTACTAATCAGACTATTTAAAAATTGCATGCACCAAGAGAAGAAAGCAAAGTAGAATTCCAAATATGACTCTTTCCAAATAAATGTTAAATGGTATATGATACGACCCTCAAATTTGGCGTTAGAAAACTTCTTAAGATCTTCTTTATACCCGGCATTGTTAAGTGTTAAATAAAAAATCATTTAGACTTGAGATGGAATGTTATCTTTCCAGACTTGCTTCCCTGCTTGCCAAACACAAACCAAAAATTAACTGTGCAAACATCAGGCAGCAGTTTTTCTCCTATAGAACTTAGCAAGTGTTTGCTCCACAGACAGACACATCTGGCTCTGAAGGAAGCCCTTCTGAAGGTGCCGTCCCCAATTCTGAATGACAGGACTCAAGGGCAGCTAAAATTTAAAGCGAACGTACATCAAGAAAGCAAGCATGGCCTGATATTTTGATTTAAGGGGTCTTAGCTGCGGAACTAACAAGGATCAAACTTGAGTGATACAAGCATTATAACATTGCAAGTTTTTAAGTATCTGATTTGCTCAACACTGACAGCTCAACAGTTGAACTGAGGGACTATCTTTTCATTTAACAACAGGAAGACTGTTGGCGTTTTATTATCCAACCACAGCCTCTTAATCACTGCTGAATGAGTATAATTATGAATATCAGCAGATAGAATAATGCTTCTAAATCTCCTCAGGGATTAGATGGTCTCCTAATAAGAATTAGAACAGTTCATGGAGTTTTAATTGTCTTATGGAAGCTCAAGGTAGAGAAAAAATTTGCAGTTACACAGCCATATTTTACAGCACACGTAGGGACTTAAAATATCAAATGTAAGACTTAGACATCTCTCGCTACTTCCCGACAATAAACAAAATAAATGAATATTAGAAAAAAACAATCCTTGGATGTTTGTAGCAGTTTTTTTCCCCTTCATATAGGTTTTTAAAAATTGAGATATAATTGACATGTAATGTTATATTAGTTTCAGGTGTACAACATGATTAAATTTTCATATAAATTATGAAATGATCACGATAAGTTTAGGTAACATCTCTCCATAGTTACGATTTTTTTCTTGTGATGAGAACTTTTAAGATCTACTCTCAGCAACTTTCAAATATGCAATACGGTATTATTAACGATAGACACCATGCTGTAAATCACATGGCAAGATTTATTTAATCACTGGCCTTCTTTACCTTTTGACCTCCTTCACCCAGTTTTTCTCCACCCCAACCCACCCCACCTCTGGCAACCACCAATCAATCTTTTCTACATCTAGAAGCTTGGTTACTATTATTATTTTTAAGTCCCCATATAAGTGAGATCTTACAGCATTTGTCTTTGTCTGACTTAATAGCATAATGCCCTTAAGGTCCCTTCACGCTGTCATAAATGGAACGATTTCCTTCTTTTTACGGCTAAATAGTATTTATACATATCACCGTTTCTTTATTCATCCGTCGATGTACACTTAGGTTGCTTCCATGTCTTGGCTATTGTAAATAATGCTGCAATGAACATAGGGGTTTGGTATAGCACTTTTAACTGGAGGCTACCTATTCTAATTACGTTGAGCCTTCCCTGAAGTCCACGGAAGTTCCCTGAAGTCCTATTTCCCTAAATTTGTAGTTGAACTTGTAAATAGGCATTTCTTGCCCTAAGGAGAATCTTCCTGGTGTCCTCCTCAGTTACCTTTTCCCTAGAAAAACAGGTATTTCATGGACTGGGAGCCTTGCAAACACTCAGCAGAAATTAGATCTTGACCATGGATTATACTAAAACCTGTTTGGATGAACAAATGCAAAAGTGTAAGCTTGGAATTTTCCCATGTTTTTTTTTTTTTTCCTCCTCCATCTCAGCACACACCTCTTTGAAATTACACATCACACAATAGACAACTTGCTGTGTGACATTTTAAATACTCCCCATCCTGAAAGGAGTGTTTAAATAACACTTAGGTAAAAACTGTGGCTTCCGGTAGGTTTAGAGATCACTTAATCCTGAGACTGTGGTTCTCAAACTTTAATATGTAGAAGAATGGCCTGGTGAAGCCTGGGAAAATGCAGAGGGTGGGCCTACGAGTCTATCTGTTTAACAGGCACTTCCCCCCCTGCCACTCCAGTGAGGGTCGCCAGGACCATCATAAAACCCCACTTTGAGAAGTGGGGTATGTGGACCTGCAGTAGCTTCTGTTTCACTAGTTCTTCCAATCGGAATGAGCTAAATGCTTGCAGAAGAGACTTGTTTTATTCGTCTAAGACAGTGTCCCTTTTTTTTTAACCCTTTTCTGTTGTTTGTGAAAAATCAGTGTCTCTTGTGAAACTGCAAATCTCCAAAATGCAAATAAAATACTAATTTTAAAAAATGCAGAATCTCAGGCACCCCAGAACTACTGAGTCAAAATCTGCATTTCAACAAGATCTCTTATTGATTAGTGTGCCTTTTACTGTGCAACACCCATGTCGAGTGAGACGCAGTGATCCTGGGAAAATTTTAAGTTAAGGAAGACTAAAACCAGCATTCCCGAGGCAGTATGAATGTGAAAACAGAGACAGAAACCTCCGTCAAATGTCAAACACCTTTAGGTTGTAAGAGGAGCTCATCGAGGGCATGCAGAGAAAGGAACAAAGGCCACCAGGGCGGGACCCTGCAAGCCCCAGCTACTGGGAGCTCAGGGCTTTCTGGTTGTACAAATTCTGAGTCCATCATTTTCTCTTTCCTATGCCTAAAATTTATTAGAAAACTTCCAATCCCCTTTTCCTCCATCTCGAATGGCAGTCAGGTTATTTCTCCTTTGTGATATTAGACTTAGCAGGCAGGACACCCCCCCCCTTCTATTTTATTTCTACTGGGGAGGTAGAAATAAAATAGATTAGGCCAAAAAGGCCTAATCTCGTATCCATAAAGGAAAATTTAGGTACAAACTAAAATTAAAAAGATATAGTACTGCCAGGCTCTAAGATTACTCTTCCTAAAGAAACATACCTTTTCTGTCCCAAATTTTTTAGTTAAAAAGCAAAGTATACACAGTCTTTGGCTATAAGCTGGATCAATTTATTGGTAACATTCACTCCACAAAGGGTAAGTGGTCTCCTGGGCCTCAGGCTGGGTTTCTAAGGCTTCCTATGAAGGAGAGAAAGGTAGCACACACAGGTACCCCTTGGGGACAAATATGCAAGAAATAAAGAAATACATACAATTTTTTTAAAATGTACTTTTCTGGACTTTGCTATTAACACTGCATGGTTTATAATGAGATAAAGTAAGCAGTTGAGGGTAAAAAGTATACTTAATAAGCAACTATTAAAGGCCCCTTTCAAAGGGAGATAGCTCTTTAAAATGTTATCTTTTCTCTTTTTGTCTGCTTATAGAAGAATTACACATTCATTTTAGACATTCTAGAAAAATACAATAAAAAGAATAAAAATCATCCATATTCTCATCACTCAGCAATTATCACTGTTTTCACTTTGGAATATCCTTCTTCATCCCATGCATGTACATGTGTAAACATATTCGGATGGTGTTTTATAAATGACTTTATATCATTTTTTAAAATAACATGATTAATCCTCAAATTAAGAATGCCATTTTAACATATCATATAATGTGAAATCATCTAGAACTGAAACATGCAGAATTACAAGGTTAGAAATAAAAATTCAGGCAACAGTTAATTTCTCAGTAAATTCCATGGACCACGATGGTATTGCTTATGAAACTTCTGGCCAAGTATGCCCAATTAAAGTATTAATACTAAGGTCTAGAATTATTTTCATCAATAAATGTCATCTTTTAAAGACTATGAAAAGAGGAATTATGAGCAGAGACAGGCTGCTGTGACAAGAGATTTACCCCTGAAAAAAGCAAAAAAAAAAAAATCATTTTCTGAACTACCTTCTTGTTTCATTCCCTAGTAAAACTTAAATCTGAAGCAAAGAAAGAGAGCAAAGCATCTGACAGAATCCTGAGTATCCAGAAACCCATATGAGAGGAAAAATAGTTTCATTTTCTCTAATTGACAGTAATGGGGGTGGGGGGGGGATGCATAATTAGAACCAGCTTCACCAGCCACCATGGAATCTTCTGCATCAGATGATGCTTGATTAAAGCAGAGACAAAACGAAAATTTTATGGAACCTGCTAAAACTACCATTGGAAATTTTGACCCCAGAATCTGTATTGTCAACTTAAGAAGCAAACGATCACATTAGAAAGTTGAGTGATTCTAATAGATATGGACACGAGCACAATCAAAATCATCGTAATTATGAGGGCTTTCTTCTTATTTTTTCAAGTGAACACAGCACCTGATAAACCAATTTCTGAGAATCTACTGTGTGCAAGGCATTATAAAATTTAGTCTCTTTAAAAAGAAAACACAATTATAGCAACAGCAAACAAGACAATTGTCCTAGATTCAATGCCTAACTTCAATGGCTTTTACTCAGACACCATAAAAAATAGTTAATTGGGAAGTCACTTAAAATAGTGTCGCAAGTTCTTGCTGTAAAACTCTGTGTGATTTTGCTTTTTAAGATTTTAATTTAAGAATGTTTATTTTGTTAATCAAAAGATAAAGTAAGATAGTGGAGGCTGGCTGGAGGAAAGTGTTCATAAGAGAGGTTAAAGCTGTAATACAAAAACACACAAGCCTGGTTTAGACACAGCTTTGCTTTAAAAACAAGCCATTCCAAAATCAGTTGCAAAATTAAAAATAAAATCATTGGAAATGAGATCCAAGAGGTAGCTTACCTAACCCAATTACTCTCTGAACCCAGTATATGACTTGGAATCCTTGTCACCTATATTCTAGTGAAACTGCCTCCACACTGAACATGAGAATGAGTCTATTAAAGGCTTAATGAGCTTAATTAATTAGCACTTAAGACACTCAGGGTAAAAATAATTACTCTCAATTGTGGTGGTTGTTCCATAAACCTACAGATGTGAAAAAATGGCATGAACTACACACACACACACACACATACATTGTAACAACATCATTTGTCCTGGCTTAAATATTGTACTATAGCTATGTAAGATGTAACCACTAAATGACACTGGGCAAAGGGTACATGAGACCTCTCCATACTATTTTTGCAACTTTGTGAGTCTATAATTATTTTTAAAACATTATTAGACAGTTACTAATGGCATTTTGACTCTTCATTGTATTATAAAGTAAAAAAATATATTTGGCTCATGACAAAGTACTTATTATTTGAAACATGATGGAAGCCATCCTCAATAAATATTGAATATGGATGTAGTCATGAGTTTCTCCCTCATTATCTAAAATGGCAAATTTCTGACTTTTGACCAAGTTCCTGCCATCTAAATAAGTTGGAAGAAAGAGGCAACAAACAGATCAGATGATTTGCATAAAGTGAGTTTTTAAATGAATTACCCAAGAACTAAATATGCCATTATGTGGATGATGCCCAAACAAGTGGCACAAAGTACTTAGTTAATATCGGTGTTATTATTTGTGTGGCTTTAATGCTTCCTTTTGTTTCACTCATCAAACCCAGCTCGCTCTGAGGTTCTTTCTAAATGGCTCCATCTCTAATGTTTCAAATAAGGTTTGTTTTTAAAAAAAAAAAAAAAAAAACTTTCATTTTATAGTAATTTTACACTCATAAGTTGCAAAAATAGTAGAGAGTTTCCATGTACACTTCACTCAACTTTCCCCCAATGTAACGTAACTATAGTTTCAAGAAATTGACAATAGGTCAATCTTCAGATTTATTCTGATTTTGCTAGTTTTTACATGTACTTGTGTGTGTGTGTCTGCGTATTTTACCACATGTATAAATTCACGTAACTGCCATGATGATCAAATACAGAATTGCTTCATCATCCCTAAGGATGTGCTACCTTTTACTGTCATACCAACCATCCTCTACCTCCTGGCAACCAGTAATCTGTTCCCTCTACATATAATCATATCATTTTGAGAATGATCTATAAATGGAGTCATATAGTATGTAACCTTTGAGGTTGTCTTTTTTCATTAATGCCCTTGAGATCCATCCAAGTTGTCAGATGTGTCCATAGTTTATTTTTTTATTCTAGTGTTCCATTTTTAATGTTTTTCCAAGGGAATCTGGGGATTGATTAACATTAAAAATAGCTTTCTTCATTTTTTTAAAAAAGTATGACTATATACAGATAAATCTGCATGTATGCTTTTACACGAATATTGTGTAGCCATGAAGATAGAAAATGCCATGCAAGATGTTGCTTGAGGCCTGGCTGACCTGTTGCATTTCTCCTGCAAGACTGGTTCCACAGTGACTGTTCCTCTCCAATAATCAACTAAATTATTTCTCCCTGTGAATCATGCTTCCTAGAGTCACTATTTTGAGATGTAATGCAGGAATGTCAAATAAAACCAGGACCTCTGGGTGTTCAAATACATTCTTGTCAAGGACAGTGCCATTTTGAGTTATCAGTTGCCAAGGCGCTATAGAAATGGATAATTGACTGAAGGATCAATGACAAGCTTAGCTAGAGTTTCTTCTTTGTGCATGAGGTTTCTGTGGCTGGCTGCTAAATTATTCTAACTACATATAAAAAATGCCACTGCAACCTCTCAGCTATCTGGAGAAGGAGAAATAATCCTTCAACAATGCTTTCTAAATAGACAATACAAGATGGTTATGCAAAACAAAAACAAAAACAAAAAAAACAGAAAAATTGTCCTTCTAAATCTTTATGTCTTTAATTAACTCCTAAAAAAGAGCAATAGCTTTGACACTTAAATTCTGTCTTCCATTGTCCCAGAAAATTTTTTCATTGTCAATGAGCTAATAAAATATCTCAGTTTTAGCTTAAGGTGAACTTTACCTGGTCCAATTTGGAGTTACAACATCTAAAAGTAAACACTCTATATCTAAAAAAAAGAAAATGTATAATAGTCTTACATCAAAGGTCAAAAATCACCTGTGATTTTCTTCTCCATTAGGTCACCAGCTATTATTTAAGACTCTACCTGTGCTGCCCAATACAGCAGCTTCTAGCCATATGTGGCTATTCAATTAAAATTAAGTAAAACTTTAAATTCAATTCCCCAGTTTCATTAGCCCCACGTAAAGCACTCAGTAGTCACATGCGGCCTGCAGCTAATGCATTGGACGTTGAGAACATAGGCTATTTCCATAACCACAGAAAGTCTGATTGACAGCACTCCTCTAGACCAATTTGAAATCAATTGGTCAACACCCCACACTTTGACTCTAAAAGATCACACTGTCTCCAACAAAAGGGGGCATCTACATATTATCTTAAATAAAATTTCCACCAAACAAATCCAGACCCTTATTCACAAGCCCGGTTCTCTCTCAGTGTTCTACTGGAGGCTCGGCTGTCATGGTTGTTTACACAGCTCCAGGTGGAAGAGAGGGTACCAGAATGAAGCTGCCTTCAAGTCACGTTACCTTGGATTCCATCATGCACCAAGGGAGAACACGTTGCTAATTATTATTCCACTTGAACCATTCAAAACTTGCTTTCCTCTGGTTTATGGTCCTATGACGCATGAGACACACTGCAACAAGGTATGAGGTGATTCTAGCCCGCTGGGCGGAGCAGCATTAAAAATTCATCCTGAGAGGCAATGACTGCATCCTATGGCCGCCCACCTGTAGGTACACAGGGCTGCTTAGAGTGATAAGACCTGGAAACCTGATCTCCCTCAAGACTGTGTTACAGCCACTGCTGATCTTTGATTAGTCACTTACATTCCTGACCAGTCGCCATCTATTAAAGTCAGGACCCTACGTGAACTACATGGAAAAAGTGAAAATTTTCCTGACCACTCAGCCTAGATCCAGCTCAGTGGAAATCATCTCAGAATCATTTCTTGGCTTTGTTTGGAAAGCCACATCCTCAAACTTCAGGAAAGCAAGTCGAGCAGCCACTTCAAGGTTCATAATATAGAGACTCTGGCCTTCCCCGGGTTTCCTTTATTTTCATTTCATTATTGTTAATTTTCAGATGCAAAACTAACATATCAGTGCCTTCTCATTTAAAAATTACATTAAAACTATTGGAGACAGTGTAACTGTGGGTGGCTCAGAGTCGGCCCCTTTCAGGCCCAGAACTAATTTTCAAGTTGTGTTCCATTTGTCAAGTTATGTTCTTTCTCTTTAAAAGAGCTCCCTTCACTGTATAAGTCGCAGGATCCCAAACCCGAGGCTGCTTCTGTGATAAGCTCATGGTTAAGGGCCCATTTGCTAGATTTGCACCCCGACTTCGCTCTCTGTTGGATGTAGGATGGTGGACAAGTGTGGACTTCTTGGGTCTCAGGTTCCTGATCTGTAAAACTTGGGAGGATTTAGTAACTCCCCCCGCCCCCATACTCTTACAAGGATTTAATACACATAAAGTACTCGGAAGGTCCCCTGGCACCAGTGGCACCCACTACTAGCTCTTAATGTTCTTATGGGTGAGACTGCAGTCTTCTCTAAGCCCGGCTCCTCAGCAGACCCTTCCCCAAGGGTACATTATCTTGCTTTGTTTCCTTCTCTACCTTTTCCATGTGCCGGTATATACACCCATAACAAATACATGGTGTTCCTACCCATAACAAATACACGGTGTGCATATGTACACATTCATGTGAGTGTATCACGGTATCTATAGTTCCACAATTTGTTTTTTTCACTCAATGATACGCCTTGGGAATCTTGTCATGTCAGTGCCTACCAGGCTTTCACTAGATCATTATTAAAGTCTTAACGTGCACATTTGCTCAAAGGAAATCACTACCGATGGACATTTGGGTTGTTCCCACCTTTTGGCTATTATGAATAACATTGCTATGAATATTCACATACTAGTTTCTGGGTACATGTTTTCATTTCTCTTAGGTATACACTTAGGAGTGACATTTCTGGGTTATGTGTTAAGTCCATATTTAACTTTTTGAGGAATTACCAAACTGTTTTTCAAAATGGCTGTACCATTACTGCAGCAATATATAAGGTTTCTGATTACTTTTTTCCCCCAGTTACAGTTGACATTCAATATTATTTTATATTAGTTCCAGGTGTACAGCATAGTGAATAGACAATAGACATAAACTACAAAATGATTGATTAGTACCTACCTGGCACTATACATAGTAATTTCAATATTATTGACTACATTCCCTATGCTGTACTTTACATCCTCATGACTATTTTGTAACTACCAATTTGTCCTACCAAGATATTAAAACATTTAGAGCTATAATGTTTCTTTAGTGTGTTTGTGTGCATGGTTGTACAACTCTGCATATAATAACAACCATTGAATCATATTGTATAATGGGTATGAATTATATCTCAATAAAGCTATTATATTAAACAAAATCTATGATGAATAAAAAGATGGGATCTGACCTCACCCTCACATGACTCGCCTCACTCATTTTCCCACAATCCCAGCCCTGTCAAATCCAGTGAACAGACAGACCAAAAACAGATAAGCTATTAACAGGGGAATTTTAGAATATAAGAATAGGAAGAAAATAATATGACCCAGAGTATCCAATGGCAAATGACAGGAAGGAAATGAAAAAGCATGGTCGGTACTGAAAAACAAGACGCCAAACCATGAGAAGGCCAATCAAGGAAGGCATTTTTCCCGAGGTGGCTGAGGGTTCTGGAGGAAGCTGGAGTTGAAGCACATTTTTCTGGGAAAAAGAAATGACCCTGGGAAGGGAGTTTGAGACTCCTGGCTCCCTCTCAAGGCCACACTCTGCCACCTAACACTCACGAGACAGGTTTCTCTCTTTAACACCTGGAGACCTTGCCTGAACATCTAACCATGAATGCAGTGGACATGTGTGGTTACTCACCGAGCTCTCGTGTCCCACTCCTCTTCTGAATAATGTCTTCATCTCACAGCCACATGGTTGTGTGAACACGGTCCCTCCCTCCTGCTCTTGGCCTGGGCTCTGGCCCCAGAGCTTGACTCTCTTGTGGGCAGATGGCTCAAACAAGGCGACATTATCAGAGCCTTTCAGGAAGGATTCCCATCTTCTGAAAGACCACAGAGACAACCAGCAGTGGATCTTTCCTTCCTTTGGTCAGAGAGAGATAAGCGTGTGAGGACTGGCACCCCTGCAGCCACTAATGCTACCATGAGGAGAACCAGCCTGAGAACAAGACTTATACACAGAGGTGAGCAGAGAGGAAAGAACTATGTAGAAATGGAACGTGTGTGTGAAGCTATTATGAAATGCTGGATCAAATTGAGCCTGAAGCTTATGCCGCCTCTGGAATTATCAATTATATAAACCTAATAGCAACTGAAAACTTCTGATAAAATAGGCAGTATTTCATTCTTTAGATAAACTAATATTTCACCTCAGCTGAAACTTTACTCGAGTATATTTAGGTTATGCCACCCTAAACATGCCCAATCTCGTCTGATCTTAGAAGCTAAACAGGGTTGGGCCTGGTTAGTACTTGGATGGAAGACCGCCTAAGAATACCAGGTGCTGTTGGTGTTAAAAAAAAAAAAAAATAGAATATATGCTCTACAAATTTGGAGACATTTTAGATGCTGACTAGGCCCACGGCAAGTTCAAGGGCCTCCAACCCTCTGTGCCACCCCGGGTTGTCCCCAGCCGACACCTTCTCTACTGTGACTCCTTGCCTTGCTGGTACCCAGACTTACTCATTGGGATCAGCATCCTCTCTAGGGTGGTGCACAGAAACATTAAAGATAGATCCCCCACTTATCTGAGACCCTCTTCTTCTGGCCTACGCAAAAAGATAAGAAAAGAGGTGGGGGTCCAGGGGAGATTCATGAGCAGCAATTCAAAGTCTGTCTAAAAACCTGTTTCTATGTGAGGGCCTTTGGTACAGACGGGATATTTTCTAATTCTGTCAAATTTCTATTCATCTATTGTATCTCCACTTTGAAAGTCATCTCTTCAGGGCAGCCTTCCTGACATCCCTCCCCTGCCCCCAACTCAACTCTCTAATATGTGCACTATTCCTTGTTAGCATTTTCCAAAGATAACACGTTAATTACCACTATAATTCTTTAATATCTGTCTCCCCCTGCCATGAGGATGCACCCCACACAGCTACCTATGTCATGTCCAGTCACAGCTGTCCCTCCCACATTGAACATGCTCAGTAAGTAGTAGTTGAAGGACACACATATGACCCAAGAATAGCTTAGATGTAATTGCTTATTGTTTACAAAGTTTATCCTTCATTAACTATGTTCTGGGTCCTTTAGCAATATTTGAGGATCTTATAGGCATAGGGCTTTTCTTTACAATAACTACTATTTTAGATACATGGAAGATATGTGTTTGAAGACAAATTAAGAGTCATTCAACTTGTCTAATGCCTAAAACCACCTTAAGTCCAGAACACTGGCAAGCTCTGCCATTTCCAATTGATTCCAATAGATATGTATTCATAGAAAATGTTCAGATATGATCATTTTGTGTCGTCACTTTTCTTTGCTTAAATGCGTTACTAAAATGCAAGTGGTAAAATAACAACAAAGACCTTATTCCTACATTTCTAATCACAAGCTGTCTGTCTACATGACAGGTATTTTAAAGTCACATTTTTCAAGTGCTGATTCCTAAGCATTTTCATATGGATGCAGTTGGCCCGCCTCCTTCAACAACACCATTATTCAGATTTAAGATAATATATCCAAGACAAAAAGGGGAGCATAATTAATATTTAGTGTTATCCTATACATTCATAATTGCCTGAAATTATGTTTAGATGGCTATGTGTATATTGTTGATTGTAACTGAAAAATTAACGAAACAACAAAACACCAAACACCAGTTTGGGATGTGTGCCAGCAGCGGCTACCATCTTACTAAGTGTTGGGTATGTGCCAAGTAATACGTACGCCTTTCTGCACTGAACCCTCACGTATGTATTAGTCAGGGTTCTCCAGCAAAGCAGAATAAGATACTTAGATATATAGATAAGAGATTTATCTAGGAATTAGCTCATGCGATTATGGAGGCTGGGAAGACTCCCAACCTGAAGAAATGGTGTTATAGCCGAGAGCACTGATTTCCTAGGGCAGATGGAATCGATCACCCCAGCTCAAGCAAAAAGAGCAAATTCGAACCTTCCTCCTCTCTTTTGTTCTGTTCAGGTCCTCAACAGAGTGGATGATGGCTACCTGCAAGGGGGAGGGTGATCTTTTACTCAGTCTACCAACTCAGATGCTAATCTCTTCTAGAAATGCCCTCACAGACACACCCAGAAAGAATGTTTTACAAGCTACCTGGGCATCCCTTAGCCTGGAAGACACCTGAAATTAACCATCACAACCTTACAAGAATCTTCTGAGTCAGATATTGGTAACCTCATTTTACAGAGAGGCAAGTGATAGACCTGAGAAACCAAGTATTAATAATCTCATTTTACAGAGGGGCAAGTGTCGGGAACCGTTTCAAGGCAGCATGAAACTGCCTGTAAAGCTGGGAGTTTTGCAGAGTTGGCAAGCTGTGTAGTCTGCTGGCTTGGGAGGAGGTGCCCCTGGCCTTGGGGGAGATAAACTGAAGGTTCTTTGACCATGGGAAAGAGTATGTTAAGACAGCTACAAAGCTTCCTGAGTAATTGGCAGCAATTATGTGTATGTTTAGAGGTTTTTGCTTCTTACGCACTCTGTAGGGTATAAATATGCTGTGCTAAATAAACTCGGGGCTGCAGCAATGAGACTGTATGCCCTCCCGAAGAAACCTTTCCTGCCTTCCTTTTTTTTTTTTTTTCTTTCTTAGTCTTCACCCCCCTCTTTCAGGTGCTGTTCAATCTCTGCCGGTGGGCTCCAGCCGGCAAGCTATCGATTTGAAAAACCAAGTAAGTTGCCCAAGGTCACACAGCTAGTAAGTGGGAAGGCATGGAAGCTGGAAATTTGTTGTTTTGTTAATTTTTCAATTATAATCATCATTCAATATTATGTTAGTTTCAGGTATATAGTATAGTTGTTAGACATTTATATAATTTATATAACTTACCAAGTGGGCACCTCGATAAGTCTAGTACCCCCTGATACCACACACAGTCACGCAAGCGGGTGTTCTTAACCACCGAGTCAGCTGCTGGGAAAGGACGGTCAGCTCTCATTTAGCAGGTCCTGATATAATCAGAACAAAAACTTCGCCTCTATTTTTTTTTCTTTTCTGTTCTATTGTCTTTGTGCTACTTTTAAAAGGTTAAATCAGCATTTTGCAACCATCTTAACAAGACTGGCACATGCTGAAATCATCAATGGATAATAGCCCGGGGGAAATTTTTGATTAGGTACAGGATATCTATCTAACCATAGATTGTATATAACAGAAAGGCAGAAAATGGTAATTATACAGTGGAAAAAACAGACACCACTTCCAAATGGGTGTCAAAAGTTAACATCTCCAGCAAGAGGTGATCGGACCCTGGGGGCCTTCAGATGTAATTCACTGAGAACAGAACATCGCCTCTGCAGTATTGTGGCTGGGAATGTGTAATTGGAATTGAGTCACCCGAAAACATTAGGCAAACACAAGATAAGAAATGTTCTATTCCAGGGTTTCTTTTTGAGGCAACGAAAACATTCTGGAATAGTGGTGATGGTTGCACAACTTTGTGACTACACTAAAATCCACTGAATTGTACATTTTGAAAAGACAGATTTTATGGTATGTAAATTATGTCTCAGTAAAGCTGTTATTTAAAAAACAGCACAAGAACAACAAACAGGGAAGAGAAAAAAAAAACACAGAACAGGAATGCTAACTACAAGAAGAGATGGAAATGTTTGTAAATGAAACAGCCTTCTAGACACATGGCCAAGAAAACATCCTGCTGAAAAGCAGGAGGAAGCTTGAGGTGGTGACTGGCTGGCGTTTTCAACACATCTAGTCCTGGCTTTGCTAATTGCTTAATCTTTCTGAACTTAATTTTCTCATCTGTTAAAAGATGGATAACATCTACTTCCCAGGGATGGTAGGAGGGTTCATGAGGTCACATATACACAGGCCTTGACACCCTCTATAGGGGCAAATTTTCTCCTTCAAGAGGGAATCACACAAGGCACATCGAGCTTCTATTTGGAACTGTAAATGTGTTCTATACGTTCTATGTACGTGGAGGGAAAACAGGACCAGTGCTCAAGAAGCTACGGACTGCCAATCCGACATCATTTTTCTCTGCATCAGTAAATATTAACCGAGTATCCAGGGAACAAAGGGTGTCATAGACACGTCGCTCTCATTTATTAAAAGGTGAGAAATAAATCTACAGCTGCTCAGGAGTAACTTGGGAAGGTCTGTGACAAGTCCTTAAACTCTATATGGTGAATTTATCATTGAAAGACATAACACTGATTCTGACATATCGACCGGAAACAAAAAGAGATCTCGTAAAGAATCTCCAACATGAACGGGTGGCAAAAATCTCTATTAGGTAAAGCTGGGTGCATGCTACAGAGCTACATTAAATAGAAAAGCATCAGAGCAAATGAAAAAACAACTCAACTCTAGCTTTAACACAGGAGCTACACTAAAAAACTGACTGCGACCCAAAAAAATTGAAAAATGTTTATTTGCAGATACATTTCTTTGTAAAGATATACATGTAAAGATATATGTTCATTGCAGCATTATTCATGGAGTACAAGACATGGAAACAACTGAAGCGTCCTTTAATGGATGATTATTAGATAAAGAAGGTGTGGTACCTGTATACAATGGAATACTGCTCAGCCATAAGATGAAATATGGCCTTTTGAGACAACACGGATGGAGCTTGAAAATATCATCCTGAGCAAAAAACGTCAGAAGGAAAAAGACAAGAACCGTATGCTTTCACTCATATGTGGGATATAAAACAAAGCAACAAATGAATAAGCCAAACAAAAACTTATAGGTACAGACAACAGAATGGTGGTTACCAAGGGGAAAGGGAGTTGGGAGGAGGATGAAGAGGTAAAAGGGGTCAAATATATGGTGACAGGAGACTCGACTTTGGGCAGTAAGCACACAATGCAACATGCAGCTGCTCTATTACAGAACTGTACCTTGCAACTTACATAAATGTGTTAACCCAATAAATTTAATAGAATTTTTAAAAATTGAGTGCAGGAGGGAGAAATCATTGCATGGGAACTAAAGGAAGTGAATGCTGCTATATGGCTTTCACATTCTACGAAAGACCTGCTCTGGCTCCCCCTCTCTCTTTTCTGAAAGGCTTAAGAAGTATCCCTCAGGAGGCAAGGTAAGTAACAGCTGCTTCTAGAATTCTCCTTCCAAAGTGGTCTGCTTTGCTCACAAGCTCTTGGCTCTAAGGAGGGCTCAGTCTTTGAGTCCAAATGTTTGCCAAGGTGTGGGAGACCCCACCCTGTGTGGGCATGCTCTCCCTGCACCTATGACGCATGCTGAATCTCAGAACTCCTACCTCTAGTCAAAACAAGCCCTCGAAGAGCCCTGGATGGCACTCAAGCTTGTCAAAGAAGAAATTAGTTTCCATCTCGGATTGGTAAAATATGAAATCTGGGACAACCAAAAACTCTAAAACTCCATAGGAAAGATAGACACTCTTGTGAATTTCCTAAAATGAATTTCCTACTTCAGGAAAGCAGGAACTGACTAACTGATGATTTGGAAATGTCAGGATGACAAAAAAGAAACACAAAAGCATATGGTACGTGAAGAATTATATATTTCAGAGTAAATTAGAATTAGCAAAAATGAATCCCTTTAAATAAGGAAAATTTATCCATGGCATAATGCCATGCCCAAAGCTGCATTTAAATACTTAAGTGAGCAATCTGTCAAATTATGTCCAGTGTTATAATATTCATTAATTTTGAAAGAAAAACTTACTACTCCTCACATGCTAAAAACACCCCCTGACATAAACACGGACAATCCCGATTCAATGATTATTTGTGGTTTAACAACCAAGACTATAACTGTAAAGCTAGGTGAAACAAAAGGATAGAAAATAGTGTGATTTCCTGGAAATCCTACAATGCGATTTCACTTTGAACTTGCAAGCAAATATCCAGGCATGATCTACATGAAACTGGGTGGCGTTTTGTTCTAGGACGATGGGCCCCAATTAAAAATAATGAGGCCTGTCTCCAGCCGCCAGACCCAATTAGAGATAATGAGGACTGAAAGTTCCTGAAATAGATTCATTTTTCTCTGATAGATGAATTGGGACAGGGGTCTGGGTAGGGTCACTGGGATAGGCCCGGCAACAAAGCCTGGGTCACTCAGGCTTAAGATGCCCTTATGAATCCAGTTATTAAATAAGGAAGTAGAAATAACCCCGCGAGACGTTCATCCACCAGCCACTTATACTCTGCCACATTCAGATACACATTGTTAGCCAAACAGCGTGTCTACTGGTTTAAGAAACTTTTTAATAATGACCATGTCATTTAAATGATTGTTTAAAAAACACTGAAAAAGAGGTGCGACTGACTTCATGTGCGTGTGTTTATGTGTGTGTAGGTTTATGCGTGCATGGATACACACACACGGTTTTTATTTGGAATAATTTTAGACTTACAAAAAAAGTCACAAAGATAACACAGAATTATATACCCTTCACCCAGTTTTGCCTAATGTGAGCATCTTACATAACCTGGCACATTTGTCACAACTAAAAAATTAACATCCCTTCAACTGGACTCATTAGCCTGGGAATGGCAGACGAGAGACCAAGATGCTGTGATGGAATCGAAGTAGGAGGAGAGGCATGTGGCAGGAAGCAATGCGGAAATATACACGAAGTACTGAGACCCTAGAAAGCCAGAACAATGATGGACATGCTCACCTGGACAGGTACAGACAGACAAAAAAGTTGTTCCCAAGGAGTCTGAGTAGCCACTTCAGGCAAGGCCCTCAGACAGCACAGAAATGCTTTCTAGACAGGGCTTTACCTAGTAATGAAGCATAATTATCCAGGATGCAATTGTCTTGTGGAAGCTTTAAAGAAAGAAGAACTGAAGCTCTCTCAGGGAGATAAATTCAGAGATAATTCTATTTTAACCATGGTCTTCGCCTTTAGTTCCCCAAGAAAGATTTTAAACTCTAACAAAACAAAAATTTTAATATCATATAAGAGATATACTGAAAAGGTGTTACATTTTGTCAAAAATTTTAATCATAAAAAGTTTTAAAAATGAGTTTTAAAGATTGCATTTTCCAAAGATGGCCAGAAGAGAATCTCCCATTTCATTTGCTCTTCTAGACCTTTTCATTCTCCTATCAAAAGGTAGAGCCTAATTCTCTCCCTTGAATCTAGGTGGGCTTGTGACTTGCTTATAACCAACAGAATGTGGCAGAAGGGACACTGTGTGGCTTCTGGGGTGAAGTCAAAAACACTACTGCCATCACAGCATTCAGCTGCCATGCGGTGAGGAAGCCAAGGCTACATGGAGAGGCTGTATGCAGGCATTCTGGTCAATGGCCCTCATCCTCCAGCCCTCCAGCCAGGGGTCAGACATGAGAGTGAGTCTTCAGATATTTGAGCCCAGCTATCAACTCACTCCCACACCAGGCTTCCAGTCTTCCCATCTTCCCAGCTGAGGACCTTGACCTCAAAGAGCAAAGACAAGCCCAATCCTCCGTGCCCTGCTAGAATTTATTACCAACAGAATGGGTGAGCATAAGAAAAGATTGCTCGCTTTATGCCGCTAAGTTTGGGGTGGTTTGTTATTCCCCGATAGTATCTAAAACAATGAGATATACTCTCTTATCTGACCTCCATGAACCAACTAGCCATTGCTTCCCATACCCTGTTGAACATAATGATGACACCCACTCCTGCTGAACTCTCCAAAGCAGCAGGAAATCTTCTAGAACCTTGCCACATATGGTCTGGAACTAGCAGCACCATCGGGGGCACACAGAATTACACACCCTGGGGCCCCATCTCAGGCTTACTGAATCAGAATCTGACTTAAGATCCCCATGTGACTTACATGCACCAGAAAGCTTGAGAAAGAGCATTCTGTAGAGCATCCATGCATTTCTGTCCCCACCAGTTGCATTGAATGCCTAAGAGTCACCTGTATTGGTTCCCAAACCTATTTGTACCTATTAAATTTGCTACTGTAATTGATTCATTTCAACATCAGATAAACGAATGAAACTCAAGTGCATGAACATCTCTCAATATGTCTTACAGAAAATGGTAAAAGATTTAAAAAATCTTTTATCCTAGAATAAAAATTCTATTATGGACCGAATATTTATGTCTCCCCAAATTCATATTCAACCCCTAACTCCCAGGGAGATGGGATTTGGAGGTGGGGTCTTTGGGAGGTAATTAGGTTTAAATCAGGTCACAAGGGTAGAGCCCCCATGATGGGATTAGTGCCCTTATAAGGAGAGGAAGAGACAGAGAAAGGCCACGTGAGCACACAGGAGGTGGTTCTCTGCAAGGGCCCTCTCCAAGAACCAAATACATCGGTGCCTTGATCTTGGACTTCTCAGCCTTCAGAACTGTGAGAAATAAGTGTCTATTGTTTGTGCCATTCAGTCTACGGTATTTTGTTATAGCAGCCCAAGCAGACTAAGATTCTGTACTGATTCTTAAAGGGTAGTCTCCTGCCATACAAAAAAGCAATTCCACTTCTGGGTATATACCCAAAAGAATTGAAAGCAGGGACTCAATTAGCTATTTATACACTCATGTTCATAGCAACCTTATTTGTAATAACCAAAAGATAAAGACAATTCTGACACATGCTATCATATAAATGAACCCTGAAGACATTATGCTAAGTGAAATAAGCCAGTCACAGAAAGATAAATACTGCATGATTCCATTTATATCAGATTTCTAGGGTAGTCCAAAATTAGAGAGAAGGAAAGTAGAATGATGATTGCTAGCAACTGTGGGGAAAGGGGATGGGGAGTTAGTGTTTGATGGGGAGTTAGTGTTAGTTGGGAAAGATGAAAAAGTTCTGGAGATCAATGGTGGTGATGGTTGTACTACAATTAAATACACTTAATGCTACAGAAGTGTATGCTTAAAAATGGTTAGAATGGCAAATTTATGTATATTTTAAAAATATAGACATAAAAATTATCTTGTCCACAAAAAAAAATCTCTCCCCATTTATTCATGTCTTTTTAGCCCTTTGAAAGTTTTAAAAGTTTTAAAACTTTTCTCCATAAAAGTCTTTGGCAAAGACTTTGCAAAAGAAATTTAAAAATCAATCCCATTTACAACAGCATCAAAAATAAAACACTTATGAATAAATTTAACCAAGTAGGTGAAATATCTGTACACTGAAAACTATAAGACACTGGTGAAAGAAATTGAAGACACAAATTAATGAAAAAATATTCCATAACCATGGATTAGAAGACTAATGTTGTAATGACCATACTACCTAAAGCATTCTACAGATTCACCACAATCTCCATCAAAATTTCAATAGCTTTTTTCATATAGAAAAAAAAATCCTATAATTTTTGTGGAGCCATAAAAGGCCCCAAATAGCCACAGCAGTATAGAGAAACAACAATGAAGCTGGAGGCATCACACTTCCTGATTTCAAATTATATTACAGAGCTATAGTAATCAAAACAGTATGGTATTGGCATAAACTATATACACAGATCAATGGAACAAAATAGCCCTAAAAGAAACTCCCACATATATTCATTTACAAAGGAGCCAATTAATAAATGACAAAGGGGACAAGAATATATAACGGGAAAGAATAATCTATTTAATAAATGGTGCTGGGAAAATTGTACAGTCACGTGCAAAAAAATAAAATTGGACCATTATCTTATAGCATATACAAAAATCAACTCAAAAAGTGTTAAAGACTTGAACATAAGATGTGAAACCATAAAACTTCTAGAAGAAAACATATAAGCTCCTTGACATTGGTCTTAGTGTTAATTTTTTGGATTTGACACAAAAAGCAGAGGTAACAAATGCAAAAATAAACAAGTCAGACCACATCAGAATAAAAAGTTTCTGCACAGCAAAGGAAATCATCTACAAAATGAAAAGGAACGACAGGAAGAAATATCTACAAACTATATACTTATTTGATAAGGGGTTCATATCCAAAATATGCAAAGAATTCATACAACTCAATAGTAAAAATAAAAATTTTTAAATGAGCAAAGGACCTGAATAAACATTTTTTCTAAAGAAAACCTATAAATGACCAACAGCTAGATGAAAAGATACTCTACTTCATCAATCATCAGCGAAATGCAAACCGAAACTACAATGAGATATCACCTCATGCCTGCAGGGATATCTAGTATCAAAATGATAAACAAATGCTGATGAGGATGTGGAGGCAAGGGAATCCTCGAGCACTATAGGTGGGATTACAAATTGGTACGGCCACTATGGAAAACAGTATAGAGGTTCTCCCCAAAATTAAAAATAGAACTACCATCCGATCCAGCAATTCCACGTACAGATTTATAACCTAAAGAAATGAAATCACCGTCTCGAAGAGAGAGCTGCACTTCCACGATCATTGTAGCATTGTTCACAATAGCCAAGGTTTGGAAACAACATAAATGCCTGTCGATGGATGAAAGGGTAAAGAAAATATGGTACTTACATAATGGAATATTGTTCAGCCTTAGAAGGAAATCCTACCATTTTCAATAGCATGGATGAACCTGGACGACCTTATGCTAAATGAAATAAGCCAGACATAGAAAGACAAATACTGTATAGTATCACTTATATGTGGAATTTTTAAAAAAGGAAGAAAACTCAAACAGTAGAAAAGTGGTTGCCAAGGGCTGAAGGGTGGGTGGAGATAATAGAGAGATATTGGTAGAAGGGTATAAACTTTCAGTTATGAAATGAATAAGACCTGAGAATCTAATGTATAACACAGTGACTATAGTTAACTATTGTATAATTGAAATTTGCTGAGAGTAGAACTTAAATGTTCTCACACACATACAAAAAGGTAAATATGTGAGATAATGGATGTGATAATTAACCTGATGGGGGAATTCTTCTGCAATATGTATCAAATCATCACGTGTACACTTTAAATATCCCACAATTGTATTTGTAATTATACCTCGAAAAAAGCTGGGGGGTGGAAAACGATATGGAGGTTTCTCAAAAAACTAAGAACTGATCTACCATATGATCCAGCAATCTCTCTACTAGGTATTTACCTCAAAGAGTTGAAAACCCATATCCAAAAAGATATTTGCACACTGATGTTCATAGCAGCATTATTCATAGTGGCCAGAACATGGAAGCAACTGAAGTGTCCTGTGATAGATGATTGGCTAAAGAAGCTGTGGTACACATATACAACAGAATATTACTTAGCCATCAGAAGAAATGAAATACTACCATTCACAACAACATGGATGGACCTCAAGATAATTGTGCTAAGTGAAATAAGCCAGACAGAAAAAGTTACAAATTACACTTATATGTGGGATATAAACCTAAAAGCAACAAATGAACAGGATAAACAAACAGAGACTCATGGACACGGACTATAGACTAGCGGTTACCAGAGGGAAGAGGAGAGAGAGCAGGTAGATGGGCTAAAAGGGGTCAAATATGTGGTGACAGAAAGAAATCTAACTATGGGAGGTAAACACACATTGTAAATATATATATGTGTATATATATATAATATATATAGATGCCTTACTGATAAAGTGTACAGCTTTATCATATATATGTATATATGTATATAATATATATACAGATAGATGCCTTACTGATAAAGTGTACAGCTGAAACATTGGATTTCATTGACCAATGTCACCATTAAAAAGAATAATTTATCTTGAGGAAAAGAAAAAGCTGAGGGAAAACAGTCTTTTGAATTTACTTGGCTCATTTTTTTTTTTTTTATGGCATGTAACATTTATTTTCATTGTGGTTAAAACATTTAGCTGGATCTCCACCCCTTACCGTTGAGTGTGTCATACAGGGTTAACTACAGGCACAAGAGCAGTATGATCTCCAGAACTTACCCATCTACAAAGCATATTTTACACCTGTTGGATAACAACTCCCCTCCCCGCCCCCAGTCCCTGGCAACCACCATTCTACTCTCTATTTCTATGAGTTTGACTGTTACAGGGACCTCATATAGGTAGAATCATGCGGTATCCGTCCTTCTGTGACCGGCTTATTTCACTTAGCATAATGTCCTCAAGGTTGGCTAATTTCTCTTCACTTTTTGGTTTGTGTTGCTATTGTGATATTGTGCACTTAAAAAAAATGTTTTAAACCCTAGTTTGTCCTTATCTTTTCAGCCAAAGGTGTACAAACACCTTACCCCATCCCACATCCTTCCAGGTCCACTTTCCACCGGGAGTCAAATCCTTTCTGTTCTATTTTCTAAACCAAAGAAAACCTGATGGACAAATAAGGTATCAGTGATGTAATACTTGAGTGTTTAAAACACCAAAAAGAATGAGATAAAGAGTAAAAGAATGACTTCACACACACCCCAACAATTGGAAGAGAGAGATTTTGGACAGAAAAATAGTCCACTAACAGGGTCTCCCTTTTACTCAAACCACACAAGGATTTCATGAGTCTCATTGAAGACTCTGCCTAGTGTGACCATGTCTTCCTTGGTGACTCGAGTGTCTTGGAAAAGAGAAGGAAGAAATCTGCACTTCCTGATTCTGAGGTATTAACAGCTAGTTTTCATTCATCTAAGCAAGGTAGACAGTAGATAATGCAGGAACCCTATTAATGTGCTTATGAAATGTAATAGCAACATCCAACTATGTGCATGTTCCTTCTACCCTCCACCCTGGGGACCAACAGGCCTTGGCATCCACCTGCTTAATCCATCTGGATAGGAAAGACACCGATGTGTCCAGAACTGGGAGGGATTGCTAATCAGGATTGTTCTGATGGGAAGCTCTGTTACATTTTCAGAGAGACAATAAAGGAGCTCTAAGACTGTGATGTTTGCTCTCATCACTGGTGGGGAAGTAAGGTTAATGCACAAATTATTTTGCTTTTGTTCTCCTTTGTTTTCTTCTGACGAGGGCAGTTATAAGCAGGTAATAAAGGGCAGCTTTGTTAACAGTTACATACTGGCATGTCTGATGGAGGACCTGCTGTGGCATTCACCATCAACTTCACACACGTTTATAGCCTGAAAAGGAATGAAGACATCAGCACACATACCCAAGAGATGAGAAATACAGCGAATATCTAGATGAGAAATAATACAGTGAGCATCCAGGTCAGTGCTACCAATAGAACTTCTGGTGATGATGGTCTATATCTGTGTTGTCCAGTATGGTGGCCCGCATGTGGCCATTGAGCACTTGGAATGTGGCTAAAGAACCAGGAACTGAGATTTAAATTTGACTTTAATTTAATAGCTCCATACCACTATTGACTACCATAATGGACAGTGAAGACCCAGAAGATTTAGTTATTTTTTTTCAAAATGTGTTTTCTTTCCTCCCTAGTCTTATAATAATCCAGTGGTTCTCAGCCAGGGGCAACTTTGACCCTAAAACCCAGGGGATATTTATCATCATCTGGTTTTTTCTTTTGAGTTGTCATGCTGGGGGTGAGTTGCTACTAGCATCTAGTAGGGAGAGACCAGGGATGCTGCTCAACATTCTACGCTGCATAGGACAGCTTCTACCCCCTTCCCCAACAAAAAAATCATCAAGCCCAATGTCAGTAGCCCTGAGGCTGAGGACCCTGCCATAGGCCTTTTTCATAGTAAACAAAGCTTTTCCTAATTTGCACAATTGCTATCTTCATTTGATTTTTTTAAATCTGGTAAAAAAAAAGATCCATAAAATTTACCACCTTAACCCTTTTTAAGTGCCAGTTCAGTAGTGTTGTTCATTGTTGTACAACAGATCTCTAGAACTTTTTCATCTTTCAAAATGGAAACTATACCCATTTAATAGATATATATCAATGTCTGAGGGACTAGGTAGACATAAGGACTGGTCATAAACCATCTCTAGAATAATCCTGAGAGGCTTACAAGTGTCCCCTCAAGACAGGATTGTGACACATTCAAGGAGAGTAATTGGTCCAATACAGAGGACATGGTCATCATCACTCAGCTGACCCACAGCTATCACAAACACCGGATTTAGGAAAAGCACAACCAGTGTGGGCTACACATGCCTAAAAGCAAAGCAGTTTCTAGAGTCAGACACAGACACAACATCCGCTTGTACTTTCATGAGCTCTATAACAAAACAATTTGGAAAAAGAATTTTTAGGATAAAAGTTCATCTAGATAAAGCTTTTCAGAAACACACTCTAAAAAACCAAGAGAATTGTGTTAAAGTCTTTTAAGCATCCCAGCTTTTGGGTTCTCTTTTGAGACAACTTATTCTCCTGATTGAACAATTATTTCTCAGCTTTGCATCTGAAATCAAACCTGTGATTAGGAGGAAAACTTTGGGTGTATATAGAAGTTGCATAGGGACCTAAATTACCATTGAAGTTGTATTAATTTAAAATTTCAGTGAAATTTTATAAATAGTTTAATAGAAAACAATCTTACTTGCTTAGTTCAGCGTCCCTAGCACACACTGGTCACTTGCTGTAACATGGTCTGTATTTAAGAGCCTGTGTACAAGTGTACCGTTTTCATTCTCAGTGTCAATCAAGCATGTCATGGGGTTTTTACTCTGTGGCTCCATGGAATGATAGCTTCAAAATCAGGGGCTTTTGTACTTTTCAGGTGCAGATTAATTTCTGAAATGTAGAGCCCTCTCCAGCCCCTAGTCCAGACTGTGAGTGATGACTTTCTTCCTGGTGATTGGTGAACAGCAGATACTGGTTTTGATAATGAGCTCTTTCCACTGGGCACATCTGCCGCATCCCCAGGGCCTGCTCCATTGTGAAGTTGCTCTTGAAACAATGTGGAATTTGGGCTAAGGACGCTGAGAGAATATGTTCGTATATACCCTTGGTAGGTTTCAAAGCACACAGAAGGGGCTGCAGAATGTCACATAGACTAGGTGGTGAAATACAGGCATTCTGGAGGACCCGAGCGTCCTAAACAAGTCAGGCGCTAGGACCTCCACAGTGTTCTTCAGTCGAAGTTGGGGAGGTAGGGGAGGTCTTTTTGTCCGTTACACCCAGGCATGTAATCAGCGATTGTTCCTATTGTGAGTCCCAGATTCACCATCTGTATGCTCCAAAGGGGCTGGGTGATTGTTAATACCCCGTCCCTATGGGATTAATCTGCAATTTCACACTGAATGATTTTTAAGTATAATTTGTTACAATGATACAACATTACCATTTCTAAAACAAACAGTCAGGATTGTTACCTCATAAAGCGGAAAGTGTCCAGGACGTGTTACATTGGAACAAGTTTGTGCTGTTTTATGTTCATTCCACTTTAGACACAAGTGGAAAGATATGGGGGGTGGAAAAAAAACTCAGTCCAGAACCTTAGGAAGGGGTCTTAGTAATCAAACAGGCCACTTTTTATTACTGAGGAACAAGGTCTGAACGTTCAATAGTGATGAGGCTGAAAGAAATCTGAGTAGTCTTAAAACCACTGAGTTGTTTGGTTTGCAAGATAAAGCTGCTTGCGATGAAAAATCTGAGTTTGGATTCTTTGTTGAGCAAAGTACTGTTAAAGGCCTTTTTGTGGACAAAGGAGGAGCCCCCAAAATCTGTCTGTGCCAGCTTGAAGCATGCGAACAATTTATTCCTTATCACCAGGCACTCTTCTTTTTCATGTGTTAAATGAAAATTAACTTCCAAAGCTGAAAGTCTCTTTTAAGGAAAGGGTTTATTAAGCACAAAAAGACCAGGTCCTGGGGCATGAAGTCTGAACCAGTTGTTGGATGTTTTTTATACATCAAGAAGGGGTCGGGGCAGAGAGATGTAAACCGTTCTGGAAGAATTTACATTAGCTATAGACAAAGGGGGTAGGAGAAGGTGATGTGGAGCCAGCTCTGGGATAGGCACAGAGTCAGCAAAGAAGGAGCGACGTCCGCTGCTATGAATTAGTTGTGGGCAGCAGATTGGAAAATTCATGTGCAAATAAGGAGAGGCTCCTGGGGTCAGGATAGGGAAGGCTTCTGGGGTTAGATGGCGCCTGGCTGTTTTCTCTTTTGGAATCACGGAAATAGCTACCTGGAAGTTAATCCTAAATTCCAACAGATTTACAGGAATGTGAGAAGTCTTTTGTTAGACCTGGTCCACAGCTATTAACAAGCTAACTGTTCTGTCTCTTTCTCTCACGCTCTGGCCATTGTGATTTAATTTAGAACATCTCAGAAGTTTTTTCTTATCACATGTCTTGGTTTATGACACAAAGGATATCACTCCAATCAAGTTATAACAGTGAGATTTTTTTGTCTAAGGAGCCTTATATTAGATTGAAACAATTTTCTTTTCCTGAACTTTTTATAGTCGGTTCAAATTTTCCTTTGAAGGACCAGACGACTGAGATGTTAGATCCAGTTAGAGTTATATAGCGGTCTGCACAGCCAGTTTTGTTCAACTGCATGTTTTATTACAATTTACCCCATGAACCAAACGTGTGATTTCTATGAGGACAGTTTGGAGAGGCAGCCATCCCCTGCAATGCAGCTGTATCCTGGGCAGAGGGACCTGCTCTATCCCAAGATGTGTATCATAAAGAGATGCCTAAAGCAACCTGTCCATCAAAAACTATTTGGTGCAGAAAAGTAGGAGGGAGGAGTTCTACACACTACTTCTTACCCAGCCCCTGACCCCATCAAATAGAACAAAGTGAGTGAGCCTAAGGCTACAGAAACACCAGCCTCACAGCATAAGAACCAGGCAAGATGTCCAAAGCACTTATCACACTGTCGAGCAAAGTAAGTTGTCCAAAAGGATTGTTTATCTTTATTAGCTACTGACAATCTCTCTGAGGTTTATGGTAGCAATATGGGCACTAAGAACATTTTGCTTTTGTCTTCATTCTGTCATAAGGAAAAATGGACCAGTGAAAAACATATTTAAAGATAAATGGTACAGATCTAGGCATGGGGGTTGGGTGATAAGCAGTGGTGGGGCCTGTAGCACACTAAGAGAGCATATGACCATCCCTCAAACTGGGCGGCATTCAGTCCCAACTGATGGCTCTCTTGTGGGATTGTGGGCCGAGTATGGCCAACTTTAGATGTTTCAAGACAAGCTAGAAATCCCAGCTTGAAGAATTTTTAAATGTTGGCTTCCAATTCAAAGTGGTGTGCATGTATGTGTGTTTGTTTGTTTGTTATTTTGTTTGTTTTTTAGTCCTTGAGCCAAACAAAGCCTGTCTGTGGCTGTGTGGCCTGCAGGCCCCTGGTTCAAGATCCTTGATAGAAAAAGACATATGAGGAAAACAGAATACAGAACAGAGTGTCAGTGACTGTTCTGTCTAATAATGTAGACTCAGACTAGATGTGGAATTATAAATTGTGCCCATAATATAGATCTAGACGCTGGAACAATATCCCCTGCATAAAGCAAGCCATAATCCTTTTGCTGTAGATGGTCATGCCTTTAATTTGTAGAAAACACAACGTCTGTGAAGCCCAATAAAGCAAAGCATGATAAAACAAGGTGTGCCTGTGTACAAATGAGCCAGATTAAATCAATTACAGATTTCAGAGCTGAGACAGTTATCCCCAGGGACTGCTGAATGGAATTCCCTGGTTGATAAGAGCTTAGATTAGTTCGGACTTGGATAGAGGCAGAAGGACCTTGAATGTTTTAATGCCTGAAACAGCATTGTCTTAAGGGAGCATAAATTAACTTCTTCCTGGATGCCAGGGAAAGGCTGGGTCAAACCTTTCCAATGACTCGAGAACTATTTGGGAAACCCAGATTCTATTGGTTTAAAAAGTTGGACAGCTTCCCAAAGTAACTCAATTGATCCCTCCCTTTATCCAGGAGAATCTAGCTACAGAACAAGGAGGACTGCCTTTAGAAATACAAAACTACCTGAAACTGTCCTAATAGGTGCTGCCTACAAGCCTTATACAGCCCTGAAAGATGGGTGATGTTATTCCTTTCATAGAGATGAGAAATCAAAGATACAGGGAAAGACTTACCCCAAACTCCTCAGCTAGGGAGGGACAAGGGAAAGACAGCACTGAGACTTGAACCCTGGTTGGCCTCCCGGCTGGCCATGATGAAGCCCTTCTCTCACAGTGTAGTCTCCACACTTAAAGAGTCTGTGAAGAGCGGTTTTGAGTAATTCACAGGGAACTGCTATGTTAAGAAGACAGGGCTCATTCATGTTCCAAAAATAAAAGGTGCTTAAGGTTAAGATGATGCCAAACAAGTTGCTAGATCTTTTTTGATTCAGATTATGTTTTTCAGGGCCTGGCGAATATCAGTTAGCATTATAAAAATGTAGATAATACGTAATACTGGCCAAGAGAAGGCCAGCTTTTAAAAACGTTTTTACTGTAGGTGCCCATTTTAGTCTCTAAATTCTTTGTTTTGTGCCTTTAAAGTTAAACCAAACAGAAAGATGACTGCCCAACAGTTTCACTGTGGTCATTACCAGGACAGACACTAGAATTAAATAATCCTGTATCAAGTCTTTTCTCAAAGTATTTATTTTTGCACTTATATATTACTGCAATTAGATATAAATTTAATATTTGTTAAAGCGACAGGAACTAGATTGTTCACAGTCAACAGAAAATATGCCATTTATGTATATGGGCTTGGCACTGAAGTTCAAGGATGAGATCTAGAATACCATAGAACTTCGGCACTGGGTGGACCTCAGAGGTCTAATCCAAGTTGTCTCAAGTTTGTGAATCCCCCCCACCTGTGCTCATTCTCTCCTGGGTCGATGGCACTTTCTACCATCAGAGAAAACAGGCCAGCCTGGAATCACTCTAATTGTTAGAAAGGTGTTCCTTATATTGATGAAAATAAGTCCTGGAACCTACAACCTGGTGATCTTAACTGTTTTTGTGGCGTCACAGACAAAAACAAACCTCTGGTTTTTATTTCATTCAAAAATGAAAATCCTCAGAAGAAAATAACTTTGTCATAAAGGAACGCCTAGACATATTGCCAAGACTGACGACTAAATGAGATTATAATAAAGGGATGCAGAAAAAAATTTGGAAAAAAACAAAGATCCTGCTACTTGCTTAGTGCACATTCGTGGGTCACACTCTTTAATAGGCTTAATATTATTAGCTACCAACCACCCTTTGGAGGAGTAGGACAGGACAATGGTTGAAGTGGATCTGGGAGGAGGCAGGAGGATATCATGGAGCAACAAAACCATTATAGGATTTCCTTCCTGGTAACATCCAAGGGTTTAACATCCTTTTGTTAAATAGGATGTGTGACAATCATAAGCGGTAGTTCCTCTACAAACGCGCTCCCAAAGAGAACCCTGATACACTGATCGGTCATGCTAAGAGGAGCAAAAATCGGTGACCAGTGGTCTTTCACCGTCTCCCACAGGTGAAAGCAAAGTCTGTGCTCCCATCTTCAGAAGCTATGTTTAGACATTACACAGCGGCTTTGCAGTGCTTCAGATCCTTAACCTCATGAAATCAGAATCGGAAATTACTTTTTAGAGGTGGCATGACCCTTGGAGAGTGAATACTGCATAAGTGTTCCATTGAGAACTTTCTCGTAAGAGAATGCAACTTCAGCAGTTTCTAGCAACTGACAAAATGAGAAAAATATTTTTAAGCCTGTAAACCTCCAGAGTATGTATTGTGTGCCAGTCACCGCCCAGGGTGTTGCAGCCTCAAGGGACTGTTCCAGTATAATCCTTCAAGAAAAACATCTTGATATATTTCTGCTTCATTGACATGGCCTTCAGTTCGCTATTCCAACCAGTGATCAGAAAAGAGAACTGATTATTATTACAAATCGTATATTTCGAACTACACCTCCTTCCCCTCCTCACGACCAGAAAACACTCAGAATAAGCAAAATGAATAAATTAATGAATGAATGTTAAGAACTTAGGATAAAGGACAAGAAATGGTTCTGGCCTGTAATAAGATCAAGCTTCTTCTTGATCAAAGAAAGCTTGCTTTAAACGAGTTTAAAGTGAGTTAGTAGTTTTGTAGTTTTTAATCTTTCAATATGAACACTGTAGCTACAGATTGCATATGAGAAACTGGTCTTGCCACTTATGACTGAGCTGTTTTAAGCTTATCCTCAACATCATAAACAAATATTTCTTACATAGCCACAGATACCCTAGCTCTGAACAGACCAGGGAGATAACCATACCACTCTACTATCAAAACTTCAGAAATACAACCCCGAACTAGAGGATTTTTAACTACATCAAACCACAGAATAAACAGAAAAGCCACATACCTATCGCTTTTGCTCCCTTTTGCAAAAGTCTGATGAACTGGTTTTCTGTTTAGCCTTGTGGAAATCTTGCTACCAGGGAAGCAGCTTCCTCTGCAAAAGTGGGAACCATTTGAGACTTTCCCCAGCCAGAAATATATGCTAAGGTACTATATAGCTATGGAAACAGGTAAACTTCATATTCTTTAATTTAAGAAAAAAAGAAAAAAGGGTGTTGGTCATCTTTACCTCAGTAAAGAGATCACCTGGTTCAGGTAGGTGCCGACACTTACTTGATCATAGAATCAACCTGAGACACTTGTTAAAAAGTAAAGGATTCTCAGCTCTTCCCTTTTATGGTTCTGATTTCACCCCCAGATGACAGAATTCAGAAGGCTTGAGAAATATCATACATTTATAAAAGGGACAAAAAATACATTAATCTAAAAAAAAGAAGTGTTTCCGCTAAGTACTTGATTTTCAAAATAACTCCAACAGTAGATGTTTGAGTGACAATATTTTCAGCAACCAATCCTGAAGTGAAGAACTCAAAATCTCAATTCTTCAGTGAAATGACCACAGTTGCCAGCCAAAAATTCAGGCAGAGAAGCCAAGTTTGCAAGGAAAAGAGGGGGCTTTGAGGGCTGCTCAGAACATCCTAAGTTTCTATTTTTTTTAAATGTATTTTAATGAAGGGTCCTTGCTCTTCCTTTCCATAATGCATGAGCCTACAGAACTCACAGACCGAATGCCTCTTATTTAAAAAAGCTGTATGGAATCCAACAGCTTTCAGGAGGCTTTCTTTACAAATATAAAAATTATCCCGTAATGAAAAGGACTGTTATTTCAAAGGGAGGTCGTCAAGTCGCCCCATTTACTTACGACTCCATTAAAAATTAATGGAAATAAACCCAAATGCTTTGAGTATGTCCAACTTAACTGGTGAATTAATTGTAGGCTATTCAGAGACACGCAAAACATTGTAAACTGCCTTTATAATCATCAAAATACAACATGTAAATATATGCAGGTTGGAGAGAGATGAAAACTGAGAAAGGTTTATGACCATGACCTTAACTAACATCCGTAAATTACATCACCTCCCCCAGAGAATGCAAGCTGATCTATTTACTCCAGGAAGAGAAGAAAAGAGTAAGGGCTCCCAGGTGCTACAAGAAAACCATTCAGGACATGGACCAGCGCCAAGGTCACAGCTCACCTGAATGGAAAATGAAATCCAGGTACACCCAGGAAAGGCTTCCCAGCCACAGGTGCGGATACAGGATTTCCCTGCCTGCTACCGGATACATAACACATATCATGAGGACAGCCTCAAGAAACTTAAAACTTGAATGCAGGGGTCTGACATCCACATGCAGGCACATGGCCTGTGAAGTCTCCAAGACCTAGGTTCGAGTTCCGCCTCTGCCAGTTCCTGGCCGGCTGCCCTTGGCTCATTCATTATGGCTCAGAGAGTCAGTTTCCTCGTCTGCAAAAAGGGGCCCATCTTAGTCCCTGAGGGGCTGGTGTGAACAATAAACGAGGCGGCAGAAATAAATAAGTAAATAAAGGGTGAATGTGCCTATTATTATTGTCGTGACCATGGCAAATTATTCCAAAGGAGGCTCAAGAGCGAGGAGGCCGGAAATGCAAACTTTCTCAGGGGATCAAGCTAATCAAGCCCCCTAAGGGAACTGGGGAGACCTTTGTCCGCGCCCGGCCCCGCCCGCTGCCCGCGGTCCGCGCCACCTTTCCCGCGGCGGGCGCCGGGAGGGGCGGGGCGGCCGGCCGCGCGGGCCCGGCGGCGGGGAAGGCGGGAGCGCGGGCGCACCCGCGGGCCGCAGCCCCCAACGGCTCGGCTGGCTGGGATCGCGGCTCCGAACCCGCAGTGTCGCAGCCTCCACCGCAGCGGCAGGCCGGGGCCGCCGCCCAGCACCGCGGCGCTCGCTCGGGGCCCGCTCACTCTCCACGTGGGCCGGGGGTACGCAGCGCGCAGACCCCGGGCGACCCCGCACCCGCCCGCCGCGCTGCGCCCGGCCCCCCCTCGCGGCCCCGGCAGGTGGAGACGCCCGGCGCGAGCGCTCCCAGCCCCGCGGTCCCCTCCCGCCCCGCCTCGCGCGCCAGACCGCGCGGGCGCAACTTTCTTAAAGGGACAGGTGGCCGGAATCCGAATCTACCTGGGGCCGCGATTCGGCCTCCCGTCCGGTTGTCCCTCCTTTAGGGGAGAGACGAGGTTGCAATAGATCTCTCTACCCAACCACCTACTCCCCACTGCCCCAACCCCGACGCAGTGACGGATTGCAAGTTTTAATGCACCCAGCATCCTTTTGCAATTTAAGTCTTTTGGCCTAAATCTCCCTTTTACTGCTACTTAACGCAGGTTCGCAGGCATGCAGTTGCTGCCACTGTGGGCAGAGTGTCCCTACCCTGGAGCCCCACCCCACCTGGAGTCCCGGGGTGTGCAAAGCTTGGTGCTGCTGGGATACGCCCTCTGCAATCCCCTTGACCCTGCCCTGTAACTGACCCTAGGGGAAAAAGCCCCCCGCACGGCTACTGCGCATGCTCTGAGCTGGACAGCTCCAGAGAGGGAAATTTAAAAACGGTTCTTGCTGCGACGGCGGCCAAATTGCAGAACGCGAGGGGCGAGCGCGAGGGTGTATCCCTCCGAAACCCTCGCCCGCCCCAGGAGCGCCGGTAGCGGCGGCCCGGCGAGGATCTGCTCCAGGTACCGCCTTTCAGGGTCGACTTTGCTCCCTCCTCCCGGACAGTGCCCTGCATTGCATTTCCAGGGTGGAGACAGGCGCAGGAGCTGCGGGGGGCTGCCTCTCTCCGCTCCCCCATTTTCCTTCTGGGGAGTACCTGAATGACTTTTGGGGCTGCTCTGAGAGTTTATGGTGGGGTTCTGTGTACGTTTCAGGCTCGGAGTTTGAAACACTTAGGGACGATTTCTTTTTTTAAGGCTGTGTTTGTGTGTGGCCAGGGTGGGGTGGGGGTTGGATTGGTTTTCCGACAAGGGCATGTGGCATTTCTGAAGGCATTCCTAGGGCGGGAGCCATGTGGGATTATTCCCTTTGCAAGTGGGAATTGGGCTTCCCCAGAGATACATACGTGACACATCAAGCCGTCCTTTTTCATTTATTTTTTATTTTCAAAGTGATCATAACTGAGCTGCGGTTGAACATACTAGGCTTGGAAGGGAATTTGATTTTTCTGATTTCTACTTTGCGAACCCACGTTTTCCAAGACTTGACATTTAGATTCTAGAGCTTCCCTCTGCCCTTCCCCCATTAATTAGAAAGAACCTGGAATTTCATTCTATTCTCTTTATTTGCTTCTAAAATCCTGAAGAATTGCCCTGGGAAAGTGACCTGTGACGCCAAGCAATATAGTTCGTTCTTTCTTTTCTTTTCTTTTCTTTTCTTTTCTTTTCTTTTCTTTTCTTTTCTTTTCTTTTCTTTTCTGTTCTGTTCTTTTTTTTCTTCCTTCTTTCCTTCCTTCCTTCCTTTTTTTTTCTTTTTTGAGTATTCTGTTAGTTGTTTAAGCTCCATCCCTTTCTGAATTGTGGGAAAACTGTGGGTTTCTGCCCTGTCCACATCGTTGCTCATGGGAGCTTTGTTTTCTGCTTGTCTTTCCCCAAGGAGATGATAGAAAGTGACATCTCATCCATAATGTCAGGAATTATTCGAAACTCAGGGCAAAATCACCACCCCTCTCCACAGGAATACAGGTGAGGGCTTCAACAATAACAAACAATATATTTTGTAATTGTTTAAAGTGTATATGTGCTGTTTATGGTTTCTGAAAACTATGACATTAAATTCTGAGATTTTGCGGGAGATATAGAAAGTCTTGATTTCAAGGTTGGTCTCTCTGAGGGTGTTGTGCCCATGGGCTTGTGGCCTGGGGCGGTGGGACCACTGAATCCCCGCAGACTTTTGTCCCCTCCAAGAGAGGTCCTCTCCTGGGTTAGAGACTGGGTTATGATGTGAATGTTAAGATAACAAAAGCAGCTGTTGCCTTCCCTCCAATGGTCCTAATGAGGCTCCAGGAAATTCCCCCAAAACTTTTTTAGGGGGTGAGGGATTGACTTCTTTTCTCCTTGGATGTTGGAAAAATTGTGAATTAAAATTCCTGGGTTCTTAGCCTGGTTGTATGACTTTCAGCAAGTCCCTTGCCCTCTCTGGGCCGCTCCTTCTTCAGTTAATGATGCTCTTGAATTAGATGGTCTTAAGGTCTCTTCTAGGTCTCCTTTATTTGAAGATTAAATTAGATGGAGACTGAGGCCAAAATAAATTATTTCTTGAGACCAGATGAAGTGAGATACAAGCATGTGTATCTTTTTCATCTTTTTTATCTTCAAACCTCAGACCTAGAGAACTGGGACTCTGGGTAAACCGGTCCAGCCCCCTTCTTTTACAGATGGGGAAACTGAGGCCAAGAGAGGAGAAGGGGCTTGTCCAAGGTGACACAGTAAATAAGAGAGAGGAGAAGAAAAAAGGAAGGAACTGGAGTTCCTCTCAGCTTCTCTCCCTCAAGCACGGGGTCCGGGCCGGGGTGGGCTACACTGGTTCCCAGCCTTCCCTACCCCATGGCAAGCACCATACTCACGGGTTGAAGGGTACAACCCAGTTATGGAGTGGCGACAGGACAGAGGCTGGCCTGGGAATAGCAGGCTGTCACCTTAGACCACCCCCACGGACCCCCGGGGCCACTACAACTCACCAGCAGTGCCTTGTGGGGCAACCACAGAGGGCCGCTGCTTCCTGAGAGCTGTGGGTCCGGAGGCTGCCTTCTGAGACCCAAATAAGGACACACAGTCAAACGGGAATTTGCCGTGTGTGGAGCTGGGATCCCAAATGTGGGCCAGGCACCCAGCAGTTTGTAAGCACCTACTGCCCTCACTCACTTCAGCCTGGGAGGTTGCTTTGATGAGTCCTGTTGTACAGGTGGGGAAACTGAGGCTCAGAGCAATGAAATGGCTTTTCCCAAGATCATACAACCAAAGACCTCTGGGCTTCCCTCCAATGCTGAATGGGTTTAAATAATGACAGGTGAAGTGGGAGCAGCCTAAGGGTTAGGAGCTTGGGCTCTGGAGTCAGAGTCCCAGTTCTCTGGCTGTGTGGAGCTCTCTGAGCCTCAGTTTCCTCATCTATAAGATGAGGATAGAAATAATACCCACTGCATGGGTACTATGTAAAGATTAAATAACTATTTCTGACTCTGCTGCTTGCCGATTGTATGATCATGGGCAAATCCTGAGTGCCTGCCTGGCCTTTCTTACCCATGTGGATTCAGGGCTGTCTTCTTATATTAAAGAGCTAGCATATCCAGAAGGCAGAATAACATCATCATCATCATCATCATTATAACTGGTGGTGTCTTAACACTTCAGTAGCTGCTGGCCCTGTGCCACAACCACCCCATCAGAGTAGCGCCCGCCATTGTGCCCATGTAGCAAATGAGGAAAACAAGCATCGACCAGATCAAATGGCTTTCATAACAAGATGACACAGCTAGTTATGGGTAAAGTGAGAACTTGAACCTCGCTCGGGCTATCGCACCCAGAAGGTATTGTGGCTACCACACCCCATCGGTGAAGAGCACAGGTGCAAGAACAGAATAAGTTGCTCTACCACCTTGCAACTGCGTGACCCAGAACGAGTAAGTCACTGACCCTCTCTGTTCCTCAGTTTCTTCATCTGTGCAGTGGAACAATGAGAGGACCCAATTCACAGGTTATTGAGAGGATTCTGTGCCTCCATCTAGAAAAGGACTGGAACAGAGTGCTTTCTCATGGAGGGGGAGCTTTAATGATCATGCAGCCACCCCCCTGCCCCTTCCAACCACTCCCATTTTTCTCCCCACATAATAGCCCTGAAGAAGTTTATGGGCTTCTGATCCCCCCTCCCACATCTCCATGAACATTTCCAAGGACCGCTCATGGCTGCCGGTCCCGCCTGGTTCCAGCCCCCATGCAGCCCTCCACTAAGCTGCCTGCCACTCCATCCCCAGGGGCCAAATTTGGCCGTTAACTTTCAATGGCTGTGTGCAGGGAGGTGGAGGGAATGGCAGCAGCTGGAGGCTGCCCTGTCTCCAGGGAGCTGTCGGGAGTCAGTGTCCCAGCCTAGACAGCAAACTGGCTGCACTCTCCCCACCTGCAACACAGTGGCCAGGGGCCAGGGGGTGGGGGCAGCCCTGACCTCCTGGGCAACAGCAAACAGCACTTGCTCAATGTGGGTTAGCCAGCTTCCCCTTGGCTCAAAGGCTAGGAGAGGAGTCCACTCTTAAAGGTACTGAAAAATGGAATTATTAAGCACCTATTGTGTGCTAGGCACCTGCTAAGTTCCTTAGCAAGTGCACTACCCCATTTCATCTTTATAAAAACAACCGTGATATAGGTATTGGCAATATCCCAATTTACAGCCAAGGATGCCAGGGCCCGGAGCCATGACTTGCCCAAAGGCATGCATTGAGGGAGAGTCAGAACTGCAAATATTAACTACCTGCCCCAACTTTTGGAATCTGTTCTAGAGGTCAAGTCCAACAACCTCGTTTTACAATTTGGGAAACCGAGGCCTAAGGAGGCAAGAGAAGGCAGGCTGCTGGCTGCTCGGACCCCCATGTGGCTCAGTGGTTCTCCTTATAAATCCTTGTGTCCCAGACCCTTAGTCTCTCCTCTAAGAAATAAGGTGACTTTGGGCAAAACCCTTCTCTCTGGAAGGTAGTTTCCTCATCTTTGAACCATACTGCAGGGTGCATACTGTTGGGTGGGTGGATGGTTCAATGAATATTGTGAGAAATAATATGTCCATGGAAATGCAGGAAGGCTGTACGCTTGAAGGATGACAAAGTCCTGTTGCATGGTCCAGGACAGGCAGACACCACCTGACTGCCCTCTTAAGCCCCCACTGAGCTGTGTAAGGGGTTGGTTTAACGCCCATATCAGTGTGGTTCCACCCATGAGCCGTAACCTCCTTGCAGGGGGTGTGGGGGCTCCATCTGTCAGGGGCGTGACTATCCCAATATCCTTACAACTCTTCACCCTTAGGGTGCCAGAACAGCTCCTCAGGGTGCCTGTGGGCAAGGAAGAGAAGTAGCTTTCCTGAGGTTTAGCCCTCCTTTGGGGGTCTTGTGGTTCCACTCCCATAAATGTGTGTGTTCATGAGTGTGCGTGCGTGCATGTGCACACACGCACAGACACACACATACACCAAGTTCCAAGCCAATTCCTAGAAAGGGAAATTTCTCTTTTCGAAATTCCTAATCAAATCATTTCACATTATGCTTGCTCTTGGCCCAGCTGGGAATTTCTGAGCTTGCTAAATTGCTTTTGATTTTCTTTTTCCTGGAAACAATTACAAAGGCTATTATAAAAGATATGTTAGCTAAATAAACACCTCTGTGAAATGCTTAATCCTTTTTGTGTAAAAATTGGATTAGAAATAAGAACAGTTTGTGGTGACGTAACAGTTTCTTACTAACCACATCTGGAGAAGGCAGGTGAAATTTCCTCTTGTAACCAGGGCAGATATGATGTCCCAGGGAGGGCTGCATGTGCCTCTGCACTGCTGAGATGGTGAGCTGAACCCTAGGGACAATATCTTCTGGGCAAACCCCTCCCAGGGACCATGCAAGTCAAGAGGAAAGAACACAGTGGGAAGGAAGAAGGAAATGTAGTTTCTGTACTTACTGTATGCAGGACCCTGTGTTACAGTTTCTCTGATCTTATTCTCATGACTGACCCCTGTGGTTGAAATCATTATTGGTCCATTTTATAGATGAGGAAACTGAGGCACAGAGAGGGGAAGTGATTTGCCTAAGTTCCCACAGCTGCAAAGGGGTTGAAATGGGATCTGAACCCCAAAACGGATGGTCCTTCCACTGCACAATTGCTGTATCAGCTCTGAGGAACACCAAGCTAGGAAATAAAGGGTTTGATGTAGGCTCTAGACTTCAGCTCTGTAGGCAAAGATCCCCACAGAAACTGTAATCCATGCACAAATATGCGTGGCCCTGTGTAGGCCCTTGCCAGCTCCTCAGCAAGTGCATCTTCCCATTTTCCCTTTACAACAGGACAGCGATCATGGGGTCCAGTTCACTTTGGGTGCAATCAGGTATGAGACAAAGTCATTCCTGTCCTCTAGGAGTTTAGCATCTAGAAGGTAGAGGTAGATGAGAAGAGACACCTGAGTAAAATTAATGGGCGATCTCAGGAGTCTATGCTGTGTGTAGACACTAATAGCCTGAATCATTCCAGGTGATGAAAGACTGGGAGACTGGTCTGGGAGGGCTTCCTGCGGTGTGTAAGCTGGGCAGGAAATGAATAGAGATTGGGGAATGCAAGATATGTTAGGGCTGAGCTGAGGGATCCTTCCTCCCTCTCCTACTCCAGCAGGTATGTAATAAAGCCGAGAAGATGCCAGGCTTTGTGCTGAGTGGTGAAAAAAACAGAGGGCGTGGCATCCTTGCTCCCTTAGAGTAGAAAGAGTAGAAACACATATATAAATGAATACTTTGTTGCAAAATGCTAAATGTTCTGCAGAACACAGGAACAACCACTAGTGTTAGGGGGTGGCCAGGAAGGACTTCTCTGAGGAGGGGATGTTTAGGTTGAGACCAGAAGCATGAGAAAGAGCCAGCCATGAATGAGTGCATGGAACAGCATTCCAGGCAGAAGGAATGGCAAGTGAAAAGAGAACTTAGAATGTTTGAGGAACTGAAGGATAAGCAGGTTTGCTAGAGCAGAGGGGATGGGAGGGAATAGAAGGGAAAGGGATAGCTAGGGGCCAGGTCATGGCAAGAAGCTGGACTCTTACTCCCCTGGCTGGTTTTAAGGACAGTGACAAGTTCTGATGCCCCTTTTGAAAGGCCACTCTGGCTGCTGAGTGTTTCACAAACACTTCTCTAGCGCTTGAGCCAAACACTGTGCTGTGCTCTTCCTGTGGTTTACTTACTAAGAGGCAAGCCCCGTTATCACCTCTGTTCCACACACAAAGAAACTGAGGCTCAAAGGCATTGAGTCATTTGCCTAAGGAGCCCCATTAGGAGTGGAGCCAGAAGTGGACTTCAAGTTTCCCTGGCCTCGCCCCTCCCGTGCCCTGCTCTCCCAGCTCATCTTCCATCCCTCCAGCAACGCGACTGATTAATTAAGGGCATGGTTAATTAACATTGTCGGATTGGTCCCTCGATTAGTATAGGACGGCACCACAGACTCCAGTGGTGTCTCACTTTGCCCAGGGCCACTGCAGAGTCCCCTGCCCATGGAGGCACCTAGAAAATTTTTCTAAAATTGGTATGATGACAATTTGCCCTTCCTGCCCACAGCCAAAATGGCAGAGTGGCCCAGTGAGGAGGCTGCTGGATGGGCGCTTTAAATCTCAGCTCCTTTGCTGACAAGCTCTGTGGCTGAGGGGCTTCTCTTCCCCTCTCTGGGCCTCAGCCATCCCACAGGCTGTTGGGAGATGGGGAAGGTGCAGAGCTAGGAAGGTGAGCAGGAAGGTAGGCTCGCCACGGGGCACACTTCCCCTCCTTTGTGTTTTAGGTCAGTTAGAAAGTGCTCTTCTTGGACAGAGAGGGAGATTTGTCTGCTTTCCAGAACAAGGCCTGGCAGTTAGGAGTTCAGGAAATATTTATGGAATGAAGCAGATGCTTACTGAGTGCTGGACACTCTGCTGGTCGCTGTCCCCACCAAGGCCGCTTCACACTGAATCCATACTCTTCAGAGGATGTTTACAAAAATATAAACTGCTACCATGAAATGCACATTGACATGCTGGACGCTTCACCTTCATTGTCTCATTTACTCTTCACAATATCCCGTGAGATGGGTACAGGTGTCAGCATCCCCATATTACAGATGAGCAAACTGAGGCAGATGCCTGCAGACAAGTCCCACAGCTATTGAGTGACAGGATGGGATTCAAACCCAGGCCTGGCTGATCCTAGAGCCTACACTTGCAACCAGAACACTGAATTGCCACAAAGAGAGCAATGAGGGACCCCATGGCCCATGGTCCCCAGCTGAGATGTGCTCAGGATGTGGCATTGCTGAGGGCTTGGGCCTTCTGATGAGCCCAAAGCCCTCTGAGCAGAACTCACAAGGGCACACAGGGAATGCATGTGGCGGTAAGCACATAGGAGGCACCCAGAAGATGGTGGCTGGATTATGACACTGAGGACATAGCGTTATTCTGTTGTTGATTTTCCCAGGATGCCGCTTTGCTCCTAGCTGGGGTGTACCCTCTCTTGGACAGTCCATGCTCTGACCCCTTCAGAATGGGGCTAAACCCTTCAGCTTCCCCCCACTGCCTGGCAGAGGTGGGCTGTCCAGCTCTACATTCCCCACCCTGGGTGGACCTGAATGTTGTGGGTTCTAGAGAGATGGAAGGGGCTCAACCCCTTGCATTCCAGGTGGGGAACCTGAGGCCCAGGGAGGGTCAGATGGGAGGTGCTAGGGCAGGTACCTGGGCCGCTGGCAGGAGGCTGCTGAGGCAAGTTCACCCGGCATGGCCTCACCTTTCTGACCTGTGAGAGGGGGTCATGATACCCCTTGGGATGTGTGTATGTTTTAACAATAGAAAGACGGATGTGGCTGAGCTTCGAAAAGGAAGAAGTGCCTCTGTGTGGGGCGGGGAGCTGTGGATGAACTACTGAATTCGGAAGGGAACTCTGAATTCTCAAATGTCTTTTCATTTTCTTTTTGTCCAAAAAGCTCTCCACTTACTAATGAGAACCGCCCCTCCCCCCCATCAGTGACAAATCCCTCAATTGGTTTGAGAAGGATGCATTGTCATGGGGCCACCTGAGGACCCTGAACTAATTTGCAACCTGCTTTTTCAGAGAGGACTAGATGCTTCATCTGATCTGATGCTTGGCTTAACTGAACTGTTAACGAACAGGTGCTATATTCTCCACAGCCACTTGAGTGTATGTGCTACTATCGTGACCCTTTTAGACAGGAGGAAATTGAGGCCCAGGGCAGGTGAGTTTACCTGCCCCAAGTCACACAGCCAAGGAGTTCAGGCCCAGGCCCACCTGCCTTGGGGTTCCTGCCTGCTCCTAACCACGGTGCCACTCTGCCTTCCCAGAGCCCTAACGACAGTGAGGCCCTGGGGGTACCTCTGCTGTGCTGCCGCCGCTTTACAGATGGGGAAACTGAGGCCTGGAGAAGGGAAGGGCATAGAAATTTGGAAATGCAGTTTACCCACACACTGCTCCCATGAATTACAGGGTCTTTGCATTGGAAGGGACCTTGGAGGCCACTTGGGCTCAGCTTTCACCACCAGGGGCCTGGCTCCTGCTTGAATGCTCCTGGGACAGAGAACTCACTACTTTGTTCGTTGCCTCGGTACTTGGCTCCCTGTTTTAGAGTCCTTCCTCGTAACTTCCTCACCAGTGGGGGTGGCCTGGGAGAAACCTTTTTAAGGAAACGTACTAAAACTCAAAATTCCATGAAATCGGCTCCTGAGATTTCCAAACCTAAATCAGATTTCTACTTATGTTAAGCCAATGTAGAAACACTGTAGATTTTTCCATTAAGATCGAAAAGAATGCTCCAGACCACTGTGGCCTAGTGGAACTTTCTGTGATGATGGAAATACTCCATGTTTGCCCTGTCCACTATGGCAGCCACTGGCCACGAGTGGCCACTGAGCACGTGAATGTGGCTAATATGACACACAAACTGAATCTGTAATTTTGATTTTAGTGAAATCAAATTTAAATAGCCACACATGGCTACCTATTGGGTAGCACAGTGGTAGAATTTTCTAGAATTCCCAGAGCACATATCTTCACCCATTCCTCATAGGGCAGGGAGAAAGGACAGTAGAATTGTAATCAACCCAGTCTCTGGCTAGGAGACCTTAGCCGCCGCTTTGCCCTGACCTCTGGGTCCCCATCTGGTGATTGGAAGACAATAATGTTAATACTTGCCTGATAAAACTCTTGCGTGTTTGACATGTGACCAAAAGTGTAACCCCTTTAGCTCAGGGCTGGTCACATACCAGGGGCTCGCCCATCCCAAGCTGTGGCCACAGGCTTTCACCCTGCCTGACCCTGAGGAGAAGGGGGGTGGGGCATCTGGAAAGCTTAGGACTATTTGCTCATTTGTCCAATCTATGAAGACTTATTGAGCACCACTGTGTGCCTCAGCCCTGTGTTAGGCTCTTGGGGGTATGGCTTCTCCCTCAAGGGGTAATGTGGTCCCCACTTCAGCATCAGGGACTCCTAGGGTCTCCTGCACTCAGCAGTGAACTCAGACCCTGTCCTAGCCTCCTCCCTGCCAGACCTGGGGGTCCCAAGACCTTGGGGTGCAGCCCCTGCCCTCCTGGGGACATTAACTTGGCTCAGGAGAAGGTGGAGGCTTGTGTTCAACTAGGGGGCTCCCCGGGACTCAGAGAAATGGGGATTCAGTTGGGAGGACACTAAAGGTACAAAGAGGGAGAAGGAAGACATCCTTTGTGAGAGAGAGAACAGGAGGCACAGAGGAAGATGCATGAATTGTGTTAAAGGAGTCGGGATCGATGCCCCCCAGGCCGCAGGGCTGGTCACACACTGTGCCTGTGTTAGAGCATGGGGTCACCTGAGCCAGCTGCAGGGCAAGGTGGGGGCCGTGGCTTCCGAGCACTGGGTGTGGAGGAATCAACTGAGGGTGGGGGGTGCAGTAAGTGCAGGTATGGGCTTCATCCCCAGAAAGCCTAACTCAGTGGCTCTGGGCAGCTCTGGTGGTGGGGACATAGGATAGACGATGTGTGGGACGGAGACAGGTCTGTTGGAGATTGGGAGGCCCTGGATGCCACATCAGCGGGGGAAGAGGAGAAGATGGATGCTTATTAAGGGCCTGCTATGGGGGCTTTGCCTTGCTTGTCGTTGTCCTCATCTTGCAGATGAGGAAACTGAAGCTCAGGAAGGTTTGGAAATGCAACTGATGTCACCAGACAGGAAGAGTAGGGCCAAGACTTCATCTCAGGGCCCCTTAGGCACAGTGCCAGAGAAAGAGAGGGGTGTGGGGCTCACACACGGAGTGACACGGACACGTTCACAGAGGCACAGAGAGGACAAAGACACAGGAAAGTAGAGTGTGGGAGAGAATCAGACAGGGAGATGGGAGCGATGGGGACCAGGTGAGGTGGTGGAGGAGCAGACAAAAAAAGCAGGGTCTTTGAAGCCTGATTCTTGCTGCTTCCTCTGGAGGTGACCCCAAGTGGGCAGGCATAAGTGACTCGGTGAGCTGGAGTTAGGAGGAGCTGGGTTTCCTCCTCACTCAGGTATTGAAGAGACAAACTAAGAGACAGGGAGAAGGACAGGTCTTGGGCAACCCCAGGGCAATGGGGTTGGTGAATGTTCTATTGTTTTCTAGTAGAAGAGAAACTCATTCAGGACATTGGCCCAGGAACACAGACACACACACGCACGCACGCACGCACGCACACCAGGGAATAAACCCAAATCCTCGCAGATGACAGTATGGTTCACGAAGCCACTTTACCTCCACACCAGCATGCAGTATGCCAGTCCTGGCGGGCAGAGGACAGGTATTGCGGCTGTTTTTATCACTCATGTCCATTTTACAGGTGGGAAACTGAGGCTAGGGGTTAAGTACCCTTCCAAGGGTCTATGGCTGGGAAGCCAGAGTGGTTCCTGAACCAAGAAGTCTTTCCCACATCACAGCTGTTTGGGACCCTGTGGTTTATGCCACTAAAATTAAGTGCCAAGAGATAGTAAGAATGGGGCACCCAGTGACATCTTTAATGAGGGAACTTCAGGCGCTGGTGAGGGCGAGGCTTGGAGAGGCCTTCACATGCCACTGTGAAGAGAGGCCTGTGCTGAGGCGTCTCGGGGGATGGTGGAGGGCAAGGGGACAGAGATGTTTATGCACCTGGGCCAGGCAATGGAGATGAGACACCCATTTAGTCCCTGGCTCAGCCTCCTATTTCTGCGATGCACAGCGAAGGGCTGCCTGCCTGACTGCCAGATGACCCTATGAGGCAACAGGAAGTGAACCAGGCTTTGGGGCCAGCAGTTCCCACCAAGAGCTCCTGGGCATACATGTCCATTGCAGGAGACCAGTAAAGCCAGCTGGGGCCACCTGTCAGGCCCACTGAGGCAGACATTTTGGCATGGGCAGTAGGGAGGACAAGACCACCTTTGGGCTGCCTGAGGCTGCTGGCCAGAATGCACAGCAAACCCCCAAGAAGGGTGAATGGGGGCCAGGCCTATAGCCAAAGTTGAATACAACAGGCTCATTAGATCCTCACAACATCCCAGCGAGATACGAACTATTATTCTCCCATTTTCCAGATAAGAAAATGCAGTCTCAGGGACCTGAAGTGACTTATTTGAGGTCCTGCAGCCAGGAGAATCACAAATATTTGAACCCGGATCTGTTTAGTCAACACCAAGCTGTTTCCAAGCTCCTGCCACACCCCCCCAGGGCTGTGCTGGGAGGCATTAAAATACAGCTTCCCAGGCCTCAGAGCCCATAGGTGGGCCTTGGCCATCTGCATTTGAACCAGCTTCTGGGAAATGCTGGCTCACAAAGCCTCAGATGAGAGTCCCAGATTCAGGTTGAGGGTGCCTCCCCCAGAGGACATCGGGGTCTCTGCCTGTGGTACTGAGATTGGGGCAGACAGACCCAGGTTCGAGTCCTGGTCACGATTTTGCTTTCAGTGGTTTGGCCTCAGCTTTCCCATCTGTGAAGTGGGGCTGCCTACTCCCTGTCGCTCTCCTGAGGGTGTCACAGGGACTCAAGGGGGCAGAGGATGGTTCCATGAGCAATTAAAGTGCTAGACATGACAGTTGTTGTCACTACATTCTCCAGGCTGGTGGCCTGGGGTCATCCTGTTTCAAACAGCCAAGCAGGCATTTAAGTAGCACTACTGTGTACAGGACATGGGGTGATGTGGGACTTAGGGCCAGCCATCCAAGAGGTAGGGTGAGGGCAGAGGGATGGAGGTGTAGGAGCAGTCAGGGAGCAGACAGGTCCCTGAGCTTAGGGTCTGGTGGCAAAGACCTCTCAGGGGAAAGGTGAGGCGGGGCGGGGGCGGGGCCCGTGCTTGGCTGTGTCGAGTGGCACAGACGCCCAGGCAGCTGCAGCTGGCTGCTGTGCCTCACGTGATTGGGCAGGGGCTGAAGGAATGAGGAGCCAGGCGGGGCCCACGAATAGCAGAAAAAATAATAAAAGGACAATCAGATAGCACCATTTATTCAGCCCCTACGAGTCAGCCACGCGCTAAGCGATTACTTCGTGAGCTCCTTCCTCGGTTGGGAAATGGGCTCAGGGTCTCAGCTTCTCTCTCTGTAAGATGGAGAAGCATGTAGCCCAGGGTCTGGCATACAAGAAGTGCTCAATAAATGGAAGCCACTAGGGGTAGCAGCAGCAGAGGCACGTGTGTGTGACCCCGGTGCCTAAAGCTTCGATGTTCTTCCAGTCTCCTGAGGACCTAATAATAACATTAATATTGCTATTAATGTTAATGACAGCTAAGTCAGACACTTCCAAGTGCTTTATGTGCAATAACATGTTTAATCCTCATATCGCCCTGTGAGATAGGAACTATTATCATCCCCATTTCACAGGTGAAAAACTGAGGCTCAGAGAGGTCAAGTCAGTGGCCCAAGGGCACACAGGTAAGTGGAGACCAGGATTAGAACCAGTGCCCAAGCTCTTAACCATCCCGGGTACCGATTGTCAGAGTTACCTGCTTTCAGAGAGTCTGTTCCACAGTAGTGCCCAGGACCCTGGTTTGTTTACAAGCCCTCCGCTGGCATTCAAGGGGCTTTGATGGGACCCACACCGTGAGAAATCTACCAGTAGGAGGTGGCCTGAGCTCCCCACCCCTCCCATGCTCCTCCCTGTGGCCCCAGCGCCAGGCAGCTGTGTGAGGGCAGAGGGAGCCGTTTGCTGAGCAGGAGTGGGGCACGCACCGCCAGACGCTGGGAGGTCTGTTGGCTGTAGGGTGAGGGCGGGCGGGGGCTGGCCAGGCATTCCTGACCAGCAGGCGACACACCAGGCCCTGCCCCTCAGCCTCACCCATGGATCTCCATGGGCCCAAGGGGACAGATGGCATCGCTCAGGCCTGGGCCATGGCTGTCACTCAGCCAGATGAGTTACGAGCAGGCCGAAGGGGTGGCAGCCACGGGGTGGGGGGTAAGGGAGCTGCCGAAACAATTGCATTGAGACCCCAGAACAATGGGGGCCACGTGCCACAGGGGCAACAGTCGTTTGTCACACAATGGGCCGCTGGGGGGACAGCAGCCAGGCCAACTGCTACCGCTGACACGGGCTGGCCGAGTTTTCAAATCATTTCCAGGTCCTGTTTTCCTACAAGGCAGCCAATCACCGGGGCAGTTGCACGGTCACCTGATGCCAGCTTGGTGGGCTGAGGGCCCAGGCCCTGCGACAACTGAGCAGCAGTGGCCATGGCAACGCTAATTGTGGCCCTAAAAACACAAGGAAAGAGAGAGCGGGAGAGATGGGAAGGAGTGGGGAAGAGAGACAGAGAGAGAAAAGGAGAGACAGGAAGAGAGAGAAGGAGAAAGAACACCGGACTGAGGTGGCCCTGCAGATAGCAGGAGGAGGGTACAGGCTGATGTCCCTCTGTGGGTCCATGGTCTCATCCATGAGAACACCAGAGGCTGCATTTCTCTCTCTCTCTCTCTCTCTCTCGCTCTCGCTCTCTCTCGCTCTCTCTCTCCAGCTCTATGAGGCCCTGAGACCTCTATTTTTGAAACTTGGAACTTGGGCCCCTGGCGAGTGGGGTAGCAGGCATAGTGGGGTTTGCAGCCTCATTACAACACAGACAAGATATGTGGGGCCCAGCGCTCTCACAAATTTGGGTACCTCTCTGGCATCCTCACTGGGCAGCCTTTTTTCTTCCATGGGAAGTGATGTTTTTTCTCATGAATCTGTTGAGGGGTGTTGGGCCCGGGTCCTAACTGGTGCCTACAGGGGCTGCCTTAGGTCATGGTGAAGAGCCTCGGCTTCAGGCCACACTGCCTGGATTCCAGCCCCACCATTCCCAGTTCCATGGGGCCTTGAGCAAATGATTCAGTGCTTAGAACCTCAGTTTTTTCATTGATAAAAGGGGGATATGGGCATGTCTTACTTCTCAGGGTTGCTCTGGGGATTGAATGGTACCGTGCCTGCTGAGCGTTGAGTCCAGTGCCTCAGTTTCCCATCTGTAAAATGGGAATAATAATACCTGCCTCAGGGATTAACTGGGAGTGTTAAATGGGTTAATACCTCCGACGGACTTGTATGATGCCTGGCACATAGTAAGTGCTCAAGAAACAATAGTGTTTATTATTTTGAGGTAGAGGCTAAATAGCACGACAAAAGAGCGAATGAAGAAATGATCTGAGGACATGTGATCTGGCTGCCAAAGTGAAGATCCTGGGACCAGGTTCCCACACCTAGGCCCGAGAATGGGCAGATTGAAAGGTGGGGTGGCTTGGGGAAGTGCTAAGGGGGTGATTCCAGAGATCGAGGAGCCCCTGGGAGGTGGCCCGAGCTCCCCACCCCTCCCAAGCTCCTGCCCCTCCCTGCAGGCTCCTGGCCACCACCAGCGATGACGACCTTCCCGGGGACCTGCAGTCACTGTCATGGCTCACAGCTGTGGACGTGCCGCGGCTACAGCAGATGGCAAGTGGCCGTGTGGACCTGGGTGGCCCCAGTGCTCCACATTCCCATCCAGGTAGGCTCATGTGGAAGGTGGGGGTGGCGTGAGGGTGGTGCAGGGAGGGGTGACACCCAGCACTGCCACCCACCTGCTGCGTGGCTGTGGCCAGGTCACTTTCTCTCTCTGGGCCTGTCTCTGGTTCTGTGATATGTGACTAATTCCATCTTCTACAGAAAAAATGTGGTTCATTCATTGCTCACTACTATATACCAGGCCCCATGTAAGCTCAGGTTTTAGTAAAGACTAGACAGACCTACCTGGGCACCTCCTGAAAATCTAGAGCAGTCAGCAAACTATAGTCCACGAGCCAAATGCAGCCTTTGGCCTGTTTTGTGCAGGCTTCCTCTTAAGAATGGTTTTTACATTTTCCCAGTGTTATAAAAAAATAAAGACAGATGCCATATGGCTAGCAAAGTCTAAAATGTTTGCTGTCTGACCCTTTAAGAAATGTCCTGACCCTTGATCAAGAGATTCAAAGAGATAAGACATGGCAAGTGCTGAGCACATGGCCCGGAACGCAGTAGGTAATCAGTAAGCGGCAGCTAGTTGCAGTTATAGCAAATGGATTAAATGCCTAGAGACATAGAAAGTGGTGAAGAAAAACAATCAACAAAAGCAATCATCGCAGCACATTAAAAGTTGACCAATTAGTGTCTAGGAATATTTATTTCGTTGGACAAATTGTTCTTGGCCAGAACATCTATAGCAGAGGCCAGCAAACTTTTTGAAAAGGGTCAGGTAGTAAATATTTTAGACTCTGGAGGCCATACGGTCTTCCGTTAAAACTATTCACCTTTGCCATTGCAGTACAAAACCAGCTGTAGATCATATGTAAATGAATCGGAATGGTTGTGTGCCAACAAAACTTTATTTACAAAACAGATTTGGCCTACTGGCCATAGCTTGTCAACCCCTGGTCCAGAACCTCCAAGAAACAGCTGTGTGACCTTGGGCAGGTGCCTTCCCCTCTGACCTGTTTCCTCATCTGCAATGAGAGAGCAACAGAACTGCCCTCATGGTGTGTTGTGAGGATTCAATGCAGAAAGTATTTTCCACACAATAGATGTTCGATAAAGGGTAACTGTGAAATAAGGCAGTCCTTTCCTTCACGGTATTGCCGCATGCCTCCCGTGTGTCTGTCACTGTGCCAGGCTTTTGGAGCAGTGAGTCGTGTAAGATATGGTCCTGGTTCTCAGGGGGCGGAGGGTCTGGTCAGAGAGAGAACAAAGTAGACAGACCAAGGCACAAAGGCCAGAACGCAGAAAAGGAGCTGAAGGACCCAGAAGGCTTCCTGGAAGAGGTAGCCCTAGGGCAGAAACTTCTTTGGGTTGGCTTTGTTTAATTGGAGGTGGCTGCCTAAAATGAGGCTCAGTGCAAATCTGTGATAGGCTAGCAATGTCCATCATGGGCCCAGCTTGGGATGGTGTGTGTGTGTGTAGCTTCAGGAAGAACAGGAACCAAGGTATTAATTACATCACCATTATCATGATTATTATTAGTGACTCATTTGTTGCGTTATTATTACGTGCCCAGCAATGTGCGTTACAGACATTTTTCCTTTAACCCTCACCACAACCTATAGGTAGGTAATGTCAGCAGTCGCATTGTACAGATGGGGATGCTGGGCTGGCCAGAGGTTATACGACTGACAGGAACCTGCTCTTCATAACTATACCCCAGGGAAGCGATTTACCAAGCACTTATTATGTGCCTGGCCCCACGGTGGGGTGTGGCTCTACTCTCTGGAAGTGTCCAGGGACTGGACTATCCCTGCCCATGGCCACAGTTCTTTCAGCTCATCTGTGTGCTTCCCTTTTGCAGGTGCCTTGGCTGGGGTGGCTGACCTGCATGTGGGAGCCACACCAGGTCCCCTGCTCCATGGCCCCACTGGCATGGCCCCCCCAGGCGTGCTGGGTCTGGGCACCATGGCCAGCTACAGAGCCAGCGTAAGTGCTGCCACATGGGTTGGAAAGCAAGGAGGCTGTCTCTCAGGCCTGGGGCTTCCCCGCCCCACCCCGACCCTCTGTCTTCTCCTTTCCCGGCTCCAGCAGATGAACCAGTTCCCTGTGGGAGGCCAGCCCTCCTCCAGCCTGCAGGACCCACCACAGCTATACTCTTCAGCATCCCAACCACAGTTCCCACTGCCCCCAGGCATCCAGCAGGTACTGGGAGCTTGGGGGGACCCTGAACTCAGAGGCAGACACCCCTGGGACCTCCTGAGCCTCAGTTTACACACCTGGAACATGGGGATAACATTCCCCACCAGACCCATGTCTTGGGGTCTGTTATTCAGCTGCCCACAAAATACCCACAGTGGGCAAAGACAAGATTGTCTCCTGGTGTTGTAAACCCCACATCTCATCTCGCTTTTCAAGACTGGGGTTGGGGTGGGGTTATTGTGAGTGACTTATGCTCTCTCTCACCTTCTTTCTCTCTGCCAACCACACCCTGTCCCTGCCTGTGGGAAGTGCCCTCCCGTGGGCCTGTATGGCTCCCCGTTTGGGGCACGACCTCCCTACCCCCAACCCCGCATGGCTGTGCATTCATCTCAGGAACTGCACCCCAAACACTACCCCAAGCCCATCTACTCATACAGGTGAGGTCCAGAGCGGGCTGAGGCTGTGGGGGGCTCAAGGAGGAGAGGGGTGAGGGCTGCCTAGTTTAGGGTATCTCAAACAGCTAAGTGCGGTGGCACACATTTCCAAGGGGGAGGTTTTGGGGAGTAGAGAACTCCCAGGTGGGATATGCTCTCAGAAGTGACAATAGTGTGATCGGTCAACCCCCCAGGGTTGAGAACCTACTACAGATATCGAGGCCAGGGCTCCACACTGTCACAAGCTGTGTGGCTTTGGGGAAGTGAATTGGCCTCTCCGTGCCTCTGTTCCCACTGATGTCCAAAGTCATCAAAGTAATAGTATTGTGTGCCTCATAAGAATTTGGGGAGGGAGTAAACAGCCTAGTTAAAGTCGAAAGGCCCACAAATATGAACTATGGGGAAGGGATAAAGAGGAAAAGATGAGGTTTCTTGAGTCAGTACCAATGACAGAGCTCAGGGTCGAGGAGAAGGGCAGGGGTAGGAAAGACATAGGGCCATAAAAAGATATCGAGAGCTAACACTGTGTGAATATGCAGGGGCTGGTACTGGCGGGGTCAAGCGGGACAGGTTTCTTGGCACAGGGGACCTTGTGCTGTCAGCCTGAGATGACTTCACACCCGGCCTGCCCTACCTTTTGCCTCCAGCTGCCTGATCGCCATGGCCCTGAAGAACAGCAAAACAGGCAGCCTGCCTGTGAGCGAGATCTACAGCTTCATGAAGGAGCACTTCCCCTACTTCAAGGTGAGGGGCCTCAGACCAGGGTAGTGGGGTGCCAGAGCTGCTCTGGCCTCTCCCTGGCATGGTCAGAACCCAGGACTGACCCCAGGCTGAACTGAACCACCTTGTCAGGCTCCCGGTTATGTCTGTAGACCTGGTAGTAAGGATGCTTGCACATGTGCAGTCACACAGACATGGGCAAAAAAATTCAGACAGACAAGGGGGCATTTGACCTGGGCTTTGATGGACAAAGAGGAGTTCACTACGTATCCCAGGGAGACAAAGAGTAGAGAGGCCAACCGAGGTATTCAGCACAGACTCAGTAAAACATGATACAAAACGCAGATCTGGCAAGAGCTTTTGCCTCTCTGAGCCGCAGCTTCCTCATCTGTAAGAAGGGGAGAATAACACCCAGCTGGCAAGGTGAGTGAGGATTTTGCACGTAAAGGGCCTGGCAGCTCCTGGCACATAGGTGGCCATTAGTAATGTTATCCTTGTTGGCATCAAAGCAAAAAAAGAAGCAAGAGGTCAGAGGGTACAAGCCAAGTAGGGACAGTGTCCTTAGCAGAAATATTGTAGCATAGTGTGTGTGTGTGTGTGTGTGTGTGTGTGTGTGTGTGTGTGTACGTGTATATGTGTGTGAGAGAGAGAGAGAAAGAGAAGGAATAGAGTCGGGTATGAGGTACGTCACAGTATCTGGCTACCTAACAGTAAAGTAAGAGCATTTACAAATTATCGGCATTTAACACACTTGGCCAGTGTACACGTGTGTCAGCATCATCTCGCTTGCTTGCCGAAGGGGAGAGAGCGGAAGAGCCAGCAGCTCTGGGCCCTGTTCATTCTTGTGTAGTAACCAATGGCTAGAGCGAGCTGCAGCTGCCCCTTTAATCAGGGCGAACGCCCTCTAGTTTGCCACAGTCCCCACACTCTCTCTCGTCTTCAGAAATCAGGACCCAGTGACGGCACACCGTCATTTTACCCCTGCCACTCTTGTGCCCTACTCCTCTGGGCCTGAATTTGAGATCCCCCTGAATTTGAGAGGCAGGGATTATAAGGTCTCTGGAGGCGTCTCCTGCGTGCCTGTTTGTCCCCACAGACGGCCCCCGACGGCTGGAAGAACTCAGTACGGCACAACTTGTCCCTGAACAAATGTTTTGAGAAGGTGGAGAACAAGATGAGTGGGTCCTCACGCAAGGGCTGCCTGTGGGCCTTGAACCTGGCCCGCATCGATAAGATGGAAGAGGAGATGCACAAGTGGAAGAGGAAGGACCTAGCTGCCATCCACCGGAGCATGGCCAATCCTGGTGAGACCTGGGCCCCCGCGCTCACACGCACACCTCACACATCACCGCCCCGCCCAGCCCCAGCTCCGCCTGCATCCTTACCCACCAGCAGCAAGTCCTAGCCACGAGGGTGGGGACGTGGGTGCCTGGAGAACTTCATCTCTTTCCCTCCTTCCCTACCCCAGGCTGGGGGACTGAGGGGCCTGGTCAGAAACGAAGGAAAAGCTGTTAAATCTCACTAAGCAATCCCAAGTTTCTCACGTAGAAACACGGAACTAAATAACCCTGGGAGAACAATGTCACCTTACCTTTCCTACCACACTGGCGCAGACTTTAAAAATAATAAAGTAGGAATACCCAGTGTGAACTAGCATGAGGAGAAATAGGCACCGTCATATACAATTGCTGGGAATGTAAGTTGTTCAGCTTTTCCAGGGCAAAGTAATATATCGAAACCCTGCATACTGTACCCATCTATTGGTCCAGTTATTCTACTTTTTGGCAATTAATGCAGAGGAAATCAAAGATCTGAGCAAATGGTTTATGAACAAAATTAGCCATCACAAAATTATTTCTAATAGTAAAAAACTGAAAGCAAGCTAGGTATCCTGCAATAGGGGATTAGTTAAATGGATATAGTGTCATATAATGTAAGTATTAGAGATAAAAATATTTTGGGAATATAAGTGAAAAGCAGCAGGTATGATCACATTTTAAAAAACACATATATCCACATCCATTTATATATGTGTGTGTATATATGTTTACACATATATACACACACATATATACACAGACGCATATATCCACACTCATTTATATATATATTTGTATGTTTGTGTATATATATACACATATCTCTCTGTAGAGAGAGAGAGAGGTTGGTAGAAATACAGCAAAATCTTTACTGTGAATAGAGAGACTGCTGATAATTTTTAGATTCTTCATGTTTCTGTAATTTCCAAATCTTCTACCTGTTCATGAATTACTTTTATATTAGAAAAAAAATTACATTTGCATTTTTAAGAGATGCGAAAGGAAGGACATACGAGTAACACATGAATAGAAAATGGGAAAGGGGAGGCTAATTTCACCCAGCCTTAGGAATATCTGGCCTGGCCCTATGAATATCGTCCTGCTTGAGGTTTGGGTGTGAAGGGGAGTAGGAATATAGCTCGGAGATAAATGATTCAGTATGGTGGGGAGGACCATAGTAGGATCCAGCAGGCCCTCCAGTGAGGGGGTACCACATGATACCCGCCCGCAGAGAACTCTAGGGTCTGGCTTGAGACCCAGGGCCACTTCTGACACATGTAGTGTGACATCCTAGACAGGCCATGTCACCTTCTGGATTCTACATGTCCTTATTTCTAAAATGGATGTAACCCAAACAGATCTAGGGACCCTAGTTGTCCAGTCTCAAAATTGTGTTACATTCAATGAAACACAAACCAATAACCAAAAATAATTCAAGAGTAATTTCAGTTTTGTTTATATCCAAGAACTTTTAGGATCTAATTTTTAACAATACTTTTTGATGTCTCTTTAGTAGCAGGGAGTAGCCAGGACCCCTTGCATGTTAATCAGTTTTGTCCCAGTCTTGTGGGATCTGTAACCCCTGCCTTACCTCCCTCTTGCAAGACTGTTATGAGGTTAAAGTGAAGTCCTAGAGCTCCGGTACAATCCTATAACTCCCAGTGAGAGGAGCCAACGTTATTATCTGAGGCTCCTCTCATTCCTCAAAGTCCCTATATGATTTGTGATTTCAGTACATTTCCATAACAGAGTATTTGATACCATCTCATAGATGAAGAGCCCGAGGTGCAGAGTCCAAAGTCTTACTAAGGTCACAGAGGTGGTAATGCTGGGACTTGAACCCAGGCCCGGGGCCTTGGAACTGTAGGGTGACTTCTGAGTGACCTCTCCCACTTGCCTGCAGAGGAGCTGGACAAGCTGATCTCAGACCGGCCAGAAAGCTGCCGACGCCCTGGCAAACTTGGGGAGCCCAAGGCCCCCGTGCTGACCCATGCCACCTCGGTGGCCATGGCCCATGGCTGCCTGGCCATTCCCCAACTCCCGCCCCAGCCGCTGATGACCCTGTCGCTGCAGTCAGTTCCCCTGCATCACCAGGTCCAGCCCCAGGCACATCTCGCCCCAGACTCTCCTGCCCCAGCCCAGACCCCACCCCTGCATGCTCTGCCGGATCTGAGCCCCAGCCCCCTCCCACACCCCACCATGGGAAGGGCTCCTGTGGACTTCATCAACATCAGCACCGACATGAGCACCGAGGTGGACGCCCTAGACCCCAGCATCATGGACTTTGCTCTGCAGGGTGAGGCTGGGGAAGGGCGTGATGGGAACGGAAGGGGGAGGGAAGAGGCCGGGGGTGCCAGAAAGACAGGGGAGGGCAAGGGAGAGGAGGGCTGTCTGCTTTTACCCCACAGTTCATTTCTTCAACAAACACTTCCCAGCCACCTAATAACAGTGAATTACATCAAGCATTTAATGAGCGTTTACTGTATACCAGTGTCATGCCAAGTGCTTAAGGGCAGCATTCCATCTCATTCTATAACCATCCCATGAGGCCACTGCCATTTCATATCCCTATTCTGCCAATAAGGAACCTGAGGCAAAGACAAATGAAGTCACTGGCCCAAGATCGCCTGGCTAGTAAGTGGCCAAGCCAGGATTTCGACCCAGGTCTCTCTGACCCCAGACTTTCAATCAGTAACTGCTTCGACTTGCATGTCCCAACCTCACGCCAGGTCACACTGACCTGCTCTCTGCCACGGTCATCCTTGATACATGGGGAATAAACAAATGAACAAATGAATAAACAAGAGAAGTTCAGGTTTCAGTGAAGGCTCATGATTCATCCGTTTACTAACACTTATACACCTACTATGTGCCAGCCAACAGCCCCGACAGCCTCTGCCCTCAAGGCATGTCAGGTAAGGGAAATGGACAAGTAAGCTGGTTAGTCAGCAAGTTAGTAAATTAGTTACAGCTGTGAAATGGGTATGTTTAAACCTCCCTGCTCTCCCCCTGGATTATCGTGTGGTTAAACTTATTATTATGTGATAAAGAAGGGAAATCATTGTTTCGTCCCCTGGCTTTGACCATGACGGTACCACTTAATAATGGTTAAGTGCTTTTCACGCATCCCCTGGTTTAAGCCTTGGGTGAGGTCTCTGATCACCTTCATTTAATTCTGCGGAGTGTGAGGGAACTGATTTTTTGAAACAGAACTGATTTTCCCAAGGACGCCCAATGGGAAGGGAAAGGCTGGGGCTGAAACTCTGGCCTCTCCATGTTCTTCTCACGTAACATGCCACTTTAAATTCTACACGTGGCCTTGGCTCGTCCCCGAGACAGCATGCAAAGTCGGGTGTTTGACATGAAGCCAGCTCACCCAAATGTTTTTGTCTTTGAAAGGGAACCTCTGGGAGGAGATGAAGGATGAGGGATTCAGCCTGGACACTCTGGGGGCCTTCGGAGACTCCCTCCTTGGCTGTGAGCTGGGGACCTCAGGTCTGACCCCTGTCTCTGGCAACAGCGACCAGTCCTTCCCAGATTTGCAGGTGACAGGTCTGTATACTGCATACTCGACCCCGGACACTATGGCCACGTCAGCTTCCACTTCCTCCTCTCAGTACCTGGGCACCCCAGGGAACAAGCCCATAGCTCTGCTTTGAGCTGATGGCCTCACCTGCCCCAGAACCTGGGCCTGGGCAGAGGGCTGACTGAGCCAGGCGGTCCTGGAAGAAAGACCCCTCACTGTCCCACAGGCCTCTGAACCTCTTGTGGGGCTGCTGGCTAACAGGGAAGCAGTTCCTCTCACCACCCCATGGCCACTCACACCTCCACAGGAAGACCGTGGGACCTCCCAGGTCAGAAGGACAGAGGAGAGTGGATGAGCGTCCCGGCCTCCCTCACTCCATGACGCTTCTTCGAGACCTGAGATATGAGGCCTCCAGCCTGCTTCCCCGTTGGGCCCCCTCCGTGACCCACAGTCCACTTGGGGATGTCTTGGTGCACTGTGGAAACACCCTGCTGGGAAGAAGGCCCTTTAATTTATTCTTCTTGGATGAAACATCTGCCTCAGCCTCCGGCGGACAGGCCCTGAAGCCTGGACAGGAACTGGCAGACTGTCTCACTTCTCTCGGACCGGGACGGGCTGAACTCTGAAAATGGGTGCCCACCCCGTTGGCCTCCAGGCCCACTTCTGTAGTCTGCTAGAATTTCATAGAGCAGGTACCTGGGCCACGCCTGACACTGTGGCCCTGTATACATTTATTTATATTTATTGGAGCCCATCCGCACCATCTCTTTGAACCCAGCCCACAGCCCCATGGCATGAGACTCCTGGGTCCCTCACTACATCCCAGCGATCCTACTGCCTCAATTACCTGTGAGTCATGCCTCCAACTGGCTCCAATTTTCTTTGCAGCCTAGGGCTGCTTTTTTGGAACAAGCAAGCACTTTTGATACTGTGAAACATCCTGTTTTTAAAAATTAGAAACCAGATATTTTTCTAACTGTTCAGTCATGATTCAAATCTCTCCCTATATGCACCTTAGAGGGGAGGTGCCATAGTTTTGGGTTCCAGGGGCTTTCTAAGGACAAGTTGGGATGGAAATGGGAGGAATAGCGGGGTGGGCGGCTTTTTGTACTGGAATGTAAGACACCCCAATGGAAAGAAAGCAAACTGAACCGTGTAAAGCTTGACCCATTTAGCAAGTGGAGCTGAAGAAGCTGCAATGCAGAGTATTTATTGGCACCTGTTACCTACTTCATTGTCCTGTGACCATTTTAATGTTTTTCCCCGCTCCTGTCACCAATTATTGCCTTTCCAAATGAAGGTTCCAGAAACAGTTGGATTAGAGGGAGCCTGATGAGTGGCTGGAGAAAGGAGGTAAATAGGCATCTTCTAGTAATTTGAGACCGAGAAACTCAGTAGCAGCTCAGCACTTTCTCTCTTGACTATCTGGATATTTGGCTCCTGTGTCTGGGAGTTCCCGAACCCTAGAGCCAGAATTTTCCGATTAATCAACAGGTCGGCCAGCCACCTGGGAGGTTCAGTGTTAAGCCCTGTCTTGAATGACCATCTTTAACTTCTTCCTAGTTCTAAGCTTTCCGCTGAGTATCACCTTTAGATACAGCCCAGGGCTGCCCGTCTGCCCAGCACTGCTCAGCTGCTCTGTGTGACGTGACCTCCGATAAGTCAACGTGTTTGGGTTGTTAATGGAGACCCCGTGTTCGGCTGATGCCAAGCCTATGTAAGCGTAGTGTTGAATTATTGTCTTCTGTCAATAAAGGCTGAATGTCAGCTCTCGTGGCTTCAAGTGAGGTATGAAAGTGTGAAGGAGGGGAAAGGACAACAGTGCCACTCACTCGCCCCTCACTAGTCAGACTCCATTTACGGACGGAGAAACTGAGGCCCAGAGAGGCTGCACCACAGCCGCCCTGCGTCCAGGTCTCCTGATGCCAGGTTCCCACCTCACCAGAAACTGGGCAGAGTTTGTCACCGATAAAATTAGCAGGGTTGCTGTTCACTGTCCTTCAGTGCCAGGCTCTTGAGAGGCATGATCTCAGGTAGGGATGTGAACCCCATTTACTGCTGAGAGAGTGGAGGCTCAGAGAGGTTTGGAAGGACTCAAGATCAACTGAAGAGGAAGGACCGAGTCCGTTGTGCTCGACTCCAGAGCTGGATTTCAGCGGTGCCTCTCGGAGCTGCCTCTTTGGTATATACCTGGGGTCAAAGAAGGCAACAGGTGGAAGGAATTGTACCCTTTATCAGGCCCTGTGCTAGTCACTGCTGCAAATTCGCTCATTCAGTCCTCATTATAACCCTAACAGGCATATCTTATTCATATACCCATTCTGCAGATGAAGAAACTGAGCCCTGGAAGACTTAAGCAAGTGACTTGCCACCCAAGATAACAGCAAAAGGGAGTATTCATTAGGAGTCTAACTCTTACGCCTACCCAGGAAGTGGCTTGCAGCCTCACTGGGGAGGCCGGACTCGCATACATGTAACAATTAGCAAGTAAGGAAGAGAATGGGATTACGGGACAACAGATAGCTACTGGGAAGCACTGAATGGGGCCCCACCTCAGCGGCGACCAGATAGGTGGCAGGGGAGGGTGCCTGGAGCAGCCCGGGGCTTCCTTTCTCTCCCTTGCACCCCTCCTCAGCTTGGCTCCAGGTGGCCCCGTGGCCAGGCCTGGCCAAAGCGGACGTCACAGCTCCCCGCCACCCCAGTGATTGGTTGGGGTTGGGAGCAAGTAACCCTGGTCACAGCCAGTGAGCATTACTCCATGGGACAGGGGTTCCCTCCACGGGAGTGCTAAACTGGGAAGATGAAGCCTGAGCAGTAGGGTCAACATGTGGAGAGGGCTGGAGAGCCCTAACTTGAATGACAGCCATTCCTTACACAGGCAAGTGGGGCCAGGATGCAGAGCCAAGGTGAAAATGCCAAGGTTACAGTTTTTTGTTGTCACAAGCTCTAGGCGAGAGTCCTGTTCACAGCCAGAGCCACACCTGCACAGGGGCCACGCTGGTGCCGGGAGAAAGCACAAAGGAGAGTCTTCACGGAGATTCTTGGGAAGAGAAACGCAAATCGCCACCACTTCAACACCAGCCGCGGGGCTCACTGAACCAAACATCCATCAGGCAGCATCTCCCTGAAACAGCACGACCACCTGCACGCCGTCAGGGGTCTCAAGTCCCTGATGAGGAAACAGGCTCCGAGACGGTGGTCGTGCAGTTTCCCCCTTCAACCAATCACACACATTCTAACAAAAATAATAACACTGGCTATCTACGGGGCTTACTCCATGCTACACGCACTGTGACACCGCTTATCCCGTTTATTCCTCCTACTTCCCATGGAGGAAAGCTGTTACTAGCCCTTGTGGTAGTCAGAAATGATGGCCCCCAGTGGTGGCCATGGCCTAATCCCCAGAGCCGGTGACTATGTTAGATAAGGGGACATGGGCATAGCAGATGGAATTAAGTTTTCTGATCAGCTGATCTAAGATAGGGAGAGTATCCTGGATTACCCAGGTGAGCCCAGGGTAACCATAGGATCCTTAGAAGAGGGAACCAGGAGGGTCAGTGTCGGCTCCGAAGATGGAATGAGGCCTCTCGAAGCTGGATAAAGCAAAAAAACAAACAACGAAAACCAGGTTCTCCCTTAGAACCTTCACAAAACCACAGGCTGCCAGCTCCCTGATTTTAGCCTGAGACCCATTTCAGACATCTGACCTCCAAAACTGTAGAATAAATCTGTGTTGTTTTTAAGTCACAAAATTTGTGGTCATTCTAACAGCAGCCATAGGAAATAAGCGTATCCTCATATTTACGGACGAGGAAACTGAGCAGCTTACCTGTGATGAGTGAGCGATGGAGATAGGATACCAGCTTCCCTAAGGTCTGTGCAATCTCAGAGGGCTCGGCTGACCCCATCTGCTTGCTGGTTTAAAGAGGAGCTAAACCTCTCTGAGGTTACGCAGCTGGGATCTAACCCCAGGTCTGCAGATCTGTCAGCCCCTTCCACGGCACTGTCTGCTGTAGTGTTTGCTCCTGAGTGGAGGTTTAGGAAAAGGGATAAAAGATCTGGTCAGCAGTAGGAGATGAGGTGGCGGAGCCAGGGTTCACCTCCTCTGGACGATGCTGGTTATACCCATGCTGTCCTTCCTGTGTGTGGATGCCGGACCTCCGACCCAGTAGTCACTGTCCCCTGAGTCTAAGAGTAGCAGGATAGACACCAAACTGGTGGCCGAAATATGGGCAACTTCATGGGAGGAAGAAAGGGAGGCATGGCAGCTAGGGCAGGAGCAGCTGGGCGGGCGAGGGAAGCAGGAGGCAGAGGAATCGGGACTTGAAAGGCTCAATGGTGGGGTCTGTCTATCCTGTCCATGACATTTTTGAGGGATGCAAGTAAAAAGGTTCAGTGACTTGAGTTAAAATTACTCTACTCATTAGAATGGCTACTATTAAAAACAAACATTAACCAAGATCGGTGAGGATGTGGGGAAACCAGAACTCTGTGTACTGTTTGTTGGTGGCAATGTAAAATGGTGTAGCTGCTACGGAAAACAGTATGAATGTTCCTCAAAAAATCAAACAGAATCATCATATATCCAGCAATTCTACCTCTGGGTGTCTACCTGAAAGAAATGAAAATAGCAACTTGTATAGCTACGTTCATAGCAGCATGATCCACAAGAGCCAAAAGGTGGAAGCGACTCAAGCGGCCACCAGTGGATGGATGGCTCAACAAAATAAGGTCAACCCACCATAACAGCCTTGAAAAGGAAATTCTGACACCTGCTACAACATGGATGCACCTGGATAACATTACACTGAGTGAAATAAGCAGTCACGAAAGGACGAATATTGTATGACTCCTTCTACGAGATACCTAGAGTAGTCAAATTTGTAGAGACAGAAAGTAAATGGTGGTTACCAGGGGCTGGAAGTAAGGAGAAGTGAGGAGTTAATGGGTATGGAGTTTCACTTTGAGTTGAAGATGTTCTGGAGAGAGATGGTGGTGATGGATGTACAACGAACGATGTGAATATACTTTATGCCACTGAACTTCAAAATGGTTAAAATGTAAATTGCTACATATGTCCTACCATAATTAAAAAATAAAAAATGTCTTTTAGCCTCTTGGCCTGTTTCTTGCATTCAGTGGTGCTCAGGGTATCACAAGATACAGAGAACATCACTGGGAGTGGCCTCTTACCTCACTTCCCAGAAGGGAGCCACCTCTCTACCAGTAGACTGCTGTCCAAAATGCACCCTTGGCTCAGCAGCCACAGGGATCTAGGGACCCCCAGGTCCCTACATTTCACTTACTTCACATATATCCCAGAAAAGGAGCTGTGGTCTAACCCCCTGGAAAGGTGATCAGGGAGGGCTGCCCAGAGGAAGGACCATTTGAGTTGGGTTTTGAGGGATGAGTAGGCGTCAGCCAGGAAAAGACAAGGGGGAAGAGTGTTCCAACAGGAGAAACAGTCTGTGCTCACTTAGAGGCAAGTGAGAGATGAACTGACTGTTGGGTCTGGTTAGTGCATGAGACTCAGTGGCAGGAAAGTAGGGCTGGCATTGGCTTTAGGCCTCCTGGAATGGGGAGGGTGGAGAACTTTGTCCTGGGGGCACTCGGAGCAAGGAGGGGACATGTTGGGAAGATCTTCTGGCTGCTGAGCAGATGTGTTATGGGGCATAAACTACTGGCAGAGAGCCTTGGCGTGGCTCAGGGCGTCAGCCTGAGGGTAGGTTTGCCCATGCTCCTTGGGTGGATACACAGAAGCCTGTCCTCTGCATGGGGGTCATTTATGGAGCCTTTCTGTGGTCTGCTTTGGTGATCCTAGTTTCCTTCTCTATTGCATTTCTATCGCAGTGACTCTGAAAGGTGGATGTCTCTGAAAGAAACAGAACATTAAAATACAACAAACCTGAGGGTACTTGTGGACTTTTACACTGTTTTGACTAGTCTTGACCCTCGAAGTCCCCTTATGGTTAACCACTTGCAATTGCTACCTGCTGGGGACCCCAGATGTCAGCTTCCAGTAAATAATTCAACTTTTTTGTGTTTGGAAATTTTTCATAGTGTCAGGAAAAGCTGACCCTGGAAGAAAAGGCCAAGTGATTTTGGAGCTGAGGAAGGTAATTAAGTGGAGAACAAAGAAAAAGAGGATGGGAAGGCTCTAGCAGTGTTGCGGGGTGGGTGGCGGGGCAAGCACCAAGTTCGGGAGCAGCTCACATTCATGATGTGGACAAGTCAGATGTGCAAGGACATGGGGCTCACCTGGGTGGCTTAGGGAGCTCTGGAATCTGCTGATTCAGGGAGGGGGAGACTTTAGGGAAAGTGGGCAGAGCAGGCGTCCACCCCAGCCCCTGACGTGAGGACCGGCACAAGAAGTGTGAGATTTTTGATGAGGGACCTGGATGACAACATTGGCTGGATTAGCCAGGGAAGGAGAGAGGGAGGGAGGAGTGGAGACTGGTCTAGGTTGTGTTCCCATGTTTCAGAATAACCCTCACAAAGGGTCAGGATATATGGCAAGGCATAGCCAGATTGGGTCTGGGTTAACCCGGGTCCTTGGCCCCACCTCTTGCCAGCTGTGTGACCTTGGACAAGTCTGTTCATCTCTAAGCTGGGGTTTTCCTGTCTATGAAAATGAGGATAGAGTACAGCTCAGAGGCTCATGAGGATTATGTGAGACGAGGCCAGGGCAGTAGCCAGTAGCCATCACCCTGAGCATTCAGTTTGGATCTGAGTTGCTGACCAAGGCCTCTGTCCACACTCGGTAGTCTGATCCCTCTCAGCTGATTGCCAAGAGTCTGAACTCAGACCCTGCAGCCGGTCACTTGTGTCCATGTTTGTGATCAAGCTGAAAAGACTAAATACTCCACCTGTGGCCTTCGGGATACGAACTCCTATCCGAGCTAAGTCCTCCTAAGCTGGGGGCTTGCTGCAGATCTCAGCTGTGGCAGGATGGTGAGCTGCAAGGGACTCGCCCAGGGAGATGGCCTGCCCTTTCTAGTTTAGATAATAAGTCAAGGCCAAAGTAATTCCTTTAAAAATAATTTATTCCACACATCTCCTGGTAGGTTTTTCTGCCCGCCATTCCTGGGTAGCAGCTAGTCATCGACTGGTCTTTCCCTCTAGAACCAAGGGGGCCTTCCATACCCGGAAAACATTGTCCCCACGGCAGCCTGGATTTCCCTCCACTGGCCTCAGGATGGGACAACAGATAATCTGTCTTTCTCCCACCCCTCGCAGCCCCCACGCCACTTTCACTTGCCAGGGCTGTCACTGCCTAATGGCCAGACTATTTTCTCAAGCATCCAGCTTGTAGGGGCTTCCCTAGGCAACCTTTTTGGCCTCCTCACCGTCCTCCAAATTGGCCACACGTTAACATTGGGTGTCCTCAGACAACTGCCCATCACCACAGCGGTGGGTGGCCAGCTCCTCCTATCACTGGCACCCAGGGACGATGGGCAGGGCCAGGAGGATGGCAGGCCCTGATGCCATACAGCCTTTAGGGCTGGGTGTTGATGGCAGTGTTGAAAAGGCCTCCCTGAGCAAATCGGTGTGGTCCTTGTGGGCCAGTCCTTAGAAACTAATGGCTCTGCCCTTGAAGCCAGATCCAGCCATGTACATCAAGGCAACAGGTAAGAGAGTGATGGTGACTTGAACACACCCTCCAAGGGGTAGTGGCAGTCACAGCAGTGAGACTCATCAGTAGGCTAGGCTGTGGGTTTAGGGAGGGCTTGCCCTCCTCTTCTGTCTCTCAGCAGGCCAGGAGGGTGCACGCCAGGAAGGGTGGCCAATCCTATAGTGCGGGAGGGGTTAGTCCTTATTGTCCTCAGAGGGAAGGGGCAGGCAGAGGGCTATGAGTCTCGCAGGAGAGAGAGGGCTATGAGTCTCGCAGAAGAGATCTCCAATGTGCTGGAACTTAAGGCCAAATCATTTGCTTTCCTTCTCTCAAAAAGAGAATCTTTGCTGACGAGTGCTAAGCATGGCCTGCCAATGGGGCATTCCTAGCGATTCACTAGGGGCCACTTGGAGAATAAAATACCATTTTATTACCCTTATAAAAAATCATTCATATTCTTTCCTGGGTGACTTGACAGCCTCCAGATATTATCATTACAAAACCAGGTTTCTTTTCCTCATCTTGTCTCTATTTCTTTCGTTGGCCGCTTTATTCTGCTGAAACAGAAGATGCTTACATCAAGAGCTGGTCTCAGTGTAAAAAAAATAAATGGTTCCATGATCTGATATAAAACAGGTTGAAAAGAACACCTGGATCCTGCATGCCAGGCCAGGCACTGGGAAGGAAAAGGAAACTGGGGTGTTTGGGCTCAATTCAATTCAGTGATGCAGCAAAAATGTCTTAAGAGGAGAAAACAAACTTCCCGATGATGGAGAAAAGGCTCTTTCTGCTTGGAAGGAGGCACTCCTGAGCTGTTTATTGAGATAGGAATGAGTTGGGAGTCAGCAGCCCTGCAGAAATTCCCAGGAATTTTTTTAAAAAAGTAAACCCTCAAGGTCTTGGTGAGGGTTTACGGTCAGCAGGTCAGTGTGGTTTGTCTTGCCCATGGTCCTGCAAGTGGCCGGGTGAGCAGGGGTCAGGTGGAGGCCGGGCTGTCCATGGTGGACAGGAGGTGAGCGACTTGGGCCCGCTCGGCCGGGCTGATGTGCTGGCCCATGTGCATCATGCAGTCCAGGGCCACCTCAGGATTTTCCTGGACCAGGCTGCAGGGATGGGAGAGAGAGATTGGGGTCACTGCTCCCACATAGTTCAGTGGGCCTTAAGGTGGCCCCAAGAATCCCTGTGCAGGGCCATGTCACGTTCCTGGGTGGGCAACAACCTGGAACTCCTGAATCTCTTCCTGCTGTGGTCACCATGGGGACAACAGTTCCATGGAGCAGGAGAAAATATGATCCGAGGAACAACGATGGACCCTGTTGGTCACTAGCTATGTGACCTGAAACATGACATGTCCCCCAAACTTCAGCTTCATGCCTCAAAAGGGTCCCACATGATCTACTGCCTTCTTCCCAGGGGACCCCATGGGGGAAGGAGGAGCAAATCCTCCAGAAAGTCTGATACCAAATGGAGCCAGCAACCTAAGGCCTATGAGTTCAGAATATGGGTTCTCTAAGCAAACATGTTCTAGCTGTGACCTTGGACAAGTCACCTTACATATTCCAACAAGGATCATGAATTGAAGTCACTGCATACCCTCCACGTAGCATCCCCGAGGTTCTGTGCTGAGACAGTGGATATGGGGAAGCTTTGGCCTCTTTCTGGGGGGCTGTAGACCCCAGCCTGAGGCCTGGGACCCTGCAGTATAGTGGATTTGAGTGGCCGCTCTGAGGTCAGGTGGCTGGAGGTGAATCGTGCGTGGCTTGGGTGCTTGCTGCTAAGTCCAAGGGACAGGGTGGGGCAGCCACTCACCCTCGGATGGTCTTAAGGGCAGAGTCTCGCTTCAGATACTTGATGTTTTCTCGGATGGTGGAGTGCAGGCCATCCTCCACCTGCCAGTGCTGCTCCAGCCACTGCACCACCATCTGGTTGTTGTCCCACAGGTAGGCCTGGGGAGGAGGCAGAGGCACCTCAGAGAGGAACCCTGCTACTGGGCAGGCCCACCCCTGGCCCCCCATGACACCCACCCACTCTCCTGCCCTATCTCCGGCCCAGGCCCACCTTGACGGCCCCTTCTGTCTCCACGAACCAGCGGCGCAGCATGGACTGGATGTGCACGTGGCTCAGCTCGCTGCTGATCTGCAGGATCTCCTGCTTGACCTGATCCTCCAGCAGGAGGCGGCGCAGGCGCCAGTACAGGAAGGATCTTGCAGTCTTCCATTCCAGAATGTCCTGCGGACAAGCCCCAGGCCTGAGTCTCCGGAAAGGGGGGAGGGGGTGGGGGGGATGGTGAGGCAGTACGCTGCCTGGAGCTGTGCCCTGTGCAGGGTGCAGCTCTGTGATCATTCCCAGCGTGGGGAGGTAAAGGCACTTTCTAGGGAAGTGGCAGAGCCAGTACTTCTCCGGGACTCTTGACTGGCTTAGCAGAGGCACGACGAGCTCAGGGTGGCTAAGGAGGAGCATGGGACACAGGGATAGGAGGCGACTATGACATGTCCTCTTGGGAGTGGGTGCTAATGCAAGGCAGAAACAATGGAAATCTGGCCCAGCGGTTAGAGACACACACATGAGTCAGACTGATGGTTTTCCCAAATTTTGCAGACTACTAGAATTTCTTGGGGATTTGAAAAAATATATACTGATTCCTGGCTCCCATCTTAGATATTCTGATTTCACTGGTCTGGAGAGCCATTTGAGTACTGGGATTTATTTAAAGCACCCCGGGTGATTCTAATATGCAGCGTTTGAACCCAAGTCTCTTCCATGCGCTGGAAACCAGGTGACCTTAGGATGGGCCATTCGCACGCAGCCATGAAGCTGCCGGCTCTTACAGAGATGACGCCTTTCTCCAGCATCCTGCCGGGCGTATCGTGGAGGTCGGCGAACTGCACCGCCACCTGGTGGTACATGGGAAGCAGCAGGTCCTCACGGGCCTTCAGCTGGCTCTCCAGGTCCTTGCGGTCCTTGCTGGAGAGCTCGGACCTACCTGTGGGCAAGCGCACAAACCAGAGTTTGCAGGACAGGCCTTGCCCCAAGAGAGCTCTGAACTTTAACTCCGACAGCACTCCTCAAATCAAGCTGCTCATGCAGTCTCAGAAATACATGCACTTGAGACGGCATTCAACATGCAACTTTAAAATGCCCCCTTTTATTGGACCCACTGTGCTTGCTTGTAGGATACTGTCAGTTACTATTTCTAATACCTATTATAAAATATAATAAGGGAATATTATAAGCAATTCTATGGCAACTTAACAACTTTGATGAAATAGACAAATTCCTTGAAAGAGAAACTACCAAAGCTCATCCAAGAGGAAAGAGATAACCCAGTTAGCCCTGTACATAAAAAAGATGAATTCAAAGATTTAAAGATATAATGTTAATACAAACTCGGGAAATAGGAGGGAACATTTCCCAACTCATTCTATAATATCAGCATTACTATGATGCCAAATCAAAGAAATTATGCACACATACACAGAGTAATAAATCTTGCAAACAACACAGTTATAAAGACACTGCCACCTAATATTTACTTTCAAAGAGAAATAGATCCAAGGCTACCAGTGAAACAAAGCTATCGCTCAAACAAAATGGTAAAATACTTCATGTCTAACTGGAAATTCTAAAGAGACATTTTGCTACCGCAATTCTGATGCTTCTTCATTGGCCCAAAATACTGCAATGATTATATTTTATGTGTGAGGAGAAAAAAATTTACTAAGGCATTGTGTATGTCTTTTAACGTTAAAGGGACTGATTTGCCATGTGTGCACATTTAAAATACCTCAATTTTTGTAGCTGTGTTTTGGTATATCTTTACTTTAAATTTAAATATTAGAAACCTCAAACAATGGAGTGGTCTGGGCCTCTCGATCTGAGGGGTGATGCATTTTGGACCCTCTCACCTAGCTGTTCCACAAGCTTCTTGTAAGTTGGGTCGATCCTTCTCATGGCCTTTATCAGATCTTTCTTTCGGAACTTAATCTCCACTGTTCCCTCTGGCTCCAGAATACCCCCCCTGAAAAAAGAAGAGGGGGGTGGAGGTGCATGAGGGGTCCACCAGTAAGTAACAGCCAGCCAGAGACACGGGGGTGGAGGTAGAGAACCAGGAAACTGGTGTTAGTTCTTGGCTTGGTCACAGACTCTATGACCTTGGGCAGGTCATTTCTCCTCTCTGGTCATCTTTCTATATCCATACAATGAAGGACTGAACCACTTTTTAAAATAAAGTTTTCAAAACTTGAGAAGGCCCTTGGAGCTTCAAGGGTGTGCGACCACTTCCAGAACAGCACAGCCTCCTGCTCTGCGGCCACAGCCCTTTCTGACCGTCCTGACTTCTGCTCGCCTAGCACTGCGGTGCTGTTTCTGCTCTCCTTAACGCTCACAAAGGCACAATGCGGAGTCCAGTGTGGTCCCATTTCCAACCCCCTCACTCATCCCGCTGCCCCCCTGTCTTCTGATAGCTTGGAAAAACTGAGGAATACTTTATATAGCTCTGAGATTCCTGGTGGCCTGAATAAAAAGTTATTTATGACCCCATTCGAGGCTGCTCATGTCCTGAGTCTTCCTGAAGGGCCGACTTCAGCAACCCCCACGAGAGCCTAGGTGCACTGAAGGCAGGGCAGGTTTGGCTCATTTGCCTAACATAATGCCTGGTATACAGTAGGTACTCAATAAATTTTCACTGAATTGATGAATGAACAAAGAAGTAGACATAGGAATGGGGTGTCTATATTTTGGAAAGAATTACTCTTGAGGCCTTTATGTCCTACACAGCATGTAGTACAGTGTCTTCACTTTGAAGGCACTCAAACAATATTTTGCAAATATTATTGTCATCCTTTCTGTAGAAGTTTCTGGGACAAATTCCACCTACAAAAAAAGTACCAAGAAGGTTTCTCTCCCCAAAGAATGGATATCCTCTCAAGGGAGTATTCATCCAGTCAGTCGTTTGGCCAGTATTTCCCAACCACCCACTAGGAGTCAGGCACTATGCTAGGTATTGGGTTACATAAAATGGATACAATACAGCCCCTATAGAAACTCAGAGTTTTGGGAAAGACTCAAGAGTCTAATGTGAACTAGATGACTGGTCACATTTCCCTTTTCATCTTGGCTGCCAAGAAGCTCAGCTGTTTTGGGTCTTTCCTTATTTGACTGCAAACTTCCTTGGGCAGCGAGTGAGTATAAGTTATGAAAGTAAAAGACAATTCTTCTACCACCTCCATTCTTCAGCCACTGGCTCTACTGGATGCTAGTTTCAGATTGGTAAAACTGAAGGCTCCCTGTCCTTCAGAAACTCAGAACATCCCCGTGACCCACAGCCAGGGGCTCAAAGGTGATGGAGCCTGAGGAATGGCAGTGAGAATAAGAAAAGGCTAAGCCGGTTGAGGGCGACACACCCACCTGCTTTCTTTGTCCGCGTACATTTCTATGCACAGAGGGTTGATGGTGGAGTCCAAGACCACCCAGGAGCCTCCTCTGAGCTCAGCATAGGGTGGGATGTAGATGAGAATGGGCTGTTTGTATTGCCTCAGGCCATCCACGATATAGGCTCCAAACTTCAGCACCTGGTCATACATGTCTGAAAAGCAAAGCAACTGTGTAGTGAGGCAACTTCAGGCCTCAACACTGTCCACATGCAAAGCCCACAGTCTTTGCTGTCCTGGGAGAACGTGTTCAGTGGGGAGGCTTCATAGTGCCATAGGAAGAACACTGGGCTGAGATTCAGGAGCCAGCCCTGACATTAATGGCTTTACCATATGTTTTACCAAGAGGCAGCTAAGTGTCTATGTGACCTTGGACAAGTTACTCTCCTTTCCTGGGCCTTGGTGTTCCCATCTGTAAAGAGAGGCATAGAGAGTAACCAATCTCGAAGATTCTTTTCATCTCTGACCCTTCCCACCGTCCTGTCCCATCGTTTCTAGCACAGAATCATGGAGTGCCTTTTGTCCTGCCCACAGAGAAAAGGCCCTTATTTTCTACTAAGTGCCAAGCAGCTGACTTGTAATAATAATGTAATAATAAAATCAACCATAATCACACCAAGAGCTAATGCCATGTACCAGAGACTGGCTCATCAAATCCTTTCTTTGGCCCTGTGAAGTTGGCCTTATTCTTACCCCCTTCACAGAGGAGGGAAATTGAAGCTCAGAGAGGTTAACTAGCTAGCAAGGAATCACAGAGCAAGTCTGCCCACCTCTCAGGCCAGCTCTTTCTTCAACATTCCACTGAGAGCCACTGTATCTCAAAACATGCTTGAGGACTTAAAAAGCACTCACACGACTGTCAGGTCACTGAGGCTCACAGTAGCCCCTGGAGGAAGGCAGGGCAGACACACCTTCTCCTCATCTTACCCTAAGCAGGAAGGTGACCGCCCAGGTCATTCAGCAGATTCTGAGGTCGCCCCTCCCTGCCCTGTCACTTGAGACCTACAACAAGTCACACTGGGAATCCTCAGTTCATCTGTAAAATGGGCTGACGTTACCTGAACTGCTTCTATCCACAGGGTTGTGTAGGGTGACGACTAAGATGACCGTGGGACCATACACAGAAAAACAGCATCACTACCCCGAGGGGGCTGTCCTGGGTGCTGACCTTGTGGCTTCAGAGCACCCACGGGGGAGGCCACCTTACCTTTCATGCCACCAGAGAAACCCCTCCAGTTAGCGAAGATCATCAGGGGTAACTTCTCCCGGTTGAAATCCTTGATGACCTGGGCTGTTTTGTAGGCTGAGTCTGGGAACCACACCTGGCCTGCCTGCTGGATTATCTGGAACACAGAGTCAGCTGGATGAGACTCTTGTATGCAAGGATAACCTCTGGACATGGGATGGGCAGGCAACTGGCGTTGGCATCAACACCGGAGCCAGGGAAGGCCCAAAGCTGATGTCTAAGGATCCCGCTGGAGCCTCACACTGCAGTGCAGAAGGGTTCCTGTTGCCCCATTTATAGACTCAGAGCGGTGCCAAACTATTTGTCAAGGCCACACTAAGTTGGGTCCTAGGACCCACCCTCTGGCTTCTGAGCTCCTTCCAGTATATGGTATGGCCCAACCTAGAAAAAGCAGGGATTTTTGGAAGCAAGAGGCGGGAGGAATTCTTAGGGACCTTCCGTCATCCTCTGCGGAAGAAGGAAGATGGCGTGGAACACTGCTGCCTGCAGAGAGTGTGCCGGAGAAATGGCACCGAGTCCTGATTCTGGGCTGTGACTCCTCTGAGCTGGAAAGGCAGATATGCAACCACCAGGACCCACTCCTGTTGCTGAGCCAGTTGAAATAGCAGCCCGAGCTCCCCGACCCCCTCACCTTGGCCTCAGAATCTAGGTTGGCAGGGTCCGCGGGCACCGCCACCTCCACTGTCCGTGTCTCCACAGCAATTACTCCAACAGGGATCCCCCCAAGCCTGCAAGGCAGAGCGCAGGTGAGCACAGCTGGGCACCACCTCCATGTAGATTTAAAAGCAGATGGGTCCACCCAGGCTTCACTGACATTCTATGGATGTTCTGGGAGCAGGCACTCATGACTGGAATGAGGGCATGCAGAGGCCTGCACTGCTGTCACTCTGGCAGGGTATTTTATTTTATTTTATTTATTTATTTACTTATTTACTCATTCATTCATTCATTCATTCATTCATTTAAAGCCTACAGCATCTGGTCTTCCTAGGTGGTCTCCCATCCAAGTACTAACCAGGCCCGACCCAGCTTGGCTTCTGAGATCAGGTAAGATCGGGCACGTTCAGGGTGACATGGCTGTAGACTGGCAGGATGTTTTATTAGAAGGCAAAGCAGGAGCCCAAAGCAATAAGCTACATGAGCTGGCCAGCTGAAAAGGTCCTGTTGTGGCCCCCTTATTGGGGCCACAGCCATTCTGGGGGGTGGGTAGGATCAGGTCAGTGCAAGGTTTGAAGCTGCACTGTTCACTATACCTTTCTGTGATGATGACCACGTTCTCTATCTGCTCTGTCCAGTACAATAGCCACAAGCTCCATGTGGCTACTGAGCACTTGAAATGTGATGAGTACAACTGAGGAATGGTTGTCAACCTCTTTCATTGTAATTCATTTAAATTTGAATTGTCACATGTGGCCGGCGGCTACTATATTGGAAGGCACAGGTCTAGACACCAAGTTGCATCTGGAAAGGACTGAGTGATGCTGAGCCCGAAGGAGCTTCAGCTCAGGCGATGCCATGACATCTGTAACTGTCACCGGTGGCTGCTGGCCACTGCCATGCCGTGTGCATCCCTGGATTACTCTCATTTACTCATCTAACAACCCTACAAGGCAGGTGCGGGAGAGGGCAGTCTTGGAATAAAGGAAGGGTTTCCATGCGGAAGGAGTAGATTTAATGTCAGATTAAAAAAAAAAAAAATTTAATGAAATCCTTATGAACTAGTGCCAATACTATAGGCTTAGGGTTATAATGTTTATTGCCCAGGAGGTAGATAATAATAATAATCACGACAGTAATAGCAGCCATTACCACTTACGGAACATGTATGGAATTTTAAGTACTTAACGTGTATTACTCCTAAATTATCACCACAATCCTCTGGGGGTAGAATCATCATCCCCGTTTTATAGATGAGGATGTGAAGGCCCAGAGAGGGCAAATGACAGAGCAGGGGCTTGACCCTGAGTCTGACTCCAGAGCCTAGACGTGCAGTAACTACTGGGTGCCAGGAATCTGAGTGGTACATTATGAGGATGCCCCTTGGGCTCCATAAAAGGAGGAACTTTTGGGTCACCAGAGGTGCACCGAAAAATGGTGGCTACACTGCTGAGGAAGGCATTTCAGCAGTTAAGCCTTCCACGATCTATGGTATACAACAGGGTTCCTGCCCATGGGCCTCCGGAAATGAAATTCACAGTTTTGAATGTCTATGTAGTTTTCTGATGAGAGCACTAAGGGCTGCCTTCTGATTCTCAAAGGGGCCCAAGTCCCCTGTGGCTAGAGAGCCCTGTCCCGGGGGCAGACACTAGGAACAAGGGTCCCGGCCTCCAGCAAGAAGTTGGCTGAGATGCCTTCTAAGGCCACAGACAAATCTAGACTTTATGAAGAAGTTTATCATCCAGAAAACCATCCACCAAGTCAGTCTTTCCTTCAGAAAATCCTGGGGCCAGGAAGAAAGTGTCCCAGTATCCAGTGAGGTCAGGTGTATGCAATCTACCCCGCCCTCAGGGTTACCTTGCTCGTCCCGTCACCACAGTCTGGGCCCAGGGTGCCAGGATTTCTCTGAAACTGTCCTGGTCGAAGAATCCACTCTGCCAGGATCCCTTTAGAACTGTGGGCAGAAGGCAGAAGCCCGGGCTGAGGGGCAGGGTGGATGCGGGCCCCCAGAGTCCACCTGGTGGAGCAGGCTGCTCCACCATCTAAGAATAGAAAGGTCTTCACCTGACAGCCCTGATACCTTTTTCCCTAGAAAACCAGGAAGATCCCAACCCCTGCCAAACAAACCAACCAACCAACAAAAAAACTCAGGGCTGCAAAAAATACACCAAGTCAGGAATTCAGTTCATATAGAATATCCAACCACATCAATTTCCGTCAATGCCAAAAACATGGAGATCCTAATCACAGAGTGATGGACCCCTTCGGAGGGTGGAGATTCAGGAATGGACCGCCTGTCATGAAAAACTTATCCCTGACCTGTTGGCTGCAAGTTAATAACCATTTAACTTTCCACTTAACAGGGAAGAAAATCTTCAATATGCCAGAGGGGGGCGAAGATGGAGGGAGGGAGAAGCGGGGAGAGAGAGAAGGTGTAATGATGTCAGCTGCAGGTCCCCCTAGAAAGGAAATGTGACTTAAACCTACACCGTGGTGTACCTGACTGCAGTTTGTACAAGAGCAGCCAGGCAACAAGGGGAGTCTCGGGTTGCAGGTGAGGTTGCAGATGTCGAAAGCTGGGTACCTGGAACAACGCTGCCCAACTTCAATGTCGGCCTGAGGACTGGCCTGACTAGATGGTGAAACTGTCAGAAGTCAGACATTTTTTTTACCAAGCCAGCTAGCTTCCTCCATTCTCACAAGTGTGAAAGGCCAAAAGCAATGAGAGGGGAGCAAGCCAAGGGGCTTTTGCCAGCAGAGTCCGGCACACTCCCAACGGGCACCTCTCCTGCACCACGCAGCAGGATGAGCAGACTAACTTCTAAAGGTGGCACAGCATGTGAAATTCTAGACTCAGGATGATGGTAACAAACAGGGTAGCTCAGCTTTCCTGTTCTGTTTTGGTTGCTCAGAATGTAATCACATACCTCCAGGGGACAAATCTACCCCTTCTGGAGAGAGAATGTGTGTGTGTGAGTATATGTGTTAACACGTGTGTGCATGTGTCCATACACATGTGTGTGGAAAAGATGCTAACTTGTCTGTCCTGGGTAAACTCATAGAGAGCACCCTTGTGCAGGTTCAACAAAATAGAGAAAGAGGGAAGGAGAAAAGGAGAGAGAGAGGAGTAATCTTTGAAACTGATGTGTCAGCCCTGGATTTTTTCACTTATGTAACCACAGGGCAGTTTGGGGAAGGAAGGCACAATCTCCACTGCACCTGACCTCTATCCATCAGCTCCAAAAACCAGAGGCTGTTTCCATCACTTGGTCAATAGCTCAGGAAAAGCACAAAGTAAAAGCTCAACTCCTCCGCTCTCTCTGCATTTGACCTCAGGTGCACCCCTGGGATATCTGACCAGATATCAATGCTTCTACATCACCCCAGGCCCAGAAAAGAAACCTGAGGCCCCGGTCTCAGGAAAACACATGAGGACTTACTTGGGTGAGGCCTTCCTGCAAGCATCCACCGAGGATCATAGGAAGCTCTGGATGGCAGGAATTCGATTTCTCTGTCAATGGGGTCAGTGGGTGTGATGATAGGGACCGGACTGTGATTATCCTAGGAAAGAAAACCAGGTCTCCAACTTAGTCTCCCTTGCTTATCAACAAAGCCTGGGATTAAGCCTGGTTGTGCAGCAGAAGCCCAACCCTAACTACCTAAATCACCGCAATTCTGAGTAGCATTTGGCGAGGACCTACCAAGTGCTGGGCTCCAAACAGCACTTAGCTTAATCATCAGGATAACACCCTGAGGTAGGGGATACTGTTAATCCCATTTCACAGATGAAGAAACTGAGGCTCAGAGAGATTAAGAGACTGTCCCAAAGTCACACTGCTACTGAGGAGAAAGCCAGAAATCAATTTGGCCAACTGCAAAATTTGAGGATTCTCTATCATCCAATGCTACCTCTTTTGACGAGAGGCAATGCCATCCCTTCCTAAAGGACCAACGGATATCATCCCTATGTTAATTTTTTTTTTTTTTTTTTAAGCAAAAAACAGCTTGTACAGGGCTGGTGTCAGAGCGGGGAGAAGGGAGAAGCCAAGAAAACTTCACCTGGCTACCTCGGCAGCGCTCCTCGCTCCCCGTGTTCCCACACCACCCCGCAAGCGAACCTGCTAAGAGTCTTCCCGGCTCTAAGCTGCAGGGGGCGGGGGGCGAGGATACTGCACCTTCGGCATATAGGACAGCCACTCCAGGATGGTATAAACGCCCTCGAAGTCGTCCGGCACGATGACGTGGGAGATGCCATTGTAATACATGATCTGCACGCCACCCAGCTGGTTGTTGGATGTGTAAACCTCTCTGCCTAGGACCTGCTTTGACACGGCATGGTTAGCAAGTGCTGTCTGGCTGGGTGCCCTTGCATCTACCTGGAAGTCATCTCCCTCAGTGGTCTTCAACCCTGGTTACACGTTAGAATCACCTGGGAGCTTTCAAAAATCTGGAGGCCCATGCTGTACCCAGACTCATGATATGAGAATCTTTGGTAGTATTTTTAATTTCCAGAAAATTCCAACATGCAGCCCGATTTAGAGAATCGGTGATCCAGCTGATTACTTTGGCCATCTCAAAAGCAAAACTCTACCTAGTGTTTCTGAGTCAGCAGGTCTGGGGCGGGGCCTGAGAATCTGTATTTCTAACAAGTTCCCAGAGGATGCTGATGCTGCCAGTTCAGGGCTGGACTTTGAGACTCTCAGTGGGATTTTAGCCAACATTATATTATTATAGAGGCCTTATAGCAATGTGGAAAATGTTTCATAGAATGAAAAAAGTAGAACACTAAACTACATATTTACTATGAGTCATGTAAAGCAGGGGTCCCCAATCCCCAGGCCACGGACCAGTACCGGTCTGTGGCTTGTTAGGAACCTGGCCACCCAGCAGGAGGTAGGCGACAGGCGAGCGAGTGAAGCTTCATCTGTATTTGCAGCCACTCCCCAGAGCTAATATCGCTGCCTCAGCCCCACCTCAGATCATCAGGCATTAGATTCTCATAGGAGCTCTGGTCCCTGGTGCAAAAAAGGTTGGCCGTTGACAGATGATGATGAGAGGGAAATATACCAAAATTATAGAAGGAGCACAATTACTTTTTTTGGCACTTTTCCAATTTCATGCAATGGGTAATGCTATCTTAATATATTTTTTAATTGAATAATGTCTTAAAATTTAAAAATTAAAAATATTTAAATATAGAGTTCTAGCAGAAGAGCCTAATACTTTTGGAGGGAGAGATTCATAAGATGCCCAGATAATTGCAAATTGGAAACACAGCTCTTATGTCAGTAGGAATGAAACTGGCTTTATACTGAGAGAAATTCCCCATCAAGGAACAGTGGGGATGTTACAAGGACCCTAGGCCTCTTCTCCGTCACCTTGTTGAGAGCACTGGCTCCAGTTAAGATGATGTGGGAGTTTTCCACCTGGATCACTCGCTGGCCCAGCCTCACCAAGTAGGCCCCGATCCCAAGGGCTCGGCAGGTCACCTGTGGAGACAGGATCCCTTCTGAATTCCCAAGGGTGGCATACTCCGCCCCACCACAGCAGGGACAGGGGGACAGCTCAGGAACCCACTGGATGCAGATGGAAGCTACGACATTGCCATTGGCAACCTGACTTGGGACCACACAACAGAGGGAAAGCCTGCCCTTCAGGATCCTGCCTAATGTTCGCTTCCTAGCTAAAAAGAACATGGTTAACCAAGAAGAGTGGTGAACCAAGCAGACGTGGAATGTTCTGGTCCTTCTGAGCTGGGTCATTCGCAAGCCATCGCAGCCTCTTACACACCCAAAAGGATGGCTAGGAGTGCGTGTGAAACTGGGGAAATGCGAGAAAGCTCTGCACTAAGAGTACTGCGCCAACGTTGAGGTCCTAGTTTTGACAATGTACTATGGTCATGGAAGACACTGTCATGGGGGAAGCTGGGTGAGGAATACATGGGGGCTCCATATAGTAATCTCATAACTTTGGATGAGTCCAAAACTATTTCAAAATAAAAAAATAAACACAGACACAGTTGACCCTTGAACAACAAAGGAGTTAGGGGCACTGACACCCCTTCCCTTGCAGTCAGAAATCTGCATATAACTTCCTACCCACCTCCTCCAAACCTTAACTACTAATAGCCTACTATTGACCTGAAGCCTTACTGATAACATAAACAGTTGATTCTCACATGTTTTATATGTATTATATGCTCTATTCTTAAAATAGAGTAAGCTAGTCTATGGCCATGCTACCCTGAACATGCCCGATCTCATCCAATCTCGTAAGCTAAGCAGGGTTGGGCCTGGTTAGTACTCGAATGGGAGACCACCTAGGAAGACCAGGTGGTTAAAAAAAATAAAGTAGGCTAGAGAAAAGAAAATGTTATTTAAAAAATCATAAGGAAAAGAGAACACCTTTACAGTATTTATTGAAAAAAAAAATCCACATATAAGTGGATTCAGTTAAACCCATGTTGTCCAAGGGTCAACTGTGTGTGTGTGTGTGTGTGTGTGTGTGTGTGTGTGATATATATACATATAATAAGGTATATCTTTTGGGCTATATAAACATATATATCTTTTTATACAATAAAGATATTTCAAAATGAAAAAATATTTTTAAATATGTAAAATATATATCTTTTTACATACATATTATATTTTTTTATTTTGAAATATATACAAAATAAATACATATAGCATCTAGAAAATAAGCCTAAGGAAGACATTCATGGCTAGCATTTTCGCCCTGGAAACTGAAGATCCAACACTGAATGTAAAAATAAGGTCCTGAATAACAGTTTACCATTAAAGATTACTGCTACTGCTACTATGAAAAATAGAAAATATTTTTGAAAAGGCCCAGAGAGGAGATACTCATCCTCTACCGCTTAAAACTGGACAAAGTTCTTCTGAATACTCAATACCTTCTAAATAAGAGGAGACTGGACCCAGATTCAAACAAACTAAATATTAAAAGGCATTTCTGAAATAACTTAAAACTGAACCCGAAATGGGCTCTGATCATATTAAAGAACTGTTGTTGGTATTGTTGGATGTAATAATAGAATTGCAGTTCTGTAAATTGTGTGTGTGTGGGGGGGAGTCTTTATTTAGTAAAGATCCACACTGTGGTATTTGCAGATGGAAAGATATGATAGGGGGTTTGCTTTAAAATATTCCAAATTGGGAGACAGAGGGGTTGAGGACACAGTTGGAGCTGCAAGATGAACACATAGGGCCCATAAAATCTCTGTAAGAAATAGTTGAGACAGAAAAGAAAATAAAGAGAAAACTCACTAAGCTAATGGTGATAATCTCTTCATAAGCCAGGGAGGACTCCCCAGCAATTTTGCCTGAAGCCCGCAGGTTCTCAACGCCCAGTTCATCATCCTTCCCAATGATATCTGTGATGACATACCTTCAAGAACCAAACACAAGTTAAAGACCGAGATCTAGTCCAGAAAAATCCAAGGCTGATGCGTTTCCCAAGGACCTGAGGCAGGGGAGGCAAGCAAGGTAAGGGACTGAAAGGTGATAAAGCATCCAGAGGTGAAATGAAAGCAGAGGTCTGGAACCTTCACAATTGGCCCTAGAGTTTCTAGAAGAGCAAGGTCAGCATCAATAATTGTCATCCCCCCAATCAAAGATGTCTGCCTGTTCAGGGGCTCTCTTAATGAAATGTCACCCCCTGTGCATTTCTCCAAAAGTAATCCAGAGTAGCATTTCGTCTACAGAGAGAGGGGGTATTCTTGGGAAGACACTTGGTTCACGATCGATTAATCGATCAATCAAATCAATGAATCAAGATTCCATGCCCACATAAGCATGAGAGACACTGTACAGTGTAACCTGTTAGAGATTCATAAGGCACTTCAGCACACGAAAGATTCTGAGAAGGCCTGCAGTAAAGATGCTTGTGAGATCCCATTTAACTCAGTGTTTCCTAAACTTACCTGACTATGGAAAGTTTTCCTCCCTCCCACATATCAACTAACATTCCAGAAAACTCAGCCTGGAAAAATCTATTTAATCAACCTTGCTAAAAAAAAACAAACAAGAAAACGAACCAACAAACAAAAACCCCCAATGATCCCTGGAAAAGACAGCCAGTGGCCTTGACATTCGCAGAGAAGAGACCCCTGCCCTACCCACACCTTCCCAGCTTGCCCAATCACTGCTACAGCAGTGAGCCTGCAGCTCTGAGGACATCAAAGGAATCCAATCTAATTCTCCTGTGTGATGAGCTATTTTTGTGAGAGGCAAGGCTCTTTTGGGGATGACAAAGGTGGATTCACCCTACAGAATGCCCCAGGTAAGCTCAGGAGCCCCACTGCATAAAAAACCCCACCCATTTGAAAACAGCACCACAAGCAGGGAGCCAAAGAGACCGGTTCCCCAGTAGTAGCTGAAATTAACGACAGGCAAAATGAAGCAGCTGCCTGTTGTTGTTTACCTGGATTCTCCTTCTTCTTCTATGTGTTCACAATGGACGGAGTTCAGGGAGCTGATTCTGGTGTAGTCTTGAGGGGTCAGGTACAGGTATTTAAATCCCTTAAAAAATATATACTCCAGTGAGGCTATGACTCCAGTCCCCTGCACTCAGTCACTGTTTTTTTTTTTTAAATGTAAACACTGTAGAGGCAGATGTTAGTAACATGTTAACAATGTCGATAGCATGTTAATGTGTTAATAACATGCTAACGTATCTGATGTTAAATGCCATGTCAATAACAGCTACGAACTGAAGATCTGCTCTGTGCTAAGTGCTTTCTCACTCATCCTTACAACACGACCTCACTTTTTTTTCTGGGCTGACTGTTTCTTAAGCATCTTTTCACTACTGCTCCTCCAAGGAGTCTTCTTAGACTTTTTCTTTATTGCCAGCTCCACCTAATTTTTATTATAGATATATTCTTTAAATGCCATGTGTGTGCATATTTGTGTGTATGCTTTTTACATGAAAAGAATAATTTTGGCCCCTTTGGGGGAAGCAATATCACCATCTCCTTGGAAATGCATGCTCTAGTTGTAAAGAATGACTCTGTCCCCTGCATTTTCAGATCACGAAATGTGTGCTTCTCTCTCATTCATTTGGCCTTTTGTTGTACTTGGTGTCTCTGTATCTCCCAGATGATATTTAAGAACCCTTTGAAGCCAGAAGCTATGTATTTTTCATCTCTGCATTCTCAGTGTCCACCGCATTCAGGAGATGCTCAGTGTGTATCAGCTCAGTGTTCACAAATGTTTTTGCACTATTGTCCCTGTAAAGAGCCTTTTTAGACAGTTTTTCCTAATCACCATTCCCTCCCATTAAACTTTAATACTGACATACTGCATGCCTGTTTATGTACTGTATGGACACTTGTGCTTTATATATAAAGAGGAATAAGACTCTTTCCACTCCCCTTGTGGGTACTATCACCTCCCATACCAAAAACACAATGCTAGCTGAGTGGAATCACACCACCACACCTGCTTCGTGACATACTTTGTGGGGGTCTTCTGGGTTCACCCAAGCCACCTGGAACATGTGTTTGATTTCCTCTGCAAGACCGATACGGGCCCCACTGTTGGCTGCGAGGTAGATTTTGGGGATACCCTCTGCCCGGGCCATCTCGGAGGCCCGCAGGTACAGAAGGTCTTCTTGTAGGCCAAAGGATCCGATGCGGAAGGTGATATCATTGCTAATGATGATCACGTCCCGCCCTTCTGGATACTCTCGGGTCTTCAACTTCATTTTGAAGGCCACCATGCCTATCTGGTGACAAATGCACAAGGAAAACAGGTTTGTGTCTTCAGGTAAAGTTTTTTGAAAGGGTGATTTCAGTCCGGGACTGGGCTCTGCTGAGTTTTTACCTCATTTCCTCCAGGAAGTCGGTTCATTTCTACCAGCTGGCCCTGAGAGTCCAGCACGAGTTCAGTGTATGTCAGGATATCTTGGGGGTACTTGTCTGGGGAGCCCCATAGTTTAAAGAGAGCCTGGAGGGAAAAGAAGAGAAAAACTTGCTTGAAGTCGTCAGTAGGGAGGCACACAGAAAACATGCAGAATAATAAATACCTGAGCATTCAGTTCATGGTTTTGTCAAATCATAATTTTTCCTTAGTTGCTTAAGATTTTTTAAGGAAAAAAGAAAAATGTGGTTGAAGCCCCAAGTGTACCCCTCCCCATCCCATTTGTCCCTCTACCTCCTCCCAAGTAATCATTATCCTGAATTTAGTGTCTACCAATCCTTTGCATGTTTATGTTTTTATTTCATCATGTGTGCATACTTTTAAAATATGTAGTATTATTTTGAGTGACTTAAACTTTAAATAAATGTTATCACAGTGGACACGTTCTTCTGCACCTTGCTTTTTAAAGTCCCTGATGTGTTGGGAGATGTATCCATATAGATAAATTTAGCTCTGGTTTCTTCATTTTCCATGCTATTCAATCTTCCATGGTATGAATATATCGCAACTTATGTATTCGTAACTCTTTTTAGGAACATTTTAGGTTACTTACAATTCTACAGTATTATCAAATGGTATAATAAACATTCTTATATATAGTCTCTTCTTATAAACACGAATGAGTTTCACCAGATATATACCTAAAAGTGGAACTGGTGGGCCATAAGGTTTGTGAAACTTTGATTTTACTCGATATTATTAAATTGTTCTCAAATTTTTGAAACCCTTTACAGTCCCAGTAAGACTTTATAAGAACTCCTCTGCTCCACCTACTTGCCAATACTTAGTTTTGTCAAATGTTAACATTCACCCATCTGCTGAGTGTGAAATTGTATTTTAGTACTGATCTTTACCTCACTGATAATTAGTATAGTAAAAGCCTTTGAATATGTTTATTAACCTGATGAGTTTTTTTTTTGCCAATTTCCTATTTATAATTTCTGCCCATTTTTTAAAAAGTTTTGCTTTTTTTTCTAATTGATTTATAAGAGCTCTCTAAATCTAATTCTAATCCCTTGCTGATAACAGGTATTGAAATATTCTCCCAGTCTGGAGTTGGTCTGTTCTCTTTTAAAAAAGAACTTCCAAATTTTAATATAGTGAATTTTATAGGTCTTTTTTTTGTATAATTTATGCTTTTAATTGACTCCACGTGACTTTAATCCTTTTGAAATTTATTTTTGTATACTAAATGATGTAGAAATCAAAATTCATCTTTTCAGTTAGATATTTCCTTGTATATTTTAGTGTAGTTTGTCCTTTTGACTCACAATCCCACTTCTGTATTCTGTCAAGTTTCTGTTTACGAATGAGTTTTATTCTAGGCTCTAGGCTGTTCCACTGGTCTATTTGTCTAGCTCTGTCACAATCATACTATATTGTATTAAGTACTGCTGCTTTAAATAAGTAATAACATCTGCTAAGATGAGTCCTCTTGGCTCTGTCATGGGCTTTTGCTTTTCCCTATGAATTTTTAGGTTTCACCAAAAAACTCTGAAATTATACTGAATGTATTAATTTGGGCCAAACTAATATCTTTACAATATTAAATCTTCCCATCAAGTTATGCATGATTTATTATACCATTTATTTAGGCTTAAAGTACTTTTAATACAGTTTTAAAATTTCTTCCATAAAGGTCTTGTATGTTATGATTTATTCCTAGGAAACCTTACAGTTGATCTTAATATATTTTTTTCTAATTTCATTCTACGGTTATTGCTGGTTTATGAGAATGCAATTAAGTTTTGTATATTGATCTTGTATCTAGCATTCTTGCTGTGCAATCTAACTGGTTCTATAGATTCTCTTGGACTTCTTATATAAACATTTATATCATCTACAAAAAACACCATTTTGATTTTTCTTTTTTAGTCTTTATATCTTTTATTTTTCTTATCTTATTGCATTAGCCAGGACCTCTCGTAAAAAATACTGAATAGAATTGAGGATAATGGCTAATTCTGTCCTGTACTTGTCTTTAAAGAAAATATTTCATTAGGTTTTATTAAGTTGATATCTTTTATCAAGATAAATTCCTTTCTATTCCTAGTTTATTAAAAGTTTTTATTATGAACAGATGCTATCCTGTCAAATATTTCTTCTATACTTACTAAGAAATAAGGTTTTTCTTAATCTATTAAAATGATAAATTATGTAAATAGATTTAGTAATATCAAATCATATAAGCAGTCAGAAGATAAACCTTGGTCTAAGTATTTTTTTAAAAACCATTACTGGATTTTATTTGCTAATATTTTATTTATAATTTTGTGTAAATGTTCATAAATGAGAACTAATTTCCTTTCTCTTAATGTTCTTACCTGGGATTAACTTTAAGGTAATAATAACCTGAGAAAATAAATTAAAAGGCACTTTTTTTCATACTATCTAAACAATTTGTATACAAAGGGAATTATCTATTATTTGAAGGTTGGATAGAAATGGCTATAAAATCATCTGAGCCCAATTTACTGAATAGATTTTTTTAAACTATTAATTCAATTTCTTTACTGTTTTTAATCTATTTAGATTTTCTACTTGTTCTTCGGTCAGGTTTGATAAGATATTTTTATTGAAAATTTTCCATTTCATCTAAGTTTTCAAATTTATAGGTTGTCCATAGTGTTCTGTTTCCTTATTTAAAAGAAAGGGGATAAACTTATGCCTGATTTGTCTGTTTCTTATCCTATGGTCCTTGAGGTCAAGGCAAAAAGATACAAACTATGACATCCTTAATCTTAAAAGTTTCCATTTATCAGACATCTATTGAATACTTTATATATATATATATATTTCTTACAACCTTGTGAGGTGGATACTACTATTATTCTCATTTTACAGAGAAGGAATTATAGCCCAGAGAGGTAAAGAAACTTGCCCAGATACACACAGGGAGCAAAGGACAGATCCAGGATCCAAGCCCAGACCTCAGTGACTTTAAACAAGTAGTGACTTTAAATAGCTGTTTCTGCTATTCTGTGTCTCCTATGCTTGAAGTGAACTGATGCTTTCCTGCCTACAGTGAAAGGTCCGTGACCTCATTTTCACGAATGTCATTCACAAGGCAATGGAAGGGATGTAACATACATCTATATCACTGATACCAGTGTGTTCAGTCTTCTTGAAAAGCCCTACTATAGAAAAATACTAAAGTCACAGGAAAAAAAAATACTTGAAGGAAACACACTAAAATGTTATTGCAGTCCTCAGTGGCACATAGTACCTATGGGGAAAATTTTATTTGCTTATTCCTATTTTTCTGTTTTTTCCAATAGATACTTTAGTAATCAGAAAACCATGACAAAACATTATTTTTTAAAAGCAAACTAAAAATTCCTCAAAGGCAGTGATTTTATCCTCTTTCTCATGGTCCATCTACTCTTAGAATGGTACCTGAGAAGTAGCAGGTACTTAAATGAGCAGTGAAAAGATCAGAAGGAAACACATCAAAATGTTAAGCAGTCTGTCTTCAGAATGTGGAACTGAGTTACTTTTTTTCTTCTTTCTACTCTCCTTTATTTTCGGAAGTTTCTATATTATATCCCATTTATGACTGGGATGAAATAGGGTTTATTTTAGGAAAAAAATACTATGAAGTCATTCCCAATATTATAGTTGACCCTTGAACAATATGGGTTTGAACTGTGCAAGTCCATTTTGATGGATAATTTTCAATAAATACTGTAAATGTATTTTCTCTTAACATTTTATTTTCTGTAGCTTACTTTATTGTAAGAATACAGTATGTTATAATATACATAACATACAATATACGTGCTAATTGACTATATTATCAGTAAGGCTTCCAGTCAAGTTTTGACTGGTAGTTAAGTTTTTGGGGAGCCAAAAGTTATATGCAGATTTTTCCACTGCAAATGAGGTCTGTGCCCCCAGCTCCCATGTTGTTCAAGGGTCAACTGTAATTTCTTTTTCTTCATGAAGGCCTAGTCCTTTAGGCTGGGGTCTTCAGAGGAGCAACTGAAGGAAAGATGGTGTGGTTTGTGGAGTCCCTAAGGTGACCCAGGGTTTTGCTGTGTCTCAGCCTCAGGACTTGCCTGCCTGAACATTTCTGGGAAGTCGTACACATAGGTGGTTCCCAAGGACTGGGCCTGGAATCGCTTGGCCTGAAGCAGATCCTTGGTGACGTAGGGAGTGTTGATCAGCATTCCATGCTGAGGCCCTTGTTTGTTGCCAAAGGAGTGAAACATGATCTGAATCAAAAAGAAAAACAAAACAAAACAGAGCATAAGGGAGGCAAGTCTCAGAGAACCACATTCCTGCTGAAATTTTATTTTTACCCAGTCCTCAATGAAATGCAGCGGGGTGTGCAAAACATGTCAGATCACATAACAAAGTGAGTGCCTGGGAGACCTAATCTCTTCTCTGCCACTATGGGAAACTAGAATGAGGAGGAGGAGTAGAAGATATGGAAACATAGCCTCCAAAATGTAACTACCATAGTACTATACATAGACACAGACAGAGACACATACACCCCACAAATAACAAGAATGTATAAAAACTGGTGAAACTTGAATAAAGTCTGCATTTGAGTATCCATGTCAATTTCCTATTTTGACAAGGTCCTACAGTTACGTAAGATGCTATCATGGAGAAGTTGGTTGAAGGGTACATGGGAATTCACTGTACTATTTTTTCCTCTGTACTAATTTTGCAACTTCTTGAAAGTAATTATTTCAAAACAAAAAGTTATATAGAACTGGCAGTCAATTGGATATTTGATTCATTTTACAAAAGTCTGTTCTAAAACATAGTTGGGAAAAATACCTCTTTCCCTAAGTGAATCAACATGGAAATTGCATTATAATCAACCACATCTTATCCCAAATACGGTCCTAGAATGAATTAAACATTAGAATCATTCTCCTTTACAGGAGAATAAACAACTGGGATTCAGAAGCTAACTCATTTATTATAAAGCTCAGAGGGGCTATCCAACTCTGGCATGGCAAAGTAAGGCAGCCACCAAATGTCATTTTAATCTACATCTTGATCACCCGAGCAGCCTGCCTCCATGGACCTCCATGACCCGGCCCAAACTTACATTTCCAGATCTGGGGTCGGTGACTTCTTTGTAGAGGCTGATATCCAGGTAGTAGCCTGACTCATTTGTGAGGAACAGGCGGATGGGAATGACACCTCCGGTGGTGGTCTGGCGAATGTTGATCTTGACCTCAGCCTGTAGTACACGGAGTTTCCACAACCGGCTGCCATAGCGCATAACCATGGAACGCACCGACTCCTCAATCTGCCCCAAACCACAGCAATTCCAATTTCAGAACCCATTCTGCGCACATTTGCAATAATTCAAGCACTAGTAATAATGAAATGATGAGATATACTGAACACAAAATGCCTGGGACATAGTATTTACCCAACAGCTATTAGCTATAATAATCGAACCTTGCTAAGCATTTAAAGTTCATTATCTCACCTCATCCTTATAAATACTCGCAGAGGCTGGCATTTGTATGCCCCATTTACATGAGGAAATGGGCTAGTAACTGCAAGTCAGTGCTTCTACATTACACTGCCTTTATCTCCGTCATGCATCTCAAGCCTATGTGTCTTCTCTTCTGGGGACTATGTGGACTGGTGGAGGGGGGCATTAGCATGGACACTCTCTGCATTCCAGATGCCAAGCTAGCATAACAGGACTCCTTTCACTACCATAAACCCTGCCTGCTCACGAACAACCAGCCAATGGAGTTGCCAACAGAACATGGAACCAGGAAGAAGCCAAACTTTTGTTTTGCAAGACATCTGGGGCATCCATGTTGTCCTAAAAGTGAAGCATGGCCATGGAGGGTGAACATCAGAACCGGGGTAGACCTAAGGGCGGAGGCTAAAATACTGCTCTAGAATTAAACAATGGAAGGTTTGTTTTCCACCTACAGCAACTAAAGTTCAAATGTATGCATCCTGGAACTAGGGTCTTAATTGCCAGGAGACAATACCCGAAGCAGTATAGTACAAAGAGACATAGGCCCCAGTGAAGGTGAGCCCAGAGCTCAGCGAGGGCCCCCCAAAGGTAAGACCTTATAGGGGTCCATGATGACAGTGGGCACGAAGTTGAGGAAGATGTGGTTGCAGTCAGTGCGCACGCTGGTGTTGTTGAACGCCACCTCCAGCTCATCCATGGCCTCCAGGAGCAGCCGCTCACCCTCGTTCTGCAGGTACTCGAAGGAGGCTTCCTGCCAAAGGTGAGAGGGGCAGCCGCTGAGGCAAGGGGGAGAGGCAAACGTTCTTCTCCAAAGGCTGTGCCAGGTGAGAATGGCAGAGCCCTGCCTCCAAAGGTGAAGACATGACCAAGGCTGTCTAGTCTTGGCATTCGCCTCTTGTATTTTCTGTATTCTAAAGCTTTGACGAATGGGACTGCTCCTTCCAGAGTTAGCCAAGTCCTAGAGATAGTAAACTCCTCACCCGTGAGCACACTTTTCAAATTCAAACCAACCAATCCAGAACCCATACCCCAACCACCTCCTTTATCAGAGTCTCACACTCCAGGCCACTTTCCTCCTGCCCTCATTACCCCTGGCTCAGGTATCAGATACCTAGAGATAGCCCCTATGCTCGGAACCGGCTGAAATTACTCAAACTAGCCAGTCTCAACCCTGAGTACCTTGCCTCGCCTGTTCCTTCCTGCAGGCTCTTGCCCAAGGTTCCCCCTCCTCTCTTGCCTCCCGCCCAACTCTGGTGCTTCCTGGTGTGGCCCACTATGGAGTGGTGAGCCCCTCCTCTTGGGCATTCTGAGTAATAAATAATCTTTTCAATGGTAACTGTCTTCTGCTCTGTTTGCCTTATTGTTCCTGAATAATAATAAGACTTATTAAAATATCTAGTTGACTGAGGCAGCAAAACATTGAGTTTAGTTTACCATTCATTCGCAGGGGATTAGTAAAATATTACATGAACAGCCCACCCAAGGAAATAGCATGGAGTGGATTATCTTCATTAACATGGAAAGAGGTTTATAAGTAACTGACCAGTTTAAAAAACTGATTTTCACTAGTCTTCAAATAATCTGTCCACCTGAGTTCCATCTGTAATAGTATACCTACAATGCTATATATGGAATTATGCCTAGAAAGGATAACCAACAGGGCTGACCCCTGAATGGCAGGATTCTGGGTCCTTTCTCTTGATTTTTAAAAGTGCAGCTGACCCTTGAACAACACAGGGGTTAGCAGCGCTGACCTCCCACACAGTCAAAAATCCACATATAACTAGAGCCTCTAACATACATGGATTCCCACGCACAGAGTTGACTCTTGAACAACACAGGTTTGAACTGTGCAGGTCAACTGAAAAAAATGTACATAGTTCACACACGCGGTGTTCAAGGGTCAACTGTAGTTTTCAAATTGTTTGAAATTTTCAGAATATAACCATGGGTTACTCTTCTAAATATAAGAAACAATGAAAAATGATCAGACAATCAGCAAATACAAGAAACTTAACATATCAGCATCTTTCTATCCTCTTAATTCTCTCCTCATGCAGAGAGACCCACATGACACAAGAAACAGATCCGCATGACACAAGCCGGGACATGAAAATAGGCCACATGAATATCTGCCTCGCCTCTAGATGGGAGTGACTCCAGGGCAGGGCTGTGTGTGCCCAGTACATCCTGTGATCTCTAGTGTGAAGCCCAGGGCCTGGCACAGAGCAGGAACTCAACAAAGGGAAAGCCAGCACGTATGAGTGACAAGTTCAGAGGGAGAAAGAAACGTCCTGTGACATTTTACCTTTGTAATCAGGTCTGAGTGCCTGATGATGGCGCGGATGAAGAACCTGTGGTCTGTCACTTCTGCACCTTCCTTCACCTTGGCAGCGCCCAAGTAAAGATGCATCTTGTGGTTGGCACAGGGCATGGCCTTCAGATCAAAATTGCGCATCCGGCTAAGCTCCAGCTGGAAGGCCAGGGCAGGCTCCAGGTGACGGTAAATGCAATCTTCTGCAAACTGCAGAAGATCAGAGAGATTAGACAGACAGACACGCATACACACACCGAGTTTGACACTGGGGCCACGAGCCTGCTTGGTCCGCACCCTGCTCTGCAAACCCCTGGTGTCTACAGGTTTAGCACTCAGTCATTGTGTCACCTAACTAGAAGCAATGTCCAGGACTCAAGAGATCTGAGATGTTGTGAAGGTCCGGAGGACAGCCACAGCATGCAAGTCTGGTATACTGGCATAAGCCTCCTGGTGCCCAGATAAGCCCAGCTAGACCCCAGCACCTGCCAGCACAAACAAGCTGATCTTGATCTGCCACAGCACAGAGCATGTCTTAAAAATCACTACTCCCGGTTTCTTTGTGGAAACTGGCCAGAGAGAAACAACTGACAGTGCTGGAGACTGAACTGGAGAGAAAAATGAAGCAGCTAGAGAAAGGATGGGTCTTAACTAGAGAAGGCTTTGGACAAACTAAAATACAAAATTCTGAATCTGGTAGAGTCCTGAATCTATGTTGGGACTGAGTCCATCTGTTCTAGAAGAGAGATCAGCAAACTCTTCCTTAAAAAGACAGAGGGCTGATGGACCACAAAGTCTGTCATGACTACTTGAGAGAGCCACAGCAGACCATATGTGATCACATGGGTATGGCCATGTTCCAATCAGACTTTGTTTATAACAATAGGTGGCCAGCCTATAAGCCATAGTTTGCCAACCACTGTTCTAGAAGAACATAAGTAAAAGAGGTTGGGAGGACCATCTTACTGAGTCTTCCAGCAAGTACAAAAATTGTCCATGTGAGGTGTTTGTAGCGAAGGCTGAGAGGGCGGGAGGCGTGAGGTCTGAGTTCCACATAGAAATACAGGGTTCTTATTGGAAATAAAACCCCAGAAGAAGGCCAGAGTCTACACAAAAGTTGCCATGTTCTAGAACACAGGAATACCTTGAGGACAGGGATATTCTTCCTGAATGTCAAAAAAGGTCAGAGGAGAGAGAACAAATATTGCTTTCGGTCATACCTCATCTCTTGCTCTGAATGTGAAAAACTTGGGAAATTCTTTCTGCAAAAAGAAATCCATACAAAAGACAATTAAATCAAGCAAGACTCATTTGAACATTTGTACACTTGTTTTTAACAATAACCCCATCTGCTTCTAGAATGACTCATTTGGAAAGCCATCTTTTCTCTAGCAATTGATCTCTCCCACTCCAATCTACAGAGTAAATGTCAAATGAATGGCACTGAGTCTTGGAGAACAGAAAAGACTCATATGATGCACTGCAAATCAGACTGACCTCTTGGGCGATCAGGAATGTGATTCTTCGGAGTCCGTAATCCACAAGGATGTTTTTCTGTATTAAAAACCAAACACACAATAGAACTGTATTTAGCCACAAAAAGGAATGAAGTCCTGATACATGTTACCACATGGATGAACTTTGAAAACATTATGCTGAGTGAAAGATGCCATTCACAAGAGACCTCATATTTCATGATTCCACTTACATGAAATATTCAGAAAAAGCAAATCCGTGGAGTTAGAAAGGAGATTAGTAGTCGCCTATGGCAGCAGGGGAAGGTGTTGGATTGAAGAAAAATAGGCAGCAACTGCTAACTGGTACAGGGCTTGGAGAAGGGGGTGATGAAAATGGTCTAAAATATAATAATAATGATGCTTATATAACTCTATAAATATGTCAAGAAACATTGAACTGTACACTTTAAATGTAAGAACAGTGGGGTATGTGAATTATATTCAATAAAGCTGTTATATTAAAAATACATACATACATTTTTTTAACGTTTCATGAAATCTTTAATGAAACTGGTAGGAAGGGGCACTCTTTCTTATATTAAACAGAAGAAGAAAAAGATGAGTCAATTATTCACTTACCCAAAATTCAAGAACAGACCAAACTAAGCTCTATTGTTAGAAGTTAGAACAGTGGTCGATCATCTCTGTGGGGGGGTGGGAAGGTGTAGAGGCCAGAATGGGACTCAAGAAGGGGCCAGAAACATTCATTTCTTGATCTGAATGCTGGTTAGACTTGGGAATTCACTGTGAACAATCATCAGGCTATACATTTATGATTTGTCCACTTTTCTGTATGTTAGACTTCAGTAAAAAAAACCATGCAAGAAAAGTACAAAACTGTTTCTAGTCTTCCCTTAAACAAAAGAAATACTATCAAATATAGTTTTATAGAGAAAGAAAAAAACCCAAAAGACAAAAAAAAAAACAAAAACAAAACAAAACAAAAAACCCTAAGGATATTAATTTGTTTATATGGTAAGAAAAATTATTAGGGGAAATGAATAGTCTTTGCCCATTTCTTAAAGAGATAAATAGATATGCACAAAGGACTGAAATTAATGGGATATAGGCTGGAAAGCGAACAGGAGAAACTGGAAAATGAAGAGGATTCTCATGTGGGGAAATGAGCCTGGTTATGGGAACCTTATTTTTTTGGTTTTCAACTAAAGGTGTGCATGAATGTGTACATGTGCATGTATGAATGTATATGTAAATGTGTGTATGTCAATGTACACATGTATCTGCTTAATGTAAAAAATTTTAAGTCATGTAGAAATATATAACATAACATTTCTTTCCTGTCTCCTAGTAGGTATATATTCTTCTAGCTGTCCTCTCTTCAGGATATCTCTGTCTGTCTGTCTCTCTCTCTCTACACACACATACACACACACACACACACACACACACACACACACACACACACACACACACACGCTTTATTTGTACAGAGATACCCACACTTAATCTTTCCTAGCTCATGAATATCTTCCTGGGTTGGTATTTAGAAAATGGTTTCTTCCCTTTCCATAGCCACATGACATCCATGATGTGGTGCTCCACACTTTCCACAGGTGATTCTGACACTCCTCCCACCGACTTCACTGAACCAAATATCCTGAGTGTCATTTGTTTAGAGAGGCAGGTGAGCTTCCAATCAGTTCTAATGTCACCTTATCTGGGCTACAGGCTGCCAAGATGAAAATCCAGTAAAGGCATCGGTTATGTCAAGAAGGAACAGGCTGGGAAAACTATACCAGTATTTTCACAGTGGCCTCTGGCTGGTGGGACTGTGGGTTTTGTTTTAAAACTTACTTTTCAGATTTGTCTACACCTCAAACATTTTCTACAGTGAACATCATTAACTGTTGATTAACCAAGGAAAGGCTAAGTAAATCATTAACAATGATGTCCACAAGCTTTCATGGCTTTATCCACGACTCAGTATCATTGGTCTGTCTCCTGTCCAGGAAGCACCAGGCCATGTCATTTGAGGGATGCCAAGTTAGAGGAGGTAAGAGTTGTCCCTTCCACCAAGATAATACAGGGAATACAACACAAATACAAAGGAATGGACTAAAAAGTAACAATGGAAAACTTCCGAGTATTCTTAAAGACCAAGTCATGACGGCCAAGAACTAATATGCAGACAGTGTTTAATTTATGAGCTAAGAATCTCAGCATCCCATTTTACAGATGAAGAAACCGAAGATCAGAGAGGTACAGTTACCTGCCTAAGGTCACATAGCACCTTTCTACTCTTTCTACTACCTGCATTTGCCAAGATGCTCCACATCTGTTTGTGGCTGAGGTCCCTGAGCATACATAAGCATTGTTCCTGCTGCCACAGTGAGAATATATGCTGGCAATGATCACCACATGTTTGTAAAAGCAACCTGCAGTTATTTGCATATATAAATGTCAATGTAAGTGACCATTTTAAAATTGTGAGTTTTCTGGGTTATTCCAACAAAAACATTTTCCCCAAACCTCAAACTATTTATTGAATGTGTCTTCTGTGCTAAGTGACATATATACTGTGTGTCATTTTGTCATTGCAACACCCTGGGGGAGAGAAATGCCTCCCTCATGTTATGGAAAGAAGCTGAGGCTCTGCCACATTCGGCCACCTCTTCCCAAGGTCATTGGCAACGAGGAGTAGTAGAGCTAGGAATGGAAGCCAAGTCTATGGCTCTGAAGCACTCAGCAGGTCTCAGGCATGAGACATCTCACCAAGACGATGCTCCGCTCACAGGGACACAGAACCAGAGGCATGCCCAGTCTACCTTGGACTGTACAAACGTCCGTAAAATCGGCACCAGCTCCTCATCCTCCAGGTGGTCCGCATACTGTATGGCCACATTCAAGATGTGGATTGGCTCTTCTCTCAGGTTCTAGGAGTAATAAACAAAAGTGAGTGATAGAAAGACCTGGGGCCGCAGCCCGCCCCCTCCTCTGCTTGCTCCCTGCTCAGACACTTACCTTGCCATCATCCTCAGGGTACAAAGAGGTTTGGGCCTTGCTGAGGATGGGGGTGTTGGTGAGCACGTTGGCAAAGCAGGAGATGACTTCGTCGAAGTTCCTGGGGGCATGGGGCAGAGAGGGAGAGCTGAGGGGCTGCTTCCTCCACAGGGTTGTAGATCAGACCCAGGCCCTTCCTCTTTCCCAACCACTGCCCCACAAGCTCATCCAACTCTGCACAGAGCTCATTTGGTTCCTGACCATTTATTTCCAAGGCACCACTGATGGGGTCTTTTCCAAAAAGGAAGAATAAGCCCATGTTGTCTTAAAGTGTGAATAAAAGAAAGGCTGTCCAAACTCTGGGGCATCAGCTGGGGCCCCCCTTTTACTGTCTAGGAGACCCTCAAAACCTCTCCTCATCTCTCCTAGTCAACTGAGAATAACAGAAGTAACCACTACACATCCTAAGGTTGCTGTGAAGATATAAGACAATCAAAGCATGATGGATAATATGCAGGAACAATTCAAAAGAGTGCGATAATAATAGGACTGATTGCTGACATTTATTGAAAATGTTATTTACTATCGATTATACTTTAAATACAATATTTAATATGCACTACCTTGGTCAATTATCTTGGTGATCCTATGAAGTAGGTCCTTCTCTTATTCTTATTATACAAATAACAAAACTAAGGTACAGAGAGTTAAGTAATTTGCTCAGAGTCTCACAGTTAGGAAGCTCGGAGCCAGAATTCAAGTGCAGGCAGGCTCACACAGAAGCCCACTCTCTTGGCTACACTGATATTATATTATTAACTCGCTGCGCCATGTGTCTGGGCCACCCCCACCCCATGCGTTACATGAACAGGTAGGGGGGTCAGGGAAACCATGCTTGGCTCTTCTGCTCAGGGTGTTTGGGAGGCCAGGCCATGCTGGGTACCTGGTGAATTCCTCGAATCTCCTGAAGGCGACCATGGCCCCCAGCCGCTGGCACAGGGGAGAGAAGCCACTGTCCATGAAGAGCTCAGTGCTGTGCCTCAGCAGGTCGGGGTTGGTGACGTTGACAGGCATGGCTATCCTGCAGGGGGATGGGAAGTGAAGTCAATGAGGCCTCTGTTCACAGATCTGGCTTCAAGAGCTGTTCCTGCCCTGGAAACTTCAGTGAACCAGACCAGCATTAGAGCTGCCCCCCAAAATGGGTGCTTAAAATTGGGGGTGGAGGGTACAGAGGTCAGGGCCAGGGGCTGAGGACTAAGAGCTCAACATGTGAGTAAATGAATGAATGATGCTTGCATATAGGCATACGTGTCCAGCCCCAACATAATTCCCAGGTAAATCCAAAGTAGTGAACTCGGTACAAAGAAGGAAAACTCTCAGTGACAGTTTCTCTTGGAGAGCCCCAGCCCCGGGAGCCTGGTGAGGGGCAGGCTTCTCAAGTGATACTCCAAGCCTCTGCTCCCTTAAGCCCTCCCAAGCCATTACACCTGCCCTTGACGGGGCCAGGAACCAAACCTGGCCCCAAGGCCATCAGCCCATTAGAGTTCAGCCGGCCACTGCTCCCAGGGCTGGCTGCTCACCAGGAGCAGATCCAAGTGGGCCATTTGGGGTCATTAGAACTGGGTCCTAGAATCAAACAAGGGGGTTGTTTATCAGATGGGGTATAGACAAGAGTCAACAGAGCAGGCCTGAGGCTGCCCTCCTGGAAAGGAGACCTGCTTGCAAGGCTGGGCTTTGGATGGCATCTAAGAACTTGAATTGGAGGAGGGTTCCCACTACTCCCTAAGTGATAAGGGAAGGTCACTGTGCCCTAGTTGTTTGTACGGTGTCATTTATGCTGAGCACCTGCTTTCCCTCTGGACTCTGGGACTTGGGTATGTGTTCAGCAGAGGGTGCGGGCATGACCAGCTCCCACTGAAAACCCTGGGCGCTGAATCTCTAATCAGCAGCTAGACAGCATATCACATGTGGTCACAACTCTTTGCTGGGGGAATGAAGCACATCTTGTGTGACTGCACTGGGAGAAGACTCTTGGAAGCTTGTGTCTGGTTTCCTCTGGACTTGACTCCATACCCCTTTTTCCTTTGCTGACTGTATTTTGTGTCCTTTTGCTGTAATAAGTCACAGGGGTGAGCATGGCTATCTACTGAGTCCTGTAAATCTTCCTACTGTATCATGGAACCTGGCGGTTCCCTTAGGGACCCTTGACCCAGGTGAAGCAGGGGCTATGTGCCTTCCTGTTAGATACTTCTGAAATCATCATCCAGGCCCTCTGCTCTGCATGACGAAATGCAGGGGTAGCAAACTGGCATGGCAGCATGGGCTGAATTCAGCCCTCTGTTTGACTTTGGTTTATGTAGCATTTTAAATATATCCCTATACATTAATTCCCTGCCCATATAGCAAATTGAGGAATTGTAGATTTTTTTAAATCTAGATGCTTTCCTCCTCTTGAAAAAACATGGAAAGGTTTGGCCTCGCTGGCCCGTTTTCCTGTAGGACAACAACCAGTGGGCTAGAATAGCACCCCTTAGGCAAAGGCCATGCTCACAGCCCCACTTGCTCCGGACCTAAGTCCTGGCTGCAGGCCACGTGAAACCCTTGCTGTCCTCCCATCTGTCTTCCCCATGGTCTCCTGACCCAATTCTCGACACGCCTGGCTCTATAGACACAGGTGTGGAGGGTCTAGTCAGGTCCTGCTGGGAGATGAGGCTTCATTCCTCGTGGCTTTTCCCAGAGTCATTTTAGAGTAGGGTTGTGGGGCAGCTGCAGGTGGGGTCTCCTCTGAGGCCACAGGCCCCAAAGCTTCTGGCACTTCCAGCTAAAAGCAACGGTGAGAACCTGAGTGAGTCAGGGAATCCCACCAGGCCATCGACATCTTTCTGGGTGAAAACAGGATACTGTGCCCATGCCGAGGGTCAGAAGCAATAACCCTGACACACAAGTAGGTCCTTCCTAAAAACAAGGTGTGACCGACCCACAGGCTTCATGACAGCCGCCCTTCCTTTCCTAACCTAGTTGAGCTTCAGAGACAACGAAATTGAAAAAGAATCCTCCTCAGGGGCGACAAATCAAAAGTTCTCACATCACACCTCCCACAGTGCCCAAAATGATTCCAGGCCATTAGCAATCAGTCCCCTTTTCTCTTCATGGGGCAAAATATCACAATCCTTTTTTCTCCCCTGGAAATAAGAAGGGTAAAAATAAATGATAAATATGAATGGAGGTGACCCATGGGGAAGTACTTCTTTCCCTCATCCATAACAGAGCAACACCTTTGTTCTTGAAACCAAAGGAAAGAGAATCATTTTTTTAAATCCCAAAAGAACAGAAAATTCCAGGCTTCAAGAAAGCATGGACCCTGTTGCCCGTAGAGATACAAAATCTGATCAACTCAACACCTAAATCATGATGAGACCATTCTAGCCACAAGCAAGGCCTTTGGGAACTCCCATGAGAACCAGAAACAGAAGGATGATGAGGAAGTGAATGAGAATGTGCCACATCCCAGGTAGACAGATTGCCTTATAGAAGATACCACACTCTACCTGATCAGAGTGGTATTTCGGGTCCTGCAATAAGATGGATTAGAAATGAGACAGTGAGTAAGCAGCAAAGACATACCATGACGTCCCCAACTGAGAATATCGTGGGGATCCGGAAATAACAACACATGTGCCCATGCTGCCAGCTCTGGAGGGCCCTCAAATGCTCTGGAAAGACCTCTGAGGTGAAAGCATGACCTGGGCTCATGTTCCTGTAATTTGGAAGTGAAGTCCCTAGGGCTCATCTACAAAACGAAGATGAGAACAAATTCTTGACTGATGGTGAGGGCTGACTAAAATAGAGTGTGGGAGCACTCTAGTGGAGGCTTGACCAACGGCGTGCCAGGGGGACAGTGACAATGGTGTCGGACATCATCATCACAGGGATCTCTATCGTACGTCGACGACTTTCTGTGTGCCAGGCACTGTCTTAAATGCTGTGAGAGCCTCATCTCATCTGCTTTTCAAAATGGCCTCTGATAGCACTGTTCAATAGAACTCTCTGTGGTGATGGAACGTTCTACAGCTGTACTGTCCAATATGGCAGCCGCAGGCCGCCTACGCCTACTGAGCACTTTAAATGCAGCTGGTATGACTAAGGAACTGAATTTTTAATTTCCACTCATTTTAATTTAAATAGGCCACATGTGGGTAGTGGCTATCATACCGGACAGTGCCAGGTGTATGAGGCAGGCATCGGATTATCTCCATTTTGTAGGTGAGAGAACAGAATGCAGGCAGATGCCACGGTGGGGAAGTGGTGTCCCCGACATCGCCCCAGCAGTGTTTCCAGACATACTTGCTGGGTCCCTCCAGAGACAGGACTATGACAGTCAGGGAGAAAAGAAACACGAGCCCCCCCTCTTCCCCGTCCTGGGTACGGACCACTCCATACCGGTTTGGGTGGGAGATGGGGAGCATGAACTGGAACTCCACCACGCAGGTGCCATCCGGGAGCTCCCGATGCTGTAGGCTGTTTAACTCATAGGCAATGTAGGCCCTCCGCACATAAACCTAATGGAGCAGAAGCACAGGGGACATTTTCTCAGAGGGCACAGCGGACTACCCTTGAAACCCGAGGAAACTCAGGTTGGAGAAACGATCTCTAAGCAATAGTTAAAAGCAAATTTGTTCACATTTCTGAATGTTAATTTCTCTGCAAAGGACTAGACAGTAAATATTTTAGCCTTTGTGTGATATATCATCTCTGTCTCAACTACTCAGTTCTGCTGTGGTGTCACAGGAGCAGCCATGGACGATATGTAAATAAATGGGCATGGCTGTTCCAATAAAACTTTATTTACAAAAACAGAGTGGGGGGCAGGTGTGGCCTACGAGCTGTAGTTTGCCAACTCCTCTTCTAGAGTAACACTGTCCAACAGAAATATAACATGAGCCACGTATGTAATTTTAACTTAAAATTTTTTAGTAGCAACTTAAAAAAAGGCAACAGGTAAAAATAATTTTAATAATTTCATTTCATCCCCAATACCTAAAATATTCTCATTTCAGCAGGTGATCAACATAAAAATTATTGAGGCATTTTAAATTCTTTCTCCATACGAGACTGTATTTTACACTTAGAGCGCAGCTCAATTCAGACTAGCCGCATTTCAAGTGGCACTCGCCACATGTGACCAGTAGCTGCCATATTGAACAACACGGTTCTAGGGTTTTAGCACTGAGAGTTTTTTTAACTAAACAGAGAATACAAAGACTGTGTAGAGGTAACACAGCAGGGCTAACTGCTATTCTATGAAAGGCTTGCTTCAAGGTTGGTCCTTGGCTAGCATCTAGGAACTTGGATTTTAGAAAAGTTCCCACTACGCCCTGATAAGAATGGTTCACGGTGCCTAAACTGCTCAAACACTATGATTTATGTTCAACATGTGCTTTCTTTCTAGGAGTTTAGAATTTTGGTACGTGCTAGGCAGGGGGTGCCCTACATATAAAAACCCTGGGCGCTGAGTCTCTAATGAGCTTCACTTCACATGCATTGTCACAAGTCGCTGCTCAAAGAATTGGAAGTGCCTGGAGGACCAGTGGAAGCTTGTGCCTTGTTTCCTCTGCTCTTCGCCCCGTGTGCCTCTTCTCCCTGCTGATTGTTTTGTGTCCTTTTGCTATAATAAGTCACACACACCTGTGAGCATAACTGTATGCTATGCCCTATGAATCTTCCTAGGGAATCATCATACCTAAGGGTGGTCTTGGGGGTGCCAGACACATTTAAAGCAGGGACAAATCTCTGCACTTCTCAAAACACCAAGTGCAATACTCATCTTGAGTCATGGAGAAAAGGTTGGACTATGTTCCATAAATCTGAACGAAGTGATGGACTGTGCACAGAACTCTAGAAAATTCTCTAACAGAAATAAATGGGATTCCGCACTTCAAAAAGAAGGTGGGCTGCTGCTTTTCACCTGACATAGGGCCCCCCCAAATAGGATAGGTGCTTGGATAACAGGTGGCAATGGTGACCAATATCCACTTCAGGTGTTTACTCATTTACCTTCAAATTATCCTGTGAGATAGATGTTATTGCCCCCACCTAAAGCACGAGAATCTAAGTCTAGAGAAGAAAAGCAACTTGCCAAAGGTCACGCACCTCCAACCTTTACATAGCTGTTCCCACTGACTGAGCTCTTTCCCCTTCTCCCTTCCACCAATTCCTACTCACTCTTCAGATGCTTGCTTTCATATCATGTTCTCATCAAAGCCTAAGTTGAGTCTCCTGGTAAGATGAAATCGTGCTGTCCAATTCTCACCATAACCCTATTTTCCCACTGCAGCCCTTCCCCATGTGTAATTAAAAGAATTTTAACATATGCCTCTCCCCAACCAGAGAAGCTCCAGAAGGCAAAAACTATGGCTGTTCCCTGCTATATCTCCAGCACTTGGCACACAGTAGGTCTCAATAAATACACTGAAAATTGAAGTATCAAAGAGCTGTACTGGGTCTCACTGCTGGAAACAAAGTGGGACCTGAGGAGGATTCTCTGAGTTGAAACCAGGGAGGGAGTAAAAACTGTAGGCCCAGGAGACTCTGTGGGCTGTGATATGCTCACAAGCCCTAAATGGTCTCCATGGAGACCCAGACAACCTCCTGGCAACAGGATGGGAGACTCACAGGGCCTATAAGATGGCAGAACAGGGAATGGGGACTATCAGAGGAAAAGAGGTTGAAAACATAGGACATCACGTATTTCCTTGAAAGGATTCTGAAAGAACAGATTAAACACCGTGATGCCTTAACACAAAACACCCTTCAGCCCCTGAATTAAGGAAGATTGAAGCTGAAGCAAGATGACTGAGCTCTAATCTGGGTTTTGCTGCTGGTCATCCCTTCTCTGCCCTATCAAACAGGGAGGTCATCTTAAATTGTCACCTAGGCCCTTCCGGCTCTTGTAGTTCTACGTGGAAGTCTTTCAAAGGTATTTGATATAGGTGAGTTGGAAAGTTTGGACGAGGTGACTTGGCCTCGGCTCTTGAGGGTTAATGTTTTAACTGTGCCCTGCCTGGGAGAGGCAGGAATGGCCAATGAGATAGCAGCAGTTACCAGCAAGGACTCTGGACTAAGACAGATCTAGTATGAACCCTGGTTCTGCCACTTCCTAGCTGTGTGGCCTTGAACAAGTTGTCTGATGTCTCTGAGCCTCAGTTCCCTCCTCTGTAAAATGGGGATAGTAGGGGTACCTACCTTATTGGGAGAATGATGAGATCATGTTTGTAAGGCATGTGGCCTGGGATCAAGTGCATGGAGGCTAGAACTGGCAGGTGTGGTACTGTGCTGTTACATGGGCCTTTCCCACTTACCTCCAAAGATGCCATGCAGACCACTTTGTTAGTGTGATAGAAGAAAGTGGGCAGGACATCAAATATGGTCGTTTCTGAGAGTATTAATTTCTACAGGAAATAAGGTAAAAAAGGAAAAAAAGATGTTAAAATATTTTAACCAACAGTCAGATGAGGGGGAAGAGTGGGAGCAGGAGGCAGAAGCCAGCGGTGTTATCATGAAATGCTGCCAGGGCCCCAGGCCTATAAGAGCCAAAAGCGGAAGCAGCCCTGGGCTGGCTGCACCTGGAGGGCTCCCAGTTTCAGATGCAGAGTGGGTACCTGGAAGCTTGTAAATGAGCCAGAGTTAGGACAAGGAGGACCTGGTAATATGAACCCCTGACTCAGCCATGTGAGGCTCCTAGCTTCCAAAAATGCTCCATCACACCTGAATTTTAAGTCATACCTCCCGGGCCGGCCTTCTACCCGAGCCCCTCTTGTAGCCCCCTTGGGGCAGCTCTGGTCACATCAGACTAAACCACTGGCATTTGTGACTCTGTCTCGCACCTGAGTGCCAGCATGCTGAGGACATGGGGTACCTGTGTCCCCCAGGGCTCCACCTGGGCCACAGCATGTGCTCTGTGGAGGTGGATGGAGACAGCCTCACCTTGAGGTTGTCCGGGAAGAATTCGTGGCCGTACATGTCAATGGCAGACAAGAAAATGGACTCCACCTGGTTGTGCCTCAGCTCGTAGGAGGGGAGGTGGGAGGCAATCAGGATCTGCAGGGGGAGAGGACAGAGAGGCTGGGTTGAGCCAACTTTACAGGGGAGGAGCCAAGGGCTGGGCCCATCAGGTAGGACATGGGACAGCAGCAGAGGGGCTGTGCACAGTGGAGGTCAAGCATGGAGGGGAGGGCAGCACCCCAAGACGCCTATGCAAAGTGGGAACCACCCGACATAATCCTACCTGTCTGGCTCTGAGGGCTACTTTGCAGTGCTCGCTCTTGCTCAGCTGAGTGAGATCGTTGAGGATGGAGGTCAGCTCCTCTGACAGGGAAGGGTCTGGGCCACAGAGCTCATCCTTTGGGGGAGGAAACAGAATCCAAGTGGCTTGTTTCACCAGAAGGAAACATGCCAGCTCTCACCCTCTGCCAGAGGTGCAGTGTCCTGGCAAACCAGACAGCTACCTGGTACAGCCTGATGCTCATACCCTTATCCCTTTCCACTGTGTACCCCGCACACATTCATTCACCCATTCGTCCACTCCAAAACGTGCCCTAAGCACCAAGTAAGAAGGAAAACACATCTAAGTCTCACTGCATCACTATTAATGGCCAGCAGCTAGACTATTGACATTCAGCTCCCCAAATTTTCCCAAACCACTGAGGAGTCACTATCATGATCTTCATTTTATAGATGAGGCATAATATGCCTTGCCCCAAGTACGTCAGGAGTGCCTGGCATATAGTAGGTGTTTTGTGAGTGTCGGTTATGATCCCCTCCAAGGACTGACAAATTGCACCCACTGACTGGTTTTATAATGTTTATCATGCCCACAGTCATGCCCACTTGTTTATGTTGCACAAAGGCAGCTTTGAGAGATTAGGCCAGAGACCATATGACCAGAGAAACCTAAAATATTTACTCTAGTTCTTTCCAGGAAAAGTCTGCAGACCCCTGAGCTACCCCGGCTCTGGGTACAGGGTGCCCTTTCCTACTTACAATCAACATGATCACCAGCTGGTTCTTCTTAGCCACCTGCGCATGGGAGAAGATGCAGTCCAGCACGTGGGACATATTTGGCTTCAGCTGTTCCCTGAGGTTTATCACACACTTGTCGTAGTGGGCTACAGGGAGACAAAAGGCCGCAAGGGGATAAGACTTGGGGCCCTGCCCGCCCTGTGGGTTTGTCACCAGTGCCAGTGGCGACTCTTGCCTTGTTGGAAATGGTGCTCAACTTGCAAATATCTTCGCAGAAGATCCAACACCACTGCCTTCATGTAGCCAGGGGTCCCACTACGGTATCTGGGGAGCAAAAAAAGGCTGCTTCAGTGATCAACTCCACTTCTGGGGGAGCCCGAATATCTACAGCCAGGGCTTCTAGGATTTCAAAAAGAAGAAAACTAATAAAGTATCTTAATCCTTAGGTCTGGGAGGGATGTGTGAGTTGGTTCACTGGCTCTAACTCTATAAGCCAAAGAGAACAGTGACTTGCCCAAGGTCATACATCAAACCAGAGGCCAAGACTGGACCTTTGGATGGCACTTGCCCCGTCCCCAGAGAGAGAAAAAAACACTTACAGAACTGATGCTGAAAGGGGTCAGCCTTGCATGCATGGTTGAAAACAAAAATTTTCAATTAAGCATCCGATATATGAAGAACATTTGGGGAAAAAAACAAAGCTTAACATTTGCCAAAAGAGTTCTGTGTAAATTTCACTTCCCCTTTAAAACCAAATTTTAACCTGACGGTCCCTAAACCATTTCCTCTTCTAAATCATTTCTGAACACAAGGAATGAAGTTTCTTAGGAGATATAACACCGCGTTTTAGAGAAGTGGAAACCAGCTTAACCCCAACACCACCAAAGAGCAACAGAAGGACCTGAAGCGCTCATTGATTCAAACGTGATTAAAAATACACACACAGCATAGGAGAGATATTTGATATTTATGTTCCACACAGAAAAATCTGCTAGGGAGTTTGAGAAATTTATTGGTTCATTTATTCTAGCTGTTTCTCTGAAGCTAAAGAACAGGTTTAAGGTTAACAGTTGAAGTATCCTCAGGAGGAATGCCTTCCTAGGCCTTGTCTGTGAAACTTTCTCTTTTTGGGGAATCCACACCAAGACCCCTGTCCTCAGCTGCAATCCTGTATTGTCAGTATGACTCCCCAGGAGCTAGGGAGTCCCCTGAAGAGAAGGACTGTCCCCTACAGGCCTATGATCTCTGCATCTCTGACCGTTTCTAGAAGACAGTACACAAGAGCTGAATTAACTCGCTCAAGTCTTCAATTGTCTTTATAAGCAAAGCTTTCTTGCTGAGATTTTTCATGCAAAATGGCAGTTCTGTTTATCATCAGACTCAGTTTCTCTGCTCAATAGCTATTTAAGGTAAAATACAAATTCTTCATCAATCCTCCTTTGCAATGATGCCCCAAAACCGAAATGATAATTTGTATAATCCTTTGCAGGCGCATAAAGCCATTTTGTCACATTGTCTCAGAGTCGAAGCTGCTACAAGGACTCAATATCAGCACTTTACAAAAATTAATCTGCTCACAACTTGGAATGATTTATTATGTGTGGGGTATTTTTATTCCCATTTTCAAACTGGCAAACTGAGATTCACTAAAGAAAGTTCCTTGCCAGAGAGAGGTTCTACTGTTAAGAATGACTATGCCAGGGCTGTAACTGGGGTCTTTACAACCCACATGCTTTCTGCCAGTTTGAACCTCCTCTTAAGAGAACCCAGAGCGTCACCCTGGTGCAACACACAGGCTGATTCGGTGTATCAACCACACCCCACGGAGGGCCCAGGATTCACCTCTGAACCAACTGCACGATGCTCTGGGTGTTCATAAAGAAGACCTCTCGGTCAGCCTTCCGTTGCAGAGTGGCTGCGTGGCAGTCCAGGATGGTGGCTATCTGGACAGAAAAAGAAGACAGGTGGGCTACTTACAGCCATACAATCTGGTCGCCACACAGAAGTCACTGGAAGGACCCCTCACAGGCTCCCACAGAGGTCCCATCTAAGGCTCATTTGAAATGAGAAAATTCCAGCCCCAAAGCCCTCCAGCCACCCAGAAACGGTTCTGCTCATCCCACTCAATGTACTGCTTGAGGAATTCAAGAGCCCGGAATGACAGCAATAACATAGGGATATACATACATTCATAGGATACCTTGCCACAAATATGGAAAAGAGAAGGGGATTTCCAACCCCAGGGAGTATGAGGGTGCTGGGTGGGGAGGGGTCCTACTTTTATAATTAGATTGAATGTTATTGGCATATTGTGTTTGGCAATAAAAATATTTTTAATGAATAAATCTGCAATAAGGACAAATTCCTGAAAGGTCCAAACATGTACTTTTTTCAATTGGTGTCCTTAGAGTTTTGTTTGGTTATTTTTTAGTTGAAATATAATTCACATACTAGAATATCCCCTCCCCCCCTTTTCAAGTATACAATTAATTTGGTGGTTTTTAGTATATTTAGATTTGTTCAGACTGAATGGGAGCTGAGTTCCTAAGGAGCCACCTGGCCTGGTGCCAGCACCCTGATGGGGCCAGGTGGGGGGCACATACCTGCTGGCTGGGGAACTGGCACAGCACTGAGGTGATGTTGCTGGCGTACTGGGCCATCACCCTGCGGACCGACTTCTCCACAGAGGCAGGGATGCGGCCCGACACGCTGGTCATGATCTCTTGCAGCTCTAGCAGCGGCAGTGATGGGTGTCGGAGAGTCACCATGAGCTTCTGCACCCACTCCTTCAGCTGCAGCAGCGACCACAGCATCAGCCTGAGGCCTTGCAGGGGCACAGGTACCACCATCCACCACAGGCTGTCTGACACGCTCAACCCATCCAGGCAAGTGCGCTCAAGTAGCTCAAGATCTGGACCCAGCAGACTCTGGGACGGTCCCGAGTGGAATGGCCCCCTGACCACAAGGGGAATACCCAGTCTCCCCACCCAGGAAGGGCCCTCACTCCCCTCTGCCTATATCCAGAAAGCCAATGTAGTGTGGGGATAAAACGTAAGACCACGTGAAGCGCTAAAGTTTGTTGGGACACTTGCTTAGACCAGACACAGTTCTAATGACCTTCATTTGCATGTACTCATTCGATCCTCAGAAACAACCCTACGAAGTAGGTATAATCCTTATTTCCATTTTATAGATGAGAAAACTGAAACAGACAGGTTAGTGAAGTTACCCAGTCATCCAGCAAAGCCAAAATGCAAATCCAGGCCATTTAGCTCCAGAAACTATTAATGGCTGCTCCATACTGTTTCCTGGTGTCCCAGGAGTCAATATGTTGATGGTTTTCGAATGAATAGGATAATGGTGCCATAATGTGGTTGTGAGGTTTAAAAATGAAAGGATGCACACACTAGCGAGTGCAAAGACTAAAATAAATGTTGCAATGGTAGCAATCGCAATAAGGAAGCACGGGATCGGGGTTAAGAGCATGCACTCTGAAGCCAGAGGTTCAGATCCGTATTTGGCTCTTTATGGGTGAAACTGGCAAGTTTCTTAGTCTCTCTGTGCCTCAGTTTCCTCACCTGTAAAACGGAAGTAATGAGAGTTTCTACCTCATAGGTTGAAGATTAAATTACCATACATTTTAAGTGCTTAGAGCTGCAGCTGACACATAGTATGTACTCGACAAAGGTTGGCCATTTTTACTACCATTACCACCATAATTTGCTATTCTGAGATGGAATGTGATGCAGCAGTTTTATCACTACTGATGTTGGGTCTTTCACAGACGTCTGCAAATCTGAGAACTTCTTATTTCTCTACAGAGTGAGTAAATGGGACCCTGAGATGGTGAACAGTGAGTAGAGTTGTGTTTCCGAACACAGCACCTTCCCCTGTCTCTCTTTAAGAGGGTGACCCCCACTAACTCCTCTCTTCACTCAGTACTTGAATGTTCTCAGTGTCGAGCTGAACTGAATCCCAAAACCCAACTATCACTTTTACAACCATTTATAATCAAAGAGAAATGTCCATGGACGTTTACAAACTGAGGAATTCTCTGAGAACAGACCCTTTATAAAAACAATAGCGGACTAACCATTTTCTCATTCCTTACATCAATAAAGACCTCTGATCTTATGGAATCAATGAGATCTAGCTCTTCACGTGGACCTAAGGTGTGTAGAATACACACCTACTTTTTACGTGTGACCTACCTTTATGCTAAAAATAGGCTCCGGCAGACAGTAGCCGCTCATGACGTTAGTCAGGTTTTCCAAGACGCTGTGGAAGACCTGGTGCAGCTTCTCCCCAACGATGGGCAGAGTTTGCTGGGAAGGGAACTCTCCTGTGAATGGCTCAGCCTGATGAGATACAACAAGAACCAGGGGTCAAGGACACCGCGGCCTTCTGAGTGAGGCAAGACAAGCCAAGGGCCAAGGCAGAGCTACCAATATCCAACGTCCACAATACACTGAGGGTAAAGTCTGGGGCAGGGGGGAACAGAAGAAAATGTCATATCTGAGAGTGAAAACTGCTAAATTCACAACCCATGTGGGTTCTCCAACTCGGCCCCTTTGGAGATGTCATAGTAAATTATGTCCCCCAAATAATTTTGGAGGGTTAGACTTTTTTTGTTTTGTTTTGATTTCTAACCAAGATTATCTTCTTATTTGCTCTATTGATTTTCAGCACCAAAGATAAATGCCTAGTAGGAAGGAAATTTTTGAAACTCTCATACAAACATACCTGATTTTTGTAAATAATATTTAGCTTCAGAGAACCGAAACATAAAAAGCCCCCCAAAGGGGCAACACAAACTTAATATGCCCATTTGTCTATTAATAATTCAATAAATACCCACTAAATGTCGACTTTGTGTTAGGCACTGGGACCCAGGAAGTTTGGGACATCTGTTCTGCTGGCCTGGAACCCTCAGTTTCCTGTCCCTTTCCCCTCATTCCCAACTCTGCTGGCTCCTCCAGTCTTTGAACAGCTAACTGGAGGGTTTCCTTCTCCACAATGTGATTCTGGCTTCTCCATATGGCCTCCCGTAGAGTAAACTCCTTACTGGACTTACTGAGCTGAATTACAAGGGGTTATTTCATTGGTATATATGGACATGCAGGGACTGATGGCCTAGCCCTGTCTCCTGTACCAAGCCCGGGAAATGTTTGCTGAAAAGAAACACACTGCAGGCACAGAGACCTCCCAGTTATCTAAAAAGGCTCAGTCTATTTCTAGCTTTGAGAATAATGAAAAGAATAAGAAGAAAAAGATGAAACCAACAGAACATCTGGAGGAAAGAAACATTGATTTTTTAAAATGTTTTTCTAGCTTTTTTCCCGGGCATATGCACTAATAAAATGGTAGAGAAAGAGCAAAACACACGTAAATGGCGAGCAACCTCCTACATGCAAGGCATACTTAGGAAGGTGTAAACAGTCATTAAGGAGACCTGTTTCTGCTAAGCACTCTCTGTGCCCGAGCACACATGAATAAAAGCGCTGACAGTGAGAGGGCGAGCCCTACAAACAACTAGGGGAAGGTCCTTCTAGGCAGAAGGAGCAGGCCCTACCCAGGTGGAGGGGTCTGCTTTGTTCAATTAAGTGCCAGAGAGAATGGATGAAGCCAAAGAAGTGAGGACAGCTCATCTGGGATCTTGTAGGTCATTGGAAGAACTTGGGTTTCATTATAAGCAGGCTGAAGAGCCGCTGAGAGGGATTTGAACAAAGGAAGACATGTTTCTGCACCCATCACACTGGCTACTGGGGTACATGGAGGCAGGAGATCCAGGAGCCTCCAGTTGGCGTGGCTCCCTGAACAGGCAGAAGTCACGAGCGTACCTGAGCCAGTCTGGGTGGCCGTTACTGGTGCTACATACCGGGCGCACTTTAGAAGGGTCATCGAGCTCCAGCTTGGCCACCACACAGCCTGCTTCCAGAACGGCACCCGGGCGCTTGATGTACTTCACACAGCCACTTTCCTGCACATTCAGGGCCATGATCATCTTCATCACCTGTTTTCCAGACAGAAGAAATAAGATGGAGCCCACCAGGACTGGCCCAGCTGTATGACACCCAGAATCACCCAGAACTAGTAACTCTGGAGCAGGACCTGCATCATTTAAATAGAATGATTCCCTGGCAGAGTTCAAGTGGGAAGAACAGAGCAAACTGTTATGGGAAGCCTGCTGCATGCCAGGTGTGAATCACCTCTATCTGAAAAGCCAGCCGGGGAGGTAGATGTTTATTGTGCCCATTTCACAGACATGGCAACTGATCCTTCCTTTGGCAGTAAAGCTTCTCTTGGAAATACAGTTAAATCATATTACGTAGGGTGATTAATATACATGTTCCTAAAATGTGGTAGATTTCTAAAGGCAGTGAAGAGAATCCCCTGGGGACACTTTGTCAAATGAAGAATGTGCTTGCGGTACAGTCGGTCACTGGCCCCTTTAACTGGCTCGAGCGTCCAAATATATGGACATGATGGGTTTCTGTCTCTGTGGTGTGGGTTACAGACACTTAGTACTGTGCCCCTGTTGCTCAGTTAGTTCACAGTTTGCACACCCAAGTCAGTCAAGCATGGGCTGTGACCCCAGCACTCCATCCATCACTCTGTGACCTCCAGAAATGACTTCTCCTCTCTGGGCCTCAATTTCCCTTCTTGCAAAATGGAGGATAATGACAGTCGTGCCTCATGGGCCTATTTAAGGAATCAGCATGATAAAGAACCTGACATATGACAGGAGACCAGTTAACCTTGGCTCCTACTGTTGCTATATTTTTCACTGTCATTATCATTTTCTTTGGCTGCAAGAAATGAAGGCTGGATTTGAATCCTGGCCATATGTGACCTCAACTGAGATCCTTAGCCCACCTGGGCACCATTTCTTTGTTTGTATAATGGGGTTCAAATTTGTGCCCATCTCCTATGATTGCTGGGATGATTAAAGAAGGTAATTTAAAACAGATAAATTGCTCAGAATAGTGCCTGCCATGTGGTAAGTGCTCTGCAAGGATCGGCTTAAGATTTTTTAATAGTCACTATCATTATTGATCAGTTCTTACTCATTCTGGGGAGGTGTGCATTTTTGAGGTTTTCCCTTTAAATATTGCAGGAAATCTGGGCTGACCCCCATATACTAGCTCTCTTAGAAATTCACAGCTGGTGGCCCAGGTGAGAGGTGAGGCCCGTTTGCAAAAAAATGCCGGATGGGGAGCGGGGATGTGGGGGAGGCCTGAGTGACCCAAGGGCCTGCTCTGTGCTCACCTCCATCTCAGCGTAGCTGTCCCCAGCCTCCACGTGGCCCCCATCCTCCACCATGTACTGAACCAGCTTCCCAGCTGAGGGGGCTCTCAGGACTGTGGGATCATTCTCCTTCTCAAATACACACATCTTGTTGCCGATGGTAATCCAGTAACTGGGAGAGAGAAGGAGCAGGGAGGTGGGGAGAGACTGGGAGGACCATTGACCCAGTGTGCTTGAGTTAGCAGTTCTAGAGTCTTTTCTCTTCCTAAAGGCAGCCATAAGTGTCATCCTGTGTGTGGTATGGGGAATTCCACTTTCCCAAACGATGGCGTTTGACAATCACTGAAAATTTACTGGGCGTGGGTTAGAGGAGCAAAGGGAGGGACCCTTTTCTGGCTGAAAACTAGTTCCTTTTCATGGACATAATTCCAACAGGCACAGAGAAAACAATCAGTAAATATTAACCAATAAATATTTACCAACTTAAGACTTCACCTTATAACTGAAATAGGGAGAGAGGATGCCCCATGGGTGGAGCCTGCAAAAATCTTGAATATTCTTGGCAGATAGAATATGAGTGAAAAAGAGGGAATAAAATATTGCTCTGGGATGAATCTAGCCCAGGTACCTGTTGATCTCTTCTTTCATGTAGGTCGTGTAGCTGTTGCCATTGTAGGACAGCAAAAGCCCGCCATCGTTTAGCCGGTGGGCATCTATCTCGATGTGACTGCCATTCATGATGAGGACAAACATGGTAAGAGACTGCCGGGCCACCTGTGGGGACAGGTTCAATGTCCTTACCTGAATTCAGGATGCCTGTGTGTCCCTGTGCCCCCAGAGCACCATGTGACCCCCTTGACCAGGAGCTAGAGCTAGTGATCACAGCGGGAGTCCCAGAGTGAACACCTTGCTTGTCTAGTCCCAGCTCTCAGTCACCCCGAGGAAGCAGCTTACAGGGAGAGAGGGGAGTCAGGGCATCACACTTGCCCTGTGGGTAGGATAATGGTTGCTGGCCACATTTCACCAACTGTGTGCCCTCAGGAGCTAGGAGCTTTCTTCCGATTCTTGCTTCCAAGCATCAGCCCCCAGCAGAGCCACCCTGGGTGACAGAGAGAAGGGGCCTCTCTCTGGGTGAGGCAGCCCTGAGACTCCACCAATGACCTGGATGTAGTCTAGGGTTCTGCCCCCTACACTTGGCTCTGCCCAGGGGCACATAAGAGACTTGAGACATTTGAGAGAGGCACAGGTGGCTAGGACCTGGCTGTGGCTGTGCCTTTCAATATGACATTCAACATGTGTATTCTCTTTCAGAAAACAAACACCCGAAGAAGGCTTCGACTTATAAAATATACATTTTGAGACAAAAGATGGTAAGAAATATAGGAATATCTATTGCAATATTATTTATGGTAACAGCAAGACTTAGAACCAAACTAGATATCTGACGATCTGGCAATGAAATATTCTAGACCTGCACTGTTGAATACGGTAGCTCCTAGCCACTCGTGGCTATTTAAACGCAGATTAATTAAAATTAAATAAATGTAAAATTCAGGTCATCAGTTACACCTGCCATATTTCAAGTATCTGAGAGCCACAGGTGGCCCATACTGGACGGTGCAGATCTAGAACATTTCTGTCCCTGTGGGAAGTTCAACTGCACAGTGCTACAGATACTGAACTGATGTTAAAGAAAACTTGTTAAGAACATGGAGAGACTTTATGCCATGATAACATCAAAGCAGTAAAACTGTACTTGCACCATGATCTTAACTTTGTAAAAATTGGTGCATGAGGGGAAAAAAATAAATAAATAACTGAAATGAGATTTGCTAAAATGTTAAGACTGCCTCCAAGGGCCAACACATGCTGGATTCATTTTTCTGATGCTTTATGCTTGTATGAAATCTTGAAGTGTTCTACAATGAGCAGGTGCCATATTTAAAATCAAGTTGGGGAGGCCCTGGCTCCCAAAGGTAGCCAGGAAGCATAGGATAAAAAGGAACTTGGTTTTACAGCACAGTCCCATGGAGTTTGGCTGAACTAAGCCTAAAAATCTGCAAAGTTGAAAGTTCAATGTGTGCTTGGCAGTATTAAAAAAAGAAAATAAAAATTCTGTCTCAGAAGCAGACTTGAACTCCATCCTCTTTTCTCTCCCCAGAATGTAAGGCTAGGAAGTGCCAGGAAGGCCTCAGTTCCTGGGGACACTTTGCGCCTTACAGCTTACCCCAGCTCAGACCTGGGACCTCATCCTGCATTTTCATCTCTCAGATACTGTCGTTCTCTGCTGAAATGACCTCGGATGGCACGGGAAAGGCAACTGAATACTTCCACCAGGGGAGAGCAACCCTGAGAACACTCCAAAGACACCACAGGTGGCACAAGAGGAGGTCAGAATCCCACATGCTAATTCCTGGTTCAGAGGCACAGGACAAAGCCAGCCTCACAGACCTTAGGAATGGACCTGGGCACTATGCCTGCTCTTGCTCTGGAATGGGTTGGACAGTGTCCCCCAAAATTCACGTCCTTCCTGGCACCTCAGAATGTGACCTTATTTGGAAATAGGGTCTTTGCAGATGTAGTTAGTAGAGGTCACACTGGAGCAGGGGGATGGGGGGTGTCCTAAATGCAATCTGACTAGTGTTCTCCTAGAAAGAAGGGACCTAGACACATAGGCACAGAAAGAAGATGGTATGAAGACACACAGAGAGAAGGCAGCCGTATGAAGTTGGAGGCGGAGACTGGCGAGGTGATCTATGAGCCAGGAAAAACGAGGACACAGTGATTCTCAACCAGGGGCAATTTTTGCCCACAACCACCAGAAGCTAGGAAACCAGGGAACAGATTCTCCCCTGGATCCTTCAGAGAGACCAGGGCCCAGGCGACACCTTGATTTTGGACTTCTGGCTACCAAAACTGAAAGAATACATTTCCATTATTTGAAGCCACCAGTTTGTGGTACTTGGCTACAGAAGTCACTGGAAACTAATATACTCTCCATTGTGCCTTGTGCATATTGCTCAAGCCTATGCGTTCTTAAACCGAAGTGTTTGGGTTTTAAGGTCACAGGCTACATGGGGCATCCTGGGACCCAAGCATGACAAAATCCACTCCAGGGAGGGCTCATCACAAAAATAAAAACTCCTTCAAGCCTCCAGAGTACTGGGGACATCCAAGAAACACAGGCCTTTACCGTGAGAATGTATTTAATGCCTCCGTAAATTAATTCCACATCCACGGTGTTCAGGAGGGAATCCGCAGGGAGGACCTGGCCCCTGAAAGAGAAGACAGTCCTGAGGGTCAGCCTTGGGAGTAACAGAACTCTGTGGCCCTCCCCTAGATTTAAAAAGATCACCCAGCTCTTTGCCTTGCCTAAACACCAACACACCTGGCTGTACTAAGAAAGCTAAATCTGGTTAAAAGAAACACGGATCATCCCAAGGAAGCAGACATTCCTCAGGACTTGAGGAAACTGCTCTTGCTGAAGGATGTGAAATTTCAAAAGGGCTTTCCAGGAACCAAAGTTCATAATGGCTTCTTCTTAAAAGCTTCTATGTAGGAATCCTGCTGCCTGCTTATGAAAGAAACCAGTTCACAGACTGATTCTATCACCACTCAAAAAGCATGATAAGTAAGCACTAAAAACTTTTATCCTTTTATTTTCTTTTTGATATTTTCATTTGCCTAGCACAGTGATTCTCAACCAGGGGCAATTTTTGCCTCTACCCCTGGAACATTTGGCACCGTTTAGAGAAATATTTGACTGCCATGAGGCCCCAAGGTGTAATGGTCAGCACTCTGGACTCTGATTGTCATGACTTCTGGGGAGAGAGGGGACACTCTGAATGGGGCCAGGGATGCTACAAACATCCTACACTGCAACAAGACAGTCCCACAACAAAAAATTATCCGGCCCAAAATGTCAATGACGCTGAGGCTGAGAAACTCTGGCTCATCCGAACATTTAGCACCTGCCCACTGCCATGCTTGTCCTTTTCACTAGGCACTTGCTGATTCAGGTGAAGGTCTGGGAAACACCCATTTGTAGAGGTTACCTATAACTGCTTTGCTTCTCAAATCCACAACCTGACTCTGAACTCCTGTGATGATATGCTTTACTCAAATTGGCATGAATAAACACATGACTGTATGTTGACTGCTGTCTTGGCCTTAAGAATCCTGTCCCCCCACCTTTTCTGGAGCAGCCCAGGTACCTATGAGGAATTTCAGAAGTAAGCACGTAAAAGGTGTTCACTAATCACCTGGTGACTGATTTGCAGCCAAATATATTATGTTTGGATTTACTTGCCACTAAGACATATCTCAAAAGGGGAAAAAAATTACCCTCACGCCCTACCTTTCCAGCGAGTGTAAGAAATCTGTCATGCAGGTTCTGAACATCGCATCGGCCACGTTCAAGGCTCCGCACACCACCCCAAGCATGATATCTGGCTTCTCGGCCTAGGAAAGACTATGCACTTCAGTATCCATGGTGACCAAGCCCACAGGGAGCTGGGGGTCTCTGCAATCCAGAGGTGAGACACTCCCCACCTGTACTTTCTCAGCGATGAGATGATCCAGCCACCCAGTGTTGATGTCGTTATTCTGGAAGCTCTCGGTCTCCAGAAGGTTAATGAGATATTCCACAGTCGTCCTGAAGTCACCTCGGATGGACAGTTCCTTCAAAGCCACCACCATGTTCCTTGAGGAAAAAGGCACACACATTGTTTTCCAATTAACATACAAATCGACAAGAGTTCCCGCCAGGTTCCCAGAGAGCCAGAATAGCACAAACTGGAAGAGGGCCCTGAGTCGGGCGGCCTGGGCCCATCTCAGCTCTAGCGTCTACTATTTAAGTCATCCTGGGCAAGTGACTTAACTGCCTGGGCCTCAGTTTCCTCATCTGGAAAATGGGGAAATAACCCTGACAGGGGCTTAAGGATCCTTGAGGCAATCAATATAAAGCACCCAACCTAATCAATAAAAGTCAGCTGCTATGAACATGATTAATTACAGTGAATATAATTTTAATTAACCACTACCAGTCGCTCTGTCTCTTTCTCCTGCTGGACATATTCAAATTCAAATTCCTGTGTCCCTGAGCTAGTGCTGCGCCCCCAGCCCCCGGCCGTGTGCATGGTCCTTCTGACCCCAGGACACAAAGTGCACTTGCAGACGGCTAGCTCTGCTACCCCACCCAGGGCTTGGCAGTCACCAGCCACATGTACTTGGCTGGAAACCATCTCCCATTTCCCAAAGGGGCTGCCTCTCCCCAAAAACGGTCTCCAGTCCAAAGGGCTGAAACCTCCACTTGCTGTGAAGCCACAGAGAGAGTGGTTTGGAGGAAATAAATATGCCAGAGCAAGAAGAGGCATTAGAAGGCGTCCCCTTCTAGAAGAGGAGAGCTTTTACAGCGTTCTTGCGTGCTTTTACAGCAATGGCCACTCTGGATGCAGTGGAGTCAAGCAAGGTGTCAAAAGGCTGCGGTTGTGGAAGCCGAACCTGCATCTAAGAGTTAAGCCACTGCACTCAGGGTGACCAATTTGTCCCAGTTTGCTCAGAACTTTACCAGTGTTAGCACCAAGATATCCCAGTCCCAAGAAAACCTGAATAGTTGATCCCCCTACTAGACTCTGACAGCAGTAAAAAAAAAAATTTTTTTTTAAAATAAGCTGGATTTTTTCCCCCTCTGAATCCTGCTAAAGTTGCTATTAGTCATTCATTCACAGCATGGAACAACCCACAGGCCATTTCTTTTGGAGTAAGCTGGGCTGACTGGCTGACCTCCCTCCCTCTCCCTATTAATTCTTATTTGCTGAAATGCTCCCTAAACTCCAAAGGTCTCCAGTTTTTACTGAGCATCATTAAAATTAATTATTCAAAGCTGGCAAAGAAAGCCAGCTCATCAAATCACTAATCTCAATTTAATTCATGGCTAAGTGCCTTGGGCCAGATAGATTTTAATACTTTTTAAATGAAATATCTACAATGCCTTTAGGATTTCTCACATTAAAGGACAGTTATCTACCCACCCAAGAATGCTGAATAACAAAGTGGACTGGTTTTGACCTTTTTGTGCCCAGGTCAAGGCAGAAGAAAAATAAGGTGTGTTTCAGAATTCCAGGCCCCCTTTGTCAATGTGGGTTTCTCTGGAAACTACTTATGAGACTTAGATTAAGGAGTTCCCACCCCACGATACAACTTTAAAAAAAAAAGAAAAAAAGAAAGAAAGAAAAAAGCTGTAGTACTCAGCACCCTTTAAACTTTTGGAATCACCGTGTGAACATTCTTTGGATCTCCTTCAAGTTCAACCTATAATAAGCTCAGGAGTAATGAATGACCGTGGTGAGGTCATTTTACTTCATGGAGCTCAAATACAGGAAGAAGGTAGGTAGACTTTGTTCTTGAATTCAGCACAAGGTATTTAAAACAAGGTTTGCTCTGTGATTCACTTCCCTTGATCTCCTAACTTGCGAAAGTATCTGAAGCTACAGGCTTTTAGTTTTTCAAAGGAAGAAAGGTAGAGACAGGAAGGAAGAGGGGAGGGAGGGCAGGTGAGAGGGAAGGAGAAAGATACTGACGAAATGGCCTCTTCCCGGTTCTCTCCCCAAGAGAAGCAGTGACCAAACTGCGAATCAGCAAATTCATGTAAGCCACCAGCAGCAGCCACGCTGAAATAACCCCACACATTCTTGCTGCTGCGAAAATTCAATTCCTGGACTGTTCCGGAGCTCGGCTTAAACCCCTGGAACCAAGACAGAAAAAGCAAAATGGAAGAAACCATTACTCCAGACCTATTTTCATCAAAATTAAACTCTAGAAAAAACCAAGAATGCCTGCCACAACCAAAAGACTATTGTGATCAATGAAACATTGATACCTCTTATTCTTAGGGGTATGGGTGTAGCTGTGGGTGTATCCATGTGAGCAATGCATGTAATTTTTACTTTAAAAACACTATTAAAAAATAACAACCAAGTTGCAATGGGGGAAGGAGGTACAGATACAATATGGGTGAATGGTGATCATTGATGGAGCTGAGGGAAGGTACATTCTGATTTTATACTCTTGACACTGTTGACAATAAAAAAATTAAAAAAGACTAGATTTCCAATTTTGAATTATGAAAATTCAAGCATATAAAGAAACCCACTGTTAGCCTTGCTGATGCTAACACACCTGTAGCCTATCCCACTCTGAGTGTAATTTTGGTAAGCAGGGGTGGGGATGGGGGAGTGGATACAGACTCTCTCTCTCTTCTCTGGGATTAGGGCTCTTGACCTGAGTGATGGAGGCATTCATTTTGATAGAAGTGCCTGGAGGCAAAAGATAGAGTTCTAGGTATCTGGGAACTCCATCATTTGGTCTGATCCTCCATCCTCCTAAGGCGCCTGTAAACAAGCCACCATCACTCCTAAAAATTCCCATTTTGCTGTCTACCACCAGAGCTGGTTGTTTGCTTGCAGCCGAAGATCCCAAACTAACACAGCTGCCATAGCTTAATATTCTTTAGTTAAAAGGGGGAGGGGAAAAACAAACCTCTCTTACTCCAAGTTTCTTGAATGTAATCATGAAACGGGTTGTGATAGACTATGGAGATGATGTGACAATCTACCATTAATAAGCATGTAAACTGTGATAGATGCCAGCTGGTTAATTTTTTCAAGGCACAAGTAAGAACAAATCACAGACAGACTCCTTACATTGGGCTAGACTGCATCGATGATGCCGCAAAAATTCACAGGACCAGTAATCCAAGTACCCAGTCTCTAGCCTGGCTGTTTGATCCAAAGATGGACGTGGCCTTTATAGACCACGACGGGGGTTGGCCATGGCCTCAGCATGTCCCAGGCTTGAGGTGTTAGGCAAGTTTCCCCAATCTCTTGAGCTATAATGTGGCAAGGACCGTGACCAGCAGCACCAGCGTCATGTAAGCGAGCAATGAGATGTATAAAGGGATCTGCCCAGTGCCTGGCTCACAGTATGTGTCAATAAACCATGATTTGTCCCTTCCCACACCTCAGTTTCCCCTTCTATAAACTGAGAAGCCTAGGAGTTTCAGCCTGGGGGTCCGTCCCACATGGAGAAATTGGAGATGGCAGAAACACAGAGCCCTCCCCACAACTTGCCTCATCTGGGTTTTCACTGGTGATTCTGGCTGCAATGACGTGGCCTCGGACAAGTGGAGGGTGGGTAGGGTTTTCAAAAGAAATGGGTGTCATCCCCCACGGTGACTCTCCGTACAGAAGTCGGATATCCTTCAGCCGGTGCAGTGGCACACCCATGGCAATCTGAAATCAAAAAATACATCCCGCGACTGTCAGTCCCACGAGACCTCTGGCTCCCAAACACTCAGATACAATGGAAGAGGTGCAGTGAATGAGTTCAGATATCCTGAGAACCTCATGAGCACACCACACTGCTGTGTGGTAGCAGGAGAGACAAAGAAAGACGACGACAAAAATCTTGACTCTGTAATAGTGTCAATGGAGAGGTGACGTTCATAAAACATCACGTGGTAAGAAAATGTCAGATAAAATTTACAAATTTTAGTGCTACAGAAGGTGAGAAGGAAAGGTGTCTACTGGCAGAGTTACAGGTTTTGTGAAGGATTCAGGGAAAGTTGGGCTAGAAGAATGAGTAAAAACCAGAAAGTTATAGACACCAGCTTAGCCACATGATCATAATTAGCATGCTGTGTCTTGTTATATGACTCACAAGGGACACAACAACACTTGTGGGATCCCTTGCCAAAATGTTTAAGATACTTTAACCAGGAAGAACCAATCAGACAAATCCAGATTGAGGGATATTCTGCCTGAACTCTTCATAAATGTCAATGTCAAGAATGAAAAACTAAGACTGAGGAACGGTCACCAGATTAGAGACAAATGAAAAATGACAATGAACTGTAATGTGTGGTCCTGGATTGGATCTTAGATTTAAAAAAAAAAAAAAAAAAAAAACAAGCAACAAACGACTACAAATTTGGGAACTTATTGGGACAACAGGAAAAATTTTAATGTGGGCAGTAATACTAGATTAGATACGTGGTAGCTTCAACGCTCTATTTCCCAAGTGTGGTAATTTTATTGTGGTATTGTAACAAAATGCCCTTGTTCTCAGGAGGTCCTTACACTGAAGTATTTAGAGGCAGAGCGGCATGACAAGTCAAAACATCTCTCAATAGGTTGAGCTCTCCCCCCAAAAAAACAACATTATACACACAAGCACAGATAAGGCAAATATAGAGGTGCTAACAATTGGTATATATATGCATTGGGTATGATATTAACTTGTATTATCCTTGCAATTTTTCCAAAATATTTCAAACCAAAAAAAGGATAATAAAAATTCTAGTGGAGGAAGGAAAGGAGGAAGAAAGAAAACATTAACAACAACAACAAAACTGAGTTCCTATTAATGCAAGAATTCCTACCTCTGAGTCACAAGTTCTCAATGGGAGTGACACTTTCCCCAAGGGGGCAAATACTTGCTCTTAGGAGTGAAAAAATCTTACTCTTTGTATGTATAAAGCACAGGTATATCGACAGTACCCAAACAAATGGGGGAGGAATTAGGGGCAAAAAATGTCTAAAAAGGCTCTTTAGGGGAAAGGTGATAATAAAAAAAAAAAAGGCTGATAAATACTTCTCTGGGTCTATTAATGAGTATCGGCGATCCACAAATGCCCTGAAATTGTAATAAAATACATTTTACCACAGAGAAGGTCTGTGGCTTTTTCCAGTTTCTCAAAGGATTACATGGCAAAGGTGAGAAACCACGTCACAGAAGATTCTTAGTCTGTGTGGCTCTCAGTGCTACTAACGTATTACAACAGTTATTCCTCAGAGACAGCCAGCCAAGAGGAGCAGAAAGGTCTAATCTGGGTAGGACCGGGGACCCCACCCTGGGCAGAAGACCCAGGGCTCAGGGCTCGTTCCCTCACCTGTAGCTGGGCAGCCGGCAGGTTCACATCAGCGATCATTTCTGTGCAGGGGTGTTCCACCTGCAGGCGGGGATTCAGCTCCAAGAAGTGGAAGCTGCCATCCTGGCTATAGAGATATTCAACTGTCCCTGCGCTCACGTAGCCCACCGTCTTGGCCAAGAGGACAGCACACTGCAAAGAAACAGAGACCAAGGGGTTTCAGTGGTTTCCTCAAGTAGTTTTAATGGTGGTTTATTAGTTCCCCCATCAAATGCAGACCTGCTATGTGTCAATTACTTTGGGACCGCACAGCTCATTCTCTAATAAACCCATGCCAGGCTGGAACTATTTCCATGATGGGCCCTCAGTCCCTTCTTGGGCACCCACCCAACTCTGGCGACATGGATGATGGGGAGCTCTTGCTGACTTTAAGCTGACAGGGCTTCCCCTGAAACTGCCCCTGCCCCCCAGCTCTGCAGACCCCACCTGCTCCATGAACTCAAACACAGCAGGGGTAGCGATGGTGGCAGGTGCCTCCTCGATGATTTTCTGATGTCGCCGCTGGATGGAGCAGTCTCGCCCAAACAGGGACACGGCGTTCCCATACTGGTCTGCAAGGATCTGGACCTCCAGGTGACGGGCGTTCTGAGCCAGCTTCATGAGAAAGATGGGGGAGCCTGGGATCTCGCTCTGCACCTGGTGGGGAAGGCAGAGTGGCTGGCTCTTCCCTGGGCAGCCAGGGCTAGAATAGGAAGTTCTCCAAAGAGTGAGAAATGACGGCAGTGACGTTCATGATCTTTTAGTTTTGTTTCACCTCTCTCAAAGACATTACATTCTCACTGTTGTTTTAAATCCAACATTGTGAAAATATATAACGTAGAAGGTAAAATTTCCCCACAATCCCACCGCCTAAAGATAATGTGCTGTTAAGAACTGGTTACAAACCGGTTAAGAGTTTACAGTACTGTTAAAGAGTTACTGTAGTTGAGAGTTAACTAGTTAAGAGTTAATATGCTATTAAAAGTTGGGTGTACAAACTGGTTTTCTGCTAAACATTCAGTAATACACACAGAGAATGTTTCTTTAAACAGAAACAGGACCAAAACACACTACTCTGTAGCTTTCTTTTCCTCCTGCTCAGTGCACTTACTCAGCCAGCTCTCCACAGTAGAACCTATGACTGACTCCATCCTTTTAATGGCTGATATGCATTACAGGGATGTCTTATAGGGATGTCATCTAGAGATTCTTAAAGAAAGATGACATAAAAACAAGTGTTCACATGGAATGATTTCTGGGACAAATATTTTTAAAACACAGGCTATAATTACATATGAGATGACCCCACTTAAGTGAAAAATAGTAAAACCAAATTATATAAATATCTATATAAACGAATATACAGTAAAAATGCTGGAGAGAAACCCAACTGCTAATAGTGCTTCCATCTGAAAAGGGGAGAGGTATTAGGAGGTGATGGTAAAAAAGAAATTTTCCTTTTTCTATTGTTAATATATCACTGAAGTATTTGAATTTTCATATTAAGAACATGTTTATATTACACTCATATAATTAAAAGAGAAAAGCTTGTGGGAGGTCATGCATGTGTAGGGGGCAGAGGTGCACGGGAACTCTACTTGAAGTCCTACCACTTAACACCATCAATGGTGTTAAGGTTCTATGACTTTAAGCAAAATGACACATAACAAAACCAGTTTTACCACAGGCTGACTGACATAAACAAGAGTTCAGTTCTTACAGCATCTCATCGACCTTATAACCAAATGAAACACTATTGAAGGAAACTATGTTATGTGAGGACCTACTGTGCTTTTGGCTCAATTCTACTGTGAATTAGAGAGTGCTCTAAAAAGTAAAGTCTATTTTGAAAAAAGAAACAAAAAAAGCTTTAAAACCTGTACAACCCCTAAATGTAATGGTGAGACCTGAATCACGCCTGGAGTTTCCTTCATATAAACATATCATTGTTAATCTCTGAACTGTGACAAAGACAGCATAGTTACAGAAGATGTTAATAATGGCAGAATCTAGGAAAGGGAGATGGGAGCTCTGTATTACTGTTGCGACCTTCCTGAAAATATAAATTCTTCACCCAAAATACCCCAAAAAGAGACACATGGTAGCAAAACCACTACTTCACATAACACTCACATATGGCCCACAGCTATATAATTGGTAAATTTTTAGAAAGCAATTTACTAATAAGTACACGTAAAGTGTATGCTATTTAACAAAGTCCTTCTCTCCCGATAGTCTTTACCCAAGAAAATAATTCAAAAGAGGGGGAAAAAGCTAAGTATTAAATGCCATGTTATTCTGCTATAATGAAAATGGAAACAAGCTGAACATTCTAAAAGGAAAAGTTTGATAAATGAGACTATGGCCACATAGGGAACACTGCGCAATCATCGAAATCATCATTAAGAACTAGAACAACATGGCAAAAATAAAAATGTTCATGATCCACAATTTAGAACTTTTTAAATGTAGAAGAACAAAATATTGTGTAGATTGAGCACGCCTCTTTAAAATATACACATGAACAAGGTGTAGAAGAAAACCTAGAAATATTAAAATAGTTGGGTTAAGAATAAGAAGATTGTCAGCATTTTTTTTAAGCATTGCCAATAATAGGCATAATATTTTAAAAGTGGAAAACACATACAAATAAGTGAACACACAAACTACAGTCGACCCTTGAACAGCGCGGGGGTATGGGCACTGACTGACCACCCAGGCAGTCAAGAATCTGCCTGTAACTTTTGACTCCTCCAAAAACCTAACTAGTAATAGCTTACTATTGGCCGAAAGCCTTACAAAGAACATAAACACTCAATTAACACACAAGTGTGTATATTTTATGGTAGTAAATGATAAAATAGGCTCGTTATCTACATATATTTTATGCATTCATAACATACAACCTTTTTCTTAATTTTCTCAATATATCTAGGGTATTTAGTTCTTCCATGAGTTTTTTCAAATTATTGCAAATCTATAAAAATTGTTTAAATATATTTATTGAAAAAGTCCATGTATAAGTGGACTCATGCAGTTCAAACCTGTGTTGTTCAAGAGTCGACTGTATAGTTCCTACAATAAAAACCAATCATCTAAAAACATTAAAAATACCAAGACTACTAAAATTTACAAAATATCCCATCTCTCAATAGACAAATATAGTCATAGATATTCTGACCCTATATCTCTGAAACTATTTACAGACATCCTGATTCACAGACCTGAACATCTAAGGAAATGAATGGTACACCGATCGACATAAACCGCGGACTTCTGCGAGTGAAATATACGCATTCGCATCCAAACAGCACATCAATATTCCAGCTCCCACAAATGCCCTCTAAGTTGTGACAGAATAATGCTAATAGAAATAATCTGGTGGCCAACAACTGAATAAAGACAATTTCTAAATATATGTGAAAAAATACACAGCAAGAACAGCTCACTTGTCTGAAGAGGATCGGGAAGTCCTCAGCACTCTCCACTTTTCGGATTCCTTTCCCTCCGCCGCCTTCAGAAGCTTTGATCATCAATGGAAAACCAATTCTTTCTGCTGCCTGGGGACAAAGGACAAACAGACCTCTTTAGAGGTTAGTTTCCATCCCTACGAGGACAGTGGGAAGGTTCTGGCGCCTAGACGCCCACAGACTCTGCGTTTACCTCCAAGGCTTCATCTACATCTTTCACACAACCCTGGTTATAAATGTCTTCTGGGACACTGATTCTTTTTTCCAGCTGCAGATCTTCTTTTTCCCACTTCACTGTCAGACCTGGAAAGGCACAAAGAAAGCTGAATCCTCCAAGGGCAGCAGAGACACACACAACACAGAAATCACAGAGCCTCTCCTCACCAAAGCCACTCTAGACCTGGCCTCTAGACCAAGAGAATGCAGACATGACCCTTCAGCTTTAATTAAGAGCTTTTAATTTTCTTAAAGACTGATTCAACTCTGAATGGGAAATCAAGCTAAAGAAATTCAGACTGAGTTTACAAGACCGACCATATTAAACTGAATCCAAAAATATCCCAAATCTCCCCTATGGAGTAATTTATACACGAATCATTATGTTCTAATACTGTGAAGATTAAAAAACAAAAATGAAAACAAGTTTTCCATTCCAAATTTAAAATTTAATCTTTAGAGGAAAACAAAATCAAATTCAACAGGAAATTCCTGAGACTTTTTCTGTTTATTTTTTAATATAGCCTAGAAATTTCACTTAGAGGAATTTATCATAAGGAAATGCTTAAAATGTACATAGAGATTTAGCTACTAGATGATCAAGCCTCCATTACTTGTAATATTTCTTAAATTAAAACAAACAAAAAAAAAAACTGGAAACAACCTAAATGTACAGCTAGAGAAGACTGTTAAATAAATCATAGTATATCTGTATAGTATAATTTTTTGCAGGCATTTTAAATCTTGTAAAGTATATTTATTGACATAGAAAGATTAGTGAGAAATAAGTCCCGAACTAGTAAATATAAGATCTCTGGTTTTTTAAAAGATGTGCCTTTTAAAAAGGCAGGAAAGGTAGACAGATAGCCTAAAATACAACAAAGTTCAACACCAGATCATAGGATTATGGATGATTTTTTTACTTCTCATATTTTCTAAGTTATCTACGATGAAATTATATCACTTGTTTAATCTAACTTAAAATTTTTAAATGAAAGAATAAAAAAAGAGAGTATTCCTGTCACCCCTCTGCTCACATTAGCAAGACTGAGCCAAGGAGACCCCCAAAGTGAAGCTTGCAGCCCCTTACCACTTCCACTCCAGGGCAGTGTGGGAATCTTCAGCGTCTGGGCCACGATGGTGGAGGCGATCTTATCACCCAGGGCCCACATGGCCTCACTGGGAGGGCCTGAGGGATCAGGGACAAGGGACAAGTCAGAATGAAGTCAGCCACAAGACCCTTGCAGCTGAGTGCCAACCAAATGAAAGAAAAATATTCAAGTCCCAGGTCTCAAGTTTACTGCCAAGTCAGGGAAGAAAAAAATCTTTTAAGTCTGCTACTTTATCAGTCAATCTTCAACATATGTAGATTGTAAACCTAGTCTGACTTATAACTTAAAGCTGTACAGCATACACAAAATTCACTTTGCAGGGGAAGGCAAAAAGTTAAACCAAGGGTCAAGCTAGCATCTCAAAAAACTAGATCATGGTGGGCAAATTTTTCCTATATAGCTGCTGGTCTCTCTGTCACAAATACTAAACTTTGCCAGTTTTGGGCAAAAGCAGCCATATGCAATACATAAATGAATGAGCAGGGCCATGTTTCGATAAAACTTTATTTACAAAAGCAGGCAGTAGGCTAGATTTGGGCTGTGGGTTGTAGTTTGCCAGCTTGTGGGCTGGACCATCAACCTTCAGAGGAGCTAAAACTAAAGGATAAAAGAGTCCTGTGTGACAGGCAATCAAAGACCATGGACAGAAAAAAACATCAGCTAGTAAAGGTCACCAGGCCAACCCTTAGTATATCAGGTGTTAATTGAACCGAGCTGCTTCATACAAAAGTCTGTATTATTGTGGATGATAATTCCCCTAAACCATGAAAGAAAGTCAGATAATATAATTGTACAAAGTTTACAAATGTAAGTTAAAATCTTGAAACCAACAGATGTCATAGATAATAAGTATCCTTTATCTAATAAGTAGTAAAGATGAGGGGCTCTGGTCCCAAGGGGTGAGGGCATTCCGAAGGCCTGAGAATGGCCCAAGGAAAGCTGTGGCCTCATCCGAAATGTGACCTTTAAACCTAGTGATAACTCTGGACCAACAGGAACACTAGCAGAAGTCTGCTTGTCCCAGCATCATTCCACTGTGGTAACCGTTGTAACAGCTCCTATTTCTCTGGGCTGGCTGACCTACCCAGGTGACCTCCTATCCATAGACTGGCTTGCTCCTGACCATGAAGTTTTGAGTGGAAATACTGAAGTGACTCCCACCTTACAGAAAAACAATCTGACCCAGCGGAGTGTTCCATCAATGCCCCAATTCCCATGTATCTGATGGAGACACACTCTACCTAAGAAAGCAATCTTGTACTTGCACAGGAGCTCCGGAAGTTTGGGGTTTTCAGAAGCATGGCCCCAGCCAGCCCACACCGCCTGCAAACACAGAGAGACATGAACAAAGATCTTCCTTCAAGAACCCGCCTCCCATCGCACACCAAAAGCTCTTTGCCAGGTCATATCAGTCTTGGAATTCAGAGTCTCACTGGACCTGGCTTCTCTGCCCCTTCCAAATTACGGAACTGAGCTGCTCCAGGGCTCAGGGCATCACCCGCCGTGGGCAGACTGGGGTGCCCCATCTGACTTGCCTGCACAGGGATTCTCTTGGCAATGTCCACAATCAGCTCCACATTGGCATAATTGTTGTTGTTGGGCCCTCCTGGGACAGGGACATATTGATCTGCCATCTTGATATACTCTGGAATTAAACAGGAGAGAAAAGGAATGAACAACAGAGAGATGGAGTCAACTTGTAGGAAATCTGTCAGACACGACTGCATATGGCATTGAAAGGATAACTGTGACAATTCTAGGGCAAAAATGAACAAATAAGTGTGATAATCAGAAGAAAACCGAATATGACTTTAATTATATACAAATATATGCATGCCTGAACCAGGCCTGGAAGGGAACAAAAAGGAAAGAAGCAAGCTATCAGGATAGTGGATATTTTTAACCCTATTTAAAGTTTATCTTAATATCGTTTAGCCATTAGACAATTCAATGCTTATTTTTCATCATAAGAATAGCATAACAAAATTTACCATCTTACTCATTTTCTGAGTGTCCAGTTCAGAAGTGATAAGTATATTCACATTGTTGTGAAACAGATTTCCAGAAATTTTCACAAATTAGAAACCCCCCCTTCCCCCCCTCTCCCACCCCAGCAGCCACCTTTCTGTCTCTATGATTTTGACCACTCTGTGGACCTCATATAAATGGAATCAGACAGTATCTGTCTTTCTGTGATTGGCTTATTTTACATAGCATAATGTCCTAAAGTTTACCCATATTATAGCATGGGACTTCAATTCTTTCCTTTTTGAAGCTGAGTACAATACAATGTTTTAAGCCACAAATTCTATTTGGAGAAATACATCCTAAAAAAAAATCATTGGTGACATGGACCTCTCTTCTGCCTCCACCCCATGCTGTGAGCCCTCCTTTGCAGCCTGCACATTCCCGCTAGTCACTCCCCTAGCTAGTCGGCCTGTACCCGAAAGGGGCAAGACCCAGCAGTGCATCCAAGTAATCAAGAGAATGTCCATCTACTCCTCCAGGTCTGTGAAATCGGCCACACGTGCCAATAAATATGCCCTCCTCAGCCTCCTCCATGATCCTCCCCAGGGCTAGCTCAGCCCCCTGCATTCATTAAAGCTGGAGATTGCAGCTGCCAGCCAACACACAGCACATGGCCTGGCAATCCCAAGATGATGAATGAAAAAAAAAAAGAAAGAAAGAAAGAATGAACAAATGAACGCGAACGAATGAAAACACACTGGGAAGGTCCCAGCGATTATAAAGAAGTCAGATAAGCACCTTCTCCTCGCAGAGTTTTACCCTAATGTTGGAGAAGATATACAAGAAAACAAATGCAATAACTACAGACTGTGGTCAGTGTCAGAGATGAGATCCACAGGAGGACAAGAACTGAAGGTTGGGGCAGAAAGGCGGGGAAGCCTACTGTGCAAAGAGCTTCAGGAAAAAGCACTATCAGCAGAAGGTCCAGCACATCCCAAGACTCTGCAACAGGAAACAGCAAGGCTAGTCTAGGAACCAACAAGGCCAGTATGACTGGGACCTGGGGATGGAGGGCAAGAGGCATGAGATGGGGCCAGGAGGCCAGCAGAGGCCTAATTGTATGTGGCCTTAATTGGCCTGAGTGAGGATCTGGAATTTTGATCTGAGCATGATGGGAGACTCTACAGGATAAGGCTATGGACTCAGACAGCCCTGGGTTCCAATCCTACCTGTGTCATGTCAAAAAGTAATAATAAATGGAGCCACTTTGAAACGGAGCCAGAGCTGCCATGCCAGAGGAACTGCCTTGCACGTCTTATGCCTCAAATCTTTGAAATGTTAAAAAGGGGAAAATAAGCAGCATTATCCACAGTGGCCAGGACATGGAAGCAACCAAAGTGTCCTGTAATAGATGACTGGATAAAGAAGCTGTGGTACATATATATAATGGAATACTACTCAGCCATAAGAAGAGATGAAATACTGCCACTTGCAACAACATGGATGGACCTTGAGATAATCATGCTAAGCAAAAAAAGCCAGACAGAAAAAGTTGAAAATCACATGATATCATTTTTATGTGAGATATAAATCTTAAAGCAATAAATGACAGGACAGACAAACAGAGACTCATGGACATGGACAATGGACTAGTGGTTACCAGAGGGAAGGAGCGAGGAGGAAGGTCGATGGGGTAAAAGGGGTCAAATATATGGTGACAGACAGAGACCTAACTATGGGAGGTGAATACACAATGTAAAAATATATATATATGCGCCTTACTGTTAAAATGTATGACTGAAACTTGCTGGATTTCATTAACCAATGTCACTATAAAATAATTAATTAATTTGAGGGGGGGGAAGGGCAAAATAACCTTTGGACTGGGCCTAGGACAACATTGTGTCCCCCAAAAAAACTACTTGTAAAGATAATAAGACAGCAGTTAGATTACTGGACTGAAAATTAAAAACACTATTTAGAATTAACATCATGTTGTTATCTGCACCAAAAACAATGCCTTCCTTCTAGTGATATCATTGTTCCCCTTTCCTTTCTCATTGTTTTTAAACCCTAATCCGAACATTATCTGGGCTCCTGCCTGAATCACGCCATCCTAAACAGTTCTTCTTATTGATCGCAAATAAACGTTTTTTACTTATCACTTCGAAAGGCCTTTTTATTTTTAAGTTAGCAGTCACATACCATTTGGATGACCCTACACCAAGTGGTTGGTGTCCCTAGACTTTCACTGTCTCATCTGGAAAATGGGGCTAACAATCAAACCTATCCTCACTGTGCGTTGTGAGTTAGCTGCATCTGTGTAGGGTAGAGCCCAGGGCCTGTGCCCAAGGAGGTTGGGGTGGGGACAGGAGAGGTTCAGGGAATGGGGCTGAGGTTGGTGGTGCTGGGAACAGCACTGCAACCTCTGAAGCGTTTAAGAAAGGCCTGAGCTGTGTTTTTAAAAAGTCAGTTTGGCTTCTCTGTGGAGAAGTGTCTGTAAAGAGATAAGATTGTTCAGGAAAAGAAGCAATTGTCCAATATTTATTTTATAGAATGCTCTAGGCTAACAAAGAAGGTTAAGTGAATAGAAAAATGAACAAATAACTGAAATGTGGTACATACATCTGCAAGAGAAGAAACATCTGGAGGAATAGACACACCAATCTGTGGTAACATGGACATTTCTCAAAGATGGGGTTTCTGCTTTGCATGTTAACCATCTGCATTTTTATAAGGGATGTAGGTCATTCTTGTCATCAACAGACATTTTAATTAAATAAAGAAGAAAGGGCAAATAAATGTGGGCTCATGAGAGGTACCCTGGGGCTCTGTTCGGGGTCCAGAATGGATTTTCCCACATGGGGAACAGGTGAGGACAGGTAAGGAAGGAACGTGATGGGGTGGTAGGGGGAGGGAGTCAAGGACCAAATACCTGCATTGGCTTTGAGGTCCTCTGGAGTCACCATGACTACAAACCGAATGGCCCGCTCATTTCGAAACATCTCGTAGGACCACCTGCGGATGGAACGCATACACTTCACAGCAGCAATGCCATTGTTGGCGATGAGCACCTGGATGGAGAAAAGGACATCTACCTGGACTAGATGTCGTGTGCCACCCCAGGGTCTGTTTCACAGCTACAGAGCCTCCCGCAGTATATAGAGCACATCATCCTTCTTCGTATTTTCACAGCACACAGCCCAACACAGAGCAGGTGCTCAGTCTTCCAACTGCATGAATGAATAATCAGATGGATAGATGGATGGATGGAAAAATAATGGATGGATAGATTAAAAGATGGATGATGGATGAAAGGATGGATGGATGGATGGATAGATGGAAAAAAGGAAGGATAGACAGACAGATGAAGGGATGGAGGGAGGGATGGATGAATGATGAATGATTTTGACTCCTTTATTTGGTGCCACCATGATCACATTTTTTGAGTGTTTCGTATGGACCAAGCTACAGTACAATGTATCTCACCAGCATTACTTCATTCCATCCTCACAACAGGCCTTTGCAAGAGGGTGTATTATTATCCCTACTTGGGATTAAAGACATTAAGACTCAATGGCGTTAAGGCACTTGCTCAAGGTCACACAGCTAGTAAGTGACAGAGCTGAGACTTGAGCTCTCCACAGTGTGACCTGTGTTGTGAATGGACCCCTGTGGCTGCCTCTGCATCCTGCAGGTTAAAGGCTCCAGATTTGGTAAGGAGGAAAGGCAGTAATGTTGGCTGGTCCCAGAAACAGAGAGCAATAGAAGAAACCTGGTTTCATTCTCATTATGAGATGAACTTGGCTGTGTGACGTTAGGCAGATCCTTCTCCCTCTGAGCTCGTCTCCACAAAAAAACTCAGACTGACCAACCACTTGGCCCGGTCTCTAAGAAACAAAACCAAGCTCTAGTTTTCTTATTTAAAAAAATTAGGCACATGTCTGACTTACAGAGCAAGTCCATAATTTTAAGGCCCTTACATCATGGACTAATCTTCACAACAGCCCTGAAGGACAAGTCTCATTAGAGATTTGGAATGTGACTGCCTCTATTTTACAGAAGGGAAAACTGAACCCAGATGTGACATTCTATGAGTGGCCACAGCAGAGAGACTCCAGAACTCCTGGTTTAGGTTTAGCGTTCTTTCTCCCCTTTCAAAAATGGCAAATTTTAGCTGTTTCTTTTCATTACTGTAATTCTAGTAAATAGATCTCCTCTCCTCTAAGAAGCTGTAAACCTTGAGAAGGCAGGGCTGGGTTTCATGAGTCCCTTCCAATAACCTAGGAACCCTTGCACAAAGGCACCTTCGGGTCCTTTGGGGAGCCTCCTGGCCTTCTCAGAGGCCTCAGTCTCCTCCTCTGTGAAATGGAGTCAGGCATGCATCTGCTGCTTCAGGCTGCCATGAGGGTGAAAATCTTAAAAAGTCCGGCACATAGCACTTAGCAAGTGCTTGTCTTCTCTCTGCAGCGTGAGTACCTGCCTGAAGCTGGTCCTCCCACACCACCCAGCCCCACCCAGAGTCCCAGGACCCCATCTGTACCTTCTCAATGACCCGATTCCCCCCAAAGCGTGTGACAAACTCAGCTGGGGAAGCCACGGTGAAGTCTCTCTGTTGATCCACCTTCCTCTGTTCTCGGCCCCTCTTCACCAGGTGGAGTCCCGACATACTGGATCTGCAGAGGGAACAGGACAGACATGCATGAGCCAGGAAGCCTGGGACTCTCAGGGAGGAAGTCGGGTGCCTGGCATCTATAAAACCCACAGGGACCTTGACGCATTTATTTCAAGAGGCCAGCTCACAAATAAAGCAGGTGTGATCCCCTGACCCACACCCCAGGCTGTATATTTAGATTTTTAATCTTAAATTTTTACTTTATATGCCCATAATTTAGGAACCCAAATAATACCGAAAAACTTAGAGGTGGAAGTCTATGATCAGGAAGTCACACATTCTAATACTTCAGATAGGTTAAGCAGTATTGATAACTGTCATGTACTTTTTTGTATGCATATATCAAAAAAATTTTTTTAAGTGAAAACGAACCCAAAAAATATATAATAAAAAAGTTTTGCCCCACCTCCTCCATAACACACCACCAAAGAAAATCACTTGTGTGGCATTTACACATCTCCATAGTTCTTAACAATGTGAGTGGACTATTTTGTGGGTCATCCATCTGAGACACCATCTGTGGCCTTCCTATTTGGGATGAGGAATTAATGCTCTAACTCAGCCATCCCATCCATTTCCCTTCTCCCAACCTCTCAATAAAGCCATGCAATTTGCTAAATTCACTATTTGGTGTTTTATGAGTCTGGGATCATTAGTCACAGGTGAGCGTCAGGTTAAGCCAGATTTTCCTTTATTTTTTTCTTTCCTGGAGTTAATGATTTTTCACTGACTTGGTTTTCCTTTTATGTGTTGCTAATTCATCCCATTCCTTGTCATAGCCTCCCAGTACACAAAAAATAATGGATCATCTCCATTATTTTTCCACTGCTGACACTCCTCCTGGATGACCTCTACTTTCCTTCATCCAGACTGGCTATTCTCTAGACCCCCTATACAATTGTCATTCTGGGACTTCCCATTGCTGACATCCTTAAATTCCCTTTGCCTTTCTTCAGAGACAGATGCCTAATTTGGGGGATCACAGAGCCCTCTCTTCCTTAGAGGACTTTCTTGTTTTGCTAGGGAATATCCTCCAATAGTTTCATCTGGTTAAAAAGATGGTACAATGGCAGGGCCCATGACAATGATGCCCTTGGCATGGCTGTCCTGCCAATGGCTGCACTGGGCTCCATCGTCACTGCCACCACAGATTTCCTTTGATTCCATGTTGGATCTGTTTCTTGTCTTCCTCGTGCTGCTCTTCTTTGATTTACTCTTTTGTTTCAGTGGAAGACATTCTTCAGTAGCTTCCTACGAAAAGATGTTCAGAGGGGTAAATGTTTTGCCGCCAAGCATGTTCGAGAACTGTCTTTCTGCTCACATTTGACCCTCTCATTTGGCTGTGTATGGAATTCTAGCAGGAAAAACCTTCCGTTTTGAAAGGCTGGTGTCATTGCGTTGTGGCTTCCAAGTATGCTAGAACCAGAGCCATTCTGACCCTGGATCCCTTGTGGATGACCTGTTTTTCCATATCCAGAAGCTTATAGGATCTTCTCTGTCTTCTATATTCACAACTTCATAGGGATATGAATTTCCATCAGTGAGGCTGGGGATCTGTTGGGAACCTTCGACATGGAAACTCACGTCCGGTAATTTGTCTTCGAATATTTCCTTGGTGATTTCCCCGCTTCCTTTTTCTCTGTTCTTTCCAGAAGTGCTATTATGTGGATGCTGAAATTCCTGGACTGGCCCGCCATGTTATTATTTTTCTCTCTTCTATTTTTTATCTCTTTTATTTTCTGGATGATTCCTTTAGCCTTTTAATTCCGTTCAGTGGAACTTTTCACTTCTGCTATTGTTTTAAACGTCTAAGAGCCTATTTTTAGTCTGCGAAGGTTTCTTTTTATGCGTCCTGTTCCTATGTGTAAACCTCTCCAACCTTGATGAGTATTATTAATAGCTTTTTCAAGTTCTTGTCTCCTAGCATGATTTGTTTCTTCTAAGTTTCCTGTGTCATTTTGTTGGTTTGTTTGGGGCCTGCCTCCCATATTAGAAACCACCCAAATGTTTGGTAAGCCTCAGACACTTCCTCATGACCAACAGCAGGAACTTAAGGGTTGATCAGAACTACTGGAATGTGATAAGGCCAGTGGACTCTGAGCTCAATACAGGGTGATCTGGAGGACTCTGTCTTCAGAGTCTTCCTCACTGGTCCAATTCCCCTGGGAGAAGTCTCTGGGGCTCCTGCCTGGAGGAAAGGCTGGCCAGGAGCCTGGGCAAAGAAGGAGGCGCAACTTCTCGGACAGGTCTGCGGAGCAGGACAAGTTGTAGGACTGGGTACCTAAACAGACCCTCATCCTCCTGTTAGGAATACTAGCCTCACACTCTCCACTGTGCCCATCATTCCCCAGTCCCAAGGGGCTCTGCCACTCCCTCTCCAGAGAACAAAACTCTTGCCTTCTGTTGGATGGAAGTGGGCAGCCCCCAGACACACAGAGCAAGCGAGGGGATCTGGGAGTCTTTCACCCGATCCTTCTCATTTTGTTACCGCCTTTACCCCCAGTTGCAGAGGCTCTAGGCGCTGCCAGCCCCTGTGCCTATTGACATCTAGTAGGTTTTCAGCACTCCTCACGGCTGCTTTACCAATCTGCCCTCTTGGTTCTGCTCAGCCACTTATTCATCTACTTTCCAGCTTCCAAAATGTTGCTAACCTCCCCTCCTGTCCTCCCAGGCTTGATGAGTTTCTATCTTTTTTTTTTTTTTTTTAAAAATCTCTTCGCTGGCACTTGGTGGGATTTTGACAGGAGTGGAATCAGGCAGACACATTCAGTCCACTTCCACTCACTTAATCCTGCCACAGGGTATTCAAGCTCAAAGCCACTTGCCAGGAATTAGGTTAGAGGTTAGCCACCCAGAGGTGTGTCTAGAGACTATGTCATCAGGCATCTTGGGAGGCTGGGGCTGAGTCAGCTCAGGGGGCCAAAAGCCTGGGTGAAAAACTGACTGCTCATAAGGAACATCACCAGCATGCTGTGGCTACTGCCTGAGCAGGCAACAGCAAGGATGGAAACAAATAAGCAGTCAGGGAAGAGAAGTTCCATTTTATAGCTGAGAAAACTGAGGTCCAGCCAGGCAAAGGGGGTGGGTCACCAGCAAGCCAGCAGGCCTGGGGCTCTTTCTATCACACCAAGAAATGTTGGGTGTAGGTGTTTTCTGCTATACAAAGATTTTACATCCAGTATAGTTTCCCATGGGAAAAAGCCTTCTGCAAACCTACAGTCTGTCCCCAATCCTCAGTGAGCTTACCTGTCAGAGGTGAAAAAACAGACTTCTAGGTTAGAGGAAACAGATATGAGCGACAGAAGTCATCATGTTTATATGCTACTACAGGATATTTTCAAATAGGACCTTTTCCATGCTACTGCGCTTATTCATGGTGACTGATTGAATGAACAAATAAATGAACAAATGATTTCTGGCCCTTAAGACAGCCTCATTGCCTCCTCGAAATTCCAAGCATCTTTTCTTCTAAAACCTCCCAGATTGAACTGCTGCAATGAAATAGGATTTAGAAAAGTATTTTGGAAGGTCAATATCATCTTGCAAATGTAAACAGTACTTTTATCATAAATACATTTCATTAACAAGTAGTTCAATTCATTTTCAAGAATTTTATTTCTTTACAAAAACAAGCATATTTGGCCCAAGGGCCATAACTCGCAGACCCCGATCCAGAGGACTAGACACCAAAATGTTAACAGCAGTTATTCCAGGGATGCTGAAAGCCATGGCCATCCCATTACCCAGGTGTTGGGTAAGGCACTCAGTTTCCTTATCTTTAAAATGAGAATAACATAGACCTTACTGAGGTCTGAGGAGTAAATGAATTAATACACAGAAAGTAAAAGATAGCATCTGGCACACATTATACCTTATATTATTATATCAGTGCAGTAAGGCTTGGGCCTGTTGATCTCTCAACCTCACCAGCAAAGGCATTAGGCCACCCCTCTGCCCAGGCCGGCTCCCCATCTGTGCACTCTCCTCACTCTGTCCAAGACCTTCCCCAACTGGCTGGCTTGATCCTTTGGCTTCAGAAAGTCTGAGACATACCATTTCCACACACACGAACATTAAAACTCCAGCAATCTGACCTAAAGTGCAACAAAGCAAACCTCCACCATTAGAAAAACACCATTGTATGGCCTGGGGAAAAACCATTCGTGGCCACCATTTTGATATCAAAACTGGTGACAGGGCCAGCTGCTCCATCATGTGGGTCACAAACCCATCACAGCAAAGTAGGTTGGTGAACACATATAATGCTTGGCGGGGGAGGGGGGGTGGGGGGGGGGGGCTTGTTTAAGGCCCTGTCTCCAGGCTGATGGCTATTTTTATTTGTTTTTGACAAAGCTGGAGGCCAACCAATGTTGGCTCTGGAGGGCTGACCTTCGGCTTGCATTTGCTCCAAGGCAAGTGTGGTGGCTGAAATATTCCATGGTGACTTTGGAAATGGCTTCAGGTGCTATCAACTATGCAACAGAGCTGTCAGCCAAACACCAACCATAGTCAGCTGCTGAGGTACGAGACCAGGCAGAAGCACACTGGGAGGGGGGAAATAATACTCTGTGGTGTCACGATGGATAAAGCACAGGGGGCTTCTCACTGCATCCTCACAGCCTGTGCAGGAGAGGCCACCATCTCCTGCTCACGATGAGGAAACCGAGGCTCAGACAGGCCCCCACAATCTAATTTTGAAGCAGAAAGCTATCTGAGATAAATGAAAGTACCTCTATTGTCTGGCCTTTAAAAAAACAAGCACAATGAGAGGCAATAAGTGTAATGCAGGATCCTCAGCCAGGGGTGTGGGGGTAGGGGACTACTGTGCTCCCTGGGGACATACAGCAATGTCTGCAGACATGTTTGGTTGTCATAACCTGACGAGTGCTATTGGCATCTAGTGGGCAGAGGGCAGGGATGCCGCTCAACATCCTGCGAAGCTTCCAGGACAGCCTCCACCACAAATAATTATAAGGCCCTGAACGTCAATAGTTCTCAGTTGAGAAACTCTGGTAGACCAAAGCCATTCTCCCAGGCTTTGGGTCTGGAATCTACTGCTTATGACCTGTGTAATTGTGGGAAAGTTGCTTCAGTACTGTGTGTCATAGCTTATCTGCCCCATAGAGCGTATCTGCCTCAGAGGTTTCAGCACTGAGTCTGGCCTGCAGTGAAGAGCTTTATGGGAGGCATCTCTCTGCGGGGAAGCCATTATAAAGGCCCCAGTATGGGGTCATCAGGCTAGGGCCCTAGCATTTACCAGTCTTTAAATCCCTTACCTCCCTTTTCCTTTTTATAATAGGGAGGTAACTGCAGAGAGGTGATGAGCTAACAGAAGTGAAGGCCTAATTATCATCAGCATACAAGTAAGGAAGGAAGGACATTGCATAGCCCATTGTACAGGCTGGTAACTTTGAATTCATCTTTGGGCGGCTTCCAGACAAATGAACCTATGGAAATGTCTCAGGCCACCTGTCCCCTCAGCACTCCTGGGATGACCCCTTTAGCCAGGGGTTAGCCTACTAGGGCCCAAGCGCTAAATCTAGTCTGCCATCTGCTTTCGTACCTCCCACAAGTAAATAATGGTCTTTATGTTTTTTAATGCTTGAGAAAGAATTGTATTTTGTGACATGTGAAAATTACATGAAATTCACATTTCAGTGTCCATTAAGTGTGACTGGAATATAGTCAGGCCCATTTGATTATATATTATCTATGGCTGCTGGCTCAGTAAACAGCAGAACTAAGTAGTTGTGATAGAAAACACACGGCCACAAAGCTGAAAATATATACCATCTGTCTCTTTATGAAATCAGTTTGTCAACTTCGAGTTAGGCAGCAGTTTTCAACTCCAACTGTACACTTCAACCCATGAGAAGCTTTAAAAAATACTGATGCCCAGGCCCCATGTGGACTAATTAATAAACATGGCTGGGGGTGAGGATTGGGTAGCACCTGGACATTCACATTTTTTAAAAGCCTTCTCCCCGTCCCCCTCCGTGCCCCCCTCCCCCTCCTCCTGCCGCTAGGAAATTCTAATGTACAGGCAGGGGTGCAAAACACATATAGATCCACAGCCAGCATTTGAACAGACACAGCTGGCCTTGACTCTGAGCAGAATTCCCATGGCGGTAACATCACTCATAATGGGGCATTGTGGAACTCACTGAAGACCAGATTCCTTCGCCATCCCTTCCTTAATTTTATTTCATCCCACCCAATTCAAGTCTGTTCTAAGAAGTCCTTCTCCCCAGCAACTCTCACTCACATGCATTTCTCTATTCTCTGAGCTCTGGCCCTGCTTGCACAGCAAGCGAAGCAGGTCAGCATTTAATTCTGGCTCTTTAGTAGATAGTCAAGCCTTCAAGAAAGGATCCCAAAAGCTTCTTGACTCCACCACAGGTCTCTTTCACAAAGGAACTCTGTCATTACTGCTATCAGTTGTGCAAACAAAGTTTGTGCTGACCTGGGACAGCACTCGAGGCCAGCACCTCCTGAGCACTGGGCATCTTCCAGAGCTAGATGGACAGTCTCAATACCCCTGGAAAGGCCTATTAGTATTAGTCCCATTGATAGATGAGGAAACTGAGGTTCAAAGGGTTGATGACATTTGCTCAAGGTTGCACAGCTCAGTAGCAGAGTGGGGTTGTCTAACTCCCACCTTTTTAGCAACTCTAAGCTAAGAGAGGAACCTTGCAGTGACCAAATAAAGCATCTTCGAATTATTATAAATACGGTAACCACATGGCCTGGACCTGCAGGGACAATTCCATTTTCTTGCAAGTTTATTCTTCTGGATTAAAGTGGTTTGTGAAAGATATTCTTTTGGATTAATGTGTAAAATTAAATGTGATTCAAGATTTATATGTTAAACTTCTGGTGTGAATAGCTTTATAGATCAGAAAAAAAAAGTATCCTTCATAGGCCACATGGCTTGCTTTGGGTATATTCCAGCACTTGAGTGTTTTTGCCAGAGGAGTTAGATCAGGGCTCCAAATGTGCTAGAAATGCGACCTCTGTGTTCAACAAAAGTCTGAGTACACAAGACGGACTGTGATCCAAACCTAGGCCCCCTGCCCCTCTGCAGGCCCTTTGCTCACACACAACCTAATCACTCCCAGGAGGATCCTCCAAAGACTCTGTTAGTCTCCCCCGCAAAAGGACTGAACAAATGCAAGGTCAGCCTCCCTCCTGTAAGGCTGGACACATGTCTGGAACATGTCTCTTGCCTTTTTTGAATCTCCCATCAAAGGAATTAAACAACCACTAAGGCTCTTCCAGCTCCAAGAGTCCTCACTCCCTGGCGTGCTCATTAGCTGCACTATTTTTCTGTCCAGTCCTTTCATCTTCTGACCAGTCCGACATTAGGAAAGACCTCTTAGTTTTGAAGTTGTGCTCTTAAAGTGGTAGAAATTGGCTGCCTACAGAGAGCCCTTTGGGCAACAGCCTGAGTGAGAATCCCGTTTATACCTAGCACTGAGAGCCTCAGTTTCCTCATCTTTAAAACGGGGATGACAGGCCCCACTTAAGCAGCCCCTGGTGGTGTTGCAAAGATGGCATGAGATCATACTACAAAGCGGTCAGTCTGGCATACTGAAAGCACCTCAAGAATGGTAACAGTGATCACTATTGCACCCCATAGGCCTTGAATTTGAATTACCGAGAAAACACCCAGCTCTCCAACTGGACCAAGAGTTCCTAGAAGACAGAAGCATGTCTCCCAAACATTTGTGTGCCTTCCTGCACCCAGATGCAGGCCTCACCCATGGGAGGCGTACAGGGACTATTTACGGACCAGGTAAAGATATCCTGAGAAAAGGGCAAAAGATGGGGGCAGACTTAGCTACAAAGCTGTCCTTCACTGTGCTGGTTATTAGCCAAAAAAAAAAAAAAAAAAAGGAAAGAAAGAAAGAAAGAAAAAAGAAAAAATGAAAAGCCCACGTATTTGCTATATATAGTGGATTATTTACACATTTTAAGGTGTATCCATTTAAAGGAACCCAACAGACATAGTAAAAAGCATGTTAAAGAAAGGTTGGCCAATGTTTTCTGAAATGAACCAGATAGTAAATACTTTAGGCTTTATGGCCCAGGCAGATTCTGTCCCACTACTTAACTCTGTCCTTGAAGCCTGAAAGCAGCCATAGAAAATAGATAAATAATGAGCATGGCTATTTTCCAATAAAACTTTATTTGCGAACAAAGTTAAATTTCATGTAATTTTCACGCCACTGACTAGTATTCTTTTTTTTTTTCTTTTAATCATCTAAAAGTTAAAAAGCCATTCTTTGCCTGCAAGCCATACAAAAAAATGGGCTGTGGGTCACAGTCCACTGAGCCCACTGGCAGAAAGTTTAATGTCATTTAATATCAATTCAAAAAGCAAGTTACAATACAATATGCTCTGATGCTTCGAATTCATAAATTAAAACATAACTGCATGGGGGAAAAGGCTGCTAATGACACTGTTAATAAATATCATGGTGGATGCAGGTAGGGGTGATTTTTGTTCCTCCTTTCTGTTTATAATTTTCTGAATTTTCAAAAGCAAACATAGCATCACTTTAGTAATTTTTTAAAATGCAATAAAGTGAAGACAAAAAAAAAAATCTAGCAGGTGGGGCTGAGAAGCACTCAAGCACAGAAATGCCTACACTAACCTGCTCAGAAAATACCCTTAAATGTGATGCTTGCTCAGGTGCACGTTGATTCGCTCCGGACTTCATAATCACTAGGTTTCAGAGGCCTGCCTTCTCACGACCATCACCTTTGTCAAGGATAAGGGGAGGAAGAGGTCAAACTTGCGGCACCTGTGTGTTCCTGCGCACCCTCCTCCAACCAACATCACTGCCAAATCGGGCCTCCTCCTCAACCGCCAAGGCCCGGTAGTGTTCATGAAAGTCAGGCTCCGTCTCCCCACCAGATAACTGAAGTTTGCATTTCTTTGGTTAGAGGCAAGGAAGAGGGGGTGGTGCTAAGAGGACACACAGCTTAACTTCGCAAGGGGGCGGGGAAGTGGAGAGGGCGCTGCATAAGTTTGTAAAAGATAAACTTAACACTCATTAAAACTGCAAGCTTGCTTACTTTACTTTGCGATCAAGGAAACAGACCTTGCACTTGGCAGGACTCAGGCTGACCGACCCGCGGACCAATCCCACCGGGCTCCGGCTGGGATGCAGGACATGCAACCCCCTAACCCCCTGAAGCGAACCCAGGTCCCGGGGCCCAACCAGGAAGCCAGGTCGCCACCGGGAGGCGGAGGCGCGGTTCTAGAGCGTGTCTTGGGAAGTTTTGTGCAGCAGCCTGTAGGCACCAAACTTGGCGCTGCGGTTCCTCCATCTCGAAACGCCTCCTGCGCGCAATTGTCCTGGGTGGACACGCCCGTCCTGGGCCCGCCCCCAAGTAGAGCCTTCCTCCACCGAGGGTCCCGCCTCCTGCACCTAGACTGGATCCAGACGCAGCCAACTTCCCCGCCCCGTTCCCGCCCCGTCCCCTCTCCCGCGCCCCGACCCACCAATTGCGGAGCAGCTAACCTGCGGCGCCAGGCCGGACCCGAGACTTGAAAAAAACCTCTTAGCTACTTTCCTCCCAGCTCCCCAAACTGCTGTAGAAGAGTTTTGGGATGGCTGCCTCCTACAGGCAGCTGCAAGAACCTCGCAAGCAATTAATGAGCTTGAATACACACACAATATGGGAGTGTTGGACAATATGGGTTATTTAAAATGAGCCAGCTGTCACCACGGTGCCTGGTAGAAGGGTCCCGTAGCAAGTCAACTTCTGTCTTCCAAGTTCCTGTTTTTGCTTATTCCTTCTTTCACCTCTGCTTCCAGGGACATGTTTGCTCCATGTCCTCTTCCCCCAGTGAGCTTCTAGCACATACTTTGAACCACCTAAGTCCCCTACTAAAGTGAGGGCCTCCTAGACAGGAAACGACCCCACACACAACCTGTGACCCTAAAAAGCTATTCTGGGGAGACTAACATTTACCGAGTGCTCTTTTATGCCTTTATCTCATTTAATCCTCCCAGCAATCTTATTTTTTTCCCCTATAATGCAAATAAGGAACAGTATGACCTGGCGACGTACAGTGACCTAGAGACGTATGTTGCCCAAAGTGACAGAGCAGTGACCTAAACCCGAGCAAACTGATTCTAGTTAGAATAAATAAATGCTTCTCCAAACAGTTGTAATAAATAAAAAAGATACAAAACACTGCCTAGAAAACATTGCAAAAATAAATTGTAGCCTACTTTACAGCAAACAAAAAAATAATGTAAATGTTTACAAATGATTCCCTTCAAAAGGCACAGCAGGGCCACACCTCCAAGGGGGCACCATCTAAGAGGCCAGAACAGGAACAGCGACTTTCCCCTGGAACAGTATAAACAGCCCTGCCTGAGGGCACCGGTTAGCTGTGCTCTAACAGCATATTAAACAATGCTCCAATAATAAGTTTAAAAATTAAAATAAAAGAGGTAAACAAATTTCTTAGTTCTTCAGAGTTCCTAGAAGGTTCTTTGTGACTATATTCATTCCCTCCAAAAACAGAAAGCCTCCTTAAGCTGATTTTTTAAAAATTTCAAACGAAAACCAATAAAGTATTCATCCCCCAAATGACAAAAATTTAAATGTAACTACCTCAAAATAGAAAAAAAAAAAAAAGCAATTAAAATCGTAAAGTCAGGATCATGCAGGAGAGAATTCCCACCAGTTTACTTGCATTGCTCTAGATTTTTATTCTCTGTTAACAAAACCCCAACACTTGTTGAACACTGTGTGGATATAACCTTTAATTTCTCTGCTAATACAGCCTTAGAGACATGCTAACACACCTAGCTTTACCCAGGGCTCTCATGAAAGGGATTTCACTTAGATGGTTGATCTTTCATGTCATCAGAATGATGACGACTTGGGATTTTTCTGCCTGCATTATTAGGGAATAAAAGATGAGGATAACACCACTTTTATGCAAACGTCATTATTTGTGATTTTCAATGAAATAATTCAAACTTGGCTGTACATGTAGTCTTGTGCTATAAACTCTTCTCCTCAGACTTATCAGAGGCTAAATTTAACCTGTTGGTATTGCAGAGGGAAAACCTAGGTCAATGACAACACACACAAGATTAATAAGAAAATCCACGTGCAAGTGACTAGCAACACGGTGGAAAGACCTGAGCAGTGACTGACCTGGGCCCGTCCCTACTTGCTGTGTGACCTTGAGCAAACCCCTTCTCTCCACTTCCTCTTCTGTTTGAGGCAGGTTAGCCGAGGGAAATTTCCCACAGGGCTCCAGAATTTTTCTTAGTCCCTTACTCAGCCCTCTCCAAGTTTTGATTGGCAGCCTGAGACTCAGGCCAGAGAAACAAGCCAAGGCCTGGGAAACAAGATAGATGGCCTTGGGCGCCCCCTTCCTCCAGGATAAGGCTCCACAGCCCTTCCCTTGTCCTTTGTTCAGCTTTGGCTAATTGGAACATCACCTACATTGCCAGTCTCACATTTCCACTCCCACCCTAAGAAAACAAAAGCCTGTAATCCAAACAGCTAGGGTGACTCTCAGAGTTTGCCTTCACTTTTCTTTTAAGTGAGTACTTTTGCTTTAATAAAATGTCCTGCTGGCTGTTTGTCCTGTCCTTGAATTCTTTTCCACAGCTTAAGACAAGAACCTGGTCACCAGAGATCCAGGTCAGGTCCATCTTTGGACTCCTGCCCTGTTGACCTCTCTCACATCACTTTCATTAAAAGAATAAAATAATCCCTTTCAATATATGATGGGGAAAATGTTACATTAAGTACATTAAGAGGAGTTAATGATTTTTCTAAAACAGGATGCTGATGATTAAGGGGAAGGGGAAAAATAAGAATGTTTAGTCACTCCGCACCCTGTATCAATTTAATAGCCAACCTTCCCCCAAACCTCAATATCCATTCCACAAACAGAACAATAAAAAGACAGGGATCCTTTTTATCCCAGGTTCCCATAAAATATCTTGGGGGCTTAAAGATTTGAAAATGGGGTTTTTGCTAGCCTCGTAAATTAACATATGAATAAATAAATAACACATTATAGAACAACCTATGGCATTCCATTTAGGGACAAATAAAAATATTTATAGACAATTTAAAGTGTTATGACCTGCTCACTACTCAGAGCTGATAAGAAAAAGGTGCAGATGGTGACCATGAACAGGAAGGGACTGGGGAAGCACCCACCGCAAGCCTACCCGTGATGCTACTGGGGACAGGGAGGGCGATACAAGGTCCCAGGTGTTCGTTTGCTTTCTAGTGTGCTTTCACTCCCAGTCAAGGCCCCCTCCTCAGAGACCTTCACTTGCCTTCCCAGAATCTGAGGTCTGTGTTGCTAAAGCTCTCTTAAATTCAACACTCTCAGAGTGGAAGTGAGCAGTTTAGGAAATGGCAGGAAAAAGAGCCAGTGACTGTGTGCTAGTTTATATTTTATCCTTGTATAAATCCCTCTTCCTCCTCTGTGAACACAAACTACCATACCTTAAAAGTACATGTCTGGAGGAGTTTGAGGAAAGACATGGCCACAGGCGACAACTCAGAGGGATGCCCATTCAACAAATAGCAACCAGGGGCCGTCTACTCCAGGCACTTCATCCCATGTGCTCTCAACATGCTCCGAGGTAGGCACTATATTATCCTGCTTCAGTAGAGAAGGAAATTGCAGCTCAGCAAGGTCATGGGACTGCTCTGAGATGTGAACCCAGACACATCTGACTGTGAGTCCTGGGCCTCTTTTATGGCACTGTGCTTTGTTTGCACTTAATGACAGTGACTGCAGGGTAGACACTACTATTGCTGTGCTCATAGCAACTCAATTAATGATGACACTGGCCCTGTGAGGTAGATACCAGTGTGGCCTCATTACAGACAGCTTAGGCCCAGGTCACGTGATGGCTGAGTGTAGGAGTCAGCAGGCCAATCCTCAGCTGCCAGCCTCCAGCATGACTGCAATTATCTGCTCCACCATTCTCTCTACGAAAGAAAATGCTCTTGGCTTGTGGCTTCTCGGACCCCTACTCGGGCCTCCCCAAGGGAAGGGGCCGGGTCTCACCATCTACATATTTATAGTACCAACTACAGTGCCTGGTACCCAGGGTTGCAGTAAATGTTCCCAAGAGAATGAATGGAGGGGACAAACCTCAGTTTCTCTCCTTGACCATTTCATCTCTTAACTTGTCCTTAAACTTGCCTGGAACCCAAACCGTCTGCCAAAAGAAAATAGTTAAATTAATAAGCTTTTTCCAATTTTCTAGCCACTCTCTTCCTCCATCTCCTAGCCCCTCAGCTATCTATTCACATACAAATAAATGTAAGCAGAGACTGTAAGAGCCACAAATGACCTTGGAGCATCCAGTCCAGCCAAGAGAAGGTAGGTAATGTCCCCGAGATCACACAGCTGAATGGTTCCCAATAAATTGCCCTGTCTCCTAACTCTTCCCACTAATGGAAAGAATAAGTTAGAAAGACAATGGAGGTGCCTTTGTTGGAGCCCAGATCAGCTGGCAACATCAACACTGGGAGTTCACAGACCACTTTTTTTCCCCCCATAGAACACTTTCTAATCTGTATCTGCTGAAGGTCTGCGTTCAAATGGCACTCTGGGTCTATGGTGATTTTGCTGGGAGACCTCAGACAGACCCCTGAACCTCTCAGCTTCTTATCTAGGAAGTGAGATGACTGGTTCGCTTCCCCCCCCCCAGTGTTTTTTAACAATGTTTTATTATTACATATTGTTAAAACCTGTTATAACAAAATTTACAGCAGAAGATTAGAAAACACAGAATAAAACTTAAATTATTTATAATTGTGCCTCATAAAGACAATGGTTATTAATTATTTGGAGACACTCCTCCAGTCTCCTAGCCACATCCACACATTAAGGACAAACATTTTTTGTGCTTACTATGTGCCAGGAATGTTCTAATCATGTTACATACAGGTCCACAATCCCTTATCCAAAACTCCCAAGGAATTTTGGGGGGTAGGGTTAGCTTTATGTTACACATTTTCATGTTAACATTTCAGTAGTAAATTCACACAAAAATGGAATATATAAAGATTATGAATAACTTCACAACTATTCCAGGCAAGTTTTCTGCTAAATGAGTTCACCATCAATTTATAAACTTGAGTTTCATAACTTTAAATTTCAGGACTGAGTCATGGAATCCTGAACCTGTCCCACCCCACTTCAGTCCACACACGCACCCCATAGGGCAAAACTATTAGGGTAACAAGCTTGTAAGGGGCAGCTCTGGTATCTTACCCCAGGCCCATTATGCCCTAAACACACTGCTGCTCATTAAACAAAAGAAGATAACCCTGTAACCTTCATTTCTTAGTATGTGAGCATCTGTTTTGCCACATTATGTCATGTTCTCATCAGCTCTATTTCTAAGGGTTGCATGGGAATTCTAACCTGCGGAAACTGTTTCCAAGTCCAAGAAAAGGCCAAGCCCTACCTACCCCCTGGCCTGAGATGAACCCAAAAGGGAAGAGAACGGTGGCTGGTGGGGACGAGGGCTGAACAGATAGCACAAAGCCATTGGATCTATTATCTTAGCCAGCTCTTATCAGGTGGGAAAATGGAAGGGAACAGGGAGATTATACAACTGTATTAAAGGCAGAAGAAACATTCAAAATAGTTTAACCCCAGAACTAGTCTATTAAGTCACAAGATGTATGCAAAAAGAATTTTATGAAAACAAAAATTCTATTGCTGACATAGAGCAACAACAAAATGCCTACTCATTTGTTCATTCACTCATCCATTTCGCCTATACATTTTCAGACTCATTCATCAAGTGTTTCGCCTGACCCAGAAACACAGAATTTTGTCTTTGGCCTGTCCGGGTTGCTCATTTCATTCATGCATTTGGCAAATATTTATCCAAAGTCTGCCATGAGCCCACACTAGGTAGCAGGAAAAAGTGGAGACCCCATAAACGTGGCCCTGTTTTCATGGAGCCTACAGTCCAGAGCAGGAGACAGGTAAGAGCCAAGTAAACGAATAAGGAAATTAAAGACATCTTCTCAAGGGGTGATTAAGTATTGTGAAAACAACACATCAAAAGTGATGGATCAAGAAACTGGGGGCATGAGGGGAATACTTTAAAGGTAGTGGGGCAGGGAAAGCCTCAGAGGGGATGACTTTGGTGGGCCAAGAGCTGGAGGTGGAGGCAGGACCAGTTACAGAATTTACGGGGCTCAGTATAAAAAGGGGAGCCCCTTGTTCAAAAGTTATTAAGAATCTCAAGAGGGCGACAGTTGAGCACACAACCAGGTACGTCAGGCCCTGGGTAACTGCATAGGTCACATGCTGTGGAGCAGGCCCTGGAGGCAAGTCTAGGGCATGAAGGGGAAAAGGGAGCATTCCAGTTCAGAGTTCATAGCAAGTGCAAAGGCCCAGAATGAAGCTGCAATTGTGAGTATTCTGGGATGGGAGAGCACAGGAAGAAGAAAAAGGCCCCTTTACAGATGGCTTCAGAAAGAACTTCCTCCCAAACCACAACATTAAACATGAGCATTTTCTATCCCTGGCCTAGCCACTCTCCCAGGTGGTACATGGCAAGAAGAGGCCAGGGTGACCTTCAGGGTGGCACAGAGGCCAAGCGGTAACTGAGGTAACTACAAGGAAGCAGGAAACTATAGGAAGCAGGAAAGATCCACAGACATACATCCCTTCTTTGCTTTGCTTTCCATGAGAGTGAGAGCAAAGCCCTGAAATAAACTCCCCAAGCCTGTTTTATATCTGACAAATAGAAGAGGAGTTAGTACAGGGCTGAAAGGACTAGCCCAAACCTCTCTTCTGTTTTGTAGAAACTGGGCCCAAAAGATTAGGAGATTTGCCTGGGGATCCAGACTATTGAGCAGCTTATCAGGGAAAAACATGACGCTAATAAAGGGAACTTTCTGGAACTATAGGGAGTTTTTGTCATCATGTTTGCTTTCTTACATCAGGATTCGTTTCCTCAATGTTCCAACGAGTTGCAGGCAGCACAGCAGCCTGCTCACCTGGCATTCAGTAACTCACATCCAAAACTGACCTGAGCATTTGACCTGAGGGACCCCAGGAAAAGGTGTCACCACCCTGTATAAGAGAAGCAGCGAGGCAGTGGCCCTCCACAAAGCAACACTCTGGAAGTTTTTATTGGGGTGTGAGCAGAAGGGTCAACAGGAAACTGTTACTGAGGTCCCCAAAGGTGCCAAAACACCAAAGCTGAAAACTCTACAACAGGAAAACAAAACGCTCAGCCTCATTTTGATGTATTGTTTGAAACTGGCTGGAACACACAGGTTTTGAAGTCATTTTTTTCATGTAGCCAAGCCTCAAAGGCAGCAGCACTAGAACAAGCATCTAAGCCTTGACTCCCCAAAGATACATCCACATGGGACTCTGGGGGCTGGAAATGTTCCTCACAGAAATGCCAGTATCTTGGGAGGCACCAGCAGAACTACCCGAGTTGCCCCGGATGCGAAAATTCTGAATTCCCAACTTTGAAAAACACATTGACTTGGGGACAAAAGAATTGTGTGTATAGTGAGTTTTGTGGCCAGTGGTCACACCTCAAGGGGCTGGGCCAGCCTCCTCATGCTACAGATGAGGCACTGGAGGCTGAGAGAGGGTAAGGAACCCACCCGAGGTCACAAAGCACAGAGGTCCTCTCTGTGCCCTTCACCGCCCTTTGTATCTCCCACTACCCCATCTCAATGTTTGGCGCCTCCGGTTTATAGAAAGAGATACCTCTGTCCACCCACCCCCCCTTTGCTGGGACAAGGTACAATAAATGATTTACCTAAGTTGTATGCTAAGTTTCTATGCAATGAAGATACACGGGCAGAAAATTCACTAAATATTCAGCTCACAACAATGCAGACAGGCCCTCAGTTAAATATCTCTTGCTTTCATAAATTCACCAGCTTAACTAAGCTGTGGTTTAAGCCCAAAACACCAAACCTCTCAAAGTGGTGGTGGAAGACAGTGAGTAGAAAGTTGGGAGACTAACCGCCTCCCATCCATATTTTTAATGTTTTATTGAGGGCTTTATTCTCTTGCTAAGTACCTTAGAAATAGTAGTTCATTTACTCCTTACAACTTTCTGAGATGAGAATAATAATAATAATGACATATTGGCTTGATAAATTCTTAATCAGCACCAGCAGAAATAATTCACAGTTGGTTCCTCCTTACCCATTAGGGCTGGGTCTGCATTAATACAGTAACCAGCAGCCACATGAGACCTTAGTTTTAATTTAATTAAAAATTTTTAATTCAGTTCTTCAGTCACACCAGCCACAATTCAATCTCAATAATCACATGTGACTAGTGACCGCCATATTGGACAGCAGAGTTCTAGAATATTTCATTCTAGAACATTCCATCATGGCAGAAAATTGCTTGGGTCTAGTTTGAAAGTTGCCCCTTCCAAGTGCTCTTCCCTCACCTGACCTCATCTTTCTAAAATAGATCCCCTTAGATATTCCCTCTCCTGTACTGTTTCCTTCTTGGCATTGGACACGCTTGGAAACTATGTTATCAGCTTGCTTATTTATTTGTACATTTCCCATCTCAGAGCTAGGACTATCTATCTTGTTTCCTGCTGAAACTATTGTGATAAAAGGATCTTACCATCCTTCTTAGATAGATACCAGTTAGCAATCCCTGACCGGACATCCACTTCTAACAATCTCTGATGTTCACCAGTTTCGGTGAATTGGTTCAATAAACTGGTTTTCTCTAATCCCCTGCTGAAATTGCCACATTGAGGGAAAGAATGGGGTATGGAAGGGAAAGAATGTTGGAGATTACTGGAGAGGGCACACTAAGGCATAGTGGAACCTGGGTTCTGCAGTCTAACGGGTATGGCCTTCAAACTTGGCTCTGCTACTTCACCTCTCTGAGCCTTGGTTTTCTCTTTTGTAAAATGGGGATCTGCTACTAGCCTTGTACCATTGTTAGAAGGGATAACTGGGCAATTTATACAATTTGTAGGTAGAAGAGGGATGAGGAAGCTCTAAGTAAATTAGAGTGGTGTGTGCTGGTGGCCAAAGGACAAGCCCAGGAAAAGCGCTGGGGAGGTATCTACTGCTTTAAGCACCTACTGTGTACCAAACTATGCATACTTTACAAACATTATCCTATTTAATCCCCTCAACATTTCAAAGATGAAAGAGACTGGAAGAGGTAAAGTTTAGCCAAGGACTAAACCCATCTCTGGGTTCTTACTCCAAAGACTGTGCTCTTTGTTCCAGACCCTGAAGCCTTCTCTTCCATTAACCCTTCAAGAAGCTCAAAATAGTCTTCCCTGAAGATCATCAGCATAGGGAACCCGTGTGTGTGTGTGTGTGTGTGTGTGTGTGTGTGTGTGTGTGTGTGTGTTTCTCTATCTCCTGCTTCCAGTAAGGAAATAGATGGAAGAGCGTGTCTCCTTCTCCAGGTTTTTCGTTTTGGTCAAGTGAGCACAAAAGCTGCTTAAAGGAATCGCCGACAAGATTCTACCCCCAGGGAAGACAAACTGGAAGGAGGAAAGAACACTGGAAGGGAGCAGAGTTCTCCGTGGCTGGCAAAGTTGTGGTTGGTGCCTCTTTTCTGCTCTCTGTTTTCTCTTATGTTTCCCAAGTTTCTTTATTTTTTTCCTGGATCTACAGTATTCCATGTGTAATTTGGGAGTGGAGGTGGCAAACCTGATAACAAACAAAAAAGCCACCTCCTACACACCTGGGATAGTCCCACCTGTAACGGACCTATAGGTATTTGTTTCCAACAATCAAACTGACAAATATGGTTACGGTATTTGAGCTTCTGCTCTTTAGACATCACTGAGGGAAGGCACACTTTTCAGTTGTTATCTACCTGTTGAATGCATGAATGAATGAACAACGAACGAACAAACAAACAAATAAATGTCTCTTTAGGAGGCTAGGAAACCATCCCACTCTCCATGCTCCCATCATCCCTTGTGGCTCATGCAGGCCTTAGCTCATTTGGCTTAAGTTAGTTACATGCAAGGTCATCTTCCTCAATTAGGGATCTTGTACAAGAGTGTACATCTTCCCCTGGCAATGGACCCTGTACACACAATAGATACTCAATAAACGATTTTGAAAAGAGAAAAGGAAAGAAGGGAAGGGTAATGTCTCTTGCCTTTCAAATAGCCACTCCAAAAGTGTTGGCATCAGTGGATGGCTTGACTGTGCAGAAAAGGGTGAGACCCTACCCTAATGTTGCTCCTCCCTCCTGGTTACAAGGACAAAAGGCACATTACCTTATAGTGGGGGCAGGGGTCTCGGAGTCGCCTGATGTCAGAGCAGCCTCCAGGGACTGGGCTCCTGAGCTGGCCCGGCTGCCCCTGCGGGAAGAGTCTCCAAACGAGCCAGGGACAGGGTCCTCATCAGATGAGTTGTCATCGAAGGAGCCCAGGATGAAGTTGGTCATCAGCTGCCTCTTGATGTGCGCCTGCTTCTTATCTTCTGCAGAGAGGGGTCTGGTTCGTTGGCCCTGGGACCTGGCTGGTAAGGACAGACCACTGGTATCCAAAGCCTCGAGGCCTTGGGTCCCTGTTCCATTGGCTGGGGAGTCATCACTGGAGGAAACAGAGTTTCTTGGGGGATTCCGATATAGGGGTGGTTTGGAAGTTCTTTGCTGACAAGCGTCTTTGGGATCTTTGTGAGAGGCCAGCTCAGCCTGGTTAGGAGTCTCTGGCAGAGAGCTACTGTCGCCATTTTTCTGCAGTGGCTCTTCTGAGCTGTCGGAGGCTGGAAAGGGCTCCTGACTCGGGACGAAGTTTGCCTCTGATTTATCCTTTGTGACAGCCTTTAAGTCCGTCATTTCCCCCCAGATTTTTAACAAGGAAAAGGTGAGGTAAGAGAAAACCAGACAAGATAAAAAAACCAGGATCATTCAAAAACCTGTAGGGAGAAAAAAAGAGGCGATTTAGTGACTATGTAACTGAGTTATTTCTCTCTTAAAGGAGCGGGAGAGAGGCAGTTGAGATTCTATGTATTTAGCCAAGAGAGCCAGAGGGGAGAAACATTGGACAGAGAGTAGAGAAGGGGTTCTCCTCTTGGCTCTGCCTATATAATGTGCTTTGGTCTTGGACAAATTCTTTAACTCCTTTGAATCTCAGTTTCTCATCTCTAATTTACGTATACTAATGCATGCTCATTGTAAATCATAAACATGCATGTGAGAAAGATCTAAATGAAATGTCTGTTAAAGGACTCTGTTACGGCATCCAAATATCCAAAAAATAGAAGCAATCCAAATGCCCATTAACTGATGAATGGATAAAATGTGGCAAATCCATATAATGGAATATTATAAAGCCATAAAAAAGAATGACACACTGATACATGTTACACGTATGAATCTCAAAAACACTATGCTGAGTGAAAGAAGCCAGTCACAAAGAGTTCATGTAGATGCTATGCCCAGAATTGACAAATTCATTGAGATAGAAGATTAGTAGTTGGCTAAGGCCCGTCAGAGCAAAAGGGTACAAGGTATCTGTTTGGAGTGTTGAGAATGTTCTAAAATTGATTGTGGTGATGGTTGTACAACTCTATGAATACACTAAACACCGCTGAATTGTACACTTAACATGAGTGAATGGTACGGTGTGTGAATAAAGCTGTTATCTAAAAGAAAGACTCTTCGTTATATTCGAATTTGTACATATAAGGAGGCTATTGCTTCTGTCATCATCATCTTCATCACCATCATCACTGTATTATTATCATAATCGTCATCATGGTCCTGGAAGGAGGAAGGGCACCTCGCCTTATTTTCTTCATTGCGCTAGTACACCTGACGTGAGGTATGCTTAAACTAGAATGAAAACTCAACAAGACCAAGGGGAGGCTGTTTTATTCCAGGGTCTAGAATAGTGCCTGGTATAAAGTGCAAGTTTAAGAATTTTGTTAAATAAATGAATCCAGATATTCTGATTTCTAACCCATGCCTCTTCCCACCACACTAACTCTACCCTATTAATGAGTAGATTGTTATTTAAAAGAAATACTGTTAAAAAGCAAATAAACAAAAACACAACCTGAACATGCTGAAATTTCTAAACTAATTTGTCATAATCATATCCTAGAAGCATTAAAAAAGCAGGATCACAAAGCTTAAGCATACCAGTTTAGTATCTAAAAGGTTTTTTTCTCTTTTGGTTTCAACACAATGTTCCTAAGGGAAGAGGAACAGTTCTCAAGATTTCTCAGAACTTACACAGTGCACATTGTACACACTTTGGGCCACAGAGTTTGCTGAAATGTTGTTAAAGGTATTTTCTAGGTAATACACAGTATCAGATGGTTTTTTCTTTTAAGGTCATCAAGTTTCCTTTTAAAGAAATGTTAGTTGAGGGTAATTCAATGAAATAAATCACATGAATAGAACAAAAGAAAAAAAATCATTTCAATTGACAGAGAAAAAACATTTGACAAAATCCAGCACCCTTTCACGATTAAAACACTCAGAAAACTAGGAACAGAAAGAAATTTCTATGTAATAATGCACATTTATAAAAACTCACAGTTAGTATACACTCAATAGTGAAAGACTGCTTTCTCCCTAAGATCAGGAATAAGACAAGGGAGCCCACTTTCACCATTGCTATTCAACACTGTTCTAACCAGAGGAATTAGACAAAAAGAAATAAAAGGCATCCAAATCAGAAAAGACAAAACTACTTTTATTCTCAGATGACATGATCCTTTATATAGAAAATCCTAGAGAACCAACAACAAAAGAAACCTAACAGAGGTAATAAACAAATTAAGCAAAGTTGTAGGATATAAGGTCAACACACAAAAAACCCACCATTGTGTTTCTATACATCAAGATGAACAATCCAAAATGGAAAGTAAGAAAACAATTCCATTTATAATAGCATCCAAAAGAATAAAATACCTAAGAACAAATTAAGCAAGGGAGTGAAACACCTATACATTGAAAATTACCAAACATTGCTGAAAGAAATTAAAGACCTAAATAAATGGAAAGGCATCTCATGATATACTGCTGTTAAGATGCCATACTACCCCCAAAAATATATAGATTCTTACGGGAATTACACCAAATAGCCAAAACAATCTTTAAAAAGAACAAAGTTGGAGGACTCACACTTCCAATTTCAAAATTTACTACAAAACTACATACAGTCAAAACAGTGGTACTGGCATAAAGATAGGCATATAGACCAATGGAATAGAATTGAGAGTTTAAAAATAAACCTATACACCTACAGCCAATTGCTTTTTGACAAAGTATCAAGATCATTTAATGAGGAAAGAACAGTCTCTTAAGCATATGGTTCTGAGACAACTGATCTGCCCATGTTAAAAAAAAAAAATGAAGTTGGACTCCTAACTCATATCTTATACAAAAGTTAATTCAAAATGGATCGACAACCTAAATACAAGAGCTAAAAACACAGATCTCTTTGAAGAAAACAGGGGTAAAGCTTCATGATCTTAGATTTGGAAGTGGATTCTTAGATATGACATCAAAAGCACGGGTAACAGAAGAAAAAATATATATTGAACTCATCAAAATGAAAAACTTTTGTACATCACAAGGGTATCAAAAAAGTAAAAAGCCAACATATAGAATGGGAGAAAATTTTTATAAACCAATTATCCAGTACGGGCCTAGTATCCAAAATATATAAAGAACTCTTACTATTTAACAACAAAAAGACAAAAACAATCCAATTTTTAAATAAGTAAAGGACTTGAATAGATATTTCAACAAAGAAGATATACAAATGGCCAATAGCTCATGAAAAGGGGCTCAACATCCTAATCATTATGGACATGTGAATCAAAACAATATATCACTTCGGGCCACTAGGATGGCAATAATCAGTGAGAGAGGGAGGGAAGAAAGGAGAGAGACAGGGAGAGAGGGCAACAGAGAGACAGACAGACAGAGACAGACAGAGAAAGAGAGAGAGTAAGTGTTGGTGAGGATGTAGAGAAAATGACCTCTTATACAATACTGGTGGGGATGTAAAATGATACAGCTGCTGTAGAAAAGTCTGGTGGTTCCTCAAAAATTTGAACATAGAATATGACTTATTAATTTCACTCCTAGGTATATTCCAAATGAACCAAAAACAGGGACAAAAAAAAAAAAATACATGGACACATGTGTTCATAGCACCACTCCAACTTTCTGATGCCCAAGCCTTGCTCTTATGCCAAGGTTTCTCAGCCACAGCACTACTGACATTTTGGGCTGGAGACTTCTTTGTGGTAGGAGACTGTCCTGTGTACTGTGAGATGTTGAGCAGCATCTCTAGCCAATACCCACTAGATGCCAGTAGCACACTCCCCTCAGTTGTGACAGCCAAAAATGTCTCCAAACATTGCCAAACGTCCCTGGGAAGCAAAAGTGCCCTTAGTGAGAGCCACTCTTCTTAAGTCCTACACCTGCTCCCTCCCTCCTACTTTTATATGGTGAGGTGGGAGCTTCTGGAGAAAGGGTATATTTCTTGCTCATCTTTTGTACATAGTAAGTCTTTAAGAAAGGTTTAAAAAGCATCAGCAAGAAAAGTCAGAGTCCTGAAATTGCTGGCTCACACATGCCCTCGGGAAAAATTTAAACTAGTAATTGGCAAATGGCATCATCAAAAATATTGCAAAGGCTATTCTGGCTTCCCCAGAAGCTCCAATAGATTAGAGTCCTACATCTTCTCCAGGCAGGAAGGCATGCCAGGTAGAAGGGCCACTTGCCTCTCACACCCTCTGCTGGCCATACACAGGCCCAGCACTTTCACATCTCTGCAGCTGGCTCTCACTGAGCTCTCTGCCTAGGCCTCCTGGGCTGAGTTAGCCGGCAGGTACAGACTCCACCGTGGTGATACTAACAACACAGTGTGGAAATGGCCTGTTCACTAGCCCACGCAGCCAACTCCGAAGGCCCTTAAGGACACGAACCAGCTGTCATTCATTTCTGGATTTTTGTGCCCAGCTTGGCGCTTAGTACATTGTAGGTGCTTAAAAGCTGTTTAGCGAATGAATGATAAATCCATGCACATACACTGAGCACCGACTGATGGCTTAAGGTGAGCTAGAAGTTCGATTTTAGGGTCTAATTTCTGAAACTATATCAGGAATGCCCGGGGAACAAGCTGGGTGTCTCCATGCAGTTGAGTGCCAAGCAGGACACCTTATACCAATGTGACCAATTTTAGGCACATTTTAAATGCGCACATTTGAAATTGTGAGATATAAGAAACAATGAGTGCATAAAATTGAAATGCTGGGCATCCCTCTGTCCCAGCAAGGCAGAAATATGCTACAATAATGTGGGACCTAGGAACCCTGAGAATGATTTTTTTTACATTGAGTTCCACTGGAATACCAATCAAAATATGCAAGATTTGTATTATGCAAGCTCTTTGGGAACTTGCTTATGAAATCCTGGCTGGCTAGGGGAAAGGATGGTTGACTAGGACAGTGGGTGGAAGGACGGAGAGGTGGCGCGTGGAGAGGGGTTGAGCTGCCAGGCAAATGGGCAAGATGGACACGAAATGGTGGGTGAAGGTGTCACTCTCTACACTGGAAGCTCTAATGAACAGAGTGACGAGCATTTGTCCCCAGTGTGGGCCCTCTCTCACTCTGCAAATCCTTGTTATTCTGATAGAGGCCAGTGGATCTAACACCCCAAATCTACCTTGCAAGAGGTAACTCCACGAAAAACCTCAGGGTCTTTCCCTTTTCAGAGTAATGACACGGAACACCAAGACTACCACACAAGAACTTTCTCAAGTAAGTACACAGAGACAAATGGGGGAACGGTTTGAGAAAGCTTCCAAAGAAACGTCTGAGCCTCTGTTTCCTGACTCACAGTTACTCTTCGGATGACGTATAAACATATACAGCATTTACGGATACATAAACCATCAAGATTATAGAGGGCCTTCAAGCTTCCAATCCTCAAAACAACTAATGGATATTATTGCTATTGTCATTATTTTAGTACCATTTCACAGTTTGGTAAACTGTGGCTCGGGAAAGCTCGGTACCTTGACTTCGCTCAAAAGCAGGCCCAGCAACCATACCTTCCCCACTGCCTCACCACCAAAACTGGATATAATTAATTCCAAAAAAAGGAGGGCGTTACCACGAGCACATGGATACGATCCTCAAACCAGACAGCTGGCTGTGTACATGGAAGATGATGGAACAGCATAGTGACATGCAAACTAACAATGCCAGACGCGCACAGTAGGCAAGGAGCACTGTGCATGTGGTTTGTTCCATGGGCAGGAAAAGCCAGGGTCCTTCCAATGAACCTCTGTGAACCATGCCATGCCAAGCGGTAGCCCTTCACTGAAATAACGCAGCTGACCAGAAAACTAAGCACCAGTCAACACTATTTTTATTTCTTGCAAAATGAACCCAAGCAACAGCTGCTGGATACCAGGGCAATCATGGCCCTGGCCATAATGAATGCAGAACACCACTCCGCTCCAACAAGTCCTGGCCAGCAGCCAAACGAGGGCTTTGTTTTCCAGCTCCCCCTGCCCATATCCTACCTATCAAGGTCTTTAAGAGAGCGAGGGAAGAATGTCAGCATTCAACCAGCAATCCTGTTTCACACTCAGACTTTTTCTCCTACCAAGATGAACTCCTGAGAGCTTGCTGCCACTTACCGTCACTGAGGACACAGCCACCAGCTCCATTCTCATGTGGGTCTGATACGTGCCCACAGAGTGACTAAGGGAACCAGGCCTGTGGAGTATCACCTTTCAGTGGGAGGCTGGTAGTGTGCATCAGGTCATGGGGGAGGAGTTTGGTCAGCCAGTGCTCCAACACATATAAGTTTTCTCCCAAGGCATCTGTGCAATACATGCCCTTATTTGTCACCTGTAATTAGAAACCGTTCCCAATGGTCCTCACTCAGCCCTTGTCTGGCCTCAAGCTCTGGTACTTAAGAGACTGTCCACGCTATTAGGGATTTGCCAGCCCACCGGACCACCTCCCTTCGGCTTGCCACATTCCTGTACTTAGGCCTACTTTTCTGCTCATGCAATCACCCACTTGCTCAACCCTGTGTCTCTAGAGTATGTTTTAAACACTCCCATAGTCATGAGAGCCCCGTATAGACAGGGAAACCAGATTGAGGAAGCCTCCTATTCCTATAAGGTCATCTTTGTCAGACACCTGCCTGGAGGAGAGGGTGAGTCTCAGCAGAGCCTGGGTTTGGCCAAGTTGGGAAGAGAAGCAAAAGTATCAGGAGGAAGAGCTGTGGTGAAGGACCCTCCTGCTGGTAGGCAACAGCGCAATGTCCTTTTGCAAATTCACAGATAATTAAAGTAATAAGAACAACCACATGAGGCTGACAGGGTATTATTCTGGCCTAATGGGCCAGGGGTATCACTGGTCACAGTGTTTCCCAAAAAGCTACCTGCTCCAACCTGTAACCTAAGGGGCAGGGAATAATTTGCAAGTCTGGTGTCTTTGTTTCATAGATGAACAGAGGCCAGAGGTCACACATGAAATTAGCAGCATGGCCACACTCAGCACCAAAGTCCCAGCTTCAAGCCAGTGCCCCTCCCCTACTGAGGCATCATTCACAGCAAAATCCACTGTCCTTGGGCATCTCGCTTGGTGCCCTAGAAACTGACCTGGGTTCACAGGGTGAACCTTGGGCAAATTCAATACCCTCTCTGAGCCCCAAGTGGCTCATCTGCAAAGTAGGATGTACTTACAAGATAGAGCTGTCGAGAGTTTGATGTGATCACCCACGTGGGGTGCTGGTGCAGCTCATCTTAGTGACTGCCATTAGCGATCATCATCTCGCCCACCGTGATGCTCTGCCATCCAGAGAGTGTTATCTCAGTAAGTCACATCCCGTCTCTGAACCTCAGTGTCCCCTTCTGAAAAATACCCAGCCTCCTCCTCCTCAGAATTATTGGGAGGATCAACCAAGATCCATTTAGTCACTAAACACAACCTTCCCCTTCTTGGTGCGTCAAAATGGAAAGAGGCAGGCGACTAGGAGTGTGATTCTGCTGTAAGGGTCCTTGTCAGGAGCCATTACTAGGCACTGAAGGTGTGACGTAGTTTGGGAGCCATAAAGCAGTTGCTGAGACTGCTTGGAGCCATAAAGCAACTTCTGAGACTATGTTATCAATGGTTAAAGGAAGCAAATGGTTAAGTTAAACATCACTGACCCTGGAGGGGAGGTTTGCCTCCTAAAGAAATCCTTTTAAGATAAGGGGATGTTTTACAACCCAGATAACAAGGATGTTTTATGATCTTGTGTGAATGTCAGCCTTCAAATGATATACCTTATGCTTTGCTATTGTATCCAAAAACTTATATAAAGGCTGTGCTAAATAAACTTGGGGCTGCAGCAGTGAGACAGCAATGACTGTATGCCCTCCCCAAAGTTCTTTCCTGTCTTCTTTTTTCTTAGGCTTCACCCTCCTCTTTCAGGTACTGATCGACTTTAGCCGGCTGGCTCCGGCAGGTCCTGTCCTAGGCATGGACTTATATATATTTGGTTAACGGGCACCAGTGTGTCAGGCATAAGGGCCACTCCCTAAGGATCACCCAGCTCAGCTCCCCACATCAGGGAGAGTCCCAGGACTCACTTTAGCTTTTCAGGGATCCAGCCATGAGCTGCTCGAGAGGGGCAAAGCAGGGCAGGCACTTTCCCAAAGGGGAGAAACCTCAGGGGCTTCAGCATGAGCCAGCCTGAACTAACTTTTCATCCGTTCCCTTTTCCAATGGGGACATTCCCAAGGACTCCGTTTTTGTGGCAGGGGGGTGGGATGCGGGTAGGGGGTGTCACTTTTTATGCTATTTATAGGGAAGACTTTTTAAATGCCAACATAGGGGTTAAGGAAGAGAAGAAAATGTTAGGAGTGCTGTAGGGAATAGAAAGTGATCCCCAATAAAACATAGGTAGTGTTTTTCTGTGTCATTAGCTTCGCTTGAGACACCATGTTACAAGCTTCACATGCGTCAACTCAACTTGTCCCTGAAACCCTCTGCAATACGTACCACTTCTCACTCTTTTTATGGTGAGGTGAGGAAACAGGCCCTGTCACTCTCTAAGTTCACACATTTAGGACCCACGTGGCCTCACTTGGAAGCCCACCATTCCTCATCCTCATGCTTCCCTGTTCTATGTGCACAAACCCTGAGAAAGGTCCCAAGACAGCAGACCTGAGAAGTGACTGTCAGGGTATTCTGTTTGGTTTTGTAGAGCCATGGGCTTGTTTTTAACTCCATGTCCACTCCTAAAGAACAAAAGCACAACTAAGAAATAATGACAGAACTACTTCTCTAGACTTGGGGTTCTTCTCCTGGGATAGATTTTGGGGGAGGACAGGAGAGTTCTGCCCAAATACAGAAAAAGCTTTTCAAATCAAGACCTAGCTGTTAGAATCCCAGAATTAGGAAAAGCCACATCTGGAAGGCAGTTCAAAGAGAACTCGTTACAGGGATGGAGATGGGTAGGAGGGAGAGCTAAGAGAATACATCTCTTCTGGGGCTTTGCAGGGGGAATAGTTCACCGGCTTGCTAGGCGGCAGGACATCTCAAGCAGAATTAGCTCTTGGCACCATGAGTTAATAACTGCTGGCTAAACATGAGCACTCTGCCAAAGGTACTAAGGAGCAGCGATTAGCAAATTGGTTCTATTGTGAAAAATAACATTTTTCTTTAATACTTTTGTATCTGAAGATATGACAATCTTCAAATGACAGTGAGGGAGGTATATCTCCCTGCAAACTGTAAGAGTTGAGAAGGCATATACCCTTGTATACTCCAAAATGTCATTTTCTTACCCCAGAAGACAAATGCTCAGAGAGAACTGCAAACCCCACTTCTAAGAGACTATGCTCTCTGTCACTCTGGAACTACAAACACTAATTAAAGAGCCTTATACCAATAAAACAACACCTTCCATTATAACAAATGTTTTGCATCCAGAATCTCGTTTACTCCTCACAGCAGCCCTACAAGGAAAGTATTATTCTTATCCATTTCAGAGTATTATTATTATTATTACCCCCATTTCACAGATCAGGCATGAAAAAACAATGCCCAGAGAAGGGGGAGTGACTTGCCCACAGTCACACAGACTGGAGGTGCATGGAATGCAAGCCTGCTCTGCCTGACTCCAAAGCCTAGATTTGTAATAGGTGGAAGTGTAATAGCAGGTTGTTGATTCAACTGATTAACTGGCTACCCTCTAAAATGTCTCAATCGAATCATCCCTGAGGAAACTGTTAAAGTGGACTGTCCCACACACCCAAGGCCCACACCCAAGGCCCTGGGCCCCTGCCACCTTTGCAGATGGAATTCCATCCTCCTTCCCTTCTGCTCCTTCTGTGCTGGGAATCAGTCTTCTTCATCCATTCACCCATCTGTCAGTGGGTATTTCCTAGGCACCTGCAAGGCACGGTGCTCGCTGCTGGAGACATGGAACAGATAGTACAGGGACGGCACTGCCCACGAGCAATTTCTATCTCACCATGTAAGAGCACAGATAAGCATTAAGGGCACAGCCAGAAGAATCGCCCCAAAGGAGAAGCCTGTGCTGTACATGGAACTGGGGACGCTGCCTTGGTCTGAAAAGTGAGAGAACGCTTTCTCAGAGTAGGATGCTTCTGCTGAGACAGGAGTGTGGTTCAGCCAGGCAAAGGTACCCGGGCAGGAAGGTAGAGGAAGAGTGTTGGAGGCCCTTCCCCACCTTGCATGGGTTATTGTTCCAAACAGGAAAGTCCCAATGGCACCACTTTGTTGGAAGTGTGACAATCAGAGACCACAGCCTTCCTTAGAATAAGTAGGGAGAGCCTGCTAAGGGGGGTGTTTTCCACCAACAAATTATTCTAGTTACCAGTAGAGCCCATGACTCATTTATTTCCAGATAGAAAGGGGAATGTTCAGGGTTGTTTTTTTCATGTCACTCTCACCGATGGTTTAACTTGAAACAGTAGAGCTTCGGTGAGTTCAACTGGAGTGACATAAAACCCCAGGCTAAGTGAAGAGTGTGGGTGTCTCCCAGGACCCCAGCACAGGTGAAAGTACAAGGTGTGCTGGAGCAGAGAGAGGCTGAGACTAGCACTTCAGGTGTGAGGCTGACCTGGGTGGAGACTCTGCTGTTTTTCACCTGATTAACCTGAGCCTGTCACAGAAATTCTCTGAATTCTAGTTTCCTGGTATGTAGAATAGAGTAAATAATGCCCCCATCTGCCCCCAACCCCTGAGTTTCCTAGTGTATAATCACCTGGTGCATGCCAACTAATTGAGACTTCAAGTTTCCTGCTGTGCTCACCTGGACTGTCCAGTACAAGGAGTCCTGGATCCCTAGAAAAAAGGAACACAGCATAGCTTCCTGGAAGACTATCTTAACTCTACAGTAATGATCTTATTGTTGTGGGCGATTAGACTAGAATGTGTTATGTGCATGAAGTTAGCAGATAAAATACAAGATTTCTGACCATGCTTAAAGGCTTCCCCAGATACAGACGCACAATGCACTCTCCTCTGAAGTAAGGACCCCTGAGTCAAAATTCGGAAGAAGCTTTAGAATAAGGGATCCCAAAGTTTCTCAGGAATACAATTTTGAGGATACCTCATTTCAAAAGGTTAAAATGTTTATTTCCTCATAAAGATGAAGTGTCTCATGTAATACTCTTTTTATCTCAGATCTAAAGGTGATCAAAGTAGGAGGGAGTTTACACAATACCTGAGCAGAAGCAAATATACTCCTTTGCATAAACATAAAATGCTTTCCCCAAGCACCTCAATCGTCACAGACTGGGCATGTTTGCACCTCTGATCACCTGGACTAGTATCGGCTGGGTCTTTCCACTTCAGACTTGGAGAGGTCAGTAAAGAAATCATGTCTTGTAAAGATCTTCTAAGACACTGTTTGAAGGAAAACATAACACAACATCTATACCTTTCAGTTTTTAAATGGAAAGACCCTCTTCCTGGGAACTCCCCTCAGTCCTGGGCAAATCTGGGCGGTGGGTCATTCTGCCCATGGGAAAGCCCATTTATGTTAAAATTATAATAATGATCAGTGTGAGAGATGTAATTATATACCAGGTAAATGCAAAGAATAAAAGGTCTCCAGGCAACAAGGTCTGGGATGTTTTATACTAAACTGTGCACAGCAGCTCACTCCAAGAGGAAGGACAGACAGAAGGATGGTGCAAGATGCCCCATTTTCCTTTGTGCTGCTTCAGTCTTTACTTTGTAATATGTTTTTTAAAAATTAAAGAAAATCGTGTCTTTCTAGCACACAGGACCACTCTAAATGCTTTACTCTTAGAGTCTGCTTTTTCATTATTTGTATTTACTTATTTATTTTAGGTGAGGCAACCCTTGGTTGACCTCACAGATTTCAAGGACCTTGTCAGCTTACAACCCCTTATATTTTATGCCTACAGCACCTGATCTTCCTAGGTGGTCTCCCATCCAAGTACTGAGCAGGCTCGACCCTGCTTAGCTTCCGAGGTCAGACAGGATCAGGCTTGTTCAGGGTGGCATGGCTGTAAACTGCTTTTTGATTTTTAAGTGAGAGATTAGACTTCTATAAGAAACAGAACACTTTTCCTTAAGACAGAAGTTTTGGAGCAAAAAAAAAAAAAAAAAAAATCACAGAACTGTCTTCTAGGAAAACCTAAAACCTAACACCTAAACCATTCTGATGTGCGGAACTGATGAGAGTTTGCACGGGGATTCCCAGAAACATAACCATTTATAGAAGCAAAGAAAGACCTTTCTTCATCTGTGTTACACTGAGCTCTTCAGATCAGCTTCTCCCAGACAGAACAGGAATTGCTGTCCTCCTGGAACCCCTGGATGCACTCATCTGTACAGGGCCTGTTCTCACTATGCACTGAATTCCCACTCACTTGAATGCTGGCATTGAGTCAGTGATCCCAGGGAGGGGCGAGCCCACTTACCACTCCTCTCTCCACCTTTTCTTTTCCCATGTCCTCTCAACTGTGCTTTCAGGATTAGTTTTCCAGGTTCCTTGTTTGCGGAGGGCTTGAATCTAAGCCGGCTAGCTGTGGCTAGCTGCTCCCTGCCATGACTGCAAATGTCACTTTTAGATTAACTGGCCCCTGACGTTTAAAAATATCCTGAGCACACTTAACCTTCAAGGCACCAAAGAGAGCGGTAATAACCCAGGCAAAGTGGGTAATGATCCAACACCAAAGTGTTAGTAGGTCATTTTCCACCTTTTAATCCCGCAACTTACTTTACTTCAAAACTCTGAAGACATCTAAGCCACAAGGTATCTGAAGTCCAAGTTGTAAGCAGTACAAAATGTTGGCCCTCCTACAACATGCTGAAAATTAACTGCATATAAGATGTTGGTTGTTTTGAGAAACAGCTTCTGGAACAAGTCCCCGGTGAATGGGTTCAGGTGATCGCTACAAATAAAGAACACCTGGCTTCTCTCCCTGGAAAAGATTTGGCAAATGCCATTGAAGGAATATTCCTATGTCTTGGGTCTTGGGGAAAAACAAAAACAAAAACAGCTCCATTCCCATTTAGGGTCTGCTGGCTCTTGCTAAAGCTGGGAGGAGAAACCCAGCATATGCTGCAGTTACAGAATGTTCTGCCACGTGGGGAGGACTGGTGGCATGTGGGACAAAGGTCACCTTCAGTTCCAAACAGGAGCTGGCAGCAGGAAAGCAGAGGCCACAAATAGGACACTGTGCTCCAGTAAACCAGGGTGCATCTCACTAAACAGCAAGTGGAAAAACTTGCAAGAGCTGAACTTACGCAAAAACGGTTTAAACAGGGCTGTGCCAAGTGCAGCCTTTACCCTGCTGGAGAAGCTACTTCATTTGTGGGCTTGTTTTCCAAGAAGGAAAAGTCATCCAATAGTGGACTTCTTGGAATTTTCTCCACTGGACTTCTAAGTAGGAAGTACATGTCTTGACTGCTCTTGTGTCCTCTTGAAATCTCAGTATCGTCAGCTGCCACCTGGATAGTGCCACATCTGTTTTATAGGGATTGAGGATGAAATAATGCAGGTTGAGGGCTTAGCACAATGCCTACATATCTTAAGTTCTTAATTGGCAGCCTCTATGATTGTGATTAGATTATGTATCAAGACTACTTCACCCGAGGGTAGCTCATACAATTCTTTCCAAGAGGCCTCTCTCAAACTATAGACATGTCTATCCTTTCATGTTTCCTGGAAGAGTCATCTGTGACTTAAGGGAAAAAAGATTTTAACTTTATTTAAAATTCCTCCCCGATGATGCCAAATAATTATGATCTGGGCAGAGTGTCAATAGTGACAAGACTATTAGGCTTTACAATCAGGTTGGCGTGGGTTTGAATCCTAGCTCCATTACCTGAGGCTTTGAGCAAATGGCCAAGCCAGTATCCTCACCCAACTATTTCAATATATGGTTGAGAAAGCTAAATGAAAAAACATACATTCAGCTTCTAGCATAGTGGCTTGCTCATAACAGGTACTTAATAATATCTTTCTAATGAAACTGCTTAAAACGACTAGAAACACTCCCCACTCCCCTTACACACACTCTCTCTCTCTCTCAGATGAAGAACTCTTTCGTGACTCAGCTCTCCCGTGACTCTCTTTAAGGCACAGGTATTTTCTAGAAGCCAAGCAGAAGGCACGAAACCAGTTATTCATAAACTTTTCCCACCAAACACAATAACAGCAACAGAAAAATATATTTAAGCACATCTCAGATTCAGAAAATCATACATATCAAGATGTTTGCCTGCCCCTCCTCCCCCAAAAAGTGACCACGTGGCCTTAAGAAAAAGGGCATCTGGAAGGAAGTTGCCAGTCTTGCTGCAAACAAGACAGATAATAAAAATGCCTATGCCTTCTCCTCCCCCTGAGGGCCAATTAAATCAGAACTTCTAGGAGTGGGCCTAGCATTAATATTTTTTAAAGTTTCCTGTGGTGAAGCTTGAAGAGCACTCTTTGAAGCCTCTAGACCCCCTACTTGATCATCACAGATACCACTGAGGGGGACACAAGGACACAGGAAATATACAACTGAGCAGAAAAGAATGCAAAGCATTGACTGACCTCCTGCCTGGTCTGCCCCACTCACCAATATCTGCATTTCCAAACATACTTCAAAATTTAAAAACGGGTTCCAACTGAGGTAAACAACAATTCGGTCATGAGATCCAAATTAAGTGTCAGAAGTACTCTAAATAGGAAAAGAGCCATCTTTCTCAGTTTGAGTTACCACTAGTCAATAAGCCAAGACCCTCTAGAGTAGCCCAGAGACCTCTGCCTTGTACACCTCCAAGTTTTGACAAAGATGAAACACACAGACACACCAAAAACTTTGCTTCTCCAATCCAAAACTCTTAAGACTTTTTATGCCAGGAGCAAACCGAAGCAGAAAGTGAATTTTAAAAGTGGGCAGGGAACGAATGTATTATTTTACCTAATAATGGAAGCATAGTAACAACATGCTAAAGTCTAAAAAAAAAAAAAATTCACATGCCCTTACCTTGCCCTGCTGGACTCCGATCACAGATAGTGACTTTCACATGATTATTTTATAACTTGGGGTTCCCAGGACAACATTCTGCATAACTGACTTCCTTGTGTTTCCAAAAAGCCTCAGCAGGTGCTCTTCTTGCCTGAGGATGAAACAGGAATCATTTTTGGTGGCCAGGTTCTCACATACTCCTAGAGCAAGCCACACACAATTGCCCAGAGTGGGAGGACACAACAGATGGGCTCTGGCATTGCTGAAGTCTGAATAGGAACACCTAGAACAGGAGTCTGCAAACTATAGCCCGTGCTGCCCGATGTCCTATGGCTCCCAAACTGAGTGGTTTTACAGTTGTTAAATGCTTAAAAAAAAAAAAAAATTAAGATTCCATGACATGTACAAATCATATTAAATTCCAATTTCAGTGTCCATAGGTTTATTGGAAAACAGCCACGCCTGTTCATTTATATTTTGCACATGGCCACTTTCTCTAGAGTAGTTCCCAGAGACGGGATGACTGCAAAGCTTATCATCTGACCATTTACAGAAAAATATGCTGACCTATGACCTGAAAGGCCAAAATTGCCTTTTATTACAAATATATGCATAATTTCAGTCCATTAAAAAAAAACAAACAAAAAAAACCAGTATTTTGGAATATCCAGTGCTATTACTGTAGCAAATTGAAAATGTGAAAAAAAAACTATATAGCTACAAGTTCATTAAAATGAGCCTTGTTCCTAAAATGTTAGTGATTAAATTAGTATTATTTAGGGGGGAGTCAGATTATTTAAGATGCTGCTGTGTTGTTTAAAATGTCACTGTACTGCTAAGATTCAAAATTTTTTAAAACAGTAAGTTTGCTTGTAGAATTTATTTTTATGTTAAGCAACCCTTGGTTGACCTCACAGATTGCAAGGACCTTGTCAGCTTACAGTCCCTTTATTTTTCATGTCTACAGCACCTGGTCTTCCTAGGTGGTCTCCCATCCTCGCACTAACCAGGTCCGACCCTGCTTAAGCTTCCGGCTTAGTTCCGGCATGGCCTTAGACTAGAATTCTTTATAGTTAACTCGGCTTACTGCTTCCTTCCTACTCATAGAACTGCATTGTGAGGGAAGTGTCAAAACCAAATGGATATAAAAATATTAGCCCCTCATTTCTCCCTTGGTTAAGGAAGCCCATTGTAATGCTAAGAACTGCAAGGTACCCGAGTGCAAATGAATGCATCTTTGTTTTGTGTCTTCCTCTGTGAAAGCCTGCTTGCAACGGCAAAATGTGGGATCACAAGCCCTACTCTCCAAACATCAAAAAACGAAGGCCTTGGAGGGCAAGCAATATTCTCAAGTCAAAGGAAGGTTTCCAACTCCCTGCTTTCATAAGAATCGTCTGTGCCTGTCTAGGAGTCCTTGCCCTCCTGATCGCTTTTACTTCCTTCTTCATCTAACACCAGGGAGTCCAACCTTTCATGTTGATGGGCCACCCTCACTACTCCAGCCAAGTGCTGGCAGGTCAGTGGGCCATCAGGGCATCTTCCCAGTGCCCCAGCCTCACACCTCAACTCCAGGCTCCCTAGTAAGAGTCTGGAAACACTAGCAGAGGGAGGATGGGGAAGCTCCCCTCACACCACCCCAGGGCTTGGCAGGACACAGCCATGACACACATGCCAAGATTCCCGCAAGAATACTTTCCGCCGCAGCGGCCCCTTTAGGATCTCAGCATACTCTGACCCCTGTCTAGTCTCCACAGTGCGCTAGGGCTCGGGTCACAGACCCCAGCTTGGGCGGGTCACAGGCCTTCCGGCCTCACAATCCTCTCGCGCCCTTCCAGGGAACCCTGCCCGGGGCTTGGGGCTTACCGAGGCTTGGCGGAGCGGGTGGGCAGCTCCACCGGTGGAGGGCGGTGCGGAGGCGGGTCTTCCTGCCCACAATGGTTGCCATGGACACCACAGCCCAGGGGCAGGAGATGGGAGTCAGTCCGCGCTGGGCGGCCCTGCCCAGAGGGGGGGGTGACAGGCTCAAGGACGCTAAGCATAAAGAGTACTCGGCACAAAGTGAAAGTTCAACAACCTTTTATTACCAAACTCAAGCAGGGTTGGTTAACTCTTAAACCCCACTAACAGCAAACCATAATCTCTAACAGGATTAAACCCCACTAACAGCAAACCATAATCTCTAACAGGATCTTAAGATGGAGGTGCAGACCTAATAAAAACCGGCTCTCAAAGGATTTTTTTAAAAAAGTATATACACCTGCATAAGTATTTTTTCAAAGAGCAAAATTCTCCAATGCTGCAGAAACAGATATGCGTAATTTCAGTCCATAAGAAACAGCATTTGGCACTATGCTACCTTGAAAATTCAACTCAGGATGCACGTAGAAAAGCATTTCCTCTCAAAAAAAAAATAATAATCCCCCTTTCTCCTCCCCCATGTTCAACTTTCAGGGCTTATTCCTAGAAACACCTGAAGAACAACAGTATAAACAAGGCCAGGCCCACATCTCTCAGCCTCTGCCAGTCTGCGAAACTTCACAAGGATTGCTCCTTAGGAATTTTCACCTCTACTACAGTCGGAAAATTGATCCTGAATTTCTGTTAACTTGTAAAAAATACCCTCGGATTTTCTTCAAGGAGGGGCCTGAAGACTCTGCGAAGGATCAAAGGGGCAGTGAACCCAGCCAAGACTGGAACGCCACCAGACTGGACAAAGGCAGCGTTCTAAATAAAAATACCCAACACCTTATAACCTAAAGTCTAACCTACCAGGTAAAAATAAGTAGCAGCTTGCTATACCAAAAAGGTGCTTATCTCTCCCCTTAAACCATTAAGGTAACAGCAGGGAGAGTCTAGAGTATTAGACCTCCTCTCTCTTCCAAGAACTTTGACACATATTCTAAGCCAAAGCCATGTTTGCAAAGGCCGACATGTGGCCAAAGGGTAGTCTTTGCCGTGTCCAGCTGGATAAGGCTGCCACTTCTATGCAGCCTGGCTCATGACTGATTTACCAAAACTTTTTCCCCTTGTACAGAGTACTTAAGAATCACTAGGGAAATTACTTTTTCAATTCAACTTTGTAACTGACAAATACTTCAAAAACAGCTTCTAGAAAACTGCCTGGAGACCCTCTTGCCCCAGGTCAGGGGTCAAAGATCCTTCCAGTCGATGGGATCCTTGCCGGACTTCTGCAGCAGCTCGTTGGTTTTAGAGAAATGTCTACATCCAAAGAACCCTCTGTACACAGACAAAGGGGAAGGATGAGCAGTCTGCAGCACATGGTGGCGCTTCTGAAAGAGAACAAGAGAATAACTAAAAGATGGTAGGTACATTTGGGACTTCATGGCTGTTGCACTTGAAGACGGCTGTGCCATTCCCTTTGCTTTCTAAATTCCCCCACTTTTCAAAGTGTTATGTACTTGCCTCAGTGTTCATACTAGAACGTCAGTGCATTCATTCATTTGCAAAGCAACTCCCTTTGCTGAGTCCGCAGAGGACTTGGCACCATCTATTCAATGTGTAAGTGCCTATACCTTATGATCTAGCAATTTCACTAAGAATATATTTGCTAAAGCACATCATGATGCATATACCTACACAAAGATGCAGGTTTAAGGAGGTTCACTGCAGCACTGCTTATAGAGAGGTAAAAGCTAATATAAATCCAGTGTTACACAACTGGCTAAAAATATTTTTCTAAAGTTCTTATAATGGAACACCACACGGCCGCTAGGAGAATAAAGCCTCCAAAATAAGATCTCCAAAATATATCAATTGAAATAAATGGAAAAGTGATTGCATTTAAAAAATGTTGAAGGAGGAATACTCGAGACATTATTTAGAGTAGTTCCTTCAGGAAAAAAATATAGGTGAAAGCATTTACTTTCCATTTTGTACTTTACTATCTGAATTATCTCACCACAAAAATGAAATACTTTTGAGTTTTTTAACTGTCAGCTATAGGGAACTGAACAGGAAGATTATAGACTTTTGTTTTCTCCTTTATTCTTTTCTGTATTTAAATAAAAACCACCCAATAATTGTTTTCAAAACATCCCCGCCTTCAAGTAGCTCAGTCTAGGAAGGACCATACTGAAGCCAGGAGGGCCCAGTAGGAGGACAGAGCCTGGATCCATATGGCCTGGGTTGAAGTCCTGGCTCTGTCACTTAGTAGTTAGGTAGCCACGAGGAAGTCAATGACCTCTTAGCTTCACTTTGTCTCAACACCTAGCTCCCAGTTACTGTGAAAGAACAAACGATCATGTGGTACAGAGTATTATGAGAATATAGATCAAGTGTCTGGCAAGTAATAGAGGCCCCTGAAAATGTGAGCTGTACTGAGCTTTGAAGGATGTTAGCCTCTGGGGAAGGCAAAATAGTGGGGCTCAGGAAGAAATCCAGGTGGTTTAATCAGCCTAGAGTTCAGAGTGAAAAGAGGGGAGCTGTGGCTGAGAGGGGCAGACCAGCGCTATGTCCAAGACCCCACTATGTCAGCCTAAGCCAAAACCTTTCAGAGAGAAGGCATTTGACTGCCCCAAGAAAGATCAGAGGAGGGCCTGAACTAAGGCAAAGGTGGGATGAGTTTGAAAGACAGTAGAGAAGATAATGATGTGGGATGGAGAGAGCAGAAAGACAGGGGAGAGGGAAAGGGAGAAGAAAAGAGGTAGGGACATGTCATGGTGACCGATTTCTGGCTGGACACCTGGGTAGATGGTGGTACTTTTTATCCTTGGGTAGTACAGAGAAGCAAGTTTAGTGAGGGATGGATGAGGAAAGGAGAATTTTGCTTGGAAATATTAAATTTAATGTGCTGTGGGTCACTAGTAAGTAGGCAGCTGAGTATATCTACTGCTCAGGAAAGATACTGGGTTGGATATGCGATTTGGTTTAAATGATTTAGCAACTATAATAACTGTTTAACTTTCAAACCAAACCATGCTTAACAATAATAAAGATTACAAATATACTGAGTAAGAGCTATACAGACCACAAACCTCCCTAAGACAGATTGTAAATTACTAATCATATCTTAGCACTTAGTTCATTTGTGCCAGATTTTGTTTCTACAATTCCCTTCCATAAAAGAATACCTGAAAACCACTTGTTCATTTATATAGAAACTTTATAGGGAAAGCTTTATAATCTGACCACACACAATTGTTATTTGCTTATACATGTATAAAAATACACAGGAAGATGGCAGAAACTAAAAGCCACTGCTGATGCAAGCCCAGGAGGAAACTGAACAGATAGGACTTGGAGGGGAAACTTTTCATCATATATCTTAACATCCTTTCTTTTTAATTACGTGAATCTACCTTTAAAAATCTAAATTACAAAATAAAGACAAAACTCAATTTAAGAAAAATAGAGGTATCAGTTGGCATGTGAGCAAAGTCAATAAACCTGAACTCAATCACTGGTTTCAAATCCTAACATACTCACTTATGAACTTCACAGGGTTCACGCCCAAAAACACCCACCAAGATGAGCGGGCTGCTTAGGAAGTCTGAAGCTCCAGAGCAGGTCTCATCTTGGCTGTCATTCAGCCAACTTTGTGCAAGTGACTCTGTCTCTGAGCCCCAATACAAAACTAGGTCAGTGTACGCCTACGCACATAGCCCTTTCTAGAGTATTAAGATTCTGCATTAAAAGTGTTTGACTTGGTACCTAACAGAGGGTAGGGAGGGTATCACTATATTTGCACATTTCTGATACACCAGAAACTATTATTGGGTCACCTCGGTTAATCTCTTAACTTCACTTATTAAAGTGTTTCTAATTTCTTCCCCACCCTCACTTCCTAATTCTGTCTCTCCCAATTGCCCAAACTAAACACTTGTTCTTGACTCCTCACTCTCACCCTCACTGCCATCTCCCCTCTGCATTCTCCATCAAACTACCATCATCTCCAGTCTGTCAGTTATCCTGAAGAGAAATGACAGTGGCTTACCCCAACGTGGCAGTGGTGTCAACTGTGAGAAACAGTAAAATTGGGATGTCTTTAGGAGGCAAGCTGATAGGATTCTCTAATGGACTGCATTTGAGGGGACGAGAGAAAGATTTGAGGAGGACTTCTGGTTGTTAATGTCAGAAACCAGGAACATAAGCACTTCGGTAGGTGAATGGAAAAGGAACAAGTTGGGAAGAAAACACAGAAAAGGCAGTGATTAAAAAACTGATTTGGTGGTGCTGGGTACTGTCAATCAGAGTTCAGGTTTAATAATTATCACCAATAGTATTTTCATGGAGGATGTTAAATTTGTGATTAAGTGGATTACTTTGTGTTTTCTGTATACTCTCAAACTTCTTGAAAGAAATTTACCTCATTCTTCACTTACTACATCATTTGTTAAAAGTAAATGGTATTCAGGAACCAATGTATCTGAGTATATGGCAAGTACATGTCTGTATTACTATTAAATAAGTTGGCCAGTTCCTTTCTTCATACATCGCTCAGCATTCCTATAATTTGACTAAATTGTGTTCTACTTTCAGTGGGAAACCCAACCATAATTATAACAGTCTTAAGGGAAAATAAGTTTCATTTTTATGACATGAATTTTCCAGGACTACACCACAAGATTCCTAGAAGTTTCTAACCTGGATTAAACTGCTAAAAACAACATACCCTATCGATGGCACTGCCCTTCTTCTGAGCATAGGAACCCCAGAGCAAGAAGACAAGTCCATGTGAATTCTGATTTAGCCAGGACACAACTGCATCGGTAAATTGCTCCCAACCTCTCTCCTTATGAGAATTGGCCTGATGAGCCCGGACTGTGAGGACAGCATTGAGTAGGAGAACACCTATGAACACACACCAAAGAAACAGGTTAAAGGCAAGATGAAATGAGTCCCCCCAACACCCAATGACAGGGACCAATCACATGAAAACCATCCTCCTGATGGAATCCAAAACAACTGTCTGAAATTCGGTCATAGAGAAGCGTTACAGCAGACTGCTGGGTACCTCTGGGTGTTCAAACTTTCACCTCCACACTTTCCACATCTTCCGAGTTGGCAAAAGTAAACATTATATATCCCTCATCAGAAGGAATTGTTTTTTAAAAATGTCCTAAGTGCTGTTAAATAACCCCAGAAAATAACAAGATGAGGCCAAAATGTGTTATCCAAACAAAACTCTAACTGCAAGAAACCAAAGAGTAAATATTCTTTCCTCGTCCCAGTAATAATTTGTTAAAAAAGAAAAAAGTCCTGAGAGAGGTATTAAACACATACAACACAACAACATATGATGAAATGACAAAAGTGAGGTCACCTTCTGATTTGTCAAAGTTAAATAGATAAACATAAAATATGAATAACAAGGAACACACTTTTTCAAATTATGGTTGAAGCATGAAAGACTGGATACAGGATAGAATGAAGATATATTTTCTGACTTACATAAGTTTAGCCATTTTATTAGAGCTCTTGTCCTCCATGGCTATCTTTTACAAACAGAAATGAGTGGACAGAAAATGAGGACTGTTGAAATCTGCCCAAGACATATCTAGCAGTGTGGTTGCTTTACCTTGCTTGGCCCACCCAGATAAATCTCCATGACCAGGATGAACAAAACCATCTATGTCTGTAGACAGCTCTTTATAAATGTTTTCCAAACTGAAAGCAAGCCAGAAGAAAAAAAAAAAAAAAAAAAAACAATCTTAAGACAATTCCCAAAATTCAGTAACCTCCAACATACATGTGAATTATAGTGCGTAAAGCAGCCCCTGGAGGGAATGATGCAACAAACTGCAGTGCTTCAAGAGGAAACACCACCTTTCCTTCTAACAGGTAACACTTTATTTTCGTCTGTGCTTAGATTTAAGGAACAGCATTTTGGAAGATATAAGTAAATCAGTCTTTGAGTTATAATTCCCTTCTCCAATTGGTGGTTATTTTTGTCCCAGAGGAGACTTGTAGCAATGACTGAAGACATTTTTCATTGCCATTTTGTTCAAACTCTGGTTCTGGGGAGGGGGACAGTGCTGCTGACATCTAGTGGGTAGAGGCCGGGGGTGCTGCTAAACATCCTACAGTGCATAAGACCAACCTTCTCCATCACAAAGACCCAGCCCCCAAGTACCAACTAGATTGAGAAACCCTGATCCAAAGGCTAGCAAAAGTCCCCCAAATAGGCATACCTGCAATTTGCAAAGTACATACCCAAGAGTAATTGCGATTATACCTGAGCCATCTATAAAGCAATCGTACCTGGGTGGAGGTGGGACAGGTCTTTGAACACTAAAGCAGAGCCCGTGAGCTTGATTGGGTCCATGATATGGATCCTGTCCCAGGATGACAACTTTCACCTGTGAATACCAGGTGGCAAGAAATTAAACACTGTAGTATAGAGCTTAAACAAACAACTGGCTGACTGATGACCTATACAAAAGAGCACTATGAGAGGGCAGCCACCCTTCTGGCACAATTAAGAAGTCCCAGAATAAAGTAGGCAACCTAGTACCTTTACTTTCCATTACCAAATCATCCTTCACTCAATCACCCTGCCACACTGGCCTCTCCCTTCTGACACAGGTATTTGAAACAGGTTTCATTTTTCAAATAACGAAAGTAAATACACCCTTAAAACAAGTACAACCATCCAGAAACATACGAAGTAGATAGAAATCTCCTAGCCATTCCTATCCCATCCTGATTCAACCATTTTTAATTACCTATAGAACTGGGGTTATTGTATTCATTACCCTACATTTTTGTTACTCACATCACACATTTTGGGCATCCTTCAATTCAACAAAGAGCAGTCAGCTTGTTCCCTAATTTTTTTTCCAGTACAAAACAGAACCCAATAAACACCTGAGTACAGATATCCTTATATACTGTTGCTTTTATTTCTTTGCGAGTTACAATAGTGGAGTTGCTGGTCAAAAGGTAAGTGTATTTGAAATTTTCACAGACATATGCCAAATTGCTTTTCAATGAGCAATTAGAAATTCTCAACAGCAGCAGTATGAAGGTGCTTCTTCTCTTCTTATTCCTCCAAGGAAAACATCCTCAAGAAAATGAGGTCAGATCAAAGGGCCATGGGAGTAGGTGGCAAGATGTAATGAAAAGTAATTATGTCACTGTCAAGGGCGGTGCCAAAATACGGCTAGTCATTTTGATCTGGAGACCACCCACCTCTTCATTCTCATGGTATTCTTAGAATCTTCTTCCATAGCCTGGACATATACCTTTATCTTTCAAAATCTAGCTTTAAAAGTTTTCATTATCAGGAAGCTTTTGTGGACCTCTGTTCCTACTGTTGGTGCTCACACTGTCCCCAGCATATTCTTCACCAAGAAGCAACTTGTCCCAGCAGGGAAGCCTTGCAGTTCTGGGCTTGGTTAAGGGATGACCTTGTAGGAGACAGATAACCTCCCAGACCCTCCATATGCTCATGTGCAAAGAAGCCCACGAGCCATCTGATCCTCAGAAGTTTCATGCTGTTTTCTTATTCCTCCCTATTAATATCGATCATTGGTATTCCAAACAGGGCATACTATTCAAACAAGGCACGGTCGGAAGTTCAGAGCTTAAAAGTGTCAACTATAAAAGACAGTGTGTGACTGAGCTGCAAGCTGCTTTAGGGGTGTCTTTAGGATTCAACAACACAGCAGAAGACATAAAGACCAAAATTAAGAACTATCAGAATACCCCTTTTGAGAGTTCCTACCCCAACCAGAACCAGACCGGGAACTGTTGGCAGAAATACCTGGACTTTCATTGCTGAGAAGGCAATGAATGGTAAAGGAGGTGATGTCTCCGTGTGCAGATGGTACCAACACGTGTACAAGTCCCTCTGCCCATATCCTGGGTATCAGCCTGGGATGACCGTAGGGCAGAAGGCATGTTTCCTGGGAAGATCTGAACTGGTTTCACCCAGCCTCTTCTCTGTCCTCCACCCTCCTCCCAGGGAGATGAAGGGGGACCTGGGTATATCCCACTTGGGATCCTGAATCATAGCCTAACTAACCATAAATAGTTGTCAGGGTAAAAAAAAAAAAAAAGTGTAGTCAGACAGAATACTGAGCTACACATCAAGTTGGGGTCAACTACAACCAGGTGAAAAACACTTAACTCTTTCATGGCTCAGTTTCCTCATCACCACCACAATAAAACCTAACACTGGCATGGGGTATGTTTCAAAAATAAATAAAACAGAAAAAATGAGAATGTATAGACACATGACCTATGTACATAGTTTTCTTTTGTGCTGCATAAACAGCACATGGTAAAAGTTAAAAAAAAAAAAAGGAAATATAGGCTAAAATATAGTCTACCAACTCTCACAATTGCAATATTTTATTTACTGAATTATGGACAGTGGCCCTAATTAAGAAATACTATTTGATTCCCATGCCTGTTTTACTAAATTTCATCCACAACTTGTACTTACATCTCTAATGTCACACATTTGGGTCCATGTGAAGACTTGGTCTGGGGGTGGATAAACAGTGTAATGTCTTCTTTCTTCCGCTACAAATCCCATTAACTGATTGAGAGAAAAACTATACTTAAAATCAGAGTCTAACTGGAAACCATAAGGATTAAATAAGAAAGGTAACTGAAGCATTATATAGCTCTATGCCTCTTTTATATCCAAATTCTTTTTAAAAACAACAAAAATTGTACCTACCTGCTCTCCACCAACGTCGCTCAAGCTCTTCAATTCCCTCCCCCTTACTTTGGGCTGGGTCAAAGTTGATTGGCTTGGCAGCTCCGATTTCCTATTGCCAACCCCTCCCACTTTTTTTTAAAGGCCCTGCAAAGTTTGTGGTTCTACTATGCCACCCTTTCCTGGAAAGCAACTAACTGTGTGGATTAAAAGAAGTCATGATATAATCTTACAGTCACTTGAAAACTTTAATATAAACGTGTGGACTCAAAACACCATGGCCGTTCCCCCCCCCCCCCCGTTAGCATTAAAAGGATGTTCGAGGAGGGAAAATAGACTACAAAAGCAACATCCTATAAACGTGGCCTTGGCTTGCAATACTAAGACGACAAAGGTCCTGCAGCCTCCACGTTTACCTTTATAAAATATGGTTTTCCGAACTCTCCACTGAGGTGCTTCTTCCAGCTCTCACCGAAACCCACTGGCACATTGCGCGCAGCAAGTCTGAGCAGGGCTGCGGCCTTGTTCCTCTGGATGCGGACCAACTGTTCGGGGCTCAGCGGCGACAAGGGCGGCATGCCAGGCTCTTCCTGCCCGGCCCGGGCCTTCTTGGCGGGGCTGGCCTGCAAGTGGTCCCCGCAGAGGCGGGTCACGAGGCGCAACGAGCCTCTCCCAGGCGCCCATAGCTTCCGCCCCCAACCCAAAAGCCCATTACAGAGAACGCCCATTTGTGGGTTTCAGCCCCGCCCGAAGTCGGTGCAAAACCGGACTCCGGAAACCCGAGCCTTAGCCCAGTCCCTCACTAGGAGGCCGATGGCCCAAATTTCGAGTTTGGTACTAAACCCGGGCAAGCAGAACGTTTTGCTGCAAGGCTCAGCATCCGGATGCCCCGCCCCGCGGGACCCGCAACTCGCGTCCCAACGTGGCCTTTTCGCGGCAAAAAAACCTCCTCCCACATATCCCGCCCCTCCCCTCTGACTGGATGGCAGGCCGAAGAGGGCGGACCTCTAGCCTCTGATAGGTGCCGCTGGGCCAGAGGCTTGTCCCCATTGGCTGACCCCTCAGCATGGCCGCCGATGGGGCACGGCGGCGGCTGTTTTGAACATGTGGAGACCAGTTTGAACACGGAGCCCCAGCTCACCGAGGCAGCAACGCATTTCTGAAACCCCTCGGTCCCGCGGGGCCCGCCGCTTTCCCCTCTCCCTCTGCCCCTGGCCCCTGGCTTCACCAGAGGTTCCCGGCGCGCCTCACCGCCGCATCCTCGCTCTGCTCAACTACTGCCGCCACGCCGGTTCCCCGGTCCGCCGATTCAGGGCTGCAGGCACGTCGCTTCCTGGCGGGGCTTGGGGAGAAGAAGGAGTAGAGAGTCTTCTGGCCGATCATCCCGAAGCCGAGGGGAGAGCGAACGCGCGCCGCTGGGGGACCCGCGAGGCTCGCTCAGACTGGCGGTCCGCAATTCGCGCCAAGCCACCCGCGCATGCTCCGACCGGGATGTGGGGGCTGGGCGGGGGGCTGGGCGAGGGGCGGTGGAGAGCCTAGTGCGCATGTACAAGAGGGGCTGCTGCGGGCAGGGTTACCTTTTCATTCATTATATTAACGCATCATACTTCTGCCTTGGGGCAAGTCCTTTCATCTCTCCCCAGTAAAAAGAAGATAAAAGCACCTATCCAGTAGAGTTGTGGGAATGGAATTAGCATTGAAATAGTATTTATTTAGCTCTCAGATACATTACCTCATCCAATTTTCACAACCTATTTTACTGACGACAAAGTAAGGCAAGAGTAGTCCAACACTGAGCCTAACCTGTAAGGTTTGGGGGAGACTAATTGAAGTTGTGAAGGTTAAACTCCAAACTAGTTTTAAAGGTACCACTGCACCCCTCAATCCCAATACACCCCAAATTATTCTCTCTCCACCCACATCCAAACCATCTACAGGTCCTCTTGGTCTGTCTCCAAAACAAAATCTGAATTCAGCTGCTGTTCTCCATCTCCTGGCTACAACCACAGCTGGTCTCCTCTTTCCTACCCAATGATCTGTTTGAAATGTAAATTACATTGTGATAATCTCCAGGTTAAAATCCTATAGTTTCCAAATATGCTTAGAGTAAAATCTCAGTTTCTTACTCTGCTGGTAAGGCTGCTTCTCTCTCTGATGGAATCCCCTACTACTGTGGCATGACTGAATCTGAGTCTCAGCATTCACTGAACATAACCAGCTTGTCCCTTGTGTGGCCTTTATGTTCTTATACACTCTATGCACCTGCCTGGAAGCTTCAGGTCTCAGCTCTGTACCTTTCCTGTGAAAGGCTTCTCCTCCTGTCCCACTTTCTAGCTGGTCACTCAATACCTTCAGTAATATCTAAAATTCTCTTATTTATTCTTCCTTTATTTATTTCTGTCTCTATCTCTGAAATGTAACCTGGATGAGGGCAGGGACTTTATGTTACTATTGTGTCCCAGTGCCAAGGACAAGGAGTGTGGTGGATAAGGAGAGAAGCTCATTTAAAATAATTTGCCCTTACATCTACTTTGAAAAAACAGTTCAGCAGTTTTGTATAAAGTGAAATATACTCTTACCAGGCACCCTTGGAATCCCGTTCCTAGGTATTTACCCAAGTTAAATGAAAATCTATATTCACACAAAAGCTTTTACATAAATGGATATAGTGAGTTTCTTTGTAATTGCCCCAAAGGAAACAACCCAAATGTCCCTCAGTGGGTAAGTAGGTAAACTGTGGGGCACTGGCACAATGGATACTACTCAGCAATAAAAGGAACAACTGATGCAAATAAAGATGTATCTTAAAAGCATTATGCTAAGCGAAAGGTCAGACACAAAAAGCTATATATTGTATTTTACTTGTAAGACATTCTGGAAAAAGCAAAACTATAGGGACAGAAAACATAAGTGGTTGGGGGCTTGGGGGAATTTTGTCAGGTGATAGAACTGTCCCGGATCTAGACTGTGGTGGTGGTCACACAACTGTGAACATTTATCAAAATTTGCAGAACTGTATGCTAAGAAGATTCAAAACAAAGCCCTCAATCTCACAGAGCTTTCATTCCATTGGGGAAAACAGAGAGTGAACAAAATTAGGAGCAGTGATAGAACGTGGCATTTATTTGGAACATGGAAGCCCTTCTCAAACGTCCTCTCATTTAATCCTCATGGTGTTCTCATGGCATAGGATTTATAGTCCCCTGGGGACTATAAATTCAAGGCAAATTCAAGCCCAGAGACTTTAACTGACTTGTAAGAGCCGCACAGCTAGAGTGGAGGAGATGGAAATGGAAGCCACGAGTCAGACTGATGAACTCGTGATCCTACCTGCAACAATATGCTAATGGCCCAACTCCCTGTCAGGATGCCAAGTTAATCCCCAAAGAGGAGTGACACGGAACATACAGCTTGAAAATCACAGATGATCCTCAGCAGTTGAAGAGCAAATAGTTAAACTCAAACATAGTAGCGCTTGCATCGCATCCAGAAGGCCAACAGGTGGCGCCCGGAGGCTGCCCGCGGCTTTGTTTTGCAGATTTGCCTACATTTCCCAGCCTGCAGCCGGAATGTACCCGGAAGTCGTGATGCGGCCCCGGTGTGCGTGTTCTCTTTTCCGCCAGCCCCTTTCTACAGTGTTTGCAGAATTCGGAGTCGCGCAGGTGCTGTGTGAAATTTTGAGAACCCTCGCCACCCTCCCCGACTCCATGCACGTGTTACAGTTTGTATTTTCTTTTAGAATTCGGCATGCGTAGGATCACGTTTAACTATTTTATGTTTAGATTCAGAAGCATGTTCATTTGAGGATCAGTATACCTATAAATTTTAATACTGGAGTGGGAGTGCCGGTTATGTATGGGTGAAAAGGAGAGACACATGGCTGGTTGACTTGAGCAAACTCCTCCCCTTCCCCAGGTGTCAGTTTCCCCATTCGTAAAGTGAGGGTTTGTTTGGGTTGTAGTTTCCAAGTTTACCTGTGGCCTACGAATTCCCAGGGCAGATTTCTTTTAAAAATGTGCTTGGGGGTGGAGTGCAGGCATTTGGGTTTTTGCAAGCTAACCAGCTGATTCTAATGCACAGTGAGGTGTTGGAGACCCAGGACCAGATAATCCCGACTGACCTTTTCAGCTTTAACGTCCTCTATTTCCATTCTAGGACAGGGTATAAAACTTTTTCTTTTTTTTTTGTCAGACGAAAGATACCAAAATGTCAATGGTGTAAAACTCAAAACAAGAGGAATGCTGCTGTGGGATCGCTTTGCCACAGAGCAAATTTTTGCATCTCTTTGCCTCGTCACTGGCTCCTAGGTCTTTGCTTTGTGGAGACAACATGGACAGATTCCTGGTGAAGGGGGCTGTAGGAGGCCTTTTGGGAAAGAGAGAGCAAGAACAGACAGGAGAAGGTCCAGCAGAGTTGGGAGAATACGAGGAAAGCACCAGGAAAAGGACCAGGACAGAAACCCCAAGGAATGGTGTTGACTTGGTAGGTCCCAGCTGGCAACACATTCGAGCTGAAGGCCTGGACTGTGATTACACAGTCCTGTTTGGCAAAGCTGAAGCAGACCAGATTTTCCGAGAGTTGGAGCAAGAAGTGGAATATTTTACAGGTAAGCAGAGGACTGCCAGTTTAATAAAACTAGCCTATGTTTAAAGAAATTGGAACTCAGGAGCCATTAATTGCTGATGTGTTTGTTAATTTATTCAGTACATATTTTCTGGGCCCCTGTTGGCCAACACCCTGGTTATGTACTCTGGATACAAACTTGGGGAAAAAAATGGGATTTCCTGCCCACCGGGAGCGGATAGATGACTAAATGGAATCCACCTGACTACTGATTAGAATCACCTGGGAAAGTTGATAAAAATGCTGAGTTCTACCTGAAATCAATTGTATCAGAATAGCTAGGGGTGTGTTAGGAAGATTCTGTGTGATTCCAAAATGCAGCAAGGGCTGAGAACCACTGGTCTAGTAGGAGAAACAGCAAATTACCAGGTAATTATGCACCATGGTCTCAGCATCACCTGGAGGACTTTGTTGCTTGTGTGAACTTGGCTTTTTGGAACCTGTCCCCACAGTCCAGTGTCTACGTTTTCAGGTCATGCCGTTGTTGCTGGTCTGGGGACTGCACGTTGAGAACCGCCGCAAGGTGGCAGTGCACTTGGAGGAGTAGAAAAGTCCACAGGAGACCCCCAACCTGCAGACTAAGCTGTCAGCCCCATCTTTCATGGGATCTTAAACATGTAGTCCCCCACAGTTGGCAAAATCACCCTGTATATAACCTAACTTCATCTTGCTCGCATTTCAGCCTCTTTATCCTGCTCCTGCTGTAGCTAAAACAATTAAGTTATGGTGTTTTAAAAAAAAAATTGGACTAGGACCATGTTTCTCTAAGGACAGGAATCACTTTTCTTACATGCATGTACATGGGCAGGCTACAGTGACTTTTAAGGAGGGGTCTCTGGTCAGGGCATTAAATGTCATTCCTGTTTTACTCCCTTTCAGTCCTGAATACTCAAGGAGAGAGTATGCAGGGCACTCACCTGCCTGGTTTTCTGAGCCGCCATGTTTCACTGCACAGGTGCACTGACCAGGGTGCAGGTGTTTGGAAAGTGGCACAGTGTACCAAGGAAGCAGGCGACGTATGGCGATGCTGGGCTGACCTATACATTTTCAGGCCTTACTCTGTCTCCAAAGCCCTGGATCCCAGTTCTAGAGCAAGTCCGAGATCGTGTTTCTTTGGTGACTGGGCAGACCTTCAACTTTGTGCTCATCAACAGGTGACACCCTACTTGTTTTTTACTTTTTATAGGCCATGGCACCGTATTTTATCCAAAAGGAAGAGTTTAGGATTCCACCATATTTTATTCATTTGTACAATAAATTCTTTAGTGCAACAGGGATGTAATAATGAAACAGTATGAGCAGTCCATCCTCGTGGAGCTCATGCCACAGTGGGAAGTGAGGTGATTAACATGAACAGTTGAACAAGATCATTTCACATGTTGATAAATGTTTTGTTGACTTGACCAGGAGGAAGGGGTCTGCATTTAGGGCAGAGTTTTTTAACAGCAGTACTAATGGGCTAGATAATTCTGTGGCAAGGGCCCATCTTGTGCATCGAAGGATATTGAGCAGAATCCCTGGCCTTTATTCACTAGATGCCAGTAGCGCCCCCTCCCCCAGTCATAGCAACCCAAATGTCTCCAGACATCGCCCAGTCCCCTGAGGCAAAATCATTGTGGTGGAAAACTCTGGGTTTAAGGGATGGTGGTTAGAGGAGGGCTCACAGAAGTGGTGATGTTTGAGCTGATAACTAAATGGGGAGAGCGTGAGCCACACAGCCATCTGGAGGAAGAGTAGAGGATCTTGGAGTGTCTACAGAGTGTAAAATCCATCAATATTGCATGAAAGCAGTGAATGAGAGTATAGGTAGGCAGGGTCCAGACTGTACAAGGAGTATGGATTTTATTCTAGGTATAGAGAGAAACCATTTTATGATAAAAGTTTAAATATGTGAACCAGGAGACCTAGAAGACAGTATTTTTGGCTTTTGTTGGTGTTGAGTTCTAAAGCATGTGATCAGAGGTCTGGATAACAAAGTGAAAAGGCCCCAGGCTTGGCTCACCTGATACAGGCAAGGCCCTGCAGCCCTTGCAGAAACCTGGCATGCTTGGAGCACTGTTTCACACTAAAAATAATGCTGCAATGTTGGCATATTTCAGAAGAGGGTATTCTGTGAAACATGCTTGCTTTCTCACTGCAGGTATAAAGATGGCTGTGACCACATTGGTGAGCACCGAGATGATGAAAGAGAACTGGCCCCTGGGAGCCCCATCGCCTCTGTCTCCTTTGGGGCCTGCCGAGACTTCTTCTTCCGACACAAGGATTCTCGAGGGAAAAATCCCTCCCGGAGGGTGAAGGTGGTTAGGCTTCCGCTGGCCCACGGAAGTTTGCTTATGATGAACCACCCGACCAACACTCACTGGTATCACAGTCTCCCCGTCCGCAAAAAGGTTTTGGCTCCACGGGTCAATCTGACATTTCGTAAAATCCTGCCTACTAAAAAGTAAAGGTATTTTTCAGTTAGTACTTCTATTTTCTCCTTCCCTCTCTAGAAGAGGGAGATGGAATTTCCTTTACCAACAAAGAAAAGGGCTTATTACATAACAGTACAGAATGCATAAAGAGGATGTTTATATCAAACCTGTCAATTATGAAAGCATATCAGTTGATTTTTTCATAACAAAATGATTTTTATTGCTATCATACACAGCAGATACAAAAGGTACCTTTAGCAAGTACATAAATCAGCAGTTATTATGGCATAAACTACTAGTTTAACTTAGGTTTTTGTAAAAATGAAGCTATTTTGTAAATAACTTAAAACTAGAAATAAGATTATTTGGCTGCTGCTTAATGCCTAATAATTTACAAAATAAGGAAGTCGGCTTTAAATCGGGTAAGAGACTGCAGATATCATTCACATTTACAACCTTGGCTCAAACCCTGAACTCTGACCAACAATTTGTTTACAGGTTCAAAGGATTAAGCCCCTTTTGTGCTCAACATCTCTCTTTAATGGCAGATTTCAAGGAGTAGTGGCAGAGCAGCAGTTACTCAGAGCTACAACTTTGTAATGCATTTTAAGTTCATACAATTGGGTATTTGTTCCATCAAACTCAGGTAAACCAGGCACACTCATTTCAACATCAAAGCCAGGGTCTGAAACGGAATCACAAAGGGACTGCAGCAATGAATGCATCAGAAGCTTCAAGCTGCTGCTTTTCCATGATGTTCTGGCCTGGAGAACCTTCACAGTATGTTCTATTGGTAGTGAGTTCACAATTAGGATACATGCTGGGCCCGAGCAGAACGGTGATCCCCGGGGCCTCTTATGCTTTTAGCTGACACACAGACATTGTCTAGAAGTGTCTGCGACCTCACCCCACCAGAGGAAGCATGGCTCTTAGCCTAATCTTAAGTAGCCTTCTGGATAGGTCTGATTCCAGATCTTATCTCTGAAGAGTCTGTTTGAATTTGGTATCTTCTCTTTAAATAAAAAATCTAGCTAAAATATAGATACTCCTGTAATGCCTTCGGCCTGGGCTCCATTCATGAGACTTACCTGAAGGGGGAGGAGAATGCTCACTATAGTCTATTAGGTTACTGGAAATGAATACATTTAGAATATGGACCTATAACAAAGTGGCACTACTACTAGGTGTCAGTTGTAGTTATATATTTCAATACCTTTTTGTGGTATTGAAATATATAACTACAACTGGACTTCGACGGTCATCAAATCTAACCCTTCACTTTACAAATGAGGGAACAGGTCCAGAGAGACTGCAGCAGCACAGCTGGTGCTCTTCCTTCAAAATCCAGCTCTCAAATCAGGGCAGGGTTGTACTTTTACACAGTCCCTAGCCCCACCTGTAAACCTTAAGAGGCCTGCATGGGCAATAAATAGATGTGAATAACTGTCCATTTAAAATGGATCTTTGTGTAAGAAAGGGTTTTCTGCAGAGCCGCGGAATCAGGTATTACACAGGTACTGCTCAATTCTGGCTAGTCACACAGGTTTATAATATGCTGTAATCGCATCTCTTAGTTCAGTATACAAAAGATAAAAGCAACAGTTAAGAGTTTCACTTAGAACTGACAGTAGTGAAAGAATTTCCCAACGGGCAGATTTGGCAGATGAGCTTTTACTATATATAAAGAATCGAAAGACTAGAAAAAGACATACAAAAAGGGAAGGCAGGTGTTCTTTAGGCATCTTTTAGCTGTTCTTTTGCTATCCATTGAGAAACTTCAAAGAGAGCTTTTCAAAATTGTTTCTATGACTCTTAGAGAAAGTGTATTTTCTATAATGGACATGCTACAAAAGTAGTCGAAAGTGAAAGGCACTTTTTCTTCTAAATTGTTGCCTTTAATAATTTCAGTAATTCTCAACAATTTTATGGGCCTGCTTATTAAAAATAAAAGATCTATGCTGAAACATCAGAGGATTAGACAAAGTTAAATAACACCCTTCCGAGAACACCTAACATATTAGAATATAAAAAAGGTAGCTTCTGGAGTCTGATTTCCTTTAATTACCTGTATCAGGTGAGTAAAAAGACACTCGAGACATAATGGATGCTTTCCTAACAGGATAACACCTTCTAACGCACACAGCAGAGCTGTTCAGGGAGCCTGATTTGGTTTGAATTGGGGCCACTGACTCCCAGGTGGAGCCTGCTCTTAGAATGTACCAGAAAGCTGAAGGACTCTAGCGGGGCTGCTTGCATACACACACAACACACACGGTCTGGTTTTGTCTTTCCTGGACAGTGTGGACAATGCCATCAGCTCCAGCTTTGGGGCCAGGGCAGAGTCATTCTTCAGACTTGTATTCCCTGCTCTGGTGCTGTATCTTGGAAAGAACACGCTCATAGAACAGCAGATAAGCACTGGAAGAAAGGACCTCCTGCAGGCTAGCCTTGCGGACAGTGTCATCGGAAATCCACAGCCACTGGTTGCTGGTTGAGAGAGGGTTCTTGGCCGAAGGTGGGGACCGTCGGTAAGTCACAAAGTGTCCCGAGTGCATGTCTCCATGATGGACGACCACTGCCATCAGCCGGAAGAGGTATGTGGAGGAGCTGAACAACAGGAACAAATGCCAGTGGTTTACAAATAAAGTTTATAGGTAAAAACAACAGAACAATCCTAGACATTCACCGATAAGGGACTGATACAATGGTACATCCATACAACTGCATACTACACAACCATCAAAATACATTTACTGGTAAGATGTCCATTCTATGAGTATAGGTATATTGGGTAGTATATGTACAGACACATGACTACCAAGTAGAACACCTTAAAGATTTAACTGGTGATCTCTAGATGGTATCTCAAGAAATTTAAAATTTTCTTTATTATTTATTTCTACATACCTTCACACGTATATACATATATGTACACATAACATTGAAATTTTATGTAGTTTTAAATTTTTTAAAGTGATTTCCATTTTGGACAAAAATAAGAATGAGTCATAGTGAAGTTCCACCTTAAAATGAAAAAAAATCTACATTGTCATTCATTTCTGTGAAAAGCTTATTTTGGAAACCAAGAGAAATAGTCTACAATGAATGAATACTGCAAAGAGTGACTCACCTGTAGTCAGGAACAACCGGGAGGGGGAAGGGCATCGGGGTTGGCAGGGTAGACAACAACGATGGGGAGCAGGTGCCATTCATAAAAATCTGGGTTTGGGGGTCCCCTGGCTGTTTCACAACTACAAGAGAAAAAGGCCTGAGGCAATTAAAACTAGCAGTGGCTCTGGGTAAACAAAACCTGCTTTTGATTACCTTGAAATTTACCCAGTAATATTACAAAGAAAAAACATTTCCGTTTCTATTCTTTTTGTTTATTCATAAAATTTCCTACCTTTCTGTCCCTGTTTTAATCCTGGTCTACTGTTCACGTTGACAGCTTTGTGAATCTTTGAGATTCCTGTTTGCTAAAGACCCATGTCAGAGTTAAGCAGTAGCTAATTTACTGACACTTTGACCTTGACCAATGTTTCTCCACCTTGACACTACTGACATTTGAGATGGATAATTCTTTGTCTGGGGGACTGTCCTGTGTATTGTAAGATATTAAATAGCATCCCTCGCCTCTATCTACTAATGCTGGTAACACCCCTCTCTCAGTTGTGATAGCCAAAAATGTCACTAGTCATTGCCCATTGTCCTCTGGAGGGCAAAACTCCCTGCTGCAAACCACTGATCTAAACAGTCTCTCTTCTCTAATTGGCAACTTCTAAGGAATAATAACATGTAACAGTGTTAAATGTTTATGGGTGTAGATAAAATACAGAAATATTTACATCTCTTGTCCTTTCAAATGCCATAGGTATGGGCATTTAAGTTCCAAGTAGTTCACTGTTGACCTCTTTAACCATAGCTACCATGCTCTGAACATGAGCAGACCTGCAATCTTGCCCAGGAGAGAAGGAAACTAGGGTGAAGAGGTCCTTGATTTAAAACAGGGGCCAAGGACTAAACCTCCTCATCACCCACCACAACTGTTCCTGACATTAATCTATCGATCCACTGAAAAAAGGCAAAATAGTTTTCCTGTGAATGAAATATCCTGCCAGGCCATGCAACGGTAGATGTAAAAAAGAATAAAAGTGGTAAAGGGTACTAATGGGGGAAATCTGGGGTGCAGGGAAGAGAGTCCTGACTTGATTGGGAGCAGCATGTAAATGGTGAGTTTAGGCTTAGAGCCCTTAATGTCAGTCAGTTTTCCCCATCTATAACCCTAAAGAACTCAACATATAATTTAAGATACCTCAAAAAAAAACTGCCCAACGCTACCTTCTATTGCCAGTTCTCCCACGTGCTGTTTGCCCTTGGACCAATCATTTAACCTCTCGAGTCCTCAATTTTCTCAGTAAGACTGAGAGTAATAAGAGCTATCTTCCTTCCACTGGGACCTAATTCAACAAGTAATCTCAAATGAAGACAGTAATGGAACTAGATAAATAAGTCATTCAGTAAACAAGAAATATCAACTCAATTAAGATGTTCAGTGATCTTTAGTCAGGACATTTCCTCCCCATATTTCCAGTTTAATGAGATCACTGTATTGGGGGGGAAAATAGAAGAAATTCACTGGAATATTATAACCCAATTATTGCTTAATCAAAAGATCAGAAAGTAATCTTAGGTTTTTCCTATTTTTTTCAACTGATAGTTTTTAAAACTATACATCTCATACTACATAATTTTTACCTCTTTTAAGAAATCTTCCCCCTCTTGCCCCCAATCCTGTCATTCTAAAGAATTTAAGCAACCACTGGACAAGCCCTCATGGTGTGAGGGCTCCAGAAGGTGGTGATGCCAATTTCTATTTCTCTGTGCCTCAGCACCTTGGGCACACACCTGTTTTGGGGACAGCTGGCCCGTCCTGCAATTCCAACGCAGGCCCTGCCTTCTTGTTCAGTTTAGGGCTGTGTTGACCAGGTTTATGTCCAAGGAGATGATACTTATAGATATCCATCATCAGGAATTCATTAAACTGCACATGCTCGTGCCGCTTCAGGGGTGTGCCGTGGCTGGACCAACTGAGCCGCTGGAGGTGGATGCACAAGCACTGAGGGAGCTGTGGGTGAGAAAGAAACCAGAAAGTGCCAAGTATCAGGAGTGGGCCACAGGGAATCCCTGAATGCAAAGCCAACGAGGTTTGGGCTCACCTTCCCTAGTTTTAACTGTTTAACAAAAGTGGTCCTCTGGTGTTCCACATTTTCCCCATTCAATGTCCCTTTGGCTTCAATCTGAAATAAAAGAAACAACATCTCTGCAAAAATTTTTGAAATAGGACATCTATAGAGAGCTGCCTGTCAAGTTGAGTGTTATACCTGTATTCAATTGGTCCTTGACTTCTATCTGCTGAAATGAGCTCAGCTGCCCGATTGTTTGTGGGTTTTCTCTGTTTTATTCCTTAAGTAACAGTGGAGACAGAGAAATGAAGAGGTTCTGACATTGGCATATAATCTATTTTGTTTTGTGTCTTCAAAACTTCTGTTCCACACAGTCCCTCTTAATTCAAAGGGTAAAATTCAATTGCTTAGGGAGTTAGGCAAATAGCACAGGTAAGGCAGGGTGTGAGACAGGCAGGAATGGAGGGGACTATAGCAAACTGGAGAGGGCCTGTCCCATCTCAAAGCATGGATTCAAATTTCTACTTTAAACATTCTGTGGATGAAACATTCTATGATAAAATCTCTTTCATCAGGGTAAGAGATGTGGTTCATCAGCTGCCAATTTCCTAACCAAGTTAGGTAGGAATGGCTATAGCTGAAAAGATACTCTGGAAATAGAAGAGCTCAAAGCTAATAATGATGCGAGGGGCACTATATCTGAACCCAAAGCCCAGTGAGGGAGATGGCATTTGGGGTTAAAGGCACACCTTTGTACAGTTGTCACATACAACATCCCGCACTGATTCTGACGAGATGAAGTGGTGAAGGCAGTGGTCCAGGGTCAACGGATGACCCTACAGCACAGGAAGAAAAATAGTCTTTATTACCATTCAAAAGGAGAGCTACACTAAAATGATTAACAGATGGCAGTATGAACCCCAGAGCTTTATTTTTGCTTATCCAGGCAATAAAGCTTCACAGACACAACTGGATGGTTCCTAAACAAATGTAGAGCTCAAAGCACCCTAGACTTGTTACCGTGATGCATTCAAGGGTATGAGGACATAACACGGCAGACGATTATGGATTTCCACACTGTTTTAGATATCTTTGAATTTGAGATGAACATGTATGTGTGTATGCATTCAAAAAAGCTAAAAATTTCTGCAGGAAGAGAAAAACTGTCCACCTTCTTCTCCCCCCAAATCGAGCTATGGTACCACATATTAAAACTAAGATGGGTTCACCCAACCATGTATCAGAATAATGCATAGCACCTGAGCTACACAAATGCCTCAAGGCCCTTTCAAATTTAAATGTCTCTGAAAAAGACCCAAAATAAACCAAAGATTAGTACATACCCATGTGGCAGCTGGAATACTTAGTGAAAGGCTATCAAAGGTATCAAATCGAACAGGACTCTGAAACAAATATTGCATAAAATCCTGAAAAAACTTAAGTTCAATTCAAAACTTTATAGATGGAAAGATATATGCTTATTAAACAGTTTAGTACTCAGATGTCCAACATTACCATAATGAAACTATGTACTTACTTAGACGGGAATTTCATGAAAAACAACCTTGTAACATAAGAAGTACAATGACTCTAAAGGACAGCTTGGAGAAACTACGAGGTAACATACCTGACCCAGCATTATTTACAACAGCAAAATGGGAATACTTAAAATTTCTAGGGAATGAATAAATAAATTACAGAATGTCCGCAGAATGGAATACTGTATTAAAAATAGTGCAGCAGAAGAATGAATGATTATGTGGAAAGATGTGGATGTTTTATTAATTACAAAAAACAGATGGTAAAATAGGGTAAGAGTTCCTGTTGTTGGTGATGGCATAGCAGCTTGACTAGACTAATTCTCCTTGAGATAACAACTGTAAAAGCTGGACCAAAATAAAAGTATTTGAATGACTAGAGAGCTACCAAAAGCTGAAGAACACCGAAAATGGCAAATATAAAATTATTTTCTTATTCTTTCTTTTAAACACACATAACTGTTTTAAAGCAAAAATTATGACAGCATTGAGGAGTTTGTAATGAATGTAGATGTATCATATATGAGAAAATATATCACTAAAGATGGGGTAATAGACCTATACTTTGTAAGTTTCCTATATTTTACATGGAATATAATATTAACTCTAAATGGACCATAAGTTAAAATTGCATGATGTCATCATACACAAAAAAATGTAAAACAGTACAGCTAAAAAGCCAACAGAAATTAACACAAATACTAAAAAGTATTCAATTAATACAAAAGACTACAGGAAAGGAGGAACAGAGCAACAAAAACAGACAAATAGAAAACAAATGGTAAGAGAAAAGACCTAAATCCAACCATATAAATACATTAAATTAAATGTAAATGGACTAAACACATCAATTAAAAGGCAGATTATCAAGCTGGATGAAAATGCAAGACCCAATTATATGCTGTCTACAAAAGCCACACTGTAAATACAAAATCAAAGATAGGTCGAAAATAAGAGAACATAAAGAGATACATCATAGAACACAAGTTAAATGGAAACTAATCAAGCAAAACAGAATTCAAGACAAGGAGACTTACCAAAGATAAAGGGACAATTTATCATGACAATAAGAGTCAACATTATAGTTGATACATATCTGCCTGATGGCAAGTCTCAAAAGAAATTTAGCAAAAACAGAACTAAAGAAAGAAAAAGAAACAAATTCTAACATTTAAGAAAGAGACAATACCAATATTAACCAAAGTCCAAACTCCTCCCAGCTTATTTTATGAGGCTAATATAATCCTTATAACAAAACCTAACAAAGACATGACAAATAAAAATGTAAGAACAACAGTCCTCATAAATAGTGACATTAACATCCTTTGGAAAACATTTAAAAAGCCAAATCCAGTAATATATAAAAAGAATAATATAGCACAATAAAGTAGAGTTTATCCCAGAAACACAAGGCTAGTTTAATATTAGAAAAATTAATCACTGCAATTCACCATAGTTACAGAATAAAATCAAAATATGAAAATCTCAATATATGCAGAAAAAGCCTGACAAAATTCAATCACTATTCATGATACAAAAAAAAAAAAAAAAACCTCTCAGCAAACCAGAAATAGAACTTTCTCAGTGTAATAAAAGGGATATAATAAAACCTGAAGCTAATACCATACTCATTTATTAAACACCAAATACTTGCTTCTTAAGATTTGAAACAAGTCAAGGTTGTCTCCTACCACCTCTCATACAACTTTGTATTGGAGATCCTAGCCAAAATAATACGCCAAGAAAAATAAAAGTCATAACAATTAGAAAGGAAGAAGTAAAACTTTTTCTTTTCACAGACAATTGTTTACATACATAACAAATTCTAAGGAATCTACAATAAAACTTCCAGAATAATTAAATTTTTGTAAGATATCAAGATGCAAGGTCAATATACAGCAACTATATTTCTATATACTAGAAAAATATTTTTAAATTCCACTTACAATAGCATTAAAGTACAAATAAAATGCAAGGAAAAATAAGAGAGATGAATGGGCAACTTATAAAAGATATTTAAGACATATAAATTATAATCTATGGACCTTATTTTTTAAAAAAAGATTCAACACCATTAGTCAGAAAGGAAATGACAATTAAAACCACAATAAGATACCACTTCGCACACATTAGGATGGCTATAAACTAAAAAGTCGGATAATAAGTATTAGTGAGGATATGAAACAGTTGGAAACCTCATTCTCTGCTGGTGGGAATGTAAAATGGTGCAGCCACCTTGGAAAACAGTCTGGCAGTTCTTTAACAGGTTAAACACAGAATTACCATGAGCCAGCAATTCTATTTGTAAGTATCCCAAGAGAAATGAAAACATATGCCCACACAAAAACTTGTACATAAATATTCACAGCAGCATTACACATAATAGCCAAAAGGTGGAAACAACCCAAGTGGCCATCAACTGACGAGCAGATAAACAAAATGGGGTCTATCCATGAAAGAAGCTAGTCACAAATGACCATAAATTAATTATATGATTCCATTTATAGGAAATGTCCCAAATAGGCAAATCTATATAGACAAAAAGTAGATTAGTGGTTGTCTAAGACTGGGTGTGTGGGAGGAAAAATAGGGAGTAACTACTAATGGAAACAGATTTGGTAGAGAGGGTAATGAAAACATTCTAAAATCAATTGAGGTCAGAGTCGTAATTCTGCATTATGTTGCATATACGCCAAATAAAAAATTATTTTAAAACCTCAAAAGCAAAAAAAATAAAACAATAGCTTTAGAATCTGTTGTGTATACCATCAGTATAGACCCAACCTTAGGCCTCAAATTCCTGCCAATCCACAATGGGTCTGCTGCTCTTGGCACAGAAGATGCCATCTGAGGATCAGATGACATGTTAGCATTGACCAAAGGGGAACAATCAGCCCACAAAGTGTACAGAGCCCAAGCGACCATAAATACCTTATATCAATGTCAGTCCATACTCTCTAGAACCTTCATGAATCTTAACTTAAAAGAAAACCTCACCAGAACATATCAGAAACAAATATTGGTATTGTATTTACCTGGTGTTCACAGTGTTTGCAGACCATATTACTCGTAAGTCTTCCATGAAAAGGATGCTGAGATTTCCAGTGATTGGATGAGGGATGAGGTGCCCCTGGAACACAAAGCATCTTTTGATATGCCAACTCCAGCCCTTTGGCACCAACCTCAAGATTCACCCTCTTTTTTAGTATGTGGTAGTTAACTCCCTCTTTAGATAACCATGCTCCTGAAAAGTAAATTGAAATAACTTTTCTTATTAATTTCCACCAAAAAGATAAGCCATACCCTTCACAGGAGAATTTATACAGGTTGTTAAATGTGGTTTCTGTATAATGGGTACAGCCACATTTTTTTTAATTTTATTTTTTTTATTTTTTATTTTTTAGGTGAGGCAACCTTTGGTTGACCTCACAGATTGCAAGGATCTTGTCAGCTGACGATCCCTTATTTTTTTTTGTTTTTTATGCCTACAGCACCTGGTCTTCCTAGGCAGTCTCCCATCCAAGTACTAACCAGGCCAGACCCTGCTTAACTTCTGAGATTAGACGGGATTGGGCTTGTTCAGGGTAGTATAGCCATAGACCAATCACATTTTTGTAAAAAATTGTGTTTAGTAATGTCTTTTTACAAACATATGCTTAAAGTGTTTGAGATATCAAAAAAAGGATACCATAAGTGAACATTCCATAAAGTGGAATAAACTTCTGAAATCATCAGAATAAGGAAGGTCTGAAACACTTTATTTATTTTTTTGGATAAGATAGGGGTTAGTGAAATAAACCATGTGATATGCTATTTAGAAGCACATGCCCTAGAGTCAGGCAGCCCTGGGCTTTGTTCCAGCCTTGCTTCTTATTAGCTATGTGACCTAGAAAGTCACTTCACCTTAGTTTGCTAGAAATGGGGATATCTATCCCATTATCCCTAGCATCATCAACTTCATAGAGCTGTTGTGAGGCTTAAATGAGATATTATAGTGACTGGCACATAGTATGGGCTTAAAAGAGAATCTCCTTATTATCACTAATACACAAAGGAATTGATGTCTTTTTTTTTTTTTTTTAAGTTTAAATCTTAAGAAAACAATCATTTCCATCTTAGGAGGACTGTGATCATTTGCAGTAAAAGCTGGCCAAAGTGGAAACGTTTGAGGACATGATGGTTTCAGCTTAAGTTCCTCACCAGATCACTTCGAGAAGGTAAAAAGAAAATCCTTGTTTGAAGTAGAAACACATCCATTTAAAGGAAACCAAGTAGGCCAAGGGTGTGAGGGATCAATTCAAGATATTCACCAAAGGGAACAATTTAAAGAAGCTGCTTCCAAAACACAGTTCCTTTGCAAGTACACAGAGTTCAAACTGGATGTCACCAGAAAAAAAAAATTAAAAAAAAAAAAAGCAAATTATTGTTATATCTAAAAAGTACCCATTTATGTGTTACAGTTCAATGGAAAATGACTACCTCTTGTGCGGCAGGTTATTTGTTTGGGAGTTATTTCTGACTGCTGCTGTAGGGGAAAGAAAAGAAACAGACTGAAAACCTACCACAATCCTCTTAACACCCTCACCCCGCTCCTAAATCTTACAAGTTCCTGACTGCACCACTAAAAATTAACTTTCAACCAAGGTTTCTAAAAGCAATCTTAACCATCCTCCCTGGTTGGTTACCGTGCCTATTTTTTCATCGAATGCAATCAAAACACATTTCCTCTTTCCAGAATATTTCCCCCACTTTACTAGTTAATTTTTATAATGTTCCAGGGAAATGAGGATTCATTTCACATTTCCATAGTTCTTTGTTCCCCTGTGTTAAACAGGAGAAAATAGATTCTTTCTTCTCCAAGTCAATGCAAATTGCAGTGAATCATTTGAAAGAGCCTTCCAAGTCACCAAATGCAAAGTAGGCAGTTTAATTAAGACCCTCCCTCAGCCCCACCCCCACTGCTGATTATTACTGAATCTTACTTGTGAGTTTAAAGTTGTACAAATATTACACTTGTGGTCCCTACACCTATTAAAGATGCACAAATGTATTAAATGTATTCAAAATATTAATGATTTACCTCCAGGGAATGCACATCAAACAAATGTGTAACCCGGGGCTGGCGGTCCCGCTCATCTTCCAATGATGAGGTAATGACATGGAATAATTCGTGAGCATCCTGTGAAAGGGCAGAGCATTCTTCAGAGAGGCGCCAGGAAGCCAGGGCAGCATCAGAACCATCCCCAAGTGGACCACCAGGCCACCCCCCTTCCTGCTAATGTACGTAGGATTTGCTTTTCACCTTCTCGGGGCGCAACTAGTTAAATGGAAACAGTTCCTTTCTAGACATTCTAGACAGCAGAGAGAGGAGGAAAGAAAGCTGATGGGTTGCCAGCTTCTCTGAGCCTGTTTTAAGCTTCAAGATAGATGGCCCCGAACCTCCGCTCCACCTGACAACTCTTTTTATTTTTATTGAGGTAAAATACACAACATAAAATTTACCATTTTAAACATTTTTAAATATTCAGTCTGTAGTGTTAAGTACACTCACACTGTTGTGCTACCATAAGCACCACACATCTTTAGAACTTTTGCATTTTCCCAAACTGAAACTCTGTACCCATTAAATACTAACTCATTTCCCAGCTCACCTCCTAGGCCCTGGCAACCACCATTCTACTTTCTGTCTCTATGAATCCAGCTACTCATATAAGGAATCATACAATGTTTGTCCTTTTTATGACTGGCTTATTGCACTTAGCATAATGTCTTTAAGGTTCATCCATGTTGTAGCATGTGTCAGAATTTCCTTCCTTCTTAAGGATGAATAATATTCCATTGTGTGTGTGTACATATTCCATTATGAGTATACTCATGTTCATATATATGTATAAACACACACATACAACCCCAGTTTATTCATCCATTCATCTGCTGATAGAAAGACACTTGAGCTACTTTCACCTTTTGGCTATTGCAAATACTGATATGAACTGATATGGGTGTACAAATATCTGTTCAAGTCCCTTCTTTAAATACTTTTGGGTGTATACCCAGAAATGGAATTGCTGTATCATACGGCAGGGGGACTACTCTTTAAGGATCAACGCGAACATCCCTCTCCTAAAAACCCAAAGCCACCACTCTTCTGGGATGGGTAGGTCTCTCCTTCCCTGAACTCTGATAAAACTCATCCTCACTGGGCTCTAGGCTTCTGCTCTTATTGTCCCTCCACAGAGTCACCAGGGTGATCTTTTCAAAGGCAAATAAATGACTTTACTCTTCCACTTTCAACCTTCTGATGGCTTTCACTGCTCACGTAAACCCCACCCCGCCTTCTTAGCTGGCCTCCAAAGTCTGATATGATCCAGCCCCTAGAAATCTCCCTCACTAAGCCTTAGCCCTCTTTTTTTTTTTTTAAATCGAGGTAACATCAGTTTATAACGTTATGAGTTTCAGGTGTGCAACATTATACTTCGCTACCTGCATACACTACAGCATACTCATCATCAAAGGTCTAGTTCCCCTGGCCTCTTTTGGCTCCCTGAATGCGCCCAGCTGATTCCCCTCCCAGGGCCTGTCTTTCACGCATTCTCACCTGAGGAGCTCTCCCCAGATCTTCATTGGGCTGCTTCCTTCTCATCCTTCATGTCTCCTCTGAAATGGCATCTCCCCAGGGAGACCCTCCCTGACTTAACTGCATCCCTAGCCAATTCAGCAGCAGTCCAGCAGCCTCTCCCTCCAAAATGTACCCTGAATCTCTGGAGGACTCCCCATCTCACTTGCTCCAACTGCAATTTGAGCCATGCCGTGCCTAGATGTCTGCAGTAACAGCCTCCAGACTTTCCTCTCTGCTTACCTCTTGGCCCCCTACAGTCTCTCTCCTGTACACAGTGACCAGAATGATCCCATTCAAACATAAACTGGATCCCTATTCAAAGCTTCTAGTGCAGGCATCCCCAACCCCCAGACTGCAGACCGGTACCAGTCCATGGCCTGTCAGGAACCAGGCCGCATAGCAGGAGGTGAGCAGCTAGCTAGCAAAGCTTCATCTATATTTGTAGCCGTGCCCCAGCGCTAGCATCACTGCCTCAGCTCCACCTCAGATTATCAGGCATTAAGTTCTCATAGGAGCACCAGTCCCAGGTGCCGAAAAGGTTGGGGACCACTGCTCTAGTGGCTCCTCAATTGCACACAGAGTAGAAGCCCAACTCCTGCCTACGGCCTCCTAGCCTTGCACAATCTGCTGCCTGACAGAGTCTGCGAGCCCCTCTCCTCCACTGTTCTCCCCTCCACTGACCTTAGCCATGCTGGCCTTCTCACTATCCTCCAAACACTGTGTCCTTGTCGCTGTCTCAAGGCTTTCACCTGGCTTGTTCTGTCTGTAACACTCTGCACCCAGACTTTCACAGGCCTCACTTCATTTTAGACTTTAGATCTCAGCAAAAACCCCAGGTCTTCAGAAAAGCCTCACCCATCTAAAGTGGTCTCCCATTGCTTTTCTCTGGCCCCAGCTCTCAGGCCCCCTACACACTTTGTCATATCATCATGCTTATTTTACTATTATTAGCACCTCTTGAAATTATCTGTTTAATGTCTGCAACCCCACTAGAATGTGAGCTCCATGACAGCAGGAACTTCCAGTAAGTCAGTTTTGCTACTATAACCCCAGGCCCTCGACACACCCTGCCAGAGGCACACTTCAATAAATCTTTGTTGTAGATACAAATGAATGCCCCAGGCTAGGAACAGTAGTTAGCAAGACAGTGATAGAGATTCAAAATAAATAAGGTAAGGCTCTTGCCCTCCGGGGACTCACAATCCTGGCACAGATGTGGCAGCCTAGCTATCATCCAGCAGCACAATGGTATAGCCCTGTTCTGACCAGGGAGCCAGAGGAGACTGAGAATCAGCTCTTCCTGGGAAGCTCAGGGAGCCTTCTAAGGCAGACATCTGAACCAGCCCTTGAAGCAATGACCAGGAGTGTACCAGGCAGAAAAATCCCAAGACAGGATGGAATCGAATAGAGTCAGATCCAAACCCTATTATGTCATAATCAGCCACATAACTATTTGGCTTGAGAAAAGGATTGTACCACAGAAAAGGGTGGAGCTTAAGTATATACTTCAGCACAAGACTGGTTCAAAATCTGGCTCTGCCACTTAAATGGCTATGTGACTTTGGGCAAATCACTTCATTTCTCTGGGCCTCAGCGTTCTCATCTGCAAAATGGGAATAATAACAGAAACTCCTTGCAGGGTTGCTGTGATGATTAAATCATATAATTCACATGCGGCAAGTGCTTAGCCTAATGCATCTTCCACAGCTCTACATGCAGACACTGAAAAGTAGCTGATAGTGGAAGTCTGCTGTCCATTGACTAATGGACAAGGCTCTGTGCTAGTGCTCTGGATGCCTTCAAAGTGGAAGACAGATGTGCTTATTTCTTTTCCACGCACAGCACAGCACCCCACTACCTGGCTCAGTGGCCGCTGTGGGCTGAAGATGTTGGAAATACATCAAAGGAGTAACTGGGACTTGAGTGAGTTCTGGAGAGAAGAGCAGGACTTAGAAAAGGAATCTTATGTCTTTGGTGGCTAAATTCAATCATTCTTAGTTCGGGAAAATGAAAAATGCAGCTAAATAATTCCAGTTATAGAAGGATTTAAAAAGTATTTTCTAAATGGAAAAACATTTCAACATACAATAGATTGAGAAGCATTTTAAGAAAGTATAGATAGCAATGTCATGTTTTAAAAAATGCATATACGGTTTCAAATTAAAGTGGAAACAGAAATAATCTTTAAAAATAAGAGGAGCTAGAAAGCCTTCCCACCTCACTTTCCAGAGCTTTCCAATGCTTTTCACTTTAGCCCCACAGTTATGGGAGCTGAAAGGCCATCTCCCATTTCTCTGGTCCAGTGTCTGGATGGTGGCAGCAGAAGTAGCCAACATAAAACTGGACAAGGCCATCCTGGAAATTTGGCTAGCGAGGATGTACCACTGTAAACTAAATTTCTTGTCTTTAGAACTTCAGTCTCTCAGCCTTGGCCTCAGACTTGCCACTGGTAATAGTGGTCTGGGGAGAAGGAGAGTGGCCAGAACCAAAGAAAACAGTGAAGCTGTAGTTGTGGGAAAGGAGGTGGAAGTGGCTCGATCGAGGCCCTGAGGTTGCATATGACAGCTGCTTCCGGTTTGAGGCAACTTTAGGCCAGCCTCTGAAAGCTGATTTCTTTTTAATGAGGGTGTTGTACAAAAAAGGGTCTCACTGAACCTCTGAGCCTCTAAGGTGAAGCCACCTGCCACTCTCTAAAGGACTCAGGTGTCCCTATACTCCACTGAAGTACAGTCATTCAAGAATTTAAAAAATTTTGCTCTCTGGCACCTGTGTTTATGCTCTACCCTGCTAACGTTCCAGCCCTCGGGTGAAAAAGAACTATATTTCTCCTCTGATCATAAGAGCAGGAGCAAAGCTCATAATATAGCCTAGAACATGAAGGCTGCCTAAAATGTTACAGAAATGTACACCCAGGCCAGGCAACTGCAAGGTCAATACTGGCATTTATTCTTCCTGCTGCAACAGTGCAGGTGTTTTTTAGCCATCACTGCAAGCTTAAACCCCAGCTCATTAGTGGGAAGGATTTCCAAGTAAATCTGTTTTGAATGTTGTAGTCACCTGTTCTTCAAATGAAGAAATCTGCCATCTGTACATTCTTAAGACATCCAACAAGCAACTTGCATCCAAAACCTCATCATCGGTTACTTCTTGGCAGGATAAAGCTGGAAACAAAAAAGATGGCACAATTATTAAATTTGCCAGCATAACAATGAAGAAAATCTGCACCACACAATGTATTCAAGCTAAATAAGAATTTAAGAACTATAAAATTCACCTTGTAATTCTAGCTCTTTCATCATTCTTTGTAACCTTACCCAATGCTTAGTATACTATGAGGCACTTTGTTGAATGAATATAATTTTTAATAAGGCTGTAGCATTTAAATGAAGTAATGATCTTCAGTTATGTGAATTACCATCAATATAAATTTATTGTTATAAGATTCTTATTGAATAAAATGATTTTAACTCACAACTCTCAGGGTTGGGAGGACCCTTAACACTCATCTAGTCCAACCCTACACAGTAGCTTAACTACTCTCCACAGGACTCTCTCCTGCGGCCATAAGGCCTTCACTTTTATTTGTCTACATAAGTTTCTGATTGTCACTGCAAAACATCAATGTATATGCGGCAGCCTGAACAGTTATGTTTCAATCACGCCTAATAAAAATAAAAGTTTGATGGGCTTATGAATTTATAACTACATCTAGATCAGGGGTTGGTAAACATTTTAGGCTTCCTGGGTCTCTTTAGCAACTACTCAATTCTACCATTGTAACAAAAAAGCAGTCACAGACAATACTAAACGAATGAGCATGGCTGTGTTTCAATAAAACTTCACAAAAACAGGTGATGGACCAGATCTGGCCAATGGACCATAGTTTGCTGATTCCTGATCTTGACCATCCTCCATCTCACAGTGTAGTGCACTGGACCAGAGTATGGGAGATAAAAATATAGGGCCCTGTCATCTCAGTACAGTTTCTGGGAGTTCCAACTCCCCAGATAAACTAAGCCAGACTGTTTCTTCTCTTTGACTTATAGCAGTGAACCTGAAAGATTCCTTTGAATACTTCAGGCTCTGACCCTACAGGTTCTGAATACTGCCACTCACACCCTTGTCTGACTGTGGCCAATGATTTTGTGAGTGGTGACCTGTGGAGAAACAGCAGCCCTCAGGTTTCCCAGAGTTATCTAGGGAAACCAATGGTTCTCAAACTTTAGTGAGCTCCAAGAAGTCCTGAGGCCTGTCTTACAGAGTGAATATACCCTGAGGTCTGAATTTACCCTCCACAACGAAGACCCTCCACAACAAAGGAAGCACATGAGGAAAGGAACTGTACCTCCTTTTTCCTCCTACACCTACTGAGCATCCCTCTGTTAGCTTTTTCCATCCAAAAAAAATTTTAATGTCTCCATTAGGCTAATATTGCCTAAAATGCAGTGGGGCCATTTGGCAATGTCTCCTAGTTTTCATATCCTACAATCCAGCAATTTCGCTTTCTCAGGATACACCCCAGGGAAATATGTGTTGACATACATGTCAGACATGTACAAGGTGTTCACTATACAGCCTGTTTATCATGACAAGGCACTGGAAGCAAATGGTTAATTAAACTGAGGTGTCTCAACCATAAACATGAATAAGGCTGGCAAATCGCATATCTGATAAGGGACTGATATTCAGCATACATAAAGAACTCCTGAAACTTTGCAACAAAAATATAGACAATTCGAAAATGAACAAAGGGTAGTAGGTGGGCACTAGATTTATCAGGGTGATCACTTTGTAAGTTATATAATGTCTAATCACCATGTTGTATACCTGAAACTAATATATTTCAACTGTAATTTAAAAATTATTTTTTAAAAAGGTAACAGATGCTGTGGTTGAGGTCTATATACGGTCAGGGGAAGGGGAGCAAAGGACGGATGTGGGAGTCTGATCTAGGAAGGTTCATACAGGAGGTAGCATTTGAGCGGAGTCTTTAAAATGTTCACCAGGTGGACAAAGGAGGGAAGAGTTATCTAGGGAAACCAATGGTTCTCAAACTTTAGTGAGGATCAGAATAATCTGGAGGAAGGGAGGTTACTTATTAAAATGTCTGTTCCTAGGATAAGCCCCCAAAGATTCTGATCCATTAAGTCCGAGAATTTGCATCTTTAGTATAGCTATTATTGTTTGAGCACTTACTATGTGACAGAGATTATGCTAAGTGAGATAATTCAGACAGAGAAAGACAAATACTGTATGCTATCACTCATAAGTGGAATTCAGAAAAACAGAGTAAAACGGTGATTATCAGGAGCTGGGGGGTTGGGGTAGAACAGATGTTTAAGGGTACAAACTTGCAATGAGTAATAAAGAAGCCCTAGAGCTCTCATGCCCATTACAGTGCCTATAGATAATAACATCATATTATAATCAAACTGGATAAGAGACTAGACCTTAATTATCTCAACCACTAAAAAGAAATGATAATTATGCTACATGATCGAGGTATTAGTTATCACTAGAATGGCAATCAGATTACACATATAAATTTATCAAATTCACATGTTGTATACCTTAAGTTTACATAATGTTGTATGTCAAATATAGTCCAATAAAAAACAAACACTTAGTATGAAAAAAATGAACAAAGGACTTGGAACTTTTCAAAAAAAAAGACATACTAATGACTAATAAACACATGAAAAGATACTTAATATCACTATCATTAGGGAAATGCAAATCAAAACCACAATATACCACTTCACACCCATTAGAATAGCTGTTATCAAAAAGATAAGTGTTGGTAAGAATGTAGAGAATTGGAATGCTTTGTGCACTGCTGGTGGTAATGTAAAATGGTACCGCCACTAGAGAAAACACTGTGGCGGCTCCTTATAAAATTAGACGGAATTACCATTTGATCCAGCAATTCCACTTCTGAGTATATACCAAAAACAATTAAATGCAGGGACTTGAATAAAATTTGTACAGCAATGTTCATAGCAGCATTGTTCACAATAGCCAAAAGGTGAAAACAATTCAAATGTCCATTGCTTATGAATGGATAAATAAAATGTAGACTATATAATCAAATATTATTCATATTCAGCCTTAACAAGGAATGAAACTCTGACACATGCTACAAGGTAGATGAACCTTGACAACATTATGCTAAGATAAATATTCTATGATTCCATTTAAATGAGGTACATAAGTCAAATTCACAGAAACTGAAAGAATAGTGGGGGTAGCAGAGAACGGGGAGTTGTTTATTGGATATAGAGTTTCATTATGGGAAGACAAAAATTCTAGAGATGAATAGTGGTTATGGCTGCGCAACAAAGTAAATGTATTTAATGCTACAGAGTTGTATATTTAAAAATGGTTAAGATGATAAATGTTATGTTATGGATGATTCTTTTTAAATGGGCAAAGGATACGAGCAAGCAATTCACAAAAGACAACATATATAAGGTCAATAAATGTGCAAAAAAAAAAAAAAATGAACGAGGTAGAGGTTATATGTAATGAAATGAACATTCCTCTACAGCATATTGTTATTTGGTTATAAAAAGAATAAGCAAAACAATATATAATTCCTATGAGCACTCAGAAAATGGTCTGGAAGGGTACACTTATATCTTACTTTGCAGAAGGAAGGAGGGGAACAGGATTGGGGTAGTAATAAATGGGACTTGAGCCTTTCTGTAATGTCTTAATTTTTGACTATTTATTAACGAACTACTTATATAACAAAAAATTATTTCTAAAAGTCAAAATAAGACACTGAAAAATAAATAAAATAAAACAAAAGATACTGAAAGCTGAAGCGAAGAAGGGAGCATATATTCTAGGAGCAGCAGATCATGGACGGCTCCAGATACCAGCACTGGGTGAAATGTGTCAAAGAGGGAAGGCCTGCGGGCATAGTTAATAACTCTTAAACCTGTGTCATAACACCTATGCACACATTTCAGCTTTTCACACAGTCTTTGCAATGGTCTTTTTTCAACAGGGCAGTAAATTATTTTCAAATTGCCTGACAAAAGGGGAACAAGCTTCAAAAAGATAGTTCTGTGTCAAGCTGAGCTCACATGGGAAAATACCTCAGTGAAGCAATAATTAGCCAAGGATTTTTAAATCTAACTTTCTCTATGAGAATATATATGCTTATTGTTGAAAGTTTTAGAAGTATAGCGTTTTTTAAAAATGTTTTCAAGCTATCAACTGCACAATGTCAAAATGGCCATGGCCAACGTTTTGGTCTTTTTCTGTCCAATCTTTATCTGTAGAATTTTTCCTTCACTGAAGTCAAATTACATCATACTTTGTATACTGCTCTTTTAAACTTATTATAATAAGCTATTCCTTCTCCCAAATTTAAAAATAAAAAAACTTCACAAAGATGATTCTTAGTGGCTTATGTACTATTCCACTGATTGCTTATTGGTCCACTGTTGAACAACCACATTCTTTCTTTCCTTTTCCATTATATCTGGGTGTTGGAGATGTTTCTACTAAAATGCTATGACAGCATTTCCCAAATTGTGTTCTGTGGAATGTCCTCAGGATGTTAACAAATGTTGGGGGGTGGGAGGGAGGCCGGAAGGGAACTAGTTCTATAGTCAAAAATAGTGGTTTAAAAAGGAAGTTAGATCAGTGACCTCTTAAAATTCCACGTATATTGTGACTCTTTAAGCTCAGGGCCAGTATCCAGACATTCCTAAACTTGTGTGTTCTTAGAACTTCACTTCAGTCTAGTGTAAAGCACAGTCCACTTTTCTGTTTCCATTAAGACAGACTTCCAGACAAAGCATTCCTAGGTCAAATGAAACTGAACCCTTGGCAAGCTATTACTGTGTAATTCCGAACTGCTATCCCGGAAGGTTGCCCTAAGTTACACCCACACTAGTGTGTAAGAACATGTCGTCCAATAGCTAATCGGGGTCGTCAATCTGTTTTTCAACCTTTGCTAACAATTAAAAACATGGTACCTCACTATTATTTTATTTATATTTCTTTGATTATGGTCAATTTGAACATTTGAGTGTTTGTTAAATACTTTCTATCTATTGAAATACAATTCGTATTATTTATCTTGCTACTTAGCTTACTACCTAGGCTGAGATACTTTTAATAAAAAAAAAAAAATTTTGTTTTTGAAACAAGAGTATTCTTATAATCAAAATGGTTATGTTGCAGTGGATTTTATTCTTCCCTAAAAAGCTGTTACTAAACTGACAATTTGTAAAATAGACGGTTATATCTTTGAGTTTAAAAAATTGCTGTTTGTATCTATTAGTGCTTTTATTTTTCCATAATGATCTGTATAATTTTTTTCTAAACCAAGGCTATTATCCTTTGCCTGTCATCTGGGCTGCTGCTTAGAAAATGCACAGAATCCCCTTTAAATTCCCAGCAAGATACCTTTCAGGAGATGCAAAAGTGTTAAGGATAAATACTGCTGTGGGGGGGGCTCCTTCTGATCCTTGGTGTACTGGGTGGTGAACTCTTCCAGCCACTTGATGAAAGCAGGGCAGGCAGACAAGCCTTGCAGCAGGGAGTTCATGAAGCAGGTGTTCCCCAAGTTGACAAGGCCAGGCACAAGCCCTAGAAAAAGTGGGGATGGTAGGGTGGGATGGTGCAGAGAAGAGAACAGCACATCACAGTCGACCAACTCTTTTCTTTCCCTTTGGTGACCCAGAGTTTCTGTACTGTGGCTTTGAATTTCAAATCCCAATGTGAGAAAGTCCTTATCCACAGAAGGGCAAGCATTCTGTTCATGCTGAGGCCCAGTCTTAGTACTGTTCCTTCAGGAAACTCTAGTGATAAAAGGACAAGTCCCCATCCTGTGTTACTTTTGAAACCCACCATGATGTCTGGCACAGTTTGGTTTGCAATGAATGTACAAAAACACTTAGTAACATCTTTCTCTTTCCCTCTCTCATTCTCTTTCCCTCCCTCATTCTCTCTCTCTTTTCCCCTCCCTCCGTTGGTAGGAAAGCAATGTTTCTCAGAATAGAAGAAAACAATTATTCTGTTGTTGCTCCCCTGGACAATGATTTTGTTCTTATAATCAGTGGGAAAGACTCCATTATTCCGATTCTAATCAGTCTTTCTGCAACGAGATCAACAAAATATTTCCCTCTTCTGCTGAAAAATTTTAAAAACTTTTTATTATGAAAGTTCTCAAACAAGTGAGAGGATCTATAATAAACCCTAATTATAACCATCCTTAGATTTAACAATGATCAATATTTTGCTACATTTATTCCTCTTCCCCCCCCTTTTTTTTTGATGATTTTTAATCACTATAAGTAGAGCAACACGTACAAAAAGGGGCATTTTAAAAAATAAGAAAATGGATGTTGCGTTAATGAAGACACTAACTTTAAACATTTTCTAGTGACTAGCAGGTAGTCAGTGAAACCACAAATGCATTACACAATTGGTCTGTTGTACTACTGAAAAACACAATTGCTGTATTAATCAAAACACTTAGACAATTATACCACTGAAATTTTCATTATAAAGCATGTCTCAAACTCAAGACTTTTTAGAGAGGGTGAAATATCTTTTTACTGTAAGATAAAAAATAACGAGTCATTAAAATCAACTTCTGTTAAAAACAAATACAGCTCAAAAACTGAAGATACAAGAAGACCAAAAATGCCCTGCCCTCCCCTTTTTGTACTGTTTTTGGATAATAACAGTTCGGGTCAGGTCTAAATGTAATGCCTCATTCTTACCTTTCCTACGCTTCTTTCTTTCTGTAATGGGACCCCAAATAACATATATTCCTGCTGCAAGAGCAGCGGCGATTCCACCTATAACACCCCAGTTCTTCATGACTTTATATCTAAAAAAGAAAATAAGTTTACTGTCTTCCATTATCACAAACACGGTAAGTATATATAGAGATTAGGTATATAGAAATAACGTATTATCAAAATAATCCACTGGCCCACCAAATACCTAACTTTCAAGTTAAAGTAATACTCAGTAAGATACATAGGATCATGTCTTGAAAATCAGCACATTTAGACATTAGGATTTAATACCTAAGTTAGAGCACAACCTTACAAAAGTCCCGTCTCACTGAGAGAAGAAGCCAAGTACTCGCCTCTTTTTTGGCCGCCACAATGGCTGCCACCCCAGCCACGATCCTTTGCCAGCTGCCCACTCTGTGTGGTATGCTCTTTCCCCAGATCACTGCTTGGCTCACTCTTCATTTCCCCTTCACGTCTAACAAAGTACTAGAACCTGCATTCCTGGTTCCTTTTACCTGTTTCTCCTTTTTTACCATGGTACTTACCACCTTCTAGCATAACATTCACTTATTCACTAGTTTATTGTCTGCTTCACTCAACTGGAATGCAAAGTCCCTGACGGCAGGAATCTTCAGCTATTTTACTCACTGACATATCCCAAGTGTCTAGATCATGTCTGGCATATAGTAGGTTCTATAATATTTGCTGAATGACTGGGTACTGGAGAATAACATATAGAAATGGATTATCTTTTAGTATTAAGTGGGGAGGGGACGTACAATAGTATTAAAAGAACTTATAGTATTTATGAAATTAAAGATTCCTAATTTGAGGTTTGACTTGAATACTGAAGTTATATTTTTTACTACTAATGAAGAAATTTCACCAACAATTTAAAAGTTTTTGCACAAAGTTATGTATTTCCACTGAATAAGGCAAACCACATGTGTATCTATCTATGTGCATATATACCTGTATATGTGTTAGATATGTGTGTATATACACGTGTATGTAATGTATTCATATCTCAACATTTGAATCATATAAATATTGTTTTGATCATAGCTCAGTCAATATTAACCTGCAAAGAGTCACTGGCAATACTAGGGACTCTATCTTACAACAATGAACATTTTCCTAGAGTCATAACTGATATGATACAAAACCGATAACTGAATTACAAATAAATCTATGTTCTCCCAAGAATCAATAGTGCACAGCACTTGCTTAAAAAAGTGGAATCACATCAATCTGGTTCAATCCTGGCTCCAATATTCCCTAGGACATCATTTTACCCTCTAAATCTCAGCTTCCTCGTCTATACAATGGACAATCATGAGACCTACCTCACAGGGTTGTTCTGAGGATTAAATAAGTGCTAATGCATAGGATGCATAGTAAAAGCTTAGTTAATGTTAGCTACTATGATTATTAAGTATTATAATTTCATGAAAGTTACACTTAAAGTTTCTTAATGCATCACTGTGCTTTTACACAACAGGTATATTCACAAAAGTGCCTGGAAAGGTTAAAAAGGGCCATCATTGAAAGGCTAAAGCACTCTAGACATGCTCTCAAATCCCCTTATCAAACACTAATATTTCAGGGTGCATACTCTATGTCAGGCACAGTGATAATCTTAACTCATTCTCAAAACAATCCCATGGAGGTAGGTTCCATTATCATCTTCACTTTTATAAATGAGGAAACTAAAAGATGTAGCCAACTTGGATGTAAGGGCGATCTGGCTGAGACAATCTGTCACCCACTGATCACCAGGGTTGATTCAGCTGATCTGGCTGGCTAGGCAGGTGTCCTCTTCTTCCCTCACTGCTCCACGTGCATCCCTCCTGAAGCTGCGCACTTAAGTCTAAAAGGAGAACTTTACCCCATAGAGGAGAGGACCGCTCTTCGGTCAAGTGTATACAAGTAGCTGCACTCCCCTGCTAGAACCTCCAAACAAGCTCTCAAGATGTAGCCAACTTGGTCAAAGTGAATGAAATAGCATTAATGTGAACTTTTGCCTGTCAAGCTGCCAAGTCTGTGCTTAAAACCACAAAGCTCATGAAGAAAACTGAAGAACAGAGTGTCAAAGGGTTGAGGGAAGGGGCTTTCCCATGTTCTTAGCAGGGCATGGACAAAAAAATCAAAGAGCAAGTGGTAACTCTGGAAATGCCATTCCTCTGCAAAATGACATGAGGAGAGTAGTGGGGCTTGGGAATGAAAACATCTAACTTCTCCTCCCAGCTCTCCTATCAGTTAGTTGTAGGACCATAGGCAAGGCTGTCTCAAGGCCCATTTCCCATCTACAGAATGGGGGCACAGGACAGCCACTGATGGCTTCCAGGTCTAGGGATAATAAGTCCTAGACCTGCTCCAGTTCCAAAGGAAGGAAGCTGACCTGAACAACAGGTCTCAGTCATTTAGGGACAATAATGGCGGTGCAGTGTCCAGCTCTGAAGCCTGAAGCCTATGGGAGGGTGGAAAAGAGGAGAGAAATAGGGGCTCTGACAGGACTAGAGACAATACTATTGGGGAATACTAGCAGGAATGGAGGACCTTAGCAGGACTGGGAGCTTTAGCAGATAAAGGGGTCCTGACTGGTTTAACTATTGCAAAATAATGAGTCACTAATAAGACTGAGAGGACTCATACAGAGTAGGGAATCCCTGGCAAAACTGGGAGAGGGGTACTGACAATACATGGAGAGGGGTAGAGGAGAGGACGGTGCTAGCAAGCCCAGGGCACTTTACAGGATTGAGAAGCATGGCAAGACTGGCTAGCTTGACGAGACTGGGGGACCTTGGCAGGCCAGGAACAGACAGACTGGAAGCCGATAAGGACTGGGGGTTTCCTGAAAAGATTACAGGCTCTTGAAAGGCCTGCAAAGCACTGAGAGGTCCGAGAGGCATGACAGAATTCTGGGCCTTGACAAACCTGAGGGTCCCTGGAAGCTCTGGGAACAATGACAGGATTGGAGAAGGCCCTGGAAGAGCAGCGTGGGGCACGCTGATAGAATTGGGGTCACTAGTAGAACTGGGGAGTGCATACAGAATTGGCGTTGCCGAAGGCCTAGAAGCTCTAGGGACCCGTCGTCCCTCCCGCCTCAGGGGCTGGGCTTTCAACCCTGCAGGACGCAGAAGCCTCCAGAATGTTCGCTCCGGCCCTGGGGACCCTGACTGGGGCGTGAATAGGAAGCCGCAGGCCATAGCTGTGGACCCAGGTCCGGGCCTCTCTGGCCGCCCCGCCCCCCAAAGCTCACCTGACTGCCGTCCCGGTTTGCAGAAAGCGCTGAATGGCCCTGTCGGCCGCGCTCACTGCCTCCTGAGCCTGGGAGCTCAGCATTGCGGCCGCGCGGGAAGCCCGCCCCCGCCGCCGCTGTCCCCGCCGCCGCAGCCCCCGCCACTATCACCGAGAATTGACCGGAGCTTCCTAGGGCTTCTGAGGCGGCGGAACCCGCGGTTAAAGAACAAGTTTCTAGGGGGACAGTAAGCCGAAGGACGGGCTCCTGGGAGGACCGGAAGCAACCTCCACCGGTAAGGAGAAGCCGACGGAACATATCCTTGTTCTCTCTGCTCTTCCCCTGTCCCCGCCCCGTTTAGCAATGGGTGCTGGCGTCGGTTGCCAAGGGAACCCCTATGGCACAAGGCTTTTGTTTTCAGGTTTTGCCAGGGCTTCGTTCATAAAATATAGATATCTCACTTTCAAGAAGGACCTTGTGTCATTTTAATTTTTGATATGAAGAGGGCGTCCCCTACCGGAAGGCAGGACCAGGCCTCAGACAGCATTAGTTGTTAATGTGATCAGAGTGGAAATAGGTCACAGAGGAAGGGCCTTTAATGAGCATACATGGCCTGTCTCTGATGGCATCAACAGAGAAACCGAAAGCTTTAACAACAGTCACCAAACTTGTTTACTTAGGTGGTTGCTAATCACGTATCTGCATTTTCATTCACATTCAGTTTTCACACCAACCTTAACCTTACCCGCGTTTTACATCCCAGGAAACCCAAGAAGTTTAGAGAAGTAATAAATCTGTGATTGGTGGAAGCACAATTGACAGTCGAGCCTGTATGTCTCCAGAATAATGCTGCTCAATAGAAATATAATGAAGCTACATTTAACATTTTCTAGTAGCCACATTAAAGTAAAAAACAGATGAAATTAATTTTAACAATATCTTTTATTTACCCAGTATGTCCAAATTGTCATTTCTATGTAAAAATGAGATATAATTTACAATCTTTTTTTTTATATTAAGTACATTTCATTTGGATGAGTCACTTTTCATGTACTCAATACATGTAGTTGGTTACTACCACATTGGACAGCACAACTTATAAAGCATTAGAGCCAGAGAGAATTTGCCCTCCCCACTTGCCCCAACTTCAGAGAAAACAATTGCAACTACTTTAAGTAAGAAATTAATATTTTAACTCAGTGGTTGTCAAAGCTTATTACCTAAGGACTCCTTGGAATGCTTTAAAATTATTGAGAGCTTTTGTTTACATGGGTTATACATAACTATATTAACACTATTAGAAATTAAAATTAAGGAATAACTTTTGGTTTTTTAAATTTTTAAGTATCATTTATACAATAAAGTTCACCTAGTTTAAATTACCTACAGTCCTTTTGTAGGCAACTCCTCCACTGACTCCTAGCCTCTGGAAACCACTTATCAAGACTGGGAAAAATTTTAACATCCAATAACACCAAAGCATACATTCCATTAGACATCAGAGTTCTGACTCCAATGCATGTTTGTGTAGCCTCTGGAAAATTCTAGGGTACACCCATGAGTGAATGAGAGTGGGAAAGGCAAATATGTCTAAGTGTTGCTGTGAAAATTGTCTTGTCCTCAATAACCCCCAGAAGGGGTCCCCAAGAAGGGTTCCTGCAACTACACTTTGAGAACCACTACTTGAGCCTCTTGAGTGAGTACCCTGTCATCCCAGCCACCGACCTACTTAGAACTCTACATTCCAGATTATTTTAAATAATTGGCACTTATAAAGTATCCATAACCAATACATTCACAAGTATTTTTGAGCATTTTGTATGCTTTATCTCATTTTAATTCTCGCAGTGACCACATGAGTAATAACAGTACTGCACATTTCATAAGGTTAACAATGTCTCCTGTAGTCTGGCTTTCACTGCTCCTCTAATCAGTGGAGGGGTGGCTGACCTTAACTAACAGATGTTCCTATAAATAAAGGTATATTACTAATTTATGATAATGTCACAACCAGGAACCAGTGGGGCCTGCTCTAACACCTATCAGGCAGATCGAGATTTTTGGCACCTTAGACGATCATAGGGTCACTCACTATCCACAGCCTTAGAGATTTTTCGGCTGCTAGAATTATTCTACAGGTAAATGGTTTCTTCAGGACCCTCAGCTCCTAGGGATTAAAAACCTGAAGTGGCATTTTCCTGACTGTTCTCATGTATACTAAGTCAGACCGCTCCCTTTCACACTACGGAGTAGGTCCCTTAATAATGCAACTTTGCATTCACTTTCAGAGATCCATTTTATTTCAATATGTAAATTAGTGTTCTCTTTATCTTTTAATTTAAAAGTCAAATGTGATTCAAACATCTTTGACTCCAGAGGAGAGAGTGGCCTAGAGAGAGAGGAGAAGTATAGCTCTGAATGCCTTCTCTACTTCCTCTTCTGGCTCTCCCATGCCTCAGAAGAAAGACCTCATAAATTGTGGTTGCATTGTCACACAAAGCCAAAAGAAAGATCTTGAATCCAATTGAATATCTTTTAAATATTTTTAAAAGTTATAGTCTTATATTATCCTTCAGATAGGTAGGAATGCCAATAGTAGGGAATTTGGAGAGCTTCCAGGTCAGCAAACACATCCATACCAGGAGGGTAGCATACCCCAACTCCATGGGAACAGAAGCTCTTGTACACTAAAGAGCCTCCCAGACCTCTTTAACTGGTTGTTCATCTGTACCCTTTACTATATCCTTTAATAAACTGGTAACTGTAAGTGTTTCCATGAGTTCTCTGAGTAATGCTAGCAAACTAATCAAACCTGAGGAGAAGGTCATGGGGACTCCTGATTCTTAGCCAAATCAGACAGAAGTGTGGATAATCTGAGGACCTACTCCTTACAACTGGTATCTGAAGTAGGGTGGGAATAGTCTTGTGGAATTGAGCTCTTGATCTTGACATGTTGGATATGACACTATCTCCAGGTAGATAGTGTCAGAATTGACGTTAATTGTAGGACACCTAGCAGGTGTCACAGAGAGTTGTTTGACATTTGAGAAAACCCCTACATATCTGGTGTTAGAAGTATTGTGAGTATGGTATTAGTGTAAAAGGAATTGAGAAACATACATGGAGAACTGTGGCTTTCCCTGCTGAGGAAAACTGGTATTAATTTTTCCACCCTTGTTAATCCCCACCCCTCACTTTCACTCCTGAACTATGGATGTTGCTATCTCCCTTTTTTTTAAGAACTGGAAGGTGAGGGGTCTCCTCCAACGTGCTTGCGGCATGCACCTGGGAACTGGCACACCCGGGGCCTGGTTCACCTGAAGCCTGGCACTCCCGGTGCACTCGGGGGCCCTGGCGCACCAGAGGTATGGTCCGTGGCTCCACCTGGGGCACAAATCCAGGACCTTCTGCATGTAAAGCAGACATGCTAACCATTACACTATGGAGCCACTCCCAAAAATTGGTATTAAGAACTAAAGGAAAGAATGAGAACAATGTCTCACCGAATAGAGAATATTAATAAAGAGATATAGAGCATAAAAATAAACCAAATAGAAACTCTGGAGTTGGAAAAAATAACTGAAATTTAAAAAGTTACTAGAGGGACTTGATGGCAGACTTGAGCAGGCAGAAGAAAGAATCAATGAACTTTAACATAGAGCAATTGAGATTATTCATCTGAGGAACAGAAACAAAAAGAAATGAAGAAAAATGAACAGAACCTTAGAAATCTGCGATACACCATCTGCATAATGGGAATCCCAGAAGAGAAGAGAAAGGGGCAGAAAGAATATTTGAAAAAGTAATGGCCAAAAATTTTCAAAATTTGATGGGAAACAATAACCTACACATCCGGGAAACTCAGCGAACTCCAAGGAGGATAACTTCATTCCAGTTTTAGTAAATGTGCTGCTGAAGCAAACACAAGGAGGGTAAATTCAAAGAGATTCACTCCTGACGCACCATAAGAAACAACCAAAAGACAAAGGGAATTTTGAAATCAGACAGATGGCTTACATGAAAGGAATCTCGATAAGATTAATAGCTGATTTCTCATCAGAAACCATATGGGTCAGAAGGAATTAGTATGACATATTTGAAGTTATTTTTTTTTCAAAAGCCCCTGCCAACCAAGAATTCTTTATCTGCCAAACTATTCTTCAAAAATGAAAGACAAATTAAGACACTTTCAGATAAGCAAATACAAGTGAGATTTCTCACTTGTAGACTTGCCCTCAAGAAATACTAAAAGGAATGCTTTAGTCTAAAATGAAAGGACACTAGATAGCAATTCAAACTCACATGAAGAAATAAAAAACATCAGTAAAGGTGTCTATATAGGTAAATATAAGAGATGGAAAATTGTATTTTTTGTAACTCCATTTTGTCTTCTACCTCATTTGAAAGACAACTGCATAAAGCAATAATTATAAACCAAATGTTGATTGGCACACAGTACGTAAAGATGCAATCTGTGACAATCAGCTTCAAAGGGGCAGAGTGTAGAAATGGAGATATATAAGAGCAAAGTTTTTGTATACTATTGAAATTAATTTGGTATTAATCCAAACCAGATTGTTATAAATTGAGATGTTAGTGCTAGTCTCCAGGGCAACCACTAAGAAAATAACTAAAAAATATATAGTAAAAGAAATGACAAGGAACTTAAAATGGTATACAAGAAAATACATATTTAACACAAAAGATCTCAATAATATAATAATTGAAAAACAAAATAGACATAAAACGTTGAAAATAAATAGTACAATGGTAATGTAATTATCATATGATCTGTGATTACATTCAATTTAAATGTATTAAACTCTCCATTTAAAAGCCAAAGACTGGCAGAATGGACATAACAAGAGCCTCATTTTCAATTCAAAGATGTAAGTAGGTTGAAAGTAAAAGAACGGAAAAATTTTGCCATGCAAACAGTAATCAAAAGAGAGCTGGAGTGACTATGCTAGTATCAGACAAAATAGACTTTACGACAAAAATTGTTACTAGAGATAAAAAAGGACATTTTATAATAATAAAAGGATCAATCCATCAAGAACTTATAACAGGCTCCAGCACCAGTGAAGGCCCCTAACAGGCCCAGCTGCTGTGTGACAGGCCTGCTTGTCTGCATGCTGTGTGATAGGACCAAGCCCATGACTGCCCTAGGAAACTGGTGCTGGGACATTGTTTTAAAATTAAATCGTTGTCTAGAATTAAATCTGGACACATGCCATTAATGTCCCCTTGATCCTGAGGGTGATTTACAGTGGGTTTGGTGGAGTGCCACCCATATCCAATAACCTTGTGATCGCTCACACCTTCTAGACCTTTTTCTCCAGGTTATGAGATCATACTCTCCCTCGCCCTAATACAGTCCCTATTTCTCATGTTTTTGCTTCCTTCCACAGCCCTTAGCCAAAAAGATTTGTTTTCTTTTGTGCATGTGACCATTCCTTAATGTCAGTGATATATACCTCACTTTATTAAAAAGTTACTCAACAAGAAAAAAAAAGAAGATATAATAATTGTAATCATTCATGCACTTAACAATAGAGCCCCAAAATACAGGAAGAAAAATAGGACAAAACTGAAGGGAGAAATTGGCAATTTAAGAATAATAGACTCTTTTATCTCAGCTGCTGGCATGCTCTCCAGACTGAAGAAGACCTGGAAACTTCAGGGCCATATGAGCCACACCCATGACTGCATCACCAAGCACCAGAAGTACCTGGAACTGAGGTAATGCTGGAGGCATATATCACCACAGGATCAACTGCAGGAAATATCACCCAGGTTACTTTGGGAAAGTTGGTAGGAGACATTACTATTTTAAAAGGAACTGGAGTTTCTGCCCAACTGTCAGCTTTGATCAACTATGGACCTTGGTCTGTGAGCTACCAAAAACAAGACTGGAGCTGTTTCTATCATTGATATGGTGTGATTGGGCTACTATAAAGTTCTGGGGAAAGGAAAGCTCCCAAAGTAGCTTGTAATTGTGAAGGCCAAAATCTTCAGCAAAAGAGCTGAGAAAGTTAAGGGTGTTGGGAGTTGGGGGAGGCTGTGTCCTAGTAGCTTGAAATTACATGGAGGGAAGTTCATTAAATGCTCACAAGTGTTTTTTGTTGTTGTTGTTGTTGTTGTTGTTGTTTTTAAAGAAATAATAGTTGGAGATTTCAATACCTCACTTTAACTATTAAATAGAGCAACCAGACAGATTAGCAAAGAGAAGACTTGAGTAACAGTATTAATCAACTAGATCTAACAGATATCTGTAAAACACTCCACCCAACAACAGCTGAAATCACTTTCTTCTCAAATGCACATGAAACATTCTCCACGATAGACCATATTTAGTCCATAAAACAAGTCACAATAAATTTTAAAAGATCAAAGTCATATCAATTATGTTCTCTGACCACAATGGAATGAAATTAAAAATCAATAACAGAAATCTGGGAAATAAGTATGTGGTAATCTCATAACACATAAGTATATGGCAATTTCATAACACATTTCTAAATAATCACTGGGTCAGTGATGAATTAACAAGGAAAATTAGGAAGTATTTTAAATGAATGAAAATGAACAAACAAAATATTGTAGAGAGAAGACAACTATTTCTTTGATGACTAGTCAGACATCTTGAACTGCTTCTGCTTGATAATCTCTCTCCTAGGTCTCGACAGGCTTACGTACTACTGATTCATTGCAATCTTTTTCTTATGTAATATCCCTCCAGAAACACATCATCTGAGGGATCGTAGTTTCATAAGATGAGTTTGAGAGTTTGTCTTTTAAACCAGCTGCACAGATGTTCTCTCTGCTCTCTTCAGACCTCTCTAGTCTCAAATTAGACAGCTATATTTCACAGCAGAGTGGTACATGTGACCAAGGGACTCTTTGAAGTTGCATGTGTTGACATTTTTTAACAAGCCAAATCTCCCCTTTCTGCTGGCTCCTGTGGCAACGTCAGGAAGTATTTACACCTCCCATCACAATGCCAGGGACCTGGGAGTGATTCCAGATGGAGGTGCCATCCTACCAGCATGACTAGCAGAGCAGAGATCTACCACCAAAATTTTATTTTTCCCTTTTGGTTTTTTATCCAATGTCAGTTCTCAAGGAAAAAAAAAAAAGACAACTCTTTTTATGAATTTAAATCCAGACTTCCTTTTAAAAATTAAGTGCCATTTTTATAACTAGTAGAATATTGTCTTGATAAAAATAGGCGTTAGAACACAGTTGATTAGAGAACCACTTATACATAACACACGCTTTTTGTATTCAGTATTTCAGGCATGCATGTCAGTCTCTACTCGAGCCTCTATTTTTAAAATATTTTAAATATTCACTTTTGTTTTAAGAATCTGAGGGGAGAAATCATGATGCATTACTCTGATGTGAAATAAAGCCCATATGGCTTCTGGCATGCCCCCATTTCCCAGACAGATGGATAATGTGGTTAGCTGGAGGCAGCTGCCTTTATAATATTTTTATCTGCCCAAGGATGCCTCAAAGATCAGAGATATAAACAAATATGGGCCATATTTTTCTTGGCTGATAATACCATCCAGATATAATTTTAGAACAGGGAAATAGGATCACTATCACCTGGGACCATGTTAGGAATGTAAACTCTCAGGCTTTGCCACAGACCTGCTGAATTAGACTCCGGGGGTGAGGCCCAGCCATCTGTATGTTAACAAGCTCTCTAGAGGATGCCGACCCACACTTAAAGGTGAAACCCAATGCCTTATAAAAATATAACATTTCTAAGAAAGAAGAGAAAACATTACATATTAATTCTCTACAGTTCTTTTCAATGCCTATTACATACTAAGTACTGTTCTTCCAGTTTTGAGGCAGTGAATAAAAATGTGCAAAGCTTGCTACAGCCTGGCTGCAGCCTGGGTAGTGCAGGGCAGACTGCTTCAAAGCCCCTGTCGCTAGTGACCAGAGAAAAGGCAGAGCTGCCTCCTTTTTTCTCAATAAAAGAATAATCCTATTATGTAAAATCTCTCTATTTAAATGTTGGAAAAATTGGAAACCAATTTAAAAACTAATTATTATTTTAAAGGAACAGCTGTATTGGCATATAATTCACATACCATACAACTCACTATTTTTAAGTGTACAATTTGATTTTTTTGTTGTTGTTATATTCACAGAGTTGTGCAAACTATCACCACATCTAATTTGGGAAAACTCGCATTCATTAGCAGTTACTCCCCATTCTCTGCTCCCCACTCTCACTCCTAGACAACCATTAATCTACTTTCCACCTTTATAGATTTGCCTATTCGTATTTTATATAAATGGAAATTATATAACATGGCCTTCAGTGTCTGATTGTTTCACTTAGCTTAAGTTTTCAAGGTTCATTCTTATTATAGCATGAATCGGTACTCTATTTCTTTTTATTGCTGAATAATATTTTATTGTATAGAGACCACATTTTGTTTATCCATTCATCAGTTGATGGATTTTTGGGTTGTCTCTACTTCTTGCTATTATGAATAATGATGCTATGAACATTCGTGTGCAAATTTTGTGTGAACTATATTTTCATTTCTTTTGGGTATATAGCTAGGAGTGGTATTGCCAGGTCATGTGATAACTGTGTGTTTAAATTTTTTAGGAACTGCCAAACTGTTTTCCACAGCAGCTGCACCATTTTACATTCTCAACAGTGGCAGTATGAAGGATATGTCCACATCCTCACCAACACTTGTTTATTGTCTGCCTTTTTTATTTTAGCTCCTCTAGTGGATGTGAAGTGGTATTTCATTGTGGTTTTGATTATCATTTTCCTAATGACTAGTGAGGTATCTTTTCAAATGCTTATTGGCTATTTATATGCCTTCTTTGAAGAAATGTCTATTCATATCCTTTTCCCATTTTAAAATTGGGTATTTGTATTTCTATTATTGAGTTGTACAAGTTTTTTATATATTTTAAATGTATGTCCCTTATATATATTATTTACAAATGTTTTCTCTCATTTGCAGGTTCTTTTCATTTTATCGATGGTATTATTTGCAGCATAAAAGCTTTTAACTTTGATATAATTCAATGCATCTGTTTTTTTTTCTTTTGTCTCTTGTGCTTTCGATGTCATCTAAGAAACCACTGCCTAACTCAAGGTCATGAAGATTTACCCCTATATTTTCTTCTAAGAGTTTTATAGTTTCAAATCTCGCCCTTCAAAGTATGATTTTTTAACCCTTCAGGCTACTCAAAACACATTTTTATACTGGTTCTGGCTTATGGTTGTTGAGTAACCAAAGTTAAAGTTTGCCTGGGACTCAGGGCTTCCCAGAACATGGAATTTCCATGCTAAAACTCAAAGTCCTGGGCAAACAAAGATGAGTTGGACGTCCTGCCAATAAACCTCCAACTTGTACCTTTGATATAAATCATTATCACTGCTCTCCATGGCTTACAACAGATATTGAACCCCTCCTCACCCGAATGAACAGTTTGTTTTCAGTTTAAGGTATTTATTGAGTGCCCCCAATACAAAGCCCTGGGGTTGAGTGTATTGAGGAATAAAATACCAATTTCAGTGTCTATAAATAAAGTTTTATTGTTCCAGGCCCTTGGGGTGCATCAGCAAACCTTTATGGAGCTTAAGTTCTAAAGGGGAAAGGGCAGGCAGTCTAGTGAGAGGGGGGTAGGGAGACCATGGAACTAGGTGGGGAGAATTTTGAAGGCAGGGATTTGGTTGAGTTAATCTTTGATTCCCCATTGTCAGGGTTGTACAAATCATTTAACAATGCTTGTCGAATGATTAAATGAGTGATCTTTGGCCTTTTCATATTTACATTTTTTCTTGATTCATTTCACTAGACTTTCAGCTCTTTGATGACAATGACATGTCTAACTTGTTCTATCATATGGTCAGTGCCGATTACATTGCCTGGCACCACGTAGGTGCTCAATAAACAGTGCTCTAATACATAAATACAGTAAAAAAAAAAAAAAATCATGCCCTGCATTTGTTATGTTAGCCTGAGTTTCAAGAATATTATACTCATAACCACGTTAATGAATCCCGGCAGATAAACACTGAGAGAGGGGTCCTTAACGGAAGAGTGCTCACTGGTACCTCGACAGCCATTTCACAGGCTGGTGTGCCCTACAGGCACCCCAGCGAAACACCACCAGCCACAGAGAGCCTGTAAATTTCTCTAACCAGAAGGGCTCTCCCCACCCCCTCTCCCCGCACAGCTTGCTCTGCCCTCCGCCTCCTCATCTCCGCCCACTCTCCCCGCGGTCTCCTGGCGGCGGCGGCTTTGTCTCGTGGGCTGGTCCCTGGCGGCTCCCTCCCCCTGAACAGCTGCCGCCGAGGGAGGAAGCGGCGCGGGAGCTGTCCAGAACCCCGGTGCTGAAACCACGAGCGCTCGTCATTCACCACCACCATGTAAGGGCCATGAAAAGGGCTCGTCCTGGCGCAGCGCGGACATGGAGGAGGACTTATTCCAGCTAAGGCAGCTGCCGTGAGTATCATGGGGGCGAGTGAGAGGCAGACAAGCTTTCTTTTAAAACATGAAAACCTGCAGGGGGGCATCTCTGCATGGCTTCTTGAATTTAAAGGGAACTGTTTCAGAGGAGAGAATTAGGCCTGGAGGAGAAAAGCCATTTTCCTACCCCAGGAGCCCAGCTTCTCTGTATCTCTGACAGTTCGATTTTTCAGATCCATCAGAATCTTTATGGGTACCCTCGGGGTGTTATGATTTCCCTCTCAATTGTTTTCAATCCCAAAGGGATTTTAAGGTCTGTGTTTTAGGAATGCATTAGCTGCTGTTTTGAAATGTGGACTGAATTGATGAGTCCATGCAATGACATTGGTTATTTCCAGCCCATCTCCTATGCTGTTAAATTCCTAGTTTTTCTGCAAGGTCTTTTGGAAAGGAATGATAACTGATGTTGCAAACCGGTTTCTAAAAAGCTACGATTCCTTCCTAGAGTGGAGGCTTGGGCAAAGTCCGGCCGTTTATGAAGTGTGTGAATGAGAGGGCTGTGCACCCTCCTTGAAACCTCTTGCCTTCTTCTGAATGAAAGATTTTTGTAATAGCTAGCTAGAGTGAGACATGCCGTTGTTGACTATCCTTGGGAACATCAGGAATACACTTCTTAGAGGATGGGAATTTTTGAGGAATACCAAATTTACTCTGAGAATCTTGAGGGAATACCACCAAGAAATAGAAAGGATAGGGGCCTTGCAGAGGGGCTTATATACATCTACTTCAAGCTGATGGTGATTCGTTAAGCAAATACTAAGAGTATGAGATGGAGCATTAAAAAGAACATGAATGGGGCCTGTTGCTTTAATTTTTAGAAGTGTTAGCCATTTAGATGGTAAAAGTAGACACCATTTGGATTTGTTGGGAAGGATCCAGTATTGTTAGTATGTGTGTATTTTTTTGACTTGAAAAAACTGAAAAAAATTTTCTCTCTCTAAACCACTGAGGAATTCTCCCAAGTGACTTTTAGTGTGACTGACATAGCTCTCTGAGGCTCTGAGCACTGAAAGCTGTTGTAGTATTTACTTCTCAAGCAGTGTAAAATTAATTTTTGTTTCAAATTTTTAATTAATTAAAATCTTTAATTAGTTTAAATGCTTTAAGCTTTTATTAACTGATCCACAAATAGCATATCTTATGTAATATAACATTATTTCAAAACGGCTAAAAGATACTCAGTTAAAATATCCAGAGGTTGATATATGAATACATAAAAATGTACCTATCAGAGTGTGAATCTCTCAAAGAAAATATACCACTTTCATTGAGAATAAATATCATATTTAAAAAAACAACCTATTATTTCACAATAAAAATGATTCAGAAACTGAAATATGAAATTTGGTTCTCAGAATAACAATATGATTCATATTGGAACTGCAGTTTTACAGGGATAAATTTTCAAAAACTGTCAGACCATATGAACTTTGCAAATTACTCAAAGATTCATGTATATTTAATTTACTAATATATAGAGATGACACTGTCGTGACTATTCCTTCCTTAATTAAAAATATAGAATAATGAAATTTATTTTATATTAATGTACTAAATGATGTATATAACCTATATAAGGTAAATAAAGTTAGGAAATAAGCACACAAATGAAAACTCCCTCTTCCCAAACACCAATTTTAAGTTTCTTGATTATTCTTTCTGATATTTTATGCACATAAATACATATAGTATCTATGAGGGGTACCAAATTGTGTACTGGTTAAGAGCATTGGCTCTTCAATAAGACAGACTTTGGTTCAGGTCTTTCTTTTGGGGGGGGGGGGAATTTTAGGTCTTGACTGCCACTTCCTAGTTATGTGACTTTGAGCAAGTGACTTAACTTTTCTGAGATTCAGTTTCCCTAGCCATAAAACGGGGGTCACAATAGTACTTGATTCATAGGGTTATTGTGAAGATCAAATGAGATAATATGTGCTAAATGCCTGGCAGATACAAAATACTCAACACATTTAATTATTATTAGATTTGAAAGATCACTTATAAAAACAATATATAGGCTTCCTGTTCTGAACTTCCAAATATTGTGACCTGCAAACCCCAAACTACATGTGAATGAAGTCAAAATTAGCCCTGAAATGTGCTCAGCTTGATTTATCTATTTAAAAAAGAGTAAAGTAAAAGGAATGGCCATGTGAATCTGAGTGGGTTACAAATCACGACTTAGATGGTTTTTTAAATTGCGCCCTTTGTATATTATGCACAGATTGCAAGCAGCAGATTTCTTGAGAGCAATATGGTTTTAAAAAAAATCAGAGTGCCTTGTAGAGAGTTGGCAAGAGTGGGCTTTGGGACAGGTTTAGTCCCATGGGAGGCCAAGTGTTGATAGATTATAAGCCACTAAGTAGTTTACAGGGTCAGGGGAGGGGTAAAGGGGATGATGATAACTAAGAAAACAGTCCTCCCTTATACCTGGTGTCTCTCTCACATAGCTCTAGATTAGTTCATTTGAGACCATAAATAAACTTCTTTTCACCCGCTGTTTACTCAGGCAAAGCACTATATACAGGAGATTCAGGAGGCTGAGATTTTGTATCTACTTCTGCCTTATTGTGACCTTGCACAAGTTGGACTTTTCTGGGTCTCCCCTTTCTAGGATGAGTGCGCGAAAGCAAGTTTTGCAGACTATATAGATTATGTATCTATTCATTTATTCAACTTACTTGGGCACCCTCGATAGAAGAGGTTCCACAACTAAATAGGATAGATATTATCCTTGCCCTCAAGGAGCATGCAGTCTAGAGTTGCAATGTCCAATATGGTAGTCACCAGCTACATGTGGCTATTTAAATATAAATTATATCATTTGGATATAAAATAACTTCTATAGTGTAATATACAGTAAAAAATATAATTTATAAGTTTACTTATATGTGAAATATGTGAAATTTGAAAAAAAAAATCAGCCCCTTGGTCACACTAACTACATTTTAAGTGCTCAATAACTCTATGTGGTTGGTGGCTGCTGTATGGACAGCTTAGGTCTGAAATATTTCTATAACTGCAGAAAGTTCTATTGGACACCACTGGTCTGGTGGGAGAGGCAGACACTAAACAAATAATTGCACAATTATGAGAATTGTCTTAAGGGCTACAAAGGACAAGTGCAGGGTGCAATGAGACTAGGTCTAGATGGGTGAGGGAGAGATCAAAGAAGATATCCTCAAGGAAGTAACATTGGAGCTGAGTCCCCAGAGATGTGTAGGAGTCATTCAGGAAAAGAGATGGGATGAGGAGCATTCCAGACAGAGGGAACTGTGTGGGGAAAAGCTCAAAGTCAGGCCAGTGGGACATAATGAACAAGTGGCTTGAAGGAAGGATGCTGAGGATGGCAGGGACCAGGCTACAACATGGATAGACCTTGAGAACATTATGCTAAATAAAATAAGCCAGTCACAGAAAGACAACTACTCTATGATTCTACTTACATGAAGTTCTTTCATAGAGACAGAAAGTAGAATGGCAGTTGCCAGGAGCTGTGTGTGGAAGGGGGACAGGGGAGTTGTTCAATGTATACAGTGTTTCAGTTTTGTAAGATGAAAGAGTTCTGTGGATGGATGGTGATTGCACAACATTGTGAATGTACTTAATGCCACTGAGCTGTACTTTTTAAAATGGTTAGAATGGTAAGTTTTATCTTATGTACATTTTACCACAATCAAAAAAAAATTGCAGCCCTCTCACCCCATCCTCCCGCATTGTTCTACTTTTCTCTTTTTATCATAGCACCTATCACCTTCTAACATATTATATAATTTACTTATTTGTTGTTTAGTGTGTCTTTCCTTGCTAGAGTGAAAGCTTCACATGGCAGAGATCTGATGGATCCCAAGTACGTGCGACATTGCTTAGATTTCATCTGATAACTGGATTCAAGTGTAGACTAGTATGTGTCAGACAAGAGAGAAAAAAAATAAATAAATTTTATGAATGAAAAATCAGAAAAATCTGTTCATCAGCTTAATCATTTATTTTAACAGGAGTGGCCGCCATTATTAACTTTTGGCGGCTACACAGCTGAGTCTACCTGGAAAGATCAGACACAGCCTTATTTCATCGTATTTGCCTATCTGCTTCCCCATCGCCTTTCATTTAATCAGGAAGATTGGGAAGATGCAATTTGACTTACTAATTAAATGACTATGTTCTTGAAATTGTCCCAGACAAACTCTTTGGGCCCATGGTAACCCTGATAAGGACTCATTTTTAAGTTCTAGAGAAAGAGCTAGAAGTAGGTTTTGTTTTCTCTAAATGAGGAGACCTCTGCACAGAGACATAGGACCAGAATAGATGGCTAAGGTACATGTAAGACTTCATGCTGGCTCCCTTCCGCCTGAGACTCAATGGGGCAAAAGGGGAGGATTCTTGGCCAAGGAGGAGAAATGGGAGTTCGTTGTCACCCGCTTCTGGCAAAAAGTAGGGAGCTATTATAATAGCCTAGGGATCCTCAAAGTTAACTCACTAAATCCTTTTTAAACCTCAAACCTAAAGCTGCTCACTCACACTGTATTATTTCAAACACATACCAGCTAGCTTCACTCTCAGGGATATGTGTTTCAGCAACTTAAGGGGAATATTCTAGAGGGCAAAGAAAGAAGATCTCACAAAGAGGCCATTGCTTGGATGATGGCTTAGGTCTTAGGGAGGATTGTTCCTGGGCCTCCAGGCCCAGATTGTGGCTTTACAGCCCCACCCAAGCTCTTCTCTGGGCTCTCTTGAAGAATTATGCAGATCTGCACAAATCGTTGTGTGATCTTGGGCGAGTCATTTAAATTCATTGTGACTTAAGGGTGTGCCTAGACCACCTTCAAGGACATTTTTAGCTTTAAAAGACTTATTCTAAGCTCTCTGGATGGGTGTGCCTGGTACCATCCTGGCTCAGGGAGATTGTTCTGCTGTGATTAACAGCATCTCTTTTCTCTCTTTAATACTGGGTTGTATTAAATCTTAACCTTGACACTATTCACATTTTAGACCAAATAATACTTTGTCGTAAGAGATTGTTCTATGGATTATAGGATATTTTGCAGCATCCTTGGCCTCTATGCACAAGATCCCATAACCACACACTCTTCCCCGTGAGTTGTGACAGTTAAAACTGTCTCCAAACATTGCCAATGTCCTCTGGGAGACTAAATCACCCCCTATTGAGAACCACTGGTTTAAAATGTTCTGATTTAGACAATAAACTACTCAGTCTATTTCTAGAGCATCTTTGGATGCTCTAGACTTTAGTCATGTCAGGACCCTGGTACATGCTCTGCCAGCAAATAGTGCCTCTTCCTTCAATCACAGTATACCTTTGGCAAGAGACTATAAACTCCAGGAGGGCAAGAATTTGGTCTGACACATAGAAGGACTTCACTGCATGTTTGTTGAATGACTGAGTAATAAATAAGTTACAGAGATAAGCTACCTAGAAAGTTGTAGCACAGGTCTTCTGCTTCCCCAGTCAGAAGTTACCTACCCTACTCTCCTGAAGCTATGTCACAGAATGATTACCTGCATGGTCTCTCTACTCAAGCAGACCTGGACTCAAATCTTAACTTTCCTGTGAACTTGGAAGGTAATCTTGGGCAAGTTACTTTTCTTCTCTAGGCCTTAGTTTTATTGTCTATAAAATGGGGCAAGCAGTAGCACCCACTTCATAGGGCAAAAGGCTCATGAGTGCTTAACAGACCTACTAGCATATGGTTAGGGCTTGATGAATGTTAACTATTATTTATTTGTGATCATTACCTTCTGTCCAGAATATGAGCTAGTGGTCCACTATTCAGGGAAGAAGCTCGATGCTATTCAGGTCAATGGAAGTGGCAGGAAAATACAAATAAGAAACATCCACAGAGAATAAAATTTCCATTAATTATAGTCTCCTAGACCAGGAACAGAAGAGACCTTAAAAGCTGTTCCATCCAACCCCTTACACTCAGCTTCTTAATTCTGGCAGAAAGGCATCAAGTGGTAGCTTTTAAATGTCTGGGCCCACCACCAACATCTTATGAAAATTCAGATTTCTGGGCCCTACTCTGCAGAAATGTAAAAGCCTTAGGTTTGGAGAATGGCTCAGAATGAGCATTTTAATTGGTTCCATAGGAGTGTTTTTGGCCTCAGTTAAAGAAGCATCAGCTGATTGGTTAAAATCATGGGTTCTGGAACTACTCAGGTCAGGGACCTATTATCCAGGGGACCTGGGGCGATTAATGTAACCTCTCTGAGCCTAGTTTACTTGTATATAAACTGGGGAAATTAATAACACCTCTTTCCTAGGGTTGTTGACGGGATTACATAATAGTAAGCAGATAGAGCACTTAGGCTTGCCCCTCGCCTGTTGGGTATGGCTGCATATTAAATATCATTACTCCTGAGTCACACACGTAGATACCTACTTTTTCTAGACCATCTCTGTGAAGGGCAGCCCACTGCCTCCTAAAGCAGCCTTTTTCATGTCTGGATTTCTCTGCCTGAGAAGGCTCCTTATATTGAGTTGAAATTTGCTTCCCTCTTCTTTATACCCAGAAGTTCAAGCTCTGTTTTCAGAATCCAAGTTGAACAAGCACCTTCTTTCACATGCCAGAACTTCAAATATTTGAAGGTGAAGGTCCAGACCCTGAGAAGATGCTTCTCAAATCATACAGATATAGAGTGCTCAGGACTTGTCTTGAAGGAGACAAAGCAAGTTCATTTTCAGTGACCTTTGCAATTTCTGCCTCTCCAGGTCCCCAGCCCCTGACCTCATTTGTCAATAAGTTTCAGATTCCAAAGAAACGCCAATGTGACATAGATGAGTACCTGAGACAAAGTTGAAGATTGCTGGTTGTCTGAATTCCCTAAACATGTGGACACTTGTTATAACTTGACCCTTTGCTGGTTAGCCTTGCAGATGGGCTTCTCTGTAAAGATGTCTTTTTCTATTGATTGGATGAGTCAGGGGAGCAGAAATAATAAAAGCTTCAGTACCCCCAATCCTCACTGTAAACCCTCTAGCCCAAACCACCATCACATCTTACCCAGCTGACCATATAACCTCTTCCCTGTTTTCCTACTTCCTTTCTTGCCATCTTTCAGTGTTAATATGCCTTTGATTTTCTGTATTCTTATGTCTTGACATCTTGGGGACTTGCTGTCCTTGGAGACACCGTTCTTCTCGAGGTTAACAAGTAAATTAATTGCCTGCTAGTGTACCTTTCATATACAAACTAACCAACAGAGAGCCACTATCCATTCACCTGCCTGGACCACCTAGGTCCAAGTACCTGGCAACTAGAGATAGCCCCTATGCCCCAGAGCTTGTCGAAATTATTTAAACTAGTTAATCCTCAACTCGTGTAACCACAGTAAGGACTCTTGTCCGCATTTTCCCCTCACTCTCTCTGCCTCCTGACTGACCCTGGTGCTTCCTCGTATAGCCCCCAAGGTGTGGCAAGCCCCCTCCTCTCAGGATCTCTGAGCATAACAGAATATATTTTTTCAATGATATCTGTCACCTGATCTTTTAGCCTTGCCACACCTAAATAATTATAAAATCTATACTTTAAAACACTTTCTACAATCTGTTCTTCTTTTTGTAGAAAAATGTGCCTGAGTGTCTCAAAACTCAACTCTGATCATCTTCCACCCTCTCACCCTACTTGAAACCTTTCAATGGCATCCCACTGGTCTCAGGATAACAAGAAATATCCTGTGGTCTCCATAGCTCTGCATGATCTAGTCTGTCTCTCCTTGGCCCTACCTCTGGGCCTTTGCACTAGCTCTTCTCTATTCTCTTCCCATCTGTGTGTTACTCTACTTTGTCCTCTTGACCTCAGCCTCCTCGGGAGGTCTTTCCTGATTGCTCTTCCCTGAAATTGTTCTTTACCGCGGCACCTTTTTGTTTCCTTCTCAAAATCCATCCACTTACAAATGTATAAAGATTTCTTTGTTTACTTGTAATATTAACCATCTCTCCAATTAGAGTATCCACTTCATGAGGGAAGAGACCACATTGATTTTGTCTCCCTTTGTATCCCAGAACTTTGCATGCAGTCAGCATTCAATAAACAGTTATTGAAATACTGAATGATTGGCTCTGCATGACCCTCTTTCTCTGTTGACTCCTTTAATCTCCATGGCAACCCTGTGAGAAAAGAATTACCATTTTCACTCTACCAGGGAGGAAGCTGAGACTCAGAGAGGTAAAGTAACCTACCCAGGGTCACACAGCTACTGAATGGTGTGGGCACAGGGTTCAAACCCAGATCAGTTTGTGTGCCAGAGTTGGGCCTGCCCTACGGCAGACTGCTTCTGTTTAAGACTCTAACATTCACTCTTAGATAATCACAATTAAGTTTAAGCTTCCTCTTCAGTCTGATAGATTCATGAACTCAGGGGATAAATGTCCAGAAGCACAGATGAAAAGAGAAGAAAACTTCCTTATCTAAAATACCCTAATCGAATCTCAGACCCTATCTTAAGGTACGAGGTGAATTAAATGATGGTACAAACAAGATCTTTAAGTTGACAGCTATTTCCTCAAGCTCTTTTTTAAAATAGCAAAATTATGTAAAATAAATGTTCCCTGCTATTTTAGTGAATTATATGCTATCTATACACCACAAATGCCAAGAAATTGTGAGCCAGCCTGTTTTGAAGCCCTCATATATTTAACATATGCCACTGCTATTTTCTTTTTCTTTCATTTTTTTTCCCTTGGGAAATCTTGGCTTGTGTAGTTGATAAATACTTTTAGGAACCCAACTGATTCAAAATGTAGCCTGGCTTTCTGAGTCTAATTTAATGTCAAAGGTTTCTCCTTCATTTCTTAAAACAAGCGTTCATAAAATAAAGGTGCCCTAGTGGTTTGCCAGGGAGGGAAGGTGAACAGATCCTGGTTTGAAACTGCAGGGAGCTAAGGCACTTTCTCAAAGTCATATTTCACAAAGGTCAGTGTACTCCATACTCAAGGCAGAAAGGTGACTTGAGTGAGCAGGTAGGAGGGAAGCTAATATTTACTCAATGCCCACAATTTCCAATTCGTCAAGCCCAGTTAATCTTCAAGATGGTCCAGCAACCCCGTCATTGTCCCTATTTCACAGATGAAGGCATCTGTCACACGCTTAGCAGATGCTACCTGCCTGCTCAAGAGCTTTGTAAATATTCGCTATTGTTATGTGTATTTGTTAGGTAGTTAGGCAGACCTGAGCGACAAGAGCAAAGGCCTAGCTCTGTAACCATAGAAACCTCCCTTGCAGTCCTTCCTTAAGGACCTCCCAGAAACACCACCCCCTTTTGTGTTATAAATTAACCCAAATCCTAGAGCACAAAGCCCATAAAAGCTGCTGGCTAATCCAGCCACAAAATGCAAGCACAGAATGTACTACACTAACTTGCCCACAACCTCAGTTTCATTATACCATCATTATAATGCCATTCGTATGTCCAGAAGTTCATGAATCTAATTATAACAGACAGAATTCTGGGTAAGCACATGCGCAGTAGGCAAAGTGTTATATAGCAGCCAACTGTCAGTCAAGGTAACCTCACATCTGGATCATCTAGGACTTCCCATCACAGCCCAAATATACACAGACCTTGCCACTTCGGCCTTGTTACAGCCCTCTTCACTGAAAACCCACTCCACCCTTGGAGCATACTCTGTCTTTTTTATCTTTCACCTTCCAAATTCCATAGGGCCGTGGTATCCCTTAGCGTACCCCATCTCCTTTTAAAATATACTTTCAATAAATCTTACTTCTGAATCTCGCTGACCTGTAATTCTTTGCTGCGTCAGTGGGGAAGAACTAGGGACATCACCACCACTCTGCCCCCATGCCCCAGGGCAGCACCAGATTTCACATCACCCCAGTGGTAACATATTTATTAAAGTATAAATGCCCAGGTCGAAAATTGCTAACATCACAGAAGGGTCCAAAATAAAAATAAAATAAAAAGAATGCCCTCCCTCAAAACTCCTTGTTTCCATCCAGTGTTCCTCCCCAGAAGCAACCAGTCTTTAGCTCTTACGTATCCTTCCAGACCGTCTAGTACTGTAGAAACATAAATACTCTACAGCAGTGCTTCTTGGACTTTAATGTACACACAAATTTCCTGGGGACCTGGTTGAAATGATTCAATAGATCTGGGTTAGGCCTGAGACTGCAGTTCTGATAAGCCCCTAGGGGATGCTGGGCCCCTTGTTGACCACACTTAAGTCTTAGGAGTAAGGACCTAAGTTATGGGATCATGTTCCAGTATATTTAATAATGAGCCCAACAATCTTTTCCTGTGGACCCTTAAAGATCAACGTGTGTAGTGTGTGTGTGTGTGTGTGTGTGTGTGTGTTTTGTGTGTATCTGTGTGTTTATTGTGGTAAAATATGCACAATATAAAATTTACCATTTTGAGTGTACAGTTAGTGACATTAAGTGCATTCATAACATTGTGCAATGATCACCACCATCTATCTCCCAAATTTTTTCATCTACCCCAGCTGAAACTCTGTACCATTAAGCACTAACTCCCTATTCCTCACTCCCCTCAGCCCCTACTTTCTCTCTCTGTGAATTTGACTATTCTTGGTACCCCTATATAGGTGGGCAATATTTGTCCTTTCGTGTTAGGCTTATTTCACTCAGCATAATGTCTTCAAAGTTCATCCATATTGTAGCACAGAATTCCTTCCTTCTTAAGGCAAAATAATATTCCATTTTATGTATAGACCATACTTTGTTTATCCATTCATTCATTGATGGACACTTGGATTGTTTCCATCTTTGGCTATTGTGATACAGATTGCAATTTTAAAAAACATTTTCTTTAGTGGATGTGTCATAATCTACTTAATTACTCACTCCTGATGATTGTTTCCAATTTCGTTAGTACAACATTTCATTAATAATTATTACATGCAAAGCTGCAAATGGCATGCTAGCACCAGAGGAGAATATAGCAGGGTGGCTGGGGGTGGGGACTCTGAAGTCAGGTGGCTTTGCCAAAGTCTGGCTTAGACAACCACTGTGTGACCTTGGACAAGCTCCCAGTCTCTCTGTGCTTCAGTGTCCTTATCTGGAACATGGGGGTAGTGAAAGTGAAGGTTAAATAAGGTAGTCGCTAGAAAGCACAAACACTATACTTAACACATGGCAAACTAACAATCTATATCATCGCCTACTGTATCTATCTCTAAAGTGAATTACCAGCCTGACAATTCTAGGTGGGAGCACAGAGATTTAAAATTTTGAGAGATATCACAGCTTACCTTCCAAAAAAATTGCAGTGGTTGCTATTAGTCACAGAAAGAAGTACGGCGCCCTGGACAATCCTGGAGGAAAGGATATGATAAAAGCAGTATTCAAAGAAGATTATCAAGCCACATGGCCATTCTGCAATGTTACTCTCAAAGTTAAGGGTGATCCATCAACCTTCCCTTCATCCCTGAAAATAAAGTGATAATGCACATAAATGATCGTGACCTTCCTTTGCCTAATCTCTGTTTTTATCTTCTGTGAATACCTTTGGAGACAGTTTATGTTTTTTATTTTGGGGTTGACTGTTGGGGACAAAGAGTCCCTTCCCAGACCTATTTCACACCACCCCTTAACTCAGTGGACCGCAGAGTTGAAATGTCCTGTCTACAGGGGCCGCACTGCCCAAATCTAGCCATACTGTTCTCTTAGAGGAAGGTGGGCCCCAAATGGCCAGGTACTCTACTTTTTAAGAGAGATCAGAAATATTGCTTTTTATGTCAATTCTCCCATTTAAAAAGTTTGTTATCTGCTTGAAAAAATACCATGCAAGCAAATTTTGTGGGCGTAATGTAACTTTTAGGTGACCAAAGTATTTCTTTTCTGAAGAGATTAGTCTAAATTCTGACACATACGTGCTTCCAAACAATATTCAAGTCTAGAATGAAGGTATCCTCATTCCCATGTGAATCTGGTCCCCCTGGAGTTGTGTGGTGCCCAACCTGTACACCTGTATGTGGCAGCTCTGACGTACAGCTCTTGAAATGAGAGTCATGTGTCAGGGCTGCTACATACAGTGCACCTCAATAGAAATGCCAGCCTTCTACTCATTCAACAATCTTGACCATGAAAAGAAAGTTTTTCACCTGTCTTGGGCACAAGAGCTGTGCAGAAAAGCTGTTGAGGGAGAGTTCTAGCCTTCATGACCAGATTTCCTCTGTCCTCTAGGGTGGTGAAATTTCGTCGTACGGGCGAGAGTGCAAGGTCAGAGGACGACGCAGCTTCGGGAGAGCATGAGGTCCAGATTGAAGGGGTCCGCGCAGGCTTAGAGGCCGTCGAGCTAGACGATGGGGCAGCTGTGCCCAAGGAGTTTGCCAATCCCACTGACGGTGAGGGGGCTCTGGAATTCGGCATCAGCCCCAGGCCACAGTCAGGGGCTCTGAGATGCCAGGGTTGTCTCCCCAGGTGGCACTTTCAGAGGGATCTAGTGAAGGGGTAGGTAGGAGGGCCCAGAGGGCCCGGGGTGACACTGGAAGTGTGAGCTGGACCTACATGGCTTACTTCAGCAGACAAAGTTACATCACAATCCCTGCCAGTGAGCATCATTGTGTAACACTTGGCTGAGGACAGCAGCAATGACGATGATGATGATGATGATGATGATGATGATGATGATGATGATGATAACGGTGATGATGGTGATGCTGCTGCTGATGGTGGTGGTGGTGGTGATTATGACAGTGTAATGATGATGTGGCGATGATGATGGTGGTGGTGACAGTAATGGTGATGACAATGATAGTGATGATGATGGTGGTGATGATGGTGGTGGCAGTGGTGGTGATGATAATGGTGGTGGTGGCGATGACGATGGTGATGATGACAATAGTGATGGGAATAGCTGACATTGGCTGAAGACTTACTCTGTGCCAGGCACTGTTCTAAGCACTTTACACATATTACCCATTTAATCTTCATAGCATTTTTAACTGGGACCGTTAACGATCATCTTCACTCTTTTGCAGAAGAGGAAACTGAAGCACAGAAAGGTTAAGTATCTTGCCCAGAGTCACACAGCCAAGCTAGATTAATACCTAGGTCATCTGACCTCAGAGTCCACATTCTCATTCATGACCTTGCACTGCCTGTGAGCTGAGCTAGTCAAACAAGAGACCTCGGGTAGTGCTGTTGGGACCCAGTCTCATCACATGGTGCTGATGAGTGAAAACTTTCCATGCATTCTTGAGAATTCCCAGATTCCCAACACAAAAGAGAATTAATGACCTGAACCCAAGGCCTGTTGTTGACAATGACTGGGGAGAGGGGAGGCAGCAGTTAGGAGTGGTGGCTCTACTGTTAGGCTGGTCTGGGCACAACTCCCAGAATGACAGTGTGTCAGCTGTGTGACACTGGGAAAGTCCATTTCCTCCTCTGTAAACGGGGCTATGAGTGGGCCTGAACTAATAATTGTGATACGGACTTAATGAGATATTGTACATCAAGCTTTAGTGCAGTGCCTGGCACACGGTAAGCACTGAATTGGGCACCATTATATCATTACTGTTCATATTATTGATGATGTTATAAGGCTCACTCTGCTTTCTCCTCAATATTTTTGCTGGGCGAAACCAGAACCTGCCGATGTGATAAATGCCAACCCACACTTCTGGAGAAAATTATGATTGATGTAAAAGGTCCATGATTAAAATTCCAAAGATGACAATTTCCAGCAGGGGCTTATCCTCAGAAGCAGCCTACAAAATCCCACAGCATGCTCCTTTATTGTTTTTTATTTTTAAATTAACTTTTTATTTTGGAATCATTTTAGATTTACAGAGAAGTTGCAAAGATACCACCGAGAGTTCCCATACACCTTTCATGCTGCTTCCCCTCATGTAATTTTCTTATCTAAACAAGGTTTGTCGCAACTAAGAAATATTTTATACTAAACCCCATACTTTAGTCAAATCTCACCAGTTTTTGCAGCCGTGCTATTGCAGCACAGAATCCAGCATACCACATTACATTTAGTCTTTTAGTCTTTTTCAAAAACACTTATTAGCTTATAAATTATATCCTTTTTTTCTGAGCATACAAATAACATATGTTTATTTGGAATGCATTCAGACATGACAGAACTGTTCAGAGGAAAGCAAGTGCTGTCCTCAGAGATGACCTTGTTAACAGATTTTAAACATTCGATCTTCCTTCCCCTGTGTGGTACACACACATATGTGGAAATCCATTTTTACGAAATATTTCTTTCTGACTACGGAATAAGTTGTAAAAGTTAAAGTCTCATATGATTTCTCCCTCTTTCCCTCCAAAGATAACAAAATAAAACTAATGTAAAGTTTTGTATATATTCTATATAGTCATATATACATATACTTATATGCACTCATGCATACATCTCCAAGAAGAGAACCATACTAAATGTTTTGTCATCCATCTCGCTTTGTTTTTAAAAATGAATTAACAATATATTGTGTGCATGTTTCTCTATGGCACATTCTTTTTTATCAGTTGAGCCATCTTTCATAATGTGGCTACATAACAATTTATAATTATTATATATGCAATCATTTACTTAACCAACCTTCTGTTGATTGACATTCTGGATTTTTCAGTTTTCCCTCTTAAAACAATGTCGCAGTAGATTTCAGAACAAGGTATCTTTTCACACTTGCTGGTGTATTTTTCTAAGATACATTCTAGAAGCAGCATGTGCTGCCTTTAAGGAGCTTGGCTGGGGACCCTCCAGACACCCCCACATTAGGACAACTGCAAGATGCACTGATCTTCCCTCCCTTCCCCTTTCTCTTTCCCAGATACTTTCATGGTGGAAGATGCGGTGGAAGCCATTGGGTTTGGAAAATTTCAATGGAAGCTGTCTGTTCTCACAGGCTTGGCCTGGGCAAGTATTTCTGGGGGTACTGACGTCACATTCAGTCTCCAAGAAACCTTTATGCTACACAACGGGGTTTCCATGATCTACAAGGAAGGACGCAGTTCTCTCCACATAGAGCCTTTGCTTGAATCCACAAAGTTTTTGCCGAGTGACTTACCCTGGTGATAATGAAGATCTGTGCTTGGGAGAAGTTGGGTGTGTTGGAGATTGCCCTCATGGAAGAGTTGAAAATTCTAGCTAATTAAATGGTTCTCAGTCTTTTGGGGCTCAGGGCTACTTTGAAATTATGATGTCATCTGTGGAGCTCATCCTGGAAAAATATGCACAGATAAAAATTAGCCCTCTGCTTCAAGAGGCTCATGATCCCTTATTAGAAATCCCTCATCTACCCATAGCGAATAACTCATCTAGAACTTTAATACAACTGAAATTGATTTTTGTGAATGGTGTCCGATGATGACCTAACTAAATATTTTTCCAAATGGATCTTCGATTTCCCCACATCATTTTCCTCAATAATTTAAAGGCCACTTATATCTTTCATCACATTTCTGTGGCCACAGGGATCTGCTTCTAGATTCTCATTTCTGTCCCATCATAGTGTACATCTAGCGCCATAAAGGATGTTTAATTACTGGGGCTTCTTAGTATGTTTTAATACATTAAAAAAGTTGTACTTGTTAAATATGCTGATAATTCTACATGAACAATGACTTCTAAAGCAAAACAAACCAGTCTCTTACTGAGCTAAAGAGAAAAGATAATTGCTGCTCTACCTCTATAAAAATGTTTTTCTCAGATTTTCAAAATATGACGTTTTCCTACTTCATTCGAGGAGTGCCCTGTTTTTTTAAACATGGAAACACAGACACAGACACACACACAAGAATGTTTAATGTCTAATTGTCAGTTTCCACATGACACCTCATTGTTTTACTACTAGTATGTTGACGTGTGGTAGGGCACTCGGCAGGCAGTAGAAAAGGGGTTTTGTACATGCTTTCTCTGAGGTCACAGACTTGGCGAGGGGTCAGCATCCTGGCCTCATGATGTTTGCTTCCTCCCTGCAGATGGCCGATGCCATGGAAATGATGATCCTGAGCATCCTTGCGCCACAGCTGCACTGTGAGTGGCGGCTCCCCAGCTGGCAGGTTGCGTTGCTGACCTCGGTAGGCAGCCAGCAGCTCTCTCCCATTGTGTACAATTCTGGTCCGCTGGGGTGGTCTGTGGGGTATCCCCCTCCTCCTGCTGCTGCCAAAGGCTCAGCAGAAAAGAAGTAACCATGCATAGAAATACCATGACCTCAGCTCCCTCTACTTCTCTCCTTACTTCACATATCCTGGCTGGTTGGCAGCCAACTCTATTGCATGCTGGGGTTCAACTACCTGGAAGCCCTACACATCCTGCTCAATTGCTGGAAAGTTGGAACCCACCTGGGCACATCACTTAAACCTTATAAGCCTTACTCTTCCAAAAAGGAGATGCCAATACTGCCCGTGCAAGGATGATTTGAGGACTGGAAACGACAGTGCCTGACACATAGTAGATGATCAATAAACAGTAGGGAGCTACTGCTCCTTAGAATTAAGGCTTGATAAAGAGTGAGGCAGAACCCTCAATTTTTGTTAGGGGGAGTTCAGCAGTAACCTTCTAAAAGGGAGGGACTGCCAGGCTGGATAAGAGGATAATAATAACCATCTTTACAAAAGCTAATATTTATTGAGCATTTACTGTGCAAATGGCTTTGTAGACATTGTATATAACATATGCATAATGTACATTGTGCTCTTTAATCCTCACAACCCTATGAGGCAGGTACTATTATTAGCTGAGGAAAGTGAAGCATGGAGTTGTTAAATCACTCAGGAAAAGCCACACGGCTTAACTAGTGGCAGAGTAATTGCTAACTAGGAATGCTTCCCAGAGTGCTGTTTTTCTACGGACGACTGGTTGCCTTCAGCAACCAGGACTAGTCTGATACTAGCAATAAGGTCATGAAGCTCAGTGGGAGGAACATCATAAGTACATATACCTGCATACATGTGGCTTACTCACCTGCTAGATGTGTGACCTTGAGTGACATACTTTTTGGCTCTATTTCATCATCTGCAAAGTGGGAGTGATAACACCCGGTTTTCTGCAGATGGGCAACAAAATCCCTACAGTGCTTAGCACATAATGGGGGCGTGTAAATGATTTCTTTCTCATATTCCTCATTTTCACTGATACCTAGTAAAGAATAATCACAATTCTGTGTTTTTGCAATGCAGGGTCTTTTTGGTCTTTTGTCATTAGTTCATAACAACCACCGTTTATTGAGCACTTATCTTATGCCAGGCTCTGTGCATTACTTCTTTAACCCTCTCCACCCTATGAAAGAGGTGCTATTATTATATTACTCCCATTTCTGCAGGCAAAGAAACTAAGGCTCAGAGAGGGGTGATGACTGCCCAAGCTCAAATAACCCATAAGAGGCAGAGGCCAAATTGAAATCCAGGCCTGGCGGACTCAGAGTCCCTGCTGCCAGCCCTTGCCCTGGACTACTGGTATAAAGTTCGGACTCATGGGCTGTGAAGTTCTATGGCTAAGTTTTCTGTGGAAAAGTTAGAGCACTGCAGGAATTGCTTTCACTGCACAATGTACGTGAGGGTAAGATGGACCTGTCATTGCTGCCACAGGAAATACTATGTGAGATTACTGTAATTACTGTAATAGAACTACTGCTCTGCTATGCCTAAATTTCTCCCTTGGGGATGGGAGAATGGGGAAAATTTGCGTTTGGGAGGATGCTCAAGGATATCACTTAGCACATGACTAAGGCAACACTTCACCCCAAGACAGTAATCTTCAAACATTTTTGTTCTTGCTAATCTAAAAAAGAAGTGTGTAAGAACTATGCAGCCCCCAGGACTATCACAAGTTTTTAAATTGAGATTAAAATTTTAAAAAGTATAGGTTGCAGATTATATAATCTCTGGTATATTGAAATATTAAAAATTTAAATAAAATTATCATATCATTTTTTAAAATGTTTCCAACAGAATTGAAATGTTTACCTGATAGCCACCATTATCCGTTTAAAAATAACATGAATAAGCTCTTCGAAAGAATTTGGAAGTTTTGCATTGTCTCGTTTTCTTCTTAAACTGGTATTTCCATTCCTTTTCTTCATATAACTTTATCCTAATGTAATGTTTTGCTATGCTTGAAAGTATTTCATTTGTCACACTATCATAATTTTTTGTGACAAAGTATATAAATTCTAAATTATTATTTTTAATTTTCTGAGATCATAAAGCTATAGTATTAAATTTTTTCTCCAGCATTGAGTTATCATAATTCTTAGTAACACACAATAGATCAAAACAGTAAGAGATAATTAATTTTGATATATAATTATTAAACATAAGTAAATTTTTATTTGGAATATACCCTTAATGAGTAGTATGGAGTGTTTCTCAATTACATCACATATTCTTGGTTGAATACTTATTGCTAAATTGAGACAGGCCTCAGCAGCAATTCTATTCCTATTTTTCACTTTTACTGAATGGATGTGACTACGAAGAGCATTGTTCACTCAAAAAAAAGTTTAGGAGGAACTGAAGTTTGTAATCACTCAATAAAGTAATGCCACTTGATTTTTTTTCAACAACTTCTAATTTATACGCCAAAGAGCCCACAACAGTCACTTATGAAACATTATTTTTAGTGATCAAATTTGCTGACTGCTCAATTTGGCTTTCCTTCATTTTGGTTAAAAAATAGAAAAGAATTGGAATCTGGATGAGTTGCAAAGGAATTTTTAACAGTGTCATTGCTGTCTGTTTTGAGGCATTCTGGAGGGTTTAACTTCAAAGCAATGCTATGTGAGGTGCCTGGTGAGACTGGGGGAGGGGCAGTTGAGAAAGGAAGAGTGGAACAATGACAGGTGAGCACTCTAACCTGTTTCCAGGAAAGAGTATGGAAGTTGAGGACCTGGAAATTAATTCCTTTAAAATTAGCCATGTTGGGTTTTCCCATGGCATTTATCTGTGGAGCCCTTAGGACTTGCCTGGAAGAATCCTTTTGGGGTCAGACTGCACTAGGCAGTGCCTTAACCGTTCTGGGACTCAGTTGCTTTATCTGCAGTTGGGAATAAAATAGTGCCTGTCATTGTAGGGATGCTGTGAGCATTAGGTAAGCCATGGGGACAGAGCATTCAGCGTGGTGTTGGCACTTGGTGAGGACCCAGGAAAGGCTGGAGCAGTGGTGAAAGCTCTAGTGATCCTGCCTGGATTTAAGACCTGCTCTATTCTCTCTTCTTGGAGATTCTGAGCAGGTTTCTTAATCCTTTTGAGCCTCAGGCTTCCCATCTATAAAATGGGTATGATTCAAACCTCATCCACTCTGTTCAAGGATTAACAATGTAACAATGACTTTGCCTGGCACAGAGTGAGTGCTCCATGAATGCTTTCACTTGCTAATAGCTTACAGCTCCCACCCCAACCTCCTGTTTCTTTTTTATACTCTCCAAACCCTACCTTGCAACCTGTGATATTTTCTTAGCAATAGGGCAAGACATTTCTTTGGTATGGAGAGAAATCAATAAAATGCTAGCTCTGCAGCCACACTGCCTGATTCCAGCCTCGGCTGTACCACTTACAGATGTGCAGCTTTACAGATGTGTGACCCCAGCCAAGTGTCCTCCCCTCTCTGAGTCTCATTTTCTTCATCTGTAAAATGGGGAGAATAGACCCCCATAGGATTGGTGTGAGGTTTAAAGAGTAACATGTAGCACACAGAATAGCATTTGCACCTTGCAATTACTGTGATGTTACAAGTTCAGTTTATTGTTCTCTTTCTCTGCGACTCTCCTTTACACTGTCTAACAGAAACTGTCTTTCCACCCACAGGTGGTCTTTGTTGGCATGATGTCCAGCTCCACCCTCTGGGGAAACATCTCAGACCAGTACGGCAGGAAAACAGTAAGGCGACCTCTTCTAAACACATGTCCCCTGGGTTATCTCCATGATGGTGGTAACGAGTAGCAAAATGTGTGATTCTTAGGCACTTGGGAGGCCTCTTTAGGAGCTAGGTTGTTGTGCAGTGAGAAGACTTCTCTGAGGCTGCTGTAGATTCGTGAAATCACACATTCCCAGTGGGGCCCAACCATGTGCATTTCACAGTGCAGAAGATGCCGTTGGTCCCCACCTGACTCCCTTGGCACTCACCATTTACACAAGGGTAGGGGCAGACAAAGGTTGGTAGAGAACGACACCAGCTTTCTTGCCGTAAAATGGATCATCTCTCAATCCTAGCAGGAATGAGCTCTGGCGCCGCCAGGAGAACCTGTTCATTAAATCACCCCGAATTTTCCGCTGTCCCCACCCCTTCCAGGTTACCACCTAAATAAACTATTTGCACTAGAATCCTTGTTTTAGGGTCTGCTTTTGGGGAAGCCCAGCCTAAGAGATGACATGAGATGGATTTGTAAACACGAGGGGAATTCACTGGTCTTGAATTGCATTGAGCTCTTGTTCTATTTGTTACACCACGGCTTTGATGGCCCCCTTTGTGTGTTATGCTGCTCTTGTTTTGCTGGCCTGCCTTTGGACTCCTTGATTCTTTCAGCATGTGAAACTACAGTCCGACAAATTATGAACTTGGGCCTTAGTGGAGAAAAAATCTTTATAGATCCAGATAAGATTTACTTAGTTATGTGACCTGCTCAGGAAAAAACGCCACTCCAGTCGTGTGCATTCCGAGCTATTGCGTTCCTTGACTGTTTTATTCTTCTCTTTTTGGACTCTCCTCATCAGCCTGCAGTTTCTCCAGAGGCAGGGGGGTGTAGTGGCTACAAACTTGGGCTCTGAAGTCATGTGGACCTGGATTCAAGCCTGACTCTGCCACTCCTGGCTGTGTGACCTTGGGCAATTGAATTGGCCTCTCTGAACATCAATTTCCTCACATGTGTAAAGAAGAAATAACAGAATCTACACTGGAGAGTTATTTGAGGTCACGAGTGTGAATCATTGTGCACAAGGCCTAACCACAGGACATATGTGAGCCAGTCTGGCAACAATATCATTTCTAACAAGTTCTCAGGTATCGCTGATGCTGTGAGTCCGGGGACTACGCTTTGACAATTAGTGGCTCAGACTAATAAAAATCTACTCCTAGAACTAGGAATGGGGTAGATATCTAAACCCACTTAGAATTCTGTTAAGATGGAAGAAGGGATATATGGATGCTGGGTGGTTAACAGGCAGGCCTGCTACAACTGGTATGCCACAGACTGAAAATAAAACGAGGTCCTGCATGGCAGGCTCAGTACCAAGCATGATACGTGCATTAGCCAACCCCCACAACAAGCAATGAGGAAGGTTCTGTTTTCACTCTGATTTTACAGAAGAGGAAACTGAGGCACAGGGAGTGAGCAACTTGCCCAAGGTCACACATTTTATATATCGCAGAGCCAATCTCACTCTTTCTCATTCTAGACCCTTGTCTTAACTATGATGCTAGTGGCTTGAATCTGTAGGTGCTCGATAAATAAAACGTGTTGACTCAGTGAGTAAATGAAAGTTTGAACAGTGCTGCACAGGAAGTAGACTCCAGCTACAGCTCCTCCTACTGGAACTGGACAGTAAACACGTGGGCTAGCAGACACCTGGGAGATACTGACAAATAAAACCTCTGAGAAGTGGCTTCTGGCTGGGCCAGAAGGGGAAGGGCTGGAAAACTAACTGCAACCATTGTAGCCAAGAGAATCTCGGTTGGATTACTCTGGCCTTCAGGTGGTAGTTTTCTAGACTCTGCCCCAATTTACTCTCCTACCCACTTCCTGTTTCTGGAGGGTGTGAGTCACTGCTATAGTGATTTTCTGGCTGGAAGAAAGACCAGAGTGAGAGCTAGAAAGAGGAAGGAAAGGAGGGAGGGAGGAAAGAAGGAAGGAAGGAAAGAAGGAAGAAAGGAAAGAAGAAAGAAGAAAGGGAAAAGAAAAATTTCTTAAAATAAAATCGAGTCTTTTCTATGGTGGAGCTGAGCACCAGTTAAATAGACTGTAAACCTGTGGCTGTCTGAGGCTGGACCTAACATAAATCTTCAGGTCTATAAAATAATGGAAGGAAAATGTTCTTTTAACGTCTTAATGTGGCTTCTTTCTAAGCAGACTGGGCATGGAGGTGGACGGCTCATTCCTCTGTCTCTGGCTAAAAACATTTTTTATTTACTTGTTCTTGAGGCAAACGTGCACACACACACACACACACACGTACACACACACATGCGCACGCGCACACACACACACACACGCAAATGCAGGAACTTGTAATGAGGAATTTTACTGTGTCCCAAATTCTGTTATCTAATTGCTGAATACTGAAGCCATGAGGAATCTAGGGATTAAGGAGAAAAAAATCCCTTAATTTGGGGCCTAAATCTGCCACTGGGTGACTAAAGTAAGTCACTACTCCATCTTGGACCTTGGTTTCCTTATTTATATTAAAGGAGGTTGGATTAGATAGTAGTTGATATTAATAATTACCATTTATTGAATTCACTAAACTAAAGGGCAAACGGGTTTTTGTCTCTTGGGTCTGTTCTAATCCTTCAGTAGAGGATGTCAGGAACATGGATTCAAGGAGTCAGAAGACTTTACTGATCAATCTTCCTTATTTACCCGAAAACTCCTGACTTCCCTTGGAAGAGTACATTTACCAAGGGCAGTGAGTCATATGGTGTTCCCAGGAGGTAGCCCTCTAGAATATAGAAGTCTTCGTGTTTATGATGGGCCTCAGGAGAAAGCCATAAGCTTGGATTTTAAAAAGATTCATAGATGGGTTTTTAGTAATGCCATTTACTGAATCTTATGACTTCTAAACACATTTTGGCAACTTCTAGAACAGTGGTTTTTGGGGGGAGGGAGATTTTGCTTCTCCCTCTCCCCACACACACTTAGCAATGTCTGCAGGTAATTTTGGTCGTTGCAACTGCGGGGAGGGGTGAGCAGAAGTCAGAGAGTCTGCTTGAAATCCCACAGGCCACAGGAGAGTCCCCACCACAAAGAATTACCAGGTCCAAAATGGGAATGGTGTTAGGTTGGGAAACCAGGTGTCGAGGGGGAATGCACAGACAGTGCCAAGTTGCTGTACTGTGAAGAGTTCGTTTTCCAACATCTTATTCCATCCCCCAGAACTCCTCAACCCTCATTTCAGTATTTGCCTGAGGGGCTCATTTGGACAAATGAAATATTGACATAGCATCATTGTGAGAAGCATGGGCTCTGAGGCCAAACTGCTCACATTCGAATCCCAGCTTCTTCACTTATAGGCTGCATGAGCTTGGGCAAGTTATTCAGCCTCTCTGTGCCTCAGTTTCCTCATCTGTAAATGGGATAATAATAATCTCCCATTGGACTGTTATGAGGCGTAAGTGGGTCCTTGTACAGAGAGCTCTTGGTTAAGAGGAAGCATTTCATCAATGTCCATTTTTATTCCTATTATTTGCCAAGCTCATGGTGCCAATACTGGCAAGGCCAGTGTTAAAATGCAGATGTGTCATCTCCAGAGTCCACATTTTCCCCCTGACTTTGTCTGCAGGAAGACATAACTGAATTATCCCCTAGAATTCAGTTGATCAGTAGGACATCCATCCATCTCAAAGAGATGAATCTTGGGGGGCTGCCTAGTGTGTCCCTCCAGCTCTCCTGACCAGCTAGGTAAATTCCAAAGCCCAGGTAAAGCTAGCGTGACTGGAGGCAGAGGAGAAGAGAGAAGGCACCCCCAGACTCCAGGGCCCCCTTGTCCCCTGCATGGCATCTGGCCCAACCTCAGGGAAGATGGATCAGGCTCTAATTATAAACCTTCCCCAGAACTCCTCCAGGAACAGCGGGCGAAGGGGCAGCTGGCGAGTTTTAGCAAGTGCTGAAAATTTCCTCTTAGCTCCTTGATCTGCCTCAGCCTGGCTGGGAGGTTTCTGTGAGGGCGTCCACTGCGTGACTTTGCAGGGAAATCATATATGCGGTTGGGACTGAGTGGGCCACTTTGATCCCTACAGATGTTGCTGCAGCCTGGAGGCTTATGGCGGCCAAGTAAATGAAGGGCAATTGTGGGTGTGTGGCTTTGAAGGGATGGAGATAAATGCATCCAAGTTCATATCCCAGTGACCCCTGCCGAGCGAGGTCATCTTGGGCAAGTTGCTTCACCTCTCTGAGCCTGTTCCTGCATCTGTGAAATAGGGTGCATAATAGTAGGGAGCCTTATAGGTCTGTTGGAAGGATTAAATAAGAAAACGTATGTAATACTTCAAACAGTATTTACTGCTGCATGGTTAGCCCGCGATTAATGGTTACTGCTATTGGTTAGGACACAAAGAAAAACAATGTCAGAATACAATTAGGTCACTAGTTCAATGGCTATAGGTCCATGTTACTTCTAAGGAGGAAAAGGAAGTGACTAGCAGGCACTATATTTTTTGAAGATTCAGATGTCCTTGACCTGTGACTATATCCTTTCTACTTGAGCATGATTGGAGAATACCAAGGTGATTTAGAGTCAGATATCCCTGCAGGTGACTGAGCCATGCTCACGATGAAACCATGAAATCGGTGTGCTCCTCTTGGGGATGGCAGGCCTGGTGCCTAAGACTTTCAGTTTCTTAGAGCAGGAGGTGGAAGCCTTTCCAGGCTTCAGGTTGCAAATGAATGAGCCACGGGCTGAATATGGCCCACACATGTGTTTTCTTTATCCATACAATGCTTCATAAGATTTTGAATCAGTTGCCTCCATTTCAAAAACGACAGATTTGCATAAAAATAGAGTTATGTGTTTTTAGGGGGCTATCTGGCAGCCTGGGAGCCACATTCTGAGATGGTAACTTTTGACCAGAGCTGAGTAAAAGCTGACAAGAGAGGGATAGTTGTCTTCCATTCATCCAGGCCCACCTGCTCTTGCTGCATTACACTGCATGGTGCATGTATGTTCTCTACTAGAGGTAATGAGGAGACATTAAATGCACTGGAGGAGGGAGCAGCTCATTCATGGTATAGCATTTGGGGGTGAAAATCCTGGCTCCAGTTTTGACTCTGTTGATCCTGTTTGACTCTGTTGAACGAATCATTCGACTACTTCAAACATCATTGTGCTGCTTTGTAAAGTGGAAAATGAAAATAACAGACTCTTTCCAAAGGTCATTATGAGGATCCAGCATAATGATGTGACAGTAATTAAAAATATGAATGAAAGTTCCATGAAGTCAGAGATTCTGATTGTCATGTTCCATGCTGAATTTCAGAACAAAGCCCAATGCCTAGCAAACAGCAAGCATTCAATATATGCAGTGTGAATGGATGAATGAATAATAGTACCTCAACACACAACAGATGCAACAAATGCTCAATACATGCATAGTGACCAAAGAGTGAATGCATGAATGATATATATATCAGTACTTATAGTGCTGGGCACACAGCAGATGTTCGATGCATGTATATTGAATGAATAATATGTATCCGTATTCTAGTGTCTGGCATACAGCAGGTACTCACAACATGGTTATTGTTGAATGAATAACTGAATGAGCAAGTTAATGAATGCGTAATGTCTATGTACCTATTTCTAGAGCTTGGTATACGGAGGATGCCCAATATAGAAATATGGAAGGGAGGGAGGGAGGAAGAAAAGAAAAGGGAAGGAAAAGGGAAGGGAAGGGAAGGGAAGGGAAGGGAAGGGAAGGGAAGGGAAGGGAAGGGAAGGGAAGGGAAAGAGGGGCTAACAATCTAAAAGGTAGAACAGATGTTATTAGGTAGAATAACAAGTGTACTTAATGAGAAGCACAAAGACATTTCTGCAGTGTCCATGACCAGTGCTTAGCTAGGGCTTGCTGGCAGTGCCCATGCCTTTGCAATAGTCATGACAGTACTTACACGTGGTTTCTGAGTCCTCATTTTCTGGGCAGCTGGAAAGCCCCGGCATCAGCAGGCAAATTCAGAGCCAGCTGCAATCTGCTGTGACCCGACAGGACAGGGCAGTGTGCCTGTCTGTGCTGCCTGTCATGGGGGTCATTGGTGACCTCACTGGGATGATGTAACTCCCAGTCACCTGGGAGGGACAGTTAGCTCCCATGCCCCAGTCTGGGTGCCCTATTGTCTGCTGTCTACTCTTCTCCTGGTTTTCCTTTTTATCTTCTCTGCTGCTAATGATATCCTGTTTCTGATTCAAGACTCGTTGGGTTCCAGGGAAGAGAATCTCTACTGAGTTAGCTTAAGCCAAAGGAAAGTAATTAAAGTATATATGTGTTAGGTACCAATTTCATAGTGGTGTGTTTAAGGATGCAGAAATGTTGCTTTATTATTATTTCAATAGATTCAGGGCTTCCTACTTTAATAATTCTTGTCCTACCTGTTCTTTTATGTACACAGTATCTGTCTTTGTATCAACTTTTTTTTAAATGAAATTAATTTTCTTTGTAAAAGAAACTTTATAGAGTGTCTTAAATGGAAAATCAGTAACAATTGCCCTAAGGAAATATCTTCAAAATAAATACAGTGAAAATAAAACAATGTTATTAAATTCTGGCTGGTTATGGTTGCTCCACTGTTCTCCCTGCTAAAAAGAGATTACTAGGAGTTGAAAAGGGTGTTTAAGACAGACTAGCACCACTAGCACCGCTAGCATCCTTCCTTTTAGACATAATCGAAGATTGAAGGTCAAAATGAAAAAGAAATCACTTTCTTGCAAGATAATTCAAAGTTATTTAAAACATTCTCTCTACTATCTAAAACCATTTTCCAAAAGACCTAAAGTCACCTGGTAGACCTTTAATTTTCCTCTCTAGTCTTTTTAATTCAGTTTAAGATGTTAAGATTGTAAAGACTGTAAATTATATGCTTCACACTTTTCCGCTAAAGTGTCCCCAGTGGGGGCTGGAGTGTGAACTGAACCCCGGACCCGAGAGGAGTGCTTCAGAGAGAGACCTGTCCAGAATTTTCTCAATCTCTGAGGAATGTACACTATGGCAGGTAGTTCTCAATCTTGTCAAACATAATGTTCCCTTTATTTAAAAGAGTTATTAAAAAGTTTAATAATGTTTCTTAATTATACAGAAATAATTTCAAAGGTGAAATAGCCACTCACATAATTGAAATAATAAATCACCTATTGAGGGAGAAAATTTTTTAAATAATTAATAAAATAAGATGATTTTAACATGCAAATGTTCATGTACAACTCTGCCTAGATAATAAAAGGAATTAATATTTGCCCTTGATTATAAATAAGCTTGTATTTAACTGAATCTTGTTGGTGTTTTTTCTTCATATTTGACGTTTGGAATAAGATTCAGTTGAGCCTATTCACAGATATGCACCGAAGACCTGTCAGTGCAGGCAGAACCTGAAGTGTTCCCTCAGTGACTCAAACACCACATACAGCATTGCCATTGACAACACGGTTTTCTAAAATGATGAACAATTTTGTAAACTTCCAGATAAAACAGAGCACAGTCTTCCTTTGATTTACCCGCAAGTTGCCTTCCTAAAAAATTAAGTGTAGTATATTCAAACTATACCAAAAAAAATCCTGTTTATATGTACAATAAAGTGAAGGTCTAGATATAAATAATCATCAACAGAGTTTACAGCTGTGTGACTGCAAGGTGAGAAGTTCGACTCGAGATGGTGCAGGATGCAGGGCAAATCTTTATTGGGTTTCAACCATGGTGGGACATCTAATATCTCTGGGCCCTGACTATTAAATGCCAATCATTGGGACAATGGCCCACAGTTTTGCCACATACCCCCTAGGGGTTGGCACTACCCATATGGAAAAACCCTGGCTGGCATCCACTTGGCTGTGTGGGTTACCCTTTGACATGACCCTATTAGTGATGTTAAACATGTGTGGGGGCCATGTGACCTGGAGGTGCTGAGAAGCCCTGTGACTTGGTGTCTCCTTCTCTGCAGGGGCTGAAGGTCAGCGTGCTCTGGACTCTGTACTATGGCATTCTTAGTGCTTTCGCACCTGTGTACAGCTGGATCCTGGTGCTCCGGGGCCTCGTGGGCTTCGGGATCGGAGGGGTCCCCCAGTCGTAAGTAAATACCCAGCTCTGGCCTTCCAGCCAGGCAGCCAGTCAACAATATTCATGGCCTTGAGGGATGTAAAGATGGCTACGCCAGGGCCTCTGGTATCAGGAGCTATGATGTAACCAGAGAATAGTATCATTATCAGAACTGTAATGAGTAACAACAACAAAATCGATACAATAGCTGGCAGATCATGAATGTGAAATAATAATAAAAATAATAGATTTAGCACAGATTGGACATTTCTCTTTAACATATCACGGCAGATCCAAGAATTATTGCCATCTTCATTTTACAGTTGAGGAAACTGAGACTCCATGGGTGAAATCGTTTGCTCAGGTCACGCAGTGTACAGGTGGAGCTAAGAACCCCAGTTTATCTGCCTACGACATCCGTGCTCATAGTATGTATGCTGCCTCTCACTCCCTTCTAATGTAAGCACGAAGCAGGGCATGGGGCTAATGATTTGTGATTGGGTGCTGTTTTGTGGTTGCCACTGGCGAGGTGCTGAGAGTACTCAGAGTTGTAGGAAGAAGTCACTCTCTCCTGGGAGTTTGGGGAATTCTAAAGCAGAGATTGGCAGATGATGGCATGCAGGCTGAATCCAATGTGCTGATTGGTTTTTAAACAAAGTTTTATTGGAACACAGCCACACTCATTCATTTACATATTACATTATGCCTATTTTCATGCTGTAGCAACAGAGTCGTCACAGCAGAGACTCTGCATCTTGCAAACCCTGAAATATTTCCTATCTGGCCCAAAGTGTTGGCCCCACTCTAAATGATGATGATAGCCAATATTCTGAGTTTATTAATAGACAGGTACTATTCTAAACAGTTTATCCAGATTATCTCATTTAAGCCCCCCAAATTCCCTATCGAATAAATTCTATGATTAATCCCATTGTACATATAAAGAAACCTAGGCACAGAGACATAAGTAACTTGCCCCAGGAGACATAATGAAGAAGAGGCAGAGCCAGAATCTGAACTCAGGCCCTCCAACTCCAGATGCCTGTTTTCTAACCATTGAATTTTACTTCCCTGCTATTAAGAATGTAAAGGATCTGGAAAGACTCAGAAGGGGGATTAGGAAGATATAAACTATTTCCTAGGAAGGAAAATGCATGAAAAGAGAAAGCCATAGCTGAATCTGAGGAAGGCTAACTTCCCAGTTTAGTTAGCTTGTTGGGGTGATATATGTGAGAATTGAAAGCTGAGGTCAGACAGATAGACCAGGGCACGCTCGTTAAAGCCTTGAATGCCAGCCCAAAGGGATTGTCTACAGGTAGTGAGGAGCCACTGAGAGTTCATGAACAGAGGAGGTGCCTCAGAAGTGTTAATTGGCAGTGGTTGGTAGGATGGGTTGGAGGTAAGGAATACTACTGCAGTAATTTAGGGAAATTTTGTCACGAGGATCAGGTCATTCCCTTCTAGTTTATTTATTCATTCAACCAATATTTCTTGAGCACCTACTATGGCACAGACCTGTGCTAGGTGCTGGGAATACAGCGGTGAGCAAAACAGACATGGTTCCTGATACAGGTTGGTATCCTGGGAAACAGACCCTGCGATAAAGATTTGTGTGCAAGTAATTATCGGGATAAACATCTGTAAACAGAGTGAGAAAAGCATGAATGGGCAGAGGAAGAAATTGGGTTGCAATGTGATAGCAACAGAAGCCTCAGCTGATTCTGTAGAGGTTCAGAAGCTGGGATGGACCTTTAGAGTTGTTCCAAATTGAGGCATGGAGGCTGGAAATTTGAGCCTCACATCAGCCACATTGGATATGGGCTGCCCTCAAAGAGGGAGCTCTTAGCAGGCAATACTCCTGATCATTCCAGAAGGACTGTGTGCCTCAGTCCTAAAGGTTGATTCCAGGTTGTATATCACAGCATCCATTACAGTTCATCCCTGGCACTTCTTGGAGGCACTTGCTTCATATTATATATTCACCTCATCTGGGAATAGCTCCTTCAGGATTCTGGTTGGTCTTTTTCCTGAAAAGACTTGTAAGAGGATGGTTAGTGAGATAAACTATGGCCCCTGCTAGTGCTTCTAGCTACATGCCTATAACCAGTGCCTAGTATCTCCTTCCTGTTACCCATCCTAGATTCCCCTCACCTTTGACTAGCACTTCTACTGCTCTGCCTCATACTTTACCTGGTGGTGTGACTCAGATCTCATGCCCGAGGTCCCTGTTCACCATGCTCTTCTCAGGCCATAGCCGCTGCTTGTCCATTTAACACCAAAATTGGATGGTCTGCCATCTGGGTACCTTATTAGGTAGCCCCAATACCTCCTGATATTTAGGATCAATTCCTCAGACAAAATGCTGACTCTTTTTCTGCCTGCTTATTTTGTGGGACAAAGAACCCAAAGTCAGCAGGTGGCAGCTGTTGCTTAAAGTCTAATGGGAATCTTACTATGTCCTCTGGTAGAAGCATGTCATCTCTGGGAGCCAGGACCTCTAGACCCACAGAGCCTAGAAGTTGCAAGATTGGTGAAGTATAAATTCCCCCAACTGGGTCTTTGGGAATAATGGTAATGAAAGCCACCCCTACTTCAACACTTTGATTTCTAGAACCATGTATTCTTTCTATATAGTACCACATAATGGTCATTGGTTGAACGGTGTACTGTGTCCTGGAAACAGTGCCATCTCCAAGCTGATGCCTCCATGGCACCTTCAAAAGGCTGGTCCATCACTCTCTCAAGCCAGCAGCTTCAGGGTGGCAAATTTGATAGGACCAGTATATTCCATGGTCGTATACACACTGCTGCATCTTCTTTGTTATAAATTGGCTCCCTTGGTCTAGTGCATTGTTATCAGGGACCATGTGTCAATGGGCCAAATACTTTGAAAGCCCTCAGATAATGGTGCTGGTTGAGACCCTACGGGCAGGAAAGGAAAAGTAATACCCAGAGTATGTGCCAGTTCTGATCAGGATGAATCATTGCTCCTTCTGAAATGGAAGGAGTCCAATGTAAATAGCTTGCAACCAAGTGACGTGGATGGTTCTGTCCTGGGAACTCCTTGTTGATCTCTGTTGCTAGAAGTTTGGCCTTGGTGGGTGAGGTTCTGGGCATTGCAGTCTCTCCCTCTCAGGGATAATGGTTTGGTGATTGACTTCTTGAGCCTGTTGAGTGTCACTACTGGGAAGAGGTGATTTAGAAGAGTAATGCTAATGCTGAGGTAGTGTGGCTAGACCATTGGATCTGAAACCAGATTATCCGGTTTCGAACCCCGACTCTGTCACATAATAGCTGTGAGACCTTAGGCAAGTCACTAAACCTTTCTACATCTCAGTTTCTCCATCTTTAAAATGAGGGTGTGATCAGTTAGAATATGAAATGACGATACATAAAAAGTGCCCAGGACAGTGCCTTGATAAAGGTTAGCATACATCTGGTCTGTTGAAGGCTTTGGTAAGGAACTCAAGTGTCAGCCTGATGGACGATGGACATAGTGTATAATTGTAGACTGAACACGCAAAGAGTTAACACAGGATCAAATCCCCAGACTCTTCCTGCCACTTGACTGGAGGAACAGTGAGTAGCTCTTAGTTCTCCTCAGTCTTTCCCTTCCTTCTCCATTATCGATCCCTGCCAGGCTCTACAGAGTAGGCATTTGACAAATCCTTCTGGATCTGGGATGAGCTTAAAAACCACTGTGGCTCGAAGCAGAGACCATTAAGCAAAGCCCATAAATCTGGGCTGGCAGGGGCTTGTGGCCTATTTGCTCTACTTCTGGCCCAACTCCAGGAATTCCTGCAGACACTAGCTACTGCTCCATTCATGAGCCATTCATTGACCAGGGGACAGTTGTCTCCTAGTGGCTGGAAGGAATATACTCACAGAAGTACACATTAAATTTCTTTCCCAGGGATGCTCAGGTAGTTGATAGCAAAGCCAGCCTTGAAACAGCCACCTAAATTTTCTTCCAATTTGTGGGAAGAGAAAAGAACTAAGTATTCAGAATGCTCACAGTGATTCTCGTTCACAATTGGTGGAATGAGAACCACTATTTTTTACTTCTTCCTCCACATTTTCTGAAAATGACATAAAAGGCATAAGAAATAGAATAGATCTTTAATTGTGCTGGAAAACAAGAAAAGATTGCCATCAGCAGACCAGAAAATTTGAGGAACTTCTGGAAGATTGAAAGCAGATAGGATTGCAATGGCAGAGTAGCTAGAAGAGAGAAAAACCACCTCCTAAAGTTGCAAAGGGAAGAGATCTTTGGGGAGAGAGGACAGGGAAGCCAGGAGAATGAAATAAGGGACACAGAGCGGCTAGGAGGGCCTTTACCCCTTATGTTTGTGTTGTGAGGGTTCTCAGCTTTCACACCTGCTCCCTACCCCCACACCCCAAATGTCATGCCTCCCCATTAAGGTGTTCATTTATTGAACACTACTATATCTTTCGATTTCTTTATTGAGCTATTACGACATTGCAGGCACCAAACCATGTGCTTTATACACATAACCATTTTAAAACTCACAAAACCTTAAGACATACATATTATTATCTCCATTTTACAGATAAGAAAACTAGGACTTTAAAATAGTAACAAGCCCAACATCACATAGCTAGTAAATTGCAGAGCTGAGATTTAAATGTCACTTGACTCTGCAAACGTATTCTCTTAATTACTCAATCTTATAGCTTTTTGTCCATGAGGTGAGCAAATGAAAACCACAGAATTACAGAAGAAATATTTTGCCACCCAAGAGAGCCGTTGGCTTCCCAGCACTTTCATTCCATCTATTTACATAAAAATAATTGTCTTAATTATGCAGTGTTCTTATCTGGTTATACAAATGGCTCCCCTAAGTTCATTATTTGGAAACATTTAGTTAAGATATTTTTATGTAATTAAATGTAACTAAGAGTTTCCTTTCATTTAAAATAGCTTTATCCAATTGCACCCCTCGCAAAACCAAATGAGCAAGATTTTGCTGTATAATTTTATATGCCTAACAATCAGAAGTCCTTATAACGTACTATGAATTTCTAGTATAAATTCAAATTATATTATTAAAATTTTAAAAATTGTTTTCTTTTGGTGTTATTGAGATATAATTAACATACATCACTGCACAAGTTTAAGGTGTACAGCATAATGACTTGACTTATATATCTTGCAAAATGATTACCTCAATGAGTTTAGATAACATCCATCATCTCATCCAAATTATATTATTAATGCGGAGCCCGTCCCTCTGCCCTGATCTGTGCTTTTCTATATCCTGCTTTTTTTCTCTCTCTTCTTTCTTCCTTCTCCCAAAATATGTTTTCACATTGGTTCTTAATTATAACAACAATAACATTAATAGTGATGATGATGATGATGATGATGATAGTGTTAACTAGGTACTTACCAAGTGCTAGGTATTATGCTAAGTGCTCTCTTCAGACCACTTCATCTAGTCCATTGAACAATCCTATTATCCCTATTTTACAGAGGAGAAAACTGAGGCTAAGTGACTTGATGGTTATTAAGTGGAATGTAGAGATTACCTTTCACTTTGTAACAAACCATCCCAAAACACCTGGCCTAAAGCAACAATATATTTAACTAACGATTTAACGGCTCAGCTGTTTGGTTGGTCTGGTCTTAGTGGGGCTTACTCACGTGTCTTCAGTCAATTGGTAAATTAGATGGGGGCTGGTTAGGCTAGTGAGGCCACAGCTCCTCTATGCTCCATAAGCCTCTCATCCTCCAGCTGGCTAGCCAAGGGACCTAGTCACATGGTACTTGGACAGGGGTCCCAGAGAGCAAGCAGAAGCCACAAAACCTCTTGAGACCCAAGTTTGGAACTGGCACAACATCACTTCTGCTACATTCTATTGATCAAAAGCAAGACAACAGGCTGAGATTCAAGGGATGGAGAAATAGATTCTGGGTGGAGTGAACTACAAAGTCACACTGCAAAAGAGCATAGATACAAGAAGGAAAATAAGGCAACTTGCACAAACCATCTACCACATGGAGAAACTGTGTTCAAATCCAGGTCTGTCTAATGCCGAGGCTCTTCCATTTGAACAAACCTTGGGAAGAGTTCTCAACTTACTTAGTCAAAAGGTCTTGGAAATTCATTAATATCCATTGGGTCTCTGATACTGATTTGGAGGTGATTCTGGGAATGTAGAATGAGTGCTTCTGAGAAGTTCTAGTCTCTTTAATTAAGGCAGGACAGAGAAATCACATTTAGGATATCAAATAATTCCATTTTCTGTCTATGAAGGAGCATTAAAAAGGAAGAGACTTTACTTCAAGCAAGGGATTAAATGTAACTTTATTTTTATCATTTCAAATACATTTTTGTTTTAGAAATTTTAAAGAATGTAAATAAGCATCGAAAAAATGAAAATCACCTCTAATTGCACCTACCGCCACACACACACACACACACACACACACACCACACACACACACACACACACCACACACACACACACACACACAACATATGTGGGCATCTGGGCACATCATTTCTTATTTCCAGTAGAGGGTGCTGTGTACTTCAGCAGAAATGACACCTAAGAGTCTTGGATAGAAACCTTGGTTAACTGGCATTGTACTTGTGTTTTAGCTTTTCTCAAAGATGCATACCGCCTGATCTACCTTGAAATCTACCTCAGAAGGTTCTTCAGATTGGTGTCTAAAATGAGCTTACTCATAAAGCTGTTCTTGGAACTGCTCTTTCCTCCAAAGACTAAGAAGAAATGCCAAATGGAGATCACAGGTCATTTCTTCCCAAGCATGTGATCCAAATGGCAAATCTCTAATTGCCAAAGCACTGTAAATGCAATTATTCGCAGGAGAGGTTTATTTATGCCAGTATTGGCTGCTTCTTGGCATTGCTAATTACATTGCTCATTCTTTTATCCTTTAGTGTGATTGTAATAATCACCATGCTTTGGATGAAGATCAAACAGCTCATTTTCATAATGAACTGCTATGAATAATGGCCAAGCGCGGGGCACAACCATTACAGGAAAGGATGTTTCTCGTGGCATAGGTTGCAAAAACAAGACATTGAAGACAATCTAAATATTAATCAACAGGTTTTCAGCTGTAAAAATGTTATGTGGTAGATCTACATATGTTAACATGAAAAAATTTCCAAACTGTCTTATTGGAAGCAGATCCTGACACAGATTCAAGAGCAAGGACAGTCAACCCTTGAACAGCACGGGGGTTAGGGGGACCCACTCCAGCGCAGCCAAAAATCTAAGTGTAAATTTTGGCTCCTCCAAAACTTAACTACAGTCAGCCCTTCATGTCCATAGATTTTGCATCCTCGGATTCAACCAACCATGGATGGAAAACAGTATCTTCTATTCATGAATGGGAAACTGCTACTGGGAATGTGAACATAGTTTTCCATCTCTGGTTGATTGAATCTGCGAATGTGAAACCCACGGATGGGAAGGGCTGAACTCTATGTGTAAGTGAACTCACCTGGTTCAAACCTGTGTTGTTCAAGGGTCAGCTGTAATAGTGTACTCTGGGAGACCACAGCATACATCTCCAAATTGTCCCATTCAAGAGACAAGTCGAAGGCTGTTCCTGGGAAGTTTACATTCTTTGACACTTCTGGTCTGCCACACAGGTTGGCAAAGCAACTTTTAGTGATCAGAGAAAGCACTCAGGGAAGAGTTGGTGCTGGCAACTGGAAGTTGGAGTGGCATGCCAGGAAGTAGTCAGAGTCAGGGTGTTGGTATGAGTGGAACAATGACAGTATGCTGCATGTGCTAAGAAAAGAAAGGAAGGGTGAGAGGAAGGGAGGAAGGAAGGATGGAAGAGAGAGAGGAAGGGGAAGGGAAGTAAAGAAAAAAGAAACATACTATGTTGCTGAAATGTATTTATTTACATAGAGAATAGCTGAAAGGTTGCAAAACAAATAGCTGGTAATAATGGCTTTGAGGGAGGGGAATAGAAGAATGCTTATGAGGAAGAGGAAGGACCATCATATACTCTGTATATTTATGTATTGCTACATTGTTTTACAATGAGATGCATTCATATGCACCTCTGTAACTTAAAAAAAAAAAAAAGGACTGCATGCTATAGGTTCATAATAAAAAGAAATCCTTGACATCTAAGGACAGAAATAGCTTTGCCCTTAGGATATGCTTTTTGCATGATTAGTAGTTTGGCTTTAATTTGGTGGGGGGAACTACACATACTTCTCAATTTATTGTTACTATTAATTTTAAAAAGTAATATAAGCGCATGTTTTGGAGACTAGAATAAAATTTCAAAGAAGTCACTAATGGTGATTGTTGTAATCTTTTGTAACCACAGTAATCTTGGTCCCTGTTTTCAGAGCTGAGTTAATGAAATTTCTAATGGTTTTTTTTGGAGAGATACTTATAGGAATATAAATTGAAACAACTTTTTTTTGTAAATTGCTTTGATATGTATATGTATATATGTATATATACATATATATATCAAAAGTCTTAAAAATAAGCACACCTTCTGACTTAAATTCTACTTATGGGATTCTCCTAAGGAAACCACATGAAGACAAAAATTTCATCCTAGAGATGTTTATTGAAGTATTGGTCACAATTGTGAAACTGTTGAAATAGGCAAATGATTGATGAGCTGTATAATATAGACAGAACTGGGTTAAAATTTGGCTCTTCCACTTATTAACTTACTAGCTGTGTGATCCTGGTCAACTAGCAACTTATCTGACATAGATAGATGTCGATATAAAGGTGGGGATTAAAAATATATGCACGTGTATAATAGTAATTATAATTACCTGCTCTTATTGACTTGCTATGCTTATTGAGTAGACAATCCAGGTAAAACATCTAGAACAATGTTGGGCATGTAGTAGGTCCTCAAGAAAAGCTATTATTCATTCATATGATAGAATATATGTCTGTAAGAGGTTTTAAAATAGCATGGAAATATTTATAAACTGAATAAAAAATAGTGTTCATAGTTCTTGAGTATGATTTCAGCTAGGAGATCAAGGGAGTGGGGGGCAGGGAGAGAGAACGAGAGAACCAGGGCAGAGAGGGAATAATAAAATAAACTGTGAGGTAAGACTAGATGACATTGACTTTTACTTCGTACTTTTCTCTGAATGGAGTACACATGAATTACGGAAGACTCAGCCTTTACTCTGATGCTCTTGAGAATTCTTTCTTTTCTGGACAGAGGTGCCTTATGTTATTACCCTAAGAAGGGCTTTTACGAGTGACAGAACTGTTTCTAAATCTCTATGGTATTAGTGAGGCCAATTTTTAAAGAGATAGACGCTCTGCAGGGCAAGGTGTAGGCTGGGGTCCATAGAAACAGACAGCCTGAGGCAGAGATTCTTGTACAAGGGATTTATTTAGAGAAAGCTCTCAGGAGGAGCCTGTGAAAGAGTGAACAATGCAAGAAAAGTGAAGGGAAGAAGTTAAGCAAGGATATGGTCTCAGGTGAAATTTGGACCCAGCCTGATCCCACAGGAAGTTCAGAAGTGTTCATTGTTCCTCAGGGTCTACCTTGAGGTAGGGAGTGTGGGTCTTTTGTACCTAACACCAGTCTGCAGCCTGCCCTCTGGAGAAGGGCTGTAGCTCCCAGGTACCTTTGTGGTAAGGCAGCTCCAATTGCTTAGGAGTAATCCTAAGAGAGGGTTGCAAGGATGAGCCATTAGCAGCAGCAGCTGGGATGTAGGTACACTGACCTAGTAAAGAGGTTTCAAGAGGTTGAGATAGGTCACCAGCACCACGTGCCTCAAAAGGGTTTATGGAAATTAGCTTCCTTCTACCCCCACCTCCCTTATGAGGAGCCAGGAGAATAACATGAGGCCACTGAATAGCTCAGATGCCTAGCTTAGGTGGGAGATGACAGGAAAGGTAAGGCCTCCTCTTCCTAGCAAAATGGAAGGCGACATGAAGGAGCTCTCTAGAAGTTTCCTTCTCTTCCCAGCGTGTCCAGTGGCTGAGGAAGTGAAAGGGAGGGGAAGGGAGTGTGGAGGTAGTGGATGGAGGAGGCTGCCAGTGCAGTAAAGACATTGGTTCAATTGAGTAAACAAGTAAATTGAGCAGATAAGTAAATATATTGAGGACAACGAGACCTGGTTTTCACAATGTTGCAGAAGGGAATTACCAACGTTGAGACCGGGAAGATTAAAAAGAACGTAACCTGCTGGTTGGACTAGAATTGAAAGTACCAGTATACACTCATTGTTTTTTTAAACACATATACACAGATAGATATGCGTAGAAACAGATATAGATGTATGGTGTGCATGTGGGGCAGATGGATGGGTGAATGGATTGATGGATGGATGGATGGATGGATGGATGGATAGATAGATAGATAGATAGGCAGACAGACAGATAGATAGAGCGAATGAGCTCTTAGCTGTGTCTACTGTGAGGGCTTAGAAGCGACACATCCCAATAGCAATGAGCACACCCCAATCTTGGTTTCTAAATACCATCCTTTGCCAAAAGAACTGTTGCAGAAAAGATCCAAAATCGGACCGCCGAGAAACCAAGCAACACTCGGAGAGTTGGAGAACTCAGGTTTATTATGCTGGCAGTCCCAGAGGAGCTAGCACTCTGAAGATCTGGGCCCAGAGATCAGTTGCAACATTCCTTATATAGACCCTTTTTGGTACAGGTTGCTCAATGGCAACAATTATTAAATTTGAGAATCATATAGGGAGTTATTTAAAAATGTAGATGCCAGAACACCACCCCTAAGAGTCTGTTTCTGTGGGTCTGGGGTTGGACCTGGGGATTTACATATAAAATTATATCCCAGGAAATTCTGATGTAAGTGGTCCCATAGCCCACACTCAGAGGAATGTTGACGGAGAAAAAAGCTGTAGCAATCTTCCCTCTCAGTCTTGACCTTAATCTCCTTTCTGTCTCTTTATTTTCCCAGGGTGACGCTGTATGCTGAATTCCTCCCCATGAAAGCCAGAGCTAAGTGTATTTTGCTGATTGAGGTAAGGAGGGTGGCTGGGTTTCTGGAGAATTCTCATTCGTTGGTAGGAGGTTCTCAGGTGTCTTGAGCCACATGGCAAAGAGAATAGTTAAAAAAAAAATAACAAACTTAGTATGCAAAGACTTAAATGGATCAGTTATATTGATTTTGACATGGTTGTCTTAAAATATATGTAAGTTCTTCAGTTGACAAGAAAATTCAATCTACTGTCTCTTTGAAAAATGCTGGCGGGTGGGTGGTATGTCTTTCTTGAACTGAAAATGGTTTTTACCTGAAAGTTGGTGCAGCTTGAGTGGACAAAAACTCCTCCCCTGCCATGTTATCACCTTCTACCCCTTTGTTTACCCAGATTCACCAGTGTCTTGTCTGAGATCTCTGTTGTTGGTCACCTCTGTGGTCTATAGTTTGCCTTAAAACTCTCGTGGTCCAGCCAGTCCCCCTCAAGCCCTGCTTCTACCAGGGTCCTGTTACCCATTTTCCAACTATGATCTGGAAGGTCTCAGGGCAAATACTTAGCTGCCCTCTCCTCCATGCAGTAGCAGAATGGTTTTATTTGTTTCTGCTGAACACTAATGTCCACAATTTTGAATGTGATGCCCCTCTGACCTCCCCAGTCTCCATGACCACATTGATGATACTGATCACATTGACCCCACAGCTCAACGTAACCATCCTGACTTCATCCAACCCCAACCAGTCAGGATGGTTGTCAGCTGGTTCACATAGGTATGGATGAACCAGTTGTATAAATACTGAAGTACATCTGCGACAGCTGACCGTGAGCCCTGACTACCCCTCAGCACCTGACACCCTGTCCTCTCTTAGAACTCCCTCTAGAACTCTTCATAATTCTCACCTAAAGCATTAACTCCTGACATAGTCATGGTGAGGAATGGGGGAATGTATGACCATTGTCCATTCTGATTGGTCAGTGCTGTATGGCGTCTATTATGATTGTTCAGTGCTATACCAGTAGTTAGACATTTTGACGATCATCCTGTTTGTCAGCACAGAAATGGACTGTGGCTTATTTAAGCAAAATAGGATTTAGGAAGGCTCTTGGGAGCTCCTAGAACTGTTGGCGTAGCTAAAGGACCAGTTTTGGAATGGACAATAGTTGTTGAGTCAGGGTGGCAGCAGAAAATAGCATATTCAAATTAAGATAATTTGAAGAGGGTTTTACAAAGGGACTTTTTATAAAGTCCTTGGAGGAGTGTTACCACCCCAGGCCTGGTGAGGCAAAGGGAGGGAATACTTAGCAGGAAGTGTGGGGAGTGAGTTGTATGGCGAGGGCTGTTGGAGGGCTGTTGGATGGGAGCTGGTGCTGTGACCTTCAGCTGAGGGATGCGGCCAACCCATGACCATTCTGCAGAGAGGAAGCCAGAGGAATAAACAACCCTCCCTCTCTGTGAGTGTCCTCGTTGGCTGCACCCAATGAGAAGTCAGAGGACAGGGAGCCTGTGTATGCAGTCTATCCAAAGAAGGATCAAGAGTGACTTGGAGAAGCAAACAGAAGATATTCAGCCCCACAGGGGGCAATGCTAATAAAGGATATTGAGGCACTGTCAGGCAGGGGAAATGGATATCAGTAGACAAAAACCAACATGTTCACTGTCATATTGGACTCATACAATATTGATCATATCGATCTCCTTAAGCAGAGCTGCCACATTGCACACTCCAGTGGGCACCATGCAGGTATTATATATTGTGGATGGTTCCCGCAGGAGATGGATAACATGCAGGCTCTGGCCGAACCATGTGAACCACAGGAAAAGTGGTGGCCATTCTGACCTTGTTGACCCCAAGAACCCCTTACCCACATGTGTTATGTTGTCTACAAAGACCTTGAAATTGCCCACTGTGTTGACCAATGCTGTCCCTATCACTGACCTCCTTTCTCTTGTGCCAGGTGTTCTGGGCCATTGGGACAGTGTTCGAGGTCATCCTGGCTGTGTTTGTGATGCCCAGCTTGGGCTGGCGTTGGCTGCTCATCCTCTCGGCTGTCCCGCTGCTCCTCTTTGCTGTCCTATGTTTTGTAGGTATCTTTAATAGATCTCAACCTTTGCTACGTGACATCCTGCTGTTCACTATATTTTGGTGGAGAGGGAGTAGAGGAGGCCATCAAAGCCACCTTTTAAGATTGCTTTTTTTTTTAAATCAGGAAATAAGACAGAGAAATAGGGCCTGGGGTATGTTCATTATGGGGTACTGGGTTTCCTCCAGACAGACACCATTGGGATGTTCTTTAGGAGGATAGCAGGAGATGGAGGATACCTTATCCCGATCCCTGCAAGGACTACACTTAAAGTAACTTGTATTGGAATAGTTGGGACTCTTAAGTTTTGAGCGTCAGAAACCCAATCCAAACTGGCTTGAGTAAAAGAGAAATAAACACATGACAGAGGATTAAGTAACTGACTTCAGGCATGGCTGGGTCTAGGGGCTTAAATGATCTCTCCATCTCAGCTCTGCATAAACTGCACGCCCCCCCCCCCAATGAGATCACCCTACATATGTATCATTTCATGTGTAGACTGCATGCGTGAAACACTTTATAGCCAGTGGGCCCCAAAATAAACCTTTAGATGGGAAAGTCTCATTTGTAGTAAATAATGTAATAATGACAATAGGTATCATCTGAGTAGCAAGCTCTACGCTAGTTCTTTACATGCATTATCATATTTATCCCTCCCAATAACCATAGGAGGTAGGACTATCTTGGTTAGGATGACACCAGCTGCTGTAACAAATAAAGCCCATACATTCAGTATCTTAACACAATAGGAGTTTATTTTTCACTCACATAACAATCCAGAATGGGTGCTTCTGTGTGGCAATATGATTCCCACACCAGGTTCCTTCCAGCTTGTAGCTCTGCCATTGTTTAGGGCTTTGGGGTCATCTACTTGCATACTCACTCCTTAAAACCTTGGGCAGGAATATTCTGCTCATATGTTGTTGGTGGAAGCATGTCACATGACCTCACCTACATGCAAGAGGGACTGAGAAATGTAATTCGTGACTGGCAGCCATATCCAAGGCCAACTTTATACTATGGAAAGGGAAACATAAATTTAAATGGACATTAGTGATCTCTGTTCCATTCTCATTTTACCAAAAAGGAAACTGAGGCTCAGAGAGGTTGATTGACTTGTCAGAAGATACACAGCAAATAAGAAGGTCTAATCTGACCCAGATCTTCTTACTCCAATTCTTATACTTTCTTGTTTCACAGATTGCTATTTGCTTCTTTTGATAAAAATATATTTGTCTAGTTACTTGGGGTTGGGACTCTATTAGACCTAAAGGTCTGATTTTTTTTTTTTTTCCTGTATCTTAGAGTAAGTTTGCAAGATAATGCTGAACATAAGTGAGGTATAGTTTTCTGAGAGGCGGGGATGATAAAGATGATGGTGAGAGTGGCAGTCTTTCTTTTTTGAGTGGCAGTCTTAATGTTATTCAACCTCCACGTGGAACTCTGACAGTGGCACCAAGTAACAGTAGTAGGAATGGCGATAATAATAACTATGTTAACCTATTCTAGCCACTGTGCTAAACACTTCGCCTGGATCGTCCTATTTTATGGATGAGGAAATGGAGGCACAGAGAGCTCAAGTAATAGCTCAAGGTCACACAACCAATATTCTCAGTGGCAGAGTCAGGATTTGAAGCTCATCTTCTGGCTCCAGAGCCCCAACCCTTCAGGTCTCCACACACAGATGAGTGTGTGGCTGGGACTCAGTTTTCTGTTCCACCCTAAACAGCCATTCCTGGGTCTCCTGTTCCCACAGTGGCTGCCTGAGAGTGCAAGGTATGATGTGCTGTCTGGGAACCAGGAAAAAGCTATTGCCACCTTAAAGAGGATAGCGACAGAAAATGGAGCCCCCATGCCACTGGGGAAACTCATCATCTCCAGACAGGTCAGTGCCTGGCCCACTGGCTCTCCGGCTTGGCGTCCCTGTGCATGCACGGGTGCTGGTGTGCTTGGGTGGGGCATGCATGTTTGGGTGTTCGTGAGTGAACACAGAGTGGATGAGGGTGCACTGGGCAGGACTTGCAAGGGGAATTGGGCAACTCCAATCTGTGTATTTTCACCTCCAAGTCCCAAAAGTGTCACTTGGAGAATTTAGTCAGTGATTAGGAAAATGTAATGCCGTGTCCACTAATGGATTCTGTAACTACTTCTGCTTCGGTTTAGCCTTTCATCGCTGATGAAGTCTGATTAGCAAATGTGATTGATGGGCAAAGGCGGGACCAAAAACAAACAAAACAAAACAAAAAACCCACACACATTAGAAAGTGACGCTATAAGATTAGATGCAGGCCGCCAAACCACGCCTGGGTTGACTCCCTTAATGGGTGGTAGTGTATCACTCCCCATGGCAACATGGTCGCGGATTCCACCACAGTGAGAATTTGTAATCAATTTCCCTCTGCGCAGGCGCACCGCGCACTTTGCGGAGAAGGGAGACAGAATAGAGGGCACCTCATCCATGAGAAATACCCTTAAGCAAACAACAGATCCTACAAGGCAGTTATATTTTAAAATAAAATTATATTTTTGATTGTTTCTATACTATGCAAAAAGAACTGAGTGGAATTTTGCCAGACCGAAAGGAGGTGTCTGGCATGGTCTGACAATATGCAGGCCAGGAGTCATATCCAAATTCACTTTGGGAAGCATGATGAGCCAGGAAGGCTCCAAGGAGGTGGCGAATCCTGAGACAAGCAAAAGAGGAGAGAAGGGCTTCCCAGAAGCAGACCAGTTTTCCAAAAAGCAAATTTTCTTGAATTAACATGCCATTGTATCACTTTACTGAAAACGTGTTTTGAGAAGTACTTCTAAAAATATATTTAGTAAACAGGAATATATTCTCCCTGTGTACATATTAATACATTTATTGATTAATACATTCTCTCTATAAATATTCCAAAATATAGTCGATAAATGCAAACCTTATCAAATATATTCAATAAACATATTTAATGAATGCTGTCTTTTCATTGAAGACTATATTACAAAAATATTCATAGACAATACTCATAGATAGACTAAGCAGCATATGACCTGTAATCTCTTTTTTTTCACTTTTAGCATGTTTAAATAAGCATTTCTTAAACTGTTATTTAGAAAAATATGTTCATTAAGTATATCTAAGAAGAATAGAATCAGTCATAGAATATATTTTTAGAAGAACATTGTTATGGGTGGTGAACACAATGCAATATATATATGCCTTACTGTTAAATTGTACATTTGCAACTTACTAGATTTCATTAACCTTTACCATCATAATAAAAATATAATAATAATAATAATAATAATAATAATAAAGAACATTGTAAAGCAAAGGTTTTATAAATTAGCAAATTATATGAAATTGGAAAATGGATCATTTAGTTAATCTTTTGGCGAATTGGCTGTTAATGAATTGATTGTCAGCCCATTAATTTTTTGACATAAAGCTGGCTTTTGAGGGCAAGGCATGAAATGATTCGGTACCCCTTGGACTGGTGTTCTGCTCCCTGCATCCATGGGACCACCCGAGAGGCCTCAGGGGGGCCAAACCCAAGGGATCTGCTTCCCAGGTTCAGGATTCCTTCAGAATCAAACCTCTGGACGTTACTGGGCCTTGGCTGGAGGGGCCAAGTCGGCTGCACTGGGCTAGGGAGATGAGTGCCCTGGATTTGAACCCTGGATTCCAGGCCACCAGAAACCTCCTCCCTCTCAGCCTGTCTCCAGCCACCAGCCAGGGCCCACACATCTGGTAGAGAGGACAGTAAACCAAATGTTTTTGTCTCGAAACAGGAAGACCGAGGCAAAATAAGGGACCTTTTCACGCCCCATTTTAGATGGACAACCCTGTTGCTGTGGTTTATATGGTAAGAGCTGTTTCTCAACATTTTGATTCCCTTTATCTGTGCCCTTTGGAGTTTTGTTTTAAGAGGAAGCACAGAGAACTTTTTGATCTCATGCAGCGTTCGCAAAATTCAGTAGTTTGCATATCACTTTCCTGACTTCTGTCTTATCCAGATAACACCTGTACTATTATTTTCCTAGCCTTTTTGTTTAATTTGACTCACTCTTTACTCAGATAAATGTGTTTTAAAAGGAAACTTTATATGTCTGCTTTAAAAAAAAACAAAAAAAAACCTTAATTTCAGGCCATAAAAGACACTCTTAAAGATAAATACAGTAAAAAGTAGCTAGTCTGATGGTTTGCCAAGGCACCGAGTGGCTGTATGTAAGAGAAAGAGACATACAGAGCGGGGAGGTGCTAAGGACTCACTGACATAAGTAACTCATCACTTAAGATTGTGATACAATCAAAACAATTGAAAGGAAACTTAAAACGGAATTTTTTTTCACAATGAGTTTTCATTTCAATGCTGTATCAGTTCCCCTCTCCGCCCATATCGCCTTAGGTACCACCAGTGGCACAGGGCCCATATTTTGGGAACCACTGATTTGGTCAACATGGGCACTCTTACAATTTTTAGTCCTAATCTTGCTCTACTTTTCTTAAATAACAACCATTGGTGGGGGCCGGAGGGGGCATTTGCAGAGAGAAATTACCTTGAACTCCACACCTAGTCAAATTTCAGCTATTCTTCTGACTCTCTTTCTATGCAACACTAACAGTGAACAAAATTGGCCTGGGTAAGGCTCTGTGTTCTGTTCTAACCAGTTCTCACCTTTCCTATTCACCTTTGAGGAGAGGTGCTAATTAGCAGGGAATGTTGTTAAAATGGTCAATTGCAGCTGGAGAGTAGGGGAAAGCTTTGATAATATACAGAACCTACTTCGTTTACAGAACTCCATAGGGAACTCTGCCCCTACATTCCTGAGAGCTGAATCAACTCACTACACATTTATTAAATACCTGCTGTGTGCACAGTACAAGTAGGGCCTCTGCAGGATTTTTAAAAGAGAATGTGTGTGGGGGAAGAGAGTTGAGGATATCTATCTTTGAGTGCATGTGATTCCGCTGAGCCGACACTACTCAAATACCAAAGCAATTAAGTAGAGACTAAGTTTAGCACACTACAGAAATCACTAAATTTGCCAGTTCATATTGTAACCCAAGGAAATTAATCATCAGTGTCTGATTGTGACTGAGTTCCCACATACTGTACTATACAGGATGAGAACAGTCTTGTCCTACAAACTTGAGTATTCTGGTTCCCGGCGATGCAGGAAACAGAGCAAATTCCCCCGAGTGGAGGAAACTCAAGCCCTGTTCCGAGAGAGAGAGAGTTCTTGGCTGAGCGCAAAGAAGAATTCAAACACCCACGAGTCAAAAGGAAAGTTTATCAGAGAAATGGTAATGCCCATAGAGCGTGAGAGAGAGCCTAAGAGAGACTCAGAGGGACACAGAGAAACAGAGACAGTGACAGAGAGTAAAGAAAGACGCTGAGAAAGGACTGAGAAAAGGACACCGAGAGGGACCCTGGATGTTCAGGAAATTCAGTTTATGTATTATTCTTAGTTTCTATGAATTACAGATTAAAGACTGCTTACCCATTTTCCTTTGATGGTATGGACATACAGTGTGAAAGGATAAGAGCATGTAGAAAGAAAAGGTAAGAATACGTAGCATGAAAAGCCTGCTGGCAATTCCATAGGTTCCTCATAGTTTTAGCCATAGGAGATGAAGGATTTTATTTTGTGTAGGGTGGGCTTAAAGACTCTGTTTTCCTGTTTAGCAATCTCAGCAGAAATCTTTCTTTGTTCTGCAGGTTTCCTATAGTCTGGCTGTAGGGATGATCAGTATATTGCAGTCTCTGAGTATAGCTCGATTTAACATTTTAGTTCTCTTGCCTCCTCCCTACATTAATGGGATAGTCGGGAATTTAATTAAATGTATTATTCTGGTCTGAAATTCTAGAGAACTCTACAGACTCTACACTTATACTGAGCACATAGCAGGTGTTTAATAAATGCTTGGCGCATTGATTTATCTCTCAGGGATGTGGCAGCAGAGCTGGAGCCCAGTTCTGTATATTATGAAGGCTTTTCCCTCCTCTTCCCTACCCAAGTTTGCCAACTCAACCCAGAAGCTCTGACGGATGTCAACACTGTTTTCTTCCAAATTTTGGTCACCAATCCCCTCCCCCACTGCCAGTTGAGTGAACAGCCTTGGGGTGGCATGACCGTGATATAATACAGTTCTTGATTTTTCAAAGGACACAGGATCACTTCCCTTTATCATATCACTCTGCTTTGTACCTGCCATCTTCCTGCTCAAGGGCCCCAGGAAAGTCCCCAAGGCCCAGCTCGGCCAGTGGCATAAAGAGGAGTTACTGCTGATTAGGTGCAAGTCCTTCTCAAGGGTATAGGGAAAGGGGACTTGCATTTCCCTGATCATTGCTTTACCTTTCTTGCCTTCTTCCTGGCAGGTTTTCCAATGCATTTTCTTACTATGGATTAGTTCTGCTCACCACAGAGCTCTTCCAGGCAGGAGATGTCTGCAGCAGTGAGTATGGAAGCCCCTTTTATCCGTTAACCACCCACACTTTCAACACACACAGTAACACACACACTCCCACCCCAGGTTCTGCCCTTACGGGGCCTAGATTTGCACAAATCCCAGTGACTTTTACCCCAGTAGTGTTGGCCCAACAAACTCAAGAGAGAAAGTTTCTGCAAAATCTGAGCATAGAAGATCTGGGCTGTGGTTTCCAAGACTCTCTGTAGAAACCTGGACAATCTTGTCATAATAGACAGGACATGACAGTGGAAGCACTGTCATGAAGCACAGCACTGACTTTGAGGGCTATGACCTGTAAAGTTCGGCCGCTCAACAGACAGAGTCTGACTCAGGAATAACAGGCGTCCTTTATCGAAAGGCAAGCGGTCCCGGGCGAGGTTCTCAGGTCAAGCACGTTGGCCAGAGTAGTCGCCCTCGGGCGGGGTCAGGGCAGGGTTTTAAGGGTTGCGTCCAGGAAGGGGAAGATTCAAAAAAGGCAAAAGCATAGCGTGAGGCTCTTTCACTGGTGCAGCAGTTTGGCCCCACAAGTGTAGTCCTGGCACCCGCGGATTGGTCCATGGGCTTCAGGTGGCTAGCAGGTGGGAGCTAGGGGCAGGGACCTGATGTCCTTGGGGCCTTTTCCGAGAGCACTGGCCTTACATGACTCTGTGCAGCAATTCTCATGTGCACATTAAATTTGAGAAGCAGGTTGGATCTCAACCTGGCCACACAGCAGTATCACGTGGGGAGCTTTTAAACAATACCAGTGCCAGTTAAACAATGCTCAGACCACTTTAATAAGCATCTCTAGGGGGGTGGGGCCCAGGCATAAATGCGTTTTAAAAGCTCCCCAGATGATTCTATTGTGCAGCTGGAGGTGGGAACCCCTGAACAAAAGGGACGAATGAAAAGCAAAGTCTATATGCAGATGTCTGGGCTTTCAAACCATTCAGTCTTTAAGAAAACACTGGATTCCTGGCCTTGAACTCAGAATGGAGGATAAAGGGATCAAGTCGTTTCTTGTCCGCAGGATTTATCCAATTATCTTTTTCATATTAAGCCTCTTTAATCTTAGTTAATAGTTTTGTTTGTTGGTATAGGATTGAATGAGATGGTGGAGTCACATCTCACTGGGGCCTGTGAGAGTCTAAATTAACTGCTCTGAGGAAGCGGCTCAATTGTAGACTTGGGGTTTGTTATTGATTGAGCATGAATCACATGTCCTTAACAGTGGACCTGCTTTAGCAAAATAGAGGATCTAGTGGAATGTTATAAAGCAGAGGTTGAGGACTCTTTTCTATAAAGGGCCAGATAGTAAACATTTTAGGCCTGGTGGGCCATACAGCTCTGCCATTATAGCAGAGAAGCAGCTACGGGCAATGCGTAAATGAATAAGCATTGCCTGACTTCCAATAAAAACCTATTTTTGAATAAAAATTTGAATTTCATATCATTTTTATGTCATGAAATGTTATTTTACTTTGATTTTTAAAAATCATCTTAAACTGGGTTCAGGTAGAAACAGGCAGGAGATCAGATTCGGCCTATAGGTGATAGTTTGCCAATCTCATTTAAAAGGTCTCTTTTATACCTGAATGGAAAAATGATACTGTGGAAGAAGCCCACAGCCAGAAATCAGAGAGCCTGAGTTCTAGCACCAAGTGGCCATGTGACCTTGGGCAAGTCATTCATTAAGTATTTTCTTAGTACCCACCAGGTACTAGTTCACATATTAGGATTTATCTATGAATACAACAGACAAATATCCCTGCTCTGTGAGCTTACATTTTGGTGGGGAAAGAGAAAAAGAGAGAATAACATAATAAGTAAGGAAATTACATAGTATGTTGGAAGGTGATAAGAACATTAAAGAAAAAACTTTAAAGAAAAGGTAAAATCACACCTCTCACACAAACATAAAATGTCAAATATTTTATTGAACTCATCAATTAATGATTGAACCAGTAGTTAAGAACTGTGAAGAGTCTGAGATTTTATCTATTTGCAAGCTAACTAGTTAGCCTTTTACAGTTTGTACAGATGCTAGCAGAAGACACGGGCACTCCTGGGTCAGAGACAAAGGACTTAATTACTCACAGTAATAGCGGTATCAAGAGTGTCAGCATTTTCTTACACCCGTTCCTTGAGCCCCACTTCCCACAGGACAACATGAAGAAGGGCAGGTGATACCTGCAAAAGCAATGGGTTGTGTTGCAAGAGAGGATCTTCAAGCTCAGGGCACCTAGGTCTCTTAGAGTGTGTGGTAAGCCTGTCTGCTTTTTGCTCTGCAGGGAGACACTATATCCTCGAAGGCTATAACCCAAACTGCCCTTCGCTCCAAAGGGAGATACTGTATCTTTCAAGACTATCGGCTAAACAAAAGTCCTTGAAAAGATAGTCCAGAGCAAAGGCACTCGCTTATATAACATGCAGAAACATGAGTGGCCCATGGAGAATTGTCTAAGTAACACCAGTAAAGGTTATAGCTAGTTCAAAGGAGAATTCAAAACACACATATACAGGCAATCAGAAATGCCGAAATGAATTTACAGTTAGAGGCAAAACTTGTCAGTATGCATAAGGAACTAATAATTGAATCACCACCATACACAGTTTGCATTTTGATGGGCAAGAATAATTTGCATTTGATCAATATTCTATAATGTGCAGTTATAGCTCAAAGATAATGAAAGGTGAGATAACCTATAAGGGTGTATTAGATAGGACATTTTTGTCCATTTCAAAGTCTTTCAAGCTATTTCCTACCAAATGATATGGGGGGGGAAGGTAATAGAGCGGCATCAGGGCAGTTGGGGTAGGGCAGAGCAAGGGGCAGCGGGTAGGTTGAAGTTTTAAATGGGGTGGTCAGGGTGGCCTCAACGAGGTGGGATTTAAGGGAAGATTTAAAGCAGGCGAGGAAATTAGTCATGGGGATATAGAAAGTACAATTTAGGAAGAAGGAGCAACCAGCGCAAAGGTCCTGAGGCAGGAGCCTGCCTTGCTGAAAGAACAGGAAAGAGAGCAGTGTGTCTATAGTAGAGTGAGGAGAGCAAGGGAGAAAGAAGATAGGATCGAGGAAGTAAGGGGGCCAGATGATATAGATGGGGATTATTGGGGCCACTGTAGAGTCTGTCCGCCACCAAGGCACCAAGTATGTGCCATTCATATGCACAGCCTGCTTTCATTCTCTCAACCACCTTGCCCAGTGATTTTATTAGCCCCAGTTTTTTGAGGAAACTCAGGCTCGGAGAGATGAAGCTGTAGCACTGTTGTTTGGGATTCAAACCTACGTCTATCTGACTCCTGAACTTGGGCTCTTTCCATGGCACCCCAGCCAAATCGTACCCAGCGAAGGAGGTATGTGGGAGCAGGAAGGTGCGATTTGGGGCTCTGTGCATGGCTCTTCCTCTATGTCTGTCTCCCATTCCCAGTTTCCAGCCGAAAGAAGGCGGTAGAGGCAAAATGCAGCCTGGCCTGCGAGTACCTGAGTGAGGAGGATTACATGGACCTGCTATGGACCACCCTCTCTGAATTCCCAGGTGAGGGGACCTGTGGGAAGTGAGACTGGGATAAGGAAGCCTGAGAATGTGGCAGCTGTTCAGTGCCACATTCCTGGTGCCACCTGGAAGCAAATCCTATTTCCAAGAGAGCCGGGAATTGTTTGTTCAGCCCGTGGCTACAAATTGTCGAGAACTGTGAAGGCTGAGGTTCTATTCTACTTTTAGGCTGATACATTAAGCTGCCCGGTTTCATGCATTCTGGCAGAAGACATGAGACTCCTGGGTCAGAGCCAAAAGACTATTACGGCACAGCAGATAGCATGAGTAGCATGTTAGTGTCAGCTACCCTCACCTCAGGTCCCACAGGGACAATGAAGAAGGGTCCAGGTGGATGCTATGCAAGCAATGCAGCTGAGGAATCTCAAGCTCTGGGAACCCAAATCTTTTGTAATAGGCTGTCAGAAACCTGCCAAGCCTTTGTCCCAGAGAGAGACATCATCTTTATTATATCGGACAGGAAACAGACATGACCTATGCTCTAGATGGAGACTGTATCCCTATCTTCCAAAGCTGTTACTGTATCCCTATCTTCCAAAGCTGTTTCTGTACAAACAACCTTAAATTGAAAACTTGGAACAAAATGGCAGCTGGTCCCTCTGCTCACAAGATGTGGAGAAATACAAGATACCCATGGAGAATTGTCCCTCCAACAGCAGTCACATTAGAAAAGATCTGTGGGGTGTCACAAATCCAAAGCTGCACATAAAATGTGATTTATCTTTTTCCTTTAGAAGAAATAGTGATTATTGTAGCAATAATAATATCTATCTAATAATAAATAAGCAAGCTTTTTGGTGAATTTAAAGGTAGTATTTGAGTGCTTAGTGTATACAAGGCACTGTACTAAATGTTTTACATATATATTTTAATTTAATCTTGTGACTTTCTATAATTATTCCCATTTTACATCTGGAGAAACTGAAACTTGGAGGGGTGTAGCAGAAACTTCCTGTAACTTGCTGCTGCCAGTATGTGCATCTCTGTGCCTGAGGGCTGTTCAGGAGGAATGGAAAGCCTTAGTATCTAAAAGCAAGCGAGGTGAACAGAAGTGCCAGGGAGTTAATGCCTGGGAACAGCCTTCAACCAATGACTATGAGAGTTGGTATGTCAATACCCCAGGTTCCTTGCCCATCAAGCAGGAGAATTCTAAGGCGCATGTTCCACAGTGGCTCCCTGAGTCCTCCAGTGGAATTCAACAGCAATTGCCCACAGTGATAACTTGTTTGATAAGCACCTCCATTAATCATTTCCGTTCCCTGTCTTTCTGACTCTTTTATTGGTGTTTCCTTGGATGACCTCCCAAAGAAATACTTTGTCCTTACAGCCAGAGTCTGCTTCTTGGAAAATCCAACTAAGACATTAATTTCAACAGCTGCCGGAGCTCAGACCCATGGTGCCACCTCAGATCCCAGAGTTCTCGCTCCCCTACTATACTGCCTTTCCTCTAAAACCCTTTCCCCATATAGCTTAGTAAGTAAGAGTAAAGACTCTGGAGTCGATCTCCTCAGCATTGCCAGTTGTCATTTCCATGATTTCAGACACTCATCATTTCCATGATTTAAGCTCTCTAAAACTCAGATTCTTCTTCTTTATTTATTATGTTTATTGTTTTTGTTTTCATTCACCGACACATCCTAAGTTCCTAGAACAGTTCCTGACGCACAGCAGGCACTTAATGTATTAATTGAATAAATGTGGGAAATGAGGCTATTAATAGCATTTCTTTTAGAGGGTTATTTTGACGATTAAACAAGATAATCGATGTAAAAGTACTTTGCACAGATTTAATAATTATTAATAACAACGATAAGTGCTATGCTATACTGCCTCTACAGAGATAAGAAGTGTTATTTTTATTTAATCACATTTTACAGATGAAGAAATTGAGGTTCAGAGAAGGCATGGGACTAATCCAGGACCACATGGCAAGTTCGAGGAAAAATGAGGCCTTAGAACCCATGTGTTTCTGACTCCCATCCCGGGTGTCTGCTGCCTGGGTCCTCTGCCCCAGCATATCTCACGAGGCTGCAGTGGAGGGGTTGGTCCAGGGTCTTCAGTCTCCTTAGAAACCTCAGCTGGGCAGGATCTGCTTCATGCTCACTCACTGTGTTGGTGGCAGAATTCAATTCCTCCAGGGTCATTGAACCAAAGGCCTCAATTTTCTCACTGGCTGTTGGCGAGAGGCCACCTTCAGTTTCTAGCCAACAGGCAAGAGCACGAGAAAAGCCAGAGAGAGAGAATACTGCTCTCCCCCACCCCCAAAAAAGACAGAAGTCACAGCCTTTTATAACCTCATCTCAGAAGTGACATGCCATCACTTTTGCTGTATTCTAGTCATTAGAAGTGAGTCACTAGGTCCAGCCCACTCTCGGAGCGAGGGGGTTATATAGGGTGTGAATACCAGGAGGTGGGGTGGTTGGGAGCCACTTCAGAAGATGCCTGCCATGGTGTTTCTGCTCCCTTCCAGGTATCCTTGTGACTCTATGGATCATTGACCGCCTGGGGCGCAAGAAGACCATGGCTTTGTGCTTTGTCGTCTTCTCTTTCTGCAGCCTCCTGCTGTTTATCTGTGTTGGAAGGTGAGTTGTGAAACTAACTCTCTCTGGCCAGCAGGCTTATTTCTTAGGGCATGGTCAATGCCTCTTTAGGCCTACAGGCTATGGATCGCACTCTCTGTGGGTCATCTGAGGGATCCAGCCTCTCACTGGAATGAAGGCTCTTGGTTGCCTTAAAACTGACTAAAAGTTCAGGCTCAGAGTTGAGGCTTCTAATGGAGGTGGGGTACAGGTTTTCCTCCAACATCATCACATTTAGACTTTTGACATCATCTCCCAATGAGATCGTACATAGAGGTGTTTAGTTTACGTGTAGGTTAAAAGTATTCATTTGTTCCATAGAAATATCTCCAATAGGTTCTGTTTTATAATCTCCTTTTGGCATTTCTCCATTTTTTTCCCATCTATCAAGAGGCTCAAAATATGGAAGTGGCCTGTGCCTCTCTTGACTTCTAAGAGCCAAACCTGATGAGGAATCTGTGAAAGGTCTGGGGATACAGTTTAGATTCTGGAATGTCGATACTATGGGACATTTATGGAAACAATAGAACAGAGGGTTGGGGATCAGGATTATCGAAAAAGTACTGAAGAGAAGTTTACTTTCTCTAGTTCTGCTGAAACTTTCTCTAGTTCTGCTGGTCCCTGGCTAAACATCTGCCCTCACTAGGTCCTACTTAGACTTTAGATAATTTACATTACTTCTCCCAACCTTGACCCCAACCTGAGTACCACAGATGTTTCCATATCTTAGCCTGGTGCTTTGGAGAATGATAAACTTATATAAAGCATATCTTTAGAGAGGGCACTAGGAAGTGAATGCCTGCATGCCTGCGTGAATGTATCTTGGGTGGGGGATGGGCTTTGCCAGTTTCTGGGGTCTAAATTCTGCCTGGGCAGATAGGACTTTGCTGAAGCAAGCTGACAGATAAAATACCTGTTCATCTGCTTTTTTTCTCTCCTTAGAAATATGCTCACTCTGTTACTCTTTGTTGCAAGAGCGTTTATTTCTGGAGGCTTCCAAGCAGCCTATGTTTACACGCCTGAGGTAGGAAGGGTGTGTGGGAACAGCCGGGTCAGAGATGGAGGGAGACCAGAAACACCCAGCCTGGGCTCCTTTGTATGAAATTTGTCCTTGGGTCTGAGTGACAGCTCTGAAGCTCTTCCTTATTTCAGCTGTCTTTTAATATATATATTTTTCTGCTTGTAAAAGCATATGTTCAATGTAAAAGTTCTAAATGTTACAGAGCTGTATAAACCAAAAATTAAAGGGGCCCCTATTCCCCTATTCTAAACATTTACTAATATATGTTAGTGCCTGCATCAAATCGAATACTTGAGCAGTTGGGAAGAGTTTAATAAAGGGACTAATTATAATAGTGTGAGTCGGGGCTTAGGGAAACTGAAAAATGGTAGAGCAGTGCCCCAGAGTTTGCAATGGGGTGGAGGTGACTGGGGACACTGTTACCATCCAAGCCCAGTAGGGTGAGAAGGGATGTCGCACAGTCACAGGAGAGAGGTGGGTAGAGGGAAACTGTGACCTTTAGTTGAGGGACACAGGTGGCCTAAGGCAACCTGGAAGGGAAGGAGAAGGAAAATAAATACCCCGGCCTCTCTCTCCCACCTTCTGCTCATCTCCCAGTGGGGCTTTCCATTGGCTGAACCCCTAGCAGAAGCCAGAGGGCAAAGGAGCTCTTGAAGGTCCACATAGGCCAGCCCCCAGGGCAGAGAATAAGGTGGGGAAGGGTAGAGAAGTTCTGGAGAGGAAGATGAAAGACAATGAACACAGAATCTACTTTGTTCTTTTTAATAGCTCCTATACTATACTATAGAACGTATGTACAGCATATGTTATAAACTCTACAATACTATATAGTGTATATACTATGTATTATATATTCTGCTATATATATTCTATATATTATATACTGTATTACCTACTATATATTCTATTATTCATTGTGGTATATTATAGAGTGTTTATATACTACATATAATATACTGTACTTCACTATACTATATAGTATATATACTATACTTATATAGATACTGTATATATACTATACTATATATAATTGTACATGTTTATTAATTGATATATTAACATATATTACTATATATAAATGCATTATATTATATTTATTTTTATATAATAGAATATGTAGTTCTAGTATATGTAGGTAATACATGCACACTAAATATAATGTCTATTAATCTCTACTGAATTGTAAACTGTGGAATATCCATTGTGGAATTCAGTTATAGCTGTTAAAAAGAATGAGATAGCTGTCTGTACACTGATGTAGATAGGATTTTAAGGCATACTGCTGAATGGAAAAAGCAAATTTCATACTAATATGTATAGTGGGATACCATCTGTATGTTTAAAACAATGCTGTATATTTTCCATACCCATATTTTTTAACACCTCTGGGAGGATAGGTTTCAATCTTCATAATAGTGGGGTCCTATGGGGAGAATTTTTCTGAGACAGGGAGTTGATTAATAGGGAATTTAGGTTTTTCACAAGAATATATTTATATGTTGCTTGTGTAATTCGGTGAATTAAAATGTCATATGTAAATGTATACCATACACACTCAAGTATTTGTTGAATGAATAAATGAATGAATATGTATATATGATCACAGAAAAACTAGAAGAATATACATGATAATGTGACAGTGGTTATCTCTGAGTGCTGGGATCAAGTATGAACTTTGTTTTTCCTCTTTAGGGTTTTCATTCTTTTTTTAAAAAAAAATTTTTAAATTAAGTTTATTGGGGTAACATTGGTTAATACAATTATATAATTTTCAGGTATACATTATAATTTGACATCTGTATATTCTATTGTGTTTACCACCCACATTCCAGTTTCCTTTAGCTACCATATATTTGATCCCCTTTACCCACTTTGCCTTCCCCCTATCTCCCTATCTTTGACCTGCTTTATCCCATCTACCACCTCCCTCCTCCCCCATCCTACTAGTAACCACTAGTCTATAGTCCTCTGGTAACCACTAGTCTATAGCCCATGTTCATGAGTCTCTGTCTGTTTGTCCTGCTCATTTGTTGCTTTTAGGTTTATATCCCACATATAAGTGATATCGTGTGATTTTCAACTTTTTCTGTCTGGCTTATTTCACTTAGCCTGATTATCTTGAGGTCCATCCATGTTGTCAAAATGGAAGTATTTCATCTCTTCTTATGGCTGAGTAATATTCCATTTTATATATGTACCACAGCTTCTTTAGCCAATCATCTATTATAGGACACTTAGATTGCTTCCATGTCATGGCCACTGGGAATAATGCTGCTATGAGCATTAGTGTGCAAGTATCTTTTTGGATATGGGTTTTCAAGTCTTTGGGGTAAATACCCAGTAGAGGGATTGCTGGATCATGTGGTAAATCAATTCTTAGTTTTTTGAGGAACCTCAATACTGTTTTCCATAGTAGCTGTACCAATTTGCGATCCCACAAACAGTATATGAAGTTTCCTTTTTCTCCACATCCTCTCCAACATTTGTTATTACTTATTCTGTTGATTATAGCTATTCTAACAGGTGTGAAATGGTATCTCATTGTGGTTTTGATTTGCATTTCCGTAATAGCTAGCGAGTTGAGCATCTTTTCATATATTCGTTAGCCATTTGTATGTCCTCTAGGGAGAAGTGTCTGCTCAGGTCCTCTGCCCATTTTTTTGATTGGATCATTTGTTTTTGTTATTATTGAGTTGTATGAGTTTTTTGTACATTTTGGATATTAGGCCCTTATCGGAGGCGTTGCTTGCAAATATATTTCCCCATTCAGATGGTTCTCTCTTTACCTTGTTGATGATTTCTTTTGCTGAGCAGAAGCTTTTTAATTTGATGTAGTCCCATTCATTTATTTTAGATTTTACTTCCCTTACCTTTGAGGTCAAATTCATAAAATCCTCTTTAAGTCCAAGGTCCTTGAGTTTAGTTCTTATGTTTTCTTCTACGCATTTTATTGTTTCAGGTCTTATATTCAGGTCCTTAATTTATTTTGGGTTAATTTTGGTGTGCGGCGATAGACAACAGTCTAGTTTCATTTGCAGGTGGCTTTCCAGTTTTCCCAGCACCATTTATTGAAGAAGCTTTCCTTTTTAATATGTTGCTGTATTCAGTTTGCTAGTATCTTATTTAGGATTTTTGCATCTGTGTTCATGAGAGATATTGGTTTGTAGTTTTCTTTTTTGGTGTTGTCTTTACCAGGTTTTGGCCTCATAGAATGAGTTGGGAAGTATTGTCTCCTCTTCGATTTTTTGGAAAAGTTTTGAGGAGAATAGGTATTAAATCTTCTTTGAATGTTTGGTAGAATTCACTGGTGAAAACTTCTGGTCCTGGACTTTTACTATTTGGTAGGTTTTTGATGATTGTTTCAATTTCCATACTGCTGATCGGTCTATTTAGATTTTCCATCTTCTTGATTCAGTCTAGGAAGATTATATTTTTCTAAGTACTGGTTCATTTCTTCTAGGTTATTAAATTTGGCGTTATATACTTTTTCACAGTATTCTTATATGATCCTTTGTATTTCTACGATGTCAGTCATAATTTCCCCTCTTTCATCTCTGATTTTATTTGTGTCTTCCTTTTTTTTTTCTTTAGTGAGTCTAGCCAGGGGTTTGTCAATTTTATTCACCTCAAAGAATCAGCTCTTTGTTCTATTGTTTATTTTTTGTTTTGTTGTCAGTTTCATTTATTTCTCTTCTAATTTTGACTTCTGCTGACTTTAGGCCTCATTTGTTCTTCTTTTTCTAGTTTTTTTTAAGATGAAGCATTAAGTTGTTTATTTGGGCTCATTCTTGTTTTTGGAGATAGGCCTGTGATGATACAAACTTTCCTCTTATGACTGCTTTTGCCATGTCCCAAAAGTTCTGATATGTTGTACTATCATTATCATTCGTTTCTATGTATCTCTTGATTTCTCTTTTTATTTCTTCTCTGACTGAGTTATTCCTCAGTAGCATGTTGTTTAATCTTCATGAATTTGTGGTTCTTTCCGCTTTCTTTCTGCAGTTAATTTCTAGTTTTAAAGGATTATGATTAGATAATATGGTTGGTATGATTTCAACCCTCTTATATTTGTTGAGGCTATCTCTGTGTCCCAGTATGTGGTCAATTCTTGAGAATATTCCATGTACACTAGAGAAGAATATATAAGCAGCTGTTTTGAGATAAAAGGCTCTATAAATGTCAATTATGTCCAGTTGGTCTAATGTGTCATTTAAAAATGTTATTTCCTTATTAATTTTCTTTTTGGATGATCTGTCCATATCCAACAGTAGGGTATTTAGGTCCTCTACTATGATAGTGTTTTGATCTGTTTCTTTCTTTAGTTCTGTTAGTAATTGCTTTACATATTTCAGGGCTCCCTGATTGGGAGCATAGATATTAATAAGTGTTATGTCTTCTTGGTGCATGATTCCCTTTATCATTATGAAGTGTTCTTCAGTATCTTTCTTTACTTTTTTTATTTTGAAGTCTATTTCGTCTGACACTAGGACTGCTATTTCCGCTTTTCTCTGAATGCCATTTGCTTGAAATATCATTTTCCACCCTTTCACTTTGAGTCTATATTTATCTTTGGAGCTGAGATGTGCCTCCTGGAGGCATATGGATAAGTTTTGATTTTTGATCCATTCTGCAACTCTGTGTCTTTTTATTGGTGAGTTCAGTGCATTTACATTTAGGGTGATTATTGAAATATGAGGTCTTCTTATAGCCATTTTATCTTTTGCTTCTTTGTCCTTGTGTTTCTGTTTTCTTTATTTTGGTTGGCTTTTGTGGGTTTTCCTTCTGGTCCTTCTTGTTTTATTTTATATACTTCAGTTCTGAATCTTTAGTGGGTGGTTACCATTATGAATATAGTCATCCATTTTCTTCTGCACATGCCTTATCTCCATTTCCCTTTCCAAATGTGAATCTCTGAATCCTCCCTTTTCAGTCATTGTTTTCTCAATTTGTCCCTATGTATGCTGAACATTCATTACTATCTTCTTATAACAATTCCCTTCTTATCATTTCAGCTTATAATGCCCCTTTCTTAGTTAGGGTTGCACTTCTCTGCTTCTATTTGCCTGATATTCACTTTACTCCTTATGTATTTTTTTTTTTTTTTGTCTTTTTGTTTTAGGTGAATTGACCCCTTTCAGTATTTCCTGTAGTGCAGGCCTTGTAGTGGAGAATTCCCTCAATTTTTGTATGTCTGGAAAGGTCTTAATTTCTCCTTCATATCTAAAGAAGAGTTTAGCTGGATACGTTATTTTAAGCTGATAGTTTCTTTCACTTAACAGTTTAAATATTTAATTCCATTCCTTTCTGGCTTGTAAGGTTTGCGCTGAGAAGCTGACGATAATCTAATGGGTTTACCTTTATAAGTTACTATTTTTTTTTCTCTTTGGCTGTCCTGAGAATTCTGTATTTGTCGTTGATTTTTGATAATTTTAATACAATGTGTCTTGGTGAGTGACTTTTTGGGTTGAGATAATTAGGTGTTCTGTTGACTTCTTGAATTCCAAGCTCCAGCTCATTCTTTAGATTTGGGAAATTCTTGTCAACTATTTGTCTGAAAACGCTTTCTAATTCTTGTTCTTTTTCCTCACCTTCGATATTGCCCATTGTTCTTATGTTTCCTCTCCTAATGGTATCAGCTAGTTCTTGTATTTATCTTTCATTATTTTTCATTCTTTGGTTTCTCTTGTCTTCCTTCTGATTTATTTCTAGATTTTTGTTTTCAGTATCACTGATCGTTTACTTCATTTGGTTGACTCTATTTCCCAAGCTTACTATTTCATTTTTCAACTCTTGCAGTGTATGCATGTGTGTGTGTGTGTGTGTGTGTGTGTGTGTATCTAGAAGGTCTATTCCGTTCTTTTGAGGGTTTCAATCTCCTTGCTCTGCTCATCTAGTTGTTTTTTTCAATTCCTGAAATTGTGGATATGACTCATTTCTGAACTCACTGAGTTTTTTCAGAAGTACCATTCTGAATTCTCTGTCATTTAAGTTGCATATTTCCATGTCTATAAGCTTATTTCTGGAGATTTTTATCTTTGTTTCTGAGATGCCTTGTCACCTTGGTTGTTCATGGTGTTTAGTGGACTGTTTCTCCGCTTGGGCATTAGTGAAAATGTATTCTGCTTTTTTCCCAGAAGGAGTATTTGTCATATAAAGGTCTCTCTTTAGTCTGCTGCAAAGAAGGTGCTTTTCTTCTGGTTTCCAGTAGGTGGCGTCTAAACCTCTTGAATTTCTGCTTTATATAAAGCCTTAAAAATGCTTTTTTTTTTCCCCTGAGAGATATTTAATCATGCTCGCTACCCTCAGTTTCAGTCCCTGTCAGTGTTAGCAACAGTCTCGGCAGCGTTTGCTCAGATTCCCCTGGGGCTCTGCAGTGTTCCATCTTGGAGGGTATGGGGGGAGGGCTCTCTGGGTTGGGGGTTGGGGGCTGTGGCCCAGCCTTGGTTTTGCAACCCGGTCTCTAAAAATCAACTGTTATTTCTCTGCTGGCTGCTTCTCTGCTTTCTGCCCTGATGACTGGGCCCTGCCGCCAGCTGGTCACGGGGAGCTCACAGCTTTCCCAGGCAGGGCTGTTCAGGAAACTCGAAGGACAAACTCCTGCTCCTTCTCCCTCCCCCTCCTCCTGCAGGGAGCTCTGCGGACTTCGAGAGGCAGTATCTTTATTTTTCCCAGTCTACTGCCTGACACCCAGGGTTCTGACTTGTGGTAGGTCTTATGCGCAGATCCCATGCTCAGATGTGCTGGTGTGCAATTTGGGTGTTTTTCATTGAGTTTTAGATGTTCAACTTATTGTTGTTTCAAGGAGAGAGATCTGGGAAGGTCTCTCACTTCGCCATGTTTCCAAAGATCAACCAGGGTTTTCATTCATTTTAAGCCTTCTCCATTGAACATTATGTTTGTTAGAGGCGTGCTAGCTGCTGTAACATATAACCCCCAGAACAGAACATACTGACACAGCAGAAGTTTCTCACCTGTGAAACAGTTCAATATGGTGTTCTAGGAGGTCGGCGGACAGCTTTTCTCCCCACAGCAATTCAGGGACCCAGGTTCCTGGCATCTTGTGCCTCCCTCATCCAGTAATTGTTAACCAAGGGTGATTTTGCCTTCTGGGGGACATTTGGCAATATCTCGAGATACTTTCGCTTGTCACGACTGGGATGGTAGGTGCAGAAGTGTGACCATATCTAGTAGGTAGAGGCCAGGGATGCTGCTAAACATTCTATACTGCCCAGGACAGCCTCACCACCACCACCCTCACCCCGCACCCCGCGCCTACTCATCCATAGTGCCAAAGTTGAAAAACCCTACCCTAGGACCTCGGAGTCCTCCTTCCAGCCAGCAGTCAGGGGAGGGGAGTTGAGAAGTCATGCCCTCTTCTTAATTACTGTGGCCTGGAAGATGCTAGTCCCTTCTCACTTTGCCTGGGGAGAACTGGACACATGGCCGCTCCTAGGTAAGAATTGAGAAACTATGTGAACATTTTAGTCTCTCTCTTTATGAAATGCCTTGAAAGCCTGTGACCAGCACTTCAAGATGAGCTAGTGAAAAGTGACAGGTAGGACAGTGCCTGGATCCCGCGAGAAGTTCCTGGCGGAGTCCATGGTGACCACCAGAGCAAGAGGACCCCTTATTGGGTTCCCACCCACAGCTCACCCTCTTGCCTTCTTTCTCATTTTACTTCCTATCTCCTTTGGGGAGAGAATCTCCACCCATTCTCCTAAATAGTATCACCAACCCCTGAGGAAGTCGCCCTAATTTTAGGCCCACCCATGGGGGCCAATCCCATTATTCCTGAACTGGGGAGCAGGGAAGGGCTTGCATTTTCTCAAGGCTACACCTGGCTGCTGTGTTTCAGGTCTACCCCACGGCGACTCGAGCGCTCGGCCTGGGCACCTGCAGTGGCATGGCAAGAGTGGGTGCTCTCATCACTCCGTTCATTGCTCAGGTAGGTTGCATGCAGGTAAAGAGGGAGTGGGTGTGACGAAAGCCAGTGCAGGGCAAGAAGTTACTTCATGCCGAACCTTCTGCAGAGCCCTCTGTATGCATTATCTTGTTTTACCCTAACAACTCATCTTATGAGAAAAGAGATATTGCTTGCAGATGAGAAGCTGGAGGCTTAGAAGGGTAGAGGAACTTACCGAGATCACACAGCTGGGAGTAGAGAAACTGGGAATCAAACCCAGCTCTTTCCCATGCAGAAGACCCTGGAGGTGTTCTATGATTTGGCCAAAAACAAGTTGGATGGAAACAAATAGGTCAACATGATCTCATGGGAAACAAATGTTGCTGTCCCTGATTTCTGAATCGGATAAATAGGTGTAATGGTAGAATTTTGCAACTCTTTGTGTGTCTTGAAGTATTTCTACCCATTTTTAGGGATCTTATTTTGAAATATTTTGAAAAAATTTTGCTTTTTCAAATATTTGATTAATTTTTCCTGTTTTTATCACTTTTTAAAATTGAGACAAAAGCCATATAACATAAAAATTAACCATTTTAAAGTGACTAATTCAGTGGCATTTAGCACATTCACAATGTTGTGCAACCAAAATGTGGGTTCTCTCAGTGTGGATGTATCTATTTTGGATATTTCATGTACAGAAAATTGAAACATGTTTTAGCTAAATAGTTCTGTTGTGTGCTCTTGTGTTTGGCCATTGTGCATCACTGCTAACAAATATGATTGAGAGCCTGACATGTGCCTGCATGGTACCAAGTGCTCCTGAGATATCCTCCCACTAAGACGTGGACACTGCCCTTAGGCCCATTTAGCAGATGAGGAAATGAGGTTCAGCTCTGTCGTGTGATTTGCCCGGTGACATGAAGCTAGGGAGTTGGCCGAGGTACTGCTCTGGGAGAGAGTTATAAGGAATACAAACTCTTGGGCCTGGTGGGGTCTGGGTTCAAGTCTCATCCTTAGTATCTACGTGAACTTGGGTATAGTACTTAACCCTCGTTGAGTCTCAGTGTTTCACTCTGTAAAATGGAGTTGAAGTACCTACCTAATAAAGTTGTCATGAGGACTAACTAGGCCAATCACACAGAGTGCTTATAAGAGGGGCTTGTGCTATCCATATTATCTGAATGGTTGGTGGTCCACTCTGACCAGAATACATCTCCCTCCCTCAGGTGATGTTGGAATCCTCCGTGTACCTGTCACTGGCAGTTTACAGTGGCTGCTGCCTTCTGGCTGCTGTGGCCTCCTGCTTTTTGCCCATCGAGACCAAAGGCCGTGGCCTGCAGGAGTCCAGCCACCGGGAGTGGGGCCAGGAGATGGTTGGCCGAGGAATGCATGGCACAAGTGTCACCAGGTCGAACTCTGGCTCTCAGGAGTAGTGACCGATGGGGGGCTGAGCTGGTCTTTGAGGCTGTAGAGCACGGGGAGCTGGTGGAGCCTGACTGGGGCACTGACCATCACTGCCGACACCAAGAACTCACCTAAGAGTACAACCTGGACCCTGGTTGCTCGTATTCATTGAGACCCACACAGAGATGGGGAGGTATTTGCTCTGGGGGTTCTATGTATGTGTGGGGAGAGGTTTGTTAATAACCTGTGGATCTGCATGGGAAAACTGCCACACTAGGAGTGCCTGGTGACGCCAGTAGCCAACCAGACACCATCCAGAGTCAGCTAGTCACACCCTTGGTGAACAACAACCAAAAGATCTCTGTAGATACAGTCCAGGCCCAGACCCCTGTGAGACCTGCTACCCAGTGAGTTGATACCTGCCACCCACCAACTGAACCTGTTCAGTAGGTTTCTCCTATGCCCCTGGCTCCCAGCTTTCTTCTTTAAAAATTGAAAGTGACCTGGGTGTGGCCTGAGCAGCTTTTTCTTGGGTCTGAGAACCACTCCTTCGGATGGGGCTCCTCGGTTTGTGTCTCCAGGCAGGGGCCTGACTGGTGGAGACTATGGCAGATGGACATGCATTTAAACTTGAGCCATGTGCCCCACGTGGCCCCCTTTGCAGTTGCTTGAGGGGATTCAAATGTATCCATAGGGACAGCTGGGCTTGCACCAGATGACAACCTCAGAAAACTGGTACCTCTCAGCATTGGGGACTGAGGCCGAAGCAAGGTGAGAATCAAGCCCAAAGCCAAAACAGGGGCCTCCTGTTTGGAAGCAGCAAGGCAACACTGGGGCTTCTTTTCTGGCCCCTGCCTCATTTGGGCAGGTTGGTGACTCTTGGGGAAAGAAAACAGTTAACTCAGGTCTCAGTGCTTTAGATTTAGTGTGTGGGTGGATGACTAAATGAACAGAGAAAACAAAAGGATTCTACACCAACCACCCACTCCCAACAGTGTCAGGGGACCAGGAATCTTTCCTCCTGGTTTCCTCTGCCATCCTTGCTGTCAGGGGCTGGCTTGGGGTTCTGGTGATGGAACACATGGCAGGGATGCGTGGGGGTAGAGAGGAATGATTGGACCCAGATATGTGAAATGTGTACATTTTCAAAGGAGGAGAAGGGAGATCAATTGGGTTTTGGGTTGGCCTTGGAAGGAAGGGCTGGTACCATGCCTCAGCAGACAACATCCACCTCCAGGATATGGTTTACATGAGCCTTTTCCCCATGATGAAGGCAGGGAACCTAGAGAAGGAGGGAGGAAGCTGCCAGATCCCATCAAAGGCCAGAAAAGACTGGCCCTCTGCTTAGAGATATCCGCTTGAGGTTAACATTGTGAGGAAGCCAAATGTGTACTTTCATCTCTTATTAAAACATGTTGGTAGTGAACATCGTGAGAGGCAAAGTTTGTTTGTTACAACGTCCTAGTAACAGTTCAGCTTAATGGTCCAGGCAACTTTCTCCATCCAGGGTCACCTCAATGTTTTAATATACTTTAACATGACAGTCTCTACTAAAAGCGGGGAAAGTTGCACAGTTGGCTGCCAACATTGCGACTTTGAGTCTGTTGGAGACAACACTTTCTTCTAACAGTGTTGTAGTCACAGTGGGTAACTTTTTCAGGCTCAAGTCCTAGGTTGACTACAAACAATCCTGTGTCACTGAAATATGGGTTGTAGCCCCCTCAGCCCAGGCAGTCAGAGAGGCAGTGGTTTGGCAGATCTGCCTCTCACTGACAATGTGAGTGTATCCTTGAAACCTGAGTGGCTATAGCTCTAATTATTTCTGGTCTGCTGAGCTCTCCTGGGTAACACAGAATCTTTGCTTGTCTTTTTTGCCTTCCAGCTGGCCAGACACTGCCGGATGACCATGTCCACTCCCTTCCTCCTCAAATAACCTGGAGGAACTGAGGGCTGGGATGAAGAAGGAGTGTTTGGCTGGCAGAAATGTTGTCCAGAGGCTAGGGTAAAGACGCCTTTAGTTGAGAGCTTCTCTTCTTGAGAAAATGAAAGATAAAAACTCTTTGCCTTCTAAATTCCCTGCTCTTAAAAAAAAAATCGATATTATTGAATGATACAAGAGCTGCCACAGAAGTTGCCAAAGCCTTTAGCTAAGGACGTTTCAATCTAATTTTGAACTATCCAAAAGCTCCTGTTTCCATTAATGGAAATGTCATCTATTTCTCTGAGTGTTAGGACAGATTTCAGAAAATGACAAGATGTTCAGTGTAGCCAGGGTTATGAAGTTTCTTTCTTTCTCTTACCTCGAGTGTTCTCGGGAACACATAAATGACCCTGGTAATGTTGGCAGTGAGATGAAAGACCATCCTGAGTGGTCTTTGAAATGAAAATAGACACTCATTAGTTTTAAATAATATTAACCAATAGAGAGGCTCGAAGAATGAGATTAAGAGTCTCCCTTAGTTATGCCCAATAAACATTGAAGGACTGGATACCTTGCACCACAAGCAGCAGTAAAACTAGTTAATAATAGCTTAAACCATTAAAATATTAATTGTTCATTTAAAAACAAGTCCAAAGTCAGGCAGTTCTAGGAAAAGCTCAGCACCTCAACAATGTCTTCAAAGACTCAACTTCTTTTTGCCTCTGCCATCCTCTGCATGTTGGCCATTTGAAACTTCATCATCATAAGATGGCTGCTGAAGTGCCAGGCATCATATTCTTTGCAAAAGGGGTAGAATGGAGAAGGAGCAGTCACAAAATTTGTTCTTTCAAATGATCGTATGGTTTCTGGTTAAAAGGAAAGTCCTTCAGCAGATTTACCATTCCTGTGCCCATTGAGTCCCGTGCCCATCCTGGCATGAATCCTTCCCTAGGTCTGGGGAAAGAAGGACCTACTTTCCACAGGATCAAGGGATACCCACAGCCTCTTGAACACAAAGTCGAGATTCTGGTAGCATGGGAGAAGGAAGACAATGGTCGTGGGATGGGGGATGGTGGAGAGGAGCCTTGCTATAAAGTTCTCATCGAGGCTGTTTTAATTGCAAGAAATAGTGATTGGACTCAGGTTAATTCAAATTAAGAAGCATAGTTTTATTATAAGGCTTGGATCGGTAGTTAATTTCCTACAGGGGATAGTCAAGGAACGTAAATGAGTGAAATGGAGGTATAAGGAAAGGGGAAGGACTGTGGCAGCGTAAGGAGGAGCATAGGCCCCATCCAAAGGGGACAGCTCCTACCCAATTCTAGCTGATTTTGTTGCATGGTGGGATCTCCCAAATTTCAAGACAAGAATCTAGATTTTTATGTGAAATCTCCAAATTTTAGTATGTTGACTCAAAACTTTTTAAATGATGTGTGAGCCAGTAAAATTCATCTGCAGCCAGGTTTGGTTCATGGGTTACCAGTTTACAGCCCCTGAAAGGTTTGAAAGATCTCAGAAATAAAGTACAGCCTGGTCTCACACATGGAACAGGAAACTGGGGGGCCACCAAGGCCTTAGGCGGCCCGCTCTCTGGATCTGTGGCCCCCATTTCCACCTTTCTCTGTAGGCTGGTTTCCTTCTGCCTCCTCATGGCTGCTGCATATGCCTAACCATGTATATGACTTCTGCTCACGTGGCTTAGCTCTGCAAACATATTTGACTCAGCTGTTCAGTGTCCCACTTCCAAATCCTCAGGAGAGAAAGCTGATTGGCCCAGTTTAGTGATGGCTCCAATCCTGGTCCAATTAAAATGGGTCAGGGAGGGATGGGGTCAAGAGGCACAAACATGGTGACTTTGGCCTGCCCTTTCAGCAGAGTGGCACAGTTACAGGAACTCGTAGCGACACATATGTAGTCTCCCGAGTCTGTTCATCATAACTATTACGTATCCTGTCATGGCATGTGGTCAGTATGCGTGGAGTTTCCGCCATGCATCAAGCATGATATTTAATGCTGAAGATGCAAAAAAGAGTAAGACATGGTCCTTATGTTCTTACACTCACAGCATAGTGCGGGGAACAGGCATAAACGGATGATTGTGGTATAGGGTGATATAAGCACTAATAGAGGGATGCAGAGCATTGTGGGAAGCACATAAGATGCCAACTCTGAAGCTCTAGAATGTTCTGAAGGCCTTTCTGACTCCTCAAGGACTCAGTGGTTTCAGTCAGACTTTAGTTACTGCTGGTGCTTTACAGTATTTGACTCAGCTGTATTTGACATTTGAACACCCATGATTACATCACATTTAATCGTTCTCGATTAATCAAGAAGATTTGATGATGAGCCACTTCAAATGCCACTACACCCCACCATGCCAGAGAGCAGAGTACTTTCTAAATTCATCAGTAGGAAAACAATTCCACTCACAATAACATTAAAAGGAATAAAGTACTTGGGAATAAATTTAACAAAAGGAGTGCAAAACTTGTACAAACTACAAAACTGCTGAAAGAAATTGAAAATCAAAATAAATGGAGAGACATTCCAGGATCATGGATTAGCAGCCTTAAAACTGTTAAGATAGCTGTCAGTACTCTGCAAATTGATCTATAAATTAAACACAATTCCTATCAAAATCCCAGCTGGCTTTTTGTGCAGAAATTGGCAAACCAATTGTAAAATTCATATGGAAACGCAAAGGACTCAGAATTGCAATGTAGATGAATAAAACAGAATTGAGAGTCTAAAAATAAACCCCATAAATTTATAGTCAATTAACAAAATTCCAAGACAATTCAATGGAGAACGTTAATCTTTTCTTAATTCATCAAGCGGACAAAAACTCATTGAAAATACAGTTGCAGATCACTTTCAGAGAAGGAGCAGGCATGTTAGGTGAAGGGAAAATGAAGAGAAGAAGCATCACCACATCCCCTGTAGCACAACATGCAGAATTTCCCCATGTTCCTTTTGAATTTTAGGACATTTCAAATGTCACTTTGGGTCTGAATGTGGACTTGTCTGGTCCCATACATTTTTATGAGTTCTCCATGCTGAGTCTATTTATAGAGGCTCTGTCGATGACTAACCTTGATCAGTAGGGGTCGCTCTCCCTGGGGAATTTTAGTTTGGGTGACAAAATCACTTTGGTCAAAAACTAAAAGTTGTGTTCCATTCCCAGCACCAGGAAGTGCTCCCCTCTCCAGGTCCCTAGCCTTGTGAGAGTCCTCTTGTCTTGGACCAAATATGGCTATGAGGAGGAAAGAGCTAGTTCCTTCTCAAGTGTCTGCAGGAAGAGTTAGGGAAAAAGCCCAACCAATTCTTTTATAAGTGTATATTTCTCTCCAGACCTAGGATTCAGTGTCATGTGGTCCTTGAAAGTGAGGCACTGGACTCACACGATTTCGGGCTCTAAACCTTCATTCTACATTTATAGTCAATTAACAAAAGTTCCAAGACAATTCAATGGAGAACGTTAATCTTTTCTTAATTCATCAAGTGGACAAAAACTCATTGAAAATAGTTTTCAACTGACCTCATACTGCTTCTCACCTATGAAATGGGAATAATAGCTACTTTATGGTGGGGAGAGGGTTGTAGGAATTAAATGAATAATGTGTGCAAGAGTTTAGCACAGAGCCTACTACCCAGTTAGAACGCAATGAATTTTAGTTACCATAATTATAATTTTTATTCCAGATGCTCTTTGACTTATGATAGGGTTATGTCTAGATAAATTCATCATAAGTTGAAAATATCGTAACCTGAAAATGCATTTTATACACCTAATCTACTGAACACCATCGCCTCGCCTACCTTAAACATGCTCAGAACACTTACATTAGCCTAGAGTTGGGCAAAATCATCTAACACAAAGCCTATTTTATAATAAAGTATTGAATATCTGGTGTAATTTAACATGCATATTGCTTTTGCACCATTGCAAAGTAAAAAAAAGATCAAAGTCAACCATCATAAGTGAGGGACTATCATCATGTATTATTATTATTATTATTATTATTATAGGAATTCTAACTTAGATCTTGGCTCTCACCCTATTTATCTTGGGGCCAGCCAAAATCATGGCAGATACTTCACGAAGGACCCATCAGGGGAAACAGTACAGGAAGGAACAGACAGCGATGGCATGGACATAGCATGGCGTGGGCCCTTCCACACCTCTTCATAGCACTCGGGGTGTCACTGGTCCCAGAGGCATGAAGACTCCTAGGCTCTGGTCCTCCACAAAAAAACAGGCAGATGAAAATTCAACCTTAGAGATCGAGGCAGATAACTAGGGATGAAGATGTTCAGGTGCCTTTTAGGCTCATTTAAGACTTTTAAAAAATATCTGGAAACCTATTTGTCATCTCAGAGAGTACCAGCCAGAAGATAGAGGGTTGTTAAGTTTGCCCCCCAAACAAGGAGTATGCCTGGTGAGTTTATTCTCTGTGGAGTTCCTTGAGAGATAATCCTTCCAGTAGTCCCTCCTCGAGGGTTGCATGGAGCCCAGGGGGCCCCTCAATGGGCCACTGATGCTATTTGGGATCCCGGGTGTATAACAGGTATCATATATTGTAGTTCCGTGCCTCACCTCTTTTGCCTCCTTTAGGCTCCAATTCTACATATAACTTCCTGTAATGACATCTATTACAGCATTCTCTCAAGTTCATTCTGTGGTATTAGTGCTCTGGGCAAAAGGTCTCCAGAGCCAGACAGGCTTAGGAAGACTGGTTGAACAACATCAGGTAGGTGTCTCTGCTACAGGACTTTTCAGAACCTTTAACATGTTGGTGTGACTTGTCGTCAGGTTACTTAACCTCAACTATCTTCAATATTCTCCTTTCCTTCTTGATTTTCTGAGTTCTTTCTTCTGAGGACTCATGGAATAAGTCTTCATAATGTCAGGCCAGAGAGAGTAGAAAGACCTCAGTGATCAGAGGGTCCCCAGGTAAGGTGGGACTCACCTCCAGAAACTGACCTGTGGTTCCCTTCTTGCCATGAGCTTCTTGCAAACAGGAGCCAGGGCTGAGGTCAGGGGTAAGCGATTGCTTAGAGAGGAGCACATTGATTAGTTGGCCGAGGAAAGTGGGGAGTCCTTATGGGGGAAACAGTGGTCACTGGCACCCTCAGAGGTGGGGTGGTGGCATGCTGAGCAACTTCCTTTCTTCCAGAACTTTCCCAAAGAGCTTGGCTGCCTCCAGGGCACAGCCCCAGTGGATAGTGAGCCCATAGCCTCCATGGCCATAATTGTGGATGACCTAGGAAAAGCAAGAGATAAGGTGGCCTGCTCTGCCCTAGAACATTCAGGAACTTTCCAAAGAGATCAGGGCAAAGCCTGATGGCATCAGAGCTCCTCTCAGCACTCTGGTGGTGGGGGGCGGGTGGAGGAGGCACCTGGGAACAGCAGTAAGTTTGGGGAGCTTGAGGTTCAAACCCTAGACTCCTCTTCTGTTTAGGAGATGGACCTGCTTTATACACTCAGCACAGGAATCATCTAAAACTTGAGGTCAGAAATTCCCCCCACCCACCCAACACACAAGTTGTCTGAAGCTCCCTAAATCACTTTCCTTATTCCTAGCCTGCTCTGAATTGCTTAACCTCTTGTATTAATAGATAACTTGTTTACCCACTTTGGGAGGAAAGAAAACCAGAGACACCATTGGGTGGACTTTGGTAAAGTGCTAACGCATCCTGGGGACAGAGGCAAGTACCCCGGGGCCTTTTTCAAAACTAAAACCATTGGCGGAGAGTTAAACTCCATATGTGACTCTCGACTCTCTCCTCTACACACACACACACACTCTCTCTCTCTCTCTCTCTCTCTCTCTCTCTCTCTCTCTCTCTCTCTCTCTCCACAAACACACAACCCTCTGTAAACACACATCAATCATATACACTCATACACGAAACTTCTATACATACACACATTAAGAAAGGAAGGTGACCTAGATAGGGAGGATTGCTTTCCTGGTGGGAGCCCGGTCATCACCTACTCAGGTTAGTGCCTTCAGCCCAGGACAACTCCTGCCATTTCAATAAGCCTAGTTCCTACCCCATGAGAGAGAACGAGAGGGGAGCCCAGAGAGATGATTGGGTAGCCACAAATGGACATCTAGGCATGGCTCTGGAGTTAAATTCAAACCACATCCCAGCCCTGGACCTCAACAGTAGTCTGATTCGAGTAATGACTTCACCTCTTGGAGCCTCAGTGTTCTCGTCTGAAGCCTGAGGAGAACAGCCCCAATCTTAAAGAAGATTCCATAAGGTCGTTCGTGTCATGGACACAAAGTAGATGTTCAGTAAGTGCTCATTTCCTTCAGTTCAACCATAGCATTAGCAAACTGAGGAACTAACCTTGGGCAGGTCCTTTATCATCATTGAGCCTCAATTTCCCCACTGATAGTGAAGGAGATATTAACCACCACTGCCAAGAAGCTGTATGGAGCAGAGGTCAGGCAAGACTGTTCTCTGGAAGTGTCAGAGTCCTCTAAGGAGTGGGGAGGGCATTGCTTTCCTTTCCAGGAGAGCATACCTCTGTGTTTGATGATCCAAAGTGCAGCTGTTCTCTTTCTAGCCGAATCTGGGGACGTACTGGCCGGAAGCCAGTCAATTCAGCAACAAGTCTGGCATCCTGGAAAGAAAAGTGTTAGTATTTCATCTCTGGATTATTCTGCTGCCACGACAGTTAGCCTTTGGAACCTCATTGTCATTACCGCCACGACTAGCACCATCGCTGTCTATTTTGTGAATCACCACAACCATCATCACCACCTTTATCAGCCACCGGCATCACCACCATCACCACTCCCGCCTCACCGCCAGTCCTACCAACCACCTCATCCTCATCAATCACCACCACCAGCAGCCATCGCCACGATATGATCAACAGTCGCCACTTCATTACCATCCCAATCACCATCCTCAGCATTTTCATCACCATCACCAACTACTACTTCCACCCTCACCCTCATCACCAACATCATTGTCATTGCCACTAGCAGCAAATGTGAAAACTGAGGTTTCTGCAACAAATACACATGCTCCTTGTGAACATAGAATAATGTGTTTTAGGGATGTCACCTTAAAAGAGAACAACTCTTAGTCATGGCCATATAAGTTTCATAGGCCCACAGTGGGACTTCCCTGTACATTATCAAATCCTGGTGTATTCCACAGACCCTTGCTGGAATTAATTTGCCCAGTTATCCCAGTGGTGGAATCTTCCAATCATCAAGTGTCCTCATGATCAAGCTGCCAGGAACTTGTTGTAGGGCACTGATACCTCTCCCTACCTTACCTTCAGTGTGGGTTCCAGTCTGCAGCAGCCTTCCCAAATAGTGTTGTGGTCTTGGATTTTGTTCACCTCATTCCAGTTCCCCAGCTGGAATATGCCTCCAAGAGTCACTGCCTGGATCCTGGATAAAAGTAAGGAGGATAAAGGATGAAGGAAAACGAAGCCTTTGAGATGAATGAGGGTCATCACGATGTTCACCCTTACCATCCTCTCTGCCTAAATCACTACCACCATCGGCATCGTCATACCCGCTCACAATACCATCCACACTACGACAATTGGCATTATCATCGCCATCACCCACCACCTGCACCATCGCCATTAATATCACTGTCAACATTGTCATCTCTTCTAACATACAACACGGTGACTATAGTTAACGATACTGTATAATATACTTGAAAGTTGCTGAATGAGCAGATCTTAAATGTTCTCACTACAGATACAAAAAAAAAAAAGTAATTTTGTGAAGTAATGGGTGTGTAAGCCAACCTTATTGGGGTATATACATATTTTGCAATATATACATATATCAAATTATCATGTTATACATCTTAGACATATACAATGTTATATGTCAATTATATCTCAATAAAATGGGAAAAAATATTGTCATGTCCATCAGCATCATCTTTACTACTGCCTTCCTTGCTACCATTAATGTCATCACCATCAACCCCAGTCATCATTTCTACCACCACCGTTAGCTATCGATATTGTCATATCCACCACACCACTGACATCGCCATTGAGAGAGCACGGCCACAACATTAACATTGCCTTTGAGACTGTCATCTCTGCTGCACTATTAGCATCACTGATAGTGCCATCTCCATCAGCACCAACTGCTGCTCCCAATCCTAGTCACCACCATCATCAACATTGATCTCCTCAACAATACCAATACTATCTTTACTGCCACTATTTCACTACCAACAATACTGTCATCCCTTCAACAAACACAACCACTGTCTTCACTAACATCGTCACCTCTGTCATTAATGTTGTCATCACTTCAACCCCAATCACCATTCCTGCCACTACTCCTGTTATTGACATTCACACCACTTCTAATGTCATTGCCGTCTCGTCTTTGTCTCCAGCATCACATTTGTCTCCAGTTTCAGCACTACTTTCATCTAAAATTATGTTCAAGATATAGCCCAGTTAGGGCTAAGTCCTGCCTTCTTAGGGTTTTAAAGGCTCAAGCGCACTTAAAATACATTGGAAGAAAACAATTGAAGAGACTAAGGGGCTTGGGACAGGCATCAGGGACATAAAAAAGGCATAAATATGACCCCTCTTCTGCCCTAGGATGTCAGATTTTTACCCTGGGATGATGTATGGGGAATTGTAGATGCCTCTGTCTCGGTCATGGGTGATAATGAAGTGTTTCATCCAAGGAGCATCCACCTGTTGATAAAAGATGGAGATGTCTCATCGGGGGAGTTGGATCAACGGACACCCCTGCCCTGCTCCTCTCTATGACCAGATGTTCTGACAACAGTGGCCGATTTCTGAGCCCTTCCATGAACCCCTTGCCCCAAGTATGCACCTAACTATCTACTCTTGCAGAAAGAGCACCCTGAGAGCCACCCTGCTTCCTGAAGCATCACACATTTTCACCCATGACCACAGAAAAACCCAGCACACATGTGCAATTGCACACACACATTAGCCCACCTCAGGAACGCACTCACCAAACACCTATGAAGGCACACAGGCACACTCACAAATAAGTATGCCTCAGCACATGCACACGCACCCATTGAGAGGCAGCATAGGCCAACGCTTGCACACTTAGGCTCTTATACCAGGTTGCCTGGTTTCTAATCCCAGTTCCACAATTTACAACTGTGTGAACTTATGTACATTACTTAATTCCTCTGTGCCTCAGTTTCCCCCATCTGTAAGGTGGCCGTGGTGATATGATAGACTCCATCTCAAAGCACGGAGGTAAGGATTAAATGAACACTATGAAGTGCTCAGGCCTGTGCCTCGTACTTAGTAAACACTCCATAAATGTTTGCTCTTTTTATTACAATACAGGCATATGCAGCTCCCACATATGTACAAACATATACATACATGTTTTGCTATTAAGAAGAAACCCCAAAAGAGAACATTTGGGAGCGCCATGTTGGGTTGGTCCTTCTTGTTTCTTTAATGTGTCGGTTCCTCTAACGGTGTCCCTAATACTTCCTCTATCTTTGGAGATGAAATAATCTTCTTAGCAACAAAAGTCAGAGGTGTTATCCCTCACCTTGACACTCACCTTAATGATCTGCCCCCGGCCTGGCTGCAGCAGGGGATCTGGTTGCAAGGCCCCAGCCCACACACCGGTGCAGTTGATAATCATGTCAGTGCCTCCTCTTGCCACCTGGCAGCAAGGAGCAAGTCAGGTAGGGTGGAAGGGGGTAAGGACCCTGGTATTCTCTGTTCCTCTTTCTCTCTTTCTCCCACCTCTAAGCTCCCAGCTTTCTGTGGCACAGCAGTGTGGGGGCTCAATGAGGAATTGATGGGCCGTCTCCAAATGTCCACTCTGACAGCAGTTTACCTGCAATGTGGCCCCAGAAATGTCCTGTAACCTCCTCAAAGCTCAGCTACCTTAGCTATAAAATAGGGCTGGAAATGCATGTTCATAAGCTAATGCAAAGATCCAGTGTGACTCAGGATATAAAAGTGCATAGCAAAAAGTACTGTGCAAGGTGGGGACCTTTTTGGAACTTTCCAGAAGGAGTTAGGAAGCAAGCAGAGATAGTTCTCTTCCTTCTTCTGACTCCTTTTTATTTTATTCTCTTGCCTTCTACTCTGCCGAGAAGGCATGTTGGAACCCCAAGTTCTGGGCACGTATAGAATACTTAACAACTCAGGGATGTAGCCTGATGGGCACCAAAACTCCCATCCCAGCCCCCAATTCTCCTCCCAGTTCAGTCATGGGATGTGCACACATGTACTATTACTATGCATAAGCCAGTACTTGCTACATTAGACTGTGAGCTCCTTAGAAATGAGGGCTGCGCCTGACTCAATTATATTTCCCAGTACCTATCAAGGCTGGACCCAGAGCAGGTACCTATTATAGAATACTAATAGCTGTGTGTACTGAGCACCTTCCGTGTGCCAAGCACTATTCCAGGTTCTGGGACTGAGTGAAGTTATAGAGCAAAGCTCCTGATGCACAGTCAGTCCCAGATGATGGTAGCTGTTACTAGCCTTATTATTGGTGGTGGTGGTACTTCAGAAGTGAGTCAGCTAAGGACTGTGACTTTGCAGAAATATCAACCAAGATGTTGACAGGAGGCAGCCAAGTGTCTAGAACTTGGGTTTGGGGTGCAGCTGATACTGGGAAGAGGCAGCCAGCTTTCTGATCCTGAAACTCGATGAGGCTCGAATATAGATCAGCCCCTAATGGCCATCATGATCCCGCTGTCCCTTTGCTTCTGCCACCAATATCAAGGTGAAATGCCTGAATCTTTCTGGGATTGACAAAATGCCTGGAGACTGAGATGAGCTTTAAGGGGATCCTGGAAAGCTGAGAAGGGAGCCCCCAACCGAGCAACAGGAAACAAAAAACTCCCTTCTTCTCTCTCCCACATTAAGCCCTTCTAGCCCTGAAGCTCACCTCTTCAAAAGACTCCACCTTCCTCTGGAAGAACTTCACTCCCCTCTCAGTTAACCTAGGATGATCAGACACATCAAAAAGCCCAGCGTTCAATTCTCTGCACCATCTCTCCAAGAAGATGGCATAGGGAATATTTCCCAAAGAAGCTTCTGTCTCACAGAATGCTCCTTGAGAAAACGACTGTATAGTCAGATCAGTTCATGGACACCTTGAATGACTAGTGGGCCATAAAATGTCCCTTGGGAAACCTGAGATGGTTCAAGCCCTTCATCAGACAGATGGAGATGGGAGAAGGGACTTGCTGAAGGACATACAGTGAGTCAGTGATCAGACTGGGACTCAAACCCAGACTTCTTGGTTGGAAATGCTTCCTCCTGCTACCACATTGCTTTTTACTATCAAAGGAGTGACATGCAGGGTGGGTACAGGACAGGGTTGGACCAATGCAACATACCCTTTTGTCAGAAGCAAGCATGGGGAGGGAGGTGGGATGAGTACACTCCCTAAATGTCCCAGCAGAAAAATATCTGTCACCATTAGAAATATGGTAGAAATATCCAAAGAACAGTAAATAAAACATAGAAAGCCTGGAGCATAATCTCAGGACTATTTTACCTATGTAGTTTCCTCAAGATAGTAAAACTGGGAGCATCCTTTCCTGGAAGAAGCTAAACAACTTTAGAAGAAATAACCATATTATAGCACAATGTTTCCCAAACTTGGCTGGTAATTAAAATCATGCAAGGAAACTTCTTAAAATGCAAGCTTATGAGCTCCATCACAGAGGTTTTAATTCAGTAGATATAAAGCAGCGTCCTGAAATTTATGTTTTTAAAAATGTCTCCAGGTTATTTAGTAAAAGCCACCATTCGCTACATATTTTTTTTAAAAAAAACTTAATGAAGTAGTAACATATAAGAAGTATATGGAATCTTCCTTAATATGAAAGTATGTGAATGTAAATATAAGCATATCTCTCAAGCTAATGTTTGCTCATGTAGAACATTGAAAGTTTCCTATCAACATCAGGACAAGACAGGGACATCCACTATCACTTGTATTAGTGAACATTGTTCTAGAGGTACTGGTTACAGCAGTTAGACAAGAAAAACATGAGATATAAACATAAGGCAACTTACATTTTGTAGATGATGTAAATATATATGGAAAACTTAAGAGAATCCATTTAAAGCATTTAAAAAATCCATTACACAAACATTTCAGATTTAGTGAGGTCAATAATAACTATCACATGAATGAGCTGCCTAGGTGATTCTGTTGCCAGGTGTGGGAACCACTGTCCTACTCCGCAGAAGTGATCAGGACCAAGGATAGCTCCCACCACGCCTACAGGTTAGCATTTGGCTGTTGGTCAATACAAAGATGAATCCTATGAACAATCATCTACTGCAATCCTGGCTCCTGGGAGGTGCTTTCCTGAAACTAAAGTTGAAAATCTCACCTTTTAGTCAGCCACTGTAGATACTTCCTCCCTTCAATAATCAGGCTTGTGTCGAACCAGCCATAGCTAGAGTCACAGCAGGCGAACATGGGAGTAAAGGATCACAATCAGAGGTATATTTGAAAGCTGCCCAGCGGAGTTGGGAGCAGTGTCACTTTGGGAGCCCCCAAATGTAGAGTCAGGGCCACTGGGTGAAGTTCAAGGGAGAAGTGGTTTTCAGTTCAATGCAAGGAAACATTTTCTATCAGACAAAGCCGTCCCTGACATTGAGATGTGCAAGTGGAGACTGGACACTCATTTGCAGAGAGGATTCAAGAATTGAGCCAGGTGAGGGGAGAACCAAAGAGGCGTTGGTTTATAGAGAAAAGAATGGAGGGGTTTGGAATCACACAGACTTGGTTGGAGTTTCATTTTGGTCAGTTGGCTATGTGACCTTGGGAAGTGACTTAGCCTCTCTGAAGCTCAGTTTCCTCATCTACAAAAGAGGATACTGCAATAAAGTGTCTGGGCCCTGAGATCTATGATTCCTTATCCTCCACATCCTTAGCCCAAGCCCCAGTTTAGGCGGGTGGCCTTTCTGAAGGAGCTGGACAGAGCACGAGGAGACCAAGGTACCAGGGGCTCGAGGCCTGGGATGGTACAGGAAATTTGGCGACTCCATATTCTGCTGCCTTCTGTACAGGCATGTCTGAATTGTAGGGCTTCAGCCCCTTTGCCCATGACAATAACCTTACTTGTAATCAGGGAACATGTCTAGCTCCCTGGGGGTCAGCTTCCGAAATCCCAAAACTGTGTCTTTCCAGTAAGGGTCCTGCAGGGGAAGAAGAGAAGAGGACACAGGAATGGGCAAAAATCAATAATAATGATACCAACAAAAACTTACATAATGGTTAATGTGCGTAAGGCACTGTTCCAAGCATTTTACTTATACCACTCCATTTAATCTTCACAATCACCCACTGAGGTAGACACTATTCTTATTCTTATTTTACAGACAGGTCCATTGAAGCTTAGAGAGGTTAAGTAACTTGTCTAAGGTCACATAGCTAATAAATGGTGGAGGCTGAGATCTGAACCCACAGTTTGGCTTCAAAGTCCAAATTCTTAACTATTAGGTCATGCTAAGACCAAGAGTAAGATGGGGTGAGTGATAGGGCAAGGGTTAGACATATGAGGGAAAAAAGTGGTGACGGTAAGAGTTGCCAAGGGTTAAGAGTGGGCGGCAGTAGAGCACAGGGTCAGACAACTTAAATGAAGATTTTTACCTCACCACTGACCATCTTGAATTCTCTTAGACTCAGTTTTCTTGTCCGTATCATGAAGCGAATAGTCACTCTTGATCCCACAGAAGGTAACAGATAATATGGGTAATGCCCTCAGCTAAATTTGACTAAATTTGACTAAACCCTGGAGAGCTGGCATGGGGTTCTGGGAACCCAGGAAAATCACCCTTTCCAAGCAACCTGAGACCATCCTCCAAGGCTGTGCCCTTTTTAGCACATTAGGCGCCATGTGGCCACAGATTGCCTGGGTTCAAATGTCAGCTCTGCCACTTTATAGCTTTGTGAGCTCAGGTAAGTGACTCTATTTCACCTGCAAAGGGAAGATAACAACAGCACTTACTTCCTGGTTATTAAGAGAATTAAATGAGTCACTATTTATAAAGTAGTTAGGACAGGGCCTGGCACACAGTTAGTGCTTTAGAAGTTCGTATCATGATGAGAGTTTTAGTCCATCTTGATGAAGAGCCGTGGGACCTCCAAGGGTACGGAAAACCTTTGGCTTCAGCACCAAGTGCCCACCACTACAAGATATGTCTGCATTTTATCCATGGCAATCAAAGGCTCGTTGCCCCAATTCATCATAAGATCATTTTTTCTCTGCCAATTTAATAACAAAATTGGAAACAAAAATAATTATAAAAGCAAAAGTAGATTTAAAGTAAACCTATTTGAACACAGGAGTCTGCCACCTATGAGACTCAAAGTACTCCCAAACTCGGGGCCCCAGCACTGGTCTGTGATCAAGGCTCTGCCTCAGAGGCAGGGACTCCTTACTCACCGGAACAGCTTCACGGAAGATGTTGTAGCCTGAGATTAGGGCCAGGCCCATGTTTGCAGCATTAGGAGAATGGATGTGGCTCAGAAGATAGTCAAAGGTCTGCTGGTTCCAATGCCTGGAAAAGTACCCCAGAGAATCACCACCTAATACCGTGAGCTGGGTAAGACAGCTTTGAGGGTCGGCTTGCATGGGTCTGTGATCAGTCTGGTGCAGGTGTGTCCAAATCCAGAAATCCATCATGTTCCACTCCTGCAGCACCCCAAGTGCCTATGGGTCTTCCCCCTCCTGAAACTTTCCAACATTTCCCCATTAATAGGGTAGAGAGGAGGAGGAACAAAGGATATTCTGTCACAATCATTTGGAGCCCACATCTGGCTTGGGATCACATAGCTGCTGAGTTTAAATGAAGGCTTTCGCTTGTTTTGAAGACTGTGAGCCACATGGTTCAGGCTCTCTCTGGGAACCCCCCATTGTAAACACTGGTGGTAGACATAGCTTGCTCCTATCAAACGTTTTTCTCTTCTCTCTTGGCACACAGCTCAATTACATTTCCATGACTCCTTTGCACCTAGGTATGGCTATGTGACTGCATCCTGGTCAATGGACCCTAAAGACTCTGCACATGTGATCCTCAGGTGCCAGCCCATAAGAATGGCAATGTTGGAAGCCACAGAGGAGGATGGCAGAGCCATGAGTTGGAAGGAGCCTGATCTCTGAGTTGCTACCCACTCATCAGGAAAACTGGTTTTTGAACTTGTGGAAAGAAAGACAGTTTTGTTTGAACCATTATTCATCTGAGGCTTCCTTTGTTGAAGCAGCTGGGGGTCTCTAAACTGACATAATGACCTTTGGCACTTCTTTGCTAAACCTAAATATTGATTCACCCATTTAGAAGTATTCCTGATTCAGCAATGCATATGGCATTGACAGCCACCTGGTCTAGGGAAAGAATGGAGATAAAGCCTCCATCTGTCTGGCACACATCATTTCTATCACTGCTAAGATCAAGTATAGCATCTGTCTGGCACATAGAAGGGACTTAATATTTATTATTATTTTTACTTGATGCCAGGCTATAGCCTCCACAAAGGTGACAGGGACCCTGAGAGGGAGTATCTCCTCTGCAGACTCAGCCCCTCTGGTCCCCCGGCCACCCTCTGGGACCCTCACTCACGCCTCTTGTGGGTTGCTAGGGTCGGAGAGGTAGGGCTGCCAGAGGCCAGCAGCTACATCGGTGTTGGTGAGCGGTGTGAAGCGATCTGCGTAGACCTTCATGTCCAGTGACTGCAGGACCGAGTGGTAGTGCTCATGAATGCAGAGAGCGGTGGACAACCCAATGACCCCTGCTCCGATCACTACCACACGCATTATGCCAGCCTGCAGGAAAGAAGTGTTGAGGTGTGCTGTCATCACAATCATCTCTATCACCGTCACCGCCATCGCCACCACCCACTGAAAGCTTAGAAAGTGATCTTCTCAATGACATTCACAAATGGAAAAACAGGTACTGAGAGACAAAGCACCTTGCCCAAGGTCACACAGCTGGTAAGCGATACCACTTTCTCTGGGAATCCTCCCCAAATACCCTGTTCTGAGCAGGGAATCTATAAAAGGCCTAGCAAAGTGCCCGGCCAGCGCTAGACTACAGAGAAATGATTAGAACAATGGACCATCTTTAAATCTCAAATTTGTTGCCCACTGGCCATTAACCTTGGGCAAGAGGCTTTATGACTCTTTAATTTCTTCTTCTAGAAAATGGGAAAATTAACTTGTGCCTCAAAGAGTAGATTGGAGATTTATCAAGATGGCAAATGTAAAATGCTTAACACTGTCTAGTACAAAAGAGTGACTTACTGATGTTTGTGGAACACCTACTGTGTGCTAGCCCCAGCGCTATGAGCTTCCCATGAATCATTTCATCTAAGTCTTCCAACTTCTCATGAGGTAGGGACTAGTGTTGTCGGCTCCACTTTACAGATGAGGAAACTGAGGCTCAGAGAGGCGAGGTCACTTACCTGAGGTCACACAGTCAGGAAGTGGTGTTGCTGAGATTTAATTTCAATTCAAGTAAATTAGACACCCACTTATTGCACACCTACTGTGTGCCAGGCTGGCAGCTAGTGGATGCAGCTGTGAACACATCGGATGCAATGCCTGGCCTTAGAACTCAGGTCTTCCAGCATACCCCCTCAGGGCCTGCCTTGGGGTGCTGGGCTGCCTGCGTCCTCAGAAGTTTAGAAGGCCTGGCAGCTTTTGACCTTGAGGCTGCTTGGGCTCACACAACAGGGAAATATTCTGCCGGCTCCTGCAGAGGCAGAACAAGGGGATGTTTTGTGTCCGGAAGGGCCAAATTCAACTTTCCCTCCTTTTTACTCACAACTCTCCTCCCACAGACTTTGGCTCTTGGCAACTTGGCAACTTGGGCCTGTGGCCCTGAACAGCAGGACATTCTCAGTATGGCCTAGTTTTGTAAAGAGGGAAACAGCTCTGGCGTACAAGAACTGGATTCTATTGGGTTTTCAGCAGCCAAGTTGGAGATAAAACCAAAAAACAAAAAGGCATCATTGCTCTGGATGATTCTCCTTCCAGCTGCCAGCCTGGGCTTGGTTGAGGGGTGGAGAACAGACCTTCCTAAGGACCCCAGCTTCCCCCTGCAACCTCCTTGTCTATAAAATAAGAGTCGACTGATCTCATGGAGTTGTCCTGAAGATTAAATGACCAGCTTGGTAACAGTTCCTGGTACAATGCTTGGCACGGAGTAGGCCTTCAATACATGGAAGCCTCCTTTTGTCCCCCAACACCTTGGAAATATCAAAAGAAAGAACATCAGACGGAAAGAAAATGAGAGAAAGAAGGGCGAGTCAGACCTGGCTTTACTTCTTGCTAGCTGTGTGATCTTGGCCAAGTTACCTGCCCCTTTTGACTGTCTTTGCATAATCTCTAAATTGACCACTTTTACACATTAACAGTAAGAGGGGGAAATAGAGGGCTTTCCTGTATTTTCAAAATTCCCCAAAATGCATCCAGAAGGTGGCATGACATGAGGAGGAAGCAATAATAACAGTAATAACCCAGGCTGGGGGTCAGACACTCCCAGGTTCATAGTCTGGCCCTGGCACACACCAGCTGTGTCACTGTAAACAAGTTGCTTAACTTTATTGAGCCAGGGTGACCAACCTCCTTGATTTTCCAGGACTGAGGGTGTCCCCAAGATGTGGACTCTGAGTGCTAAAACCAGGAGACTCCCGTGGCAAACCCGAATCGGTTAGTCATTCTGAGTTTCTCCCTGCCTATTGTCTCCCCACCAGAATATCAGCTCCAAAATAGCAGGGACTTTTGTCTTCTGCTCTATCCCCAGAGCCTAGAATAATACCTGGCACATAGCAAGTACTAATGAATGAATGAATGAATGAATGAATGAACAAACTAATGAATGGAATTCTCGTGAGAATCAAAAGAGAAAATACTCATAAAGTGCAAGAGAGCTCATAAATGACAGCAATAATTATCATCATCCCCAGTTTACAAATGAGGCAGCTGTGGCTGGGAGAAAGCAAAGTTAATTATTCAAGGTCATAGCAAGAGTTGGAGGAAGGAAAGGGGTATGAACCCAGCTCTGCCTTTTCCAGTACTGGAGTATTTTCCATTCTCATGCCACCTAAAAAAACAGTAAAGGATTGGAAAAAAAAAAAAGAGCTACTTATATAATAAAAGTATGCGAGGTGAGAGAAGGAGTTTGAAAATCCTTATGATGTTTCTGGGCAGGGAGAAAGAGCCTTCTGACCAAAGCAGAGCAATGTCACATGCCCAAGAGAAAAGCATAAGAAAGGAGCCAGAGCAACTTCTGGAACCAGCTGGCAAGATAAAAAGGGAAAAAGAGCAGCATGGGCCTCAGTTTCTCCCAGTGTAAAATCCTAAAGATGAGGAAGACGTCATCATGCAGATGGAGAAACTGAGACCCAGAGAAGAGAAGCAAATCATCCAAAGTCACACATTTGTGATAAAAGGATTTGTGGGGTCTTGGGGTTAAAAAGTCTCTGTGAAAGACAGGAATAGGTCACGTCAAGAGAAAAACCGCCATGGGGAGATAAACAATAGTGATGGCAGCTGCTAGTTTTCCAACTCCTAGGTTCGTGCTGAGAACCTTACGTGCATTATCTGCTTTAATCTTCTAACAACCCTTGGGGTTATCATTATGCCCATTTTATAGATCAGGCGCCTGAGACTCAGCCAGCCAGCTGGTGAGAAGCAGAGCCCAGGCCGGCCTGACTCCCCAGTGAAAAATCTGAGGGACAAGCAGGTGAACAGAAACCCCCATGTTACAAGATTTTGTATTGAAAAAAAAAAAACCATAAAATACAACAAATGTAGGAATTTTTAGTATGTTGGTGATAGGCACAGAATCGAAGAGAAAAAAATGCGTCTCGCAAGTCAATTACCTTAATCAACTATGTGAATCAAATTTGATACTGACTACAGCAACCCTGTGTGTGTGTTAAAATGCAATATAAATGCATGAGGTTCTTATTAGAAGTGGGAGCCAGGCTGTAGAATCTGACAGACCCAGCCTCAGGTGAAATTATTCACGCATGTGGGCAATGATCTGCATAGAGCTCAGTTATTAAGTCAGCCATTTTCTTGTTGTTGCTAATGTTTTCATTAGTGTTTCAGTTCACCTCCATTTAATGCCATTACTTCAGTGAAACACGCTTGGAGTGTGCATCCAGGAAAATGCAAACGTCTGGGTTATTACATTTATCTGTGTGCGTGTGTGTGTGTGTGTGTGTGTGTGTGTGTAATTATAATGTCTGTGTAAGTGTGGAGCAGGAACAGAATACTTTTGGTTGTCTGTCACTTGCCAGACACATGTAGTTGCAGTACAGACATCCTCTTACTTAAAGGTTCTACAGAGGTGGGACTGAGGTTCAGAGAGAGGAAGTCACTCTCCCAAAGTCACATAGCCTGCGTGGGCCAGCATTTGAATCTGGACTCAGTTCTATCTGAGCTTTCTACACTGTGCCGTTAAACTATTTAGGCAGCCAGCAATAAGTTGGCACTGACATTTTCTACTTGCATTTCAGTCTTGTATTTGTTTGGTTATAATTTTTCTTGTCCCCAGAAAGGAATTTGAGGCAGCTTATGTCTTTGATGGCTATATGCATGAAGCAAAGAATAGGAAAGACTTGTTCTGAAAAAATCACCAAGTCACGGGTGACATATTTGAATGCATATAATTAGCTCTTCCAGGTTGCTCCATACGGCTGCTTCTTATAAGGTTGATATTTTCAGTTTATCTTTAAGACGGAACAGATTCTATAAATGTTCAACAACCAGGCTACCAGCTCCCGCTATGTGCCCAGTTCTTGCTATGTGCCCAGTTCTGTGCTAAGTACTTGACATTAATCACCTCTTTTAATACTCAAATTAACCCTGTAAGAGGTGAGTTATGATCCCATCTTTCAGATAAGGAAACTGAGGCTTGGAGAGGTGAAGGTGCTTACCTGAGGTCCTTGCCCAACTCAAGGCTGTCACTGGCCTCAGGCTCTAATGTGAAGCCTACTTTGTTGATGTTGAGAGGACATTAAGTTCTGCTGTGTCCCCCCACACACCCTCACTTACCTGGCGTGACAAACTGCTGGAGAAAAGAGGCAGCTGCTGTGGGCTCAGAGTCCTGTCTCCTGAGGGGAGGCTCCTGATTCTGGGGCGTCCCTTCCTCAGCCCTCTGCCTACCAGCTGGGACTGAAGCTCAGGGTCAAAGTCTGGAGTTATGGACAGGACACGGCTTGGCACTTCACTGCTCACAGGGGCTGGATCTGGGCCAGGCTGAGAGATCTCCCCTCCCCTCACTCCCGGTCCTTGAAAAGCTGCCTGACTTTTCTGGCTGATCCTAAGCCCTTTGTATAGGACTGGAATGGGGGTGGAGGGGAGAGGGAGGATAGGCCAGGGTTCTCAGAGGGCTGATGGGCACAAGGTCTGGCTCCTCGGCCAGCTAGAGACGATTCTCTTTTTTTCTTCTTCTTGCTGCCACCCTGGGGGAGGGGAGGGTCGGTCCCTGGCCTGCAGGGTGGGGAGTGATCCATCTGGCAGCCCCCGAAGGGAGGCCAGAAGTACAGGACAGGGGCTCCCAGGGCCAGCCAGCCACCCCATTGCCATTCTGGGATGCTAGGTAAATGAAGCCGAGGAGAGACTCAAGGTGATGCCTGTTCTGGCTAAGAGGATATGTGGCTCTTTCCTCTGGTATCCCTAAGACATGAGTGGTGAGACTTCAGGTCCCTCCTCTGCCAGGGCTAGACCTGGAGCTGTGACGATTAGAGCCCTGAGGTCATCAGGTGCCTCACTGTATGGGTGAGGAGACTGAGGCCCATAGAGAGGGACCAACCAGCACTGGGTGAGGCATCTCTTGGGTGAGCTTTGAAAGTCCAGCCTCTACCCTCCTCTACTGTCAGCATCATCAAATAAGATGGTAAAGATGAAATAAGGAAATGCATGAAAATCTCTTAATGCATAGCATTGTTCTTTAATAATAAAAAAGAATGGGATGAACTTCACCTTTTACTCTATACACTTCCATTTTATTTGAATTTTTTTTAAGAGTCGTCATGTGTTAGTTTTATATCACGCCACCTTAAGAAAATTCCTTGTGCCTCCAGTTCTTTGTAGAAACACTTAAAAGTTAATAAAAGTTAGCCAGAAATCTTCATGCTTTCCCCAACTCCTATCCTAGCAATGTTTTACTTTTTGTGAATTTTGATGGGTCAGTTTTAAATACTTTACCTGAATTATCTCATTTAACCTCACGACAGCCATATATAAACTAGGTGCCGTTATTATCATCTCTCCTTCCGATTCAAAAATTTGTTCCCAATATCCACAACAACTAAATATATGCCTATCCTAAAATTCAGCAACCCTAGTCTTATATACATACCCAAGAGAAATGAAAACATATATCAACCAAGAATCTTGTACAAGAACATTCATAGCCCCAAACTGGAAACAACAAAATGTCTACTAGCTAGAAAATAAACAGACTGTAGTGTTTTCTGACAATTTGTATCATGGAATATTATATAGCAATGAAAAAGACAAATACTGCAACACACAACAACTTGGATGAATCTCACAGTCATTATGTTGAGCAGAAACTAGACAGAAAAGAGCCTGTACTGCATTATTCCATATATATGAAATTCAAGAAAAGGCAAAAGTGTTCAGTGGTGATAGAGAATATTGGAGGAGCAATTATCTCTGAGGGAGGCACTGACCAAGAAGGGACACAAAGAGGTATTCCAGGATTTTGAAAATGTGCCCCTTAATCTGTGTGGTGTTTTAAAGAGTAGATGCTTATGCAAAAGTTCATCAAGCACATATTCAAGATTAAGAATAATGTACTTGATATGATTATAAAGAAAGAGGGAAGGAGTGAGAGATCGAATGAGGAAGGAAAGAAGGAAGAAATGAAGGGAGGGCGGAAGGAGGAAAGAAGCAAGGAAAGAAGGAGATAAAGAGAGAGAAAGAAGAATGAATGGGTCCATAGTGACACTGCCTATAAGCAGAGGCCCATATTCAAACCCAGGTTAAGGTTGCCAGATCTATTTTTTACAAGACATCCTATATTTTTTTAAAAAAATTTATATCAGCTTCTTTATTCCAAATTCCCTTCGGTGTGCATGTGTCATACATTTGTAATACATTTAGATTCGTTGCCATAGTCTATATTCCATCCTGCATAATACTGGTTGACTTTTTAAAAATATGCATGTAATAGAATATACTTGTTATGTTGTACAGTTCTGTGGCATCTTGCAAATACGTAGTCTTGTATCCAGCACCAGATAACCATACAGAACAGTTCCATCATCTTCCAAAATTCCCTGTGCTACCCCTTTGTAGTCAAACCCTCTTCTCATTCCCCATTCCTGGCAACTGCTCACCTGTTTTTGTTTCCTACAGTTTTGCCTTTTTCAGGATGTCATATGAATAGACATACAATATGTAACTTTTGGGTCTGGTTTCCTACAGTTAGCAAAATGCATTTAAGATTCATTTATGTTTTTGTATGAATCAATCATTTGTTCTTTTTTTAATCTCTCAGTAGTTTTGATTAGTAGTAAACGTTGAATTTCGTGAAATGCTTTTTCTGCATCTATTGAGATGATATGGTTTTACTTCTTTAGTCTTTTATATAGTGAATTACACTGATATTTAAATGTTGAACCAGTCTTGGTTTCGTGATGTGAATCCCACTCAGTTGTGTGGCTGATATATTCTTTTCATGTATTACTGGATATAATTTGTTAATATTTTGAGTTTTGTTTCTATGTTCACAAGGAATACTGGTCTGTAGTTTTCTTGTAACATGTTTTCAGGTTTTGATACTAGTATAATCCCATTTTCTTTTTAACTTAATTTTAATTTTTCATTTTTCAATTATGGTTGAGATTCAATATTATTTTATATTAGTTTCAAGTGTACAGCATAGAGATTAGACATATATATAATTTACAAAGTGATCTCCCCAATAAATCTAGTACCCACATGGCATCATAGTTATTACAATATCATTGACTATGCTGTACTTTACAGCCCCATGACTATTTTGTAGTTACCAATTTGTACTTCTTACTGCCTTCACATTTTCACCCATCTCCCAACCCCTCACTCATCTGGCAACCATCAGTTTTTTTCTCTGTATCTATGAATCTGTTTCTGTTTTGTCTGTTCAGTTATTTTGTTCTTTAGATTTCACATATGAGTGAAACTCTATGATATTTGTCTTTCTCTATTTTCACTTAGCATAATACCCTCTAGGTCCATCCATTTTGTCACAGATGGTACGATTCCATTCTTTTTTTATGGCTGAGTAATATTCCATTTTATATATGTACTACATCTTCTTTATCCAATCATCTATAGATGGACACTTACGTTGCTTCTATATATTGGCTATCGTATTATCTTTTTGAATTGGTGTTTTGGATTTCTTTGGATAAATACTCAGAAGGGGACTTGCTAACTCTTAAAGTTAATAAAATTTTCTCACTATTGGAAAAATAACTAGAGATTTTCTCTTATTGTGGAATTAAGATGAAACAGTGATAGTCACAGGGCACAATGCAGACGGTATGCCCAGTAAATATGTTAAACAAAATTCAACTGAATACAGTTTTAAAGATCTTATTGGCTTTATTCAACAATTCATGAATCGGGCAGCACCCAATCTAGCAGGCAGAAAAGGAGCTCTGAGGAGCTGTACAAAATGAAAGGCTTTTATAGGCAGAAGGGAGATGGAACAAGGAAGTTATATGTACCAGGCAAAAAAAAAAGTGAATTAGTTATTACAGGTTATTTTCCTTTAAAGAATGGCAAAGGTCTATCAGGAAGATTTCCTAACTGGTACTGATTAGGCAGTTTCTGTTTGACTTGTTTAAGATTCCATTTCTTGGAGAGCCAGAACTGTAATTAAATTAAATCTAGGGTTGATGACGTGGGGCTTAGCATAAGCAATTCTATTTTGGGCCTGATGTTTTTAATAAATGTTAACTTGTTCAATATTTATTTTAAACAAAAGTTAGCTTGTTTGATAATAAGTGCTATTATCTCTTATTAAGATCCTTTACACCCAAAAAAATTAGGTTGAGATTTTCATTGGAATTGCATTTAATATAATTTAGAGATTGATAATTCTACTATGGTGACTCTTTTCATGCAAAAACAAATCATCTCCATTTCTTCATTTATGTCTTCTCTTTTGTTGTTTAAGAGTTTTCTAACTCTTCATATTTTGCTTCCAAAAACTGGGATCCCACTCTCATTGCTCATTTACTGTTAGGTGACTTGCTTTATTTTTCCCTCACTTAACATTTTATAAAACTTTTTATGCAGTAGTACATTGTTTTATAACATGTTTTGTATGGCTGCTGTATTCATTTTCTATTGCTGCATAACAAATTACCTCAAAATCTAGCAACCTAAAACTGTAATCATTTATGACCTCACACATTTTCTGTGAATGTGAAATCTGGGAGCAGCTTCACTGGGTGATTCTGTCTCAGTGTCTCTCACAAGACTGCAGTCAGGACATTGCCATGGCTACAGCCTCATCTGAAGGCTTGGTAGGGGCTGGAGGGTCCACTTTCAAGGTAGTTCCCTCACATGGCTGGTAGGTTGGTGGTAGCTGTTCATAGGAGGCTTCAGTTCCTTGCCATGAGGACCTCTTTCCATAGGGCAGCTTGATTGTCTTCATGACATGGCAGCTGAATTGCCCCAGACAGAGTGGTCTAAAGGAAAGCAAGATGGAAGCCACAGTGTCTTTCATGACTTAGCCTCAGAAGACATACACTGTCATATCTGCAATATTCTTAGGGTTACAGACTAGAGGGCTCCACGAAGGCATGGATGCTGGGAGTTGTGGATCATTGAGGGCCATCAAGGAGGGCCATTATATACATATACCAAAACTTATCTAACCAATCGCCTCTCATAGGATGTATAATCATTCTCTCTTATAAGCTGGTCAGTGTATTCATTGCCTGTGGTCATACAGTGAGTCAAAGGCAGAGTCAGGATAGCCCAAATCCTGTGAATATACCCACTGTAGAAGGGAGGAGAGGCATGGAATAAAAATCCAAGAAACCAGATTATATCAGTGGGGAGTAGAAGAAGGGAACTTTCAACCAATTCCACTCAGGGACAAGGATTTCTTGTCCACCTGGTTGCTGATGCTTTGGATACCAGTGACACCTGGACACCGTAGGCCAAGTGGCCAAGGTTTTGAGTCCCAGAATACCATACCCTACATGTAGGGGTGCATCTAAACTGTCACCTCTCAGGCTAGAAAGACCTATAACCTACACATGGGCCCTGGGGTCTTTTTGGCCTGGGTTCAAATCCTATCTCTGCTCTGAGTCTCAGTTTCTGCATCCAAAGAAGTGATAATATTAGGTATATTAGTTTCTTAGGACTGTTGTAACAAAGTACTACAAAATGGGTGGTTTATAAAGTAGAAATCTGCTGCCTCATGGATCTGGAGACCAGAAGTCTTAAATCGAGCTGTTGGTAGTGTTGGTTCCTTCTGAGAGCTGTGAGAATCTGTTCTATGCTGCTCTCCTAGTTTCTAGGGTCTGTGTTCCTTGGCTTATAGTGGGAAAATGCTGGTCTTCACATAGTGACTTCCCTGTGTCTCTGCCTCTAAATTTCCCCTTTTCGTAATGACACAGTCATATTGGACTAGGCCTCACCCTAATGACCTTATCTTAACTTGCAGACATCTACACAGACCCTATTTCCAAATAAGGTCAAATTCATGGGTCCTGAGGGTTAAGATTTTGACATTCAATCTCACAATCAACCCATGAGATAAGTACTGTTATTCTTATTCCCTTTACAGAGGGAGAAAGTGAGCCTCTGACAAAGGAAATGCCTGACCTGGCTCCCAAACTGGGGGTAGTTTGAACTAGGTGGATCCCAGGATCTTTATGCCTCTCTGATGGGGTTTTCTCGTGATGCTTCTGCTCAAATGTCACCTTGGCTAGAGGGTTCCTTGACCACCTGCCTAAACAGCCCTCACCTCACCCTTTCCCCTAACCCTACTTTGTTTTTCTCGCAAGCCCTTTTTACTACTTGACATCATATTTCATTTACTTAACATTTATCTATTCCTGTCTCATTCAAAGAACTTCACCAATATTAATTTATTTAATCAGAACCTATTTTGCACATATTCTTGTAAATACACTTGCTTATGTGGTGTTCGATTTCATCCTCGCCTTGTTTGGATGCCCTCAAAGGACACTGACTCTGCTACATTCACTAATGAACTCCAAATTCCTAGACCAGTGCCCCGCAGAATGTAGGTACTCCATAAAGGGTTGTTGAATGAAAGAATTGAGTGAATGAAAAAATGATATAATATTCAAGAAATGCCTGAAACATAGTGGATTATGACATTATAATGACTTTTTTTTTTATAGTATAGGTGTAGTTTGGTTTTTATATTCATTTCTTACGGATGCTGTAACCAATTCCCAGAAACCTAGTGGCTTAAGACAACAGAAATTTGTCGTCTTGTAGTTCTAAAGGTCAGAAGTCTAAAATGAAGGTACCTGCAGGGCCCGTGCTTTCTGGAGACTGAGGGGCAAACCCATTCCCTTGTTTTTCTGCTTCTGGAGGCCGCCTGCATCCCTTGGCTTGTGGCCTTTCTCATATCACTCCAGCCTCCCACTTCTGTCATCAAACCTCCTACTCCTCACTCTTATCCTTCTGTCTCATTCATATAAGGACCCTTGAGATTATATCAAGCCCACCTGGATAATCCAGGAAATCCAGGATAATCTCTCTTTCTCAACATCCTGAATTTAATCGCATCTGCAAAATCCTCCTCACCATGTCAGGATGCAGATTCCCATGTTCTAGTGACTGGAGTATGGGCATATTTGTGTGGCAGGGGGAGCATTATTCAGTCTACTGTCTCTGAATTTCATTTCGGAATAGATAAGAAGAAATTGCAAATTAATTGCTGTAAGAAGAAAATTATTAGCAGCGTTCTCTTCCCTTTCTCCCTCTTAGGCTGTCCTCAAAGAACCTTTATCTTTTGCCAGAGTCCTAAAGTAGAAAAACACGGGTTCAAATACCAGCTTCTTCACTGTCTAGTGACTGTGGGAGTGTGACTTAACCATTCTGTGCATCAATTCCCTCATCCATGAAATGAGAATCACAACAGTGACAAAAAAAATAAATAAAGAGGCCCAACTCAGTAACTAACAGGCACAGAGGCTGCAGGAGCACAGATAAGAGGTACCTAATCTTCCTGAAGGAGGAGACCCTGGAGCTTGAATGGGGGACATTTACATGTTAATAAACAAGTATCCCAACACAACTTGCAAATCACTCTGTATAACACCTAGCAGACAGCAAATAACTTGCTGCAAATTGAGCTGAGACTCCAAGGAGGAGGTCAAAGATAAATAATGATAAAAAGAAATAGTACAATGATACCAATGAAAAGGGCTCTCTCCACTGGATGCAAGGAAATTTTGGAGCTGCCTCTTCCTGCCGGCTCCACTCCTCCGCCCCTGGGGTTCCTTGAGGTCTACATACTGAGGGCAGAGGGCTTTCACTTCTCTTTTCTCCTTTCAGCTTCTCTTACAGGAGTCAAGCTTATGGGCACTTTTCACTGAAGGGGTTTAGAATGACCAAAATTTTAAATAAAGACAGGGTCAAATCAAAACAGGATAAGTAAAAGTGTCTTGTGCCATATTGAATCTTGAGGAAAAAGGAAAGACCAGTAATATAATATAGTACTGATCCTGACTTTATTCTAAAATGTCTCTATTGCATGCATTGTGAATTTTTAACATAAATTTTGTTTCTCTAAAATGTTGCATTAAAATGTTATTTCTCTTGGTTACTGAGTTTTGGGTTTTTTTGGTACCCCCGTAAATTTGTGCCCTCTCCCTTGTCCCATCCCTGCCCCTGAGGTTTTTCTTAGGAACCATATGACGAGACAGAGAGAGAGTTATGACAATGCCAGTGACACTTGCTGTGTGTGTGAGGGTAAAAGGTGAGGAAGGCTATGGAAACCTGGAAAGGACACTGTGTCCAGCCTAGGGGGCAGGAGAGCTTTTGGAAGTGGTGTCTGGCAAGAGTTAGTTGTAGAAAGGAAGAGGATCTCTCATCTGTAGGAGGAAGTGAGATGGGTGGGGATCGCCTCTGACAAAGTCGGGGCTGGTGGAGAGGTAGGCGGAACCTGGGCCACAGGGATTAGGGTTTAGTGCTGTTGGGGTGGCTGGATCAGATATTGGTACGAATTTCCTGATGGATTGAAGAGGAAGAGAACACAGGAGGGTTTGGCATTCGTGTGGGTAGGTAGTGGTTCTCCAACCGGAGTCCCCAGGACCATGAGCAGCACCTGGGAATTGTTCCAAATGCAAAATTTCCAGCCTCCCTGAAAATTTAGTGAATCAAAAACTCTGGAAGGTGGGGCCTACGAGTCTGTGTTTTCTCAAGGGAATTCTCAAGCATTAATTTGAGAAATACTGGCCTAAGTTTCCCAACCCTAAAAACCCATACCCTTATTACAAATAGTTTATAATAAATAGATGCTTTACTCACTGGAAACACATTTATAGATAATAAAGCCCACCTAGACATGTCATCTAAAAGACCGAAATCTGTAATGCTCTAACATAAAAGAAAAATAAATCATAACAAAATAACATACATTTCAATATGTAAAAGCTTGGGCATAACTCCCCTGGAGGACACAGGGAAGTCTCAGAAGCTTGTGTATGTTTTTAATGAATGTGTTTATATTTGGGAAGTATGATATCACTAGTCAATTGAATATTGTCCATGATTTTGTCTTATACTGGACATTTAAAAATAACTGCTAAATAAGTATGGCAGTCTGTCCACCAGGAGCACAGCTATAAGTACAGGTACTTTGGGTGGACTGTTCTAATATTAGGAGTCGTTGCCATCTATAAACTCCTTTTCCCAAATGGTGACCAACTCCTGACAAAGCTCTCAAACAGAACAAAGTATATTCTCCCCTCTAAACATAGTTGCATTACTGAAAATTCAGTAAAAAATACGTTGTGCTAATATATAAAATGGAGTTAGGTTTTGGCTTCAGATAATTAGGAATGGGGTTTTCACCCATATAGGTGTCTTGTGGGAATGGAAAAATTCTCTTCTAGGGGGATCATCCAGTACATTGCAGGACATTTAGCATTCCTGGCTCCTGCCCTCTAAATGCCAGTAGTGCCAATAGCTCTATCCTCCCCACTGGAAAGATAATAAAAAAATTTCCCCCCAAAAACTGCTCCATAGGTGCTATAGTGCCCCTCATCGAGAATTACCTTTGAGATAAATGGTGCTGAGGGCCAGACCTCAGGATTATATAGGAGGTCCCAGCTCTTGGACCTGGGGGAGGCTGGGAGAGGCTGGGGGAGGGGTCCAGGAGGCTGCCTGGGTTTCTGGTTAGACAGTAAGAGGGATGGTGGAGACAGTTTGCTGTGGTGAGAAGCAGGCATGGACTACTACATTAGGGGGTGCTTGTGCAGTGTGGGCATGGAGACCAAGGCGAGGGAAGGGATTTGGGATGAAAGAGAAGTTTCCTATTACCAAGTCAAGCCAGTACCATCTTCTTGGCATCTTACTCCCTGTCCCTCTCCCTTCTAATACTGGTCACCTCTCTCAAGATGACAACAGCAGCCCTCTTGCTAATCTTCCTTCACTCCCTTGTCCCACAGTCCGTTCTCCATGCAGCAGCTAGAGCTTTCTACAGTGACCCCTGACTCTTAACATTTTTTTTCTCAGGAAAGCCTTCTTTGATATCCCTGCTCCCTTACACCCTCTTCCTGCCAAGAGTTGGCTAGTGAGAGACAGAGTGAAGAAATAAAATGGAGTCACTACAGTCAAGATGCCAAATTACTAAAATCAAGTAGGTTGAGGTATGAGGAAATGGTTCTTGTTGTAACTAGCCTGGGAACTTAAACTTTTGAACTTTCCAGTCCTGTGTAAATACCTGGTTATACATTAGGTTATACACCAGGTAAACCTCTGATTACCCCCAAAAGACTCATGTTTCCAGACTACCTGGCATCCATCATCCAGACTGCCTCTCATCTGACTGGTAATGGTCCTGGACCAATCCTAGGACTAAGAACGCAGAACTGTTATTCTCATGAATGCACTTTTTAGTATAAGAACTCATTTATTTTCTTTGTATTACTTCTGGGTTTTTGCCTAGCTGTGTTTCAAGTTTGCAGTCCTGAAGATCCTTGAATAAATCTTTACCATTTACTTCTAGCCAAAGCCTCTTGTTTCATTTATGCTCAGTCGACACTGGGTTTTTGGACACAGAGAAGGAATTAATATAAAAAGATTAGCAAAATAATTTTTAAACCATGCCTAGCACAGTAGCCCCCACCTTTTATCTGCAGAAGATACATTTCAAGACTCCAGTGAATTGTCTGAAACTGTGGATGGTACTGAACCCAATATGTACTATGTTTTTTCATATATATACATATATATGTATATATGTATATATATACCTATGATAAAGTTTAACTTACAAATTAAGCACAGTTAGAGATTAACAATAATAACTAATAAAATAGAACAATTATAACAATTACTGTAATAAATGTTATGTGGATGTGGTCTCTATCTCAAAACATCTTATTGTACTGTAGTCACCTCTCTTTTCCTTGTGGTGATGTAAGATGATAAAATGCCAGATCTATCCCTGAATTTGTGTACCCATCTCTTACTTGCAGTAAATGGCTTAGTCATTTGTTTCAGGGCCCCTTGCTGAAGTCTTCCTATAGGCTCAGTGCTTTCTGGCACAACACATTGCTGTTAATTAGAACATGTTTTCTGTTCATATCTTCCACCTCAAATTTAATGCCTTTTCCATCTTAACTAAGCATTTATCATGCACTGTGGCTGTAACTTTTGCATTTTGACTGCAAAATCAGCACAAATATCTTTTTCCTTCCTCATATTTTCACCAATACAAGTTTGTTCTTACCCTAGATCTTAGCAATCTCAGCATACAATTTTTTTCGGCATGTAATTTTTTTTCTTTCCTTACTGAGAACTTTCACCTTGTCACTGAAAGGAAGCACTTTACAGCCTCTCCTTGGCATGTCTGAATTGTGATTTTCACTACTCTAGAACTTTGGGGCCATTATTATGTAAAATAAGTGTTACTTAAACACTAGCATTGTGATCCTGAAAGAGTTGATCACAGTTAATCTGATAATTGATGACTAAGTGACTATTAGGCAAGGAGCCACACTGGACAATAGGATGATTCACGTATTGGTGGGACCAAGCTGGATGACTTGAGATTTCATCACATTAGTCCGACTCATGCACGATTTAAAATTTATGAATTGTTCATGTCTGAAATTTTCTTAGTGTTTTCAGACCGCAGGTAACTGAAATTAGGAAAAGTGAAACTTCAGGTAAAGGGGGACCATTGTAATGTGATTAACCTCTGTAAAATTTCCAGAAGGCATGCCTAACCTATTTGCTCACAGTTAAATACTCCAGGCCTGACAGTAGGTGCTGAATAAATATTTCATAAATGAATGAATGAACTAATGAATTTCTACAAAGATCCTGTCGCCAGCGCAGCCGGCCTCCGGGGCCGGGGTGGCGGACGCGCTGGCAGCCGCGCGCCGGAGGGGTTTGAAGCCGAGGGCCCGGCACGCGGGCGAGGGCGCGTGTGCGGGGCGCGCGGGAAACGTGACTGGTTCGCCGAGGCTTCCAGCGCCGCTGGGGCAGCCGCGCCGCGCACGCGCGCAGCTCCACGCTCCGCCCCGGCCCTCGCCCCGGCGCTTCAGGCCCGGCGCGCGCCGGCGCGGGAGGCAGGGGGGCGGGGGCGGCCGACGGCGTAGAGGAGGGGCGGCCCGGCCCGGCTCTGCCCGGCCGCCCGCTCGCGGCTCCTGCAGCGCCCCGGGCCGGGCCCGGGCGGTGGCGGCGGCGGCGGCGGCGGCGGCAGCAGCGGCGGCGGGGGCTCTAGCCCGAGGCTTAGGCGGCACCGGCGCGCCGCGCCACAGTCATGGCCCTGGTGACCCTGCAGCGCTCACCCACACCCAGCGCCGCCTCCTCCTCGGCCAGCAACAGCGAGGTGAGTCCCGGGCCCGTGGTTCGGCAGGGCAGACCAGCCACCGCGCCAGGCCTGGGCCGCGAGCTCCGGACAGAGGGTGGCGGGGGCGCCTCTCTACGACCCAAACGAACTCGGTGACTGTGCGGGAAACTGACTGTGACCCGCCCCCCCCCTCGGTGTGACTGTGCAGACACTGTGTGTGTGTGTGTGTGTGTGTGTGTGTGTGTGTGTGAGACAGTGACCCCCATATGAGGTTGACTTTGCGGGAGAATGGATGTGCGACTGGGACTCCTAATTCGGTGACTATGCGAGACACCGGTTCTGTGATTTGTGACCCTGTGGCTGGTCTAGGCCCTTTTCCTGAGTGCCTGGCTGTGTTTATGTGAGATTGTGTGTGACTCTAGCCTGTGTGCTAGGAACTGTGCTTGTGATGCTGTGAGAGACCACCAGGATGCCCTAGTGAATATGAGTGTTTCCCTGACTGCTCACTCTTGGAGTTTTAGCTCTTCGAGTCAATGGCTGTCCCCCTCTGGGCCTGTGTCACACTGTGTGACAGTAACTGAGCTCAGGGTGCTATGTGACTGACTGTGTCATGGCTTTGTGTGCAGCTGAGTCTGAGTTTTTCCTTTTTGTAGTATCATTCCAGACTTCATGTTTACCATGCATCTTGGCTGTGTGGTGGAGGTGGATTCTGGGGTTTCTGTGGTTGGATGGGTGCGTTTTGGAGCTACATGGCTGCCCTGTGTAGGTTCCTGTGGGTTTGCCTGTGACCAGGCTGCTTCTTGCTCTGAGGTTGATTGAGGTTGGACCTCTGAGTCTACAGTTGGGCTGGACTCTTCTAAGCCGTGGCCTCAGGCCTCTGAGCAGGTCACTCCTGCAGCTCCAGGGCCGACCCTCTCCTCCCCACTCTTGCCCACCTTTTTTCTTGGAGAACCGGTTAAGGCCTCTGGTCTAAACTCATGTCCATAGCAAGGCCTGAAGACACAGCAGCTGGAGGATGAGACTGTGGACTGTTTAGAGAAGGGAGAGAAAGCTGGAGGAGGAGCCCTGCAGGCCCAGGAAGTGGCCACGCCAGAGTCTGGGTGATTCAGGCCTCTTCTTTGTGGGGGAATTTGACTGATAACACGGAAAGGTTTCTGTGTGTCTGTAGGGACAGAGATGAGGACCTGGATTTGGTTTAGCAGTCCTGTCTGTCCCCCTGGCTCCTGGCAGAGTAGCTCTTTAGCCTGTTTTGCTGGGACCGGCAGGAACATTTTCAGAGAGGCTGCCCCCTCCTCTGGAGGAGAGGCCACCAATGAATTATCTTGTCTGCAGACAGAACATTCTGACAGTCCCTCCTCTGCACGCTGAGAAAGAACATTGGTGGCCAGTTGCCTGCAACTGAGAAGTCAGACTTGTAGTAGCTTCTCTCCTTCCCACAGAGACATCTGTTCTTCTGCATCATTCTTATTATTGCTGTCTTGCAGTTGACAAAGTACTTCCATGCACTTAATCTCATGTTCCCTCCTCAGAAACTATGTGAGATGAAGAGTTCAGCTTCAGAAAGATTATACAGAGGATCTCTTAGCTTGGGTCTGTGATTCTAAACTTTTGTGTTACTTAACACTTGATCTGTTCCTGCCTGCGACACATTAAACATTTTTTATTTTACTATTTTTTAGCTGAGATATCATTCATATACCATAAATTCACCATTTTAAAGTATACAATTCAATGTTTTTTTAGTATATTCACAGAGTTGTGCAACCATCACCACTAAGCCCAGAACATTTTCCTCACTCCAAACAGAAACCCCACACCCCTTAATCATCATCACCCACAGCTTCTGTTCCACCCATCTCCACCCTACCCTATTTTAACTCTAGGCAACCACTAATGTACTTTCTGTCTCTATGGATTTGCCTATTTGGGGCATTTCATATGCAAGGAATGATATACGTGGTCTTTTGTGTCTGGCTTCTTTCATTTAGCATCATGTTTTCAAGGCTTATTCATGTTGTAGCATGTGTCAGTACTTCATTCCTTTTTATGGCCAACTAATATTCCCTTGTATGGATAGACCACATTTTGTTGGGCATTTGGTTATTTCCACTAGACATTTTAAATTTTATAGAAAGTATTTTTTTCACAAGGTGCCAATGACCTGATAAATATAGAGTAAAACTTAGCCAGCTTTTATTTGACTTGAGTAAATCGGCAGCATTAGTCACCTAGTGAGCGAGCAGAGACAGGGATGTCCCCTGGAAGGCAAGGTTTTCTTCCAGATGGGATGGGGCATGAAGAAGCAAGACAGAATGGCAAGTGCAAGCACATGGGCACAGAGTCAGGAGACGAGGGGCTGGGCAACCCTGCCTCTAGCCTGACCTTCCTCAGGTTACTTCCCTTCTCTGGGCCTCATCTGAAAGGGCTGGCTTCCTTCTTGTGTGTGGTTTTTTGACGTATATAGCTTGCTTCTCTGGAATCACTGACCTTATGTTACCTTTCATCATGAGAATCACAAAGAGTGACCAAGAATTAAATAGTCTTGAATTCAAACCCCCAGATCACTTCATCACTCATCAAAATCCTTCGCCAAGTTAGAGACACTTAGGGCAGCTGTTTCCTGACCCAGGCTGTCCTGCTGCGTAGCGTGGGGACAGAGGGAAATCACAGACTGGTCAGCAAACAACGCTCCTCTCTTTATTCCTCCCCCCCATCTTAAATTATCTCCTTTATGCCATTTTACTGTTAATCTTATCTCATTCCTTTTTAAGAATTGGAGAGAGCACAAAAATAGATAAATCAATAACTTTCAGAAATGGATTGTCACACTGTTATTTTTTGATAAATGTTCAAGGTGACTAATTTCCCTGGGCAGATCTTCAGTCTCTCTTTTGGGGTTGACATTGGGGACCCAAAATTTCGCTTATGGGGAGCCTTCTTGTGTATCGTAGAATGTTTAGCAGCACTCTGTTCTTTACCCACTAGATGCCAGTAGCACACCCCAAAAAATGGCTCCAAACATTGCCCAGCGTCCCCTGCTGAGAAAAATTGTCCCAGGGCAAGAATCACTGGGTTAGACCCAACATTCTCTTCTAAGTTTGTGGTGGTTGTTGTGTGAGTGGTTTTGTGTATGCTTCACTTCAGGACTGAAGATCATGGCCCTGTGGTCAGCAAAGCACTCCCTGATTTTTTCACTTCTTCAGTGTGGCGTAGGGAGCGTGAGAACTAACTGGCCATCAGTGTAGGCCTCTGCATCATACTATACATACATTATCGTAATAAAATTTAGAGGCTCCAGGACCCTCTGGTGTGTGTCCCTTGCTGCCTAGATCTGTACCCTTTTCCCATCCCTTTTGGCTTCTGTCTGGTTTCTGTCCTCGATCAGCCTTGCATCTCTCCCAGCCATCACTGCTTTCCAGGTTTCTCTTTCCCATTCAATAGGCTCCTCTATGTAACATAGAAAACATGCCAAGTCCCAATGGTATAGTTGTTTGGAGATGTGTGTGTGTTTTCTTCATGTTTCAGTTTTCTCTATGAAAGAAAAAAAAAAAAGAAAAATTGCAATTGAGGCTTACGTCAAGGTTACTTCTAGAGCCTCCCCTCTTGGCCTTTTAACTTTTAGAAAATATAAAATGTCCTTTTTTACATTTATATAAATAAACCAATTGCCTACAAAGTTTTATATTCAACATTTAAGCCTTTTTAAGAACCTAAGAGCTTTTGAGACCCACACACAGCCTGATCCTGGCCACTTTCCATTATGAAAGACTTGCCTGGAATGGTTTTTTAAATTAAAAAAAAATTAAAAAAAATTTTTTGTCAATCTTTTAGGGCTTATAATGGTGTTGAGCACCCATCTATGGTCTAGCTTGAAGGAGGAAATGGATTCTCTGAAAACACAGCCCCCTCCCCTTAAAAAAGAAAAATAGGATAAGATCCAAAATAACCCTGGAAAGTTGAGAACTGAGGGCTGGATGAGTGTTTTAAGCAACAATGCCAGGTAGTAATGTTCACTTACCAGATATCGATCCATGATACTGTGGAAGGAATGTGGGTAAACCTTGGGAAACCTCTAAATTCCTCCGTGGAAACGACTCCAAGGACCAGCAGATTGGGTTTGGTAAGGAAAGGGTGCGGCTGTTTAGAAATACCCAGGTTTCCTGGACATCCGTATCTTTCAGACACCAGAGCAGAAAATGTGAGACTTGTGTCTGAGGCTTGTTGCTCATGGTGTCTATGGTGTGACAATCTCTTTCTTTCTCTGTAGTTGGAGGTTGGCAGCGATGAAGATCGAAAGTTAAACCTCAGGTAAGCAGACTTTTAATTTTTTGTTCTTAAGTCTTCCAAGCAGGTAAGAAATACTCTTGTTTTTTTTTTTTCCGAAAGGGAGAATCCTCAAAAAAAAAACAACAAAAACAAAAAAACCCACCAATTTTTTAGTAGTTCTTTAAAAGTTATACATATGTTCTGCTATAAACAGCTTTAAAAACATCGTATAACGTTTAGAAAAGAAGGAAAACAATTGCCATTCTGCCATTCTTGCTTTAACTATTAAGAGCATCTTTATGTGGTTTTTTCCAGATTTTACCCTTTGCTTTAAAAAAATAATTGTGTAATATGCTCTCACATTTCTGTCCTGCTTTTGGTAAGGTCTTCCTTTTGAGGTAAGCACATTGCTGATTTGAAACAGACATTCAGGCCCCTAAGTTTATTAATTCAAGGTGGTTTTGTGTGTGTGAGCTTGTGAGAAATCTTTAGCTATGCTCATTTTAAAAGTTCCTGAAGCTGTAATCCTTAGTTGCTGTACTCACTCGTAAACACCAAAAGCATTTTTGTTCTTCCTTGCCAAAAATTAAGGCTTTCCCTTTGGGTATTTTGTTGTTTTACAGAAGATTTAGCGCTTCATTATATAATGTATTTCTCTGCACCAAAGAGCCATTCTTAAACTCTGACTCTTAATTAAGAGTTTAAAAAAGTAAACCGTTTCAGAGATATTGTTCTTTAAAAAAAAAAAAAAGTGTCGATTTCATCTTGTGAGGAGGAGGAAAATTAATTGGAAAAGGAAGTATGTGTTCAGAAACTTGGGGTCAACCATTTGTTACTGAGAGCAGGATGTTCTGGTTAAACTCAGAAGCAGAATGCAGAAGTGGTAGAAATATATTTAGCCTGTTTTCGAAGTTCCTGTGTGTTTGAGGGAGGGAAAATACTCACTTTTATTGTGGCACACGTTATTTCCAAAGATTATATTTTAAAGGAAATAACAGCCTGCAAAAATTAGATGTCTTATTTCAATTGCCAGGTCCTTATTTTAATGTTACATGCAAGAACGATGAGCAACAGTGGCAAATTTACTCTTTCACCTGAGATTTTCGGTTGCTCAGGGTCTTGGTCAGGGCTGGAAGGCTGGATTCAGTTGGATTCCCTAGTGGGGGCAGTAGTGGGCTATGCTGTAGATAACTTTGGCCTTCAGCTCTCTGCTTGGAGGCAGAGAGGGGAAGTAAAGCTATGCTCCTATGAGAAGGGCTTGCTCACCACTGTGTAGGACCCTCAGAGCAGCTCCAAGCATTAGTCTTCCCGTCCCAGCCTCCCTCCAGTTCTTACCCGGAGTCAGAATCTCTTCCACCCTTTGACCCGCATCCCTTTCCTTCAGGGCTGTTGCCCAGGAGTTAGATAGCTCACTTAGATTGTCTTTGGGACAAAGAGCTATTTTTTTTAATTGCCTTTAATTGACTGACAGCATAGTGTCTTGAATTGTTTACTATTAGTAAGAACTTAGAAATAGCAGTGATATGAAAATGTGTATGTGCCAATAAAAGGCCCCTTTCTCTGCACAGTTTGGAGCTGGAGAGGACTTACAAGGGGAAAAGAAGTAATGTGTCAGCAGCTCTATGTATTTGCATGTTTAATCCCACAACAACCCCTAAGGGGGTGGGGTGGGTATTTTCCCAGTTCATAGGTGAGGAACCTCAGGCCCACAGTTGCCCATGGAACATATTTGAAGTGAGGCCTCTGTGCTTCTAATACCTGAGTTTATTATACTGCTCTGCCTTTTGGGACCAGTATAGTTGTTCAGTTAAATCAGCTGTCTTGGACGTGTAGGTGAGGGAACTTGCCTAATGTCACCCAGGTGGTTAGAGGCAGTGCCAAGGCCAGAACTGAGGGCCACCACTAACTCGTGGCAGTGCCTCCCAGGATGTCAGATCAGTACGATGACCGCTGTGAGTCCCTTCTCACTGCTTTCAGCATGTCCCCAATGGCTCTGTCAGCACTGAGAGACCCTAGGCTGGAGTCGGGGACCTGGTTCTGAGCTTATCCTTTCAGGTTCCCTTTTCAGTCCCTCTTCACTCACCTTGACATTCCAGTCCCCCTTGTTAGGCAGGGGACACCGTCCTGCTTTCTGACCCTTCTAGCCAAACAAGAATAGTTCTGATGTCCTGGTTTAAGCTTTGGCTGAAACTCATTCACATCTCTGTGTTAATTTGTATTTTTAGCCTGTCCTAGAGAAGAAAATGTGTGGAAAAGTCAGTGGTTTTTGCTTGTCCAGCAGGAGGAGAGTTAGGGAGAGCAGATTTCTCTTTTCTTCAGATTGAATCTGATGGTAAACTGACGTGATTTAGTTTCTAAGGGATACTGGTAAGGGAGCAAAACTGAAGACAGCAGGATAGTCCTCTTTCCTCATCTCTCCCCTCTGTCGGCCCTTAGTTGATAGTTTCATCTTTGGAGTCATCCAAGAAGTTGTCTTTGACTCACTCATAGTTACTGAATTGCTGAATTATGGGGATTGGATCTTGTCTCACCTGCCCTCTCATTTCCCAGTACCCTTGGTGACAGGTTCCTATACCTCCACCATTCTATCCCGGGCCACACATTAATCCATCCCTCCATCCCGACTCATGTATCGACGCTAATCTCAAAGCATCCCTGCGCTTCTTCCAGTCCCCATAGTCTTTTATACATTCCTCTTCACCCTCTCTTGCTGACCTTTCCTCCCAACCCCTCTTACATGTGCTGTTTTTCAACCCAACAGGATGTTGCCCTGCTCCCTGACTGTGCTCTTTCTCTAAGCCAGTTCCCTTTTCAGTGGGCTGCAGTCCTCACAGCCAGGTCAAAGTGCTCTCACCCCAACATTCGTAACTCCCTCTGCAGAGGAAGCAGGTAGCTCTTGGCTTCTCCCTCTGTTCCAGGTACCACACCTGCCTGAGGTGGCAGGTACGCATGCTTTTGTGTCATCCTTAACTTTTGGCGCTTCCTTTAGTGATAGTTCCTTAGTTCCCTGCCTGCACAGAGCATCTTAACAGCTTAAATATATTAACTTAGTTTTGAGCCTGCAGAAAATTGTGTCCATGTATGAGAAAAAGCAAGCTGGAGAGGAAAGATGTGGGGTTTGGGGTCAGGCATACACAGCTTCAGGACCTGGCTCCTGCTCTAGCAGCCGGGTTCCTTCACCTCTGTGTGTCTCTCTGGGTCTTAGTAGTTCATCTGTAAGACAGAGATGAAACTGCGACATTTCAGGGTTATTGTGTAGTTTGGGTCTCCTCACACAGAGTCAGGTCCACGATAGGTTTGGAGAACAGTTGCTGCCTTTAGTCTATATAAAATTTTGCTCAAATTGGTGTTAGTGCACAACGTAGAATTAGAGGGGCTGACTCGCTGCAAGTGCTGTGTCCACTGTGTTGCCCTGGGCTGGCCCTGAGAGGGCCACCACTGTGGATGCTCTGTGACTTGGAGCCGCCTAAATCCTTTATCCCGCTACATCCCTGTAATATGCAAATAGGAACGCACACTTTGCAGAATCAACGTTGTACTTCAGACAGTTTCCCTGAAGGCCTTCTGGAAAATGTCTCAGGAACTGATCATCTCCTGCCCAGAATAGAGCTGACTGACACAGAGCAGCCTAGACCCTGTTCTTTCGCTCCTCTCCCCTGCTCTCTGCGTGTGCAGACTGCTGCTGGCCTCCAGCAATACCCATTTGGAAGCCGTGCTGTTCAGACTGTGGGAATTGGTGAGCAGATGGCCCTGCTGGCAGCAGCTCCTGGCTCCCTCACCATCCTGGGAGCTGCCTCAACCTGGCATGAGATGTGAGTGGTTGTGTGCCAGTCCGGGCCCCAGGAGAGAATATGGTTGTGTCGTCTCCAGAGTGTGGATCAGGAGTGAAGGTTTTTTTGTTTTGTTTTGTTTTGTTTTTGTTTTTTTAAATCCATTGTTTCTAGGTCAAGCGCATAAAAATGCTCATTAGAGCTTTTTCATTTTTTTCTTGCCTTCCCAAGCAAATGTTTGGGTCAGAGCAGCAGGATTCTGTCTTTGTTTTATCTGTTATCAGTAGTAAACTGTAAAGTCCCCTTCACCTCTGCCTTTCCCTGCATGTCCCCTTCCCCTTTTGGTCTTGGCCTGGAATTCCCCAGAGGACCCAGTTCTCCTCATAACCTTGTGAAGTGTGGCTGTGCTTTCTTTCCCTCCCCTGTAGTGCCAGGGGAGGGCAGGATTTGGCATGTTCTTTTTCATTGTCTTCATTCAGCATCTCTTCTCTTATGCCTGTCCAACCTTTGGGGTTCCTCTCTGCCTTTCTTGGTGATTTCTTAGCCTGGATTTTATTTTCCCTGCTGGTGATCTGTGTAGTTAAGGCCTGCCAGGTGGTCTTAGGCATCTGCTGCATCCAGGCTCTATGCAACAGATTGCTGTATCAGTTAGCTAGTGCTGTGTAACAAGTTACTACAGACTCTGGAGTCCAAAACAATAACTGGTTCTTATCTCACAGTTTCCATTGGTCAGGAAACCTGACACGGTTTAGCTGGGTCCTCTGCTTTAGGTCTTATACGGCTGCAGTCAAGGTGTTATCCAGGCCTGAAGTCTCATCTGAGGCTTAGGTCCTCTTCCAAGCTCACATTGTTCTTGGCAGAATTCATTTTCTTGCCGCCTTAGAAGCCGTGGCAGCTTGCTTCTTCAAGGTTGACAGGAGAAACTGTTGCTACAGAGTCCTGTAATGGAATGCCATCACAGGAGTGACCATCACCTTTTTCCCATGCAGCATAACCTAATTCAGGGGACAGCTGTGAGATCCTGTCCCCTGGTCCCACCACACTCAGGATAGGGGCTCACCTGGGGCCCCTGCACCAGGGGCTAGGATCTTGGGTCATCTCAAGAATTCTGCCCACCAGTCTCAGTCTGTGGGAGTTCTTGAGATGCCCTCAGGTAAAGTAAACATTCACGTAAACGAGCAGGTTTCCGTTCAGTGTTATGGAAGTAGCAGCGGTGTGATATGTCAGGGTGATGCCAACTGAGAGATGCTCAGGCCTCGTGAGAGTAGGCCAGGAGCACCAGGAGCCCACAGGGTTTGACCACCGTGCCAGTGACCACGTGCTCTCTCCGCTTGGATCCCACATGCTTGTCCACAGTCAGAGGCATGGGATTTCTTGGATTCCTGCCCACTTTGAATATTTTAGCCTCTGAAATACCATTTCCATTGACCTTTAAACATTTTTTTTTTCCTTGAATTTTGGTCTTACGGAGAAATAGGCCTAGATTTGGCTCTGATCTCTGTCATCTCAGCTGGCTATTATATTACCTTGGGTAGGCCTCAGTTCCAGTGGGCAAAATCACATGCAGCTTGTAGCGTTGTTGTCAGAATAAATGTGAGGGTTACATGAATCCCTTTTCCCACAGCAGCCACCCAACAAACATCCCTACCTGTGCCTCCTTCAGGGCCCGATTACTGTGGACAATTCATGACCCTCCCTTTCCATAGCCTTTTTCTCTCCTTAGTGTTTCTTTAGGACTTGGCCCTCACTTTGTAGTATTAAGTACATAAGTGTTCCCCACTAGCAGAACTGGCTATATAGTTTGTGGATCCCAGTACAACATGGAAATTGTAGAGCCTCTTGTTAAAAAATTAAGAATTTCAAGATGGCGACAGCAGAGCATTATTCCCTCTTGGATCCCTGAGCCTGGGGCCTTGAGTGACTGCACAGGGTACCTGCCCACCAGACCACATGCCCACCTTAAGGACAGGGCTTTCCTGTCCTCTGCCTTTATAGTGCCTGGTATGCACTGGGTGGGCCATCGAGGTCTTGTAAATTGAATCTTCTGGGTTGGTTTCCCGTTGAGGAACTGAAAGTGATCATGGATGACATACAGGAAACAAAGGACAGAGACATTTTCCTGCAATTTCACCCTACAGTTTGGTACTGTTAGATCAGTCTCAATATCCCTCTGTCCTAATTTGTCTGCTTATGAGCCATTCATTCAGCAAATATTTATTGAGCACCTACCATGTGCCAAGCACTGTTCTAGGAGCTGGCAATATAGCAGTGAACAAAACAAACAAAAAACCTGCGTGTCCTTGTGGCCAACATTCTGTTGGGGCAGATAAGACAGCGAGATAAACAAGTATGTTAGCATGTGCATAGCTGCTAAGAACGTAATGCAGGGACAGCAGACATGGAAGCGAATACTTCAAACGTACCCTGCTCTGTGAGTCGCCTTATGTGCATTATTTTATTTCATCTATGCAAAAATCCTGTCAGGAAGATGCCACTTTTATTCTCATTCTCTGGATGAGAAGACAGAGCCTCAGAGGTAACTTGGCCTGATTTCATTTAATAGGAAGTGGTAGTGCCAAGACCTTTCATGCTCCATGTCTCTTTGACTTCAAAACTTGTGCTATTGACCCCATAATTCAAGAGCCATCTCTACTAACCCTCCTGCCAGTTTCATATCTCTCACCAGGGGGCAGAGTGGCATTCATGAGTTTTTCTGGAAGAATTGTAGTTTTACAGACAGTTCTTCCTGCTCGAAACCTAGGGGTCCTACTGTGTGAGCTGCGCTTTAGGCAAGTCCTGCCACCTCCCTGAACTCCACTTAGAGCAAGAATTATAATATTTTCTCTTCTCGTATGGTCACCTGGGCAGAATACCTGGGGAATAATGATACCCGTTATGTTTATTTGGGTACCTGTAGGAACAAACACTGCATTTGGAACTTTGATCTTTGTTGTCACCTCAAGCCTACACAGTGGGTGCCTGTCTCATCTGAAGAAACTACAGCGCAGAGAGGCCAGTGAGAGGCCAGAGCCAGGATTTGAACATAGGTTGCTGTGACTCAAAAACACATGTCTTTTCATTTCTTTTTTGGTCCCTCAAAGGAGATGTGCAAATTTGTATTCAGCTTGTCCCTTCCTGTCCCCAACCCCATGGCTTTATAGGCAGCGGCCTCCCATTGGCTCCCAATTTTAATTACTATAATATACAAACTTCAAATTCTGAGGCCATTAAGCTGTTTTGCTGTTTCAGTTTATCTCAGATATTATTCCAGGAAGTTTGTTGGAAAATTTGATTGTGAAATCAGAAATTGCCTTCAGTAGGTGTTAAATATTTTTGTTGTTAGAAAACTTATCCTAGAGTGGGGACAAATGAGGATGGAGGCAAAGAGTTAATTTGATTTTGTTAGAACTTAATTAAACTTATTATTAAGATTAATTTAAAATGACTTTTGCTCAGAGTTTAGTAGGTTTTATCAAACTTTCCGAAGACCAGTACTTAGACTTCAAAAGAATGTCGTGGGGCCCCTGTCTCATTCTTCCCAAGCACTTAGCACTCCACGGAAGCATGTGCACACACTAGGAATGCTTGTAGGTGACGATGGTACCAAAGATCACCCTCTTCGTAAATGGAACGAAGCCGTGAGAGAGAGTCCCGAGGTGTGTCACCTGCTGTGCAATCTTAGGCAAGTCACTAAATGTCTCTGGGCTCCCATTTCCCCCTTTGTAAAGTGAAGAGACCGATTAGGCGAGGGCTTCCAAATCCAAGAATGAGAGCCAGACCTGTCAGTCTGATTCTGTGCTGCACTGGGCTTCTAACTGTTTTTGGTAGATTTGTAATAGACCGTCAAGAGTTTCTCCTTGATTCCCACACTGAGAGCAAGGGCAGACATTTGTGGGGTGTCTAGATGGGTTAGGGTTATGGTCTGCCCCTGAGGCAGAGAAAACTAGTGTGACCACTGAGAGGAAGTGGACCCTTTGCTCAGACCCACCTCCTCCTAAGGCATGCCTCGCCCTCAGGAGCAGGGCCAGTGCACAGCAGCAGCCATTCAGAGAGAGGGAACTCTCATCTTTAGAGCTGGTCTTTGGCATCTGTTGTACTGTGGTTAGATCTCTGGATTTGGACAGCTTATTAGAAAATTCCTAAGGCTAGGAGAACATCCAAATGAGTCGTTCTGCTTCAAGAAAGGCTGCAATAAAAAAACAGCTTTAATCAAAATAGGATTAATCAAAGTAGGGAGAAGCCATCTTCAAGGTGTGCTGAATGATTGGGCCAGGGTAGGGGCAAGACCATGAGTCTGGCCCGTGGGACTCCCACTTTGAGGATGTGGGAAGTGTTTGCAGTGGTTCCCATGGCAGAGGTGATATGTTCGCTGCCTCGTTGGCAAGCATCTCAGTGAGATGCATGAGACTGCCGAGTGAATTATAGAGGTTACACAAGCAGGACTGTGCTTGGACAGAGCAGGGCCTCTGGATGGGTACAGGCCCTACCACCTAACTACCTGCATGACTGTGACCTTGGGCCAGCCACCTGCTCTCCCTGAAACTGAGGGCATTTGTGAGGCTGAGAGTCTTGTACCATGTGTAGTGCCTAGTCTGTGTCTGATACCACCTGACACAAAGTACTGTGTGTTACTTTCATTGATAGTGGTAAATGAGGGCCCCTCCTTCCATCCTTCCTGACTGACCATCTGCCCTTCCATTGATGAACTCAAGGCAGTTTCACTGCAAAGACCAAAAGGTCAACTAGGTAGAAGCTAAGAGGAAAAACAACTGATGCTTGTCCTGTTTTCCTCCAAGTTCTGCTGCACCTTGTACCAGACTGTCAGCATGCTGGTACAAATTGAGTGTGAAAGAGTCATTAGATTCTTGGGAGGGGCGGGGTAGGAGGGAGGGAGGAGTCGTTCGTTAGGAGTGATGAGGGAGGAGGGAGAGGAGGGGGGGGAGGGAGGGAGGGAGGAGGGAGGGAGGGAGGTGTAGGGAGGGATAGAGAGAGAGAGCGAGAGAGAGAGAGAGACGAGAAGCGGAAGGGCGGAAAGACCAGTAAGAGAACAAACACAGCAACCAATCACATCCCTACCTCCGTATTTACACCAACTCCCTCCATCCCCCTTTCTAGATATTCCTTTCCTCCCTCCCTCTCTCTCTTTCTTTTTTCTTGAATGACTACTTTTGAAGCTATTTTTAAAAAGATTGTTTCAGAGAAGGCAGTTGGAGGTCCCAGGTTAGGAAATGTCTGGTACTCTCCCTCCTGGGGGCCACCCTACATTGGCAGAAGGAATTCCCAGTCAGGGCTTGGCACAGACTTGCCAAGAGTTCTCAAGGCGTTTCCCCAAATCTAGGCCCAGTCAGAAGGGAGGAGACCATTGGTGTGGTTTGGAGAGAGCCAGGCCAGCTGCCGCCTCTGGAAATCACTTATCACTTCCTAGATGTCCAGACCCACCTGTTCTGTGCTGGGCCTGTTGCAGGTGAAGTTTGGGAGTGGCTCTTTAGGGTTGAGGTTGAGGCCACTGAGGCAAGAGGGCTCCTGAAGAAGTCTGCTCTCCCAGCCCTGGGCACCCCTTTACGGGCTCCACCACGTTCCATAGGATGGAGAAGTGTCTCTTGTGAAGCAACCTGGTATTGGAGGCAGTTTTCATTTAGTTATTTGCTTCATTTATCTATTCAGCCAATGTATATTTGGTGCCTGTATATGTAATGGGTTCTGTGCTGAATGCTGAGGATTCCATATTAATTTAAAAACCTCTGGAGGTAACATGTGTTCTGTGTCTACCATAGCTCTGTCCAGAGAGATTTGAAACAACTTTTAAAATTCCTAGAAAACAATATAATTTAAAATGAGAAAAGTGGAATGCAGAGAAAGTAGGGGAAAATAAGAGGAAGTCATGAAAAGGTTTGTATGTGGAATACATGGAATAATGTTAGTATAGTTAACATATTTTGGCCCCAAATCTGACTTTGAGCTTCCTAGGTGTCAAAGCAAAGAGAGAAACAAGATCAGTTGCTTGATTCATGGTGTCCTTAAAATACCTCAGGTCAGTTCCTCTGAAGAACTCTTCCTGATAGGTACCCTGATAGATAATCTTGATAAATAGTGGATGTTCATAAGGAAACACAGTGTGATGGGCAGACACGCAGGTTGTGGGCTGATGCTGTGTGCCTATCCCACCAATTAACCTGGGTATTTGTGGTCCTGAGAGGTGAAGTCAGCAGCAATGCTTGGTGCCAAAGCTGCTGGCTGCCCCAAATATTGAAAACAGGATGCTGAGTCACATCCTGCAGGCCTGTAGCATCCTGACTTTGCGTGCCCTTCACAATGGGAGGCTCACACAGGCAGGTTGGCCCCCTGCTGTTCCAAAGCATGGTCTCAGAACAGGAAAATGTTAAAATTAGGTTTTACATGAGCCAAGGCTATGTGTGTGTGAGGTCCTCAAAATCTGGACACACATTGACCAAGAGGAACTGGGAGAGCAGAGCTTCCCATCATTTTCCACTGCCTAGTAAATGAAACAAGGTGGCTTCCATTCTGAAAAGCGCAGAGGGAAAATGTTCCTGAGGCAGGGAGAGATCTTGGTTGCTGAGGGTCAAAGTATCCAAGGGATGGATACGGAAAGCCAGGAAGTATGCCAGTTGCAGTAACCAGTAATGGTCTTAAGCTTTTATCACCTGCCAATAAAAAATGTCATATTTAGCAAAATCCAAGTAAGTGGAATTTAAAAAAATAATTAAAAAAATTTTCGAAACAATAAAAACATACAGAAAAGTTGCAAATACAGTACAAAGAACTTTTTTTCTGAGCTGTTTTGAGAGTAAATTGCCAGCCTAATACTTTTTGAATACAGGTAAGGATGTTCTAAAGGGCAGACCCTCAACCAATGACCAGTGACCGGTGGCCATTGGCCCTGATACATTACTACCAGATGATCCTCAGACCCCATTCAGGGTCCACCATTTAATTCAGTAATGTCCAGTTCAGTAAAATCCAGTTCAGGATTGCCTGTTGCATGTAATTGTTCTCTCTCTAGAGTCTCTTTCAGTCTGGGACATTCCTCAGTCTTTCTTTCACTCTCGTGACCTGGACACCTTTGAAGAAGGCAGGCCCATCATTTTGTAGACTGTCCTTCATTTTAGGTTTGTCCGATGTTCCCTCGTAATTAGATTCGGGTCACGCATCTTTGGCAGGAATAGCACTGGAGCGATGTTGTGTCCTCATAGAATCCCCACCAAATTGCACATGGTTTCATTTTGTCCCATTACTGGTGATATTCACTTTGGTCACCAAGGAGAGTTTTGCTTGGCTTCTCTACTGAACAGTTATTCTTTTTCCTTTTATTATTAAGAAGTATTTCTTAGGGGGATACTTTGAAATTATGTTAATGTCCTGTCTCCTGCCAACTTATTTATTTATTCATATCTTATGGACTCGTCTGTTTTATTCATGGGTCATAATTGGTTAATTGTGTTATCGACTTCGAAGTTCAAATTGTTCCTGATTTGGCCAGTGGGGTCTTATCCAAGCTGGTTTCCATGTCTTTTGAAATGTCTACATTATCTTTTAAGCACTTCCTTGCTTTCTGATACCAGATATTCCAGGTCTCATCTTGTACTTTCTGTAACTCATCCCTGGGATCAACCATTATTCCACGAGCCCTTTTTCCTTTTGCTGGAAAATGGAATTCAGAAGCTTAGGTAGGTATGCTTATTACTACTGGAGTGGTGCTATCCTCAGGCCCTCTCAGTGGGCAGAATGAGGGAATATGTATGAGTGTGTGCATACATACACACATCTACATTTATTTCTAAATCTGTTTAAATATGTTGAAAAGTACACATTCAGACTGATTGATGCCTTCAATTCTGATCCAACACCTTTGGGTTCATTCTAGTTTTCTCTTCATATTTGTAATTCCTTTCTCTTAACATGGTTCCTAGTTGTCCCTAAAATATTTACCTGTTTAATCAACCCTCCTGTCTGCAACCAACCTCTAATCTCTGTAGCTACCTCTCCCCTGCGTGGATAGCTTCCTCTCCCTGCTCACCATCAAGTACCCTAATTTGAAGTACCATGACTGACCCCTCCCTAACTCAGATGCCCACCTTTATCTGCTCACAAAATGGTTTTAGGTCTGAATTGTTGGAGAAGAAAAATGGACTTTTTTGATGCTGTGTTTTCCCGAGGTGTTAATTTAGCAGAGGTACAATGCTTCAGAGTCAGACTTCTGGTTCCCTCTCCTGGCTTCTCTGCTTCTTGGCTGTGTGAACTTGGCAAGTGACATAACCTTGCTGAGCCTCAGTTTTCCTATGTAAAAAACACAAATGGAGGCTGAAGATTAGGTTAGGTGATATGTGTAATGTGTCTAGCATGGCACTCCATGATGTTTATTATTAGTGTTACGTTCACTGAGTGCACACTATCTTGTGAGCACTGAGAAGGGTCTGCAGATGGCCCCAGCACCGAAGGCACTCATGGCCATATGGGGAACTTAGTTGTTGTGTTGTTTGAAGCAGTTGGTTACCAAGAGGACCTGACCACCAGGTGACTGTAACTCCACTTTGAGCATTGATGTGGTAAGCCATTTCTGTCCAGGTCATCCTGTGTGTGGTGAGCACCTGGTATTCCAGCAGGTCAGAGATTGCCAAGATGAGTTAGTTATGAAATGCTCTTAAGACTGGAGAGGAAACTGCTTGGTCAGTTAATTTATGAATATTTACTTAGAATCTACTATGTTTCAGGCAGGGAAGGAGATTTTGGAAATTGTGTGTCCTGGCCCTTGAGTCCCATTGCGAAGTTAAAATCTACTGACATGAAGATAACTTCATCAGCAATTGGTAGGTCTAGAAGCACAGTCTAGGAATCAGGGGCTTGGGTTCCTGTGACTTAACCTCTTAACCTATTTCCTTACCTGAAGAATGAGGCAAGGTGCTATAAAATCCTGGAAGGGAAAAGCCAAAGGCTTGTAGCTAGGGTGGGGGGGGAGAAAGCATGAAGTTGGCAGATGGGCATGATGCGGGGAGGCAGACAATAGAGAGAAGGCTGTGAATAGAGACCCAGAATAGAAGAGTTTAAAAGGACAAGGATGTAGGTTGGGATAGAGCAGAGAATATGTAGAGTATGGGAGAAATAATGTGAGAAGTAACACAAGAAAGGTTTTTACCATAAAGCACTTTTCTAATTGTGTTATAAGCTTCTTGAAATCAGGGGGTTGTCAAGTGAATGAAATTTAGGTTAGTGACATATAAGGGCTAATTGTGGCTACCATAGAAAGCTGGCACACGAAGCTTGGACTGTAATCTAAAGATAAGGTCATGTCATTGAAAGTCCTGCAGCTGGAAAATAATGTAACAAGAGTTGTGGTTAGGGACTGCATGGAGTGGGTTACAGGACAAAGGTCCCTGCCCTGATTCTCAGTAGGCCGAAAGGTCCCAGAACTGCGCTGTCCTGTTTCACAGCCGCTAGCCACATGGGACTATTTAAAATTTAATGTGGTTAAAATTAAATAAAATGACAAATTCAGTTCATTGGCCATACTCACCACATTTTAAATATTCAATAGGCACCTATGGCTAGTGGCTACCATATTGGACAGCATGGGTCGAGAACATGTCCATTCTCTTGGACAGCACAGCCCTGCAGGGACATTGAGTACCCAGCAGAGAGCCAGGCACACAGTGGGGCCCAGTGGTTACTGCATGGCTCTCGGGGGCGGGGAGGGCCAGGACGGAAGTGGAGGCGGAGGTACTGGGAAGGAAGGGGCCCCTGGAAAGATTGGGACTTGGCGACCAATGAATATGGGATGGAGCTACATACCAAAGAAAGGGTTATGAACCTGGGATAGTTGAGACAGTCCATTCTTGGAATTTTTGAGTTGTTTCACAAACATTTTCTTTATGTGCCTGTTATTTCTGGCTGGCTAGGTTGTATTTGCTGCCATTGCATTTCCTGCATTGTGCAGCTTTTATACCTTCTGCTTTAAGGAGGGCTTAGATCCTGGTATACCAGATGTACAGAGGAGGATGGAACTAGTTGTAGCTTCCACAGATGGAGTCTGAGGGCTATCGAGGGGCCATTGAAGAACTATCCTAAGGTTTGTCAAGCCAGCTCAGGGCACATCATTTACTCTCATTAATGCAGGAGAAATATCCTGCTATTGCAAGCTTGCCTAGAATATTCAGCTGCTTGCTCCTACCCATTGGTATGAAGGAGAGCTGTGTAGCTGGCTTCGGAGAATGTCTTTTACTGTCTGAAATACTTCTGGACATTCCTTCTCTGTGAGAGAGGCCTACGCCTCTAGCCAAACAATACATGCCCCAGCAGCAAAGACATTTGTAATGAGCCCTGCCAGCATTTCTTGCCTGTGACCCCATTCCCGAAGTTCTAAGCATATTGTGTTTAGGGCAACAATTTGGGAGTTCTAGCTGATAGGCGTGTCAGGTGAGTTACTTGTTTTCTTATGCTCTGAAAAGTGGTGTTTGGAACAAGACCTTGCCAAATTACACTGTGAAGCACAAAGTAAAAAAAAGAGCAAGGCCTTGGTACAACTCAGGGGCTTTGTGACTTTGAACATGAGTTTGAAATGAGGGAAGGACTGGGAGAGCAATGGAAGCAGTTTTCTGTCTCCACATTCAGTCTAAGCTTACTCCACATAGTAAGTCTTTAATCTCCTTTACATCTTCATGAATTTCGCTTTGCTAGGAATGGGATTCTGAATCCGTCTAAACCATCACCAGTAGTGGTTTTGAGGTAGATCTGTGTCCATCCAGCTTTACCTACTGCCACTGTTGCTGTAGTTCAGACCATCCTGCCCTTTGACCTAGGGATTCTTCAGGAAGAGGTCTGAACTTGAAGCCTCTCAGTCCAGTTCTGCCCCTTATTAGCCATATGACCAGAGATAAGTCATTTATCTTCTGCCTTAGTTCTTTTATCAGAAGAATGAAATTGTATGAATTAAGAGCGAAAATATAGGAGCAAGCCGTCTGTAAACTATAAAACACCATTCAGATCAAAGGTATCATTTTCTTATTTAAAACAGCACTTGAGTGCTTGTGGTGTACCAGGCATTTAGGTGCTGAGAACTTGGGTTGACAGATTGGTGGCTCAATCATAAGCCCAAGGTTTGATTCTTAGCTTTGCACATTCTGAAACTTGAATTTATTAAGGATGATCACGTTCTGAGAAACCAACTTATGCTAACTAGATTTATAAAAAAACTGATTTATAAACCAGAATAGACATTTATGAATTCATAGTGGGGCCTTTTACAAAAGAGACCAAGTCTTCCTCTGTTCACTCACTATAGGACACTATAGTGTAACGTAATCTTCTGACTCTCCTGCTCCCTGTACCCCTCTTTGTTTATTGATCCTTCAAGGCCCAAATTAGTGTTGTTTCTTCCAGGGAAATGTTCCTGAACCCCCAGGCAGGGCTGGGCATCTCCCCCATGTGTGTGTGCATATGCAGCACCCTTACATTTCTTTACTGGGCAGACTGCTGCATTACGTTGTGGTTACTGTCCTTTGGCCCACTAGAATGTGATGTTGTTCCAGGACAGGAACTGTATCCATTTTATTTCTGAATTCCCAGGGCTTAGTGCAGACCAGGCACAGTAAATATTTGTTAATCGAATGGAATTAACAGAACCTCCCCTTGGGGGTGTTAAGTGGCACCCACCTTTTCTGTGGTGACAACTTTACATTCATTCTCCCTTTTCGAGAATTATTAAGTCTGCTGGATGAACTGTATAGTCCATTCAGTAATCATTGTGCAGAGCTGAGTGCAATCGAGGGTTAGTTCTGTAGCTGTAAAATTAGTTTGGTTCATTTCAAGCAGTCCAGCCAATTTGAGGCTTTTTTCCGAGCCTGATCTTTAGGCACATATTCTTTGATTTTGTGTGCGATGTCGTGTCAGAAATTATATACCATTTAAGTAACTTTGTGTTTCCTCATTTGTAAAACAAGAACAATAATGTCTGCTTAGTCCATCTGGAATAATGTCTAGAAGATCAAACGAGTTGACATTAGCTACAGTGCTTTGTCAACAGCAGAGCTTATCAAAGGTCTGATCTGTCCTTGTTGTTGTTATTGTCATTTCATATCGTTGTAATGCAGGGCTGCCTTTCAAGGGCAAGAACACTTGTGACTGTGAAGGTATTTGGTAGAAGATGGGCACAGGCACTTATCTGTTAACCTGTTTTGCTGCTTCCAAGAGGGTATTATTTTGTTTTTTAACCTGGCATGACCCTCCTTCATTGTGCCTAATTGTGTTACTCTCCTTCTGAGAGGACTGTGTGTTTTCATAGGTACTGTCTTTCACCAGCAGAAAACATTTATCGTGTACCTACTATGTGTAAGGTATTTTTATGAAGCCCATGGGAGAAGCCAGTTTTCTCGGTATCATCCCTTACCTGTGAAATTCAAAGGTTCTTAACCCTGGCTAAGTGTCAGAAGCACTTCTTGAACTTTTTTAAAAAGCAGATGCCGGGACTTACTGCAGACTTTTTGAATTAGAATCAGTTAAGGTTAGACCTCAGCATGAATATATTTTAGAAGTTTCCTGGGTTCTTCAGATGAATAGCCAGAGGTGGAAATCAGGGGTATTAGCATAATATTCTATAGTATCATGTTTCTGCACCTAATATTTTTGTTTTTCAAGGAATTAAGTGTCTTAAGTGGCATGGCACACACCCAAACCACCTAAACATATGACTATCCCTTAAAGGATTGCTACCTTTGCCCTTGTGGACACTTGGGCAGGGTTAGCTTAGCACTGCACTCCTTAGTGTGCAAATATTTGGCTATTTGAATGAATGAACAGAACCCTGTAAGTGAATATCAGAATATACATATAGTAGAACATAAATTAGAACCCAGAAATATGGATTCCCAGACCAGTGCATTTTATTTTCTTAAACTTCTACATGTACCAGGATCACTAAGGAAGTTGATTAAAAATGAGGTTCCTCCCTCTATCCCTGGAGACTGTTTCAGGAACTTGACTAGCTTCCTTCCTGCATTTGTCTACTGAAGAAAATCATGTCTGCCCTGCAGAGCTCTGGGAACTATAGGTGCCATGGCATAGCTAAGTGCCTGGTACAGTCTCTGCCATGTGGCAGGTGCCCTGTAAGTGACAGTACTGTTGATGAGAAGTGGCTTCTTGACCAGCATGGCTATGCTGCCCACAGACCTCTTCAAGATCCTCATTCATTCCAGAAGGATTGCATGATGTGTTCTGTCCCATAACTGTGAAGGTGACTATGGGCAGGGTGATCACAGTGGCCCCCACAAGCCTTCTAAGCTTGTCCCCAGGACTGGTGGAAGAATTCTGATGCTGAGGCTTCTTCTCTTCCTAGGATTCTGTTTCCTTGAATGATTCCTTCGCTTCATTTTCTGCACACAATGCTTTCACATGCTGGAGACAAGCACTGAAGATGAGTTTGTATTCTGACTTCTCAGTGATGTGTGCTTTAATGCAGCGGTCCCCAATATTTTTGGCACCAGGGACTGGTGCTCCTCTGAGACTTTAACGCCTCATGGCCTGAGGTGGAACTGAGGTGGTGATGCTAGCACTGGGGAGTGGATGCAAATACAGATGAAGCTTCACTTGCTTGCTCACTGCTCACCTGCTGTTGGGCCCTGGTCCTAACAGACCACGTGCCAGTACTGGTTCATATTTTAGTGGAACCAAAGCAGCTACACTGCATTTAGCCATCTGGGCAGAGGTGAGGGCAGAATAAGGGCTCCGATTTCACTCTGGGTGGGTAGGGATGACGGGCATTCCAGGGGTTAAGAAGGTGGGTGTGGTACAGACAGATTTGAGTCTAGTCTCATAAAGACCTATGCTCCTGGGGAAGCTGTAGTTTCCTCAAAATAATAATTGTAGTAGGTTTCACTTAATCCTCTTGTGAGAATTAATTCATTATTTGGGAGTTGGAGGACACTTCCAGAAAAGATCTTCCCTAAAGTCTCTACTCAGTGCTGCCTCCTTCACGAAGAGTTCCAAAATCCACCATTTAGATGCTCTCTCTTCCCTCTTCTAAACACTAGCAGGGTTTGTTTCTTAAGGTACTTCTGCCCTGCATTATGGTTATTCATATCCTTAATTTATTTCACCAGCTGAAAGTATATTAGAACATACATAAATAGAACATAAATTAGTGGTAAAAACAGACAGCTCCTGGCTGGCTCCTGCTGGGTGGGATTTAGGGTCCCGTACCTGGCCCTCCAGGACCTGGGCCTGCTTTACCTTTGCAGACAGTCCTGAGCACCTTGGTACTCAGAGCTCCTCACATGTGTGCACATGTAGTTCCCTCTACCTGGAATGGCACCCCCTCTCCAACATCCCTTATTTGCCTTCTCAAGTAGCGATTAGCATGACTGAAGAATTTCCAGAATTTAAAAGCGCTTTTGAAAGTGCCAAATAACTGTGGCAGCTGCCCACAGTCACCGTTGGGTAAATGGATAGTGGTTTGAAAGAAATAGAAATCCTTCAATATGTCGATTTCAACAAGAATGGGGTCCTCCTTGCTTGGGATCTATGACTCGGCAGCCAGCTGTTTTCCCTCACAATTTCTAATACACACCCTATTGCTTGTTCCCAAGGCCTACAGAACAGCCGTGGGAGGAAAGTGATTAGAGGAACTTCAGCTGTTTTGCTCCCTCTGAATGGCCCTCTTTCATCAAGATGTGCAGGGACAAGGGCCTTTTTTAACCCAAATATCAGGGGAAGACGAGAGTTCCACAAGAGCCGGGTGCTTTCAGGGTGGGAACATCATCTGAGGACGATGACTCCTTGCTGAAGGATTATAGCTTCTTCCTCACCTTTCTGCTTTCTCCAGAGGGGTGGAAGGCAGGCGCTCTGGGCAGTTCGAGATGCGACTATGACAGTCATGAACCTCTTTTATTTAACTGACTTCTGCATCTCCCTTCAGCCACCTCCCTACTTCTGCTCTTCAGAGGTTTCCAGACCAAATTAGTACGTATCATCACCTCTGGTTCCTTTTTTTTTTTTAAATCATGTATCTGTGTCTGGGTGATTCTGGCTGTTTATTCTCTGAGGGCTGGGTTTTTTTTGGGTTATTTTTTTTGAGAAGCAGCGATTGAGGTTTTCATTTCTTTTCAGTGCCTTGTAGAAACTTTAATCTCATGTCATCTTCTAAAAGGGCAGTAAAACGTGAGAACACGTTTGTACTGTGGTGATAACAGTGTTGAAGATGGGGGCTGGGAGGGCAAGGGCTGAATTCGTTTTAAATCCCCCATCAAGATTTTTCTTAAAGTGGTGGAGGAAAACAGTTACATTTTGTTTGTCTGGGTCTGGCCTTCTGGAACTTTAGTCACTCTTTTTTAGGACACCAGCATCTTTTGGGAAAAGGCTTATTTTTCTGTAGCTGGGAAAAGTAGTTTGTGGGTTTGTGCTTCCTATCCCCGAGTACCTAGGATAGTGCATGTGTCACCACCAAAATGGATTTGTTAAAGGACTTCCTTCCCCAGAAGGGCACCTTGAAACTCATGAATCGGGGTACAGTGCCTCTCGGTATTAGAAAGCTGACAAAGATAGCCCCATGGAGTGCTGGCAGCAGGAAATAGTGTTCGCGTCAGCCACCCAGAGGGTGCGTGAGGCTCTGAGTCCTGAGTTCAGATGATGGGAAACAGGGTCATGAAGAATATCTGCATCTTGTTTTCATAAATCCTGTGACTGCTCATGCTCTGCAGCCTCTTGACCCCGCGAGTCAGTTTGTGCAGTCATCCATGTGCTGTATCCTCTCACTGTCTCCCCAGACGCAGGACAATGGCACAGGCTTGGCATAATGTGTTGTCTGGGCTTCCCCGCAATGCCTAGTCTCACTCTTTCCAGTAAACGCCTCTGACCAGGAAGACAGAGTCAAAGTAATCTTGGGCCCCATGCATATAGCCACCCCCCCCCCCAACTTCATGTGCAGATGGGAGGCTCTGAGTCTTCATCAGTCTCAAGAACACTGAGGAACAACTGGCTTCGTCAGTGATCACAGGCTAAAACCAGCCTGTTCTTTTGCATTGTTCCCCTTTTTTTCCAAAGGAAGTGTAAGGGAAACCAAGGGGAATTTTCGCCCATGATTTTCAAGGCAAAGGTCACTTGTAATGGCTGGCTGTTTCCAGAGTGCTTGGGTCTCTGGTCAGTATGGATTTTTTTTTTTTTTTAAATTTATGAACAAAAGAAGCTGATGTCTTTGCCTGCTTTGATGAAGTGATTGTTGTTTTAAGTTTCCTGGGTTTTGGAGTCCCTTGGGCAGCTCTTTTAAATTTTGACACAAATAAGTGGTTAAGTGATCTGTGTCTAAAACAGAATAGTTCTGAAAATAAACTTGGTTGTAAAATCTTAAAAGAGAGGGTGACAAGTTTTAATGGTAGAAAAGTGTTGGGTGATTCTGCAGCCTGCTAAAATAAGATAACCTGGATTTTAAGTTAGCCAGCTGAGTGCTAAAGAGCTTCTTGTCTTCCATAGATGAGGGTGAGACTGCAAAGAAAGGGTGCTCTCATTTCTTCCATTATTTATAATCCTTGGCTTCTCAACACTTGAAACTTGCAGCACAAATACATGACTAATAGATGGGAAAGGATAACTTGGCAGTACATTTGCGATAATACATGAAGAAGTGTCGTACAGATGTAAAGTATTTGTGAAATCTATAAAGCTAGTTATCAATAATTCAAAGGCCCGAATAAGAAAGGCAGAACTAAGCCTTATTTGATGTTTCAGCAGTCACTATTTTTAGCATGGGAATTCAACTAGGAAAATAACAGATTTTATTTGTGGACTCATATTCTAGAAGATAACCATTTTCTGATACCATGAGCTGCTGACTTAAATGCTAGTTTGCTTGCTGCATTTTCTTAGCACCTAGAGTTATATATTAGACTTAGCAGAGTCTTTTATTCTAGAATTAGAACTTTAACTATTATCATTAGATATCTGGGGCAAAGGTGATCTTGCTTTATTATATTGTAGGAAATGTTCTTATATATTCTATCAGGAATTGATTTGCTTTCTGTTAAAACAAAAAAAGTACTGCTTTTTCTTGGAGAGTTTCCCTTTGAATCATTTATATGTTAATTGGTTGCTCAAGAGAGAATTAATGATTTTTACAGTTCCCTAAAACTTTTTTCACAAAATTAATAAAAATAAGATGTATTTTTCATTATAACATCTAGTACATGTTTTGTATTACTTTGAAAATCAAACAAAAATAATCATTTATCAAAGTTAATATTTGCTCAGCATAGAAGATTTGGAAGATACTAGGAGGTAGAAAGGTAATCATAGGTAGTCCAACTCCCAAAAAAACACTGTTAATAATTTTGGTGTATTTTATGGGTAATTTTCAGAGTTGGTGGGATTTTTGAATAATTGGCAATAGTAGCTAATTATAGTCTGTCAATGGATAGTCTTAATTTCTGCATAAATATTTTTTTTTGATGGCTTAATCATGAAAGTGGAAAAAATTTTAAATGCAAATTTTAAAGTTGCAAGTTTAATATAAATGTTATCAATAGCTAAAATAAAAAAAGGCCAAAGATTCATTTTTCTGAGAAATTCATTGGGTCAACTTGAGGTTTTCTATAAACAGTAGTGGGCATAGTAACTTTGACTAAGTTAAATCACAAGTCAACAGCTACCCACTTTTCTTAAGATGCAAATAAACAGTGAAAGTATAATTTCTTCTTCCTTGTAGTCAATCAACGGAAGGCACCAGGAAGCAATGAGGTAGTTAAAAGTCAGGGAGTTAGAAACAAATCAACAGCAAGAGTAAGAAAAATTCACAAAGTGAATCACCCCCATTCTAATCAGAGAGTCGGCCTCTCTGATTAGATTTAGAAGCTGCGGTACAACAGGGATATCCCTTTATAGTATCCTGCAGGGAGGAAGTCTTAGCCCTGGAAGAGCCCACATAGAACCTTGGGTATTTTACCAGAAGCATTATTTCATCACGCTAACTCTCCTTAGCAAGCTTGTATCAAAGGTTTGGGAAGAGTACTATGTGAAATTGTTCTAAAAGCTGTTTTATCCCATTTTAATTTTGCATGCCATTTGTCCACAGTCAAACTTTTCCTCTGCAGCATGTCTTTGCCCATTTTCCTCTCACAATTGCAGCCTAACCGTGTTCTGGTTTTATTCTTTCTAGCTTAAGTGAGAGCTTTTTCATGGTGAAAGGAGCAGCCCTCTTCTTACAACAGGGAAACAGCCCTCAAGGCCAGCGAAGTCTTCAGCATCCCCATAAGCATGCAGGTAAATTGATGTTCTTACATTGGAACTTATTTTCTGTGCAACTAGAGGAATCTTCCATTACTGGTGGTGAACTATTTGTTGGTTTTCAAGTCCAGAGAAATAGCAAAACCAGGTTTGTAATGATGTTTAGGTCGAAGCTCTATTCTTGAGCAGGCAGGCCGTGAATGTTTTCCAGGTAGTACGGGGAGCAAGCGACCCTTTTGATCATATGTGTCTACATAAGAAGTAAGGCTGTCAGCAGCAGTGTTCTGTTTGGATGTAAAGATTCCCTATTCACAATTTATCCATTACCAGCAGATTTTGAGTTATAGCATGACTTTTTTTTAACAAATGTACCACAACACGTGATAGCCAGAAGTTGTCCACTTGAAAATAGCCACCTTGTGGTGCTACTTACCGAACCCGGGGGCACTGCCATTTCTCCAAGCATTTGTAATACTCTTCATTTGGAGATGTTCTTCATGAGCCTTTGCATGCACTGAGATGAGAAGTCTTTATTTTTTAAGGGCGGATTTGGTTTTGAGAAGTAGACAGAAGTGATAAAGTGAGGATCAGACCTCATTAATTTAGGACCAAAAGCAAACAGATAGGAAATGCCTATAAACTAATAAGACTGGTTTTCCTACTTGACTTGACTCTGAAAATTTGAAAAGGGGAAATCAGAAAACATTTGCTCATAGGTTCATCTTTGTAATACATGAGTAGCCTCTCCAGGCACTTCTTGGATGGGTGGCACATGTCTGAATGTGAGCTAGAAAGACCTCTGACTCTCAGAACAACAGGTGAAAGCACCTAGCAATCGGGGCCAGTTTTCTTGTCACTTTGATCATTTTGGTTGTCCAACCTTAAGTCATCCAGCCTCATTTTGAATCTAAGTGCCTAGGTTAGAATTTCATATCTTATAATTTATAGCAAACAGCAAGACTCAGTCAATATTTTCACACAGTGATATTTATAATCAAGGTTTAAATCTGTTTTAAGCTAAGAAAATAATTGTCCTGCACAAGAAAGAAGTGTGGTTTAGGGAAAGAATATGTACTTGGGAGCCAGACAGACCTGGCTTCTGATCCCAGTTCCTGTAACTTACTGCGCTGTCGTAGTCAACCTCTGAGCCTCATAATCTTTGCAATGGGCACTACATACTGGTATCTCAGATGATATGGAATTTAAAATTTAGGCAGGGTAGCATATTTACTTCCTTGTTGGTACTCCATGTATGGTGGCTGTAATTATTACTACAGTGATGTCTAGTACAAAACTAAAGAGAACCTTATTCTTGAATTTGCTAACTTTTTTGTTCTGTTAGGAATTTAACCATTGTTTATGTCTTACCTATAACACATACAACAAAGCAAGCTTTGTTCACTAAGTATAAAATATCTCCATCCTCTAAATCGAACAATACTTTCATACGGTGTGAGAACTTGGAGAAGTAAGTGCAAAACCATTTTGTAAAACCCTAAGCCAGACTGTTTCATGCATCTCTTGAATGTACATGAGAGTAGGAAGAAAGCCACTGGCTCTGTTGGTTCTTCTGCCCTCGCGGTCTGGACTGCCAGTGAGCGTACAGAGGCAGAGGGGCTGCTGACCATCCAAGGACTCTCAGTAATGACCTTGGGGCAGGCACAGACTAGACTTTGTGTCAATTCCTTTTTTTCTAGAGTTATTGTCCCATGGACAACCTACAGACCCATCAGTAATCACCATGCAGAGCTGAGTACAGTCGAGGGTTAATTCTGTCTGTATAAAAGTAATTCAGTTCCTCTCAGCCAGTCCAGTCAGTCTGAGACTCTTGCTGGGGCCTCTACTTTAGGCTTACGTTCTCTGATTTTTTTTTTTTTTGAAAGTGCTTAGTGAACACTTGAATATGTAGAGATTGTGTGTGGACGCACACAGGGGCGAGATTTCTGTCTGTCAGCAATTCCACATCTCCACAAGCAATCCCACTGACAGGAGCTGATCTTTGTAGAAAATATCCCTTTCCTTTAGGCACTCCTCAGACAGGCAGCTGGTTTTTGCTTTATCTGTATGCTTCTGTGACTCGGAGTGGATGGTGGTGGGGCCCAGGCAAGCCAAGAACCAGTTGTGGTGGTTGTATAGCATTGGTGACACTACAGATGAGGGTTTTTGTTAGGTAGAGGAAGGGAACGGAGAACTTTGTGTCCTTCTTTAACATGAATCCTGACTTCCAAGTCATTCCGCATAGAAAGTGGTGCCAATGTCAGGTGTCGTATGCACACTGTGGAATCCTGTGATAGACAGAACAGACAAGGGGGACAACTTTCTAATGACCTGATTCCTCTCTGAGGCAGGAAATACTATTTGGACATCATACATCAGTCTGCCCTAAAATTTAAAAGATAACTTTCGCAAAAGGAATGAATCCAATATATTGATCCTTCTGGGTTTCTAATTATGATCTATAAGGTAATTTTTTTAAAAAAGATAATTCTATTTCTATTAGAATGTTGCCCATATCGAAATTTATACAGATTTTCTATGAGTCATTCCTTGTACTTTCTTAGACCAGCATCTTTACAGATGAACCTTTTCTTCAGAAAGAAACTCTTGCAAACAATTAAAAAAATTTTTTGATTACTGTTGACATACAACATTATATTAGTTTCAGATGAACAATATAGTAGTTAGATATTTATATAACTTACAAAGTGATCTCCCTGATAAGTCTAGTACTGCCTGATACCATGCACAGTTATTACAATATTATTGACTATACTCCCTGTGCTGTACTTTACATCCCCAAAACTGTTTTTATAACTGGCAATTTATATATTTCGATCCCTTCCCGTTTTTCACTCAGCACCCAACCCCCCTCCTATCTGGCAGCCATCAGTTTGTTCTCTAGCTATGAGTTTGTTTCTGTAAACATTTTTTAAAATGTATAAACTAGGGAAAAAGTAGTGTTAGTCACACTTGCAACTTATTAATTATAAAGCTCAGTTATGGGGGCCTGGAGGGCACAGCTCTTCTTCAGTTAGGTTGAACCTGCATGGCCATGACTCACCTGCATGACTCACCATCTGGGAGAAACTTGCCTCCCCTCACTGCAGCCCAGAGGCACCCCCTGGACAGTGGGGCCACTCAAAGAAGTTTGAAGCCTGGCTCTAGATTACTGCCTCTTAAATAACCAGGGTGGGAGGTGGGGTGTAATTTTTAGAAAGAAAAGAGAAAATAACATTGCTGTGTTACCCAGATTATTTCCCTGGGCACTCAGCATGTACCTGCTATCTGCAGGGTTGCATAAGCATTTGCCCTCCTGGTTGTGGAAATAACATCTATCTCTTACAGAAAATGCGGAAGTCACCCCCAGTGCTTTCTCCTTCGGACCGACTCCTAGCAAATCCCGTTTCAGAAGCCATGTCTGTAGTGGCTGCTGTCCCACCCTGCAAAGTGATATTTCCTTGACTTTAATAATATTTCTTCTCTGGGATTGCCTGTATTTGCCGAAGTTTGTATTTATAACCCCACCTTGCAAGTATTTCAGAAAATAAAAGTGACTTTTGAAAACATGGCAATATCCTCTGTCTCACTCATCCTCATTATACATTTGAGGAGTTGAATAAGACAAGTCAAGACTTTAAGTTGTTCTGATGTTTCTCCTGTGGTGTAGGTAGAGGAATTTTAACATTTAGGTCTTCTCCTAGGCCCTTAAAATCAGCCTCATAGGTTTCTGCTTAGAAAGTAAGTGGGTGACCTTTTAAAACTTTCTTCATTGGTCCAATAGGTGACTTGCCCCAACATCTTCAAGTAATGATCAACCTTCTGCGTTGTGAAGATAGAATCAAGCTGGTAAGAAGAGATGAGAGTGGCAAGTTTTAATTTTTAATTGTGAAATTTGGTAGGGAATTATTCATGAGCAATGGGTACATACAGTGGTAGGGGGTGTGAGTTTTTACTGCTAGCAAAGTTTTCCAAATTGTTCACAAAAGCCAAAGCCAGGTTTGCCCCTCAGTACCCAGAGGCTCCAGGGAAGGGATGTTTTAGGACTCTATATCTGTCTGTGCTAGGTCAGAATCTTCATTCTCTGGATTTTATTTACCCATTTAACAAAATTTAAGTGGGGGGAGGGGTGGGTGGCAGTTCTTCTTTGAGCCAAGCAGTGCCCTTCAAGTTGGGGATATAAATGAGAAGAGGCCCCTGTGCCTTAGGATCTCATGTTAATTGTTAAACTCACAGAGGGAAAGGTAGACAACAGAAGTCCTTAATCTTGGTTTGGTGAAACAGGAGGGGGGCGCATTGGGGGTGGGGCGGCACAGCCTTGGAAGGCTGGCCAGTGAAAGCATCCGTTTGTCCAGGCTGTGCGCTTGGAGAGTGCCTGGGCGGAGCGCGTCCGGTACATGGTGGTGGTGGACAGCAGTGGGCGCCAGGACACAGAAGAGAGTATCTTGCTGGGAGTCGACTTCTCCAGTAAGGAAAGGTGAGTCTAATGGGACAGTGGTTCCCTTCTGTGATGGGGACAGGGGTTGCGCTGGCAAAAGATTTTTGTGGTACTGTGTCCATGGGAAATGATGGCGGGGCGCGTGACGGCTGGTAGGCCACAGGGATGATCAGGCACTGAGAACAGTAGAAGATGCCATTTTAGCTCTTGTGTGTCGAACGCCATGCTAGATCTAGTCTCTGCTCTCAGAGAGCTCAGGATCTACTGACAGGATAGAAAAGTTACACTGTGCTTAGAGTTTTAACATTAGGTGTTATTGGGGGTGCTGTACAAGAAGGCACCTTAGCCAGGAGGGCTTCCCGAAGGAGGCGATAACTGTGGTGAACAGCCAAGTAAAAGCAGAAGCCAGTTCAGTGAAGCAAGGAGGACGCCTTCCAGGCACACGGGCCCATATAAGAAATATGTGATTGATCGGCATTGTATCCAGTACCTTGTCCAGTACTCCTATTCCATGGATTCCCAAGTACTTGTTGACAGGTCCTGGGTCAGAGGCTTGAAGAGAGGTTTGGAATTTCCTAATAACTGTTGGCCAAGTTAGTTATATCATAGGCCCTATTATGTGTGTGAAGTGAGGGTGAACGGCTCTCCTTACCTAGGATAAGTTAATGCATGTGAGATCACTGCAAAGGCTGGATTCGTTAAAACTGGATTAAATGGACTCCCTTTAGTCATCATTCATTAATGTACTAATTCATTAAGCAAATAACTTATTTGCATTCTCCTGTGTATGAAGCAATAGGCTAGGCCCAGGTAAACAAAGAAGCCACAGTGTACACAGTTCTCGACATCAGAGAGCCTAAGCTTAGTGAGGAAGAGCGCCATGACCAGATGCTGGGGCGGTGGGCTCAGTGATGCAGAGATGCACAGGGGTGTCCTGGGAATGCAGGAGAGGGCTGGGTGTTGGGGGCCCATCCCGAAGGCCTCTGGAGCATGCAGTGGCTAAGCCAAGGACAAGTGGGCACTTGGGCAAGTTCAGGAGTAGGGGCATGTTGGTTTTGGTCTCTGAGGGTTCCCCTCCTTGCCTTGCCCTAGTACTGACACAGCCAGGAGCTCTGAGTCTCATCATAAATTGTCTTTTGTAGCTCTGCAGAAGAAATGTAATTAGCCTATCAGGGATCGGTAGGACTGCAGGGTTGTATCTGAGAATTGGCCTCGTATGGAAGGCTTAGTTTAATTTTACCTGAGGGGCTTGAAACTACCTGCCCCACAGCTACAGAAGCAGAGGGTGGAAGAGCTCAGCCTGGTCACAGAAGCTCTGGAGGAAGAGTTGTTGTGTGGGTCCAGAGCTCCCTGTTTGCAGAGTTGCAAGCTCGTAACATTACTTACTCCCTGGGGGAACTGTTAAGTGGTAGCAGAGATGTTAGCTCGAGATCCCTGGAGGTTGTCGAGCTGGCCTTGGCACAGTTACAGCAGCTTCGCCGACTCTTTTTTAAATGCCTGAAGAATTTTCATAATGATCTGAGGAGGCTTTCTGATAAAGCCCTTTCTTTTCATCTGTGTGTTTCAGCCACTCCAGTCTCTAAAGTATCGTTTTACTGTTATGATGGGCAAAATAAAAGTAGATTAAGCTAGTTTTTAAAATGGCAGCTGCATAAAAGGTACAGAAACAGATACCCAGACATGAACTTCAGTAATGGTGTTGGCATGCTCTCCTCCCCATCACCTCAGGGCAGGAGGCTGGGGTTGGCTTCCAGTACACACCTGTTGTGTCCCCCAGAGGGCATGTGACCTTGTGCCAGGAGTGCGCCAGCCATTGGTGGCTTCACTCCTGCCACAGCGAGGGCATTTGGTCAGCTGGTTACTCCTTGTCCCCTGAGAGCTGCAGCTGAGACCTGGCGTTTATGGAGCTACAGCCATACCAAATAGTGGGGTCATGTCTCCAAGCAGGGTCACTGGCGACTCCCTCTAGCGGGGCCATCGCAGACCCCTGACTTGTAGATATCAGTGGCGAACAGTCCCTAAAGACAGCCTTGGAGTTTCTCCCAGATACACACCCAGCTGCTGGACCCAGGTCAGGGAGTTGGTCCCCTTTGTGAGCTGGATGGGCTGAGTGAAGACACAGAGAGGGAAGATTGTGTGTAAGAGGGTGGATTCTAACTCTAGATGTCTTTTCTTTCCTCACATGTAGTAAAAGCTGTACCATTGGGATGGTTCTCAGACTGTGGAGCGACACGAAGATCCACCTTGATGGTGACGGGTAAGTAGATCTTTTTAAAGGATTCTTTTAATCACTGTAGATTCTGAAAAACAAGTTGGTTGGGGCATCATTGTGTACTCATTTGCAATAGAATTATGTGTGCAACATGTTTATTAATCAGGGAAAATAATATAGGCCCCCAGTGAGCCATGTAAGGAAGGGCACATTCCAGACATGTAAGGGAGTTTGGGTCATGAAGTACCAATGGAAGCATATTACAGAAGATCCACTGCTATTTGAAATTCAAGAACAGCAGTAAACTGACATTCATTTATTTACTTTGATTTATTGAATGAATACTCCCTATGTGCCCTACATTTGGGGCTGGTCCCTGAAAGTTTACAGATAGATGTGACACAGCAGGAGCTCTCAGTCTTCGGGGGTGCAGGAAAAGACATACAACTGATAGGTACAACCCGCTGTGTTTCAAGTGCCACTTTGGGGGCTGCAGGGGAGGAATCATTTAGTTCGTCCTGGGCAGGTAGATAAGTGATGAAGGGCAATCTGAGTTTTGCGTATGTTTGCGCCTAAGGGGAAATCTGCATGTTCTGTGATGAGTGGAAGGAAGCAAAATAGGAAATTGTCCCTACATTAGGATTCTAACAGTAAAAGTTATGTTGCCTCCTAGATAGAGCCGGGAGAGAAAAAAAATTTGATTTTTTGATGAGGTAGGATTATGGTTTTCTTTTTTCTTTTTAAAATTTTATTTCCTATTAATATATTATCCACGCAGGAATGTAAACACGGTGGTGTCAAATGCTGTCATTTCCTCAAACCCTTTGCTGGGTTCAGTTTTTGGTAGACCTTGCATTGCTGGGTTAGAAACAAGCCTTCCACATTTGAAAGCCCGTTTGTTTGTTTGTCGGTTGGTTTTTGCATCTGCCCCTATCTGTGATGCAGTGGGCCTATTGTCCCTCGTCAGACATCATGTGACACAGTTGTCCTCAGGGTGTCCACAGTTGGCCTGCCCCCATCATCTTGCAGTGATGTGATTAGAGGGTCTGATTTCCTTTCATGGTATCCTTCTTCCTTGTTTTTCATTCTCAGTGGATTCAGCGTCAGCACAGCAGGAAGGATGCACGTCTTCAAGCCCGTATCTGTCCAGGCCATGTGGTAAGTGTGTTTTTAGGGACTTTTAACCCCTTAGAAATATTTTCCTAGCTGACAGTGTGACTAGAAAAACCCCTTCTGCTTAGAAGCCCGTTTAGGTGCGTTTATTTTGTGTGTATGGAAAAATATACAAAACTAAATTTACTATTTTTACCATTTTATGTATAATTCAGTGACATTAAGTAGATTAACAGTATTGTGCAGCCATCACCACCATCCATCTCTAGAACTTTTCCATCATCCCAAACAGAAACTCTGTACCCATTTAAACACTAACCCCCTATCTCCACACCCCAGCCGTGGCAATCACCATTCTACTTCCCATCTCTATGGATTTGCCTGTTCTAGATTCTTCACGTATGTGGAATCATACTTGTCCTCCTGTATCTGGCATCATTCCCTTAGTGTAATGCTTTCAGGGTTCATTCATGCTGTAGCAAATGTCAGAATTTCATTCCTTTTTAAGACAGTAATATTTCATTATATGGTCATACCACTTTTTGTTTACCCATTCATTTGTTGATAGACTTTTGAGTTGTTACCATCATTTGGCTATTGTGAATAGAACCGCCGTGAACATTGCTGAACAGAGTATCTCTTTTAAGTCCCTGCTTTCATTTCTTTTGGTTATATACCTAGGAGTGGAATTTCTAGATCATATGGTAATTCTATGTTTAACTTTTTGAGGACCCACCAAACTGTTTTCTATAGCAACTATACCGTTTTACACTCCCACCAGCAATGTACAAGGGTTCCAGTTTCTCCACACCCTAGTCTTTTTTTCATATAGCCACCCTAATGGATGTGAAGTGGTATCTCATTATGGTTTTGATTTGCGTTTCCCTAATTAATTAATGTTGAGCATCATTTTTCATGTGCTTATTGGCCATTCGTATATCTTCTTTGGAGAAATGTCTAGTTTGTCCTTCGGTCACTTTTTATTTTGATTGATTTTTGTTGTTTTTAAAACATGTTGTTTTACATATGTGCAAAGTTCCTCCCGACAAATGTCATTCTAGCATAAATTCAATTACTCATTGTACCTGGTACACAATAGGTATTCACTTTGCCTTATGAAGGGAAGGGTACTGTGGTAGGCACTGTGCGTCTGGGAGGCATAAAACAGACATAATTCCTATCCTTGTGGAGTTTAAAGTCTGTAGAGGGAGGTGGCCAGAAACACAAAACGAAGTCATGTTGCTCCGCAGGGCGCTGGGAAGGCATTCTCACAGGGCACCAGGCTATGGGATACTGACTGCAGCATGCAGGAGCCTGGGTAGGGGTAGGGCCTCCATGGATACTGTGCTTTGGGAATGAGGTCACTGTGGGTCAAGGCTGTGTCAGGTTAACTAGGTCATGTCCAGAGCTTCTCTGAACCCAGCACACCCATCTTAGAGCCTTCTGTATCCTTGGAGGGTTTCACAAACTACTCATGCATCAAACTCAGAAGTGCCTCTTCAGTAATCTTGAAAAGACTTGGGAGAAAGCTGCTGGTATTGAATGAGAAGAGTTATGTCCAGTGTTTCAAAATAATTATTCTTTTCTCTGGGACGTAGAGAATTCTCCCATGGACCACAAATTAATATTGTGCTTCATTTTTACACTCCAGTCAGTTCAGGATCATATCTAGAGGTCTCAGATATTTCTTTGTATCCTTGGATGATTTTTTAAAATCCCTTTCTTTATAGGCAAGTAAAAAATAGGCCCACGTGTTTTTATAAAACTTCAGAACCAGACTAAATTTAGTAAGTATTCAGCTCAAGCGTGTTCCTTCAGCCAGCCTAGAGATAGGACAAATATGTACCATCGAGAAAAGTGACGCGGATTGCAGTGGTTTTTATTCTGTTGCTGAACAGTTCTCTGATAACTCTCCCTCCATCTAATGCTTCGCTCTTCCACCCTTCATGGATACCTCATTCACTCTGTATCTTCAGTCTATATTTTTGTAAAAAGAAGTAAAACAGGAACGGAATTGACCATTACAATATACATTTTTAATATTATTTCTTCTACCCCACTCTGCCTTCCCAAACCTATTCAGTTAGTTTCTATATTAAAATGAGTTTTTAGAATTCATTTCTTTGGGAAATCTAAGCATCTGAGTTATTATAACATTGTTGGGAGGGGGTTAGAAATGAAGTCATTTAGAATGCAGTCAAATGTCTCTGCTGCACGGTAATAACTCTTACCTTCCAATTGTTAGGGTTCATTATGGTTCCTTCGTTCAAGGTGACCACAACCTCAGAAGTAAATCTTAATTCTTGTGAGTTAATCAGTGGACTGTAAAATAACATGTGAACCAGCCCGATTGGGGGAGTTATGAAGTCTTTTTGTTTCCTTTTTGGGAATGGTGAAGGACGGTCCATCTGTTCTTAGGTCAATGCATATGACGTGGAGGCTAGAGCTGTGTTACCTGGCAGGCTGGGAGTCCCCAGTAGCGAGTCCTTGATAAATGGCCCTTTCCCCGCCTTATTTTAAGCTTTTTGTCAAGAAGAAAACCCAGCACTCCTTGTGCCTGCCAGCCCTGACCCTCTCCCTCTCCTCACCCCAGGTCTGCCCTGCAGGTCCTTCACAAGGCTTGTGAAGTGGCTCGAAGGCACAACTACTTCCCCGGGGGCGTGGCTCTCATCTGGGCCACCTACTATGAGAGTTGTATCAGCTCCGAGCAGAGCTGCATCAACGAGTGGAATGCCATGCAGGACCTGGAGTCCACTCGGCCTGACTCCCCAGCCCTGTTTGTTGACAAGTAAGTGTTGCACTTCGTCGCCCACCCCCACCCCCTCACCCACCCCAGGCCCAGTCTGCACAGCATCACACTTCGCCGGTCTTCCTTTGATTGAGGGCCACCTCTCCTTGAACCAGCATTTCAAGTAGGGGTTCCCAACCTGCTGTCCATGGGCAATCTTTGGCCGAGGAAAGGGTCTGTGACCACCATTCCCCTTTTAAAATTAAGACAAATTTGGGTTCGAGTACATTTCTGGGGAACTGCATCATAGCTTCTGTCAGACTCCCAAAGGAGCTTGGGGCCCGCATACTTCACAAGCTCTCAGGCAGTAACTTGGCTTCCAAAGCGTCTTTCTCTGCCCTTAGGAGTATTATTAATGTGAGTCCAGCTCCTTGGGTCCCAAAACAACTGCACCAACACAGACCAAGGACAGCCTGCCTTCAAGGCAGCAACAGTAATTGTGTGGCCTGTGTCCCATGGCCTGAGGCCGCACTAAATTAAAGTGTAGTTCTAGAAGAAGAAAGCGCTCTCCCCTTCTTTTGGTTAGGACCCTACTACCTCAGAGTACTGTTCCTCTGGGACACTGCATTTAAAAGGGCTGTGGACAGAGGGGAGCAGGCCGAATGAGGACAGGACTGAAGCCATGCCATACGAAGTCTCACAGAAATGAGATGGTTGGGGAGAAATGATAGCTGCCGCCTTTGAACATATCAGGGAGCAGTGTCATGTGGAAGAAGGATTAGCCTGGTTCATGTGGCCCCTAAAGTGAGAACCACAGTTGATATGTAGAAATGAACAGGAAATACAGATTTTGATTCTATTTAAGAAGGCTGTCATGGGAGCTGGACATAGCTGGGACTGTAGGCTGGATCAGGACGCAGCAGTGTCCTCAGCAGAGACTGAAGGGCCCAGTGGCGTGGCGATGTTACACTGGCAGTTCATCCTGCCCTGAGAGCCTGACACTTGGCAGGACCTGGACGAGGAGCGTGTGTCCCAACCACCGTGTGCTCTTGATCTACTGCACTCTGTTGACTCCTGTAGGAGTTCTGGACACAGAGCAGGACCTCTCTGTCCCTCCTCACACCTGCTGAGGATGCGCACACCAAGAAGGTAGCTCTGTGAGCCCAAGCCATGTTCTGTTTAGTCCAGGAGCATCGGGTGTTTCTGTAAACTCTGCCCTCAGGCCTCCTATAGTTCTGCACTTTCCTATATTTATTTCCAGACCAACTGAAGGAGAGAGGACTGAGCGCCTCATCAAAGCCAAACTCCGGAGCATCATGATGAGCCAGGACCTAGAAAATGTGACCTCCAAAGAAGTAAGAAAATTCTTCTCTTCTTAGCAGAGGTCATGTGGCATTTTTTTGTCCAGAGCATGGCGGAGGCAGGCCCAGTATCTGATCTTTACTGATCGGTGCACCAGCTCTCAGAGGCTTTTTCCTGTAAGACTTACTGTAGTGGAAAGAGCACAGGCCTTAGAGTCACACCCTAGTTTGAATCCAGCCCTGCTACATAGAAGCTATGAGGTTTGTGGCAAATTTCCTTACGTCTCTGAGCCTACTAGACCTTTGGTGAGAATTGCACGAGACCTATAGATTGCACCGAGAGGCATTTATCTGTTAGCACCTTCTCCTTTGCCCTCCATTGCCTTGTGTTTTACTTGAAATAGAGCAAACTCTTATTTCTCCACAAGATTGCAACTTAAATCAGCAAGTTTCTAACCTTGGATCACCTCCCATCTGCCTTGTGATGTTTCTCTGGATCACTTTTTTCTTTTTTCGTTGCATTTTCCTTCAAAGGATGCACTGAATTATAATAGCAGCTTAAACTGGGTAGATCTAAGAGGTTGAAATGGCCATTTTAAAAAGTCGTATACTTTTTTTTTATTAATACATGTAAAACATCATATTGTGATACTTTCCAAAGCAAGGTGAAACAGATTTTAGGTTTTCATTACGATGAATTGTAAAGGTAGGAGTGCTTTAAACTCAGAGAAAAGATCCCATAGGAATCAAATTCCTCATTTGAAATAAACTACTCCCCCCACCAGATTTGCTTTGAGGCTGAGTAGCCTGCATTCCTACCACCCATGCATGTGCACCCCATGTGTCTAAATGCAAAAAAAACACCTTTTTTGAAAACAGTCGTGGTTTGTGTTGTGACTTAATTTCTTTGGAGAGAGACAACTGTGTGCTTTAACAAGTCATTTTTCTTAATATTTTTCATTCCATAGATTCGTAATGAATTGGAGAAACAGATGAACTGTAACTTGAAAGAATTCAAGGAATTCATAGACAACGAGATGCTACTTATCTTGGGACAGATGGACAAGCCCTCCCTCATCTTCGATCATCTTTATCTGGTATGAGGCTTAGCACATGGCAGGATCTGGTTTGAGGAAAATAAATCAGACTTTGATTATTTGGAGCAAGTCAGAGAGGGAGAAACTCGAGTTCCTGGAGCCTCGATCCTGACTTTTACGGGAACTCCCCTTTCTGACCCCCTCCTCTGGCCTGCAACCTAGTGGTTTGCTCTCCAGCCAGATGCTTGCAATGTGGCTCCTGGCTGGGTTGCGGGGAGTTCTTTGAAAGTTCTTTGGCATAGTCAGCTGGCAGCTGTTTTCAGACCCTTGCCACCTTTTGCCACCTTCAGTCACCAACACACGGGCCCCATCCAGTTATCTCCAAATGGTTTGCAAGCTCAAAACCCCCAGCTACAAAATAGAGCATGCTTGCCAAACCCCAGGATTATGCCTTGGCATCCTGAGACATAAGAAGCAGGAGGGAAGGCAAAGCAGACACCTCTAGTGCAGCTTCCCCTCTGCTTGTCCAGGCAGCCACTCTGTGCCCTGCTCCTAAAGACCATTGAAGGGACAGGCCCTGGCGATGCAGCTGTGGCGGGTGGTGCGTGTTCTCACCTCCATCTCTTGCTCACATTTTCTTAAAGCTGTAAATCTCCATAGAAGGCAACTGGCAAGTTTTCAAAGTCAGACTGTAGAGGAAGGCACGTTACTAAAATTAGAGAGGCAGCACAGTGTAGTAATGAAAATCAACCCCACCAGGCCAAGTTCTTACTCCCCAGCCTGAACAGCGATGTGACTGGGAGCAAGTCTTTCTGCTTTCTTCCTTCATCATATACATTGTGGATTGATTATAAGGATTCAATAAAATACAGGTTTAAAGAACCAAGTGCAGTTTCTGTAGGTGCTAATAAATGGTAACTATCATTAGAGCATGCATCACTTCTTGGAGAAATTGAGAAAGTATAAGTTGCTGTAGAAGGCATGAATGATTTTGTTCTTGGCCTGTAGGAGGTAATCAGTTCTCCAAATGCATATTTAATATATTGAATATATTTATGATATATAGAATGTATTTATAGATATACATTTAATATATTTAATATCATAAATATATAGAGTGTGTGTGTGTGCGCACGCGCGTGTGTGTTTAACATATATGTTAAAATGTATATAAACGCGTGGGTTCGAACCCTGTATCTTGAAAGCTATGGGGCAGCACAGGGCTCCAGTCTCCTCCCTGGGAAATTGATGGTTTTCCCTGGCGCAGACAGACAGAGGGCACCTTTAGCCCATCTCTCCACTAGGTGGCAATCCCAGCAAGAGGACACACAGCCTTAGTGAGTGTTTGTTATTTTTCAGTGTGGTTGGTGCTTTTTGTCACTTTTTCCATGAGAGATACTAAAGGAATTTTTATGTTTGAGCCTCTTCCTCCAATATGAAAACCCAGCTAGCACCCACACGTGGCCAGCCCCATCAAGGTCCCTGCCTCTTGAGGGGTCCGCCTGCTTGGGGAAGGAAGTTTACAGGGAGACTAAGCCTGTTCTTCTGTTCTTTTACTCTGTGACTCTTGTTTGCATTTCCTAAGAGCAAAGTGATGGTTTTCTTCTTCTTTTTTTTCCCCTCCTTCTGTGTTCTTTCTTTGCAGGCTCAGAAATGGTTTGTTTTTTAAATGATATTTTAGAAGTTTGAAATTAAAACACCTTATAGAAAATTAGGAAATATAAATAAGTCCAAAGAATAAAATTAAAAATATTCCCAATTTCATAAATCTAGAGGTAATCACTGTTAACATTTTGGTATATACTTTTTTTCTATCTTCTGGGTTTTTTTTAATGCATATATAGCTTTTTTAAAAAAGGAAGAGAAAGAAAAGGAAAGAACCATACTGTTTATGTTACATAGTTTTGTATCACACTTAAGAAAATTTTTTTTTCATTATGTGGTATTCCCTGTGTCTTTAAATATTCTCCAAAAGTATGAGTTATTTTAATAGCTCCATCATATGGATCTATCATTGTTTATTTTACGTAAATCTTTGTGCAAATTCTGGGTATTTCCTCAGGGTAGCTTTTTGTAAGTGTAATTTCCGCGTCAGAGGGTGGGAACTTTTTTAATATTACCAAAACATTTCCCAGAAAAGGTAGGTTGATTCCTTCTTTAATTAGTGGTATGTGAAAGTGCCCTTTCCTGAGTGGGGGGTCAGAGGTCATTGCCTCTGGTGAGAGGACCCCGCTAGAGTCTCAGGAAAGGAAGTGGTGAGAGGGGAGCAGGTTTTCCTGAACTTGCCCTTCCTCCGTTGTGCTGACTATGTTGTAAATGCCTCTGGAACCTGCTTTGATACTAGCCTCTGTCAGTTCTCTGTTCTCTGAGGCCAGGGTCCCATGAAATCCAAATCGCCATCAGGCCTAGTGCTCACACCCTGCATCCCGTAAGCAGCTCTGAGGCAGACATGTGACACTCATAGGGGTTTGTGTGATCTGTCCCCCAGGGCTCTGAATGGAATGCATCCAATCTGGAGGAACTGCAGGGCTCAGGGTGAGTCTGCTCCCCTTGTCTTCCCTTGTCCTTTTAGGCAGCTTAGAAACCCTCTGCTCTGCCACTGAGGTCAAGCCCTTGTGCTGCCCGCCTGTAATTGCCTGTACCCCAGCAGCCAGGCCTGTTTGCATTGCTAAACAGATGTGCTTCAGAGTGCCACCTCCTGAATAATTCATAGATTTCAGATTTTCTTGGGGTTTGTGTGATAGTGTGTGTCCGGGAGAATGATCCAAAATCACAGTCCAGTAGTATAGACAGCCTGGATGCTGGTAGGGCCATGAGCCCCCTCTCATTGCCCCACTGTCTGGCAGAGCTCCTGAGAGTCCTTGTATGGACACACCTATCTGATGGGCCAGTCAGCAGCTCTGATCCCTTGACCCCTCCTGGTTCTATCTGAGCTTATACTTTTGGGCCTGGTGGGAATCTTGCAGCTAAATGCTCCATGTCGGCTAGAAACACATGCCTGTCTTAGTTTTCCCTAAGAAATGCTCAGCAGCAGAAATAAAAAATGTTTAAATCTAGACCTTCAAGAACAGATGTCCGGACATTTTTTTTTTTTAAACACAGCCACAAAATCACCATTCTGTGGGTCTGACATGACATCCTTGAATTACTGCATTTAAAAGTCAAGACTAAACAAACCTTAAAATATATCTTTAGAACTACTGATTAAGATGTGTTCTTTCAACAGAAAGTATTCTTAAAATGTAGGGTGATACTGCCTATGTTTTCTATCTTGCTGGGAATAAGTAAGTTATTTTAAAGGTATTTTTTAAAGCATTTGTAAGGATTTGCTTATGAAATCTATTTGAGGTATTTTAAAATTTCTGGAATTATTTTGGTCTTCCAGGAATATAAGTATTAAGTTTAGAGACCTATGAAACCAGGGTTAGTAGACTCTCTTAACTATTTATTTATTTATAGCCTGCCTTGTTTCAAAAAAGATGTAAGGCAGTTCCCAAAGACATAAATAATGGACAGATATATTCTGCTTTTTAACAATTTAAAAGTGGAGACTTAGTTTTTTTTTTAAAGCCTTCATATGCTAATAATATCTACAAATTTTGAAATTTTAAGAGGGTTTAAAAATATATTTAAGTAATGCATATATCTACTTTCCAGAATTAACATTGCTTAGCAATGCTTTGAACTGAGTTTTCTTTTGTTTTCTATTATAAATGCAATACATTCTCATCATAGAGAAGGCATTTAGAAAATACCAAAAAACAATTACTATTTAGGAAAAACAGAAGTCTTACCATAAAAATACATATCCTTTATTAATATATATTTGTTTTTTTTCCTCTGGCAGTTTTTTGTTAGATTTTTTGTAGCGCCTCATTCTGATTCTCCAAATTTGTTCTGTATTTTTTCTCATTGCAGTGTTGACTACATTTTAAATGTCACTAGAGAAATAGATAATTTTTTCCCTGGCTTATTTGCATATCATAACATCCGAGTCTATGATGAAGAGACAACAGATCTTCTTGCCCACTGGAACGAAGCATACCATTTTATAAACAAAGCGAAGTAAGTGGGTGGAGAAGCCAAAGAAACTGGTCTAAGGAAGAAACTGCAGATGTCGGGTGGGCAGAAATTAATGACAATCCCAGACACAGATGTCTGCTAGCTTAGGGAGCCCTGGACGCCTGATGGCCCTCTCTGATTTTAGCCCACAGCACCAAAGGGGCAAAGTGCTGACCTCCAGGTGGGGGCCCAAATGAGCTTGTTTTCTCCTACCTGTCACTGATTGTGACATTTGACTCCAGTTTTGTCATCAACACTGGTTCTGGGTAAGGATCTAATACCAAGTGGACACTATTGGAAGCTCTGCCTGTGGGGAGTCACTGAGCCAAAGGTGAAAGATGGGTGGGCCAGGTGGTACCTGCACTTACAGTGCACTTGGTACTGCTTCCCCAAGGAATTCTACTCAGGCAGGTGCCTGGAGCTATAGCTTGCCTTCTCCACCTGAGTTAGTGTAGTTTTCCTGTTTGAGCAGAACGGGACAGACCATGAGCGGTCCCTACTGCCTTAAGCCTGTCATTGATTTCACCTAACTTTTGTTCTACCCTTATTCTGTTCTCTGAGGCTAGGGTCCCATGGAACAGAATAACTCTGTTTTACTGAAGTCAGAAAGAGACAACTTTGGAATCCCATCTCCTATTTTGTACCCTTCCTGGTCAAAGCTACAAAATGTGTCCTTACCAGAGTGGCCTAATAGTTTACTTGCATTCCTGGGGTACAGACGTCAGACCAACAGTCCAAAAAAAGGCAGAGAGATTGGGTGATGGATTTTAAGCCTGAGGTTCAGGAAATGAGTCTACTCATACCTGACAGGCTGGCTCCTTCTAACATAAACAGGCAGGCTGGTGGGCTTGCCTCCTGTACAAATAAAACGTCCCAGGTGTTGCGCTTTCCAGCCTGGTGTTCCCTCACATTCCTGAGCAAGCGATAGCTAGAGAGCCACTGTGCCTGGCCTTGCCACAAGTTAAATCAGCCAGCACTGTCTAACCGATGGCCCCATCCTCTCCTGGCTGCTTTCTGTCTTTGCTGAGTTAGGGTGCTGCCGCCCTTGCTCTGGCTCCTTGACCCTCCTGTGTCCCAAGGGCCTTGCAGCTTTCTGTTCACTGACCCCATTTTTCTACAGGAACCCATTCCCTGTCTCCATCTGCTCTAGCAGCTGAGTAGCTTTTGCTTATCTCCCTTTCACTGCCTAGTTGCTTCCTGCAAAAGGGTTTCTTAGTCTGAGAAATGCTTAGCAGCAGGAATACTTCCTAGCCTGTCCCAGCGATGTGGGAAGATCCCCACTTTGTCCCTAAGTGCAGCCGATTTTGGAGGTCTCCCTGTAAAACCTGCCCAGGCAAGGACAGATTTATCTTGATTTCCCATTGTGTGCTAACTGATTCCTCAGTAACGTTATTTCCTTTTGAGAGTGTGTGGACATCTGCTGTGTAAACATCAGGACATAGGACGATTTGGACAATGAGATAACTTCATGGTTTAAAACAGTCCATTGGGTAAAACCTGAGAGAATGAAGTTGTTTAAGCTTTTTAAAAACTTTCTTCCCTACCACCCACCCCGGCCCCTGCAGGAGGAATCATTCCAAGTGCCTGGTACATTGCAAAATGGGTGTCAGTCGATCTGCTTCCACAGTCATAGCCTATGCGATGAAGGAATTCGGCTGGCCCCTGGAGAAGGCGTACAACTATGTGAAGCAAAAGCGCAGTATAACGCGCCCTAATGCAGGCTTTATGAGGCAGCTGTCTGAGTACGAAGGCATCTTGGACGCGAGGTGAGTGACTGTCTGCAGAGGACTGGCAGGACTGAGCTTGAGGAGCCACTGTCCGTATCTGAGCAGTGGCTTACACAGCCAAAATCCTGCCTCTTGGGAAGCCGGTTTGAGAAAAACAACTATTGTTTGAGATTTGATTAGTAGTTTCCAGGAGGGATCTGTTGTGATTTTGTTGGCACATTCAGCTATTTTGCTGCAGGAGAGAACGGTGCTTAACTTCCAGTCTAAGGCACGGCTTCTTGTGTGGCACGGGCACGTGGATGGATGCCCGTCTCCTGAGCATCGGCTTTGAGCCAAGCGCTGTGCCGGGCTTCGCCGCAGGACAATTCCAAGGACTGCAGAAGCAGACTGGGTTGCCCCCACTGACGAGCTGGGCAACTTAGGGCAAGCTCGTCAATCTCCCCCAGCCTCAGTTTCCTCTTTCTGAGCTAAGGATTAATACCCACCTGATAGGGTTGTTGTGAGATTTAAATGAGTACCATATAGGTTTACCTTCATAGAGGCTTTGATAGACCTGGCTCATGGTAAATAATGATGTAGCTTCTTTTTAAATTTCTAACTCCCACCTGAAAAAAGTCTGCAAGCTATAGGTTATTCCCCATTTATGGAGGAATAAGGAACTGATGCTGGAGGTCTTATCCCACATCCCACAGCCAGTGGACAGTGGACAGCAGAAGGGAACACATGCCCGGGTCTGTCAGCCTTTAAGGCGGAGAAGCCTCGAGGTTCTCCTGCCCCCACAGTCGCCCCAGGAGGATCCCTCCTGGACTCAGGGGTTCACTTTTTCCCTGTTTCTCTTTTAATTCAGCCTGCAGGAGGCCTCCCTGGGTTGTTTCTGACTGATATTGTGAGGGAGCTGCAGGCTAAGTGTTGGCCTCCTGACCACGTTTGGGGAAGCTGGAGCGCCCTGGCAGGGCTGAACAGGGTCCAGAGCTGCTCCAGACATCTCCACTATCACCCAGAGTGAGAGTGGCTGGACAGATCCCCAGGCAGGGCCGAGGAGTGGTGGAGGTGCGGGGAGCGTGTGCGTCCTGCTCTCCTCTCTCTTAGCCCCCATTCATGCTCTCCCATCAACGCCCTTTGCAGCCTGACCAGGTCAGGTTCACGGCAGCACAGCACTGGCCTTGAGTTGCAGCCTTCTCTGAGGGTCCCTTGGCCTTGCCTGGAATGTGCACACAGAGCGGTCATGAATGATTGTGACGCTCTCTTGCATTGAACAACAGCAAATCCTTAGTTTATATTTACTTCTTTCTCATCTTAATCTGAACAACCCCATGCTGTTGGTATTGCTCTATCTAAGGGTCATTCGTGGAGGTGACCTCTTTCTTACCTTATTTCGCTATAAGCCTTTCTCTTTTTTTACCTTTATGTTTTAAAAATGTAAAAATAACACCATAGTATTAGAAGACATATTTTAAAAACTGATATATAACTTCTCTGACCTAAACAAATATTTCCAATTTTCCGTTATCGTCCCAACTTTATTCTAGTACATTTGTGTTTACATAGTTATGTTAGCATAAATACATATAAATATAAATACATATATTTGTATAAATCTTTACATACTTTCTGCTTTGAGCCCCATTATTTCCCTGCTGTATAGGTAGGTGAGGATTATCATTCTTATTTGAAAGATGGAGAAACCGAGAGATGGAACATTAAGTGGCATCCCTGTGTTCACCACATGAAAAGGTACACTGGGATCGTGATAACATTTCCGGTCTAAACTCCTTCACATGTCTGCCACATTTTTGTCATATGACAGAAAGTCATTTAAGGCTTCTCATGCAAGCCGCACTGATTTAGGGTCCTAGTGCTGTTTCTCTCATCCTTGCGTTTCTTGGGGACAGATGAACAGAGAGAAGCTTTACCTAAGTGCACCCCCTACATCCAGCAAAGGACAGCACCTGAGCCTGGTGCTGTCCTTTGCTGGCTCACCCCCACCCCTCTGCTGACTTCCTCTGCCTTCCTCCCCCAGCAAACAAAGGCACAACAAGCTGTGGCGCCAGCAGACCAAGAGCTGCCTCCAGCCGCCAGTGGATGACCCTGCGGAGCCTGGGGAATTCCTGCCAGAGACCCTGGATGGTACCCTGGAGGCCCAGCCTCCTTGCTTGGATGATGCTGCCCAGCCTGGGATCCCAGGCAGCAGGGCCCTAGGAGAACCCGCTCTCCCCTGCTGTTTCCGACGGCTCTCAGACCCCCTCCTGCATTCCCCCAGGGAAGAAACTGGCAGTTTGGCCCAGCTGGAGGATCTGGAGAAGGATGCGCTGCTGGAGGAAGCAGCTCAGCCAGCAGAGGCGCACAAGCCAGTCAGACAGCCTCAGGAAGGCCCTGGCCTCTGTGAGAAGGAAGTGAGAAAGAAACCTGAGTTTGGGAGCCCGAAAACCCGGAGTGGCCCCTTGCCACAGGTGGAGGAGATGCAAAGGGAGGAGGCTCCAGGAGCTGGGAAGTGGGGGAGGTCCCCAACCCAACTTGATAGAAACCTGCTCAACCGGGAAAACCTAAATAATAACAACAGCAAGAGGAGCTGTCCCGATGACTTTGAGGTAGGGGTTCGACCAGCATGTGGGGCAGCGGACCATATCACTCACTCCCTGCAGAGCAGCCCCCTCACAGCCACCTTTGCTACTCTGCCAGCTTGGCAGTTCTTACCCCTTATGACCCGTGCGTTTATTTCAGTGATTCTGCAGGGTGATTGGGAATGCGGACAATAGGGGATTGGGGATCTATGGGGGACAACACCAACTCCCGTGTTCCCCTTTCACCCCACATGCCTCATTCATATCTTGGGCTGGGCTTCCAACTCTTTCTATTTTCTTAGGTAAAATGTAAAACATACCTTATCACCCAGCTTCAACATTTCTCAATATGCAGCTATTCTTAGTTCATCACACCCCACTCATTCTCCCACATATATTATTTATTCACAAATGCTTCAGCATAGAACAGCCACAGTACCATTCATTGCCACCCTTTAAGCAATTGATATAGTAATTCCTCACCATCATCCCATAACTGGATTTGAACTCAGATTAACACTTAACTCCTTAACACTTAACTCCCATCAGTCCCCTTTAGGTGTCATGTTCAGTGGGTTGTGTGCAGTAAGGTTTTAGCCTCAACCTGGCATGTACTTAGAAAACCATAAATTTCTCCAGCCTTTTTCCTCCTCCAAGTGGCCCAGGAATGGAGGCTGGTCTCCTGGAGGGGTGCGCCATGCTGCCAGGGCTTGTGTTCCTCCCTTGCTCTGTGCTGGCTCACCATGGGCACGGTGAGGCGCTCCATTTCCCCTAGGCTCACCCCATCTCCCAAGGCAGCTTTGATTCTCAAGTAAATTGGAAAGCTGACAGACACATTCCAATCTATAGAGGATCTGTCATCATGTTATAATGCAAACAAAACTGGGATGTTAGATACTAATCTCCAAATCATAAAACATATTGCAAACCAAGTATTAATTACTCATGAATTCCCTCCACTGTCTACCTTTCCCTCAAAGATCAAATGCCTGTAAAGGTAGATGACACATAACCTCTTGGCCGAGGATAGCGGTGCCATGGTTTGTCCTAAATGGCATAGCCGTGAGTCGTAAAATGGTGAGCACAAGAGAAGCTTGGACATAACCCTCCTTTCCTGGCCAGAATTGGATTAAATGGGTGATGTTATCTAGGGAATAGGACCTAGAGATATTCACTCGTTTGTTCAACTCATGTTTATTACTTATGGTGCCTGGATGGTGAAGGATACAGCTGTAAGACAACTGAGCACACATAGTCTCATGGGAGAGATGGATGACAAACCCGTAAGGATGCAACAAAACAAATGCAGGTGGTACTCGGTGTGATGACACAGATAAACTGTGGCATGGTGGAGAATAACTTGGGAGGGGAGGGGACGACAAGGAGCTGGCCATGCAAAGAGCCAGGAGCACAGTCTTTGGGCCCAAGGAGCAGCAGGTCCCAAGGTGTTCCCTGAGGGCAGAGCCCTTGGTGTGCTTGAGGAGCAGTGGTCTGAGGTGCAGTTAAACAGGTGGCCAGGGCCTGCAAAGCCTCCAGGTGCAAGGGCAGGTCTCTGCGAATTGTTTCAGGGGCACTGGGAAGCCATGGGAGGGCTTTAAGCAGGAAAGTGATAAAGTTCCTCTGGTGCAGTCCACAGGGAGGCCGGTGGGGTGAGAGTGGAAGCAGGAACCTGAGATGATGGTGGCTCAGAGGACAGGGCAAGGACAGACATGCACAGCTTGGGAGGCATTTTGGAGGCAGAGCCCTGCTGCTGAGGTATCATTTCCTCTGGGAAGCCCTTTCTCTCAGAAAGACTTTGTGCTAGCACTTTTCACCTGGTTTCTGGTCCATTCCACCAATGGACAGTAGGCCCTCTGAGGGCAGGGTCTGTGTCTTGTTTGCAGCCCCTACACCTAATGCAACTTCTGGCACAGGAGAGGTGCTCCTTGAATGTGAGCTGGAGGAATAGGTTCTCTCCCACCCTGGGGACCCATGGGCTCTGAAAGGTGCTCTCAAATCTCCCACCATAGTAGATTTTACCACATTTTAGAATGTTAGGTTCTAAAGGTTTTAGAAGAGATAAACAGGGAGACACTTTGGTTAGAGCTTCAGAAAAATTCCTGGGTCGAGAGTTCAGGCCTTACTGTGAGGGTGACCAGGTTTTACTGGTCAGCCTGGAGCCAGCTAAGATAGGATTCTGTGGGAGACCTGGCCTCCCAACTCCCCCACCACACACTCCCCTGCAGCCTCCAGGAATCTTGCCTGAGTTTCTGTTTGACTCCTCCAGTATTGGACCTGCCTGTGACTTCTTACCTTGAGGGACCTCGGTCTGCCACACAGTATGGTATTAATGTCTGACAGTAAGAGTGGTGGGGGAACAAGCCTCACTTGGCAGGAGAAGCCTACATCTACTCTTTGCCAGGAGGGCTTCATTTTAGAGAAGCTTAGGAATCTCACAGCTAAATAGCTCTCAAGGGGAGAGTGTTGGCTTTCGCTACCTCTACATTTGCTGCTTTCAACTCAGTCTCAGCCTTGAGGAGCAGCCCTGATGCCTTCAATGGGCACAGGAGGGAGGCAAACAGGGACGTAGAGGCACATGTCACGTTCACTTAGCCGCCCTGATGACAGAGGCAGGTGATTTTCTTTGGAAAACAGTGCCAATGTGTTTTCCATTGGTATTTAAAACCCACCTCAGCCTGGCTCCTTCCTCGGGGCTGTGAGCACCTGTGTCTGGGTCCGTATTAGAGTCCTTCTAAAACTGTTTGTGCCACTTACTACCTCTCTGAGAAGAGCACAGCTGGGTGATGGTTCTTTGGAGCCATTGCTGTATTCGTGCTAAAAGGGAAAAGTTTCATTGTCAGGCTGTAGACTCCTCAAATGCAGATTCTTTCCGAAAGGGGAAGAAAGGGAGAGGTACCTACTGTGCCCAAAATGTTATTCCATGTAATTATCACAATGCCATGAGGTTGGAATGTTCAGATGAGACCAAGGCTCAGAAAAGGATCATTTGGTGCAGGTGGCAGAGGTGGGTGTGAGAAGGGAGGCCCTGAGGCCCTGCTGACAGTGTGGCTGAAGGTTTGCCCAGGATTGTGGGCACTCTGGAAAGTTTGGTTCAGCATCTCTAACCTACATCAGTTGTGGTCAAGTGGGTTCTGAGGTCTTTGTTCCTGCACTCGCTGAAGTGAGAGTGCCGCCCCTCCAGGGCCCGTCCCCCAACCCTTCCCCCCATGCCGTCCTGGTCCTTGGTGGTCTTTGCCTCATATTGCTGTCACTGTGTTCTTGTCCCCTTCCAGCACGATGCTATATTTGGGATCCTCAACAAAGTGAAGCCTTCCTACAAATCCTGTGCCGACTGCATGTATCCTACAGCCAGTGAGGCTCCCGAGGCCTTCAGGGAGCGACTTGAGAACCCGGGTGCTCCCGCCATCTGCACCCAGCCAACCTTCCTGCCCCACCTCACGTCTTCCCCCACAACCCACACATTGGGCAGGTCACGAACTTTGGAGAAGCTGGCCTCCGGCCTGACTGAAACTCCCCCATTTCTACTACCAGCAGGCCCAAGGAGGCTGGACACTGATGGCTCTGGGGCCGGGGCTGCCCTGGAACTACCAGCTGGCCTTTTGGAACCTTCCAGAGAAACCCAAAAAGTCCTGCCAAAGTCCCTCCTTTTGAAGAATTCTCACTGTGATAAAAATCCTCCCAGCATGGAAGTAGTGAAAGAAGACTCACAACCCAAGAAAGACATGAAGCCGGCCAAGGACCTGCGGCTTCTGTTCAGTAAAGAAGCTGAGAAACCGACAACGCACAGCTACCTGATGCAGCACCAGGAATCCATCATTCAGTTGCAGAAGGCTGGCTTGGTCCGCAAGCACACCAAAGAACTAGAGAGGTTGAAGGGTATGCCCACTGACCCCGTGTCTCCCCTCAGGGACGGTGCCACCAGCAGGCTGGAGGCCAGTATACCTGAGGAGAACCAGGACCTGGCTCCTGCCCCTCTGCCAGGGACCCTGGCTCTGCCAGACCAAGCAGGGAGTGATGAGAAGCCAGAGGCCACCCCTCCTACATCAGAAGGCGCCTCGCTGAAAAGCCCTCCTCCCTTCCTCTGCCGCCTGGATCACACCAGTCATTTTTCGAAAGACTTTCTGAAGACCATCTGCTACACCCCCACCTCATCTTCCATGAGTTCCAACCTGACCCGGAGCTCTAGCAGTGACAGCATCCACAGTGTCCGCGGAAAGCCGGGGCTGGTGAAACAGCGGACGCAGGAGATTGAGACTCGGCTCCGGCTGGCGGGCCTTACCGTCTCGTCCCCACTCAAGCGCTCACACTCTCTTGCCAAGCTTGGAAGTCTCAACTTCTCAACAGAAGACCTGACCAGTGAGGCTGACGCATCCACCACTGCTGACTCCCAGGATGCCAAGTTGAGTGAGACTTCCTTCTTACATGAGCCCCAGGCAACCCCAAGGAACCCAACCACCACCTCTAAACCGTCAGGGAAATCTGCCCCAGAAAACTTGAAAAGCCCCTCATGGATGTCCAAAAGCTGACCCATCTTTAGCCAATCATGTGATTCTCCCCAAGTTTCAGCCCCTCATGTCTCGATTGTTCTTAAACAACTAGCATCCTCTGAACTTTCCCCCCTCTCACCATAGAGATGAGAAGCAAACATGCAGCCCAAAAAGAAAGGGGAGTGTCAGTTGTGTGGCTGGGAGAACCGGAAGCTGTCGGCCAGCAGACTCAGAGCCCAAGTCATGTGTTTTCAAGAAGAATTGTGTCTTAAGAAAGGGATATACAGATATCACACACATCAAAAATATTCCATTTGCAACATGCAAAAGTTGCGGTTATGGCATCTTCACCGTAGCACATGTTCCTAGCTCATTCAGGCCCTTGTGGGAAAACTCTTGGATGGCAGTATAAGTCCTACCTCTGTTCTTGCTGTGCTTTTTATTTTTAAAATTTAGTAATGACTGAGGCTTGTTACAGGGAGTAATGCTGTGTCAGAAAAACATTTTCCAGAAAGAATTTTTTTTTTTTGGTTGTGACCCCCAAAAAGTGTTAAGATTTCTAACTCTTCTGCACCAAGCACTGCTGCGTAAATTTACACGAAAGAGTTGACGCTGTCGTTGGACCAGCTCTGGTGCATGGAGATCGTCCGTGTGGTTGACTTCTCTGTGCTGGTGTGGTATTAACAGCTGCGTGGGGTGTGTCTGGCCAGCACTGGGGTTTGGCGAGGGTAAATGTGTGTGATGTCCTCAGTTGCTAATGGTGGAGTTTAAATGGCCCCCAGCCTGGGGAGAAGGACCCCCGCAAGCATGTTGAGTCTCCTGTGCTGTTGAGCCCAGTAGATGTGCTGAGGTTTTGAAAGCACTCTAGTGTCTGAGGGTTCTGAGAAGCAAATCATCCTGCCAGGACCCCCAGCATGCAGGATCATTTGGTCATATCTACTTATATTGGGGGAGGAAAGGAGATTCCAGCTGAGAGAAATGTGGCCGTTGAAAAGCTTCATGGATGTTTACAGTCGCCCCTTCCTGTAGGGAGAATTCTGCCTGTTTTTCTTCGGCTCTAACTTGCGGTGAGGACAGGGTACAGGAGGGGTCTGCAGTTCCAGCCTGGGCTCCATTAGGAGCCCCTTTACGATCAGGTGAGCGTAGTGTGTCATGCTCCCGCGGGCTGTGGGCTTAAGTGGAGGGTCATCTGGTGTCAGTCAGCAAGAGAGAAGCAGCTTGATTAGAAAGGTTTAATTCAGGGGTCAGCAGACTCTGGTGTGTGGCCCTATGAGCTAAGAATGGTTTTACATTTTTCAGGGGTTATAAAAAAATAATAGGCAACAAAGATCGGTAGCCTGCAAAGCCTGAGAAATTTGCTATCAGGCACTGTGTAAAAAAGTGCTGACCTCTGGTTTTATTTGACAACACAGAGCTGCCCAGGGCCCTCTGGGAACAAAGGGGGAAAATGTGAAGGCCTCCCTTCTTCTTCAACACCTCAGGCCAAATCCTCCCAGCCCAGACCTTGTCAGCCCACCCCCACGGTGGCAGGGTGGGGTGGCTGTGTTAGTGGAGGGCTGCCGCCTGAAGCTTTCCCACAGCTGGAGCTAGCCTTCAAGGAGCAGCCGAATTCTAAAAGTGGGCGAATGAGTCACCATCTTATATTGGTCAGAACTGGGGCTCCAAGAGCAGCCATTCTAGAGAGCACCCAGGGTCTTCAGGAACAAGGCCAGTCCATATTTCAACTGGTAGGTAGTTTTTGCAAAATCCCTCTCGCTGGGAACTTTTTCTCACTTTATTATTATTTTTTAAGTATACATTATTTTACTTTATACAAATTTATTTTCCCACCACTGTCCATTGAAATTACCTTAATGGGTGATTATCCACTTATTCCTGAAAGCCCTATTAGGTTTTTCTTCCTCTCTCTCAGCCAACAAAAGTATATTCTCAAAAAAAAAAAAATCAAGTTCAATATGTTTTGCCAAATTAAATTTCATGTGGTAGATCAATTTTTGTGTCAAAATAATCCTTTAGATTTGGTGATGACAGGCTTATGTTTTTTTTAAAACCATGCCCATGTATTAGAGTGATATATTTTTGAAAACTTTAATTTTGAAAGCCATAATTTTGCTAATCCAGTTAAAGGGTGGGAGGAGGACTACAAATATGAGTAAGATTTTGGCTTTGTCAAAAATAATCCATTTGTTCTCAGAAGCACAGCTCGAATGTTTACAGCGAAACAGACCAGGGTGTAGGGCCCTATCAGAGCAAAATGAAGCATTCTTGATCTGATGGATAATTCTCTGGCCTGAAGGAAAGGTTGAAGATATCTCTCCCAGACCCAGGTCAGATGCACGTTAACATATGGCAAGTTGCTATTTGAAATATACTAACAAGACGAGCATTTGTCAGACTTGGGAGCATCTTGGCAAAAACAGATTCATACCAGTCTCCGAAAAGAAATTTTGCCCAATAAGATATGCCATATCCTGATTGATGCTATGCCTGTAATCATAGCTGATGAGGAAGATTCCGAAAATGAGTGGCATAAGTGAGAGGCAGGGATGTATGCCATAAAAATCACTGATTTTGGTGACTCCCATTTTCATGGAATGCCTTGGTCGAATTAGGAGAGAACAAAAATTTTGTAAATCAGCTTGATTTCCTGTATTCGGCTGCATTTCATCATCCACCTCGCCTTTCCCTCACTTTCATACAGCGTGCCGTAAGTTAGCCTGACGTAGATCTTCATGGTGCATTGATATAGGGAGGTCGTCTTGTCAAGTTTTGTTAAGTGTAAAGGAGAAACTGGCCCCAGAGAGGAGAAATTATGCTGCCCCCTGACCTTGCTTTGAAAATGCCAATTTGCATTTCTTTGTCTTGGAGCAATGTCTGTCATTGCATGAGCTTCATAAGAACAAAGTTCTTTTCCTTGGTATTCCTTGCCTCCTTTGTCTCAATGTGGGGACCTAAACCAACCTCCTGGGGGTGGAGGTGGTGAACAGTCTCTGCCAGGTAGTAGTACCCTGTCCATCTGGTATGCAGATCACTCACCAGGTGCTCACAGATGGCTGCACAGTTCAGCCCCCTTCAGTTCCACCCCGCCCTCCCAGCATAAAAGCATTCCAGTCCATTCTAAAGCCTTTTCCCTCATGAGTAAGCCCAGAGAATGTCACAGGATGGAGCCGAGTTTGCAATAGAATTAACAGCTTCAGGACAACCCTGTACTTCAGCACTCTTCTCACCGCACAGGCCTGATCCCAGAAGGCCAATGACTCCCCCTGGTCCCCTGGAGCCATTTCTCCCCATTAGGAACAAATGTGGTATCATTTAGTCAAACTCTTATAAGTAACTTCGCCCAAGGTGTCCAAAGAGAGACTTTGCTCTCTATTGGCTGGAAATGCTTGGTGCCAGAATACATTTCGCCCAGCTCTACTCTGGCTTGCCACCTAGCAGGGCTTCCCCAGACACACAACGATGCAGTGAAGACAATGCTCCACCTCCAGCAGGAAACCTGGGTGGGCCGGGACATTTGTGACATCTGGTCAGCATGGCGTAGGGTCACTTGCTGTGTTCTCTCTCACCCTACAGGTTCTTGTCATTTCTTCATGCCAATCCAAGGTAGTTGATTGACCTCCATGGTTGGCTACTTGGTTTTTTAATTGTCTGCTCTGCAACGGAATACCTGTGTGTATGAGTTCATGCCGCATGTGTATGTATGTGTGTGTATGTATATTTGAATATATATATATATATAACTTGAATCAAATCATGTGCATCACTTCTCACATTTACACACATGCTGTCACCCGAGCTGTGAAGCGGACCACCTGGAACAATCTGGAGTGACACTGCGTAGTGTTACTCCCGGTAGATCTGGACATGACTGCCTTGTTTTGGTCTCGGGTTAGGTGCCACAGCTGTGGCTTCAGTCGGTCTCTTAAACAGGAGTCTTTATAACCAGACCGCCGGTCCTCTGCTGTTCTTTCTGTTGGCCATACTTCATGAGAAGGTGGCTACTTCCTCCCTCTTTTCCAACACTGTAATTATTGTTTTACAATTGAGTGCCTTAATAATAGTTTACAAATACTATGTATTTATGGGAAACTGTTAAGCTCTCACCTTCTGTGATTGGATACTTTGCCTTGTCTGTGGTTGGTGTTAGGGCTGGAGCTTGGCCTGCCCCGTACTGTGCTCATCTGCTGTGCAGTCTTACACGTGTGCCCACAACTGTCTAAGGAGCATTGCTGGAAACGCACTGGTAGTTCCTACAGATGAGGCAGGCACTGGCTCATGCTGCATCCCGTAGTAGTGAGGAAAAAATTAGAATTCGGTGTGCTAGCCAGCCGGGGGCGGTGTAGTCCAGGTGTTCTCTGGACCGCAGCCCAGCCCCTCACCATTCCTGCCATCACACAGTTATACTTTTTTTTAATAGAGATTTTTATTACCACCTAGACCATCCTATTTTCCTCTCTGTTGGTATCGTGACCTCTTTGTGACAAAATACAGGTACTGACCCCCACCCCCAAATCAGGAGCTCCACCAGATGGGTTGCCCTTTGGTTTTCAGAAGCTGCCAGTGGGTTCCAGTGTGTTGCATAATGATATCAATTATTTTTTTATTACATTGGTTTTTCTCTCTCTTTTTTTTTGATATATTATATATTTAAAAGGCAGTATCTTTTGTACTGTGAATTTGCAGTAGAAGATGCATAATGCACTTTTTTTTACTTCTGTTGTGTACTGTATATAGTCTGTGTGCTTCTTGTGATGAAAATAAACTTTTTGTTTATAAATGCCTGATGACCTATGAATTTGTGCAAAAGGAAACTGCCTCTTCAACCCCTGCCAAGACGGTTGGATGTGTCTTCATCACCATGATGGCCAGTCTTTACTGAGCACCTACTATGTGCTGGGCCCCATGCTGAAAATCTGAGCAAGCTAGACCAAAGAAAGACCCAAGAGCAGACTTATTGGTTCCTCCAGAAATTGTCTTTTTTCCCTGATTTTGTCAGTGAAGAAGAGCAAGCCCACTTGTGGGTAGTCATTTGTATACCAAAGAAAACTGCCTCCACCACAGTGGGACTTGGACTTTGGGTAGTGTCTCTTTCTTTAGAAAAACAAAATATAAAGCTAGAAGTGTACTCAAGAGAACCACCTAAGCTACTGCTACCATACCTCGTGGGAGAGGAGGCTGTAGAGGCGATTATTGTTAACAGCCGGGGCAGGACTCCCAGGGATTCTCAGTTGCTGAACACGGGAAAGGCTTAGCTTGCTCTTAAGTCACAATCCACTGCAGGTCAGGACCCTAGGTGACTAGCAAAGCCAGCTGTTTCTGTTTAAAACCCTGCCATCTTTGAGTTCCTTGCTTCTAGCTATGCAGTCAGGGGAAAGAACATGGGGACTCATGTTCACTCTTACCTACCTTTATCTGGTTGCAATATGTGAAATCTCACGTTCTAATGGGAGAAACCTCTGACATGGCCCCACCCCACCTGCTGGGGGCTGGGAGATGTAAGGCGCATATATTCTTGGTGAGCACTCACTGCCACAAGCACCTTAGCGTGTCTACTAAATTTCATTGCCTGTGGGTTCAGAAAATACTATGTGTCATTCACCTAGACTTGCTCTGTCTCACCTGGGCTCAGAGGAGAGTGATGGATAAACCAGAATACAAGTTTATTATTTTAAGAATTGCAGCTTTAAAGTAGGCCAGATATTCTCACTTAGCATTTAGCACACTGAGTCCTAGATAAATCTTCATGTGAAGTCAAATGATAGTTAGGAATTACTTACTTGAGCATAAAAGCAAATGGTCAGTGGAATGATTCTAACGGTTGACATTGACAAGCAGTAACTCAGCCTTCTTTGTAAGATGTTTTTGAAACTAAACCTTTGAGGGTCATAGTACAGGACACTTTTCCTTGGCTAGGCTGGAGGCACCTAAAAATTCTCTTCAGGCTCCGACCATGAATCAGAGCCTGGGGATGGGGCCCAGCACTATGTTTTTGATGGATTCCCTGACAGCCAAGTTTAGAAGCCGTCGAAATAAGAATATGATGCAATCGAGCAGGCTTCCACTTGGCTAGTTACAATTACATTCCACACATGCTTTCTGGAGACAACACCCACATCACCCTAACAGAATGTGGGTGTTCCCAAAACTCGTCAGATACTCATTTACCCAGGGCCCTCAGAGAATGTTTCTAGAATAGCTGCATTTACCCTGATTTCATCCTCAGAGTAGCAATCCCAAAGTTGAGTGTGATTTCAGATCACACCTCCAAAGAGGGTGGTTTCTCAGGGAGGACCCAAGTGCTTGCTTGTGTTTATACCTGGAGAAGCCCCTCTTGGCAAGATGCATGGAAGAAGCTTCAGCAGGAAGAGCTTGGAGGATGATGGCCATTTCAGGAGGATTCATGGTAGGAAAACCCTTTCCAAAGGAGATATCCACCAACAGTGCACAAAGTGAGGCCTGCCCAGAAAACACCCCCCCCCCCCGTCTTGCACTCAACACGAGGGAGGAGAGTGTATTTCTCCTGTGCCTTTGTGTGCCCAGCACTTCACATAAGGAATCCCTTTACACTGAGTCCTCTAAGTGGCCCTGTTGACATTATCCTCAGTTTACAGATGAAGAAACAGGCAGTGTCAGTCATTTGCCCAAGATTGCATGTAAAAATGGTGAAGCCAAATACAGAAAAAGAAAGGAAAAAGTGGCGAAGCCAGACAGTAGTGTTCCACCTGAAACCCTGTTCCCTGCCTCAGAAGTAGAAAAAAGCAAGCTGAGGCTGCATCTGAGTCTCCCTTTAGATGTCAGTAAGGATACTCAGGAGTCTGAAATGAAACCTCCAGCCCTGGGAAATCTGACGCTTGTCCCTGCCCCAAAGGCTGTCTAGGCAACACGTGTTTCCCTCCCCCAAATCGTAGTCACCACGCTTTGCCTTTAAAGCAGAATTGCTTACGCATTCTGAAATACACTTGCAGAAGGTACCGTTTCAGCCCAAATTTTTTTTTTTTTTTTTTTTGTAAACTGCTTCAGCATATAAAATGACGTTGGCATGAGCAGCCTCCCAGCATAGGAGAGCATGCCGGGGACGGGGGAGAGAGGGGTCTGGCAACAAGAGACAAATTGTCCCACGAGTGGTTTGTTGGAGGTGATGAGCTCCCTCTGGTTTTGAAATTCGATATCAAGCAGTTAAGTGACAAGGCTACCTGCCTCATGGCTGATAATTCGAGATTTAGCCGATAATATATGCAAACCCCCTTCTGCCTGATACACTATTCATGTTGAATCGTGGTGGCTATTATTGTTGGTACTGGTGGGAGGGATGATGGGAAAGGAGGTTGGAAGGAAGTAACCTACGCTGAGCATCTACTAGTTGCAAATGTTTCACATATATTACCAAGTTGATCCTCATAGCAGGTGTGACCTGTGTTTAAAAAAGACGGAACCTCAGAGAGGTTAGGTAAAATGAGTCAGTGTCACACAGCTAGGAAGAGACAGAGACTCATGATGCCTTACTCCAGATTCATCTTTCTACTTCATCATCTTCTCCTCAAAGAGAATAGCCCTTAATGTACTCAGTGCAATAATTAGCACATAGTAGTTGCTTCAAGAATATTTGCTGAAATTGAACGAGTAAATGAATGAAATATGCTGTGAAAATGAGTCCCAGTTTCATTCACCAAAGCTTGGAAAGTGGAGACACCCATGATTGCCTAAACCAAGATCCTCTAGGGTAGGGACAGTGTTTCAGTCACCTCTGAGACCCCAGCAAGGGCTTGGCATGTTGGACTGAACCCCAGGTCAACAACAGGCATTTGCTATGAATCAAAGAATCCTGAGTTTCTCAGAGTCCAGAAGAATCCAAAAGGTCATCCGAGCCAATTCCCTTTATACTATACATCCATTCCCGCATTCCTCCCCCATTCATTCATGGTTCCTCTGCCATGTGCCAGGCCCTGGGGACAAAGAAGGGGCCATCCATTTCATCCCTAGAGTCCTGATGGAAAGCCCTTCTGTAAAAGAAAGTACACACCACCTGCTAACAGCAAAGGGGTTACATGGGTAGGACTCGAGGTTTATGTGTTTTCCTCCTTTTATTTTCCAAAATATCTGCAACAGGATTATGTTACTTTTATAATAAAAAAGGAAAATGTAAAGATTTAATAAAAAGAAGTTTTTGTATTGAGCTTAACTTTACACTCCAAGCTCCCGGGCCAGTGGTTTTAGGAAATTCAGCACAGCATTGTGGGGAGAAAGTCTTTCTCCTCTGCTGAGGTAGCATGGGTGCCCTCCAACAGAGAGATCATTCTGATTTCTATGGCTCAGGGGTGCCGGGCAGGCTCACTATTCTGGGATGTATGCTTCTCCAGGCTGCTTGCACCCAACACTCTCTGAGCATCTGAGGATTGGCAGTGGAACCGAGTGGCATGTTGAAAGTACAGTATCCGGGGCTGGCTTCGTGGGAAGTTGCACAGGACTCCACACTTGCAAGTCTCTGCCATTGATCTAATGCTTTGCTGTTGCTGTCTTGAAATTCCTAATAATCCTTTATCGAGTGTCAGGCCTTTTCTTTTTGCACAGAGCCCTGCAAATTGGGTAGCTGGTCCTGGCAGTGTCACCACGCTGATCAAAGGCTTTGGAGCAAGACAGTCTCACTCCCTAACTTACCCACTCTGTGGCCTGGAACAAGAGACTTAACCTCTGTGTGCCTCAGTCTCCTCATTTGAAAAATGAGAATAACCTCAGAGTGGTGTAAAGATTTGCGCCGTGTAATCAGCACATAGTAAACACCCCTGAAATTATATATTCTTTGCTATATAAAGTCCTTAGCACAGGTCCTGCCACAGATAATCCCTCAGTGAGTAGCTGGAGAAGACATTGGTCGCTGCCCGCAGACCAACTGCTGCCGGGCAGCCCCTCTTCCCACCCTACTTCCTTAGCATGGCACCGAAGGGCAGAGGAGAGCAAACATAAGCTCCCTGGACTAGGAAGGACTCAGCTGGGATGTGCACATGTGTCCTCCCCCTCCTCTGCCACTGACCCCGAGGAGGACACTGGCTCTGCCTCTCTCCCATACAAACACCATTTGTCCCCGACCTGGACCCCAGTGGTTCTTCCCAGCAAGTCTTTGGGGAGGGAAACAGTGAGGGCAGCCTGGGAGTGTGGGCTTGTCCCTGCTGCGATCCAGAGGTACATCCTGTTCTGGCGTTGCCATGGCACAGCCAAACATCTGCCACAACAGACATCTGGGGCTGGTGGCTGCAGTGGGGCTGTGGATGGGCGAGGGCGTGAACAGGCACAGGAGGCGGGTGGAGGGGACGCAGACCCAGCAAGACTTGAGCCTGGGAAGGAAACCCCCCAAAGCGTGCGTGCACACCCGTATGCACACACAAACACACATACATGGTACACACACGCATGCCTACATGCGACTTGGCTTCTTGGACAGGCAGATGTCCCATGGGGAAGAGTTCCTAATTTTCAACTTTCTTCCTGGAGGTCCTGGGAGATTTCACATGCATAGTCCTGGCAGGGCTGGGCCCTCCTGAATTCTTGTCCTGGTCCAGCTCACAGCCAGGCTCCTGGTACTGCCTGAGGTCGCATCCTGCTCCCAAGATGAAATTTGCTTTCCTGGTTATGATCGTTGTTTTTCCTGATTAGAAAGTAAAACAGTCACTGTAACAAAATCACGTCATATAGAGGAGTGATGATAGCTGCACGCCTGCTGTATGAGCCGGCTGCTATAACGCGTAGCTCATTAAAAACATACAAGCATAAGGTGCTTAGAAGGGTGGCCCCCAAGCCCATCTAACTTCAAAGCCTGTGATATTTCCACTAAAAATGCTGCCTCCTCAGATCATCAATTTGAGCCCCACAAGAGCTGGATCCTCAGTAAATGACCAGGGGTCCTCACTCTTGTTGCCAGTTGCCGTCCCTCTGCTCCGTCAGGCCACCTTCCCAGGTTATCCTTGGGAGTCCCTGGGGAACATCCTGTGGGGTGGGGCAGCCAGTGTGGACATTGCATCACTGGCCCAGCCTAGCAGCATGACCCAAAGCTTCCACTCAAAATGAAGGAGAAGTCTAACAGGGACCCTGATTTGAGAGTCAGAGTAGGTGAAGAAGTGGGGGTTGCATAGGAAACTTGAGGTGGAAAGAGTGTTCCGGGCAGAGGAAATTATTGGTGCAAAGGCCCAGAGGTGAAGTCCAGGGCTCCTGCTTCCACAAACTCCAAGAAGTCAGGATAACAGAACAAAGCCTGCGGTGGGCAGGGTGCAGACCCTGCAGGACCTTGTAGGTCATTGTCAGGAGTCTGGAATTGATCCTGAGGGCACAGGGGAGCCATGGCAAGGCTGCAAATTGTGGAGGGATGTGATAAGCTTTCCCTCTAGAGCCACATTGTCTAACATGATAGCCATTAGCCGCACTGTTAGGGAATGAATGTTTATGCCCGCCTCCCCAGATTGAAGCCTTAACCCCTGTGATTATGTTTGGAGATAGGGACTGAGGGGAGGTAATAAAGGTTAAATGAGGACATATGAGTAGGGCCCTAATTCTACAGGGCTGGTGCCCTAGTAAGAACAGGAAGAAACACCAGAGCTCTCCAGCTTACTCGCTCTCTCTCTCTCTCTCTATCTCTTCCTGCCATGTGAGGACACTGCAAGCTATGAAGAGAGCTTGCAACAGGAAGTGAGTTGGCTGGTACCTTGATCTTGGACTTCCCAGCCTCTGGAACTGTGAGGAAATAAATTTCTTTTGTTTAAGTCATCCAGGATGGTATTTTTTTTTTTTTATGGCAGCTCGATCTGATTAACTAAAATTAAATTAAAAATTCAGTTCCTCGGTTGTACTACCCACATTTTAAGTGTTCAGTACCTACATGTGGCTACCATATTGGACAATGAGGATACAAAACATTTTTATCATTATGATAAGTTCTACGGACAGCACTGTGCTAGAGGGATCACTTAGGTTTCCTGGTGAAAAAGGTTTTCAGAGGAGACCAGCGAAGATAGGGTGTCCAGAATCCAATGAGAAATGCTAGTGGCCAGTGCCTAGCACAATGCCTGGAACACAGTAGATGCTCAGTAAACGTCCATCGAACAAATGAATGGCCTGAATTAGGATGAGGTGATGGGAATGGAGATTTAGATCTCAAGTACACTTCAGGAGGCTGAATTGATAGGCCATGGTGACTGGTTGAAGAATCAAAATTCTGACGTAAGGTCTGGCATGGGAAGCTGAGTGGTTGGTGGAGCTGTTGCCTAAGATGGGAACCTGGGAGGGAGGCAGTGGGTGTAGGGGATAAGGACGAGCTTATATCTGGCGTACCTGTGGAGTGGCCACATGGAGAAGTCGAGGAGGCCATTGGATCTTTGGGCCTGGAGGCTAGTAATGAGGTATGGGCCAGGCAGAAGTTTAGGAATGTATGAACGTGTTCAGGAGAGAATGCAGATACAAGGAGCAGGGTTATGGGGGAGGGCCCTTGGGACACTGACACTGGAGAGGTGACCAGAGGAGCAGGAGCAAAGCCAAGAATGAGCAGTGCCGGAAGTGCTGAGATCAATGGGCAGGGTTGTCAACCAGGACTAGAATGCCTTGGGTGCAATCCTAGGAGGTTGTCACTGACCTTGGAAAGAGCAGATTCAGGGTGAGGAGGGAGAAGTCAGATGGCAGCTGGCCAGGCAGACAGGAAGTGAAGAAGAGCCAGCAAGTGGCTACAACTTTTGAAGCTTGGTGGAGAAAGGGTTAAGGCTGCTACCCGAAGGGCAGTGCAGGGTAAGAGAAGGTCATTTCTTCCCTGGGATGGGCAAGACCTGACCTCGCTCACAGGTTAATGGGAAATGGGGTGGAGGGAGGCAACTGAAGATCAAGGGAAAGAGCAGGTAAAGTTAATGTAGTGAGGTCCAACAAGTGAGTTTTGCAATCTGCTTAACCATCTTCACCAGATCTGACAGTTGATCTGAATATCCCAGTGAGTGGGTGTGTCTTATTTATCCCCATTTCAGAAATGAGGCAGCTGAGGTCAGGATGGTTCCATGATATGCCCGTGGTCACTCTGGGCACCTTCTCCTAATTTTGCGAAGGCTCTGTCTAGGCTGGCAGGGTCTGATCTGGAATCTAGATCTGGCTCGGACTCCAGGGTGCATTCCTCACACTTTTTCTCCTTGGGGATAAATAACTATAAAGTGATAAACAACAACAACAACAACAACAACAACAACAACAACAACAACAACAACAACAAACATACCACAATTCCCAAGTGTGAATAATTTAGCCAGTGAGAAGAAGTAAGGGATATCTCTCACATTACTGCTGGTATTTTCAAATTTACAACTACATATCCTGTCATCTCCCCATGAATATGGTGTCTTGTGAACCTACAGTAGTGTCATTCTGATAGCCATTTACTATGTTTTGCTTGTGTGCCATATGCTTTGCTAAGCGTTTAAACGTGATCTCCTTAATCCTCAAAGCAACCATGAGAGACAGGCCCTATTACTCTCCCCTTTTTAAGGTGTGGAAATGGAGGCACAGAGAGGCAAGTGACTTGCCTGAGGTCACACAGCATGTCTCTGGGAGAGATGGAAATCAAAATAGAGTCTCTTCATAGCCAAAGCCGATGCTTGTTTGCCAAACTGCGTCATTGATGTTAGAATGATAACAGAAAGGCTTGTTCTTTTCCTCTGTCATGTATGGCTTGCTGGCTGAGGAAGGCGGAAGAGTTAGCATCCAGTTCTATCACCGTATCAGCCTCTTCTCCCTTAGGGATGTAATTGTCCCTGGCCCTGGGAAAGACCCGGTTTGATCTGCAGGGAGACTGCAGCAGATTGGCTGGAAGAAAACTGTATTTGCATCCACTAAAAGCTTTTTGAGACCTGGGAGCCTTAGGGAAATGGAGACAGATGGGGTCATAGATTTCTTCCAGAAATGGTCTCATTTTCTTTCCAATCCTTGGATAATTAATGAATCGGGGTCAAGAAAATGGCTGGTCATTTCCCACTAAACTGGTGGTGGAGGGGAAGGGAGCAAGGGATGAATGTCTGTTTCTAATTAACAGAAGGAGGGTCCCTGTGGCCCTTCCTTACCCTGGGTTCTAGAGAGAACTCTCAGTCTCCTAATCAGTGGAAGGGACAAAGAGCATCAGGGAGGTGGATCAGAGATGACTTCTGATATCTTGCTGGGCTATCTACTACTAGGAATGAAGCCCTATGGGTGGCTGGTAAAACACTGGTTTGAAAAGATACAGCATGTTTAAAGGGGTGTTTCAGCCCAATGGTACTCAGAAACCAAAATGCTCAACTCTTGAGGAGAAAGAGCCCAGCAGGATGGATTTATAATGAAGAGCCAACTTCCTTCCTTCCTTCCTTGGTCCCACACTGAGGCTCCTTGAGCCTCAGTTTTCTACCTGTGCTACTCAATGACGTGCCCACCCACAGAAATAGCCATTGCTCCCAGTGTAACGATTTCTTCCCAGCTCTTTTTCTGAGCATCTACATGTATATGTAATCATTATCTTATTGTGTAGCTGTGCTGGTGATGACTCAGCCAACCTCATACAGAAGGATGCAAGGTTATTTCCAGTTCTTTACTATTGTAAACAATGGTGTGATGAACATCTCTGTGCCCAAAACATTTGTATCACCTGCCGTCTTTCTTTAGGTTAGATTCTCAGAAATGGTAGCCTACCTCCAAGGGCCTCCCCCAATGATCCACACCTCTTAATATTCATGTCCTTATGTATTTGCCTTTCACACTGAATCAGGATTAGCCTTAAAGGGCAATAAGATATGACAGAAGTGACAGTGTGTGGCTTTCAAGGCTAAGTCATAAAAGGCATTGCAGCTTTTGTATTGGTTTCTTGAATCTCTTGGTCTGGAGTAGCTAGCTGCCATGAAGTGAGGACACTCAAACAGCCCGTGGAGACACACACCTCAATGAGGAACTTAGGCCTCCTGCTAACAGCTACATTAGCTTGTCAGCCATGTTAGTAAGCCAACTCGGAAAGGGGAATGGGGCTCAGCCAAGCCTTCCCTGACTACAGCCGCATGAGAGGATCTGAGCCAGAACCATACAGCTAGCCTATGCTCCCAAATTGCTGACCTACAAGAGATGATAAATGATTTTGCTGTTTTAAGCCAATATGTTTTGGGTGATTTGTTTCACAGTCATAGCTAACTAATATACTGGATCAAAGACAAGAGCACTCTGAAGACTTATGATGGAGAATGTCATTTTTTCTTTCTTTTTATATCTCCAGATTGTCAGTGTGTACTTTGACATGTAAGTGGCCTGCATGATCTAAGGTGACCTCCTGATAGGGGTTCCTATCAGCTCTGGGATATGGAATATATTTGGAAAGCCCCATGGGTGACCAACAGCCCTTTCCATGCTGTTACTACACAAAGATTGGATTTTAAAAAATATAATGATTATTAATTTATAAAGCATAACAGATAGTTAAATATAGGAAATATTTAGAGATGAGTGTAACACTTTTCTTCACCACCATCTCTCCCAATGTTCAAACTACCATGTTAACTTTTGAAAATTTTTATTTTATTATTAGTTTCAAGTATACAGTACATTGATTAGCCATTTACATAGTTTATAAAATGATCTCCTTAATTGCTTTCTCTCCTCTGGCTCTCCATCTAGCCATTACATTGATGCTGACTGCATTCCCTATGCCGTGCTCCCCATCCCCATGACCATCTATCAACTTCTAATTTGTACTTCTTTAACCCTTCACTCATTTCTCTCAGCCCCAAAACCCCCTTCCCTCTGGCCATCACCAGGTTGTCCTCTATATTTGTAAGTCTGTTTTTAATTAGTTTTTTCTTTTTATTCCTTAGATTCCATATATAAGTGAAATCATATGATATCTATCTTTCTCTGTCTGACTTTCTTCACTTAGCCTTATAACCTCTGGGTCCATCCCTGTCATTGAAAATGGTAGGATTTCACTTTTTTAATGGCTGAGTAATATTCCATTGTATATATGAACCATAACTTCTTTATCCAATCGTCTTGATGGGCATTTAGATTGCTTCCATATCTTGGCTATTGTAAATTGTGCTACCATGAACATAGGGGTGGATAGATCTTTACAAATTATCGTTTTGGTTTTCTTTGGATAAATACCCAGAAGTGTAATTGTTGGGTCAAAAGTTATATCCATTTTTAATTTTTTGGGAAACCTCCAAACTGTTTTTCATAGTGGCTGTACCATTTGCAATCCCACCAACAGTGTATGAGGGTTCCCTTTTCTCCACATACAAAGGTTGGTTTTTGATTTGTGGCTGCGAGCACTTCCAGAGAGAGGTGTTCGCAGCTTGTTTCTGGTACCCAGCTGAACCATCCAATAGCCTAAGCAGGGCAGCAGAGTAAGCCCAGCCCATTGAAAGTTACTTGCTCCTTTCTTTCTATGAATTCTCAGGCTTTTTAAGGAGTATAAGCAAAAACATCTGGCTCGCTAAGAAATATTTTATCAGAAAACATACAACCAGGATAAAGGTTATGGTGAAGAAGTTGGTTTCTATTTCTCTGGCTCACATACTCAAAAGATCCTCCACATGATGCACAGACCTAAGGACCCTGCATGGACACTTGGAGAAATATCTAAGGCCCCATTCATTTAATCATCAATATGTTCAGTAAATATATTTTTAGCATCCCAGACACTGTTGAGAACATGCAAAGGAGTGTAAATCATGGTCTTTGTGCTTGAGGTTGTTCATGAATGGAGTAAAAAGTCCATAGATTATAGTTTGTATTAGGTTCAAATCCCAGCTATACCATCTACAAGCTGTGTGACACTGGACTGGTTTCTGGACTTTTCTGAGTCTCAGTTTTCTCTTTTAAAATGAGAGGATAATAGTATTTATTTACAATGTTTTGAGGATTAAATGAGATGTGCATATGAAACAATGCTAGGACTAGAGCATAGCGTGTGTTTAACAGCTGCTGTGTTTATTATTGTTAGTAGAAAAAGGTCCTACATTGCCTCCAATCAGCCTACATCACAAAATAAGACACACCTATATTTGAATACCAACTGTATGCCATAGATCATATGCCTTTACCACACTGAGCTTTGCCTTCTTGATCTCTAGAATAGGTCTAATCAATGTACCTGGCTGGGTTGTTGTTTAAACAGTTTAAATAGGGCAATGTGTGCATATGGATGCTCAGCACACAGAGGACCCACAATATATGAAAGCTATTTCTATTAGTAAGGAGGGCGATCAAAGAAGCAAATAATTGCAATATAGTATGATAAATGCTATAACAAAGCTCTTGGTCTGATATGGGTTGCGAGGCTTGGATGTGGATTTCTGAGGAACAGTCTGCAATCCGTTTGTGTAGCAAAGACCTTAAAGAACAAGTCCTTGTTTGACTTTGGGGTAGGGACTCTGGCTGCAGAGGCAGGATCCTGTATGGTGGACAAATAGTCTTGGAACTTCCAGGAGTGATAGGGCTGCTATTAAGAATCTGTCAGACCAGGGTCCAAAAGTTGTCTTCACCATTGACTTAACCAAGTACAATTAATAAATGCAGTCACTTCTTTGAGCCTCAGTATCTTCTATAAAATAGGGTTTATAATGACAGTGTACACTGAGTGCCAGCTGTATGCCAGGCTCATTTTAAGTACTTTACATTTATTAACTCACTTAGTTGTCATAACAGTGCAATGAAGTAGGTGCTATTATCATATTCCCATTTTATGGAGGGGGGAGGCATGGCTGAGCCAGGTTTTAAAACCAAGCCATCTGAGTCCTTAGCTAGCACTCTGTATTTTTAACTCTGCAGCTTTATATCCATTCGATGGGGTCTGGGGAGAGTATAAAGTCAGACGACACAGGTAAACTGCCAAACTCAGAGTTTGCAATGTAGGATGTGCTCGGTAAAGGGAAATACTGGGTATTTTTTGCTAATATTCCTTCTTGTCCAAAGGAAAACATTTTTTCATTCATAAAAATTTTAGAAACGTCATTATGAACACATAGTCCTTTATGTTGGCTGTTAGATACAAAGAGCAGGTGGCCAGGACACAGAAGGGACTGATGAACATTTGAGGGTCCCTGAATGAATGGTGGGTTCTCAAAGAGCTTGTGATCTCTAGATCATTGTGTGGGTCTCCACCGCATGCTACAGGCTGGACATGGCTCTACAAGGATTTTGAGCAGCTGATTACAGGTCCACCAGGCTAAGGAGGCCTAGGGCATGGCCCGGGTCTCCCAGAAGGCCACTGAACTGAGGCAGTGAGCACAGTCCTCACTCTGTCAGCTATCTTATCAATAATTGGGCCTGCTTTAGGATGTCAGAGAATGTCAGAGGGACCCTCATTGCTGTGTAGCTGAAAGAGACTGAGCTTTGGCTCCATATCCTCAGGCAAGTCTCTCTAAGCTTCAGTTTCCTTATCTGTAAAGCAGGAGGATAAGGGGAATGTATCAGTTATCTGTTGCTGTGTAATAAACCACCCCAAAGTGTTAGTGGCTTAAGATAACACACATTATTTAGCTCACTTCTTTGGGGGCTGGCTTGGCTGTGGTTTTGCTCTGCATCTGTGGTTAGCTGGAAAATCGGCTCATGGCTGAGTGGGCTAGGATGTCCTCACTCACATGTCTGGTGTTTGGCAGCTGATGACTAGGGTGGTGAGGTGCTACTGAGCCATGGGACTCTCATTGTCCAGCAGGTTAGCTTCTTCCTAGGCTTCTTCACATGGTGGCTGGGATCCAAGTACAGCAAAAGATCAAGTTACACACATTTAAAAAATCTTTACAAGTGTCACGTTTGCTGATGTCCCATTTGCTAAAGCTGGCCATGTGGTCAAGGCCAGAGTCAGAATGGAGAGCAACTCCACAGGGTATGGCTAGATGGAGGAAAACAATTGTGCCCACTTTTACAATCTACCTCAGTGTCCCTGGTAGAGATATTGGGAAGCCCAAAGGAACAATGATAGTGTTCTTAGTAATCAAGATAATAAAAATCATTTATTGGCACATATCAGGGGCTTGAAACACAGTGAATGAACAATCCTTACTTTCCAGGTAAGGGAACTGTGGTTCAGAGAGGTGAATAACTTATCTAGAGTCACATAGCTAATTGTGGAACAGCTGGATTCCAAACAAAGGCTCTCTGATTCCAGAGCTCACGTTCATCGATGTCCTTTCTGCTGCTTTCCCAGCACATATGATTCAGTTCAAACATTAATAGGGGCTAATAAGAGCTTTTCCCTGGTTATAAACCTGTCCCATCATAAAGATCTGGCTCATTTGAAAGAAGCCACTGACTGTTGCTTGATGTCTATAGTACTATATTGAGTGTAGTCAAGACTAACACAAAGTAGAAACTGAAAAACATGTGTCTGAATAAAAGATATTGCCACTTATTTCCATAAGAATTTATGTATGCCCACAGACACGAGGGAGAGCTGCTTAACTTCCCCATTGTAAATAATTTCTTCCTGCTACTAACACTTTGGATGGCAAAAGTGTCTGTATTTCAGAGCATACATTCTCTCAGCTCAGCTTTCCTTTGGGAAAAGCCTCTCAGAAAAGGAGGTGATGCTTCCTTGGGGAGAGAACAGATGATCTTATACCTAACCCTTCTGCACAGAAAGGCAATAATGGATAGGGCTATGATCAAAACCTATAAAAGAATAGGGAACAAATTCCAAACCATGTATCCTTGAGGGCCCAGGCCTGGTGTGATTTATCTTAGCATGTTCAGGGATTCTTGATTCTACAGGAGAGCAGGATTTCCTAGAGGTCCCAAGTGCAGCCCTGACACTGGAGAGTGGGACCATGGGGCCTCATTCAATTTTTTTTTTTTTACTTTTGTTTATATATGAATGTTTCCATAATTAAAAAAACAAAACAAAACAAAACAAACAAAAACCACCTATAACAGCAATTCAGGCACAGGGGCGGGGAGGGGAGATTGCAGTGTCTGAAGTCAGAAACACTATGTTGATTCTTGATTCTGGAAGACATAACTATATAATCTCCCAAGTCCTTTCTCCTCCCAAAGGCTCAGTTTCCTCTCCTGTGAAATGAGCGTGATAACAAGTCCTATCTGCTAGGATTGCTGTGAAGATTAAATGAGATCTTTCCTGTACAGCCCCTAGCCCCGTAAGACTGAATGACGCCATATGTCTGAGCCAGGTTTTCTCAATCTTGCTATAATCAACATTTGGAGTCTAAACACTTCTTTGTTATGGGGTAAGATGGAGGCTGTCCTGTGTATCATAGGATATTTGACAGCATCCTTGTCCTCTACTCACTAGAAGCCAGTCACACCCTCCCAGTTTTGACAACCAAAAATGTCTCCAGACATTTCCAAATGTTCCTTGGGTGTGGGGAGCAAATTGCCCCATTGAGAACCACTGATCTAAGTCTTTATTGTTGTTATTAATTAACAATAATTCCATTTTTGTGTGAGGCTGGGATGTCTGATTTTTTAAATTTAAGTTTATTGAAGTAACATTGGTTAATGCAATTATATAATTTTCAGGTGTACATTATCATTTGACATCTGTATATTCTATTGTGTTTACCACCCAAAGTCCAGTTTCCTTCAGCTACCATATATTTGACCCCCTTTACCTCATCTACCTCCCTCCTCTTCCCCCATCCCCTACCCTCTGGTAACCATTAGTCCATTGTTCATGTCCATGAGTCTCTGTTTGTTTGTCCTGCTCATTTGTTGCTTTTAGGTTTATATCCCATATATAAATGGTATCATGTGATTTTCAACTTTTTCTGTCTGGCTAATTTTGCTTAGCATGATTATCTCGAGGTCCATCCATGTTGTCACAAATGGCAGTATTTCATCTCTTCTTATGGCTGAGTATGTACCACAGCTTCTTTAGCTAATCATCTATCAAAGGACACTTTGGTTGTTTGCATATCCTGGCCACCATGAATGATGCTGCTATGAACATCAGTGTGCAAATATCTTTTTGTATATGAGTTTTCAAGTCTTTGGGGTAAATACCCAGTAGAGAGATTGCTGGATCATATGGTAGATCAATTCTTATTTTTTTGAGAAACCTCCATACTGTTTTCCATAGTAGCTGTACCAATGTGCAGTCCCACCAGCAGCGTATGAGGGTTCCTTTTTGAGATGACTGATTTTTAAGGGGAGCACTGGCTAGGTTGGGCTTTGGAAGCTGTAGCATGTGCCATACAAGCAATTGCAAGATTTATTAACTCAATAATGAGATTTATGTGGATGAGTGAATACTTTGTATGCCAAGATTCATGTTTAAATTTTGAAAAATCTTCACAGGAGCTTTGTCTGGAAATTCTTCCAGCTGGGGTTCTGCTGAGCTCATCAAAAAGTGACATTGGGCTTGGGGTCTTAATCTAACACCTTAAATTCATAGAATTTCTTCTCCCCTTTCAAAAAGACAATTTTTAAAATTTTAAACCATTGAATGTACTTTGTAAAAAAAATTACAAAATATAGAAGAGGATACATAAAAAGGAAACTCGCCTATAACTCAAATCCTATCACTGAGAGACAATTTCTTTTATAATGTGTGTGTGTGTGTGTGTGTGTGTGTGTGTGTGTGTGTTTTATAAAAATGGGACATATTCTTTTCTGATCTGCCATTTTCATCTAACAGCACATCTGGAATATCTTTACAAATATTCTCCACAACTTCTTCTATTTTTCCTGCTTAAAAACCTTTGGTGATTCCTCATGGCCTGGAAATAGTCAGACTTCACAAGGAGAAATGGCTAAGGCCACACTCCATAGTTTGTGTTGAACTACAGTCCTTTACAGATATCGCCTGGACATGTGGAGGCTGGAGACTCCAGACCTCATGAAGGGAGAGGATAGATTTTGGGTCTGGGAAGTCATTTCTACCTTCAGGATGAGGTGCAGATATTTTTGTCTGCTGCACATTCTCTCCAGTGCTTGGCCTCAGGGTGTCCTTCTGATTCCCTCATTGATAGAATTCCTTCCAATTACTGTACTGGAATGCATCTCCTCTTGTTGTTTCCATCAGGGCTGTTTCCATAGCAAACAGTGGTGTGATAAATGTCCTTACACATATACAGTTGATTCTGTGTTTGCAAAGTTGTGGACTCTGTATTTGTTAATTCAGAAAAATTTATTTGTAACCCCCAAAGCAATACTCATGGTGCTTTGGGAGTCATTCATGGGCATGTGCATGTGAAGAGTGGTGAAAAATTTGTCACCCAATGTACACACTGCCAGCTGAGGTGGAACAAGTCAATGCTGTGCCTTCTTGTCTCAGCTCTCATACTGCAAACAAGTGTCATTTCACAGTATATTTAGTGCCACATTTTTAGTATTTGTTTGCTTTCTTTGGTATGGTTTTACTATTTAAAATGGCCCCCAAGTGTAGTGTTACTAAACAAGAGTTATAGTGCTATTGTCCATGAGTTCGATGTTAATAAATTATACACAAACACACACACACACACACACACACACATACACACATACATACACATACACATATATATGCACTATATATAAAAATTTATATATACATATTTATGTATAATATATATATTTATATATAGATCAACAATGCATATATTAAATAAGGTGTCTTTAAATGGAAATAGACATAAAACAAGGTTATATACTGATTAGCTGATAAAAATGTGGGAATGATTCAGTATTTGTGACTTGTTTTCATCATAATTTCATAGAATATAAATATAGCAAATAATGAGAATTGACTATATATTTGCATGTGACCATGATTATTGCCTTAGGATACAGTCTTGAGATTGGAACTACTGAATCCAAATAGAATATCTCCTCTAAGGTCTTTGGGGTTTATATCAATTAGTTCTTGCCCTGTAAGAAATCTCAGTTTCCAACTCTGTAAAATGGGGATTTAAAAAAGCCACATTATTTTTCATCAGCCTAGTTCGAAGATTCATTGAGTTATTGCCTGATAAATTGGTAATACTGGGCCTGGTAATCTGTAAGTGCTCCATTATCGCATTTATTTGTATTAAGGATTTGTGGCAGGTGCTCTCACAAACATAATCTCAGAGTAGCATCATTTCTTCCCACTGAAGAGTTGAGGAAACTGAGGCCCAGAGAGGTGACATGACTTGCTCAAAATCTCAGAGCCAGGAAGTGGCAGGGCCTGTTATCACATCAATGCTTCTATCATCAGCTCAATCTATCATGGTAATCATGCATGGACTCACCCTGCAATATGTTCTAGGTCTTGAGCCAAGTGTGCAACCTGTACTTTTTCGTGGATGCTCCCACAGTACCATGAGGTGGCGTCAGAAAAGACTGAGTAGGGAGCAGGGACTTTCATTCCCACTGGGTGGTCATGAGGCCCTTCCCTCGCTGGTGTCAGTGGAGACTATAGATTTCCACTCTCATGCAAAGGAAATAACGTGCTCTTCTCTCTCCTCTAGTGTGGCATCAGAGGAGGAATAATGGAGAGTTGGGAGTTTCACCATTCTCTGGGAATACCTTCCTGTGTGTCAGAGGAGGACACACGGGGACAGTAATGATTGATACCTAAAGCAAAAATTATAACACTGTCTGATATGGTTCTAAATGTATGAAGAGGAAATCTTTAAGACAATTATATTACAAATGAAAGAGGGTAGATGGACATAAAGGGAGACAAGGGCTCTACACTACCTTTGAACTGGGAAAATAATGACAGCAGTAGACTCTGAACATATCTACCGATATGGAGATACAGATATAGACTTATCTATATCTATAATGTAATACTTAGGGTAACCACTCAAAAGCTATACAAAGAGATATACTCAAAAACACTATAGATAAATCAAAATGGAATTTTTAAAATGTTCAAGTAACCCACAGGAAAGCAGAAAAAAAAAAAAAAAACCAGAAATGAAAAACAGAGAACAAGCACAAAGCACAAAACAAAATAGCAGACTTAAGCTCCAACATATCAACAGTTACCTTAAAAGGTGTAAGAGGTCAAAATATATCAATTAAAAGACAGATTGGCAAAGTGAATTAAAAATCATGAATCAACTATATGTTATCTATAGGGAACTCTCTTCAAATATGCTTATACAGGCAAGATGAAAGTAAAAGGATGGAAAAAGGACATATATAAACATTAAAGGAATGCAGGTGTGCCTATGTTAGTGTTAGATAAAGTATACCTCAGAGCAAAGAAAATTAGCAGAGAAGGACATTCTTTAATGATAAAAAGTCAATCCATCAAGAAGACCTAACAAATGTGTATACACCAAACAACAGAGCTATAGAATATGTGAAGCAAAACTGATAAAACTGAAAAGTGAAACAGACAAATCCATCATTATAGTTTAAAATTTCAGTACTCCTCTCTCAATGACTGAAAGAACATCTTCAAAGAAAATCAGCAAGAACACCATCAACAAATAGGATCTGATCAACATTTGTAGAACACTCTGTTGACCAACAGAATACACACGTTCTTTTCATGTACCCATAGAGCATAATACCAAGATAGATTGTATCCTGAGCCATAAAACAAATTCTAACAAATTTTAAATAATTATAATTGTATGGAGTATTTTCTGACTACAATAGAGTCAAATTAGAAATCAGTAACAGGAAAATAATAGGATAATCTCCAAATACTTGGAAAGTAAACAACACATAAATAAATAATTCATGAGTCAAAGAGGAAATCTCAAAGGAAATTTTAAAATATATTAAACTGAATAAAAGTGATAATACAACATAATAAAATTGGTGGCACGCAGCTAAAGCAGTGCTGAGAGGGAAATTTATAGCATTAAAATGCACATATTGTAAAAAAAAAAAAAAGTCTCATAGCAATAATCTAAGTTTCTACTTCAAGAACCTAGAACAAGAACAAAATAAACTCAAAGCACACAGAAGAAAGGAAATAATCAGGGTAAGAGCACAAATCATTGAAACCAAAAACAGGGAAACAATAGAGAAAACTCCGTGAAATGAAGAGCAAGGTTTTTTGTTTTGTTTTGTTTTTTAAGATCAGTAAGATGATCAAATCTCTAAGAACGACCAAGGAAAAAAAAGAAGACACCATTCACCCATATCAGGAATGAAACAGGAGCTTACTACAGACCCACAAAATCCAAAGATAAGAAAATTCTACAAATAACTCTACACACATACGTTTGGCAACTGAAATGAAATGGACCAATTCCTTATAAAACACAAACTACAGTAATTCACCCATATGGAATAGATCATTTGAATAGCAATGTAACTATTAAGGAAATTGAATTTGTAATTTAGCAGCTTCCAAAAAAGAAATCTCTAGGTCCAGGTGGTTTCACTGGAGAAGCCTATCAAACACTTAAAGAATTAAATATAATTCACATTATCTCTTCTAGAAAATAGAAGAAGTGGAAACATGTCTCAACTCATTTTATTAAGCTAGGGTTACTTTGATATCAAAACCAGACAAAGACAGTAAAAAAGGGAACTACAGACCAATATCCCTCATTAGTTTAGAAACACAAATGCTTAATAATACATTAGCAAATAGAATTCAGCACTATATAAAAAGAACTATATACCATGACCAAGTAGAATTTATTCCAATGATGCAAAGGTGACTCGGTATTAAAAAATCGATCGATGTAATCCACCATGTTCATAGGCTAAAGAAGAAAAATCACATGGTCATATCATTTGAGGTAGAAAAAGTATTTGACCATATTCAATTCCTTTTCATAGTAAAAACTCTTAGAAAAATAGGAATAAAGGGTAACTTTTTTGACTTGGTAAAGAGCATCTACAAAAAATCTATAGCTAACTTTATACTAAACGATGAAAGACTAAATGCTTTCCTCCTAAGATCAGGAAGAAAGTAAGGATGTTTGCTCTCACTACTTATTCAGCACAATGCTGGGGGTTTTAGTCAGTACATTTAGGCAGGAAAAGGGACTAAAATGCATACTGATCAGAAAGACAGAAATAAAACTGTTCATATTTATAGATGACATGGTTTTCTAAATAGAAAATCCCAGGGAATCTACAAAACACCTCACAGCATAAGTGAGTTTGTCAAGGTTACAGGATACAAGTTAAACACACACACAAAAATCAATTATATTTCAATATATTAGCAATGAACTCATGGACACCAAAATTTAAAAAATGCAATGCTATTTATAATTTCAACAAAAACGTTAATTAGGTGTAAATCTCACAAAACATGTATAGGACTTACATACAAAAACTATACAATACAGTGAAAGAAATCAAAGAGGAGCTAAACATCTAGATGTGTGAAATTTATGGATTGGAGGATAGTATAGTAAAGCTATCATTCCTCCTCAAATTGATATATAGGTTTAACATCATTTCTATAAAATTGCAGAAAGGTTTTTCTTTTTTCTGATAGAGACAAAAGTATTCTAAAATTTGTATGGAAAGGAAAAGAAGCTAGAACATTTTTTAAAAAAGAAGAATAAAGTGGGAAGCAGTCTACCCAACTTCAAGATTTATTATATAGTTATAGTAATCATGACCATGCAGTAAAGGCAGAAGATTGATCAATGCAACAGAGTAGAGAACCTATATATTGGCCCACATAAATATGTCCGAGTGATTTTTGACAAAGGTGTAAAATTAATTCAATGGAGGAAAGATAGCCTTTCAACAAATGTACCTCAATTATTCTGCAGGCAAAAAAATGAACCTCAACCTAAGTCTCAAGTTTTATACAAAAATTAATTCAGTATGGATCATGGACCTAGATATGAAATGTAAAAATATAAAACTTTTAGTAAAAGCATAGGAGAGACTCTTTGGGATATAGGCAAAGCATTCTTAGATTTAATACCAAAGTCTGATCCATAAAAGCAAAGGGGCGACTTGGACATAATCAAAATAAAAACTCTTAGAAAAATAGGAATAAAGGGTAACTTTATTAATAGGATGAAAAAACTATAGACTGGGAGAAATTATTTGCAAACCACAAATCCAACAAAGGGCTAGTATAAAGAATATATAAAGAACTTTGCAAACTCAACAGTGTCAAAACAAACAGTCCAAATAAAAAATGGGCAAAAAATGTAAAGAGACATAAAGATGGCAAATAAGCACATGAAAAAAATTTTCAACATTAGATGCAAATTAAAGCCACGACAAGGTATCACTATATACCTATCAGAATGGTGATTTCATTTATCATTCTTGAAATGACAAAATTGTAGAAATTGAGAACAGATCAGTGGTTGCCAAGGATAAAGAAAGGAGTGGGGCAGAAGAAGGGAAGTAGGTGTGGCTCTACAAGGGCAATGCAAGAAGTTCTTTTGATGGAAATATTCTGTATCTTGATTGTATCAATGTCAATATTCAGGCTCTATTGTGCTATAGTTTTGCAAGATGCTACCACTGGAGGAAACTGGGTAAAGCATACATGTGATCTCTTTGTACTATTTCTTACACCTGCATATGAATCTATAACTATCTCAAAATATAAAATTTAACTTAAAAAAGACATCCCTCTGCAGCCGGCCAATCATTTCTAGCTTTTATTTTGCAGAAAGCAACAAAGCAGTGAAAATCAAGATTTAACAATGTAGGGTGAATTTTAATATTCTGTGTTTTGTCCTCTTCTGTTGCTCAATTAGGGGTCTTGCCTACTGAGATTACTCTAAGGAGCTTCCAGTCTCTCATTTATTTATTAATATTACTAGTGTTTGTTAATGCTTCCATAGGGTATTTCACTTAGCTTCTAGGTTGCCCTAGCAACCTAAGATTAATGTCCTCCATTTGCTACTCAGAGAAACTAGAAAAATGATTTGCTCAGGAACCTCAGAGTGTAGCTCCCACAATTCTTCCTTCTTCATATATGACTGATTTGGAATCACTCTTATTTTCCTGATCATTAAATTCGTCTTTATCTAGCATCTATCTTAGGCCACCCAGAAATCACCACCTTTTGAGAACAGAAAAAGACTCTCAAATCCAGCATTTTACCTAGCTTTCCATTTAGGGACAGCTTAAACAGAGCCTAGGTTTCCTCAGGGCCCACAAAGGGGTTGCTATGGATTCAAGAACAGCAAGATGAAGGGGGATTTTCTCTCATAAAAGAGCTATGCAATTTTCCTACTGCTTCTGGGGGTAGTAACTCTCAGCTGACCACATTTGGGGCATGCGTGGGGTGGAGGTGGTTGAGGTGGCATTGCTTCTGGCTTTAGATGCTTCCTGTGTAAGAATTGCCTCTCTCAAACCAGGGATAAAGACAAGGAACCAAAACAGGTACCTGGAAGGCAAAGGCTTTGAGATCGTTCTTTCTCAGCATATACCATGGCTGCTCTACATGGTGTCATTGTGGAGAATTGGTGTCATGGAAAATTTTACTTCTAATATCATCACTTAAAGAACTGGGAGAAGGGAATCAACATATTTTAAACTATAATACCTACTTTGTACGGGGCACTATGTTGGATGCTTTGCCATCTTATTGAATCTAAATTCTTGAATCTTCAGAACCACTCCCTGAAGTCAGAATTTGGATTAACCCATTATATAGATGTGGGGAGTAGGGCTCAGAAAGGGGAAGCTTATGGAATCATTCAGGGAGAGAATGCTACTACACTATCCCTATTTGCTGATAGAGAAACAGGCTTAGAGAGGATAATTTGCTGTCATAGCTGTTTTGGTTCAGGTGGACAATGATTTACATACTACACATTTCTGAGGCTGACTCTTAAAACGAAAAAATTCTCCTGTGAATTGCAAAGATGCCTGGTTTTGGGAAGTAAATAGCCTACTTTCTGCAGGTCTGCTTTGTGAATTTGGCTTCTCAGGCCCAGGTTCCCCAAATCTTGGTATTTCAGAGCTTGGTATTTCAGAAAGGGACTCTGGCGATTATTAACAGGACAACTTAACGCTAAAGATCAGGAAATTCAGACTTATAGAGGTGAAGGGAACCGCCCCGGGACACAGTATGACAGCAGCAGAGCTGGGTCTCAATCCCAGTCCTCTGACTTTCAGGCATGGGACATCCAGTTATTAAGAAAATGGGTGAGGGACTTTGGCCAGGAAAAGGAAGGGAGGGACCATGTATCTTTCATTTCCTCACCTGTGAAATGGGGTCAACGGGCCCTCAAGTTTGTGGTGGGGAATACGTAGGTGTGGCCCAGCCCAGGAGAAGCCACCCTGCACCAGGAATGTGACAACGGAAAGTGGAGATAGAGCCAGAGCGTCCCGGGTACCCAGAAGTGGTTGGAAGGTATGATGGGAGCAGAGGCGGAGTTTCGGGAACCAGGGCGGGGATTCGAGAATTAGGGGCGGGGCATGGAATTTTAAGCGTTTAGATGAGCAGTGGGCGGGGCTTGCGATGCGGCGAATAGGGTTGCTGGTCCGTGGGCGTGGCTTTTAGAAATTGGGGTGCCGATAGGCCAGTTCTGAAGGGGAGCCAGGCTTAGAGAGCCAGGAGGCTGGCTAAGGGGTTGGATAGGTAGTGGGCGGGGCTCACGGGAACTGATGTACTGGTTATAAGGGAATCTTTGAAGAGCCGGGGATGCGGCCCTGCAGAGTCAAGCAGGTCAGTGGGCGGAGCTCAAAGCGCTTGTAGGCGTGGCCCTCCGGCCACTGCCGTGAATAGTGGGCGGTACGTGTGCCTGGGCACCGCCTTCGCCGCGGCCTACCTGCATCTCTCCGCGCAACCAGAGGGGGCGCTAGGGAAGAGTGAGGCGTGGAACAGAGGGTGGGAAGCGGGCTTCCCCTGCCGGAAGTGGGCGTGGCGCGCCGCAGCTGGGGTTCTGGTTGGGCGCGGCGCGGCGCGGGGGCGGGGCTTGCGTGCGGTGGCGGGGGCGGTGGTGCCTGCCCGCGCCCCACCCCCGCGCGGCGCTCAGTGCCAGGCGGGAGGCGACAGCGGTTGGAGGCTTCATCGGGCTTTGCATTGGGGACCTCGGCGGCGGCGCCTCAGGCAGCTCAGCCTTGGTGAGCAGCGCGCGCCCGACGGGCCCTCTCGGGAGCGAGCCGAGCGGGTGGACCTGTCCTCTCAGCATGTGCAGGCGCCGGCTGACAGGAGCCGGCGGGCGTGGGGCAGGGCGGGGTGGAGGGGAGTGGGCTGAGGTGCGCGCGCGGCATCGCGGGTCCTTGGGCCGGGGGCCCACCCTGCCAGTGTGCAGGGGGTTGGGGCCGGGGCTACTACCCGAGGCTCGGGGCCTGGGGAAAAGGGAGTTGGGGACAGAACTGCTGGCCCAGGGAGAGTGAACCCAGGTCCCTGTGGGGAGGAAGCTGCCCAGGGGAGGCTTTTAGGTGTCCGGAACCCTCCTGGCCGGGTGAGGATCCCGGGCCAAGTAGGGACAGGGCTGTCTGAGGGAGGTTGTTAGGGGTCAGGAACCCGTCTGGTTGGGTGGGGTCCTAGGTGGGGAGGGGCTGCTCGAGGCTAGGGCGTAGAACCTGGGGCGCTAGGGCTGGGGGCGGGGTATGAGCGGCCCTAAGGAGTGAGTGGGTGGGGGATAGGTAGGGGTCGGGTTCACGTGGGGACAGGGCGAGCTGGGCCCTGCGTGGGAGGGTTGAGAGTAGTGCTCTCGGCTGGGGGGTTGCCTGGCTTTTGGTGCGAAGCCAACTGTGGGCCCTGAAGATCTGAGTTGGGGGTCGGGAAGGGCGGGGCAGGGCCAGAGCTGGAGTAACGAGGGTGGGGGAGCTTTGGGAAGAGGATGAGCCCAGCAGTGGGAGCCGAGGGCTGGGACTGGTGGGGGATTGGGAGAGGAAGAATGAAGCAGGAATGCTGCAGGGTCAGGGGCATGGAGCGTCAGAGTGAACTGAGTGATTCAGAGATGTGCTCCCCGAATAGCGGAGCAGCTGGCGGGGGACGCAGTAAAAAGGAGCGAGGTGCAGGTGGGGCTCCGCTGCGCCTAGATGACTGAGGATGAGGTCAGTTGTTGAGGGTGGAAATGCAGGAACCGAGCTCTCCCGCCTGTCCACCCAGGCGCTCATACACAAGCTTTCAGTCTCTCAAATGACTTGAATGTGTTGGGGGAAGTGGCAGGCTGCGGGAGAGCGAAGAAGAAAGGGGCTTCCTTCTTGGAGAGAGGCGCTGGCCCTCCCGTCCTTTTTTGGGAGTGTTCAAAGGGTTTTGATCGCTGGAAAAGGAAACGTAGGCTTTACTGCATAGTGATTTAGAATCACATCCTATATTTGGCCGTAATGTAGGCTGCCCTTGTTTTGTGGTGTCTGAAGTCCTTGCTCTACATGTTGCAAACGTGGAATTCAGTGTGAGAAGCAAATTGCAAGTTGTTCATTTCCCCCTGGATAGCGAGATACAAAGGCCTTTCTTACCTATAAGACATTTTAAAAGAACTGAATTTAGTGGTGTTTTTAAACTGATAATAGGTGGCGAATAAGTTTACTTTTGGACATAGTTATCCCGATATAGTAGGCTCTTTTGCCACAGTCTTCTTGCCTGGAATTACATTATACTCTTACGGCTCTTAGTCACTCTATATAATAATGCATTTCATTGTCCTTATCTGGCAAAACTCTCTCCTGACACCAGGGCCTGCTAGAATAGACAGAAACATGATTAAGTAGAAGCAGTTGCTTTGCACCGTCTGTTCATTTGTGAAGGCAGATAGATATCCGTTTATGTTACTTACCTTTCCGAATTCCTTGTAAAAACGCATAAATGGGTTTTGTATGGTTCAGAAAACTAATTTAAGGAAATGAATTTTTTTTTGGATTGGAGGTACATTTCAGAGTTGCGGTGTTTGGATATGAAACCCAATAGTAACTGCTGGGTCTGAGAGGTAACATAAATCAGAAGAAAAAAGTCAAATAAAACTGGAATTGTGTTGTGTGTTAGGTCTTGAAGTGCTTTGTTTTGTGGTAGGTGATAGTCATGTGTACTGAAGATGGAACCAAGATTGGTATAAAGGTTGGGTACACACCTTTAGACATATCCGGAATGTGCCTTGTCTGTATTTGTTTTTGATTATTTGTTGGAGGTACAGTAAAGCCCAATGAATTTTAATAGACACGTACCAATGAACTATCACTGCACACAGTATTGAATTTTTCATGATCATTTGTTACTTTGCCTGCAGATTGTGTTAATAAGCATTTGTGTCTATTTATATATAGTTTAGGATTAGGTTTAGGGTTGAGAAATAGCACTTTTTAAAATGTTGGGTTTTTTTTTCTTATTTAAGTTTTATGCTTAATGCATCTGTCAGTTTGGGGATCCCTTCCAACTATGAGAAAAAGAATTGCTCTAATGTCCGTGAAATGGATTGTTTAAAAGGATATATTACCTGTTCTTAGTTATGCAATGGGGAATATGTGGAGATTTGGTTCTTTACGATGGCAAATTATTTCTTAGTACTTTGATTTGCCACAAACTGGTGCTCTAGAACATATTATTTATTGGGCTGTTTTATCTTTGACTTCTTTTTCAGAGGTGAAACAGTAATAAATTTGGGTGCCACTTTCATATCAGGGTACAAATCCATGTTTGTTTTCAGTTTGATGAGTTCTCTGTGTTATTCTGAGTTATTAGCTCTTTTCTGATACTTGTATGTCTTTTTAAACTTAAGATGCATTTTCTGTATTAAAACATGGAAATCCTCATGAATATTTCAGTATGACCTAGTACCTAGAATGTTAAGTAATAGAATCTCTCTGGGTTTTCATTGCCCTAGTTTAGATCTTTTAAAGTGAGTGAACAAGATTCTGTACTCCTTTTTGAGACCTTATTTTGTATTTCAATAGTGCATATGGAATGCTTTTTTTGTTTTATAACCACTTTATTGAGATATAATTCACATACCATACAGTTCATCCACTTAAAGTGTACAATTCAGTGGTTTTTAGTATATTCTCAGAGTTGCATAGTCATCACCACAATTTTAGAATATTTCATCTGCCCAAAAAGAAACCCCATACCCATTAGCAGCCCTCCCTTTCCCCATTCTCCTTCTTCTGCCTTTGGCAACCACTACTCTACTTTTTGTCTCTGAATTTGCTTGTTTTGGACAGTTCATATAAATAGAATTATACAATATGGGGTCTTTTGTGTCTATCCTTTAATAAGCATAATGTTTTCAAGGTTTATCTGGGTCGTAGCATGTATTAGTACTTTGTTCTTTTTTTATGATCGAATAATATTCCATCGTATGAATATACCGTGTTTTGTTTATCCATTCATCAGCTGATGGACATTGCTTATTTTTCTTTTCTGGCCATTATGAATAATGCTGCTATGAACATTTATGTACAAGTTTCTCTGTGAACATATGTTTTCATTTCTCTTGGGACCTGCTGGGACATGTAGGTAACTCTTTAACTGTTAGGGGAACCGCCAGACTGTTTTCCAAATCAGCTACACCATTTTACAATCCGACCAGCAATATATAATGTTTCAATTTTTCACATCCTTCCCAACATTTGTTATTCTCTGTCTTTTTGATTTTGGCCATCCTAGTGGGCATTAAGTGGTATCTCATTGTGGTGGCTAATGATGTCCAGTATCTTATGTGATTAGTGGACAATTGTATATTTCCTTTGGAGATTTATCTATTCAGATACTTTAATTTTGGCGAAGTCTAATTATGTATGATGGAATTCGAATTGATAATAATGGAGTTAGAAATTATTTAGACCTTAAATCATATTCTCAACAGTTTTTTGGTTATGTAACTTAAAAGACAAAAGTTAGGGAAAGATTTGAATTAGTCCTAGATCAAAAGGGTTCATCAGAGAACAGTGTCATTCTGCTGTTTAAATCCATAGTGGTCTCCCACCCCATTGTCTATGGTTAAAGTTCAGACTTCTGAATGTGATGTAAACTGAAGTGTCTCTGATTTCAGCCTGCCTTATCTCTCATTACTCCCTTTCCTATGTTTTCATCCCCACTGCCATTCCCTGAAACATTCCAACCTCAGGTCTACTTGTGATGCACTTATTATCTCACCCATTTCCATTTGCCAAATCATACTTATCTTTTAGGAACTTCCATGAAACCTTCCTCGTTCTTGAAGGCAGATGTTGTCTCTGCCCTCATGCATCCTACATTCATCACTACTGTCTGCTCCAAGGATCTAGCCCTGAACTTGCGATTATGGTCTGAAAGGCACTTTCCTGTAGAAGGGGGGGGGATGTGAGAGGGAAATTCACATGTCTCCAGTGCCTAATGGATATTTATTGAATGAATGATTATTGAAGTTAACTGGAAAGATCCCAAGGTCAGTGGGTTTCTCTTGATTATTATTCACAACTTTGTTGCCTGTGATAGAATAACATGAAGTACAGGGGTAATTCCCCTCTACCTTTCTGGCATCCAAGTTAAGCTCTTACCAAAAAATTACTCAGATTGTAAAACTCAGTGTTTGAAACATTTTCCTGAGGGCAGAACATTCTCATCCAGGTTCCTTTCCCCTAATGAACAGTAATGACTGGCTCACAGCCTTCACAGTAGGGCAGGTGACCAGGGAGCACTTTTACTTTGGTACTATTTAGCCACACCAAATGCGACGGGCCAGCCCTGATGGTATTGAGTTGTCAGTACTGGAATTACCCCTGTGGAGGCTTGTTAAAGGGCATAAACTGATTGTAGGGTGCATACTTTCTTCCTTTTCATTCTTTTGTTCATGTTCTCTTGCTTTTCTTAGAGCATCTGACCCAAGTAGTAGTCTTTAGTTCTTTCTTGTATTCTTATATTCACTTTTACTACTTTAATTTAAAATGCTTAGTATCTTCCTGGGACTTAGGAGAAACTAGTTGGCCATTTGGGGTACATTTTCTGCATCAAGTCCATTGAAGTGGTTGGATTGTAGATTATAGCAAGGTAGTAAAGAGAAGAAAAATACCTTATGTAGTTTCTTGCTCTAAGAGGGTTTTGTACTTGGAGAAACCTGAGGCAATGAAGGGTGCAAGCCTTTAGAACCAGATAGAGCTGGGTTTCATTCTTGGCTCCACTTCTTAGTAACTGTGATTTTTCCAGTTACTTCACATCCCAAGCCTCAGTTTCCTCTTCTGTTGTATGAGACGTTAATGACTACCTTCCTGGGTTATTGTCAAGATTAAATGAGAAAAAGTATAAATAGTGCTTAATAATGAGTAGCACTGAATAAATATGTGTTCCCTTGGTCTTCACTCTTAAATGTCAGTTAATGAATGGAACCGTGGAGAATCAATAGAGTAAGCTTAATACATTCTATTTCTGATGCTAAGCTATAAATATATAGATTGCCACTCTTACCTCAGCATTTTAGACTTTGAATCAAGTTGAATCACTGAAGAGGGAAAAAAAATCTCTAATTTTAGCATAGAAAGGTGGTACAAATGAGGTAGTGTTTTGCCATTTTATCTGAATTAGAAATGTCTGTTCAGACAAGCTTCTCTTATTCAGGCCTTATGCTTGAACATTCAGTGTTCAGTCTGTCTGTCTGTCTGTTTTAAAGACAAAGGTTTAGTTCCTGGCAAATGATTTATCTTTTTAAGATTTGAAAAGAGATTGCACTGCAGTGTGTGAGATACTCATCTGGTGATAATGTGAATGGCAGGCAGCATTGTGATAAAGTGTAACATTCTTTGTGGGAAAAAAGCCATAGTAGTTTCATGGGATGTTAAATTAGTCCTGTCATTTGAATCTTACATTTTAACAAAAATGGTCCTTCCTGTTTGCCACAGTAAAGAGAAATTAAATCAAATTAATGTACAGGTCAAGTGAGAGAAACTGGAATATAAATAGGAGTAGGAGGCTTATATTTTGTAAGACTGAAGGAAGTAATTTCACAATACTATATATTTATTTTTTTTTCTCCTTTGGTCATGCAGTTATCTACATGTCTTTTTTTTTTTTTAAATTTATGAATAATGGATCATATTTAGCACCAGTATATCAACCACCATTAGAGGGATTCGGGAGATTATTTCTCAGGTCCAGAGGTCCTCATTCATGACTGCCTGTGAGGATCAGTTGAAGACCTTTATAAATAGAGCTGCCTGGGCTTGAGCTCCCTGGTGACTCTGAATCACAGCCCGAGTGGGAAGTACCTAGCTGGTCTATTCCTCATCTTACACTAGGGGACTGTAGTCGCAGGAGCTCATAGGAGCTTGAGAGACTTGCCCAAGATCAGGAACTTAACTTGTCCCTTCCTTCCTCCACCGCCTCCTTCCTTGAGTAGTGTGAATTTATTTTTATAGTTATAGTGTGAATTTATTTTTATAGTTAGTAGTATAGATTTATAGTATAGAGTTAAAAAATATTTTTACATTGTGAACCTGATGTTGGCTTTCCCTTTTTAGTCCTTAATCCAGTGCAACAGTTCTCTCTCAACTTTCCACCATAGTCTTTTGCCAGATTACAAACTGAGCCTACCTACAGTTTATCTCTTCAGTTCATCATCACAATTGGTAGGTAGTACCAATGTTTATTTGTTTTATTTTCACATTTTAAGATTGTACATGTATTAATCTATTAAGCTTGGTCCAGATTTTTTGAAAGTTTTTTAGATGCATTTTTGGAAAACTAGAAAATACATGGAATCTACTGGATAAGCCTGTGGTAGACTTGATTTACTTGTTTTAATGTAAAGTTCCTTAAGTATTTTATTGATCCCCCTCATTTTCTCAATCTTATAATCTGATCATTAGTAAGCAGTGATTGAAAGGACTTAATCTCCAATGTTTCAAAGACCAATCATTAATACTGCAAAAGTGCCCTTGCATTGTGTCTTACCAGAATAATTGGCACCATTAGGCCATCTGTATATGCAAATACTAAGTTTAACAGGAACAACACACATCCAGTACAGAACTGCTAACCCTTTGGGATTAGCAGAAGTTATCATCGATTCACAGTGCAATCATTCTTTCTCTGGGGAATCAAGACAGACTGGGAATGCGGGCACATGGCAGGTTGGTGTAAGAGCCTTTTTACCCCATTGTGGAATTAAATATGTGTCCACATGTTTTGACAAATGTTGAGGTCTTCATCCTGGATGAAAAAGCCATAGTTTTTCAGTTTCATGGAAGGCCATAAACACACTTGGGAAAGGAAGTGTTGGGAAAGTAAAGCCTTCGGCAGGTGTATTTTTCACTCTTGACATTGTAGGGGTTCTTGACAAACTTTATAAACATCCTCTCCTTAGGACAAATGTTTAATCACCATTATTTGCTTACTTCACATGAAAGATACTTAAATTCCTTTTCATAATGGTCAAGCATTCTTTTCTAGTTAAAGATTCTAATTCCTTTCATTCTTAGGAACTTAAAGAATTGAGGCTGATTTAGTAATATAAAAACTCAAATGCTGCCTGAGTGGTGACTGAAAAACACATAAACTTGAGCTATCATCTCCATTAAGCAGAAGAATTTATTAGGAGACTAGTCACTTTACAAGCTAAATGGTGAATTAATTTGTGATTGGTAGTGTCTTTACCTTAATATTGTCATCCTAGTTTTTCTTGGCAAGCAAGAGAGAGGTTAGAGCCAACAAGAGCTGGCCTCAGCTCTTTAGGGGCGATATTGAATACGATATGTGTTGGCTATTTTAGAAACAGAGTGACCATCCCTTAAGCTCTTGTTTGAGCCACTGTTGCTGTACAGTACTACTATAGGAAAATATAAATTGTAAGGTGTGTGTGTGTGTGTTTCACCCTAAGACTTCCAGTTTGATCATGTAGTATCGAGATATCTTGCATATATCTTGCATGCCGTGGCTGAGTTTCATTGTTAAGTGGAACAAATAAAGCATCTTGCCTGTGAAGGATAGTTATGGACCATGTGGCTCTCTAAAAGTGAGTGATTGAGAGCCCAGATGCAATTTCTGTTTTCGAGGCAGTGTGTACATTCAGTCCTCACCCTAGCACTGGTTTGTGTTCCAGTTATTTGGAACTCAGATGGCATTTTTTGGTATAGATGCACTATTACAAGTGGTGGGTAAATTCCCAGCCTAGGCTGAAGAAATATGTTTAATTCACAGCACAGCTTTTGAAACTGTTAATGGCGATAATGGGATTCTGGATCTTGGGAGCTGGGAGTCATGTGAAACAGAAATAAAGAACCATGCTCCACTTCTCAGGTGCCTGTCTGCAGGCTATGGGGCATCCTGAGGCCTCATGCCACAACAGCCCTCCAAGTTCTTTATCCTTCTCTCTTAATTTGAAGCTTCTACACCATGGATCAATTCAAATACCTTTAAATTGTAGTAGCAAAGCAAATGATTCAAATTTATTTCCACTACTGTGTTCCTGGATGGCCACAATTATTACTAAACTATCATTTTTATTCAGCGTTAGGACAGCTGTGGGCCTTATTTATATTATTTTATTTTACTCATGTCTCTTAACCCTTATAGAAATACAATATTCATATTTTTAAAAAGAAGGTTCCTTATTAAACAGACTGTCTCTCTGAAATTTGCCTCTTTAAAGGGTTTGGGTGACGTGGTTTCCAAAGACCTCTTCTCATTCAAACAAGTAATGAAGCTAAGTGGAATAAGGATTAGGTTGGAACCTGATTTTTCTGGTGCAATTTGAAAAGTTGCCTTAACAAAGTGTTAATTGCAGGCTTAATGTTTTGATTTACTTATAAAATGTGCAGTTGTTTAAAAAATACATTTATTACAAGGTCCCCCTAACCCTCAAGTGTTTAATTCTTGGTGCTGAGTTCTTTGTGGGTACTGAGCTCTGTGGGGGGTGAGAAGACAGGGTGTTGGAGATTCGGTATTTCTGGAAACTAAGGGTGAGGCTCTGCCTATGAGTGTGCAAAATAGCACTGGGATGACTCAGAATAGGTGTAATTGGGAAGAGTAGTGTGAGATAGAGGAGCAGGATGGCTCAGGTTGTAGAAAGTCATCATAATAGAATGTACATTTATATATTCGAGTGAAAAGTAAATATAGTTCGGATATGGAGTTATAAAAGTAGATGCAAATGTAATTTGTAAGTGTCACTAGTGTTAATGATTTCTGTGCTAATACTAATTACATTTTAGGTTATATGAGTAGAAATTTAAAAATGTAAGTATGGAATTATTCTTTTCCAGTTTGTGAAAGTAAACACCAGTACCACTATATTGCATGTTTACTGAAAGGAAAAGAATGTCTTGCACTTTTTTGCGCCTCTATTTCACAGCACAGTGCCTGGCACACAGTAGGTGCTCAGTAAATGTTAGTTGAATAATTGAATTTCAGTTTTACCTGATACACTTGTGAAATAATTGTCAGTCTTCCCATTTTCCTAGAAGATGAAAGGAATAAAGAGGAAGTTTTCTATGGCATAGGACTGCTAATTTTAAACATTTGCTTCTTAAATTATCTTATGATAAGCTAATTTCATACTTTTTATTATAAATAAATGTTATCAAAGTGTGTGTATATATGTATATTTATTTTATTGAAATGTTTTATTTGCAAAGCAAATTTTGGAGTTCTTATTATTTAAAGCATGAATTCTGATGAAAAACAGGGTAAATATTACATTTTGGTGCTTTATTGCAAATTTACTTAACTGACTTCTTGAAAGTATTGATAGCATGGGGTTCTTAAGGCTTTGTTTTGTAGTCCAGTTAGCAACTTTGACTTTAGAAAAAAAGTTGATGAAGTCACATCCTAGTGGAAGCATGTTTTCATCTTGAGAGTTTTTTTTTTTTAAATCAATGTGAGAAGAACCATAATTTGTATCAAGATGAGGATTTAAAGTTAAAGTAGCCATTGAACAGCTGAGTTTCCCTTTATTATTTCTCTTCTTGAGGTTTCTCATCCTTTAATGCACTCACTAACTTACTGGAAAGTGTCATTGTCTCACTTGATGATTTGGCCTAAGAGCTCCAGGCCCAGCCCCAGAAGAATCACTGGGCAAGTCTCAGGGCATTTGAGTGGCTCCTGGAGCTCCAAGGATTCAATGTGTTTGGATTCATTTTGACTTGAGAATTTGACAAGAACTGAGTAACTTAAAATAGGGCAAATTGTGAACCATTTCAAATGTTGAAATATCTCATCATTTAGGAGTTTATTTGTGCAATGTTAAAATTTCAAACGTGATAGTCTTTGGTTTATATCATGTTAGTGATAAATGTTGTGATAAGTGATCACAAAAAGAGAATTGTTTTTGTAATTGTGTATGTATGTGTGTGTTTCTGGTAGTTCAGTATTTCAGAGGTTACAAAAAGTATTTATTTGATCGTAACTACATTTTCCCCAATGAGTTACATTGTTACAGTTTCTTGAAATCTGTTATAGATACTGATATTATGTATTTTTTTCCCCCTTTAGAAAAGAGGTGTGCTGATAAGGAAATAGTTTGTAATTTTACCAAAAAGAATCAGACAGACAAAATGATTTGTCCTAAGTTGCAGTAAGATTTTAAGAGGTATACTTTCCTGTTTCTATAGGATGTCCGAAAATTCTGGAAACATAGGGAGATTTTTTTTTTAAAGCGTTAATTTCGTTTTCAGATACCATTCTTAATATGTTTACCTTCAAGTTCCGGGCACTTTTCTTGGCAAACTCCCTTAATTTTAAAGCCACAGATCCAGTTATTAATCTGAAAAGTACAATACATAATTTCAATATTTTTCCTATGTGTTTACTCTTTCAAAACACCCTACTTGTAAAGAGAAGGGTCTTTTGGTGCTAATACAGAGAGCTGGTTCTTTTCCTTGGTTATTGATTACAGCCAGAGTTTTTCTTACTGTACCTTATCGTTCCTTTGAAACATTGTCAAAAGCATGTTTATTTAATCGCTGCTTGTCCCCAGTATAGGGTATTAAAAAGGAAAGACTGAAATTCTTCAGTTGAAGGTGATTACTTTGTTTTCTGACATTGCTAGTTTTGCGTGTGACTAGCTTTTATGAGCGTCTTCATAAAAATGCCTTAAGAAAAAAAAAAAGATCCGAGAGTCCAGTCATTTCATTTCCCAGTATAAGAGTATTGCCAAAGAATTATTAAAATTTTATTCCAAGAGAAACTCCATCTGACTAAGTAGTGCAAACAGACTAAGCAAGTTTGGACAGTCATGCACAGTGTGCTTTTTACCAGTTGTTGATAAGAAAAGTAGGTCATCAGTATAGAAAGAGTATTTTGAAACACATTCATTGTTAATTTTTAAGTGAGATTGCTGTGTCAGCCATGTCTGTAAACTGCAGTTGGGATGAGAACTCTTGGGATTAATTTGGCTCTTTGAAGGGAGAGACAGAGTTCAGCTTCTGAGTCTAGTCTCCTGTGGTGCACGTTAGGGAGATGACTGCAACCTCAGATGATGATTTTATATAGTTCTACAGTGTCCTCTGTACAGTTAGTGTCTGCCTGTGTCTCCATGATGGAGGTTTCTTCATTTTTTTTCAAAGCTCCAGGGAAAGGTGGAGGTGTTTGTGTTTATAAAGATGCTGTTGATAAGCAGAAAGTTGGGAGAGATGAGGAATTGTAAACACATCATCCTTACCCATTATCTCAGGTAAAAAATAAATAAATAATCTGTTCTTATTTTGATAGTGTAATGAAAATATGCATTTCTGTCATTGAAGAGAAAGAGATGACCCCTAAAACCTTGTAATCTCACATTCTAGTAGCTATAGATTTTCTGTAAAGTCATTCTTACTTATTATATTTTAAGTGAGTTACAGGCCTCATTAGGGCATCTTTTAGTTAATAAGGGGGTCTCTCTTTAATACCAGTGCGAAAGTTAATTTGAGGGTTTTTTTTGTATTGAGGATCTTTATGTTGTTATTTTTTCATATGTTCATTTCATTTTCTAAAAAATTTCAGCTTTATTGAGGTATAATTGACTTAAATTGTAAGATATTTATAAAGCGTACATCATGGTTATTTGCTTTATGTATATAGCTTATTTCATTTTTTGTCAGACTTCATTTTTAGCAGTCATTTTCTTAGCTTCACATTCTGCTCTAAATCATTAGTCAGTGCTTATGTGGATTGACATTAGGTGTTCCCCAACATCTCTTTGTAATAATTCCTAAAATAAGTGCAAAATTGTAAAATGTAAAAATAGGAGTTCTTAGAAAGCTTTAAAAAGTATAAACCTCTTTATTATATCTCACCTTTTAGAAATTGTCCTTGATATATATAATTTCAGTGTTTTATGCCTGTCTTTTCATGCCATTGTCTTGAACAATTGAGCACATAGTCCTCTGGGTTACGCCTAAGGGTTTTCGTTCGGAAGTAATGATATGCTTCCTTTGGCATACCTAATACTCTCTGTCATTTGTCTCAGAGTATTTGAATGCTTACAGCCAGTTTCTGTATTTCGAATTTTCTGTGTTTACTCCTATGGTCTGAGCAAAATGCAATTTCACATTTAAAAATTGCACAAAGTTGTTGAGGCAGCGCACCCCCATGAAAGAGCTCTGAGTGGCACTCTTGGCTGTTGTGGGAAAGCCAAATTGTATGTATGATGGGGAGTTTATCATTGAAAAACCATGAAAATTCAAGGGGTAGACAGTTGAACTGCCCTGTACTTTGTGGTTCAAGGTCATTGTGTCTCTCTCAGAAGTCCTTTATCTTTGGGCGAGTCACATAATGTCTCTGGGCTGAAAATGAAGGTCCTGAACTAGATGAGCTTTGGAACCCTTTCCACTCCAGGCTTCTACAAGGACTGAGGCTAGATGCTTTTTGGTAGGTCTTACTTGTATTTTCTTGTCTTTTGGTTCTTAGAAACATTTTAAAACAAAATATTGGGTTATTGAATTTAAACAAAGTATGTTTGTAATGAGTACCCCTCATTCTTGGCATCTTACGTTATTACTTGCATGAATAATGAGACGATACTATTTGGAAGGCTATGAGTATGGTTTTCCCCCCTTTTTTCTTTCTTTCTTTCTTTTTTTTTTTTTAAACTTGTCTCTCTCCAACTCGCTTCTTTATTCTTACCATTCTTGATGTTATGATAAATTGAACCAACATCAAGGCTGTTCCAGAGTTGGAGTCAGTTGTCTTAAATGGTCAACAGTTTTTCTAGGGAACACATTTTCCAACACCTTAATGTTATCAGTGGAGCGCAAATCTCTTTTAGCCACAGCTGCTGTGTTAAGAGGTATGTTGTATTTCTGACTTTCTGCTATGCTTTATAGCAAATGTTGCATGTAGTCTTTTCTTTTTTAAAACAACTCGATTAAAGGAGATAAATTAGGCATTTTCTTTTCTTGAAATGTTTCGTATATGTATCTATTAATGAAGGAATTGGATGCAGTGAAAATGATTTGTTAGGTGAACTCTTCGAGTGTCACTGGTAGGTTTTGTAAGAAAATTCAAAGAAGCTCAGCCATCTCATATCCAGAAATGAATTGTTATACTTAATCAGAGTACCTCTCATATTTAGGTGTCTGCTTTTTTGTGAATATGTGTAGGTTTACATATTACATTTCTAGCCTGTTAAAAGGAATTTTTAACTGTTGGCATTGCCATATAAATAGCTGATTTTAGGACTTTTTTTCCTCATTGTTATTCTACTTACCATTTTCTATTAAATAATGCATCGTATCTCTTCCACATTAAAAAAAGTACCTGTCATAAAAGTAGCAACTTAGTGGGAACATGTTCTTTCCCTGTTGAGATATTTTGGAGTCTTCTTGGGTTCTGGCTAGCGTGCATTTTCAGCCTAGTGAGCAGTTGAATAATTGATGCTTGGGATTGGTCTCAGAAAATGTGCCGAGCAGGATTTTGCTACTAGTAGGGGTTTTCCTGTATGTGTTCCTAGCAGGATGTGTTTCCTTTCATATGAACCATAGAAGTACATCTGCTGGAATCTTTAAACAGATAACCTCTCAATAAACAGGAAAATGTCCAAATTGTCATTTTTTAAATGAGATTGTTGGAAATAGAATAGAGAAAATGTAGTAACATTTACTCAGGTGTTTTGAATGTATTTTATTTGGTGTCATTACAGTATAAACACCCTGTCTTGTCTACATTTTTTTCGCCTAACATCTAATATATTTCTTGTATATGACCTATGAAATAAATTGTCTATGTTTAACTTGAATTGGTGGCAGTATCATAAGAAGCATGCCTTTACACTGTCCTAGTGGTTGAGGATTATTAATTGAATGTATTTTATTCTGAGAATGATTTTTAGCGAACTTTCCTTCGATATTTATAAAATATAAGTCTTTAAACCACAAAGGTAGACCTTATTTTTACAGCGTGTTCTTGGTCAGGATGTTCACCCAACATATAAAGAAAATTTTAATAGTCTTTGGTTTCCTTAAGTGAGCTAAGTGAGTTAATATTGTGAATATGGGTAGCCAGCTCTAGATTTTCTTGAAGCTAAAAACAGGAGTATGTTATCTATTGATTAGAAATTTATGTGGGAATGTAAGCTGGTATAGCCACTAAGGAAAATAGTATGGAAGTTCCTCAAAAAATTAAAATGAGAACTACCATATGATCTAGCAATTCCACCTCTGGGTATTTATCCAAAGGAAACAAAATCACTATCTTGAAATGATATCTGCACCCCCATGTTCTTGCTGCATTGTTTATAATAGCCAAGATATGGAAACAACCTAAGTGCCCATCAGCAGATGAAAGGGTAAAGAGAATGTGATATGTGTATGTGTGTGTGGGAGGAGGAACTTCTGACTTCAACCTTAAAAAGAGGGGGGCACTTCAAACAAAGTTAAATAACAGCTTTATTGAGATATAGTTCACATACCATATAATTTACACATTTAAAGTATACAGTTCATTGTTTTTTAGTATATTTACAAATACATGCAGCTATTACCATAGTCAATTTTAGAACACTTTCGTTACTTCAAAAAGGAACCCTGTACTCTTTAGCTATAACCCCCGTATCTCCCTGCACTGCCCCCCACCCCAGCAATCACTAACTTACTTTCTGTGTCTGATAATTTGCCTTTTCTGGATTTTCCTATGACTGGAATTGTAATATATAGACTTTTGTGATTGGCTTCTTTCCCTTAGTGTAATGTTTTCAAGGTTCATTCAAGTTGTAGCAGATATTATTACTTTATTCCTTTTTATTGCCAAATGGTATTCTATTATATGACTATATCACATTTTGTGTTTCTGTTCATCCACTTGATATTCAACATATGAGTTGTTTCCTTTGGCTTTTGTGAATATGCTACTATGAACATTCACGTATAAGTATTTGTTCTAGTACCTGCTTTCAGTTCTTTTTCAGTTCTTCCAAGATTAGAATTTCTGGGTCACATGGTAACTGTTTGTTTAATCATTTCAGGAACTTTCAGACCGTTTTCCAAAGAAGCTGTACCATTTTACATTCCCACTAGCAGTGTACAGAGTTCTGATTTCTTTGTGTCCTCATCAACACTTAATATTCTCTGACTTTTTAATTCTAGCTATCCTAGTAGATGTGAAATGTTATTTCATTGTGGTTTTGATTTACATTTCCCTAGTGACTTAATGATGTTTAGCATCTTTTCATGTGCTTATAGGACATTTCTATATCTTCTTTGGAAAAATTCAAGTTCTTTGCCCGTTTTAAAATTGGATTACTTGTCTTTTTATTATTGAGTTGTAGGAATTCTTTATGTATGGTAGGTGCAGGTGCCTTATCAGGTATAGGATTTGCAAAAGTTTTCTCCCATTCTGTCAGTCGTCTTTTCACCTTTTTGATGGTGTTCTTTGACGTATAAAAGTTTTAAATTTTGATGAAATCAATTTATCTGTTTATTTTGTTGCTTGCACTTTTGGTGTCTTTGCTAGTTCCAAAGTCATGAAGATTTTTCTTGTTTTTTTTTTTTTTGCTTATAAGAGTTTTATAGTCTTAGCTCTTAATAACTATAATCCTGATACTGTAACTATTGTCTTTGGTACATTTTAAGTTAATTATTTTATATGATATGAGGTCAGGGAAAACCTTATTTTTGCACGTGGCTATCCAGTGGTCCCAGCACCACTTATTGAAACAACTATTCTTTCTCCATTGAATAGTTTTGGTGCCTTTGATAAAATCACTTGACTAAAGATGTTGTATGAATTTATTTCTGGACTTTCAATTCTGTTCCATTGATCTATGTGTCTTGATTTCAATTGCTTTGTAGTAAGTTTTGTAATCAAGAAGTGTGAATCTTCTTAATTTTTTCTCCCCTTTCAAGGTTGTTTTGGCTACTTTTGTGTCCCTTGCATTTCCATATGAATTTTTGAATGAGTTTGTTAATTTTCACAAAGAAGTCAGCTGGGATTCTGATAGGGCTTGCATTGAATTTATAGCTCAGTTTGGGAGAGTATTGCCATCTTAATGTTAAGTCTTCTGATGGATGAACACAAAATATGTCTTTACATTTAATTGTGTCTTTAATTTCTTTTAGCAGTGTTTTTAATACAGGCATACCTCAGAAATATTGCAGGTTCAGTTCCAGACCACCACAATAAAGCGAGTAGTAATCTTTTTGCTGGTGGAGGGTCTTCCCTTCAATTTATATATATAAAAAAATAAAATCTGTGAAACATTATAAAGCAAAGAACTATAAAATGAGGTATGCCAGTATACAAGTCTTTCAACTGTCTTGGTTAGGTTTATTCCTAAGTATTTTATTCTTTTTGATAATACTGTGAATGGAATTGTTTTCAGATTATTTGTTATGAGTGCACAGAAATAGAGTTGATTCTCATATATTAATCTGCAACCTTGCCAAACTTGTATATTAATTCTAATAGTTCTTTAGTGGATTTCTTAGAATTTTCTATATGTAAGATAATGTTATCTGCATTCAGAGATGATTTTCCTTCTTCCTTTCTAATATGAATGCCTTTTTTTTTTCATTTTTTCTTGTCTAATTTCCCTGGCAGGAACCTGTAATACATTGCTGAATAGAAGTGACTAAAGTAGACACCTTGTCTGGCTCTTAATTTTAGGGAGAAAGCATCTTTTGCAGTTGGATATTGTGTTACCTATGGATGTTTTTAATTTTTTTTTTTTTAAATCAGTTTGAGGAAATTTCTTCCTGTTCCTAGTGTATTGAGTGTTTTTATTGTGAAAGAATGTTGGATTTTGTCAAATGCTTTTTGTGTGTGAGATGATCCTGTGATTTTTGTTTTTTATTCGATTGATATGTTGCATTGATTTTCGGATGTTGAACCAACCTTGCATTCCTGAGAAAAGTCCCTCTTGGTCGTGGTATATAATCCATTTCATATGTTGCTAGATTTGATCTGCTAGTATTTTGTTGACAGTTTTCTGCATCTATAGTCAAAAGATTATTTGTCCAGTTTTCTTGTCATATCTGTCTGATTTTAGTATCAGAGTAACACTGGGCTCATAACATTAATTTGGAAGTGTTCTCTCCTTTTCTGTTCTTTGGAAGAATTTGTGAAGAATTGGTTTTCTTTAAATGCTTGATAGACTTTGGCAGTAAAGCCTTCTGGACATGGGCTTTGTCAGATACTGTTTTAATTTTTATTATAGGTGTCATTCACTTCATTTTAGAAACCAGGAAACTGAGGCTCAGAAAAGTTAAATAAGTTGCTAATAAATGGCAGAGCTGGGATTTGAATCAGGATTATTTTATGTCAAGTTCTAGGGTGATAACAATAGCTGACATTTATTGTGTTATTAGATGTGTCTTTAACCATACGAGGTACTTTAATATATTACTCTCCTGCTGCACTCCCTTCACCAAGTGCCCATTTAATGATCACTTCAGCTTTATATGTATTGTACACATTTTCGGATAGAGAATCTGACACTTAAGGAGATTCATTGACTTGCCCTACTGAACCATGGTAAACCTGCACTTCTCACTCACAAGGCTCTCTGACTTTGGACCTTGGTCTCAACTGCTTTTCTCTGTTCTGGGCAGCAAAACAGCTGTTCTACATGGGGGCAGCTGAACCCAGGTCAAGTTCAACCTTGGATGTGAATGAGTTCACACTGCCTTTCAAACTCCACTTGGACATGCGTGGCTCAGTCAGCACAGGACTGTGGAAGTACCAGCTTTTCTCACTCTCTCTGTGTAGCTAACACTCTACCCCTTGGCTGTAGAAAAAGAACTAGTGTAGCGTTCTGACTCCATGTAGTCAGGTTGAAAATAAGTTGTCACTATGTGTAATAATACCAATGACTTTTAAAGGTATTTTAGTATGTAAGTCAGCCAGCACATTCGTGTAATATCTTTCAATGAACACATTTGAAGAACTTTGCATATTAATATTTATATTCCTGGTGAGATTAGATGGTATCTAGCCTATTTGAGTAAAAGGAAAACTTGTCTTTATTTTTCAATGTACAAAATGTCCATTCACATTCAAAAGTGAGCCACAAAAAGCTGACCTGATGCTTGTGTGTAGGCGGAGGGGCTGGTAGGATAGTGGACTTCATAGAGGATGGTGAGGACTCATCTCCTGCCAGCTAGGGCTGGTGGTGTCTAGGCCTGGGAGCCAGTGTTCTGGAAGCTCTGGGCGAGAGGCTCCACTATACAGAACCAGGTTGTGTGACACCTGTTTATACCTGTGCTCACTTGTGCTGGGTGTCATCCTGCCCAGGGCTTGCAGTCTGGCTTCTGCTGGGGCAGGGTGCAGGGCAGTCCTCTGACTGTGCAGCACTTAGAGGAGGCGATCTGGGGGTTTAGCTGCTTTTGATGTAGACTTGCAGTCAATTTTCTCTGCAGTCCCCTCTTCCACATACCTGTCTTTAGAGACACAGTTTCTCTTCTGAGTGCTCTGGAGTTTCCATTGGGCATTGGCATCCTATCGTGAGCCTCTCTTCCTGAGACACTGAGCTGAGTGGAGAACATTCACAATTCAGTCAGTTACATGTACATGACAGCTTTCCATATTCCAAGATTTTATTGTCATGTTTGCTTTCCTCCTCCTTTCTAGTATCCTTTCTCTTGTCCTTTGGTGTTTATATCTGCTTTTATTCTTCGATTGTCATTTTATTAGGATTTTAGGAAGGAATGGAGATAAATGCCATTTGCATTTCTTTTGTAAATTAGCTTCTCGTGTCCTTTGTGTAATTTTCTATTGGAATTTTCATGTTCTGAATTTGTAAAAACTTTATGAAGGATATTCACTCTGACATATGGTGCAATTCTTTCTTCTTCTGTGTTAACTTACTTTTGAAACACTTGATATCAGGTACTGGTGGGAATTCGAGCTTTTGATATACAGGTGGTTATATAAGGAAATGGATCCCGGGACCAGCTGGCTATATACATTGGCTTTTGTCTGGATGTGCTTTTCTTGTGGTTTTCACCACTTCATGGAAGCTGTCTTATCTACTTGTACTTGAGAATTATTCATACCGTTTCACAAATGAAGAACCCTAGCCAAGTGGAAGCAAATCATTTGCCATCTCTTGTACTAAGTACTCTAGATGTATGGTCCTGGTAGCTGGAAAAGCCTGGCAACAGCTGGGTTGAGGAACATGGGTACTCAACTGCTTGCCAAGGGTCTGTTGCCTCAGCCCAGCCAGGCTGGGAGAGAGGCCACTTTTATACATTCCTTGGAAGGGTAGAAAGAAGCTCTGACAAAAATAAATTCTCTCTGCATTGAGCAGTGGGCCCAGAGCCATGAGGAAGGAAATTAGAGGGAAGGAATTAGCAAGAGCCCACCATGTGTCCCATTTGGCACAAGTGGGCAGGTGTTAGCTCTTCTCTGGTCCATGGGGATCAGGAAGACTGGTTTTCAACCGAATTGTCAACATTTGACCATACACCATTTCCATTTATGTTTTCTCTCGACCCCTTCTATTCTAGTCAATATGAACAGTATCCAGCATTAGCAGGTAGAAAAATTACACTGAGTGCAGTCTAGGTAACCTCAACCAGGTAGGGCCTGGTGATCCTAAAACAGGAAGCTTTCAGTGCACGTATCTATAGGACAACTTAGTGGAACTGGAATCTGAAATAACCCATGAGGAAGCACAGGAATACCAGCTCAGTGTCACTTCCCCTCCCCCAGGTAAACGATCAACTCTGATGTGAAAACCCATCCTGGTTTCATTTCCCCTCCCTGAGGTTTTCATTTCCTCTGTCCAGTTGTTTCTGCCACGATCATTCTAGGCCTTTCCAGGACTGGTTTACTGTCACAGCAATTAGCCCTTGCTTTTAGCTTCTTCCTGTCTAATATGTCTAGTTGCTACTGTCAGACTTCTTGTCATCCTAAACATCACTTTTATCACATTGCTTTCCATTTCGATCCTTGCTAGCTTTTACCCTATTGGCTGCCTTAGGCTCCTGGTAGCACTCAGCACCAGGAGTTTGACTCTTAGTTGCTCTGATCATTATGCCTGTGTTGGAAGGCTCTTGAAGTCAAGGGTGGTTGCTTATATGTCTTGAATTCTCTACTACACATAGTCTTGTGGAAGTACTCATGAGCAGGCACAGTTCTCAAACAGCAGAGTGCTGATGTCTGGGGAAAATATTTAAAACTGAAAAATTACCTTGGTATACTGAGGAAAAAGCCACAGTATTGTGTGTGTGTGTGTGTGTGTGTGTGTGTGTGTGTGTGTGTGTGTTGGGGCGTTTCTTGAGCTTCAAATCTACTGCAGAACTTTGGAGTCTTCTTATCTCCAAGAGGGAAGGATTGGAGCTAATTATCTTTCATTTCTCGCTCAATCCTGAAAGCTAATTTTCCTTCATTCTTTGCCTTGATCTTTCTCCTGAAATTAAAACTCATGAGCTGTTTCTGGATCTTGAATTAGGAATTTTTCATTTCTTTGTAATTTTTTCCCTGACGCATTTTTTCAGCTTTCTCTGGGTGTGTGCTGCTAAAGGAAATTTGGATTTGCCATTTGGCTACTTTTTTAGTAGAACAGACAAAATGCCATACTATTCTGTTTTTTTCTACTTGGAGCTTTTCATTTGTAAAAGTTAAAGCTTTCAGTTAGGTGCATGATTTTAACATAACTTTTGCTCCTCTACAGACACGATGAGGCGAGTGGTACGGCAGAGCAAGTTTCGGCACGTATTTGGACAAGCGGTGAAAAATGACCAGTGTTATGATGACATTCGGGTTTCTCGAGTGACCTGGGATAGTTCCTTTTGCGCTGTCAATCCCAGATTTGTTGCCATAATCATAGAAGCAAGCGGGGGAGGAGCCTTTCTTGTGCTCCCTTTGCACAAGGTAAGTAATCTGACTTTCTGTTAAACACCCTCTGGTAATCTCTGTTCCATAATAGATAGACAGTTCAGTAATTGTGTGATTACTGAGACCATTAGACTCTGATGTAACTGAGGTTACATTCTGTACATGTTCCTAACCATAACAGTTTTTCTCTAATGGAGAATCATTAAACAGAATGGTGAACTGTTCTGGGTGTGCCCTCTGTGGATGAAAAAGATTATTATAATGACACTGTGAGCATGGGATGGCACAGGAATTTTATTATTTGCTTAGTAATCATCCACTTAAAAAAAAAATTTCCAAAATGCAATTTTAAAGACACATTTTTAAATGAGGAGTGAGACTTTTGGTTTTTTGAATGGTAAATGGGATGAGAGCTCAAGAAAATGTCCCCAACAATGCAAATTTAAAATCTAGGCAATAGTAAGTTTCAGCCTAGCATCTAAACAGTGTTATTAAGTGGTAGAAATAAAAAATCTTTACTGAAAGTGGTTTCATGTGACCTTCCATTTCAGTGGGCTTCCTAGTCCTCCCTTCTCCTGTCTTTCTCAGTCTGAGAACTCTCTTCAACATGGGGTGAAAGATAGGAGATTTGTGATTTTCTGATTATTCTTGAATATTGTAGATGAAAATCTGTACTTGCTTCAACAGGAAATCCCAGAATCACAAATATTTGGGGGGAGGGGTTGCTTTGAAAAGAAAGAGAGAGAGAGAGAGAGAGAGAGAGAGAGAGAGAGAGAGAGAGAGTGTCAGTCTGGAAGGAGTCATTTTCCAGTTAGTTTTTAGGAGGAAAATAAGTTTGTTGAGTCCTGAGCTCTAATGATAAGGGCTTAGTGCCCGTGAGGATGCAGATGTTGGGTCACATTACAGCTATTTCCACTGTACCGAGAATAAGGGGGCTCTGTGAGTCTAAGCAATGCATATCAGGGATACATCTCATCATAATGGACCATGTCATTCTGAAAGTGGTTACCATAAAGTGACTTCTGTCAAAGTATTGTTTCCCATTATATTTTTGGTGATTTTTCCTTGAGAAAACTTCAATTCTCTTGTACTTTTCTTTCTCTCAAATGCTTATGACTAACTCGTTTTACTTTAACGTCTGATTTTTATTTTGGTTACTGGATCGATGTGATATACAATAGGGCCATCTCACTTCAGAAATAAGAGATGGATGCCTTTGGGGAACAAATTTGATATGTGTTTTCAAATGTACCTTCATACGGGCAAGGTTGTTGCTCATATTTATAGGAGAATCTTTTCATTAAATTGAAATTTAATTTTCTACTTGGATACTTTTATCTCTCTGGAGAAAATTGTTGTTTGATGGCAAATAATACATTACACTATTATAATTGTACTTAAGCCTGATTTTAGAGTGAGATTTAAATATAATGCCTGTTGCATTTGATCTCCACGACTTTTTACTTCATTAGTTCACTAAGAACAAGGAGAAGTTGGAAACTTGACTTTTTAGTGGTGGGTTTTATGGCAGCCAGCTGAGAAGTCATTTCTGCTTGTCAACCAAAGAAAGGCACTGGAGCACCATGATCTGTTTCTGAGTTAAGAGTTTTTATTCTGTCTTTATATAGACTGAGGGATAAATGTAAGACTTTTTTTTTTTTTTTTTACTTTAAAGAAATGGAACAAACCAATTAAGAAGCCTGAAATAAACTTTTAAATGGCTAATCTTCCCCTCAGTTCAGACAGTTTCACATCCCCAGAAAGCTTTGTGAGTCTATCTTTGCTTTTACAAACCGTGAGAAATTTCGAGTATCCTTTATGCCATTTAAGGGAGACCTGCATATCATTCTTAAGCTAACTGGGTATTAAGATTTGGTTTTCACTTGCATTAAGTAGCCTACACTTAATAAATAGATGTTAGTATTTTTTTTCTTTAGATGTTAGTATTTTTTTCTTTAATCAACTATATAGGAATTAGGATAGAATAAATTGTTTTGAAAATAATCATGTTTAGATGTAGTGTTGATTTTTGGAGGAGCCTAAAGGGTCTTTCTAAGACTATAATGTTGTCTGTGTGGCTCTTTAAATATTAATTTGTTTTGGAGAAGGTGACATTGGTGTAAATTAAGCCCAGTGATAGCTGTCAGAAATAGGGTCAGTACTTGGGGTTATCAACTTTTATATTCTATAGGTTTACATATACAATGTTGGATTTTTATGTATTAAAGTATATGTAGTTAGCCCTTAAGGTCAGTGTGGTGTAGAGGATAAAACACAGGTCTGGGAATCTGGAAGCCTGGGGTTCAGTCCTAGCTTAGTCACTGACTTATAGTGGATAATGGATATATCACTCTGTCCTTCTTTTCTGTTTCTCTATATGTGACATGAGGGCCTATATATGAAAGTGATTTTCTGACTTGGAAATTTTAGATCATCTTAGAAGCGCCTCTCATGGCCTGTGGTTCTCAATTATAAAGTGATTTCTAATACAGATAGTTTGGTACCAAAATTCAGCAAAGGAACACTGTTCCATTTTTTTTTTTCCTTCCTTAGTGCCAATGCACAACTTTGGAAAGTAGATGCCTTTTTATTTGTGACTGCTTTTCCGCCAAGGTCAAGGCTGAGCCCAACAATGAAGAGTGGCCTTGTGGCCCTGTAGATAGTTCTGTGCCTGGGGAGCTCGTAAAGTCTTGATCGTGGTGGCAGGGTCTAGCCCACGAGCCTGCAGTGTCAGGTGACACTCTCCTTTCTTTTCTTCCTAACACCCTGTCCCTTGACTATTTATTACCTAAACTGGACATCAGTAGCTGCTAGAAAATAGAACTGTGTTCTACATCGCCAGGAAACGTACATTTCTGTCTGCTTTATGGGGCTGACTGCTCTCTCGATATCTATCTACCTTATAATTTTGATATAATAATATTTGAATAAGGATCATAAGTTTTACATTTTTATAGATGTTAATACAATACAGAGTTACTGTTCTTTGAGTATTTTAAATGTAATCATTTGGTTTAATCATCTATAAAGGGAGTCTCTCCTGGGTGCCAGCACCTCTGCCCTCCAGGACCACTTGCATCTATTTTTCATTGTGATCAGTTTCTCAGTCTCCCCCAGATGGCTGGTACTGAGGTGTTTGTCTTCTCTTCAGAAATGCAGCCTAGAAGAAATATTGTGGGGAACCATTAATCCTAATACAGGGCTCTGTCCCAAATGTCAGTATTTTCAGCTTTAAAATAGTTTTATAACGAGGTGCTACTTTTGTTTAAAAGTGAAGAAAAACCAAATTTCCACATATAATATGAAGTGATGCTTGAAATCAGTATTGCAGGAAATGATGCTCTAGGTGTATATTGGGCTTCATTCAGTATGTGTTGATAGCAGTCTGGGATCACTCTAAACATGAACTTTAGGAGATGGGTATGGTTTTTAATAACTATCTCAGAGACTGTTGGTGATGTTTCCTCACCTTTTATATCTTTTTTTTTTTCTTTTTAGATTATAAACAGGTGGGTTGGTTTTGGTGATGATTTGGGGGCTCTCTGTACATATTAATTTTAAATATGCATGTATTAATCTGAAGATGTATCGTGACACTTTCAGAAAGGCTCCCATTGAAAAACATGGCCTTTCATGAATTTCTTTTCAAAACTTGTGTTAGCAGTAAATAGGGCTTATTATTGCAGTTCATGAGGCTCGTGGTTAGATTCTGGGAGAATCATGGTCTCTGTCGTCTGGGACTTAAAAAAATGGAGAGAGTAGTAGGAACAGATACACAGCAAGAGGTAGACTTAGGGAATGAATGTATGTTTAACTGTATGGTTTATGGTTTTTGTTAAGAGGGTTTATTAGAGAAAGTGGGATTTTAAGAGGTCACTGCTAGAGGAATATGGAAAGTACTCAGCTCTGAGGTGGGGTGATTTAGATTAGCACACATGATTCAGAATCTCTTTTGCAATGCTTCCATCAAGCTGTGGCATGCCATCTATCATGACTTTTCAAGGTGTGGCTTAGTACATTTTCTTATTCTTTGGTCTTTCAGAGGATGAATAATAGCAGTCTTGCTGAACAGAAGTCAGCTTTGTGGTTTTGGCTATAGAGGTCTTTTTTTTTTTTTTTTTACCTCACAACTGCATAAGCTGCCTTGTCTCAGCCCCTGTGCACTCTACCACGTGGGCATGAACAAGCCTCTCCTGTGTGAAGTAGCCACACTCGTGATGTGGGACTGAGACATTCCCATCCCTGTAATGAACCATGTGGCATATTTAAACACACCGATGTTTGTTGTTAGGTGCTATGCCTTCTAGATATAAAAAGAAAAATTAATTCATTACATACAATAGCTGCTTAGGGCATTAGGACTAATTCTCTCACAGAACCTGGGTTGACAAGGGCCACTTGAGATAGTTTTTCTATCATATTTATTGAGGAAGAAATCTTGATTCATTTCAGTAAATATTCTCAGTGTCTTGTGTAAGTGTTTAATACCCAACTCACATGTTACTTCTAATTTACTGAGACAGTAGGAATCATTCTTTGGTTTCTCTTAGATGCTTGTCCATAGACTACACTATTACATTGTATTATAATAATTTTTTTTATCACTTAACGTAGGATGGCAGTTAAAATTGTATGCTCTTGATCTCCTGACATTCACTCGGACAGAGGATGCAAATGAGATGGCTGTTCGAATGGTAGCTGTTGATAACAGATTCTCTAAAATCTGGCTTTACTCTGTCGTGGTAGCAGCCTCCAAGATGGCCTCCAGTGTTTCTTATCTCCTTGTGGTCTTGCTGTTGTGTGGTTCTTTCCCACATTAAGTAGAGCTGACTCTATAACCACTAGGATATGGTAAAATTGTTGGAGTGTGACTTTGAGGCTAGGTCATAAAAGCGTATTGGCTTCCATTTTATCTCTTTTGGAGCCACCATGTTGGGAGCGTACACAAGCAGCTCAGTGGGGAGGTCCATAGGACTGCTTTCAATAGCCAGCGTCAACCACTAACCAAACATGTGAGTGATCAACCCTCTTGAAAGTGGATCCTGCAGCCCTGCCCGCCATCAGGACTCATGAGAATCTGGAGCCAGAATCACTCAGATAAGCTGCTTTTGCACTCTTGACCCTCAGAAACTGAGATAATAAAAAGGTATTGTTTTAAGTAGCTAAGTTTTAGGGTTAAGCAACAATTGATAACTAATACATGTATTTATAGAATGTGGTGCTTGATTCATAATCTTAGGTCACACAATAGATAAATAAATGAGTACTTAACAGTGACCTAAAAGACCATCTGGTAGTTTTAAGCACTTTCTACTGTTCTTTTGAAAAAAAAAAAAAATATATATATATATATGTGTATATATATATATATATGTATATATATATATACACACACATACATACATATTTAGAAGCTGAAGGAAACTTGACTTTAGGTGGTAAACACACAATAGAATATACAGATGTCAAATTATCATGTACACCTGAAAATTATATAATTGTATTAACCAATGTTACTCCAATAAACTTAATTAAAAAATACATTTAGAGACATAACATTCTTAAATAAATCTTAATAATTGAAGGATTCTGTACAGTAGCAGGAGAAAGTTATGTTGTATGGCAAGACTTGGTGATCCTTATGTTCCATGATACTGTCACATAACCTAAGAAAATACGTTGTAAGGTCATAGTCACTATTTTATGTGTAACTTCAGATTACATTATTGATTTTTCAGAGAAAATCTGGAATGTTAACATTGATAGTGAGACTAATCGTAATTTTTATTTTCTTTAAAATTACCTTTACTTTTTCTAAAATGTTTTAAATGAACTAATTACATGAAAAGGTTATTTTTTAAAAGTATCATCAGTAATATTACAGTGCATATATAAAGAGCTAAATATTATTTAAGCATTAGTGAAATCTAAAACTGTACTTTAAAAAAATCTCATTCATTCATTCATTCATTCATTCACATACCCATTCCTTAGACATTTGAGCACTTACTTTGTGCCGTGACTTGTGTTGGGTTCTTGCTCTTACCAAGCTTTGATAACAGTTGACCTTGATAACTCTAATGGGGAGCTTTGTGTGTGCATAAGGTACTCTGACATAGCTATGAGAGATGAGTGCCAGCTGAGGCTCAGAAGGCAAGGAAGATGGCATGAAACAGAAGAGGAGCCCAGCCAGTTCACTAAACTGATGAGTTAGAAAGGTGCTCTGTTCCAGGAGGGTGAATGGGTTGGGAGCTACATTCCTCCTTCAGATTCCTGGGTCTCTGGGAATTTAGTTGGATTTTTCTGGTATTGGCAAAATGGGATGTTTGATTGGAGGGGGGATTAAGGGGACCTGAGGGGTAGCTTTTTGATAGAAAATCACATTTCTCGACTCCTTTTTTTTTGGTCTTCTCTTCCATTGTAAATAGTGCAGAATCGGTGTTTTCTGTGACCATTATATGCAGAAGAACCAGAATAAGCACTGTTCAACAATTTTAGATTATTGCTATAACTGGAATGACATAATATGTTTCCTCTGTATCATCTTCAGGAATAAGCAGTGACTTCATGTCATATTCTTAAAAACAAGACTCTAAAAAGACATCCAAATTTGCTTGGGAGGTCCCTTACGTAAACAGTGTCTCAGTTTTTGCACATGGTAGGACTGCTGTCCATACCTCTGTTTTACAGTTGCAGAATTTGAAACTCAGATTGAGTCTTCAGAACTGTGAATCTTTTATGGAGTAGATCCTAGTTTTCTGAGTCTTTATTTAATTTTGTACATGTATATTTTTGATGAACATTTTCCCTGCACTGAGTGTGAAATTTTTTGTTGTTGTTGTTATAGAAACTGCAATCTAATCAACACTTAATCCTTTGCATTTTTTTTTTTCTTCTGGGATTAGAAGGCTTAATAACAAAAACACTAGCTTGTCAGCTTGGAGAATTGTCTTAAGGTTTAGAAAGTATTTGGTGTATACCATGCCTTGTTTGGCAGTTGCGACAATGATGAAATTGCAGCAGTTCACGTTTTTGAGAGCTTCCTTTAAGTGCCAGGCACCGTGCTGATAAGGGCCCTCTTTCATGGACTTGTTCAAAAGGAATGGCAGTCTCCCGATGGTGCTTTTAAGCAACACCTGCTGGATTTGCATTGGCTGTATTTTCCCCCCTTACTGTACACTGCTGACAGGCAATTTTCATTCCCACAAATAGTGGCGCTCTATTTGGACAGGGTAGCAATGCCAGTAGCCCTTTGTACAGATGTGGACATTTGGCACATGCTATGGCTTTGGTGTTATGGGCAGGCAGTTTTATTCAGTACCAGTGTCCTGAGTGTCCTAAAAAGCCCATTCACTGCCTCTTGATATAGATGCTGTCTGATGCCCTGAGCACCTTAAACTGTCAACTGTATGGGCCATGGAGGGCTAGGAGGCAAGAGTGTGTGTGTGTTGGGGGTAGGGGGGTGGAAGATACAGGGGGTGGACGCCAGGTGCAGAACAATGACTTCCAAATTATGTCACGAGCTGCCAGCCACACGAGGGCCTCATTACCACATGAAGTGCCACAGAAGGGCCTTTTCATTTTCTCCCAGTGACTCTGTTTTCCATAGTCTTGCTGTGGAGGGAGGGGAGGAGGGACACCCTACTCAACCCCAGTTAACAATGGAGCACAAAGTCCTGGCAGAAGGAACCTCACAATGTACCCTGGGGCTATTTTTGATTACAGTGAGTGGCTGTGACTCAGAGTGTGCCCTGGCAGATGACAGGCTTCCACCCTCCCCTCCTCTCCCTCCTCCCCTGGAGATGAGCAGGCAGCCTGTCTTTTGTGCATTTCCTTGGCTGGCTCCCCAACTGCTGCAGTTCACTGATATGTCCACAGCAGCCGGCCTGCAGGCTTGACAGGGCTCTGACAGTGGTTTTTACCATATATGGCCATGAGAGCTCTGGGGCTGTCAGCTGGCCAGGATAATTTCCTTCCTTTGCTTTGATTGGCTGCATGGGTGGCTCAGAGAATGGTGGGATCCGGGAGTGTGTGGTAAAGGGAAGCCACTGAGTCAAGTGCAAAGAACCTTTAACTCTTTCCTGGTTTTCTGGCGCATGAGACCATGTTGAGCAAGATAAGTGCTGAGGGCAGAAGCCCTGAGCATATAAACATCATAGTCTAAGTCTGGGAAAGTGGAAAAGAAAAGGTTCCCGAATACAGACTACTTTGAAATAGACTCAAGTTCTAACGGGTAAATTTTTGCAGTCTCTGTTTGTCCAGGAGCTACCTTATAACCATAGGTAGCAAATTTTCTGTTCCTACCAAGTTGACTATCTGTGCTAGTTAGGGCTGGGACCTGAGTTGATTCCAGGGAAGGCTGAGCGGGGAGGGCAAATGATGGAGCATGTGTTGGGTCCCTCAGAGGAGAGGTGACTTGGATTTCTTTCTGGCTGAGCTTTAAGTCATGAGTAAATGATACAGGCTACTGAATTGGGTCTCTACTCCAGCCCTGCTTGTTTACAACTGCTGCAAGGTGTGAACTACCTCAGCCATGGAGCCCAACCATTTACCTAAAATAATTGCGATTTTTTTTTTCCTGTTTTTCATCCCCACTTCAAGGAGAGAGGGCTTTTGTTCTGAGGCATGTCCGTAAACCACGGGGATTGGAAGGGGTAGACCTGGAGCTCTTCATCATTCACAGAGGGTCAGGAAGAAAATCTCCAGTGCAGTTTGCTCAGAGTGCAGGGGGCAGGGTGAGGCAACCAGTTACCATCCTTTCCGATTTGACATTGAATGCTTTGTTTTAATTTCCCGTATTTGCACTTATATCAATAGTTCTTTTGCTTTTCAGCTTTTCTTCCTAAGCAGTTTTATTTTGACTTGGTTCTGCCTCATCTTAGGTCCATGGGTTTCATTTGTTCTCAGACCAGAGTATATGGAATTAACTTGTCTGCAGTAATGAGGTTTTTACTTCATAAATTTTTTTGTTAAGTCAGGAAGTTAGGAAATATAGCTTCTCTGATTGCAATTACATATTTGGGTGTGGCTGAATATGATGTTAAACTCTTCCACTTTTTTGCTTTTTGATAATAAAATATCCATGGTTTTAGAGGAACTTCCCTCAGGTTCTTAATGGGCTTTTAAAAGGGTCTTTCGCTATGGAAGCCATTTGTAAAGAGGACCCGTGATGGCAAATGATTTGCTTGGTATTTTTATTGTGATCATAAAGGCTCTTATTTTTCACTCACAGTGAAGTGAGGTCTCTGCAGAACCACACTGCCACTCCCTGGCAGCTTTAATACTTAGCTTACCTTACAGAACTGTGTAACCAGATCTGTATGTTTCATTCTAGGAGCACCTCTTCTTACCTTCAAGGTTGGTGTTTCTGGTTTCCTTAAAGTAAAACCTCAGAATGTTTTATTCCTGGGTCATGAGCTGTCACTTTTAGTGACCAGCCTGTCAACAAGTCGTATATTTTGTGAATTAATCTTTCTAGTCTGCTGCAGAAAGTCCCTGTCTCATTATCTGGGCCATTCTTCCTCCTCTTCTGTCCCAAGACCACAATCACTGTAGCTTCTCCCTGTGGGACAACAGAGCCTTAAGAGATTTCAACAGAACACGTATCCACATAAATAATACTGTTAGAAGTAAAAGGAAGTTGGAAAAAAGGAAAACCCACTTCAATAGACATCCTTTTTTGACTCCTTTGAACTCTGTACAGTGTGAATGGAGCCCTTATGCCTGGACTGGAAACTTTTCCTTTGCTTCCGAGCACATGTTTGACTTAACCATTCTCCTTGCTGAGAGTTTAAGACTTCTCACTGTATTATACCAAGGCCAGTAATGAGTTATTATCAATACCTTTGAAAGATCTTTTAATTTAGAGGCAGTATGATAAAGTTTTTGAAATTTAGACACATGAAGTGATTTTGATTAGCATTTTTCCCTAAAATGAAAACCATTATGGAATATAAAATAGGAATGAACAGTTTGGAAAATCTTTATACTTTGCTTGTTCCTTAAGGCAGGATGGGGTGTGCACTGTTTAGGCCTTTAACATCAGAGGGTGGTGTAACCAGTCTGAATAATAAGCCCAGATTATAATAATGGATTATAAAATGGCTGGATGATAAGATGACTGTAGATTAGAAGTTGGAAAAGTACTGGGAAGCTGCCTGTGCTGGACTAGTAAAGGGAGATAGTATAGAAAGCAGTCAGAACCCAGCAAGGGAAAGGCTTGGGAATATATGATGGAACTCCAGAATGCAGAGTAGAAAGAAATGGTTTGTGGAATATCTTGAGCATCTTAAATGGGAATATTTGATTTGACTGATTAATGTGTGTCACTTTTTATCACCATGTGAGTTTATTAGCTTTATGGAAACATGTTAGTTATGAGAAAGAGTAAGCCTGCTGGGTAGAGTTGTGTGGCTTTTATAACACGTTACAAGGAACCAGTAATTATTAGATTGATCCTCCTTTGCACTAGTTTGGTTAGCATCTTCAGCCTCATACTAAGCAAGCTACTGTGTAGATTGAAAACAATTATCATGTGAGGGGTCATTCTTACATTAAGAAGTAATCATTCTGAATGATCTTTTATATAATGCATAGGTCGTATTAGAAGCATCCCAGTGTTGAATTTTGAGAATTTGGGTGCATAAAAATGCCTACGGGTACATTAGCTCCTTTAAAAGGAGATTTGTGAGATTTCTGTACCTGCTCGTTAGTGTATATTTAGAATGTTTTGATTGCATATAGAATGAGTGTACTTCTTAAGTATGGATTCTTTTTTGAAATGAAGTGTGAGAATTAAGACACACTGTTACATGTAAATGGAAACAATGGTGTTTTTTCATTGAAATTGATAGCAAATAATCCTTACAACTAGAAATGTCATTTCATGACAGTTAACATTGAATTTTGTATGTAAGAGGAATGATTTTGCAGTTATTTAAACTTATGAACATTACTTCTTAGAGCAGTTAAAATTATGTATTTTACCTATGTTGAAATTTTGATTTTCACCCACCCTCCACCCCAATGCTTATTGGGAAAGTGTTGCCTTACTCTGTGGGTTTAGTTGAAATATCAGTCTCCAGGAGCTCTGCTCAGTCTTTTCACTACTTTGAAATGTTTGATCACTTTCCCTCAACCCAAAGCAAATGATAGTGCTGTTGACTAGAAGATTTTCTGCCACCGTGAGGGTTACTGGCTAGAACATGTCAAAGCCATCAATGTCAGCTCTGGCCAGCCACATGGAAATTGTGCTGTCACACCTCACTGTTGTGCCAACTGTACACACACTTTGGAGGTTGAGTTTTCCCTGGGGCTCATGTTGCTTGGCTCCTCGTGGGGCACTGGATGTTTTAGATAAAGTCTGTAAGCTAGCGCCCTGACCTATTTCACCACTGTCCCACAAATTTTGAACTGGGCTCTGGGTCAGAGCCTTTGAAGACCTTGGTGTCGGTCATTTTCACCACTTGAGTTGACTTGCTGGTAATTCCCACTACTTGGAGTTTTAGCTAGAGAGGTACAAAGCTCTCCTATAGCATGTGATTGGGACTAGTAAGTAATGAATAAATAAAATTTAAAGAGTGGAGTCTAAATGGCTGGCTGACTATTCTGAGCCCAACTTTCAATTCCATGCTAGAAGAGTTATAATATCCTAGATGATGCAAAGGCGATGCAGCCCTAATGAAACAGTAGACTGCTTTCTTAGTAAATGAAATTGTTCAGTATACAAGCCTTGGAAAATTGATGGGTAGTTTGTAAAATAAATCACCATTTAATCAAAAAAAGATACTTAAGAGCTGGCATTAAATTCTTGTACATCTTCCTTCCAGTCTCAGCATTCATTTAAATTTGCCGCTGAGAGGTGCAGGTAAGAAGCTGCGTTGTCAATGTGACTTCAGTGATTGTCTTTCTGAATGGTCCCTCAGTCTAGCAAATTAGACATGGATTCCTTGATTTATTCACTGGATGTGTCATGGGTATGAATGAGAAATGCATTCTCATTAGATCCTAGTACAAAATGTCTTTCAGAAATGATGTGTTCTCAACTTTACCATATAAGGCTATTATTTTATAGTTTCCTTCAGTTTCCATGTACTTGAGCTCTCAGTAGTTTATAATTGCCCAGCTCTGCCCTTTTAATAATAATATATACACTCATTTGGTGAACTATGAGATGCTTTTCTTTTGATTCAATTATGTTATGGTTAAGAAGGAGATAGGGAGGTATAAGCCCATAAAAGCAAGATAGTTAATTCGTGACTGTGTGTTGTGAACATCCTGTATGTAAAATGATCAGTGTACATTTAAAATGCAAATTTTCTTAAACTTTCTTCTCCTTTTTGTTTCTTTATCACTATCAGATATTTAGTCAATTCCCTTTTTGTTGTGCTGAGATATGATGCTATTTTCCCTGTTTTATTTGTTAGGATTATCACCACCAGGGAAAGCAGCTGTTTGCAGTATATCATTTTTTATTAACTCTGTTTCTGATGACCAGCTGCCAATAAGTTCAGCATTACTTTTGTGCCTTTTCCACAACCCCATGGCAGAGTAGAAATTTTCTTCCCTATAGAAATCTAATATGGATGGTTAGTGATATTTTAGATCTGCTTCTTTACTTTCTCTCGTACCTCAGTTTCTTTATTTAGAAAACAGGGATAATAAAGTTCTTATATCGTAAGGGTACTTGTGAGAATGAAGATATAAAGGTTTTCAAACAATTCCTAGCATAAGCACTCTAAAAGTGTTAGTTGCTGTTATTATTTTTGATAGAGTGGAAGGAAATACGTGGCAGTTGCCCTTTACGTGACATTCAAATTCATATGAAAACATTGGACTCTTTAGTGCTTTTATGCTATAGACTTGTCAGGGCCGAGCTGGAAATGGCAGAAATATTTTATTACTATTCTCAAATATTTTACTTGACTGAAGAATACTGGTGAATAGCTATTAACTTTTAGCCAGGGTTGCTTAATTTTAACCTTAAAAAAAAAAATGTCATTTAGTAAGCTTCTCCATGTCTAATTAAGAACATCTAGTATTAGTACTTTCAGATTCCCCTCAAAATTGCCTTATGTCTGAGCAAAAGCTCTTCTTATCCCAGACTGAAAAAATAATTCTTTGGTATCCTTGGGAGTTCAGAGTTCAGTGACTGTACTTTGCCATCGAGGATGCCAGATGTAGTTTGCTGGGGAGAGCGTAAGGATGCAAAGACCCTGGGTTAAAATAAAACAATTCAGATAGAAAAATTTTTTTCCTGGAGGTTAAGATTTTCTTTTAATGTAAAGTTAGTAACAGTACATTGGCATGTTTCTCAACTTTATTATATTAATCATTTTTTAAAATAGGAAACATCAAAAAATAAAATAATAGGACGCTCGTGTACTCACCCACAAGACTAAACAGATGTTAATATTTTGCCATGTTTGTTTCATATCTCTGTTTTTTGAATAACAGTAAAACATAACAGATGTAGCTAAAATACCATTCCCCTTCTTTTCTGCTCCCCCATCCCCAGAGGTAATTATTTCCTCAAAGTTGGTATGCATCATATTTTCGTACTTTTAATTCATGTGTATCTATAACATAGACTGTTATTTTGTGTTAAGCTTTTATGTGTTTTTATTCCCATACCAAAGGACAGTTCAATTGCTTCTGCTTTTTTCACTATTCCCAGCAGTGCTGCAGTTAATACCCTTCTTGTGTAAAATATGGGGCTTTTCTCTCACAGACCACCTAGAAGTGGGTCTCCTGAGGGGTGGGCATCTTCACCTTCAGCTATTTGGAGATTGCTCTCAATTTGTAGCAGGGTAGTCTCTCCTATGAAAAGTTTTTATGAGTTCCTCTTTCTTGACATCCTTGTCAGCACTTCTATTTAGACTTCTAAATTGTTGCCGATTTTAATAGGTGTAAAATGTTGCCTTATTGGTTTGATTTGCGGTTCCCTGAGTAGAGTGAGATTAAATATCTTTTCATCCATTGGTTTTTCTTCAGGTTTCCTTCCCTGTAAATTCCCTGCTGATATCATTTGCCCATCATTCTGCTACATCCTTTGTTGACTTTTTCAGATCTATATGTTGCATATATATCTTCTCTCAGTCTGCAGCTTGTCTGTTCACTTCGCTTATGTTTTTTGAGAACAACTCATGCTGCTGAATTTGTTTCTTTTTTTTCTTATGAAGGAAATTCACATCAATATTTATGAGTCATATAGGCTTGAATTTCTTTTATACCATCTTTCGTATAAAGTGGTACATTCCTTACATAAGGAGTTTAGTGCTGCTCCTCCTTTTTCTATTCTCTTGGAACATTTGAGATAATCTCTTCTTTGAATGTTTGGTAAAGTTCACCTGTAAAACTGTCTGGGTCTAGTGATTGATTTATGGGGGGAAGATATATGTGGAGTTATACTATTGGTTCTTTTATGGTAATAGGTCTATTCAGATTTTCTGTTTATTAAAAAAATTTTGATAAATTAGATTTTTTCCTAGATTACTCATTTTATCTGATATTTTTACATTTATTATCAAATGTTATTCCTAGTATTTTCATGTTCTGTTAATTTCTACCATATTTGTATTATGTTCCTTTTTTCTGGGATTTATGCCTTCTCTCTTCCTAATTTGTCCAATTTAGTTCATTACTTATTTCTTTCTCATTAATTTCTGATCTTAAAATTTTATGTTCTTTAGGTGTCCTCTGTGTATTTGCTAGCTTCTCAGGTTAGATGGTTAACTAACATTTTCAGTTTTCTCTCATATTTGCATTTAAGGCTACAAAATTTCCCCTAAGATCTGGTTTAGCTATAATGCCACAGATTTTGACATGTCATTGAAAAGGATTCCCAGGGCCAATTCTGATATGTGTGTAGGGTTCTCTACACCAACAAACAATTCTCAGACACCACAGTGTGCAAGAATTCAACTCATTCTGACACTGTCTGCCCAGAGATAACCCCAGATTCCACAGGTTAAGGGTTCAGGTCCAACAAGACTGCACTCCCTCCATCAATACTTTAGATGCTTGTCACAAGCCCAGGTTACCTGTGCTTCTGACTCACAAACTGGATGTTCCAATTGGGCCTCCTCCTTAGGTTCGATTGATTTGCTAGAATGGCTCACAGAACTCAGGAAAACCCCTTTATGCAGTAGATTTATTACAAAATATATTAAAGGATACGAATCAACAGCCAGATGAAGCGATCGATACACAGGATGAGGTCCCGAACAAAAGGGTTTCTGTCCCTGTGGAGCTTGGGGCCTGGCCTGGTGGCACGTGGAAGTGTTTTCCAACAAGAGACCAACTCACTGTCTTTGGGTTTTTATGGAGGCTTCACTACATAGTCCTCATTGACTCAGTCATTGGCCATTGGCACTCCAGTTCCTCTCTCTTCCCCAGAGGTTTGGGGGCAGGACTGAAAAGTTCCAAACCTCTAATCACATGGTTGGTTCTCGTGGCAATCAGCTCCTGCTCTTGGGTGGGGTCCAAAAATTCACCTCATTAACATAACAAAAACACTTTTTTATCACTTCCTAGTTAGGGAATTTCAAGGGTTTTGAGAGCTGTGAATCAGGAGTTATGGGTGAAGGCCGAATATCTTACAAAGCACAATATCACAGACATGTATTTATTGATCAGTTAAAACATTTTCCTATTGGCTATTATGATTTCCTGTGAATTATTTAGTAAATTAAAAAATATTTATATACATTAGAGAGTTTTGGTTTATGTTTTTCTAATTTTAATTGTATTGTACTCAGAAAAGCTCTACAGCAGTGGTTTCCAGGGACCAGTGCTCCATGAGAATCTAATGCCTAATGATGTGAGGCGGCTGAGCTGGTGATGCTGGTGCTGGGGAGCAGCTGCAAATGCAGATGAAGCTTTGCTCCCTAGCCCGCCTCTCACCTGCTGTGTGGTGTGGTTCCTAAGAGGCCAGGAACCAGTACTGGTCCCTGGCCCTGGGTGGTGGTGGTGGGGTGGAACGCTTCTCTATGGGATACTGATTCTTTGGTGTATTTTTTGAGATTTGCTTTGTGTTGTGCTAATTGGTCATTAAAAAAGGTTTAATGTTTGCTTGAAAAAATGTGTATTTTAAATGTTGGCTACTAGGTCATGTGTATTCATTAGATCAAACTTGTTAACTTTTGTTAAAGTCTTCTGTATTTTAATTTTTGTCTGTCTGCTTGATCTCTTAAATATTTATTAAAATCTCTTCAATATTGAAGCTTTGTCATTTTCTCCTGATTGTTCTTGTGGATGGAAAAGGGGCTCTGTGATCTAACCAAAAGTAACCTCAAGGTGATCTGATCATAAATTTCTAACTGGGCAGGTCGTGGTAGGTAGTTAACACCTCAAACTTGTAACTTCCCCAGTAAAAAGATATCTTTGCCTTACGCAAGCCCTATTATTTTCGCGCATCTTGGTTAATACACCTCTGAAATGCCTCTTCAGAGCGTAAACCACCCCCAAGAGAGTACATAATCTTGTTAATTATTCTGTAATACAGTCATAGAGGTCTTCTTGCCTTACTTGTCCCAGATTCATGTAATCTTTCTTATGTTCCTTCCTTAATTCCAAATATATAAAAAGAACTGCAAAACTGCCATTCTCCAGAGCATTTGAGATCTTGTTTCCCAGCATGTCCTAAAGAAAACCTTTCCAAACTGTGACCCCTACAAGCCTGATTGAATGCCCTTCTGTGTTCCCGCCACCCCTATACCTGTCCTGTTGGAGCAGGTCTCATGCTACATGTAGTTGGTAGTTTAAATACATGTCTTCTGTCCTCTCACTGGACTCCATGCTCAGCCAGGACAGACAGGACTGCCCTGTTCAGTTTTGTATTGCCAACACTTGGCACATTGGCCCATAAAAGTTAACAACTGACATATATTTGTAATTCTTAATGGTGGAGTAAATATATTATGCTAGGAAAACTAATAATAAATGATAGTAGTTTTTATTTAGTATTTCCTATATTCTAGGTACTATAATTAGAATATTTACATCCCTTGTACAGACGATTGTAATACTGAGTTATAAGTTACCCAAAAAACGTTCTCTCATTTAATCCTTACAGTCATCCTGGGACATAGAAATTTTTGTTACTCATTTTACAGATGATAAGCTGAAGCTCAGAGAGATTATGTGACTTGCCGTGCTGTTTAAGTAGCATAGCCTGCATTTGAACCATATCTGTCTGACTCTGGCGGCTATGGTCTTTGCACTTTAGCATATTGCTTCTCTGGAGATTTCCACAGCCAAGTCTAAGTGGAGAAATCATAGAATTTATTGGTCTTGGAAAATTACCAAGAAGCCCGCCCCAGTGCTGTGATGGCTTGCTGTAACAGGAGAGCAACAACAACAACAAATGGGTTGTGTTGCATTGCAGTGATTTCTTTTTGTTTACCTGTCGTTAGAGCATGTAGAACCTCAACATGAATTGACATTAACCTTCTTAAAAAGGAAGTAGCTTTTGTACACCTGTTAATAACAACAGCATTTGTCTTGGTTAACAAAATTGATCTAAGCCAGATTGGTTTGTTAGATTCAAATGTGTAGCATGAGCAAATTGTGATGGCTACTTATGACCAACATTAGAAATTACATTCTTAATGAGATGTGGAACTGGATAATGGATGAGATCTAAGTTGGTGTTAATTAGACTGGCTGGCTGGCATTTCTGTTGATTAAAGACAGCAGAGAGACTGAGACATTTAAATTCAGTATGTCCTTTAACCCCTAAGCAATAGCTAAAGCATTTCTTTTTATTACCTTAACTTTGCTTACAGTGCTATTCATTTCCAGAACTGTTAATTTGTATTTTCAAGGATATTAGCTTCTTATATAAAAAGTTATATTTTCTATTTTGAATAATATAAAGTTTTGTTTTGTTTTGTTTTGCAGTAGAAACACACCTATAATTTATAATTTGGCTATCATAGAATTTCATTTTGGTAAAAGACTTTTCTCTTTTTCTATGTCTATTAATACAGTTGATTAAATAAAATCTTTGCAATTTTAAAAATTAGGATTCTTAATTTGGTGGAGTGTCCTCAATAGCAGCTGTTTCAAGAAATGAAAATTGACAGTTCTTACTACTTGACATTGGCTGATATGAATGTCATCATATGCAGACCACTGAAAGTTTTGGGTGGAGGTGATAAAGGGAAAATGGATCTAAGAGAACACACAAACTCTGGTGTTATTACATATAAGTTTGTTTATCTCTTCTTTCAGACTGGTCGAATTGACAAATCCTACCCTACAGTATGTGGCCACACAGGACCAGTGCTCGACATAGACTGGTGCCCACATAACGATCAGGTCATTGCCAGTGGTTCAGAAGACTGCACGGTTATGGTAAGCTCCCATGGTGTGATATCACACAGGCCAATGAGACTCACCACTAGCTTCAAAAAGCGCGCGCGTGTGTGTGTGTGTGTGTGTGTGTGTAGGGAGGTTTGAAAAGCAGAAAATCATAGCAGTTTAACTGCAGATAAGCTTTTTATAAGCCCTTATTTCAAGAGGTTGTACTATGATGTTCTTTTTTTTTCTTTAGTGTGAGTGTATGTTTGTATGTGTTCATTGGCAGTTGACACATCAGCTCCATAGAAGGACGTTAGAGAAACTGAAATGACTTTTCACTGAATGCCAGAGGACCACATGACCCCCCTCCGAAAAGGAGAGAAAAAACTGTAGCATGAATTATGTATTACAATGAAATAAGTTGCCAAAGGTTATATAGATAAAATGGGGTTGTAATAGATATTGAGAGATAGTAAAGAGTTTTTACAAGTGCTTCTTTCCAAGCTAATGTCAGAAGGTGTGTTCTGTCTGGTTGACCCCTCGTTAAGAAGGTTCTTTTTATCTAGCTGTACAAACATTTTGGAAGATTTTTAAAGTAAGTTCTTTATATTCTCTCATTTGGATTCCAAAAGTAGGTTATTTATGAAACCAGGCTTTGGGGAACTTTTTAATGTAAAGTTATTCTTGACTATATTCTTCTTAGTCTTAAAATGTAATTATTGGTTTGGATCAGTTTTTAATCCTAGTGCAAAATATGTTGAAAAGGTTAGGCATAAACATAGATGGGGGAGTACTGAAGTACTGAAATATGTATTAAAATAAGTGAAGATAGTCACTAAGTTGCAAGCTCTTTACATGCGTCAAGAGGAGAGCTTGGAGAACCACACAGCTTTCATTTCTTCTTTCATTTTCTGTGGATTGAACCAGACTCAGGAACATTGTTTGGAAGCCTTCGTTTATTAAAATTATTTTACATAAATACAAAATAATTCCTGAACTGTGTCATTTAAACATTTACTCATTTTTCCTCATGGACTTTTGGCTGAGGATAACGCCTCCTGTGATCTCATAATTTTGGCAGCCAAAGCATATTAAAGAAATATACTGCCATTAAAAGGAATTGTTCGGTTTAATGCGCCTTGCTAAATTGATCATTTTTATGGCTGCAGACATATTTTTCTAAGGGAAAGGAATAGTATTTCGACCTTATGCCAAAATCTTAAACTGAGAGTCTCAGCCTCTCTTGAAGAAGTAGGTTTGATCCCTCTTTCTTTGTCTCTAGCATTATTGGTCTTGTTACTCCTTTAAGAAAACTTTATATTATAAAACATACTAAACTAAAGTGAATTTAGTTAAGTGAGTTAAGTGAATTAACTAACTTATTACAAAGTGAACAACCTGTAATCATCATCCAGGTCAAGACATAGAATTTTCTTGGCCTGTCAGACTCTTCCATGTGCCCCATCCCAACCATAACCCCCTCCTTCCCTAAAAATAATCACTATCCCGACTTTACTAATACTTCCTTGCCTTTTTTATGGTTTTAATCACTCCAGTGTACAACTGTAGACACTGTAGTTTAGCCTTGCAAGTTTTAAAAATTTTATCATATTTTTTAAGTCTTTATTAATCTTCCTCCATCTTTTTCTTGTCCTAAACAGTTTATCTGTTGAAGGAGCCTTTCCTTTTCCTTCCAACAGTCTAGATTTTGCTGATTGCACCCGCATGGTGCAATTAAACATGCTGTCTGTCCTCTGAATTCCTGCAAATTGGCAGCTGTATCCTGAAGTGTGATCAGATTCAGATTCAGTCCCTTTGGCAAGACTTTATAGCTGCTAGCTAGTGTTATGCTCTTTCATCAGGTGACACATGATGTCAAGATGTCTGGTTTTTGTTTTGATTTGTGTAGCTATTGACACTCAACACCTAGATCCAGCAATTCATTAGAAGTCACAAAATGGTGCGATTAATTTGTTTCCAATTTTTAGCTGGTAAAAATTTTAAAGTAAAGCTTCCTTTTACCTGCTTATTTATCAAATAGTACAATTCATATAGGAAAGCAAGGTATATGTTTAATTCTTTCCTTTTATTTACTTAGTTTTCAAGATAATGAATTGGTACTCTGTCTTCCTCAGAAGGTGAACAGCTTGTCCCCCCCCCCCGCCCCTTTTATCGTGACAGGACAGAGAGCATGTTTAACATGTTTCACAGGTTTCAATCCATCACAGTTTTTTTTCAAAGTTCAGTTCACCCAGTCTTTGTTAATAGGAACTTGTCAAGGTTCTTGAGTCCTTTTGACATGACCCTAGTTGTTTTGATAGCTTCCTTGCTATTTAGTATGTTAAGGCCAGCTATTAACCCACACCTCAAATCAGCCACTTCTCTCAGAAGCCCTGGTTTATTTTAATGGAAGATGGCATTTCTGGATCACAATCTGGGTGCTAGGGATGCTCGTTGTTACCAAGGTGATCATTATTTTTAAGACTTTGCTATTGTAATAACTGCATGTTTGTCGGGTGGGTACTAGACTTATTGGAGGAATTATTTAAAGATACAGTACCTTATGACAAATCTTAGTATTTCTAATTCAAATTAAGACCTATAGAATTTTTACTTAACCTCTTTAATATTGCATCTTTATCTCCTTTCTTCCACACTACAAATCCTATTCTCAAGGACTTAAGAGGATGAATTAGAATATCCTGGTCTATCTCATTTGCTTTTTCATAGTATACATACAGTAATCTCAGAGTAAAAATACTAGTATCACAACTAATTATGATTACAGAAAACAGTTTTTTAAAAAACTGTTCTTCCTCCATTTAAAAATGATATACTCTATATTTTCAAGATCACATAGCCATCACATTCAACAGCCTGAACTCTTAGTTCTGCAGGTAACCACATTTAGTGCTGTCCATCAGTCCTTATGGTAATCTCTCTCTAGTCATTTGGGTCATCTGAAGCTCCTTCTCTGGTGAGTTCTAGAGAATCCGACCAGAGAGGGCTCCCTTCTGGGACAGGGCCCCATATTGAGAGAAATTCCAAATAGGAAAAGCTCATGGGAACAACATTCTCTAAGTTCTCCTGTATTGATAATGACCTTTATACTTGAAGGTTTATTTTTCTGCATATAAAATTCTTGGCTCACAGTTTTTCCTCGAGCATCAAAATATATTATTTCATTTTTTTTTTTGGCATAAAGTGTTGTCGAAAAAAAAAATCAGATGATCATCTAATTTTCTTTCTTTTATAAACCATGTTCTTGTTGCCTAGATGTTCACAAGATTTTTTCTTAAAACATAGTAATTTTACTAGAATTTTTATTTATTATTCTGAATTGATATTCCTAAGTTCAGCGTGTGTCTGCTCTTAGAATATATAGTTCCAAGTGCCCTCTCCTGCATCCCTCCCCTAGAAAGTTTTCTCAAATTATAGCCTTTAGGATTTGTTCTGTTCCTTGCTTTGATTTCTTCTTCAGAGACTCCTGTTATCCATATGCTTTATCTTCTTTACCTATCATCAGTATTTTTCAATTTCTGCCCCCCATCCCGATCTTTTTTCTTGTTCATTTCTTTTAGACTAAAAATTTTCTGCTTTTTACCTTTGTATTTCTTTGGGGGCATTATCTATTGTGTTTCTTTGATGTTAGGTTCTTTCTTGGTTTGTCTTCACTTCTACAGTGTTTTCTTATTTCCAACGTTTTATTGATTTATGCCACCCTACTTTTGAGTTTTTCAAGTTCTGATTTATAAAGTTTCCTATCTTGTATGATTTCCTTAATGTCTTTTATCTTGTTTTGAAGTAGCATGTGATAGTTTTTCTCTTTCTTGAGCATGTCTTTTTTAGCATTCTTTCATTGTCTGTAGAGATATTATTCTGTGCCTTATTCTCCTTTTTTCTTATAGTAATTTTGGAACTTTGATTTTTTTTTTCTTATTTTAATGTGAACTTAGTTTTCCCTGAACTTGTAGAAGGTGGCTTGGTTCACATAGATGTTCTAATTTCACAGAGCTCCACCTTCTGTCATTTTCAGGTAGTGTTCATAAGCCTGGTGGCTTGCTTTCTGAGATTCCCTGGTCTGCTTTTATTTGGCCTTTCTCATTCCTTTGTCTCTCTTGTTTCTATCCTGCTCAGATTTGATTTCGTTCCTTGAAGTTTGTCCTCGGTGTGAGGCCTATCTTGGAAGGGAGCCCTCTCTAGCTGGTTTCTAGACTACGGGAATCCACACTGCTCCAGCTTCTTCAGACCTTTTTATTTCTGGCCCCTACAGTCACCTGTTGGAGAGGGCTAAACCACTCCCAGCATCCACTGCCAGTCTTGTATTGGCCTGCTGTTCTCCGGTCTGTGAGGTACCCCATTGCTGCCCTATGATTTTTTTTCCACAGAGGCTCATAACATGCGGATTACCTGGCTGTTTGTTGGTGTTCTTCCACTCACTTTCCTTTGAGTGTTTGGTTTTGTTATCTGCTTGCTCTGTGTTTTTATGGAGAGACTTGGGAAGATGCCAAAACTATGCTGCCACTGATACCACCACCTTCTCTGAATCCTCCAATGTTGCCTCTTTATTGGTATTTCCAGAGTGAACATTTTGGTAAATTAAATATTACTTTGGAATAAATCTTCCTTCTAGTTTTTTTCTTAAGCCCTAAAGTTTGACACTGATAATTTTAATCATTTAATGTTCCCTAAATCATTTGTTATTATTATTGGCGTAATTAGAAGAAGATTTTATAACTTAGCGGGTGAAATTAAATTTTAAAGAAATATTCGATCTTCTACTCCACCTTCTTCTTAATATCTAATTTTCCACTTTGTCATCCTGAAAATAAAAGAACACCGTACAGTTGATTGAATAGTTTCAAACAACACCATTTTTATTTAAACAGAAAAGTTCTTTTTAGTTTCCCAAGCCTTGGCTGTTGGCAGTAACCCATGAGCTACAAATAGATAGTATATCAAGACCTAGTTCTAGTAGAGAAAGGACATGAAGAAAAGCCCGAGACTGGAAGTTCTGAGGATATGCAGGTCACAAAAATGCTTTCAACCTCAGGTGTCTTACATGTAAAATAATAATGCCAATTGACAGGATCAAGGGGAGGTATTTTTTGCAGTGAGTTTGGACATGTATCTGTAGTAAATGAATAGCAGTAAGAATATCTTTAGCAAATATTCAGTAGAAAAAGTACAATAGAACCAGTTTGTCAAATGAACTGTAAAAGTATTTAATTTTAAAAACTGCTTTTTGTATTTGTCTAATTCCATTGAGTCCTAAGCAGTTAAGCATTGATTTGTTAATTTTGCGAGCATCGATTTCATGACAGTGATGTCACTTTGGTTGCAGTTTTAGGAGAAAGAATGCCAGCCTTATGCTATAGTCTTCTATTTTTTAGAGATGACTGCTTTAAGCAGCCTAAAAGTAAATATATTGGCATAGTTTAATGTACTGTAATGTTCTTCGAAGGTACTACTTTTAATGTACTACTGCTTGAAGCAATGTTTTATACCAGCAAGTAGCAATTGTATAAACCCTCCTCCTAGAAACTATATTCTGCTCCCAGGTTTTCTATATTTTGAGTATAGTAAATTTTTTTCTTTAGCAATATCTTCTTATAGAGAGTTTAAGAAGTTGTGGCTACTAGTATTTTACTTGGGAAAATTTCAGCTCCAAGAAAAGAATAGGGCTTTAAATAATACAGAGCAGTCAAGTTAAGTTTTGTGAATGATGTTAATTCAACATTGTCCATTATAGTCAGGTTAGTAATCAAGTATAAATTTTAAAAAATAGCTAATTCAGACAGTAGGCTTATATAGCTAGTTGTTTCCTCAGAGTCTGGGCAAGGAAAAGATCTTGCAGGCAGAGTAGGAGTCTTACTTTTCTCCAGCTAGGTGTTCTAAACAGTCCCGAATGACTGAACTTAATGGACACTTTTCCCTTCTCCCAAATTAGCCTATACTCACTCCTGTAGAAATCAACAAAAATAAACTCCCCATTTTACACATTTTTGCTTCTGTTGTAAATTTTCCTTATACAATGTTTGCCTTGAAATAAAAATGGTTGTGATGTTGTAGTTGGTGATGCCAGTACATTCCTCAGGATTCTTGTCCCTCTTAGTCCTTCGGCAGGGTTTCATATTGTTTCTATTTCATACAGATTGCATCTGGGCCATTTGCCAGTGGGTGTTATAGCCTTGGCAATCAGAACCCAGCTCTCAGTTCTTGATTTTCCCAAAACTAATGTTGTTCTCAGTGTCATGGCACATTTAGGAATGCCCTGACTTTCTGCATCCCACTCCTTGGGCTATTGGATCAGCACCTTTTGTAGGGCAGTGGTCCCTAACCTTTTTGGCACCAGGGACGGGTGCTCCTATGAGAATCTAATGCCTGATGATCTGAGGTGAAGCCGAAGTGGTGATACTGGTGCTGAGGAGCAGCTGCAAGTACAGATGAAGCTTCTTCACCCACTTGCTGGCTTGCTCACCTGCTGTTCACCTCCTGCTGTGTGGGCCGATTCCTAACAGGCCACAGACCACTACCAGTCAGCAGCCCAGGGGTTGAGGACTCCTGCTATAGGGGATTGTGCTGCTCTGTAGTTGCTACAGAATCTATAAGCCTCCTCCTGTCTCTTTCCTTCATTTTCCCTTTGGAATTGGTTTCCTTAGTATTTAAAAAAAATATGGCTTCTGAGGGGAATGGCCTTTTTATGACTATAACTCTAGTGCTTAGCCCAGTAGCAAGTTCATGATGGGTGATTACAATAGGGAAGCAGCGTCTGGAAACACTTTGTATATGTTTTTAATTTGCACTGTGTTCGAGAAATGAAACCATCAAACAAATTGCACTTTAAAATTACTACTTGAGAGAAACCCAAGTTTCTTAAAATTTTCCTTTTTTCTTGTTGGAAATGTTCTCTTGAGCTGTCCTTTTTCCATATTCAGAATTTCACATTTGAAAAGGATGCCAGTGATACAATAGTTCCTGAACGTGGGCTTTAAAGTTGTTTTTTTCCAGAGCCACGATGGATTTTCACTGATTGATTTACTTTTTCATCTGGAAGCCCTTGGGAGTGATTACATTTTTTCCCTTACTTTCAAAACAAAACAAAACATTGCCATAGTAATATATTGTCCAAATAGAAAATTTCAGGAACACACGGTATTATTTAGAAAAAAAAAAAAACAAAAAACAAAAAATCAAGTGGAGAGGGCATAGCTTGTAGTCCCTGCAGGACTCACATGCCCACTCTGGGCACAGCAGAGGATGTTTGGTACCTGTTTTCCTCTCTGCTCACTACACATGTATTTGTAAAAGCCGATTGGTATTAGAGTACTAGTCTGTACACATGGCGAAGAGAAAGGCTAATGGATCTGCCTAGAGATAAAAGCAGTTCTCACCTGCGCTAATTGGCCTTAGTGTGAACTCATGTGGTATCTTGGACATAAATTAGATATTTGGGTACAGTGCTGAATTAATTTGAAGATAAGACTCATTCTAAGAATTATGATTTTTTAGATGTAAAAATACCTGAGGGTCATAGTGGTCATAGTAACAGCAAGAAAAATAATCATGAACTATATATAGTAGGTACTATTTTTTTTGCCAATCGTCTTTTAAGCCTTTATGTGCATGATTATATTGAATCATTGTAACAGTACAGTCAGGAGTATGTCCCATTTTAGGAAACACAGGTCTAGGGAATGACAGTTTTGTCAAAGTTCACCCAGTTTTCAGTATTTCATTCAGTGTTTCAGTGCTTGGGTGTGCAAAGAGTTTTAGCTCATTTGACCTCTCCAAGAACCCCTGAGGAAGCAGATCTGATACATTTCCCGGTATCAAATGAGGATATTGAAACTCGCGGAACTGAACTCCCTTCTTAATGCTAACATGGCCAGTTAGCATCCAGTTCAGACAAGAGTCCATACCTTCTGACATCTAGACCAGCGTCCTTTCTAACACAACAGGCTGCATCCCAGGTTATACACAAGAATACTAAACATGTACTAAGTGGCACTTTGCTCTTTGTTGTCCTGCTGCTACAGGCAATACCTCTTCAGTTCAAACTGGTAGGCCATTGGCTGGAAGCATCAGAGAGCCACAAAATGGCAGGGTTGTAACTAGTTGTCCGTCGCCTTGTCCTTTCATTTAGTTTCACAGGCTTTTTTAGTCATTTTCTCCTCCCACTGTAAATCCGTATGCCTGTGCTATCTTTTTCACTCTGCCCTTTTCCCTGTCAGTTACGCAGCAGCCTCTTGGGGGCATCCACTTTTTAGAAAAGTGCTTTTTATTTTGAAACTTGATACTTGATTTCCTTCCTTCCTCATCCCTTTCCTTCTTCCTCCTGTCACCTAACTCTTCTTCATCCTTAGAGGTCATCTTCCTAGGAGCCTTCCCAGACATACCAAGTTTGGACAGCAAGAAAGTAACCTCATGACACTTGTATTTTTGTTCAGCACTTGGCTTCTACTAATATAGTCTTGGTTACATACACAGTGTGGTTTCATTGTATATAATACAAATAATAACAATAGCTAACACTTATCCAGAGCCTGCCTTATGCTAGGTATTATTCTAAATGTTTTAGACTCATTACCATATTGGTCCTCAAAACAAACAACCCAGTGAAGACAGGTTCATTATTATTCCTATTTTATAGGTGAGGAAACTTAAGGCCCAGACGGTTAGGTGAATGTCCCCAAGGTCATATAGCTGATATGTGGCTGAATCAGGAATTGAAAAGTCAGTTCTAGTTCAGGAGCCCATGTACTTAACCACTGCACTGTACCATCTCTGCATTTTGGGGGTACTGATTATATTCCAGGCACTGTCCTAAGGGCCTTACTAACTCATTTAATCCTCACAGCAGCCCTAGGAAGTATAGTACTGATGTTGCCTCTGTGCACAGTGATGCTGAGTTGTTTGCCCAGAACCATCACAGTAAGCGGCCTGGGCAGGATTTGAACTAGGGTCTGTTTGGCTCCAGAGCCCATGCTCCAAACCTCTACATCACACCCCTTGTCTTTGCTTAGTTTGGTTTTTGGTCTCATAGAAGTCTCTGCTTTCTGTTACGCAGTAAACTCCTCAAGAAGATAGCCTGTGTTTCATTGCCCTTCCTCCCCTTGCCTGGTAACGAACGGGCCTCCCTTATAATGTAGCTACTCAAGAAATGTGTTACATGAATGAGGAACCAAGGTTGTAAAATGGGTTAAGTGCCTGTATTAAATGCATAAACCTAATAGAGGGAACCATTGAATCTGCTGAAAGTGACATAAAGAAGGAACAGCATTTCCTTATTTTAAAAATTATATTAATGTTTTGCTCCATCACTAAGATTTCCTCACAATCCAAGGAGAAGATGAAGGAGCTAGAGACAGGGAAAGATGACATCTCATCATAAGCACTGCTTCCTTCCTCATATTTAAGACTGGAAATGCTGATTACAAACAAAGCCTCTCATCGCTCCATGCTTCATTAGGGACTTAGAAAATGCGCTATTTCTTTAATCGTGGTCAGTCAGGCAGAGGTTTTGCAGTCCTGGCAAGAAAACCCAGCAGCCCGTGGTTATGGTGCCATCTGGAGATGGAAGGTGGCATTACCACTCCTTCAGTTCTAAGCGTGGGTCAGGTTTATCTTGCAAAATGCATTTCCTGTTGAGTCACTAGTTTCATTTCAAGATTGTTTCTCTGCCAACTTCATGGTTTGATCAAATCAGTAGTCATTTTCTGTTCATTTTATTCAAAATTTCAGCTTTCCTTTATATTCAGATAGCCAAATTCAGTCTGGAGCTGTTTTATTTATTATAAATCTTCAAATAAAAATAGGCATACCAGGATGGAAGCATATATAGTGCTGGGCAGGTGGGGGCTGGGGACAGAAGCCCACACACACTCTCCCAAGGGAGAGTCTGTGGTCTGGGTGATGGTTAGAAAGAGGCAAGGTAGGTTTTCTGTTTGCCTTCTATGTTTGCATTTGCTTTGTTTAAAATTTGCTGATGAGGGTTCAGGGGAAATTAGGTGACATCCTAAACTTGGGCTTTCAAAATTCATGTTTCTTTTGCTGTGATTTTCATAAAGGGCTATATTTAGCTGGGCAGACTTTAGGGGTAAAAATGAAGTCACTTAACTCCTGACTTTTTCCCACTCTTGAGGATGGCACACTTTTTGTTCTAATTTTTTGCAGGACAACTGAACTGAACCTTAAACACTCATCTAATCCAGATCTCTGCCTTCCTCTAAGCAACTGAAAACAGTTGTTTGTCTCCTTCTTAAAAATTCCCAGCAAAGGAAAATTCTGTTTCTCACTTTTTCCACTGTTGAACATGACTTTTCACTGGAAAGTTTTAATTTTTCACGAACTAGTTCCTTAAGAGTCTTTTTTGGTGGTAAATTATATATCTTCATATATAAGAAGGTAATTTCTTTAAACTTGAGCCTTTTTGCAAACTTAAATATTACTTAATATCTGATTCTACACAGTTCTTGGTGCTATTCGACTTAGCCATGACTCAGCCCCTTTCTTCTTAAAGGCCGTTCCTTTGTTTTTTAAAACCTAGGCCTTCTGTTGTTAAACACAAAGTTTCTTGTTCCTATATTCTGATGCTTGTCCTGTCCCCTTTCCCCCTGCTGTGCAGCGTGTCTCCAATCAGGATATGGTGATTCTTCTGAGTATTCACCACTCAAGAGGATTTTTTAACAGCTTCATTGAGATACAATTCCTATATAGTCCACCCATTTAAAGTGTACAATTCATTGGGTTTTGGTACATTCACAGATAATGTATAATCATCACCATAGACAATTTTCGAATATTTTCATCACCTCAAGAACAAACCTCATGTTCTTGAGCTATTTACCAGTCTTTCAACCTCCCAGCCCTAAGCAGACTCTAACATACTTTCTGTCTCTCTGTATTTTCCAATTCTGGACATTTCATATACTCATAATCCTACCATATGTGGTCTTTTATGACTTGCTTCTTTTACTTAGCGAAATATTTTAAGTTTTGTCTATGTCGTAGTGTATATCAGTACTTCATTCCTTTTTACCAACAAATAGTATTATTCCATTGTACAAGCATACCACATTTTGTTTATCCATTTATCAGTTGCTGGACATTTAGGTTGTTTCCATCTTTTGGCTATTACAAAAAAAAGCTACTATGAACAAGTTCATGTACAAGTTTTTGTGTGAATATATTCATTTATCTTGGGTAGATACCTAGGAGAGGTATTGCTGGGACACATGGTAATAACTGTGTTTAATCGTTTGAGGAACTTTGGGCTGTTTTCCAAAGCGGCTGCAACATTGGCATTCCCACCAGCAGTGTATGAGGGCTCTGATTTCTCCACATCCTCACCAATGCTTGTTGTCATCTGTCTTTTTGATTCCATCCTCCCAGTGGGTACGATGTTTTATTATGGTTTTGATTTGCATTTCCCTAATGACTAATAATGTTGAACATCTTTTCATATTTGTGTATCTTCCTCGAAGAAATGTCTATTTGGATTCCTTACTCATTTTAAAAATTGGGTTATTTTCCTGTTATTGAATTATAAGAGTTCTTTATATTTTTTAGATAAAGGACTCATCAGATGTATGACTTGCAGACCATTTTTTTCCCATTCTTTTGGTTATCTTTCACTTTCTTGATAGTGTCCTTTGAAACACAAAAGTTTTTAATTTTGATGAGGTCCACTTTATTTTTGTGCCTTTGTAAGATTTGCTTTCTCTGGTACATGTTACAAAACTATTAGGTACATTTTTATTTTCCAAATGTAAAATTATGGAAAATGGTTTAAAAACTGCACCATCGTCCAAGAGCCCTTGCGGGATAGAGTTTGCTCTGCCCTCAGGACTTAGGGAATCTCAACCCAGTGCTGCTTTTCATAGCTACTGAATCATTTTGTATTTTTCTTTTAATTTTTTTTTGGGGGGGGGCATGCTTCTGACTGGAGAGTTTTGAACTTCACAGGCAATTTAAAATAGAGCCTTAAGCGATATTAAATAAAAATAGAAAGGTAATGTTTTGTAGGCCTTATGGGTATTCCGATTTTTAATATCCTGTTTATTTTAAAAACAACTGTACACAGTCATTTTATAATATTCTGCATTTCTTCCAAAGACCATGGTATGTTCTTTTTATTCAGAGCAAGTCTTCAAACTGGATGGTCACAGTAACTGTGATAATGAAAGGTGATCACCTTCGTATGGATCGTCTTTCTTCCTTTTCTAACAGGTGTGGCAGATCCCAGAAAATGGACTCACCCTTTCCCTGACCGAACCTGTGGTGATTTTAGAAGGCCACTCAAAGAGAGTCGGCATCGTCGCCTGGCACCCAACAGCCCGCAACGTGCTTCTTAGTGCAGGTAGGAACTAAAGCAGAACTCTCCTTTCCCCTCACCGTCACTTCTCACAACCTTTTCTTGTGGAAGGGAGCAGCAGATTTATTTGTGTGCTATACAGTTTTAAAGCAGACCATTAGGAATCCATGATAAGGTGTTAAGATGCAGTGGTTCCCTAACCCATGTGCACATGTGGGGGGTGGGGCTACTTTGACATTCTGATGGAAGCTATAGCCTTCCTGCTTAGAAAAATGGATAGATACATACTTATTTGCCTGTAATTTCAGCAGATTCATGATTTCTGCTGGGGCCACAGTTTTAGTTATTCCTGAGATAGTAGAAGGAGCACGGGGAGGAGCCAGGAACCTTGGCTTGGGTTCCAGATCTAGTGTTGCTGCCAACATTAGGGTGATACCATTAGGTGAATGCCCTTCTTTGTAAAAACTGCTTTCATTTTTTTCCTTAATACAAGTAGTACATGTATGTTATATAGAATACATATAAACAAAAGGAAGAAAAAATATCACTTATTATCCTACCACCTAGAGGAATAACTTTTCATTATTATCATTTTGGTGTTTCTTTTCAGAAGATATTTCTGTGCACAAATGTATACATGAAGATGGATTTGGACACTTTACATATGACCTGCTTTCTATACTTAGCGGCACGCCATGGCCACTTTTTCATGTGCCGTTAAATGTTCTTCCTATGATATTTTTAATGACTCCATTAATAGTCCATTATCTGGATACTTTAATGTTTTAAATCAATTTTGTATTTATGGGCTTTGAGGCTGTTTCTAATTTTTCACTGTTAAACAGCACTGCAGTGAACCTTTATGACTAAGACAGTGTTCTTATTGGTTTCCCACTTGAGTAGTTGCCAAGTTTTATCTTTCAGAAATCTGTTTCATCTCTAAAATTTGAGATTTCATCTTTTATAGAAGCAATACAGAGGGACCTTTGTGGGGTGATGGAAATGTTCTATATCTTAATCGTGATGGTGGCTATATGACTATATCCACTTGTCAAAACTTAATTAATGTATACTTCAAATAGGTGCATTGTGTTGTATGGATATTATACCATGATAAAATTGGTTTATAAAAAAAAGAATACTAACGTTAGTGGTAGAATTGTAAAGATCTTTCTCTTCACTAGAAAAAAGGGGAGCAGTACAGTTTTTAACTGAGAATAAAGGATATTTATGATACAGTGAGTTAAGTAAAAAATGCCAGATACCTATTGAAACCAAGGACTGCTTGGACTACTTTTTAAAAAAGACACTATGTAGTATTCTTTTTTAAAAAATTACAATTTCCTATATTTGGGAGCCCTTCTAGTGTTCTACTCAGAACCTCAGTCTGATAAGGCGAGAAAACAAGTCCAAAGCTGGAATACCATCATGGAAAATTTCCTGCTCCTCTTCTTACTGAGGCCAAACATTAGGGTATCATCAGCAGACTGATCCCCATGCTCCCCTTTACAAGCAAAGGAAAACGGTTGATTGCAGTGTTCTGCATATTTTAAGACTGTATATGATCCATCCACAGAGGCTGAAGTTACCTATTTGCCTGTGATAAACAAGGCAGAGGAAGGGCCAAGTCTCTACTCCAGAGTTCTGCTCCAACTTTTCATATCGTTGTGCAGTATTTTCACCCATTTCCTGCGTCTCACCCTTAGGTAACTTAGGTTTCCTAGGTATTGGTGGTTAATTTTTCAAAAGCACTTACAGAATTGGTTTATTGGCAAGAATTCACCTTTAGGATGTCCCTCTCTTATTTTGCTTCATCCCTGAACTAGTGTCCTGGAAGCAACAAATGATGGTTCTTTTTAATGGTGCCTCAGGGTCTTAGGGCAGACTTTGAAGAAAGGACGAATTGATGAACTGAAGGGTTGTGGCTTAGCCAACAGTGTGGCCTTTTCGGGGGTCAGTTTTGGAATCATCACATGCTTTCTTGATTATAATTTGAGCTTCTCAAAGTAGGCCAATCTTGGCCTATTTTTTCTCTCCTTTTAAAGATAATGATCTGTTGTGAGCAGATGGTTAGGCCAGTCCTTGCATTTTTCCTCCACCTATTGTAATTTGCTGTGCTTTAATCCAAGACTGTGTTGTACAGCATCATTGATTTGAATAACCTGCTATCCACTTTCTGTTCAGTGTCTTAAACAGTTATTTAAGCTCTTTATTTTTAGTTCCTCTGGGAAAGAAGTAAAGCGTATTCATTCTGAAGCTTGTTTTACTAGAAAAAGAAACCAACAGTTACTTGGGGTCTACCAGCCCAGTTAACTCTTAAAAAAACATAGCATTCTTTTTCTTGCAGTTATTTGTTTTGTTTTGGTTGTTGTTTGTTTCATATATGAACTCAAACTTAACAAGCTGTTATTTTTCCTTTAACACTGATGTCTTTTATACAAATATCTGTTTTCTTTGTCACTTCAGTTTTTGATGCCCAGTAAGTAGGGCCTCTTACCATTAGTACCTTCCTTTCAATGCATGTATATATCCTCCTTGTATTGGTGGTATTCATAAATGTCTTGTAAAGGTGTTTCTAATCTCTGGGAGGCGTGGTTGTGCTTGCTCTTAGGCTGTGATAATGCCATCATCATCTGGAATGTGGGGACGGGGGAAGCCCTGATAAACTTGGATGACATGCATTCAGACATGATTTACAATGTAAGCTGGAACCGGAATGGCAGTCTGATCTGCACAGCTTCCAAAGACAAGAAAGTGAGAGTAATTGATCCTAGGAAACAAGAGATTGTTGCTGTAAGTATTCTTCAGACAAAAAACAAAACAAAACAAAACAGTATTTGTAGTACTTCAGTGAATGTGAACTTTCTAAGGCAGGCTGCAGAGGCTATTGTACTGGCCAGTGGAACCTTGCTGTGTATAAATGCCTGCGATTTAGAAAAGGCTTGTACAAGCTTCTGACTGTCTCCCAATCATGCTTCTCTTCAGAGCTGTACATTTCCAGCTTTTACTCAAATCATATCTCTTACTTCATGACCATTTTTCATGAAGAAACAAAGTTTTTATCAGTTCACTAGAGTCCTAATGCAGGTAATGGCATTCCTGGCTTAGTACTGAATATTGATTAATTCATGACCACCTGTTCTAAAAACAACCATTAAAGTGCCTCAGAAAGATGCAGCATCTCATCAACTTAGTGTCTTAGGTTTCTGCCACCCAAACTAAGCCTCAGCAAAAGCACATACCATGACAAAAGATGACTATTTGGGGCTTCAGTCAGGGTTGAAACTGCAGGTGTTGAATCCAAGAATGCAACACTTCAACTCCACCATGATGTCCTAAATTGCCCTTCTGTGAGATGTGCTGGGTTTGGGGCAGTATTGCTTCTCCAGACTCAGATGACAATCGTAGCTACTGCTCAGTGAGCACCGGGAACTCTCCTGGCTTTATGCAAAGTGCTTTCTCCACCAGAATCTTCTAAAGGGAGGTACTAGTGCACTCTCATTGAACAAATGAGGTTAAGGAAGGGGCTGACTAGCTAGGCTCTCTGTCCCATGAAATTGGTAGGAACTTTGAGTATATCCAGCCTTAAGGTTATTATCCTCTTGAGAAACATTTGGCAGAGTCCTCTCATGTGTTTTATTTTTGCAGTGCGTGGACTTGGGTTGGCAGCAGGGCATGGTGAAAGGAGTGAGGCTTTCGAGGCAAGTCCTGACACTTGCTAACTACCTGAGGGACCTTGACCAAATCACTTAGAGTCTCTTGGTTTCCTCATCTGGGGTGGGGAGGTGGTTATTACACACACACACACACACACACACACACACACACACACCAGTTAACATGAATGGCATGTGGGGTGTGGTCGAGTTTGGTGTATGGGCCCCCATTCTCCCACCCCACCTTCCTTCTTGTAGTTCGAATGAGTGTAATGTGCCTCTTTGCTCTTTCTCCCCCAGGAGAAGGAGAAAGCACACGAAGGAGCACGACCCATGAGAGCCATCTTTCTGGCCGACGGTAATGTCTTCACCACTGGTTTCAGTCGCATGAGCGAGCGGCAGCTGGCTCTCTGGAATCCGGTATGCCCCTTCCCAGCTTTTCCACTGGTGTACACTTGAGCTTCCTCTCTTTTCCGAGCAGGTCTTTGGGTTGGTATGTCAATGATGGGGTTCTTAGTGTAGATTTCTGAACTTTCACCTCTTAAGTTGGATGTAAGCTCTCATTCTCACTGGAGACTTATTGCTAAATGTATTTCAAAAATGCATTCTTGATACTCCCAAGGAGTCTATGTTGACTGTATTTTTAAAAAAGAATGCATGAGGAATCCAGTCTTTTAAACTTAGGAAATAAGTTCTAAACTTAGTTATATTTTATAAAGACTACGACCAAATGTCTAAATCAAAATAATCATGCTTGGAAAAAAGTTCATAATAGCATAAGAGGAAAAAAACCTAAAGTATCTATGTGTATGATCCCAATCTGCGTGTGAACCTGTGTTGGAAGGAAATAGACCAAAATGATCACTGTTTCTGCCATCCACTGGGATTATATGGGGTTATGGCATATGGGACAATTTTTATGTTCTTCCTTATATCTTTTAACTTTTCAAAGAACATATATTTATTTTATAAGAAAAAACATACTTTAAAAAAGTCACAAAGGATAAGTCACTCTTGTCTTTGTCATAGGATCACAGTGGTATGTGCATTAATCATGTTGTCAAATTGACATATTTTCAGTGAGTTGGATCTCATTAGCATCCCTGTTGCTATTTACATATCTGAATATTATAAGTGAATTGTTCAAATTTTCATTCTAGGGAAATGGCTAATTTAATTAGGGAGAAAAGAATGCATACGATGAAGTTACAAAAATTCATCTTAAAAATCGTGCGTATGTGTTTTTTGTTTTTGTTTTGTTTTGTTTTTCAGAAAAATATGCAGGAACCAATTGCTCTTCATGAAATGGACACTAGCAATGGGGTGTTGCTGCCTTTCTATGACCCCGACACCAGTATCATTTACCTGTGTGGAAAGGTAAATAATAATTTTTATTTTTGATACTAAATTTAATCCGATCAGAGAAAAAGTTTATCTTTAGAGATTTAGTAGATGGGTAATGTATTGTGTCAATTTAATTAATTTGCCTGGTGTGTGTATATGTGTCTTAAGCTGAAATAAGGACATATAATTTGGTGAGACTCGACTGTTGTATGGTAATAACATACCGTGTTTAGTACTTTTGACTAAAGCAGGAATTGGGCAAGGGTATTGGGACAAGTGCTGACAGGGAAATCTGTGCTTGGGGTACCAACTGAGAAATGAGTACATGGCAGGTGTTTTGTAGTCACCTAGTGGTGCTGATTGGTTGGCCATTTTAGATTTCTTTGCATTAGTATTAAGGATGAGTAACTACTTTGCCACATGTAAGTGCTGAAATCTACTGGATAGCTCTAGATTGGCATTTCGGTACTTCTTACCGCATGCTATGGACTCATAAAGAGAATGGTGCTTTTGTGGATATGAGCTTTTGAGGACCCCAGTGATTCTGCAGAGGGTTCTTGCTCCTGGATTTCAATGTTAGAGCCGGTTCTTGCTCCTGGATTTCAATGTTAGGGCCCTGGGCTTGAAAACATGTGGCCCAGCTAAAGTTTTAGGAGGTAACGTAACAGTTGTTATATGAAGACTCACACTGAAATCAGAAAACCTTCCTCCTGCCAAATGATCCCTGCCTAAATAAACTGTTGTGGCATTATTATTATTATTATTAATTTCATTTTAGTAGATGATATTTAGTAGTAGTATTCTTTTGTAGGTTCATTTTTCCTTAGAAATTTTTGTATTTTTAAATAAATGCATTAATAAAAATGGAGTGATGTAGCTCCTCAGACCTGTTAGGATGCCCCTTGCTGGGTAAAGCTGAGGATGTTTTATTTCTTATCATAGTTGACTAAGCATCCTGCAGAGCTGCTTTGCATTTTTATAGGTCAGTTACTTAGAAACTGTGATCTCGTTGTTTCCTTGAGAGTCATTTTACTTCAGATGTTAACATCTGCCACAGAATGCGTGAAAACAAATAAAAGGAACTGTTACCCAGAGGTTATTAACTCTAGGTGGAAAATTACTTTTAGTATGCAGAGAACAAATAGTATGTATTTAGCTTATTTTCCGTTGCTTTAGATATTTATTTACATCATTGAAACAAATGGAAATCTTGAGAACTGAGAGGATCGTTAGGGTGTGATACTGCCTATTAGTGTCTGTCCGTCTATCTGTCTCTCTTCCACCCCTCCCCTTTCTCTCAAGCAGGATTGCCATTATACTTCAGGTTAGGGACTAGCATATGCTTCAGATCTCCAAAAAAAATCTGATCATTCTAAGCAAAATGATTGTAGATTTTTATGCATTGCAATGAAATAGCAGACCTTGTGAAGGTAAAGGATACTCACTAAAACTAATGTTTCTTAATTAGAAAAATCTTGCTTTATATTGTTATCTGATTGTGTGGTGTTAGTGCCCTCAGGTCTCGAACAACACTGCTCTATGCCAGTGAACAAATAAATCAGTAATTGCCCTCTCAGTGGTCTCCTGGTCTTTTGTTTCGTTTTGTTTATCTTTTGAAGTTGAATTGCAATGCAGTTGTTTAGCAGCAGTGTTAACATTTTTTGCCCTGACTGACTTGGTGTCTAGGCTCAGTGGAGTTAACATTTGAGCCTTCAGTAGGAGGCAGAAGAGACTGTTTAAAGGGCATGCTAGTGTTTGATAAGTGAGGGCTTCCTCTGCCAGGAAGAGAAACTGCCATATGCTTTAGGCAAGCCTCTTAAGAGGAGGAAAAGGTCAGCCCTTGTAGTGGAGTCCTAGTTAATGCTGGATTTTTGGGAAGAGAGGACACTCTCCTAAATCAGATGTTTTGGTTAACATTAAACACATACTTGCCTTTGTTTTCTTGTAGGGTGACAGCAGTATCCGCTATTTTGAGATCACGGATGAATCCCCATATGTCCACTACCTCAACACATTTAGCAGCAAGGAGCCTCAGAGAGGGATGGGTTACATGCCCAAAAGGGGACTTGATGTTAACAAATGTGAGATTGCCAGGTAAAGAATCCGCATCATAAAGTATCAAAATCGTTTATACCGTCCATTTTCTACAAGAACAACACAACTAAATGTAATTCTGTGATGCTTTCTACCCTTGTGTGTGGTGTCTGCCCATACTTAGAGACATAAAGTTTTAGAGCAAAATCATTTACTACAACCATGCCTCTCCATTCTTCAGATTTATAACTTGAAGTGCAGCAGTTGTGTGGCTTAGCGGAGATGTATGTTGTTTACTTATTTGAATAGTGAAACCTTCATCTCTTGTCTTCAGGCTGAGGCTGTGGCCATTGTGCCCTGGGAGGCAAACAGGGGAGAGCCTTTTCCGGGGATGGAAATAAGGGATGGTTTACCTGCCCTGCAGGAGGTCAGACTGGGTTCTAAGCTGAATTTGTGCAGACCACCGGATCCTAAAGTAGAGAAGCCAAAGATCTACAGAGGGTGTTGGGTTTGCTTGATTTTTTAAAAACTTTATCTTCCATAATGCTAGTGGATTTCCTAAGGGACAGGCTTTTATACTAGTCAACAGAAGATGGTGAGACTCACTGATGACTGCTCATTTTAAACAACAGAATGAGTAGCATCACTTTATCACGTATAAGACCCTACGTTGTGTAATACTGTGTTTCTATGGACGGTTTGTCTAAGTACGCTATTCTGGTCACACAGATAATTGACACATCTTTAAAGGTAAAGAGAAGAGCAGTTTTTAAGCCCTTTTTCATATTAATCACTATGGGTTTTTTTTTTTTTTAATTCAACTCTGTAGTTGGAGCAATGAAGGAAAGCTTTAACAGATAATTCAAAATTATAGTTTAAACCAAACTAATTAAGTGTGGTTCAAAATATATTGAATATGAATTTTTAAGATTACATCTAAAATCTGGGAACACATTTATTGTATTGTCACCGAAAAGTTTAAAAGACTATAAGCACAGTTGTTCAGTGCTTAAAAATAAACTATCATTTCTTGAGCATTCATTATGTGTTGGGCACTGTGTATAACATGCTGTGTGAATTCCTTCTTTTACCTTTTATTATAACCCTGTGAGTAGGTGCTGTTTTTACCCCCATGTTATGGATGAGGAACTTGTTTAGGTCACACACTCAGACATTGTAGCAGTTAGTTGAGCTAGAAGTCAAATCCAGGTTGTCTTTTTTTCCACTACACTGACTGTAGAAGTTTCATGCTTTATGATAATTTAAAATTTTTGATTATTATGTATAATATGGTTTGTATAGACACCAACATTTTAATTCCTAGGATTGTTTTCTTTTTTAAAATTATACTTACAAATGTTTGACCACCTCGGCTTGTCAGATTACCTGGCGTTCTAGTCATAGATGCTATCAAATATGTAGGTAATTTTTTACAAATGGATCATTGTCTCTAGTGGTATCATTCCCACTGCAGTTTATCTGCCCCCAGGTAATTGGAATCTGACTGTCACTACAATGCATAGACCTTTTCCTCGTTCTTATCTCCAATTCTTTTATTTCCTGGCATAGCTACTCTGGCTTCAGTTTTCTCATCTATAAACTGGGAATGCTAAGGTTTACCTATTCCTAAGGTGGGGCAGCAGAGGTGGTGGGCAGAGCATTTTATGTCCCATACAGTAGTGTAGAAAAGGGGTTGTCATTAAGCCTGCTTGTTACTTGGCCTCCTGTTCTACTTAATGCAACTTTGACTTTATTTCCCCTTTGAAGATTCTTCAAACTTCATGAGAGAAAGTGTGAGCCTATTATCATGACTGTTCCCAGGAAGGTAAGTGCCCAGTTTTCTGGGCAATCCATATTTAAAAAAAAATTTTTTTTAAATACCGGAACTTTCTTCTTTCTTACCTAACGATTTCCCCAAAATGTCTTTTCTAGTCGGACCTTTTCCAGGATGACCTGTATCCTGACACAGCAGGGCCCGAAGCAGCACTGGAGGCAGAAGAATGGTTTGAGGGGAAAAACGCAGATCCAATCCTTATCTCCTTGAAGCACGGATACATTCCAGGCAAAAACAGGGATCTCAAGGTAGTCAAGAAGAACATTCTGGATAGCAAGCCCACTGCAAACAAAAAGTGCGACCTGATCAACATTCCCAAGAAAGCTGCAGACACGACCAGTGTGGTAAGGACTACAGGTGGTTAAGGGTTGTGCTTGGCCGGCTCCAGCCTGGTCCTCTTAAAAGCTTCTTCCAGCCCTGGGCACTGGTGGATGCTGTCCCAGCTGTGGACAGATGGGACTTTCAGTAAGTGATAACACATACTGGTTATAAGAACATCCTCAGTCATAACATTTGGTTTGTGTCCACATTTGTCTCCTTTAGCTTTCTTTTTTATGATGACTAGAATAGAATTTGTTCTACTACCATCTCTGAGAGTAAACAGGAGCCCTTTCTTTGGGTTTTTCTTAACTGTCTTTCCCCAAACTGTGTATACCCATCTCTGATTTGGAGAAAAATGAAACATGAGGGCACAGGGTCACATATGCCAAGAAGAGAAGGTCCTGGGAAGGGCGGAATGGTGAGTGGATTCAGATGTTGCTAAGTATTTGAGTGACAAAAGGATCTAGCACTGAGTGGGACTCAACAACTAAGAGCATCTTGGGCATCTTGGCAAGAACCATTTGAGTGGAGTGGCAGAAACTGAAGCCTGACATTGAAGATCCGCATGGCCACTGGAGAGTACTGCTACTGGGAGAGCAGATTCAAGCCGGGGAGGGGAGACAGGCGGGATGTTGGTGGGTTGTTCTAAGGAGCTAGAGGAGAAGGCAGTGAATTGTCAGTGGGAAGTAAGCAGAACAAAGAGGCAAAGTGCCTTGGGGAAATGGCCTTCTGGCCACAACCAAGAAAGCCTGTTGAATGCTGCACCGTGGATTTCGGTGACTGTAAGGTTTTCAAAGGAATCAGCTCCACATAGGAGAGGCTCAGGCCTCCTTAGAAGCGTTAGCAGGCAGGGCAAGGGATTTAGTTTCCAGGAAGGCACCAGGAAGGTCACCCCTCACCCTGGTCACATAGAAGGCAAGCTCCAGGTAGAGTTGTGTGATTGGGTAGTTGGGATATAGGGTGGCCTTGAAGGGTCTTGTCCTACGGTTTGTGTCCTGAGAGCCTGCCCCTGCCAGTGCACCAGAAGCAGCGCTGCGAAATTGTCGTTTTGCTGGGCGTGTCAGATGGCCCAACCAGCATTAATTACCATGAGGTCCAACCTGGCAGCTATGCCTTGCCACTTGCAAAATGGAACATTCCATTTTATGCCTTATAAATTCTCCACTGCGTTGAAGTTTGTTTACTACTTTTTAGTTACCCTCTCCCTCTCCCTCTTTTTTTTTGTTTCTTTAGCAAAATGAAGCCAAGTTGGATGAAATTTTAAAAGAGATCAAATCTATAAAAGACACAATCTGCAATCAAGATGAGCGTATTTCCAAGTTAGAACAGCAGATGGCGAAGATAGCTGCCTGAAGGTCCACCCCCACCCCCAAAATGGGAGCAAGAACTTGTGCTCAGTAGCTGGTTGTTGGTGTGGTCCCAGGGAGGGCGAGAGGGAGGCACTGCCATTTGGAGACATTCATTTCAGATTTGTCAACCAGCGATAGGCCACATTCCAGTAAGAACTCAATTCGTCTCCCAAATTTGCAGAAACAAAATGTGATTTAAAAGCTGAACGTTTTATCAGAAAGCTTTTTTGATGTTTTAAGTGTTATATGTGACTTGTTGAACTTTTAAAAGACAAAAGTGCTACTTTTAAAATCCCCGATATTCTGAATTTTAGAGAACCAACCAATTCTGATTCAGTGTCGTGCCCAAGTACCTTTTTTTAAAAAAAAAAAACAAAAAACAAATAGGGACCAATGCCACATTGCTTTTTATATTTCTTTTTTTTAATATTGCCAAAACCAAAAGTCGCTTTTTTTCTTTGTATTTTGCTACTTTGCAGTATTTGTGTGTGGTTTTTTCCTTAATTTGAAAGGGACAGCACTGTGTATGTTTATAAACTAAATGAAGATAAGATATTATTTTGTATAAACATTCATCTGAGAACAATCAGAGCAGTAGCCACATCGTGCTGCCTTGTCTTGCAGCACAAACCTGGTCATCTTAATGACTGTACACAAGGAAGACGAAAAATCACGCGGATTCGTATTACCATCCCTCTCATTTCATTGAGTCTTCTGATCAAAAAAGCTCATATCGTATCATTTCCTTAATTTCCTTTCTTTTTCCTAGAAATTGGGTGGTTGTACCAGAATGGAATTTTGCTTCTTGGTTATCCTGTGCTTCAGATGATTATAATCTAACCTAAACTAGCATGTGTTTCTGCAGTTTTGTACACACGTAGACTCTGTTGCATTCATCACTTGAAACATTATGGTTCAGGTTTCAGTGAATACTTGACAAGGGTGCCCAGGACAAGAAGACACACATACCATGGAGTGTTCCTTCTTGCCTATTTCAGCAGTTTGCCTAGCTCTCGAGTATAGTGGGAGACTAAAAACTAGAGAACTTGGAGGGGTGTGTTGGCTCCGCACGATCCTCTGCTTTTCTGTGTCCCGTGCTGTCCTCAAGATGTGCTGGAGGAGGAAGTGGTTCTCCATGCACCACCAGAACGCCTTCCCTTTTCCTCAGTATGCAGCCACCTCTCTCAGGGCTCACCCAGCCATTCCTCTCTGCCTTTCAGCCCTAACCGCATTCAGCTAAGATGGGGATGGAGGGTGCATTGAATACTGAGACTGAGAATGGTCTAGAATGAAGCAAGACCAGGAGCAAAGACCTCTGCTGTAGCTTTAATGTGTACAAACATGTCACTTTGCACCCTGCATACAAACTAACCTGGTCCGCCCCTCCAGCTCACACTAAGGCTCTGTCAAAGCACAGAGGCTCCCCAGACTCAGGGGGGCCAGAGACTGAGCTCTGCTCACCTGTTCCGTTCTGAGGTTAGCTAGAACTTCTTTCCATTTCCATTTTCTCATATTGCATGTTCGAGAAACAAGATTTAAGGAGCTTCTGTTTTGGAAGGGCTGAGTGTGTGATTGAATGTGAAACGTATAGTGCCATTGGGATCACGACAGGAACTCGTTTGCACATGCTTGTGCTGGTGTCGGGGCAGGACTGGCTGGAAGCATCTGAATACAGGGAACCAGGATGGAGGCAGAGTGTGGACAGTGGGTTGGAATGCACAGCCGAGCTGGGGGTGATGTCCATGTGAAAAGGTACCTGTTCTTCACTGATATTAGGGTCGCTCTCTCCATAATTTAAGGGCATCTGAATGTTTGGTGTGGTTTCGTGTGTGTGTATATGTGTGTATTTTAAATATTGAGTAGATAATGAGATGTAAAGAAAACAGTAATTATGGTGACTTATGTTCAAACCTGTACATGTTTCTTTATCAACGTAATCTGCTGAGGACCTTCATTTTTCAGATTCGGAAATGTTTTAAGGTTCTGATATCTAATTAAGTAAACGAAATTGTCGATGGTGGTGAAACACCATAGGGAATGTGGATCAAAGAGAAGAGGGCAAGGAAAAGTTATCCTGTTCTTAGTGTGTAGCTTATGACTTATTTAATGAACGGATGCCCAGCCAGGCTCAGAGTCGGCACCTGAAGCATTGTGGATTATTTTTCCTGTTTTGTCATTTTTTTTTTTTTTAAAGCCGTGCTATCCCAGAGGAGAACCAGTGAATTACTCCTAGATCGGCTCTTATAGAGCGGCCATAGTATTCTGTCAAAACACTTGCTTCCATTTTCAAAGATAAAAAATTCATTGACTACAAAATGGTGTCTGTGTTTATTTCACAACTCAACGGTCTTTGAGGCAGCCCACATCTCTGCCTGCCACAGCTTCTCTGACTCAGTGGAAGCAGCCAGGTGACTTTTTCCTCTCTGAAGGTAAGTACTGAGGAAGTGTGGGTGGGTCGGTCAGCTCCAGCAAAGGGGTAGATACAGTGAGGTCTAGTAGAGTGCAGACAGGCCAGGTTCCAGCAGGCCTGGATGTTTGAATACTGCCAGCAGCCTTCACCGAGGCTGTGACCTGGGGAGATTTCCTAATCTCAGTTAATCCTGTTTCTTATCATGAAAGAGGGATGAGAATTCCATGATAGTACAGATGAGAGAAATACTTGTGTTTGGCTACTCAAGGAGCCCTCGCTGTATTGCCGCCATTGATACAGCAATGAGCAGATTCCCTGAGAGGGCCTTTGAAAGCATTTTTTTCTTCTGTCGAAGTAAAATTGTCTTGGCTGTGATTTTTATTCCAGCAGAAGGTTGTCAGGGTCATTTGAATTTCATGGCCCTTTCTCGGCTTCCCTTTTTGCACTAAAACATTGTCTCGTGATACTTCAGTCATCGTAGCAAAGAATTTCCCACTGTTTGGTTTTCCTCAATGTTTGTGAATATGATAAATACTTGGCACAAAGCTACCCTTCCTCCTAAAGTTGCTGTAGTCTGTGAGAAGAACGGTGGCCAGATCCGTGATCAGCTCATGGCTGCAGGAAGTAGAAGTTGGCAGATGCTGTCTGCAGCTCCTTGGTGCCCAGGGTCAGGGGGAAGATGCGTAGTGTGGGATGTTCACGGCTGACCGGTCTGCTCACTTGGTGCCTTGCTTCTTTGCCAGAAGACCTAAAAATCACCACGTTGGCCCCAGACGGCCATTCAAGCCCCATTGAGGAAGAACCGTTTTTTCTAAAGGTGACTTCCTCTGCTGTACTTGGTGTGTGTCCAGAAAAACTTTGTTGGCTCTTAAGAATCTGTTAACCCTAAGTGGCCCTCTCTCTTTCTGCTAGCACATAGAATGTCGTAAAGCCATGATTGGGTCACTGCATGAGTTACTGTCACGGACACACCTTTCCTCAATCAGACAGGCTGTACTTGTTGCCCAGGCTGGACAGTGCCCCTGTTACTTTTTTTTTTCTTTTTAATTTAAAAAAAGTTCTTTCCTCCACTGCTAGAAGGAGTGAATGCAAATTGGTAAACCTTTCTCAAGGGCAGTGTGACAGGGTATATCGGAAGTCTTAAGTGTTTTTACCTTGTCACCCAGGCTTTTTACTTCTGGGAATTTTGTCCCAAGAAAACTAGTGGGAGATATATCCAGGGTTAGTTTACTTGTCACAGCCATATGTTGTAACAATGTGTAGTTATTTAAAGTCATTTAATATTATTTCAGGGTGTTGGATTTCTGCCACCAAATATATTCCAAGTGTCCCACAGTGAACTTTGTAACTAATATCAGAAAGTAAAATTTGTGTTTAAAAAAGAATTCTCACCAACTCTCACTGCCCTCAATTCACTGTGGTAAATGACATTCGTTGGCTTATAAAAGTACTTTTTTAAAAGTAAGAGGGAGGAGGGGTTTGAAGTCCATTAGACCTCATACCAACAGAGAAGACCAGAATTTCTGGTCAGAAGGCTAGGCTCAGCTCCATGACCTTTGATTAAAGATAGACATAATGGATTTAACCAGAACAGATTATTTTTGGCACACCGTTTTAAGAGGATATGCATATACAATGTGTATGTGTAGAATAAATATCATCAATGTTAGCAGTTGTGGATAGTCTTTATTTGGATTTTTCTGGATTTCCTATAAATGTCATTTTCCCAGAAAGAAATTATTAAAACTGATGTGTGAATGATAAATTAGCAACACATTCAACAGGCGTCGTACATCAGTGGTGGGAAGGAAATGGTGTAGCAACAGTAAGTAGCCCTGGTGAGGCAGTGACTCAGAGCCTCCCAGAGACACCAGTGTGCATCCTTAAGTCAATAGTGAAAGGAAACTTTTTTTTTTTTTTTTAAATTTGAAAGGACAAAAATCCTTTTTATCTAGACCTCAGACCGGGGGAAACCTTTTAAGTCTCAAAGCAATGGAATAAGTCACAAAGGAAAAAGATAACATTGAAATCAAACTACCTAAGACTTGAGTATGTCAAAACAAATTACATAAGACTTTAATATGTCAAAAAATGAAGGCCATACAAACTTAGAAATATACTTTCCACCTATATGATATGGGACAATACATCAGTCCCAGCTACCACCTCTAGTTGAAGTAGAGAAGACATGGCCTTCCTGGCCAGGTGTGTCATATTTTAAGTCTGAAAGAGCTGATGCAGATAGCAACATTCTTCGTTCCTGCCCCCTGGAATTTAGTCCACCAGCAAAGGGTTTATCACAAACTTAGAGGCGGAAGGACTTCTCTAGGAGACACTAGTCATCGTGTCCTTTGTGAATGTTCCCCAATTGCAAGGTTTTTGAAAAGGTGGGATGGAGAAGTGGGGAGTAAAATTGCTTCAGATCCAAAGGTACTCAAGGTAGCTGCTAAGTTTGTTAGATTGTTTGACGTGTGGAGGAAAGTGATTTTAGAGAGGCTGGTGGGATCTTTGAAATTAAATGTCATTTTACTTATGGCATAGAAATACAACTGGGAAAGAAAATTGATTTTAAGAGCCTGAGTTAGTAAATGGGGCTGGGCTGGGGTGAGGTGGAGGGAGTGTTTGGGTGAAGGACACAGCTCCCGTGACAGACTTCGTGACAGACTTCGTGGTAAGGGACCTTGGAAAGCAATGCTAATCCGTTGCTTGGAGAGCCTGGGGTCAGAAAAAAAGAATTTAACTCCACTTTAGTATTCAACTCAGAGGCCAAAAGGCAGTTGAAAAGCAGTAGATAGGCCTCTTCCATTACCAGGAGGAATCTATGCACTCTTGAGTTTAGGGACTGATCACTAAGTGCTTAGGTTTTTGTATGGGTTTTTTTGTTGTTGTTTTTTTAATGAAGGTTTAGTCACATTTCAAAGACTAAATGATATTTTTGGGAAAGGATATGGCGGGTCTGGAGCAGCACAGGGAAGAAATGATTCGGATAAGATCCCAGCAGGCAGTTACGGGCGTAAGGAAAGCTTTGAGTTGAAAGAGACAATCATCATTAGTGTTTCAAACGGGAAAAGCAAGGGGCTCACCTGGTACTAGGTGCTGTGTGTGTGCGTGCTAGGGCTTCATATAAAAATAAGGCACCTTCACCGCCAACCTATAGATAATAATGTAAAGGGATCACACACACGCTTCCCAAGGTTCCTGAGGTGTGCAGAAGCTGTGAGGGCAGGTTGCCAGGTTTGTTAAGCTTCACCTCCACCAGGTGCCTCTCAGGTCCCAGCAACATTGCTCGCCTTCATTATAGCCCTGCTGTCTCACCATTCATTTCTAATATCTCCCCACTGGACACGGTTTTATTTATCTTGGCATTCATTGGGTAAATATTTTTACAGTGAGAGTGTAAAGGTCCTGGAGAAAATTGTAGTGGAGCAGATGGCCAAGTGGCCCAGTAAAGAAAGGTGTTTGCATTCAGTGCTCTGAGGGTCAAGAAGTCAGCCATCAGGATTTCAGCAACAAAATCCAAGCTTTGGGGCTATAGTGACAAGCCTGAGAACTGAGAAGTTGCCCCATAAATAACAGGAAGCTGTTGCAGGTTCATTTCCTGCTAAGATGCTCTTTGGGTTATAAAAGGTAGACAGAGCTCCTCATGGTTAACAAACACCTAGGCTGCTTACTGCTATCCTCAGCTGCAGTTCTAAAATGATGAGTTCTCACTCTGGCCAGTTTCTACCAGAGGCAGTGTGGCAAAATGTCACAAAAGATGGCAGATTTCTATAGGGCATCTTTCCTTAGAGACCAAACTATTGCTTAAACTGTTTCTTCTTCTACCCACCTGTTCCCTTTTTTGCTTCCAGAGTGATGTTTTCTGGAACAGTCTGTCAAGATCTCAAGAGATACGGTCCACCCTCTTCAGCTACCTCTATGAGAGTCCCCTTGGTCCTTGCATCCCCGCTACCTGATTCCCGTCTCTTCATACCTCACACGCAGGCTGTCAGCTTTTTAACTACTCATTTGGCTCCAACTTCAAAATACGTCCACATTCTAGCAACTTCTCACCCTCCCCCCTCCACACACACACTGTTACCTCACTTGTTTGTGTCTTCCTCATCTCTGATGTAGACTGAGCCCCTACAGCAGGGTTCTCCAGAGAGACGACCAATAGGATGGGCAGAAATATATAGAGAGAAAGAGATTCATTATAAGGAATTGGCTCACACAATTACAGAGGCCAACAAGTCCAATGATCTCCAGTCGTCAAGCTGGAGACTCTGGAGAGCCGATGTTTCAGGTCAAGTCTGACGGCAGAAAAGCAATGCTCAAAGGTAGCCAGGCAAGGAGTTCCCTCTCAGCCTTCCTATTCTGGTCTGGCCTTCAACTGATTGGATGGGGCTCACGCACACTGGAGAGCAATTTGCTTTCCTCAGTCTACTGATTCAATTGTTAATCTTTTCCAGAAACACCTTCGCTGACACACCCAGAGTAACATTTGACCAAATATCTGGGCACCTGGAGCCCAGTCAAAGTGACACAAAATTAACCAGTTTCCAAACCAAGCTTCCTGTTATCCCCTGCTTTAGTCTTCTTAATACAGCAGCCAGAGTAACCTTTTAAGATATTGAGGCACAGGAGTAGTCAAACTAAGACCCATAGGCCAAAACCAGCCCACCGGAAGTTTCTGTGTAGCCCACAAGCTAAGTGTAGTTTTTAGATTTTTACATGGTTAGAGGGAAGAAAGAATGACAAGTAAAATTTACATGAAATTCAAATTTCAGTGTCCATAAATTAATTGGAATACAGCCACACCCATTTGTTTAAGCATCATCTATGGCTGCTTTTCTACTTTAGCAGAGTTGAGTCGTCACAGCAGAGACCCCGTGGCCACAAAGTAAGATGTTTCCTGTCTGGCCCTTTAAGAAAAAACTTGCTGACCCTTACTTATATTTAGGCTTAAAACCCTCCATGGCTTCTTATCCCACTCACAATAAAAGCAAAATTCTCACAACTGGCAGAGACGGTATGTCCCTGCAGCCTCCTCAGCCTCCTCTTCTGATTCCCCAGTGCGTTCATGAATCCTCCTGTCTCTGAGCCTTCGCACGTGCCGTTCTCTGGGCCACCCATCCTTTCCCCACTTCCCGAATTGGCACAGCTCGACACTTTACCCTCCCTTCTCTGCCATCTTCCCCGTACATGTTACTATCACCAGATCTATTGACTGGAGTTTTTGACTGTCTCCCCCAAATCGAATGTAAAGTCCACAAGAACAGGCACTTATTCAGAGTGATACCCCAGGATTTGGCACATTGTGTCAATAAATTAAAAATAGACATATGGGGTGGGGTACCTATTGGATTGTCTGTGCGACACTACTTTGCTTCCAGAATACAGTTCTTCCGTAACCTCAGTTGGCCCCAGACTGGGCCATTGAGCCCCTTGGAGTCACCTCCAGTGTGTCAAATCTGAATTTGAGTTGGGGAAGCCAGGGAGCTAGCAGTCCAGAGCAGGTGTATAGTGATAGAGAAAGGGCTTCTGGGTTCCTTCCACTCCCTACGTCCCTGCCTACGGTCCAGCTGCATTTCTGACTTTAAATTCCATGAGATACCCCAGGGATGCTAATTCCCCTTACACTGATTTGAGCTGAGTTGACTCCTTCCTCATTCAGGTTTGCTTCCTTCATCAGAGCCCCTTGAAGCCTAAAATCTGGGGCTCTTCGTCTGTGTACTGCCAGGGCCACGCCCAGGCCCGGTGCTCTGGGTGGCTGTTGGAGGCACAGATTCCTCCAGCTGCTACCATTCTTGGAAGAGCACTGAGTCTGGATCTCATTACTAGACTTGATTGCCTTCTGGCCTTCTGAGACCAGCCCCTGTGCTGGCTACCTCCAAGTGCTCAAACTGACCCCAGTCCTGGGAGCCCCTGTTCTCTTCCCCTCTGGATAAATGGCTTCACTCTGCAGACCCAGAAGCCTGCTCCTGGGGCTGCCCAGATTGGCAACCAGAACCAGGCTGAACAGGAACTCACTGAAGTTCAGTTCTCATTCGAGAAGGGGAATTGCTTCCCAGTTGAGGTGGCCCCAGAGTAATCGTTTCCCCTTTAAATGATTCAGATAGGCAAAAATCTCAGCCTGTGAGCTGCCCCTTAAATCAAAGAGGATGTTTGGGGAGTGAGGAGGCAAGTGTGACCCCATCGTCCCCCTGCTCTGTTCTCTATTTTATGAGACTTTTGCTTTCATTTGAACAAAAGGTCCCATGGGTAGTGAGCTTTCTGGTCTGGCTGCTGTGGGCTCTTCCTTGAGCCTCAGCTTCCTAGGATAATGGCCACTTGGGAAGGCAGGTGTGATTCTGTGACAGACATCACCCCTGTTTTCCTGCAGTTTTCTCCATTTTCATGGAAATGGACATAGGGTCCTATAGGAAGTGGACATCGCATTTGGGAGGGGCCACAGTGAGTTCCTAGCTGATTACAAATAGAGGATCAGATCTCAACCATACCTAGTCTGTCAGATATAGCCCTTGCCCAACCATGAATTTCTAGGATTCCACGAGTGTTTAAATTTTTCTTCCTTTTCCTTGACTGAGGACATAGTTGACCAGCGTAGGCCTGCTGAATATCAGCTAGAAGCTAAACTTCGCTTGCTTTGGCCACCTAATGCATCCTGTCTTTGTCTCTATGGTATTAAGGTTTCTTTAGAGCTATCTATTCTTGTCACTGGTGTGACTAATTTCTCACTCCACTCCCCATCCACATAAAACAAAAGAGCAAAAGATGCAAAAAAGAAAAAAAAAAAAACAGGCCACCGCACAAGCACAGCTGGATGGGCAGAGGTGATGCCCCTGGACTCAGTGTGCACTGTGATGCTGGTGTGAACACCACTCGGCAGCTACAGGAACTGTCATCCATCAGCGAACGTAAGGAAGACTTCAGTTAGTGTTCAGAGGGTCATTTAGGACTGTCCAAGAACAGGCACACCTTAGAGATACTGCAGGTTCCATTCCAGACCACTGCGATAAAGCAAGTCACATGAACATTTTGGTTTCTCAGTGTGTATAACAGCTTCGTTTCTACTATCCTGTAGTCTAGTAAGTGTCCAATAGTCTTATGTCTGAACAACAATGTACATTAAAAATACTGCTAAAAAATGCTAACCATCAATCTGAGGTTTCAGCAAGTTATAATCTTCTCACTGGTTGAGGGTTTTGCCTCAGCATCAGTGGCCGCTGACTGATCAGGGAGGTGGTTGCTAAAGGTTGGAGTGGCTGTGGCAAGTTCTCAAAATAAGAAACCAATGAAGTTTGTCATATCGATTCCTTTCGTGAGAGAGTTCTCCAAGATCACTGATCACAGATCACCATAACAAGTATAAGAATAATAAAAAACTTTGAAATATTGCCAGAGTGACTAAAATGTGACAGAGACACGAAATGAGCCAACGGCTGTTGAAATAATGGACTTCCTCTACAAAAGGTTGCCACAAACCTTCAATTTGTTTAAAAAAAAAAAAAAAAAAAAAAACGAAACACCGCAGTATGTGTGAAGCACAATAAAGTGAAACGTAATAAAGCAGGGTATGTCTATATAAAGACACCACTCACCGGGTCTTCAGTTTTCATTTTGAAACAACCAGTTGTGCGAGACAGGGTGTGAGTCTCTCTTTGTACATGTTCTGAGCCCCACCTGTCAAAGCACAGAACAGACCCCGGGGCACGCCCCTTCCCCCACTTTCTTGTGAGCTCTGTGCGTTCCTAGGCCTCACAGCCTTTGCCCATGCTCTGCTCTCTGCTTGGGCTGCCCACAAAGCCTGACCTATTTGTCATCTCAAGGGCTACTTCTCCTAGGAAGAGTCTCCTGATGCCCCCTCCTCTACCCAGCATGGGTTAGGTGCTCTTCCCTGGCTCACCACAGGGTGAAATTACCTCATTGTCATGGTCTGTTTACTTGCCAGCTTCCCCACCAGATGAAGAGTTACTGGAGGGCTGGAGTCTGAAATTGCCATTGGATCCTGGGGCATCAGCCTTGGGTGCCTGATTTATTTGACTAAATGAACAAATCGGGAACGAGTAAGAAAATAAGCAGGTCTTGCTCTTGTGGAACTGGCAACCAAGCTCCTCAGAGAGGTTCATGGTTGCAGCCAAAAGGATCACCAGTGCACCCAGACAGAGCGTTTGGATCTCAAAAGAATGACTACCTCGTATTTGTAAAGCTCAGGAAGGTCTGTGTTTTGTGTTTTCTCCCCGTCCTCTGTTCCTGGGAAAAAAGTGAGAATCATCCTTCTTGCATCCGGTTACTGCCTTCCTGGGTGGGGTCCCCCCTCACTTACACTCTCCGTCATTCGTAGAGTAATGCCGTGGCCTTTCTCAACCACCACTCCCCAGAAAGTTTCCACATGGTTCTTGGTGTTTTCATGGTTACCAGAAACCAAGGGTGACATCAGGCTCAGCAGGCCCCCGTTTCCCACTACGACCCAGTTCTGATCAACGGTATCTCCAAAGCTGCTACAAACAAGGAGATATGCGCTGTCACGTGGCCCTGTCTTAGTAACCACATTCTCGCTTCCTTCTTTCGCACACGGCCGTTGGGGGTTGGCAGAGTCTGGGACCACTGCAAGGGGCGCCACAGCAGTGCCTGGGAGCGTGGGCTGGGTCTTTGCCGCCAAAACAGAGAAGCCACTTCTCCTGGGCCCACCAGGCCGCTGTCCCATGCTTTGCTGAGCACGGTAAGTACTGGTTTGCAAAACCACAGGGAGTGGCTGAGGGAGCCCAAGGGACCAGCAGTCCTGCCTGACAGCTAGCTAAGGAGAGGCCCGAGGGGCAGGCTACAGGCATGACCGGAGCTGCAGCCCCAGGGGAGGGCAAACCGAAGCTCCGGGGCTCAGGATCAAGGTCTGTCTGTCTGGAGTCTGCGGCCTCGCGCTGCTGTCTCTTCCGGATCCTTCTCCCCCTTCACGTTCATCTTGTCCTCCCCAGCAGGTTTGCCAGCAGCTGCTGCTGGCTTAGGAGCCATCCGAATTAAAAAAATTGGAGAAATCAGGAGCATTTCCCTAGAGTTCATCCTACCCCTCCTTTTATGCGTGGGACACCGAGGCCCAAAGAGGTGAAAGGATTTGCTTGGAGCAGAGCTGGGGTATGGTCTGGGCGATTCCTTAGGAGGGGGTGCAGGATTTGTCTTGAAGCCGTGTAGGTTATGGGTCCATAAAAATATCGTTTCCAAAGCTGTGTTCTTCACATTTTTTTTATATGATTGAGGAAATGATACTTGGCCAAAGCAAATTATTAAAATATTAGAATTAATATACTATTGCTAGCAAAAGGGAAAATAATAATTAGAAAACTATTATTAATTTGTATGTGAGGCGCTTTAGAGGCAAAAAGGAGAATGGGGGGCCAGTAGCTAAAGCTGTAACACTGACAGACACACACACACACACACACACACACACACACACACACACACACACACACACACACACCCAGGGCTCGGTTGCATGAAATTCTCCTTTCCTCCCTCCTGGACCTTCTTATTTTCTCCCTTCTTCCATCTGACTTTGAGTTCCCTGGGTCAGGCCTCTCGAGGCCCCTAGGACAGGGGCCTCTGCAGGTTGCTCCCTGGCCCCAGGCCCCAGAGTGGCTTTCTCTGGGGGTTGGCTGGGCTGACCACACCCTAAATGGCAGATGCTTCCCTCACCAGGCTTGGTTAGCTGCAAGAGGATAGTGAAACCCAAACAGGGGAAGGTCCTGGGCCGCTGGGCTCGAGTGCTTCTGGGAACCTTGGCTAGGTGGAGCAGGGCCTTCAGGGTAGTGGGAATCATCTGAGAACCCTGAGTCCCCTTTTTACATATGAGAAAACCAAGGCTCAGATGGGAGAAGCAGCTACTTCAGGTTGTGGGGCCCAATTGAGCTAATAATTCATTTATAGCTCTTAGACCAGGGCTGGCTGGGCACATTGTCTACATTCGATAGTGCAATTTACAAGCCAGAGGAGACTGAGGGTGTGCACAGCACCCAGGGCTTGCTGTGGAGACAGGTTTCTAGGGCTTCCTGCCCCAGCCCTCTGTGACTAACAATGTCACAGGTGTGTCAAAGCTGTCCTGGGGTTGGGGCTTTTTCAGAGACATGGCCTTAAATGCAGAAGAATAATGACAACAGCTGGCCTTTATTGAGCACTTACTGTATACTAAACACAAAGCCTGAACCAGCTCACTTGCACCCACGGCAGCTCCATGAGCTGTAGATGTTACTGTTTTCCTTGTGTTTCAGCCAGGAACCTGTGGCTCAGAGAGGTGAATTCAGTTGCCCAAGGTCACACAGCTTGTAAGCCACAGGCTGGGACTGGATCTGGTTTGATACTGGATTCAAACCCGAATTGGGCCGGCACCTGTCCTACCCGCCAGGACTTAGATCTGCACTGGGATCTGGGAGTGGGGGTTGCCTGGGCCTCTGTCTGACCTGCAGTAGATGTGGAGATCTTTCGATTTCTTGGAGTCCCGTGGGCGTCTTTTCTGAGCAGCTCGGGGTGACCACACTAGTGCGGAGATGTGAGCCCTCTTGCAGCCCAGCCCCCCTGCCCACCCCAAGCCAGGTAGAATTGGGGGAAGAAGCAACTTGGTTTTAGGGGGAAACACAGGAAATGGGCACTATCTGACCTACTCCATCAGACAAGTAGAAGACAAATAGGATGTGGCAGCTCTTTATCTCTCTCTCAGAGCCCTGCACAGCCCCGCTCCTGTAGTAAGTGGCTGTTTTCACCATCTGAGGTCAAAAGTGGGGCCTGGAAGATGTGATGTTACCGCTCTGAGCCTTGCTTTCCTAATCAGTATAATGGGAATCGTAAAAGCCAGTGTGGCGTGAAGATGAATGAGTTCCCCCAATTGATGAGAGAATAAGATAATCTATCTGCGGTGAGGGCTTTAACACATGCCATTATATTACAATACATTTTTTTTTATTATTATTGTTTTTGTCCCACCTGCCACACACACCACTTGTCCTCCACTCCTCTCCTCACTACCTGAGTGGCCCCCTTGGACCCATAGAACCTCTGGGAGCCTGGTTTCTTCTGGTCAAATGGTCTGATAGATACTCAGCCATGGCCTGGCAAAAGGCTGCTGTGTTTGCGGCTCCTTCCCCTTGAAGCCCATGCGATGGTAGGCACCAGGCTGGGGTGAGACTGGCCATCTGGTTTGCCTGGGATCGAGGGGTATGGAGATGAGGGATTTCTAGTGCTAACCCTGGAGATTTCTGGGACAAGCTGGTGGCCCTACTAGGTACAGGCTGGGAGGTACTGGTTTTCCCAGGTGGCTTGCGTTTTATCTCAACAGGTGGAGAGGTCTCTGCTTTCTTGCAGGACACCCTCACCCAGCTTCCCTCACTGCCCACAGGGAAGATAGGGAGGTCACCACCTCCGTATCCTCCTTGAGTCTGAGGTCTCCCTTTATTCTGCTCCTTTGTCCGCACTGCCCCTCAAATAAAATACCCCTGCTGGATGCCAGCCTTGGGAACTTTCCTGCAGCATCTCATTCCATTCTCATGATTGTTCTTTGAGGCAATACCACCCCTTTTCAGGTAAAGAAATAGGCTCAGAGAGGTTGAAGTGACCTGCTCAAGGTCAGACACAGCTAAGTGTTCTTTCCTCTACCCCAGGCTGCCTCTGCATGCAGGGGACTGTGGGAATGGGTGCAAGAGTGAGGGCAGCCAAGAGTGAGAGCCCACCTGGGGAATGGGGCCCTGGCCCCCTCCACGGTATCTCCTCAGCCTCCGGGCCGCATAAAGTTGGGTCCTGATTTGCCAAGATGCCTCCCTGACTCAGGAACTTGTGGACTGGGTATTGCACCCCACCCTCACCCCACCACCTCTCTGCTTCTAGGAAGTGGCTAAAGGCTTGGCCTTCTAAGAACCGAGAACTGCCCAAGTGTGTATGTGTGTAGCAGCTGGGATTGGGGTGGGGTGCAAATCTTTTCATAATTATGAAATATTTCTCTGAGCTGGTGGCTTCTTCCTAAATTCCTCTGCTATACTCTGGTTTCTCTTCAGGTTGTATAAATCTTTCGCCTTTTACTAAATTCCTCTGCCCCCAGGAAAGCAGGCCGAGATTAGGCCATGTACTCTGCCTCATGGGGAACGCCACCACATGTGCAAAAAAGCCTCTCCCTTGAAGGTAGGTTAGGAGGCAAAGAATGTGCATGCGTGTGTGTACGCACATGCACGTGTGTGTGGCAGACACATTTATTAAGCACCTACTGTGATCCTGGAACTTTTGAATTCATCATCTTATTGCATTCTCTCAATAGCCCTACGAGATAGGTAGAGTTTGTTATCCCTATTTTACATGTGAGAAAATTGAGACTCAGAAAAACAAATATCTGTGTCGAGGTCATGCAACTTGTAAGGGACACAGCTGGGACTCAAACATTCTTTTGTCTGATCTCATAGTGTGTGCTCTCAGTCCTGCTGAACTTTCTAGATTATGTGGCCTTCAAGGTCCTCCTTACTTTTACCCTGCCCTCTCTCTCCTGACTAGGTCCCCAAACCCAGCCATAATCACAGCAAGCTAAACTCTCTTCCAAGCCTTTGCTCCTTCTGCCCCCACAGCGAGATCAGATCTCTCCCCAAAGCCTTCCTGAATCTTCACCGAATTCAAATCTGATCTCTGCCACTCATCAGCTATGTCTTTGAGCAAATTGCTTCACCTCTCTGAGCCTCATTCCTCCTCAGTAAAATGAAGATAATTGTGAGAGACGAGTGTTTCTGTTGCAAATATTATAAAGTTTGGTTTAAGAAATTATTTTAAGAGAGCATCATATTGGCATTTTAGAAACCAACATAATTTTCACCACATGTGAAGGGAGTTGGATTGAGGCTGGAAACTGAGGGGTCTATGAGTAAGTTACAGTCACTCAAGGAGTGATGAGCAACTGCCCTCTGCTCCAAATCACATGAAGTGCAGGGGAAGGTACTGAAAAGTATCCAGGCTCACTCTGCCCCAGGCGGTACGGCAGGGGCTGCACACTGCTGGAGGTATTGCGTCCAGGACCCAGGAATACCTGGATCCTGCCCTGGAACACAGCTGTCACTCATCACAGGATTCTCTAGAGTAAGAGTTCGAATTCCACAAACACCAGTCAGTGCCAGGGGGAGCATGAGGAGAGAGAGAAAGACAAACAAGAAAGCTCGAGTGTTCACAATAACAAGAAGAAAGACCAGTGAGACAGCCGAAAGGAGAGGCATTGCCTTTTCTAGTTACCTGGTCTGCAGGCCAAAGGTGATGCCAGGATGGATGGCGACCTTACCCACAGGCAAATGAGATGACTGTCAGCTGAGGACAGGGCTGTTCTGAGAAGATTTCAGTTTTCTCCTGGACTCAGATAGTGCAGTTAATGGCTCTGGGCCCCGGAGGACTTACAGGGTAGGTTTACTGAAAGAACCAGAGTGGCCGCCCTTTGCTGGAGCTTGCCGTGAGAACAAAGGGCTTTGCAAGCATCACCTGATTTCATCTCCACAATAGCCTAAGAGGTAGGTGCTGTCACCCCTATCATGTAAGTAAGGACATAGCCAAAGGGAGCCAGATCAAGCAGAGACATTAAGAAAGGATGAGAAAAACTGAGAATTTGTGAGATAGGCCAGGGCTGTGCCTGGGCGGGAGCCAAGACAGGGGCAAATAGAACAGAGGGACTTGGTGGGGTCAGGATCAGACTGTAAGAGGCCTCAAGGGTCCAAACAAGCAGCTTTATCCTGTAGATCTGTGGTCTCCATCAGCGGACAATATGCGCATATGGATTTTTTATGAATTGTATACAGGTACTACTATAACCATGATATATATTATAAATGTATAAAAAATAGAGATTAACAAGGGGTGTCCTGAAAGTTAATATAACTAGAAGCTCTACTATGTTCTATCTATACCCCAATAGATCTTCTTGCTCACAAATAAAAAGTTTTAATCAAAAAGGATAGGGAGACAAATAATTACTGTGCACCATTTAGAGGGAGTCAAAGGCCCTACTGGATGGATTTATTCATGGTAATAAATAGTAGTGCTGCTCTTTACTTAGGGCCTACTGTGCTCCAGCCATGTGCTGGGTCATGAGGATGCCTAAAGCCAAGTATCTGCCCAGACCAGACATACAGCCAACTGTGGCCATCTAGGATCACAGTCAAGGGTGCTTGGCAGGCCCAGGGGTGAAACGGTCCTGATGTCCCTCTGTCTGTGTCTTTCTCCAGGTGCCATGCCTCTGCAACTCCTCTTGCTGCTGACCTTGCTGGGCCCTGGCAGCAGCCTCAAGCCATGGGAGACCTGGAAGAGTGGAGCCAAGGAGGTCCCAGGCCCCCTGCTTGCCCGGGGCAGGAGACAGCTGGCCGTGGATATAGACTCAGACATGTACGATTATTCTGAGGGCACGGACCCTCCAGAAATGCTTGAAACGAGCACATGGGCTGTGGTCTGGAGCCCCAAGCAGAGGGATTCTTCAGGGCCTGGTACACCTGAGCCAGCCACTCTGGAGGGAGCTACAGGGCACTCTCTTCACCTGGATACAGAAGGGGCAGCTATTGGGAATCTAAGCACAGAATTGGCCACACAGGCAGTTCCTGTCACACGGAGTCCTCTGCCCGAAGAACAGGTCATTACGATCCCTCCCATCATGGAGGCTCCATCCACAGAAGCTCCATCCATGGAGCTGGCTACCATCAGGGACTCGTCCACGGGGCCAGCAGCCACGGAGGCACTGACCACGCAACCAGCAGCCACGGAGGCACTGACCACACAACCAGCAGCCACGGAGGCACTGACCATGCACCCAGCAGCCACGGAGGGACTGACTATGCACCCAGCAGCCACGGAGGCACTGACCACGCAACCAGCAGTCACGGAGGCACTGACTATGAAATCCACTGTTATGGAGGCTCCGTCCATGGGACCAGCAGTCATAGAGACCCTGTCCACAGAGCCGGCTGACACAGCAGTCCCTACCACGGAGCCCACTGCCACAGAGGCCCTGTCCACAGGTCCGGCCACCACGAAGGACCCATCCACACAACCTGCTACCACAAGGAACCTAACCACAGCCCTTCTTGTGCCCTCTGATTTTCACAGGGGCATCACTGTGTCAGCCAGCAATTCCTCTAATGGCTTCATCAACCAATGGAAAAACAGACAGGGTCTTTCCCCCCGGAGCTCTGTGGCCCCCAGCCCCGCAGAGAGTCTGGATTACATCCCAGTGAAGCAGTGCTTGCTGGCCATCCTCATTCTGGCACTGGTGGCCACCATCTTTCTCATATGTACCGTGGTGCTGGCTGTACGCCTCTCCCGCAAGAACCACATGTATCCTGTGCGCAGTTACTCACCCACAGAGATGGTCTGCATCTCATCCCTACTGCCTGAGGGGGGTGAGGGGCCCACAGCTACAGCCAATGGGAGCCTGCCTACCAAGGGCCAGGGCCTAAAGGTGGGGCCCGGGAAGGACCGTGAGGGGGATGACCTCACCCTGCATAGCTTCCTGCCTTAGCTCTCCCTGCCCAAAATCCTAAGGAGGACGCCTGACCTCCTTGCTCCCTCTGCAGCCCGCCAGGCCACCACTGAGCACCCAGGCTCTATTCCACAAGTCTGGGCTTCGTTAGAGCCCCTTGGAGGTGGGGATCTTTAGGGCAGGGCTCTCAGCTGCTCCAACAGGACCAAGAGCAGCCAAGGTTCCTCCTTCCTCCTGGCCATTGGAATCTTGTTCCCATGCACCCAGGAGGACTCAGGGTTTCCTGCCCCCACTGCACTGTCATTGTCTTCTGGTTGCCATGGTCACCATGCATTTTTTGAGATGGGTATGTTCTAGAGGCCATTTTCTGCTACTACCCAACTGGAGGCAGCTTGGATTTTCTTGGATACCTCTCTGGGGAGCCCAGGGTGAGGTCTCACTGTGAGAGCTGGGTCAGGTGCGGAGAGCCCGAGGTTACACCCTTCTCTGAAACTCTGTGGACTAAAGCTTCCTTTTGGTGACAGAGTAACCCCGATCCTGCCCTCTCTTGCCTTCTTCTGTGTCAGCGTTGTAGGGTGGGCTCTATCTTGTTCACTGAAGTATCCCACTGCCCAGCCGAGGGCCCAGTACAGTCCAGGCGCTCAATAAATATTTGATGAACAAATGCTGGCTGAATGCTTCAAGGCAGGGTGCCTCTTTCAGGTAGGGAATTGGTCTTTGCTGTTTGCATCCAGCCCTAAGGAACTACCTGAACTACCTAGGCTGTTAGCTTGACTTCAGTATTGTCTCTTGGACACTGGACACTGGAGGTATCTTGGTATATCCTTGAGTACCCGGGGAAAATTTCAGGCTATTTGGGGGGTAAACGGGAGCTGGCCTCAAGGACCACTTGATTTGACTCCCGCTATGACCCAGTTCTGGCCTACGAAATTGGGTTCCCCAAATCTCAAACAAATACCCCTTCTCAACATCAATGCCAGCCTCCCCGGAAGCCCCCCATGACCTCTTCATTCCACACGAGGCCTGTCTTTCATTAACACCCAGTGCCCATGCATTCCTCACACAGGTGAGCACGGCTGCACCCTACCAGGCTTTTGGACAACTCACAGGAGTACCAACCAGCTCTCATTTCAAGTTTGGGGCCAGCAGACTTTTTCTTAAAGGGCCAGACAGTAAATATTTTAGGTTTTGCAGGCCACGTGGTCTGCAACTTCTCACCTCTGTCATCATAGCAGCATGAATGTGGCAACTGACAATATGTCATAGATAAATGAGTTTGGCTGAGTTCTACTTTAACGCTATAAACAGGCAGCAGGCTAGATTAGGCTCTACAAGTTTGCTGACCCCTGATTTAAGTATTGGGTGAACAGAGGTCCCAATTTGCCTGAGACTTTCCTGATTTTAGCACTGAAAGTTTTATATATCATGGGAAATTCTGCAGGCCTAGCAAACCAGGACAGTGGCGACTCCATTAAAACAGCACTTACCCTGTGCATGCATCACCACGTTTGAAACCCACTTTGACCCTGAGGGTCAGATCAGAAAGCCAAGGCTTACAGAGGTCAAGTGATTTGTCCCGCTGATAGCAACAGAGTGTGGCGGGGGAGGGGCATGGTTCAGACTCTTGATCTTCTACCTCCCAATGCCTTGTAGTCATTTTCCTGCAGGGAGGAAGATGCTGCCACTTAGGGCGCACACTACTCTGGCTTCCAGGAGAGGAGGAAAACTCATCTCGGGAGACTTTTTCTCTTCTAGAAAAGCACCTCCAGCGGCCTCATTGGAGGTGAAGGACCCCACCCCTCCAGGACATAACCTGCAAAGAGGGAGTTCAAAGAGAGCATTGAGTCTGGAGGTACTGACTGCAGCTCAGGAGAGAGGGTTGGGGGGAAGAGGAGAGATTGGGGAAAGGCAGGAGGGGACATGGCCTGCAGTGGGCTGTGGGGGACGGAGTCGATGAGAAGTGGAGGAGTGCCTGCCCCTCCCCGAACCTCTACAACCAGTAGGACACACGAGGAAGGTGTGTTCGAGGTGCTTTGGTGGCGGCCATGGTGGGAAGAGGCGTGTCCACTGTGGGCTGGGGTGGCCGACCCTGGAGAAGGAGAGCTGATGTGTTGGGAGCAACACAAGTACATTTCTCCTTCGAGAACGATCAGAAAAATCAGCTGAGGGAGCTCCACATTATGGGGGTGGGGTCCCAGAGCCTGAAAGACTTGGGAGAAATCGGAAGAGTCTTCTCAGCGCCTCATCAGCCAGCCCTTCTGGTGGGCGGGAAGCAGATCTTCCTTTTTCCTGAGAGCTTCTGGAGGGCCTGGCTTTCCATCTACTTCTCCAAGATGCGGCGTTTAAGTTGGTTAGCATCAATGATGATGGGTGCTGAAAGCCGCCACCAGGGGGCACCCGCCACCAGCTCTTAGAGCCATTGGCAGCCCTGCGCTTCTGCGCAGTGTTTGAGGACGAAAGAGGAGAGACTGTGTATACAGAACTCAGTTCCAACCCCCGAAGGGTGCTGGTAAATGTTTAACAATTGGCTCCTTGGGCAGATTGGTACCCGAGCCATGATCTGTAGTGCTTGTCCATTTCCTCGGTGTAAATACTCCCATGGCTGATTTTGAGCAACCAACCATCGTAGTAGATGATGCAAAAAAATTTAAATCATCTCAAGAGCATAGATAATGGTAGAATGTAGTAAAAATATTTAGAAAGTGATGGGTTTTGAGTATCGTAGACCTCGATTTTTAATGTAATATAATTTAACTTATGAAATAACTGGCTCACAAAATTCTGAAGATTTGACAATTGGCTCTCAGAGATGAGTAGTCTGGTTCCTGCATACCACTGTGGCCCTTCCCCCTACCCGGACCTCCCTTTGCCCTTGAACATCAGCACCTGCATTGCCCCTTTCATCCATTTAGCAAATATATCCTGAACAGGAACATCTGCAGTACATCCATGAGTCCTCTCAAATTGCCTGGGAAGAAGGAACTAGTTAGTATCTCTCCCGTCACACAGAAGAGGAAACTGAGGCCCAGAGAGGTGAAGTCACTTGCCCCAGGTCATGCATGAGGATCCATGATTGGAATCCAGGCCTGACTCAGTAAGCCATGTTCTTACCACTATGTCGTGCTGTCCTTGAGATCATGGTGGGGTTCTAGGGGAATCCCATGCCCCCAACTCTCACCCCTATTGACCAGCTCTGGGGCCTGGAAATCCCCAGCAGTCACCCTTTATGGTTCCTGGTTGCTGAGGGAAGACATTGGTACTTGTGAGGATGACAAAGTTGAACTCAGCCCCCTCCTTGCAGAGAGCAGGACGCAGCAGAGGTGGGGCTTGGGATGAAGAAAGATGCCTACAGGCAAGGAGCTGGCATTTATTGGGCACTGACTGCATGCCTGGCCTCAATCCAAACACTTTATCTGCATGACCACACTTAGGCCTCTTAACAGCCTCATGATATGTGTATAATAATTACCCCTGTTTTACTGCCCAGGAAGCTGAGGTTCAGAAAGCTGGACCACTCACTCCAGCAGAATTCAGGGCTAAGGAACTAGACACTGCTGACTTCAGCTCTGATGACAGGGAAGGAAGGCGGGTAGACGGGAAATGGCGGGGCGGAGGGGGCATGCTAACTTCATTCCAGCTCCCTTCTGTCTTATGAGCTGGGGCTACCAGCCCTGCAGGTGGTTCATCCAGTAATCGATCTGGGCAGAGGTTTCCCAAATGCACCCTACATATCCCACCCCCATTGCCACTCAGCCAAACCCCATAACTTGATTGGAATTCTATGCCAGGCACTATGCTAGGTCCTGGGATGTCAGGTGAGCAGGAGAGGACTGATGATTCCCTTTGATACTCATGAGTCTAGAGGGAGAGAGAGATTAATCAAATGATCATCCAGAGAAATATCAGATTATGGCAGGGCCCAGAGCCCAGAGGAGAGGTGCTGGGGGTTCTGAGTATGTGCAATGTGGCCAGACCTTAGGGTTGGGGTGGGGAGGAGAATGTTTGAGACTTGAAAGGTGTGGAGTTGACTTGGGAGGGAGGACATAGAGAAAAGAATGTTCCAGGCATCAAGAACAGCATGGAGAACAGGGGAGTGCGTTGGGGGAATGAACGAGACTGGGGTGGCTGGAAGGGACCAGAGTGGCTGTAGGGAGGAAGGGAGGTTGTGTGTAGGTGAAGGGGGCTTGGGCCAGAGTGTGGGTCGAATCAAGAGAATCGAGAAGGACCACACCCCTGTGTGTGAGACGTCACGTGAATTCAGGATCTAAAATGATTGGCTGCAAGGACATATGTGCTACATGCCGCTCTCTCCTTCACCCCTAGCGGTTAGAGATGGGCAGAGCTCCGATTGCTGGGCTTTTAGGGACACTCAGCCTCTGGCCTGGACACTCGCTCCACATGTGGTCCCCAGGCACCAGGTGGTGGGCATTTGCGGGCGGGAACTGTGACTCAGTCTCTAGTGTGATCCTGGCACAGAGCAGATGACTGGGACATGTTTGTGGACTATTCCAACAACTGGGAATGGATAAAGATAAGTAAGGCAGCCTCAGTCTATGATCAATAGTATGTTACTCAGCAATTGAAAAGAATGTTTTTGTAGAAAAATGCCCATGATGTAACATTAAGTGAACTCTGAGTTTTAGTTTCCTCCTCTGTGAAGTAATAATAGTGTCACTCCGTAAGGGTATTGGGAGAATTAATGAAACAAGGCACAGAAAACTCTTGGCCCAATGCCTGGCACAGGGCAAGTACTCAACAAATCATAGCTATAGTATTAGGATGATCAAATGTAGAAAAAAGACTGCAAGGAAGTCTAGTAACTTGTTAAGAGAGGTCAGCCATCAAGTGTAGGGATTGCTTCCTTTGACTTTTCTGTGTTTTTCTAGTATTTGTCAATGGACAGAACTAAACCATAAGTGTTAGGAAATCTGGGGGTCCCAGGCCTCAACAGCTGGTGGGTAGGACAATCTTCTTATAGCTATTAGCACCCACACAGGAAGACTGTAAGCCAGTGGTCCTCACCTGGGGGTGATTTTGACTCCCATTGGACATTTGGCAGTGTCTGGAGATACTTTTTGGTTGTCACCACTGAAAGGAAATGCTGCTGGCATCTAGTAGGTGGTTGAGGACGCTGCAAAACATCCTATTATGCATGTGACAGCTCCCCACAGCGAAGAGGTGTCCGGTCCCAAATCCCAACAGTGTTGAGGTGTAGAAACCTTGTTTTTCCGACTCAGCAGTGAGAGCGCCACAGAACTGGCACCCCCATGACCAAGGTCAGCAGAACCAGGAAGCTGCCTCTGAGCCTCATAGCTGGATAGCCTCCGTGCTGCTTTTCCTGAGAAAGGAGCAGAGCAGAATGATCCCACGGCGGACCAGAGCATCAAGGTGGCCCAGGCCTCGTCCTGTTTCCCAGGCACCCTTCCAGGGGAGCTCCATGTGGGTGAACCAAGCACGCCTCCAGCCTCAGCACTAGATCTGGGCTGCCCCTGCTCTCCTGGGGGAGCTCTTTCAGGAGGCCCTGTCATCCTGACTTGTGTCTGGTCTCCAGGCCCCCAAACGGACAGGTTTCAAGTGATTTCACCCAGAATTTCAGCAGCCCCTCAGCAAACCACTGGATATAAATGAATATGTAGGAGAGTGGGGTCCTCTAATGCCACCAGACAAAGCATCTGGACCCCAGCTCCTGCCCAGCTAAGACCCCCATCTGGCCTATTGACAAATGTGTTGTGTGGTGAGTGAAGGAAAACTGTCATCTCTCACTCTGCTCCGGCGCCACAAGTCTTCTTACTTTTTCACATGCTCCTGCCTCAGGACCTTTGCACTTGCTGTTGCTGCTGCCTGGTAATCTCTTCCCATATGTCTGAACAGCTGGCGTCTTCTCATCTTTTAGGTCTCAGCTTTAATGTCACCTCCTCAGAGACGCCTTATCTGCAGCCCTGACCCAATTTTCCTTCAAACAACCCACTTTTTTCCCCCCTTTTAAGGCGCTGATGATTGCCTGGAGTGATGTCCTTGATATATTAATTTTTGCTGTACAAGGGTGGGGGCCTCTATCCCCTATGTTCACTCTTTCCTCGTCACTGCACAGTGCCAGGCACACAGTAGGGGTTCAGGAAACATTTGCTGAATGAATAAATGAGCTGGGGAGGCTTCGCAAGGGCGTGAGGGCAGAGGCAAGGCAATGGGACTGACAAAATATAAGCGCAAGGGGCAGAGATCAAGGGAGCCTTAGGTTTAAGGATTGGAGTCATGCCCACCTGGTTCAAATCCTGGCTCCACTTCTTACTAGCTGCAGGGTGTTGGCCATCTCTCTAACCTCTGGGGGCCTCAGCTTTCATACCTGTGAGATGGAGAGAAGTGTCTGGGGTGGGAGGGTGAGATGAGCATGGACTTGGCTCGGTTAGCAACCATTCTGAGAGGAACAGTTCCTGGCTGCCGGGCAGGCGTGGACTATCTGAGGGGCACCATGGAGGCCTCCGCGTTCCCCCAAGCCTCGAAGCCCCGCCCATGTGGTTTGGGTAGCCAGCCTCAGCCCTGCTTAAACTCTAGGTCTTTTAGCCTAAAATTAGCTCACAAATTCCTTGGCTGCCTGGCTGGTGCTTCCAGACCTACAATTCAAACCAGATGTTACCAGCTGTTGTGGCCCATCCCCCGCTGGCCAGCGCCCGCTAGCGCGTCGTGACTCAGGGAGGCGGGACTCAGCCAGGCGCAGATTGATCGACCTGCTGCACGCATGCGCGCACGCCATGTACGCAGGAGCTCAGGCTGGGCAGCGGGATGGGGGATGGAGGGGTGGGAGTATGGGTGCCCACTACTCCTAGGATGGGGGGTGTCCCTTGTTGACCTGTCTGCTGGCAGGTGGGGGCTGGAGTGGCTATTTGCTCTACCTCTTAACATCCAGTAACATTATGGAGCGTCCGCTGTATGCCAAGCCTATGTGTTTGCTGCTGTCCAGATGGTACCACAGATTCTCAGTCCCAGGTGTTACTTGTGTTGCTATTATTATTATTTAGCGCCAGGTGCCGAGGCCCATTACCTTCTCACAGGAACTCAGGGATGGGGGTGTTATTATTACCCTCATTTTACAGATGAGAAAACCGAGGCCCAGAGTGGTTGAGTAACTTAGCTCAAGGTCACTCAGCTCTGATGCAGCAGAACACAAAGGTCCCTGGATGGCAGGTGATCTTGGCACAGCCTGCGGAGGGGCGGGGGGAGGGTGATGGTTACCCCCTTGCCTGTTCCCCCATGTGGCCCTTTCCTTCATGGCAGATGGATCTGGATGTCGTGGAATCCCTGTGAAGTCAGCCCTGGGCCCAGGTGCAAAAGTCTGACTCACTGCAGCTTCCAGGAAGAAGTGGTTCATCAGAAGCCCCCAGCAGCCAACCCTCTGGTCCCTGCTGAGTCAGAAGCTGGTGGTCTGGGCTGGGGATCTGCATGGCCTTTGTGGAAGCTTTCTATGGAGTCACTTCTTTTCTCTAGGGATGGGATCCAGAGCCATCTCTTGGTTAGGGTCCTCAAGAGGAAGGGTCTGTGTGTGTGTGCGCATGGGGCATAAAGAGAACAGGGGCTTAATACACAGAGAGGAGGAGAAGTGGCGAAGCGTTTCACACTTGCAGGGGACCACTATTGGCTTTCTTCACTCGCGGTGAAAGCTGTACCCCTACGAATGCCTGCAGAGTCCCTGCACATCTGTGCCTTGGTGCCCTCTGGCTTCAGTTTCCCCCATTGTCCCTTCTCTCTCTCTGTCCCAGCCATACCAGATGCTTCTCTTTTCCGTTCCTTGAAAATGCCAGGTACCCTCTGTCTCAGGACCTTTGCACTGGCTCTTCCCTCTGCCTGGAATGCTCTGATCATCCTCGAATGTTACCCTTTCCCTGCTTTAGTTTTTTCCATACCATTTGCCACCATCTTTCCCACCGGATATACATAACTAAGTTATCCTTGTGATTGTCTTCCTTGTCCTACTAGAATGCAACCTCCATAGGATAGAGGTTTTTATCTGTGGGGTTTTTTTGTTTGTTTGTTTTTTGTAGCCCCAGTGCTTAGGAAGTGTCCGGCACATAGTATGTGTTTAGTAAGTACCTGCTGACAGAGAGAGAGAGAGAGAGAGAGAGAGAGAGAGAGAGAGAGAGAGAGAAGATGAGGAAGAGGGGGGAAGGGGGAAGGAAGAGGGAGAGGAAGAAAGGGAAAGGAAAGGAAGGGAAAAGAAGGAAAGGAGGGAGGAGAAGGGAAAGAAGGGACAGAGAGAAAGAGAAGATGGAACAGAAGGTCTTAGTGTAGAGCGAGAGGGTAGAGAGGTAGAGAGCAGGAGAAATGAGAGATGACTGCTGAGTGTTTGGGCGACTCAGGGCCCTGAGGTTCAGCTTCGATCCCTCCCCAGTTCTCACTCTTAGCCAACCCCCTTCTCAAAAATGGGGAGAGGTCTCCCATTTCCAACAGTCTTGAAAAGGAAGTTCAGAAGCTTCACCAGTGCAGAATTCCTTCTTGTACTTGGGATGGGGGCTGGAGTTGGAGCAGGGGTGGGTGAGCAGTGGGGGCTCCTGGGGAGCGAACTACCCAATGGAACGGAGGGGGCAGGGAGCAGTCGCCAGAGCAGGAGAGGCAGAGCAGGAGACTGGCCAGGTCAGCAGTGCGGCCATGTGTGTTTACATTTTCACTCTCCACGATGGCTTCCATGTTGGGCTAATATTGGGCCCCTTGCATGGGGCTCCGGGGAATGTAAATGTTTACAAGGCAGTGTGCAGCTGGCCAGGCCACCACCATCACAGGAAGCCAGAGATCTACTAGCTCTGCACGCCCCCACACCCCCCCCAAAAGAAAGGGATGCAGGATTCATTTTTTTTTTTCCAGAAAGCTTTTAATGGTGCCATAACCTGCAGAAAGCACACGCACAGCCGAAGTGTGCAGCCAGATGTTTCCATATGCACCCATGTAACCACCAGCCATGCCTAGATACTGTGTGTTTTCACCCCAGAAGTCTCCCTTGTGCTTCTTTCCAGTAAATAACCCCCCAAGGGTGACTGCTTTTCAGACTTCTGTCCTCATGGCTTAGTTCCGCTTTTGTTCTAGAATGATGTAAAATGCAATCACCCAGTGTGTGTTCCTTTGGGTCTGGTTCTTTCGCTTGGGTTGTCTAGGAGATTCGCTCAATTTGTTGTAGGTCTCACTCACATCTCTTCCTTTCACTGCTGAGAAGTGTTCCACTAACTGGACATACCGCAGTCTGTTCATCCAGTCTTCTGGGTAGACATTTGGGTTGTTTTCAGTTTGTTTGTTTGTTTGTTTGTTTTCCTGTTATGGATAAAGCATCTATGGACATTTTTTTGTGTTTCTGTGGATCTGTGTTTTTATTTCTCTTGAGTAAAGACCTGGGAGTGAGATTGTTGGGTCATCTGGGAAGTGCCTGGTTAACTTTATAAAAACTGCCATACTGGGTTCCAAAGTGGCTGCGCTGTTTTTCTCTCCCGTCAGTAGTGGGTGAGTATCTGGTTGTTTGCTGGGGTAGGCAAACAAATGAAAACAGGTGGAAAACGTACTAAGAATCACAAAACGACAGATCTTGGAGGAACCTGTACTAGGAAGGGAACCTGAGACTTGGATCTCACAGAGCACGAGGGGCTGAGCCAGGAGCTAATATAAATCTCCCAGTTTCAAAGCTAACTACTCCCTGGTGAGAACAGATCAGCACCTGGTCTAATTTCCCTGGAGGAGGCCTTATGCTAAGCCCTTTCCCACCTCAGGGCCTTCTCACTTGCTGTTCTCCTGGCCCAGGAAGCTCTTCCTCCTGCTTTTTGAGTGTCTGGTTCCTCTTATTCTACAGGCAACAGTTCAGACACCTCTTTGGAAAGGCCGTTTCTGACCACAGTTGCTAACATAGCTGCCTAAACATCTGCCCTCACCCCTTCCAAACTGCTTCCTGTCTTCTTATCCTTTTTATCTCCTCGATAGCACTTCACGATGCTGGGTTATCTTCTCAATTTGCCAGTTGATTTGTTTCTCGTGTATCGACCCTACAGGAAGGTCCCTGAGTCAGGAAACTGGTCTCTCCTGTTTCCACACAGAAGCTGGTGCAGAGCAAAAATAATGTCATCTTAACCTCACCCCGTGCCTTGGTTTCCCCATTTGTAACATGGGCAGTTTGGATGAGAGTCGTTCAGCCAGCAGATGGGCATTTACTGAGCACTGCTGTGTTTTAGGTGCTGGTGCTGACAGAAGAGGCCCCAGTTCTGCACTGGTGAAGAGGACGATCTAGAGACACATGTAAATAGACCATTACAGCCCAGTGTGCTCAGGGCTCTGAGTGGAGAGCCCGGGAGTGTAGGAGCTTGAGGAAGCGACTGAGCTCCGTCCCCAGAGGCTGGGGTTCAGGAAAGGTTTCCTGGAGGCAGTGATGACTGAGCCACAAGATGCACAGGGGGTTGGTTAGGCAACGGGGGTGAGGGGGGGGGGTTGGGGCGTGGAGAGTGGAAGATGGTGTTTCTGTCAGAGGGAACAGCCCGAGCAGCTTGAGCGAAGGTGCGGCAGTGTCTGTCTCGTTTATCCCTCTCTCTGTGCCTGGCGTGGTGCCTGGCGCATATCAGTGCTCAGCTGGGGAATAGCTGGGAAATAAGTGAGCATCTCGAGTTTACACGTGGGGAAACTGAAGCCCTGGGAGGTTTCACAGCCTAGAGCTCTGGCCTGCCTGCATGAGGCCCGTTCTGCCTCCTTGGAGCACCCAACAGGAGACCGCTCCATGTGTGTCCCTCCGAATGCCAGGCCTGTGGGGCCACAGTCCTGGCCTCTCCAGCCACATGAAAGGTTTGGGCTATTTTTTCCCAGAACACAGGCCCCAGTGATCCCAGAAGCTGTATAATTAGAATGGGTTCTGAGCACATGAGAGGCTGGAGCTAGGGCTGTGGTGGGCCAGGCAACCTGCCCCAGGCTCAACGGGGGAGGACCCTGGTAGAGGCTCGAAGCGAGTGGGTTTTACCCTCACCCTCCCTGCCTCTTCGGCCATGGCTACTCAGCAGGGTGGGGGTCATGGCTGCTAATTGCATGGTGGGCGCGGGGTGGGGCCTCTGCATGGCTTCAAGCCTGGGCAGAGAGCCCATTGCTCTGAAATTACAGGCTACAAACAAGTGGCCCAGCCTGCTCCACGTCACAGGCCTGCCCACACCCCCTTGGAGCCATGGCAGTACGAGCCATGGGGATCATCCAGGCCATGCGACACAAGAGGTCCTGGAACTGGAGAATGTGGGAGACCCTCGGGATGGAGGAGTTGTGGATGGAGCAAACTCTCAGAGCATTCATTAGGTCGTTGAAACCTGGGAATGCCACAGTGGAGGTCTGCCATTCACACATCAACTGTATTAATTGAGTACCTCCTGTGTTCTAGGCACTGATCTAGATGCTGGAGTTATGGCAATACACAAAACAGGTCCCCATGGACCTGGCTCATCTTCTCTCACTCGATAATAATCATCTTCAGGAACTGCTCTGAAGGTGCTGGTTCCCCACCTGCCCCAGGGCTTTTGCAGGTGCTGTTCTCACCGCAAGGAATTCTCTTGCATCCTTTTTTCCCCTGAATACCTCCTTCTTATCCTCATGAGCCCTCCTTATTGGAGGCCCCCATGAGCTTCAAGACCAGACTAGACCTCCAGACACGCCTCCCACAGTCCCTGAACTCTCCCTTCCCACTTCTTAGCCCAGTTTGCAGTTTGATATTTACTCGTTTGTTTACATATTGCTGGTCTCCCCTCTACTCCATAAGCTCTGTGCCTATGTTTGTTCATCGCTAACTCCCAGGGCCTGACTGGACTGGATATAAAGTAAATGCTCAAAAAAATAATTGTAGAATGAATGAAATGTAGAAGGTTAGAGTGTTGGAAACTTAGTGCTGGCAGGCTTGTGGCAGGCATCTAGTCCAACCTGACATTTAGCCGTGGCCCAGAGAGGGGCAGTGATTTGCCCTGCCACCCACAATTGATATGCAAGCTGGAGCTGGAACTCAGGGATCCTTTTACCTCCCATTGGTGACTGACATTGTTGCTGTACAATCCTCAGTGAGTTGGGAGGTTTGGGTGAAGGAGAGCCCGTGCGTCTTTGTGTGTGTGTGTGTCTGTTGACATGATCTGATAGCCCTTTAATGGGGCAGACGGGGGTAGTATGGGGATCTCACTGTGGGAGATAGAGGGTCACTGGCTTGGCAGTTCCATTTTCAGATAAGACACAGGGCTGGTGAAGAAGAAAGGGCTCTAATTCCCTACACATTTTTGGATCCCGGTAGGTCATGCTGCCGTGAACCTCAGTTTCTACATCTGTCAAATGGTCTTTGTTTATTTATTCATATCTCCTCAAACACTTACCACCTGCAGAGCGGCAGGCTCTATGGGGAGAGATTCCCAAGTGCTTTGGAGGCTGGATGATTCCAGCTCCCCAGGAAACAAGTAATAATGTTCAACCACAGTGTGGGAGACAGAATAATGCCCCTCCCCCAGAGATGTCCACATCCCTGTCTCTGAAACCTGAGAACGTGAATAGGTCTGTCACCTGACATGGCAAAAACCATTTGCAGGTGTGAGTAAATTAAGGCTCTTAGATGGGGAGATTATCCTGGATTATCTAGTCGGGCCCAGTGTCTTCACGAGGGTTCTTAAAAGTGGGAAAGGGATTGGAAGAGAGAACCAGAGACCTGGCGGCATGACGAGGACTCAGCCCACTGCGGCCAGCTGTGAAGACGGAGGAACAGCCCTATCAGCAGAGGAATGCAGGTGGTTTCTAGACGCTTCAAAAGGCAAAGAAACGGATTCCCCCGGCTGAAGATACCAGGATGAAGGCAGCCCTATCGACACCTTGATTTTAGCCCAGTGAGACCCGTTGCTGACTTCTGGCTGCCAGAACTAAATGTGTATTGTCTGAAGCCATTCTGGTGTGGTAATTTGTTACAGCAGCAACGGGAAACTCATACACTTGGCCTCTGGCCAGTGCTTTTATGTTGCCCAGCACACTCACGCCATTCATCGCCTCTGATTTTTCCCAGCAGCCTTGTGAACCTTGTCATCTTAAAGATGACCAAACAGAGGGTCTGTGTGGGGCAGGAAATGGTGGGGGCAGGATTTAAACCCCGGACTGTCTGCCTTTGGGTCTGGGGCTCCTTGTAGGGGCTTGTCTGCCTCCAAAGGAGGGTCGCAGAATGGGACCTTGCCTTAGGTTGGGTGAACGACATTCTGAGACTTTAGCTCGGCTCCTGCTGACTTCCCCAACCTTCATTACCTGCTCCTCCCTTTGGGTCACTTCTTGCTCCAGCGGAATTTACGTACTGTGCCTGGTCCGTGTGTGGCATTCCCAGCCCCTCTGCTTTATCCATGCTGGTCTTTTCACCTGGGATCTCCTCTTGTTCAGACCCTGCTAGTTCACGGCCACATCTTCTGGGGCCGCTTCCCTGACTCTTTCGCTCAGTGGATCTCTCTTTGCCTTGGGTATCCCTCCCTCCTCCCCCAAGCCCTTGCTTGGTCTGGCCTCCCTCCTGCCACAGACCCATTTCTGTTTTATAAAAAGAGTAATGTCCTTCTCCCTGGAAGTCTGCAAGCTCTGTGAGTGTTGGGCTGTGTCTGGTTTACCTCTGAAACCTGCTTGGCACAGTGCCTGGTGCACTGCAGGAGTTCGTTCAGACATTTATAAAATCAACTTGGCGAATGAGTGAATGAATGAACGCAAGGGGCCACTGACTCCCCGGATTCCTCAGGTGAGCCAGAGGGCCTGTTCCAGGGCCACGCCCGACTTACCTCGGTTCCCTAGTCGAGCCACTTGCACTTACCCTGCCTCACTTTCCCCATCTGCGAAATAGGACCACAGCTCCTGCTGTAGTCACCCCATTTGGGGTGCTGTGAGGCCACCGATCTCAGAAAGTCAGAGCCAGAGGGAGCCCAGAAGGCTCTCCGTCCAGCCCTGCGAATGGGGAAACTGAGGCCTGGAGGAGGGGAGGGCCTGACAGGGCTAGACAGTGAGTGCCAAAACTCACTCCCCGTGCCAGCCCGGGCCTCCGTCAGGCCTCTGCTCACGCTCTCCCCTCCACACACCCCAGCTCCCACTCTGCACCCCGAGCCTCCATGGAAAACCTGACTCACAGCTGGAACCAAGGACGGGGAATTTTCCTTTTCACTTCCAGGGGCCTCTGAACCTCCCTGACCTGTCTTCTTTGGAAGGAGGGAAGGACCCCAGCTCTCCGTTTCGGGAGGGGGCGGCACTCTGGGTCAGCCCTGTCTGCCCTAGCTAGCCCTGGGGACTTGCAGTCAAGGAGGAAGTACCCCATCTGGGCTTCCCTGGAGTGTGGAGGGGGCGTCTGCGGGAGGGTGAGCCAGAGGGGATGTGTGTGGCCCAGTGCAGCCCCGCCCCTCCCCCTGTCCCCACCCCAAACCCCTTAATGAAATCAAGCTGGCCCCGTAGCCAGCGAGGGAGGGAGGGGGCGGGAGGAGGGTGGGGCGGCCAGCCCAGAGCGCGACGGGCACCACACCGACTCTCTCTCGCTCCACCTGGCGGGAGCACCAGGCCTGTGTGCGTGCAGAGGGACTGGTGAGTCCTGGGGTCCCCTCATCCGTCCGGGAAGCATGGGGCGTTTTGGAGTTTCGGGACTGGGAACCAGCCGGAGCCCTTTGAGGGATATCTCTAAGTGTGTGTGAGTTATGAGGGTGTGCTGGATGCTGTGTACGGGTGTGATCTGTGCTAAGGGTGAGGGGGTCCGAATGTGCGTGTGCCTCCTATGTGACCCGTGAGCTGCTTGCTCGGCCAGAGTGCTGTGTGTGTGCCATTGTGGCCTGGCGATAGGGGGATGTGCTGTTCTTGAAAGTGGACACCAGAGTAGTAGCTCCCAGGGTCAGCGGGAGGGTGGTGTGGACTGGGACTGCCCTGTCCTGGAGGATATTTATGGTGTGACAGGGGGCCATGTATGTACACTCTGAGAATCAGCCCGTTTTGTGTCCATGTGTGTTTTCTGTGTATCTGCTGGTGGGCTGCTGAGCTCTCTGGGGTGTCTGGATGTTGTGTGTCCGTAAATGTATTGTGGATCCACGCTACTGCTGCTAATGCTGCTGTTGGTGTGTGTGTGTGTGTGTGTGTGTGTGTGTGTGTGTAGGTTTTGAACCCTCGAGCCCTGTGTCCGTCCCCAGGCCTCCCCTCCGAGGGGCCCCAGTCCCTGTCCTCGGCTGCCCCAGAGTAGGGGGTGCAGTGCTTCAGCCAGACCCTCCTCCCCCAAACGCCACTAATTGAAGCCAGGTTTTTGTGGGTCGCCCTTCCCCCTTTGCTTACCAGTCTCTGGGTGGGGGTGGAGCAGCTGCTCTGGCCCCTCAGACTTCAGTCTTGGGGTACCTCGGCCTTACGGGTGGATTCGTCCCGCCTGCATATTCCTGACCTCAACTGGGGCCATCACATTTTAAAACAATAAACTCTGAGTGAGAAGGGCTCCAAAGCGAGGCCCAACTGCAAGCTGGGTGGCCTGGTTGATCATGTGGCACCTACTAATTGACACCTACTACATGCCAGGTACTGCTATCCCTTGTCCTGACAATAGTCCAGGGAGGTGGCCCTTAGCTCCATTGTGCGGATGTGGAAACTGAGGCCCAGAGAAGTGACATGCCTGGCCCCAGGACGCACAGCTGGGAAGTGACATCTGGTGGGGTATTCTAAGTGGCCCTTCAGTTCAGGGCTCCACCCAGACTAGCTGTGGGCCCTAGGCAAGCCATTCCCAGTCTTGACTGAGTTTCCTCTGGGTAAAACGAGAAGCATTGTCCTGACCCCAGCTCCCAATGGCCTGTGAGTTCCTGAGTCTTGGAAAAATTTAGGACCCAGGTAGGAGGAGGTGGGTCAGCTGTTGGACAGGTGACCATTTCCGAGCTGTCCAGGCTAGATGGAAAAGTGAAGCCCACTAGTGAAGCCCAGAGAGGGTAATGGGCTCATCATGCAGAGTCACACAGCCATTTCCTGCAAGGCCTGGCTGGATCCTCACACTTTGGGGTTGAGTTGAGATCTCGGCCTTTAAGAGCCAGAGATAGTTTGTGGTGCCTCTTTCTTCATCCTCTGCCCCTTGACCCTAAGGCTTCAGGGGGAGGGAACTCTTCCCTCTGTCCAACTCTCAGCTGTGCACATGCGTGTGAGAGTGCATGTGCGCACGCGTGTGTGTGTGGTTCTGGGTTCCTCAGTAATCAGAGCCGAGGAGATTTCACCCAACAAGGTAAAAAAAGTTAATCTGTTCATGCAGGGGTGGCGGCGGGGTGGGGGGCAATGAGCAAATGTACACGTGCGGTGAGGACAGTCATTTGTGGCCTTTGTGTGAAAATGCTGGCTGACCCTAGGGCTCTGCTGGGGGAGGAATCTGGCCACTCCTGAATGCCATCTTTCCTTGGTGAGTGGCTGCTCTGTGCCAGGCAGGACTTGTGGTCACCTCCCCACGCTATGCCCCCAATTTACAGATGGAAAGGGTGAGGCCTAGAAGGGCTAGATGGTGGAGCTAGACTGAGATGGAGCCAGGATTCGAATCCAGCCTGACCAGCTTCGCCACTCCATTGCCTGCAGAATTCAGTGACGGAACATCATAGTCAGCCCCTGGGGAAAGTCCCCTGGTCTTCATCCACCACTGGGCTGTAGTTTTGGTCTGTGGTGAGAAGCTTCAGCTGCCGCCCTGAGAAGTCTCTCCTGGGACTTGACTGGAGGAGGAAGACAGGATGGGGGCTGGTGAGGCAAAGACCCTAGGATAAAAGCTGTCTGCAGGAACCTTTGCCAGCTAGTGCCAGAAAGGCAAGTGGCCGGGAAGGCAAGTTCATGTAGTATCTTCAGATCTTTGTTTTAGTTGACATGTGATGTCAACCAGAGGACATGAGGCCAGCTTCAGGCACGAGAGAGAGAGAGAGAGAGAGAGAGAGAGAGAGAGAGAGAGAGAGAGAGAGACAGCGCGCGCGCATGTGTGTGTGTGTGTGTGCGTGCTCTTGGAGTCACACAGAAGGTTCAAATCCTAGCTCTGACACTTACCACCTGTGTGTCTGTGGGCAAATCACTGTCCATCTCTGAACCTTAGTTTCCTCATCTGAAAAATGGAGGTAATGATAGCACTGGCTTCTGTAGTATTCTGTAGGATGTATCTACCAAAGGGCTCAGATTAGTGACCCTTGATAAAAGTACAGAATGACTGGTTCATTTTAAATGAACCCCTGAGTAGTGTTGCCTTTTTTTATGTCCTGGAATTACCTTTTTTTTTCTCCCTACCTGAGCCAGTTTGTCCAAATTCATATCAGTACAATTAATTTCAGTCACTGACAATTGGGAGGCTCTAGGTCACTCAGAACAAGCCATTCAATGGCTGAGCATCATTCCTACCTCATCTCCTGAATCCACAAATCACCGCAAGGTTGGCACCGTTGCTTGTTTTATGGATCAGGGCTTGAAGCCTGGGTATTCAAGGGAACCTGCAGTCAAGGTGTTGGGAGCCTAACTTCCTCCTCCAGCTCAGAAACTTGCTGTGTGGCTTTGCATTTGCCCACCCATTGCCTTCTCTGGGACTCCGTCTCTCCATTTCAGTCTCCTGAGAGAGGTCCTCCGACAGGGCATCCTAAGGCTTTTCCATCTTGGAGCTTCTAGCCTCACCCAGTGTCAAGGGCCTGGGCCCTCCACTGGGTCATGTAGGATTTTCAGGGGTTGTCCTAAGGGGCACAGAAAGGGGTCCCTGGGTTTATTTGAGTGCCCAGCCCCACTCAGGCTGGCTGGGAGAGTTTGTGTTTTAGAAGCTGTCCTTCTAAATCCATGGACAGTGATTTGTCCATGGACACACAGGTGGTAAGTGTCAGAGCTAGGATTTGAACCTTCTTCTGTGTGACTCCAAGAATGCGCGCTCGCTCTCTCCCTCTCTCTCTCTCTCTCTCTCTCTCTCTCTCTCTCTCTCTCTCTCTCTCTTTCTCTCTCTCTCTCTCTGTCATGCCTGGAGCTGGCCTCATGCCTTTGTAAACCTGGCCCATGGGGAATTTATTATTTAGCCAGGAAGTCTGGGCCACAGAGGATCTGGGGGTTCATGTTGGGAGCAGCAGCCTTCCAACAGGAGAGGAAGGTGCAGAGTTCATCTGGTTCCCGTTTAGTGGTGGCCATAGGACTCGGGTTCTGGCAGGCTCCAGCTTTGTCTCAGGCCTGAGGGGTTTCCGCTGTGGTCTCCAGGTCCTTCTTTGAGCCTTTAGGTGAGGGTTAGCCATGGGGCAGATGCCCCCAGCATGGTCCTGGCATACAGGCCCTCTGCTGAGCTCAGAGAGTCTATAGGCTTCCAAACCCCAGAACCTTCTGGAGAAGGGAATGGGATCATAGAGAGGCTGGGGGCTGCCGGGGAGGGCTCCCCACAGGCGTAAGGGTCAGCTTAAAGTTACTGAGGTTTTCACTTATTTCAGCTGTATCATCTTCTCTCCCTCAGTGCCAAGATTCAGACCCCAGCTCTTCCTTGGCAAGTCACTAAACCCCACTGAGCCTCAGTTTCCACATCTGGAAAATGGGGCTAATAATAGTGCCTCCTCCATCGAGTAGTTCTCAAGAGTCCATGTAAGAAACTTAAAATAGTGTCTGGCATGTGGAAAGCATTAAAAGGATAAGTTATTAAATTCAGTCAAGTCAGCCAGGATCCATTTATGGCACACCTACTGTATACCAGGTATGGTGTAAAACCTGAGGATACTGAGATAATTAAGATTAAGCCCTTGCCTTCCAGGACCTCGGAGAGAAGTGGGGGGCGGGGGGACAGGTGTGAACTCCATCTTAGAAGAAACGGGGTCCATTGTACGGTGGGGAGATTCAGGCCTCAGGCCTGGGGGAAAGAAGTGACTTGCCAGAACATGTTCTGTGTTCCCTGCACCTCCTTCAGAGTCCCCTGAGACCCTTGAGTGGCACCCTGACCTCCCTCCTGCCTTGCTTCCCCACAGGTCCTGGGCAACATGGTTTCTGCAGTGGCTCCCAGCCTCATCGTGTCTCTGCTGCTGCTCCTGAGGGCCCTGCCCATGGTCACCCACTCCGTGCCCCTGCAGGCCGCCCTCCCGGAGGACATGGGGGGCAGCGGGGAGGCTGAGGACTCATCGGCCTCCTCCCCAAGCCTCCCTCCACCTGGTACCCCTGCCCTGAGCCCCACGTCTGTGGGGCCCCAGCCCACGCCCGTGGCGGGCCCCCAGCCCCCCACCAACTTCCTGGATGGCATCATGGACTTCTTCCGCCAGTACGTGATGCTCATCGCTGTGGTGGGCTCCCTGGCGTTCCTGCTCATGTTCATCGTGTGCGCCGCCCTCATCACCCGCCAGAAGCACAAGGCCTCAGCCTACTACCCATCGTCCTTCCCCAAGACGAAGTACGTGGACCAGAATGACCGGGCTGGGGGTGCCCAGGCCTTCAGTGAGGTCCCCGACAAGGATCCTGATGACCGGCCGGAGGAGGCCCTGGATTCCTCCCAGCAGCTCCAGGCCGACATCCTTGCGGCCACACAGAACCTCAAGTCTCCCGCCAGGGTAGTCTCAGGCAGTGGAAATGGAGCCAGGGTGACAGAGGGCAAGTCGGAGGGCAAGTCGGAGCAAGAGGAGAAGGGAAGCCAGGAGGCGGACCAGGAGGCAGAGGGCCGTGGGGTCCCCGTGGAGAGAGCAGGGGGGCCGGAGGACCCGTGCTCCGCAGTGGTGGAGGGGGCTGTGGTGGCTGGCGAAGGCCCAGGGGAGCCACAAGCGGCTCCCTCATTATCCCAGGAAGCTGAAGGTCCAGCTGGCCCCCCCGAAAGCCCCTGTGCTTGTGGCAGTATCAGCCCCAGCGTCTAACAGGCCTCCAGGGCTGTGGCTCTGACTGTTGGATACGCAGTGGTCCCTTCCCTGGGCATAGAAAGGCCCCTGGCTCTTAAAGCTCCCTGATGCCCCCTCCTCAACCACCTGCAGCTGCAAATCCCATCGAGTCCTGATCCTATAGTTGGCAGAGATACTGGTCTCTGGCTCGCCCCAGGAATCTCATCAAGTTCTAGAACATTTGCCCCTGCAGCCCCAAAGGGCTGCATTTCAAAGCACAGCTCCGCTGGGCAGGTGAGGCTGGGGACGTATCCCCGTTAACAGCCATGTCAATTGGGAAACACTTCTCAGGTCCCTTGTGACAGTGCTAATGTTGCCGCTCTTCCATCGAGGCAGAAAAGAAAAACAGAATAACTACTAGGGCTTTGGGGAGAGGTTGAATGAGAGGTGCAGAAGCCCCTGGGGTTGGTGTGGTTAATCAGGGTGCTTCTGCGACAGGCCCTTGCATGTGGTCACAACAGGGCCTTAAATGAGCATTTCCCAAACCGGGTTCCCTAAGGTGCTCTCTCAAAAAAGATTTTGGAGTCCAGTGAGTTGAAGGAACACTCCCTTTTATTCCCCGTGACTCCCTTAGAGCAGCCCAGGACTCAGACAAGTGCTATAGTAAAGGCCGCCGCATTTCACTTAGCCTTTCTCAAACTCCTTTTGATCACAAAATACTTTTTTTTTTTTTTTTTATAGCTGCATAGTGAGATCCTTCAGAGCACGCTCTGGAGATGACTGCTCTGAATGTTCCCGAAGGTGCCCCCGGTGTCTGTTTGGTCCGGAGTATGGGCTGTAGGTTGTGGGGGCTTGGGCCCCTCTCAAGTGCTGCCTCTCATCCCACTGCTGCTGTGAGGATGAGGCGAATGAATTGAACCTTTTTTGTCAGGCTCCAAAGCAGCCTAGACGCCAGGGTGGGGTGGGGAGCTGTGTGTGAGGGGGTGGGGGAGGGCTTCTGACGCCCAGCTCCAAGCAGGGGACCCTTGACCCCCAGCCCCCTGCTCATGCACGTAGTCTGGCAGCCTGTGTCTATAGCATTCTTTAGTCTTTGACCAGGGAGCCTGAGCTCCGTCCTAATTTGAGGAGGTTCTGGGGGGTCCTCTTCCCCATACTTTCGTCTGCGTCCCCTCAACCTCCACACAACTCTCAGGTGCTGAGATATTACATACAAACCAGCACAATAAACCTTTATTCTGGCCCGAGTCTCGCTAGTTTTCTGAGGGGGGAATGAGACCGCTGGGAGATGGGGACAGGCATGTCCCCTGGGCTGTTTCGTGGAGGTGGGGCAACTTTTGGGAGGAGACACATAGGCCAGGCCCTAGGGTCTGAATGGCGGGAGGAGGTGGGGGGCAAGGGAAGGAAGAATGAGTGTCCAAAGGAACAGGGGGTGGGAACTCACGCCCCCGAGGCTGGGCGCCAGCCCTGGACATGTAGCCACATAGCCAGGTTCTATGCGTGGCTCTGCTGCTTACTGTGGCCACAGGGGAGCCCCCAGCTCTTTGTTTCCTTGAGGAGACAGGACAGTGGAGGGGCTTCCAGTGGAGGCTTCAGCTTCCCGTCCTCCTGAAGAGTGGCTGAGGATGGGACGGGTCTCTGGACAACGCTGCACTCACCGCACCCTCACTGGCGCCTGGGGTTGGAGGCAGCCCTGGCCTTTGTCTCCTCACCACCAGGCTCCTCCTCGCCTTTGATAGCGAGTTCCTGTGGCCACTGCTCCCCCTCTGCCTTGGAGCTGCCAGCTGGAATCCAGATGTGGCTGAGCTGGGAGCACGTGCTGGATCTCTAGGGTGATGGGGGCAGGGAGGCCATCCCCCTGCTCCCCCTCTCCTCTGTCGACCCTACATCCATCAGGAGGGGGCCCGGGTTTGGGTTTCATAAAACACAATGGCCTCTGTCTTGCTCAGTGGGGAAGCACCCTCCCTTTCTCAGCCCAGATCAGCTCCCGCCCAAGGACATAGGGAGAATTGAATACCAATACTGAATACCCGGATGCTGTGTGGCTCAGACCAAGTCACTTAACCTCTCTGGGGTGTGACAGGCTCTCTCCTTGTTCCTGAGGTCCTGTGAGGTCCTGGGCTCTGGGGTATGGCTAGCAAGGGCATTAAGCTTCACCATGATAGGCAAAAACCAGGTAAGACAGAAGTGGACGTGGGAGATGTTTCCCAATCAGCAGCTCCCTGGTCAGTGACTTCCCTCCAGAGGATGTGGAGTGTGGGCTTTAGCCATAGACTATGACCCCTGGGACTTGGGGGTGGGCAGAGTGGAGATTAAGGAGGTCATCTGAGCCCTAGTGCAGGAGTCAGAGTCAACCTCTTCCTCACCTCTGAGCTTTTACAGCTATTATTCCGTCTGCCTATGATATCCTTTAAACCATCTCCTTGCCTTGCTAACTTCCTCTCATCTTTAGCTTCTGGCCTAAATGTCCCCTCCTCCTGGGAGCCTTCCCTGACGGCTCTCACCCAGCTTCTTTTCCACAATCTCCTGGGCTCAGTGACGATGATTGCTCACAATTAATGCGCACCTATTATGTCCCAGGCACTCCTCTAAGCACTGGACATCATTATCTCACTGAGACTCACGACCCTACAAGATGGGGACTGTTATTAGTCCTATGTTGCCAATAAGAAAACTGAGACCCAGAGAGGTGAAGTTAGCTGCCCGGGTCACACAGCCAGGATTCCAGCCCCTTGGTCTGATTGTAGAATCTGAGTTCTCCACTGGGCTCTACTGCATTTTTTAATGAATGAATGAATAAATGAATGAGTGAATGAATGATGCCCTTGGAGGAGGGGACAGCACGGCCCCACTCCTGCTTAGAACCCTTTCAATTTACTCCCCCATCTTTGATGGAGTAACCCAGGAGGGGCCTCTTATGGGCACATATCGGGCCTCTGACCAGTGAGAAGTGAGCCATGGAGGGAGACAGTGGTTGGGGGCATGTGTGGCTGAGCTGGGGGGAGAGTAGGGCCTGAGGGTTGGGGTGAGGGGTTCCACTGTTCCCACGGATCCGGGAATCTGCCAGGGCCTAAACAGGCCCTGCACTGTCCCAGGGCTTGTAAAACCGCACAGCTGCCTTCAGCCTGCGAGTCTGTCCTAGGGCCAGGCCTGCTGTCATCATAAATGGGGAGGGAGGGAGAGAGCAAAACCACCCCAAGACATGAACCCCAGCTCAGTGGGGGAATGGCGGTAGGGGTGCTGAAGAGCCCCCTTTTCCATATCCTGATGGGCTGGCCATTTGCTGGCTGGGCATCTTGCCTAGGGTGAGAGCAGGAGGGGCAGAACTCCCACCTCCTGGGCCACTCCGCTCTGGGCACATTGTTTGACCCCCTGGGTGGTTAAGGGTGTTGGGCCCTGGGGTGAGACTGCCTGGGTCACTGCTAGCTCCACCCTGTCCTGGCTGTGTGTCCTCGGGCAAGTCTCCTCACCTCTTTGGGCCACATGTATGAAGAGGGGATGATGCTACCCTACCTGGTTTTAAAAATCCTGGCTCTGGGGCCTTCGCCAAGACCAATTAAATTAGAGTGTCCTAAGGTATGGCTGGGGAATTGTCACCACCACGATGCAACGCTCACAAGGAGTGGGCGACTGTCTCCCCAGCATCAGCAGCTGGCACACGGTAGGTGTTCCTCGTGTGAGCATGTACACGTAAGGCCGAAGGAAGGCACACGTGCCAGCGCATGCATAACCACATTTAACCCTCTCCACAGTCTTCACAGACAGAAGTATCATTACCCCCTTTTACAGATGAGGAAACTGAGGCTCGGAGGGGTGCAGTGATTTGCCTGAGGTCACACGGCTGGGCACAGTTGGGATTTGAACCCAGGGCCATCTGGCTCCTCAGCCTGGGCTCTTCAGTGCTGAGCCTCCCACCTCATTTTTGAGCTTGTCTTTGTTCCCAGGGTCGAGCCTCTTTGCTGAGCGTGGTGTGGGCACACGTGTTTTGTGTCCATGGCATTTAACCATGGGTCCCATTTCCTTGTTTCAACTTTGCCTTGCCCTCTGGGGAGTTGACGGCGATGGCTCAGCACTGTGGGTCTGGCTTGTCTTGGTTCTCTTTCATAGAGGCTTGGTATCCTCTAGTCTGCCCTGGTTGGGATTACTTAACGCCTTGGGTGCCCAGGTGGGCCAGGAGCAAGTAGCAGGGTCATAAACCCTGTGTTTTCCAACCACAATTATTTAATAAGCAGCTACTATGTGCCAGGTATTGGGGACACAGCATTAGTAAAACAGATCTAAGGCTATATTCTAGTGGAGGAGATGAAAATTCAACAAAGAATCGTCCGAATGCAATCACAGTGGTTAATAACAGGAAGCACCATCTTTTATAAATGGACTATTATGCATGCCTGGTGCTTATTTTCTGTAGCCTTACTGAGGTATAATGGGCACACAATAAATTCACAAAGTGTACAATTTGATGATTTTGACATATGTGTATACTCATAAAGCCATTGCCACAGTCAAGATGATGGATATATCCATCACTCCCGAAACATTCTTCATACCCCTTGGGAACAATCCTTCCTGCTTCTCTCCCTCCCCCACCCCCAGTCCCAAGGACTATTGATCTCCTTTCTGTCACCGTGATTCATTTTTATTTTCTGGAGTTTTATATAAGTGGAACCATATAGTGTATACTCTTTTTGGGTCTGGCTTCTTTGACTCAGCATACATATGTTGAGAATTCTTCATGTTATTGTGTATATCAGTATTTCACTCTTTTTACTGCTAACTGGTATTTTTTTGTATAGATGTATTACAATTTGTTTATCTATTCACTTACTGATGGACATTTGGGTGGTTTCCGGTTTTCGGCGATTACAAATAAACCTGCCATGAACTACTGATGTTATTTTATTTCTTTTTCACAACCTTCTTAATGAGATGGTCGTTATTTCTCCCTATTTTACAGATGAGAAAAGCAGAGACCCAGAGAGGTCAAGTAACTGGTCCAAGGTCATACAACCAGTAGTTGGAGTGTAGAAACTTAAACAGTGGGATTGATTGAGCTAAGTGACTTTAGGGACACTATAAAGTTCAGAAGGTCTCAGAACCCCTGATAGAGACCAGCCCCTCGTTTTATATGTGGGCATCGAAAGTCCAGACAGGAGCTGGTGAGAGTCTGGGAGTCTGGTGGGCAGTCTGGTGCTATGTCCAGCTCTGCTCTGCTTTGTCCCGGCTCTTACCTATTGTGAAGTAAGGTTTGGGCCTGTCTGGAGTGGGACAGGGATTTGCCATTTTTTCAGGAGGTTTTCATTTCAGGATTCCTCAGGCCACTCAGAAATAGCAGGAAGGATTTGCGCTGGCTCCAGGGCCTGGGAGGTTCCCCCGCAGCTGCTCCCCACTTCTCAAGCGGGTCTTGGGTTTATGGCAGCAGCTGCAAAGTATAAAATAACTCTGCTCGTAAATCCTTTCTTGCCAGGGTCCCTGATGCCAGAGGCCCTTGAGATGCCCAGCACAGGCATTCCACCAGCCACTGGGGCCCTGCTGGCACTCCTGGGGCTGCCCTGGAGACCTGGAGGGTCCAGGTCTAGGGGTGGCCACCGGGGCCTCTCCCTTAGGATCTGGGGAGCCAGACTCAGCTGTAGGGTTCTGGAGAAGGAAAAGGAGGGACTGAGATTGCAAAGGGATCGATGACTGGGACAGCAAGGGGAGAGGGAGGTAGTCGGACATGGAAATAAGAAACCAGGAGACCCAACCAATTAGGGACCCCCTCGCTGTGTGACTTGGGGCAAATCAGTTTAACCTCTTCGAGCTATGGGTTCCTCCTTTGTAAAGCTGGGACCACAGCCCTTGCCTTGTCTGCTTGGAATACTGAGAAGTTAATAGAGGTAAGTGCACTTTACAATGTGCAGGGCAGTGTAGTACGGCAGTTAGGGGTGCAGGCTTCAGAGGACGTGAGTTAGAATCTCAGCTCTGCAATTTCCCAGCTCTGTGGCCTTGGGCAAGTCACTTAACTTCTCTGGGCCTCAGTTTTCTCATCTGTGAAATTGTGGTACTTATCTCGAAGGGCTGACAGAAGCAGAGGTCGTTCACTTAAAATGCTTAGGACAACCCCCGCCCCCAGCCGCTCAATGAATGTGAACTTCTGTTAACTATAAACTGTGAAGAGCTGTGTGCAGAGAAGAAAAAGGAAGAAACATCTGTGTCTAAATGTCTGGCTGTTCTGTGAGTTGCCTCTTCTTTCCAGGTCTAGGTTTAGAAACTTCAGAATCATAAGATCAGTGATTCCTAGACGCTTGAAACTTTTTGGAGTCTCAACATCTTTTCTTGGGGATTAGGGCAGAGAGTCCTGGAAGTTTTGGTGAAATGAGAGCAGCGCCAGCAGCCAGGGAAGCCCCGTGAACTTCAGGGAGGGATAAAGTGTGTGGCCAGAGGAGACAGTCTCATGCTGCCCTTTGGGTGGTGAAACCCCCCACCCCATGTGCCCCTCTGCAGGGGTTTGGCGCCCAGTGGGGGCCAGGGAGCATGCTGCAGCTGTTCCCTGTCTTCCTCTGGGCTACGGTGACCCCAGCCAGGGCTTAGACATTGTCTGGGCAAGTGTAGAGATGTGGCTGGCTATATGGCTTGGGGAGCCGAGGGACTTGGGCCCAAGGGGGCAGGTGTCAGGGCTATTTCTGAGGAGGGTGGAAAGGTGAGGGGGACCCAGTGGGATTAGCTGCCATGTGACCTAGAACATGTCTTTCCCTCTCTCTGTTCTCAGCTATAAAACAAATTTTTATAGCAGCAACTCTGGCAGGAAAATTGTCCAGGTACAGTGGGGGAAGGACATAAGGTGTCTGCATCTCGAAGGACTGGGGTTGAAATCCCACCTCCAGGCCATGTGAACTTGAGTGGCTTTTGTCCCCTCTCGGAGCCTCAGAGCTTCATCTGTGCAACAGGTCCTATCGCGTCTCGAGGCTCAAATGAGAAAAGGCACCTGGAGCATGTGGCCCAGGATGGAGAAAGGGCTACATTTCTCTTGGCTCTTTTGATTGTCCTTGTCATTCCTACCATCAGGAAGCTCCAAAGAGGGTGCTGTGGGTGGTTCTGACCTCCTCCAAGCCCTGTGGGTCCGGCCCAGCATGGAGCTGGGTATCCAGTAGGTGCTCAGTGAATGCTGAGCGGGAAGTGCTGAGCTCCCTTCTAGGAGCTCCTTGAATGAAGAGCAGAGGGAAAGCGTGACACTGGGGGAGCCGGACATCTCTGCACCTGCCCTGAGAGAGATTGTGATGTGAGGGGCTCCGGGAACCCCCTTTGACCCCCAATTCTTGAGCACCTGCTGTGTAGCAGGCATAACACTAAGTGCTTTCTATACTTTGGTCCTCACAAAGATGAGAGGGGCATGGATATTATCCACCTTCTATAGAGGAAGACACGGAAGCCCAGAGAGGGGAAGTGACTCACCCAAGGTCACACAGCCAGAAAGTACTTGAGCTGGGCTCTGAGCCCCTCGGCACCGCGGGTCCCCATAGTCCCTGCTCCACACTGCCTGCAATCCTATTCATGAATGAATGAACAAGTACGTGAATGCAGGATAATGGGCTGGAGGGGCCCAAAACCAGTGTGTCCAAACTGCCCTGCGGCTCCACAGCTCAGCTGACTCAAGTGTCTTCACAGCTGCCAGGTGCTGCCCGCCTTGTGGTCTGTGAGATGGAAAGGCTACAAAGAGGGTTTTGACCACAACGGGGCCATGGGGTCAGCCCGTTCTAGTTCGCACACAGCGCATGCGCGCACTCTGCTCCGGGAGCAACGCGGGATGCTCACCCAGCACAGCATCGTGGCCTCTGGGACCACGACCCAATAGGTTGCCTTTATACTCATTTTACAGAATATGCTAAAAGGGCCAGCGAGAGGTCACATGACCGGTGAATAACCAAGTCAGCCTGTAGGACTCCAAAGCCCTTGGGGTGACCAGGATGCTGCATGCAAAAGGGGGAGTCCACAGGCCCTGGAGTCTAAGCCACAGACCTGGGGCTCTCGGGGTGGGGGGAATGAACATGGAGGTAGGGGGCCCTGGGCAGGCATTGGCCTTGGGTCTGAATCCCAGGGGTGGATGTCGAACACTGCCCCCTCCCTGGTTGTGCTTCTGTGGGCCTCAGTCTCATCTCTGACAAAGGGAAGAAGGAGGCTTGCTCTGAATTTCAGACAGCTGGTGGGCTTCAAACTCTATGTTCCTGTGAGGTGTTATTAGCACCTGGGGAAAGAGATGCCAGATGCCATTTTCCTCTAAATAAAAATAATCACTTGATTCTTGGACAAGAAGGCCTCAGGAGAACCTGGTTTCTTTTTCCCCCTTTAATCCATCCCAGAGAGATCAAACGCTCCCCATTTTGAGAGACCCTTCAATGAAATCTCTCAGCTCCCTTGGTCATCTCTCCAGCATCCGAACAAACCCTTTATCAGGAAGTCCTTTCTTCTAGCTAACCTAAGTGGAACAGGCTGATCCCACAGCCAGTTTCCTCACAGCCTGGCCTGCTGGCTGGAAGGACTGGGCAAGCCATTGGGGAGCCAGTTAGAAAGACTTTCGAATATTTCTCACGGCCCCTCATAAGATAAGAACGTTTTGTCTTTGTCTAGATCTGATCTTCGCACTGTCTGGTTTTGAGCAGACCGGAGTGAGAGAGAAACGGCCTTTTTGGAGGGTCATATGGCAGCATCTGTCAGAGTTGTAAATGTCCTTGCTCTTTGCCCCAGACAGTCTTTCTGGAAACTGCCTACAGAAATAGGTGTGTCGACCCTGAGATGGATGTGCAAGGATGTTTGGGCCAGCATTGTTTAGAATAAGTGAGCAAAAAAGGAACTCCCTACATACCCATAAGTGAGGGAGAGTTAAAAAGATGTTGGTTCTGTCAAGTGAAAGGATATTTAGAGAGAATTTGCTTCAGGACAAGGGTCCAGAACATAAATATGGTCAATATTTCCCAATTCGCTTTTCACATAAATGATTTCATGTGCAGAATCCCTATGAAGTTGGTTCGATCAGCTTCATTTAGCTGAGGAAGAAACCATTTCAGCTCAGAGGATTGTTGATGAATGCGGTGCCACAGATGTGAGGTGACTTGTCCGGGGTCACACAGCGGGTGAGTTGGGGAGAGGGCTTGGGTCCGAGTTCTGGCCTCAGAGTTCAACTTCCTTATGGGTAGTGGTCTACCGTACAGGTGGGGAAAGAGCTCTGAGCTCCAGGGAGCAGCCCTGACGTGATTGTCTCACACACAGACGTCACCTGCTTGAGGGGTGAGCCCAGACTGCAGTTTACCTGGGCTTGGCTGTCTCTGGCGTGGAGTCAGTTCAGGGTTCCTTCTGGTCTGTCGGCGGGGCCTGTGCACTCTCCCAGAGAGTGCACAAAGGGCGATCACAGATGGCAGAGCTGGAGAGCCTTTGTGTCATCATGTGTTTCCAAGGATATCCCTCATACGCACGTGCTCCTAGGTCCTACCGGTGGGTTTGCTAGGTCAAAGGGGACATGTGTAGCATTATCAGGGATACTGCCGAATGACTCCTTAAAGATATGTCACCCATTTCCACTCCTACCTTGGTCTAAGAGTGTTCCCATTTCCCCATATCCTTGACAACACAGCTAGTTTTTAGTTTTTTTTCCCAATTGGATGGGTGACATATAGTCTTCCATTGTTTTAGTTAGCTCTCCGATTACTGGTAATATAGGGGCTTTTCTCTCATTTAGGTGAGACAGAGTTTCTCTCCTATGAATTACCTGTTTCTATACTTAGTCGCCACTTGTGTTGGTTGTGTATTTGTTGATTTTCAACTTTTTTGAGCCATAAAATCTTTTGTTCTAATAAACTCTTACTAAAAATGCTAACAGAAGTTGAATGAAAGTCAAGAGGGATAGGATACCCAGGGCATTTGTTTGCCTCCCTTTGGCCCCTGCAGGGGCCCCTGGAGCTCAGTGGAGCATAGTTTTCAAACAATTGCTATAGTGCTATCACTTGACCTACAAATGAGGAAACCGAGATCCCCCAGTCACCCAGAAAGGTAATGGCTGAGGCAGATCACCATCCCAGGTTACCTGACTCTCTGGGTTCCCATTCAAGAAGGATCTCTAGGTAGATAGATGATTGAAGCATCCATGTGTGACTGTTTCATAGCTTCCTGTCTATGCTCTTCACTGTGTGTGTGTGTGTGTGTGTGTGTGTGTGTGTGTGTGTCTTATTGCAATGGCTGGAACTTCTAATTCAACATGATTGGTGGTTGTGGTGGAGGTGAAGGTGGTGGTGATGCATGTGGTCCACGATGGTGGAGGTGGAGGTGGTGATGGTGGAGCCGGTGGTGGTAATGGACATCCTTGCCTTATTCCCAATCTTGCTGAGAATGCTTCCAAAATTTTCCAGTAGCCATAATGTTTACTGTCGCTTTTCTGGTAAATGCACTGTTTTAAGTTAAGGAAATTACTTTCTATTCTTGGATTACCAAAATTTTGTATTGCAAATAGGTTTTGAAGTTTATCAAATGCTTCCGCATATCTCCTATGATGAGATGATTCTTTTTTTCTCACTGTGGGGAACTGGATAAAAACATTCCTAAGAAACCCAAACAAGCTGGCTTTGTCTCAAGTGTGGACCCTCCCACTCTTTCACATTTTCTTGTCTCTTCTTTCTCCCTAAAATGCAGACAGTTTTCAAGGCCTGAGGAACTGGACACTAGAGGAGGGCGAGGCATCAGAATAGAAACGATCTCCTCGCGCTGGGTCAGCGCTTTCCATCTGCCTGGGTTCTGCTGCTGTTTCCTGTACTAATCCGACCGACCGGGGAGGGGGGGAGGCGCTCCCCCTACTTGTTCCAGACATAGCCTGAGACATTCTGAGGTTGCTTTAAAATGCTGGTGGCAGACAGACAGGGGGGAATCTTGAAGCCTTGCATTCCTCTCCAGGATGCCCAAGGAGGAGGGGCATGGGAAGGCTGGGCGGGTATGTGGTGGGGGAGGAATTTTTCTTGTGGAGGGGGGGCGGGGGTATTGGTTCGTGGTGTGGGGAGAAGGGCCAGTTGCTAGGCAGAATCGGCAGAGATGAATCATGTTCTGGCATGAGTTGGTTATTGGCTAAAAGGTGAAGATGTCCAAGTTTGTGGAATTTTTTTGTTTGAGCTGGAAGGGAATATGGATTCATTGGGTTCAAACCCTCACTTTACAGATAAACTACAAATACAGAGAGGGAGAAAAGTTTGGATCTCTTGTCTCCTAGTTTTTTCAGGGCCCTCACTGTGGGTACAGGCCCATGGCCAGAATAAGCCTTTGCGAGCACTTCCCTTGTTGTATGCAGTGACTGTTCCAGGCATCAGAGATTTAACGGTGAATCCTCAGACACACTCTCCTGAGCAAGACAAATCCAGAGCGTTATGTGCTATGAAGAAAAACAACAGTGTAATGACCTAGTGAGTAGGCATGGATTTCTACTTAAGTCAGGGTGGAGGGGGAGGCCTGTATGGGGAGATGACATTTAAAGTGATACCTGAATGGAGGAGGCAGCCCCATGAAGCTCTGGGGAAGAGGATGCTGGGCGGAGGGGCCAGCATGTGCAAATGCCCTGAGGTAGGAATGAGCTTGGTGAATTTAAGGGAAAGCAGGGAGGCCAATGGGACTGGAGTGGGCTGAGTGAAGCAAAAAGTGAGCAAAACCTGGGTCAGGCAGGTTTTTGGATGCCAGGGAGAGGTTCTTGCTCTGCATAAAGCAGAAGCATGATCTCCCTCCTGAGTCCTTCTCCTGCCTCGTTTTACCCGCTAAGGGCCTGTCCTGTGAATGAATGAGCATTTATTTAGTAAGCACCTATGATGTGCCCAGTTGTCCTGGGCACTTTGTCCACATAATCTCGTTTAATCCTGCAACAGCCCCTTTCAAGCTCTCCATCTAAGGAGGACAAATGAGAGAGGTCCATGCTTGCCTGGGTTCACTCAGTGCAGGCATCCCTGACCCAAGCTCTCTCCCTTGAGGTTAACTTGGCCAGAAAAGGATTCGCCTGCACGAGCAGACTGTCCTTTGGTTCAGCTCCCTAGAAAAAAGAGTGGGAAAGGTCGAGAGGAGACTCAGATCCCGTGGCCACCAAAGAAGCCTTTCCAGGAAGCAGGGCTGCACTACCCTGGGGCCTTTGGGGTCGGAATGGATGAGTACCCGCTCGAAGGGAGATTGTCCTCAGGGGCGCCCTGCTGTTGTGAGAAAGCAAGCAAGATTCTGGGGCTGAAGGGCAAGTGGGACAGTATGAGAAGCTCCCACAAAGCTCCTCTGCCCCAGATAGTGAGCCCAACAAATGCCTGGAATTCCACACTTAATGATTTATTCATTGGTACTAAGCATTGCTCTTGGCCCCTCTTCTTGTAAAATGCAAATCTCCTTTGGACAAAAAGAGTAAGAAGAAGAAGTCTTGAACCCAACAGTGCGATAAATTTTAGAGAATGTAAATGATAGGGGCCCCAACACCAGACAGCTCTGAGGGATGATCGAATTGATAGCTCCTCAGAGGGTCAACAGACACTTTAGTTGGGGCTATGCCTGCTGCCTGTCTCCTCCCTTTGCCCAATCCTGCATTCATAACTGCTTTTCCATGGGTGTCTGAGCCCAAGAACACTCCCGAATAATAACCTTTGGAATCACCTGAGGAATTTGACTTGTAACAATGATGATGGCGATATTCTGATGATGACTGTGATGGTGTTAATGATGATTATGGTGATGATATTGATGATAATGATGATGATGATGATGTTGATGATAATGACAATGATGGTCATAATGTTGATGCTGACAACGTTGGTGATGGTGGATGTGTCAGTCTGCCAGGGCTGCCATAATAAAATACCACAGGCGGTGTGGCTTAAACAAGAGAAATTAATTTCCTCATAGTTCCAGAGGCTGTAAAGTCCAAGATCAAGGTTCTGATAGGGTAGAGGTTCTGGTGAGGGCTCTCTTCCTGGCTTGTAGATCTGGCCTCATATGACCTTTCCTCTGAGTGTGTTTGGAGAGACACTTCCTTTTAAAGCCCCATCATTATGACTTTTTAAAAAACTTTAATTACCTCCTGAAGACTCTATCTTCAAATACAGTTACACTGAGGGTTAAGGCTTCAACATATGAATTTTAGGGGGACACAATTTAGTCCATAGCAGAGATGATGGTGATAGTAATGATGATGACGACCACAATTGTGACAGCTCTGCTGCTGCTGAGGTTGGTGATGGTGATAGTTATGGCAGCAATGATTGTTGGTGGTGGCGATGATGATGGTGATGATGGTGGTGTGGATGATGGTGATGATAGCTCACATGTGCTGAGCACATGCCACATTCCTGGCGCGGTGCTTTTTTTCCTTTTCCTTTTTTTTTTTTTTTTTTCTTTATATTTGATATTTCTTTAATCCTCACATCACTTCTACAACTTAGGAGCTGGTATTCTGTTGATTTTTCAGCAAGGGAAATGAGGCTCAGAGAAGTTACATATCTGCTTAAGATCATGGCAGAGCGGAGATCAGAAACCAAGGCCCCAAGTCCCCATCCAAGATTGTTCCCTAATGTCTTGAGGTCCTGCACAAAAGGGGTCAGTGACACAGGGCTGCATGTGATGTCTGGGCTGACGGGGATCCAGCCCAACTCTTTGACCCACTGTCCTGAGGCCCCAGGAGCAGGAAGGGAGGCCCCTGGAACCTCTTTTGTACCAGAAGCTCCAGGGCAGCAAGAATTGTCCTCACCCGGGGTGCCTTTAGAGTTATTCTGAGAGCTGGGCTTCTCTGAAGCTAAGCCAAGAGTGGGAGTGTTTAATGTGACATTTCCAAAGATAGCTTGGTAGGGAGGTGCTGGTGGTATTTGAGGCTGGGCCTGGGGAATAGCTGTGCCCTGTGGCTGACCATGCACTATGGAGCGAGCTTGCCTGTCAAGTCATGTGTGACAAAAGTCATGTCAGTGTGTCTCCTCCATGGGTGCAGCAAGAACACAGCTTTGCATAATTTCGGAGGCCTTGCTGCAAGGGATATTCCCATGGCAAAGATACCATAAGTGGGAAGCCTGGAGGTTACAGTATTTAAAAAATAGTACTACTGCTACTACTACTACTAGTAGTAGTAGTGACAATAGTAGTAATGGTAACAATAGTTACTACTAGTAATGGTAATAATAGTACTAATGCTAATAGTAATAATAATAATAGCAGTAGAGAGAATAGTGTAGTAGCCTTGGGCAAGAATTCTGCCTCCACTACTTCCTGTCTGTGTGATCTTGGACAGATCACCTTTTCATTTCTTCATCTGTAAAATGGGATAATCATAGTATTTTAGGATTTCTGAGGAGGTAATCACTATAAAACACCCAGAAACTGTGCCTAGTAGAGTCAAGGCTGAAGTGTATGCATAATCATGACAACTGCCATAACAACAATGAACTCTTTTTATGTGCAATGTGCTTTTTATTATGCACTATCTCATTTAATCGTCATGTAAATCCGACCAGGTAGGCACTATTATTATTCCTGTCTTGCAGATGAATAAATTGAGGCTTGGGGTGGTCGAAGGGTCTTGTTCAGGGTTGCACAGTGGTAACCAGCATTTGAACCCACTCTGTCTGACTGACTCTCCAAGCTCACCCTGCTTGGTCCTGATGCTGCTTCCCTATGTAGAGGCAGTCTTCTCTGGAAAGGTAGCATTTTGGAAGTTTGGCTGATGTCATCTTGGAGGGTGGAAAAAGCAAGCAGACAGGCCAGAAAGAGCCATTGATGAGGGATGCACTCCATATCCATCTTCTGATTGAGGCTGGAGCTCACCTGCAGGGTCCCCCCAACTCTATCAAGACTCAGTGGGACCTAGAAAGAAGTCTTCTGTCCTCTCATGAAGATGGACGCAGAGTCTGCACTTTGCCCTCAAGTTCAAGAGGCCTAAATCGTAAAGAGGTGATCTCTCATTTGCTTGGCTTTTTAAGGAGATATGATGGTAGACACAGCTAGTTTTGACAAGACAATGCTTAATGCAATGTTCTAAAACTGCATTCTGATGTGGTCCCAAGTGGCTGAAATCCAGGTACAACATCTAGGAAAGCTTAGAGGTATTGTCAGAGCTGTGGTGTGGTGCTTTGAAGGGGGTGAGAGGTGGGCAGGATATCTCAGCTAGAGCATCTTGCTTTTCTGAGCTTCTGTTGTTTATCTATCCATCTATCCATCCATCCACCCACCCACCATCTATCCACCCATAGACCCATGTATGTCTCTACCTACTCCCCATCTATGTATCCATTTACCCATAAAGCCACTCATCTAATCACGTCTGTCCATCCATCTATCTACGTACTCATCCACTCACACACCTTCCCATTCACTCACCCATCCATCGACCTACCCAACCATCTATTTATCCACCTGCACATAAACCCACCCATTCACCCACCCATCAATCCATCCATCCATCCGTCCATCCATCTATCCATCCACTCGCCTGTCTACCCATTTAATAAGCATTCATGGAGCCCCTAGTAAGTCAAGAACTGTAGCAGATGTTGGGTTCGCTAGTTAAGACATTGCCATGAAAAGAATCCACACAGTCATCAACAGAAAACTAAATTTCAGACCATCATATATAGAATACTGTGTAGCTGTTAATAAGATTGAGACAGGTCTATAGGAACTGATAGAAGAAATAGACTCAAGAAAAAAAGAAAAAGATACAGAAGTCTGGGAAGTGTGTTAGCTACCATTTGCGTAAAAAAAGAAAAAATATGGGTAGACTATTTAAACATATATATACTTGGATATGCCTAGAAAATTTCTGGAAGGACATCTAAGAAACAAGTATCAGAGATTGCCTCTGAGGAAGGAGACTGGGGAATTAGTAGGGGTGGCAAGGAAACACATATATCACGCCGTTCCATTTCGAGCTGTTTGAATTTTGTTAAATAGTGTGTTACCTGTTTAAAATTGAAAAAAGTAATTTATATTAAAAGAAGACTCTCTGGGTGATGATATAAAAAGATAAGAAAATAGCAAATTACAATGCTATCTATGATACATATGTGATTAGAGAAGTATTGGAGACTGTAGGAGTATAGCGGGTCACCTAGCTTAGCCCAGGGAAATCAGGGGAGGCTTCCCAAAGGATACCTGAGATGAGGCTCCCAGGCTGAGTGGAAGTTAAGCGAAGATGCCTGGCAAGGGCCTTCCTGGCAGCAGGAACAGATGAGCAGAGGCCTGCAGTTAAGGTTCAGTGTAGCTGGAACAAAGTGACCAATGTGGTAGCAGGTTTAGAATTTGTCTGAAAGACAATGGCAAGTCATGGATGAGTTTTAAGCAGAGGAGTGACAGGGTCAGAGTTTTGCTTAGAAATATCCTTCTGGTGGCCATGTGGGAGATGGATCGCGACAGTGAGACTGGAGGCAGGAAGACCGATGAGGAGGCCAAGTGAGGGATGATGAAGGCCTGGACTAAGGCAAACCCAAGGTGGGCAGAGAGGAAGGGATTCAAAAGCTCTTTAGATATGTGAAGTGTGACACCTCAGAAGACAGTGAGCATCTACTGAAACAATTTTACCCAAATGCTTTGCAAAGCGTACAGTACTTCATAGTGGTTCCCACCCATGGGTGCACATTAGAGACTCCTGGAGAGCTTTTAATAAAACCAGTGCCTAGGCCCCACCCCCAGGGCATAGGATTTAACTGGGCTTTGGGATGAAATTTGGCTCCCTGGCGACTATGATGCACAGCCAGGGCGAGGGCCGCAGTGCTTGGTGATGGATTGGCCAAATGAATGAATTAGGGCTCATCCCGGGTTGGTTCATCTTATTCATGTGATGCTCAGGGCACAGAAGAGCGGCTGATGTGAAGTCAGAATCCTTGGTATGCTCTGCTGGAAGGAAACGAGGTGGGAGAAGCTTGAGCTTTAGAGTCACACAGCCCAAGTGAGCTGCCTTGAGTCAGTTGACCCATGGAGCCAGTTTTCTTGTTTGAAACAAACCTCAGTGGGTTGTTATGAGACTTAACAGGATTACAGATATAAGAACCTGGCACAGGGCGTGGGTGCTTGATGGACTATCATAACTCACGTTAAGATCTCCATGGCAGATTTTACTTGGAGATGCCAAGACCCACTTGGAGACAGAATACGCCCTGTACTTGAGCTCACCGAAGGGTATCTGATGCCCTCGTGTGGTTAAAACTAGATTTGTCTGGGAAAAGGAGTGTTTAATGTAAATTAAAAACAAAAACAAAAACAAAAACCCACTCATTTCTTTTAGCTGCACAACCATATATTTTGAGATTTGGGCTATCCTGGTAATGTTGTTTGGGCTGTTTATGAGACGTTTCTGATGTGTAGAATTCAGCTTCAACTCCCAGAGGATGTTAACCAGGACAAAAATGTCTCATTTAAAAAAAATTACAAAGAAAAGTGGTGGGGAATTGCAGTGTTACCACATATAATAAAGAAGGGAAAGAGACCAATACAGCCTAGAGAGACTGTGAATTAAATAGTAGAACATGCCACAAAGAAAAATCTGACATGGTTCCACCTGGTGGCTCTAATTTGAGATTATAAAAGTCCCGCTCTGTCGTAGCCACAGGCTGTGGAGGGGATGGCCTTTGAAGTTCTGTGCCCCTCCCAAGAACCCAGAGGATTTTAAAATATATTTTAACAGAGGAGGTATATTTAAGAGAAGAGGCAGCCAGCCTATGTCTGAATAAGAACAACAGAAAAACCACCATCAGAAAAGACAAACTTAGTCTGGGAGAGTTGAAAGAAAATTGAGATTCAGCTGGTATTTTTATTTTATGTTTTCACTAGAACATTGAGCCTCCTTTAGTGGGATTTTAGTTGGTGTATGGCTGTGGGTATACCCTCCCCTTCAACCCTGGGGGAGGGAGATAAGGGCACAGAGGGACAGTGATTAGAACATATGAGCTAGGGATGGATGTTTCCAACTTTAGCTCACTGTACACATAAAGACAGTTCAGAATGAACCATGTAAACGTCCCACTTGTGCAGGACAAAGAATGGAACAAAGAAGTTTCTTCCCTATGGCCTATCTGCCACCACACAAACTGGAATCACCTGTCTAGACCTAAGGGTAAATTCTGAATTTTAAACTCATTCAATTTCCCAGGTGCTCTTTATCTATTTTGTCCACCACTTTAGGGTATTGTCTAAGCCAGAGTTTGCCAGATTTTAGATTTTGCAAGTCAGTGAAATTACAAAAGGAATTTTCTGTTCTTTGCGAAGAGCAACCAAAAGTGATGGCTACCTCTTTTCACCTTCTCCCATTTCATAAAACATGATACACATGTGGCTTTGTAAAAGTCTCCGTGCAGTTTTCACTCCCATTTGCTCAGAAAAGTGCATGTGTCATCATGGTCCAGCATCTGGGAACACCAAGGAGCTTTGGAAACTCTCTGGGGTGAGTGAGGAAGCCAAGAGACAAGGCTTAGGAGACAAAAATATTGTCTTACATTCTTTTATTTACTGCATATATGCAGATGTCTTATGTACAATACTTAGTTCTATCGAAGAATCATAAGACATTCTATTGGCCATCTTCCCCAAAATGAATTCAGGTAAAATAGATCTTCATGTACTTCACGCACTTTCAAAACTCGAGACTTCATTACAGATTTTGAGACCATATACACAATTCAAAATATATAGAAACTGGGTTAAGGCGACAAAAGTGGGCTGAAAGAAACCACAGGATTCAGAACAATTAAGCTGTATATTTTGCTTGCATTAGAGCCACAAAGTGAACATCAAAATGTGTGTATTGTATAGCTCACTGCAGCACGAGGGGCTTCTGAAATCTACGGTGACAGCATGGCGGGTGGGCAAGCAGCTGATGTGTCCTGCTGGAATCTTTGCCTAGGGCTCACTTCTTCTCTGCCTCTCCTTTCTTGGGTTCTTGTTTCAGTTTGTAATCAGCCAGGGCGGCTTTGATCGCATCTTCAGCCAGCACTGGAAGTAAGGGAAGGAAAGAGAGCCTAAGTTTCTAGACATTGAGAAATGAAGTCTTTAAGAGCCGGAGGGCAGTGGTGCTAGACATGGCATCACAGTCCCCTAGCCAGGGTGAAGCCAGCCAGCTGTTTCCAGAGCTGGATTCCTCCTACGGTGGGTTTGGAGACAGAGTGAGGTTAATACCTGGGATTCTAGCTCCTTAGCCTCTTGGAATCCACTCCCTCCTGTAAAAATGGACAATCATTCATGCTTTTCTTGCTGGGATTATGTGATGCACAGTGGGGACAACATTGGTTAGTTCTCATCTGCTTACACGAAAGTCTGGAGTAAACGTAGCGGATGCTGGATAAGCTGGTTAGTGTAATGTTGGCCACGTCATTTGTTGATGGGATGGCGTCTGCCACATGATCCTCTAATGATTTCAAGTTTGAAAATTTATTTTGGAGTTGATATTAAAAGTGAGGTTATGGGGAAAAATAAAAATTGAGAGCTGGAATGACAGCAGAAAGCAAGCAAACATCAGAGACCTTTAGCTCAAGGTTTCAGTACCCAAGAAAACCTAATGAAAAGGCTGGGGTTTTTCTGAAGCCATGTGAAATGTTTATAAGCTATGGCCTTTATTCATGGGTACTTGAAATTCTAGCTCAAGTGGAAAGAACACGGGTTTTAGCAGACTCCTTGAAGAATGCACCAGCGTGTCCTTGTCCCAGTACTCAGTCCTTCTCAGGTGAGTCTTACCCTAGCAAGCGGCTTGGCTCTCTGCTGGTTTTTAACTAATTTGGTCAGAAAATCTCCATCAATATGTCAAGGCTGTTGTTTCTCATTCCCTCCTTTCCCAAGGTTAAGAAAAGATGAAATTAGTTGTAGATTTAAGACAGAGACTGAACTGGAAGGCCAAGTATCAGTCTTTAAGCTTCGAGGCTTTTTCTTATGACAGGGTAGAGGGGAGTATTGCACAACTGGGCTCAGTCATCCCATATACACAGAAGCAGACCCTAACAGCAACAGAATATGGACAGAAGTGATGAAATATGCCACGAACAGGATTATGGTGAAAGCTAATTTCTTCCCCTCTGCTGGTCCTAACTTTACTACATTGGGGTGGGAACAGTACTGATTCCAGAATCAAAGACTGGGACTTAGATCCTGGCTCTCCTACTTAGGAGCCATGTGACTGGGGTGCTTTAACCTGAACCTCCGTTTCCTTGTTTTAAAGGAGAGGTAATGACACCTCTTGTGGCCTGGAGGCTTCTGAGGTTTAGAAATGATGCTCGAAGTGCTCAGCATGATGCCTGGTGCACGCTACCTCCTGTATGACTCTCCTGGAGACTCTCCTGGGGCTCGAGCCCTCTGAAGGTTATAAAGATGGACCCCATGAACACAAACGCAAGTTGATGCCATTACAAAATCCCTTCCCACTGTCCAGGCTTGTTGGCATCCTGGAAAGCAGAGACTTACTGGAGCAGTGCAGTTTCACAGGGGGAAGGCAGAGTTCCTTGGCAATATCTGTGTTTTTGATGGTCAAGGCTTCCTCCACCTGAGATGCATACAGGAAAGAGAAGCAGTGTTAGTGAAGCTCTACCTTGAGGGACAGATAATAAAAAAGGGAAAGTCAAAGAGGCCCTCAGAGTAGGGGGGTGGGAAATGATTTCTGTTAATAACCCAAACAAGGGGCTGAGGACCTTCTCAGGACCCCCACTGTGCATCAAGGCTGTAGTTGAGATTCTCAGATATGAAGTATACACAACTGCAGTGCTCGGCAGGTGTGTGCAAGGCTGGCAAAGACCAGCGAAGATGCTTCCACAGGCTGAGAGGACTTGTGAGAAATCTCTCAGGGATCTGCTGGAAGTCAGCAACATGAGTCTTTTTAAAAAGGGCAGTGAATTTCAATGCTGGTTTTGTAAATGTCGGCTTCTCCAATGCTTATGGGAAATGTTTAGAATAAGACTCCTTGATGAAAAATGCCGAATGGCATCAGGGAGGTTGGAGATATGTCAGATAGACCCGTGGCACTCTGGCAGTGGCACAGACAGGTCTTGAGATGAGAGCTCTTTAGGCTCATTCATCCTCTGCTGAAAGGAGACTATTTCCTCCACACAGATTGAAAATGATACCTGGGGTTTGGCTGAGAGCCTGAGGGCAAAACAGGAGGCAGCCAGTTCCTTACCCACATGGAACAGAATCCCACTGTCTTAAGGAAAGCCAGGTTGCCTCACCTATCCCTCAATTTCCCAATTCCTCTAACTCCACCGAATTATGATTTAAGTTTTGTTCCTGGACACTCAGATGGGAGGATCTCAAGGTCAAAGAAAGGCTTCATTCCTCCATTTTCTGATCACAACTCATAGTCTTCTAAGGGTTGAGAATTGGAAAGGAAGCACAGGTACCTTGTCTCTTCACCTCCCCTTTTCCTGTGGACAGTTCTTAACAAATCAGAGCCACTTCCTGTCAGAACAGGTCCAGGTCTGTGCTTCCTTGGCCCAGGAGTTTGCTAAGCCAGAAGATCCACAGGAAGCAGGTGACATTTGGCCTGGCATACTGCTTTGCTAGAGCTGCCCAGCTCCCCAAGCATGCTTCTCCATGACTCAGTTCCCTGAACTTGGTCCCTTGGGGCCACAAAGATGAACACCCTGCTGTATGACTTTTCTGAGAAGTTTTAATGATGACTACATTTTAGAAAGTCCAGCTCTTCATTGGATTTGGGATCTTCTACTTCTGCAGCTGCAGAGGCTTTGGCAGAGAAAAGGAAGATGTTCCGGCCTTTCTTATCACCTCTCAGAGGGTCTGTAACCAGCCACCTGGATTATTTTGATATTTGTTCACTTTGTCCTTATCCTCACTGTTTTTGATTCTTCAATCCCTCTTTTAGCATAGGCCAGTTTGTTATTTCCTGAATCCTTTTAAGCTACTTGCAGTCCTTCCTGAAATACGATGGGAGGAAATAAACAAGAAAAGCCACTACACAATACCCCCTGACATGACTGAAGACACCTAAGAAATTATAACAACAACCTTGGAGAAAGCCAAAGATTTCTTTTCAGCTCTATTTTGTTAGATGGAGAGGAGAGGACATTTTTTTTTTCTATTTAATGAAAAACAGAACACTATCAAAACTCCCAAACAAAAATGATGAACAATCGCCCCCAATTAAAAAAAAAACACAACAAAATTACCCATAATTCCACGTGGAGAAGAATTTAATTAAAATCTGGGTAAGAGATATTAAAAAGAAATTCTTAGAATAATATTTAGAAAAAAATCAGTCCCGTGCCCCAGTCTTTCCCTTGTTTGAGAGTCAGGTTTGTAGAGAATGTGATTTAATTCTTTCAGATTTGTGAGCAACCTTACCGTCTTCCCTTTCACCCATTCGGTGGCTAGGGAGCTGGAGGCAATCGCAGAACCACAGCCAAATGTTTTAAACCTGGCATCCACGATCTTCCCCTTTTCATCCACTTGAATCTAGAAAAGAGGAGTTGGATCACCCTGTAGAACCTGGTACTCATGGAAGTTCACTGGGGCTCTCCCCAGCTTTGGTCTTGCTTTCCACATTAAGTTTTGGCATTAATTACTGAGTTTGCTTTGTTTCAAAGAGTTCAGTGACAAAATGTTAAATGTAGGAACAACTATACAGAATTATATAGACCTACCTGGTAAAGATCAGCTGAAAAACATGCCCCCTCCGCAGTTTTTTGTTTTGTTTTGTTTTGTTTTTGCAACCCTAACTTATTTTTTGGTTATAAAGTTCTTATGGCTGCTGGGTCAATCTGCCTCTTAAAATACTGGGAGAATCTGCACTAATGGTCTCTAGTTAATGCTTTTTTCTTGGGTATCAAATTATATTCAGTTTAGTGGTTCCATCCTGCCTTGTTTCTATTTTCTAAGATACACATAAAGACTCTGGCAAGCTGCCCACCCACCATGATGAAGCAGATTGTGGATAAAGCTATAGTTTATCCAGAATGCCAGTCACTACCTTTCTCTTGTCTCCAATTTGGGGGAGGTTTGTTTTATTGCATTGCTTATTTCATTGGGGATTGCTAGCTGAATTGATTGTCAGTAAAATTCACAAAACCTTTTACTTAGCTGAAGTCGGAATTAAGCTGATTCAGTGAGTAGAAAAGTGAGATCAGTTTACTACATCAGAAAGGGTCCGAATAGTATACTAGCAGGAGAATGAGGATTCATTTCTCATTTCTAATCATTTGTAACACTGACTCATCCTATCTCATAGGAATCAAAATGGAGATTGAATGAAATGGCATATGTGCAAATAATTTGTAAACTATGAAACATTGTATAAGCATGGGGATACCATTACCATCAAAGGTGAAAATCATCTGTACCTGTAATTTCATTACATCACCACATGCTGGAGCCCCGACTAATCCAGTTCCAACATTTTTAGATGTTTTGTCAAGAGACCCCACATTTCTAGGATTTTCATAATGATCAACAACCTGAAATGAGAGAGTTAAGAGAAATCATGATCACTCTTTTTTTGGCACTGACTTGATGGTAAGCTTCTTGACGTCAGCAACCTGAACTTCACCTGGGTGGGAAGGCTTACACTCATGTCAAGGAGAACCATTTGTGATCCAAAGTCTTTTTGTATCTTCTTTCCACTATCTTCAGAGATTTGAGATACTGGAGAAAAACTGGCAAAATCATGTCTTAGTTCCATAGGGTTTTTAACCACATATAATTATTTGACCTTTACCCACCTAAGTTGCTAGGTTTGGGCTCATACAACATTTTTATTTCCAAATAAAATCCATTCTTAAAGAATGATTACTATTAAAACATTAAAAATAATTATGGTCCATAAATTGGAGGTTTTCCCAGAAGCCTCAAGGAGACTATTACAGGAACAATGCTATGGAATGTGTCTGGTTCTGTACATGATAAATATCAGCTTCATTCGGTTCAGCGTCCTGAAATCGCCCTGGTGCAGCAGCACACCCTGGTGGCTCCGAGACTGCAAGCCCGAATTCATTCAGCATGTAGTGTCAACAAAACACACCCCCGGGAGGAGGAGGAGCAAAGTCCTTGGCAACGTATTGAAGCCAGAACAGAAAAAAATATCTATTCAAACTGGCACAGAGAAGGCCTTGAGGTTTGTTTACCAGTTAGCCTTAAGTATAGCGATCTTCCAGGCCTGCTCCCCCCACTGATCCGACGATAGATGTTGACTCCAAGCCCAAGGACGTACAAGATGATATCCAATTTGGACTTTTTGCCCCATGTTGATATGCCGCAAATTTTAGTTGTTTCCCAAGTGCGAGAATCTCACATCTAAGGGATTTTACATCCCTGAAAGGCAAAGGCTGCAAACTACATACCAATCCCTACATCCGCCCCCAGTCCCAAAACAAAATGAAAATAAAAACATTATAACTGCTGGTTACGTGTCTGACTCCACCCGGAGGCTATGAGCTCCTACAAGAATAACAACAGCGGCACCACAGATGGGATGGCCTCTATGTGCGAGGCATCATGTCGAGGGCTCTCAAACATTATCTCATGTAGGGAGCTGCTGATATACCTATTTTACAAATGGGGAAATAGTTTGGCGAAGGGTAGTGACTTGCCCAAGGTCACTTGGCTAGGGCAGTGGCTTGGCTGAAGCCGGGGTGTGTGTGTGTGTGTTCGTTCCGGAGTCAGGCTGGCAGGTCATAAAAGGACTCTCCTTCCTGGGTTGTTGGGATGTTTAAAGGCTAGGATGCCCGGCATCACAGCCAGTAGCTGGGCCCACGGGCAATCATTTTTATTTCATGCGCGGTTAGTGTCACTGCGCAGCGAGGGAAAATTAGTTGAGACAACATTGTGAGAGAGGGCAGGCCCTCCATCCAGGGCTGGGCGCCGTCCCTACCCCTGGCCGTAGTGGGGGCTCCCCAGGCCGCGCAGAATCCGGTGGCCACTCTTTCTCAGGCTAGGTCCTCGCATTCCCGCCCCCTGATCAATGCGGACCCCGCCCACCCCCTCGCCCGACCTTACTTTCTTGTGATAGAGCCGGGCCGGAGCTGACAGCTCCCGGACCGGCAGGCGCGGGCTCCGGAGCAACAGAGCCGAAGCCGCCCGCCTCAGATGGCCAGCTCCCGCCGCCGCCATCTTGCAGGCTTGCGCCTGCGCAGTCTACACGCGGAACCGAGACGCGGGGCGCGCCCGCGAGTCGGCTTCTAGCTAGAACTCGCGCCCCGACATCACCAGGACTTCGCGCCTGCGCCCTTCCGCTCTGTGCACGTGTTCGTGCTTTGGCCCCGCCTTGACCACGCCCCTCGGGGGGCGGGGCGCGGAGCGGGCAGGTCTGAGGTCGCTGGAGGGCACGTCCTCCGTGTTGGGTGTTGAATCTAAGAGGATTGCAGGCTGGAGTGCGGAACCCAAGTTTGCGTTCACAAAGTCCACTGCCAGGTTGAGGCACTGAGGATCTACCGGTTCACCTCTCTTAACCCTAATTTGCAGCTAAGGACGTTGAGGTTCGCAGCGGTTTAGTAATTTGTGCAGGGTTCCTCAGAGTTGTTAAGATTCCTTTGGGATTCGAATTCGTACATTCCTGAATTAGAATTCCGCTTTTGCTCCTTCCTGGTTGTGTGACCCTAGGCAAATGACACTAGCTTTGTAAGCCTCGGTCTTCTCATTTGTACTACGTAGTTCAAAGACAAGTCTTGCATTTATGAACAAATATGTTGTTGAGTACCTACCATTTATCAAGGCGTTATACATTAGGCTTTGGGATCCAACTATAGAAAAACCCATACCTCCTGCCTCATTAAGCGTTCTAATGAAGGAGAAAGGCAATACATACTCCAATAGTTTCCTACCTCAAAAATGGGAATCTTAATTAAGGAAACGAACACTATGTTCTGATTTTTTAAAAAATGTTTATGCCAGTATTTTTACATAGAAACTGTTACAATTTATATGGCAGTACCTGGCCATTGAGTTTCTAATTAAACGTAATGTAATTTATTAATACTAGTTTGCAGAATATAATCTTACAAAAAGAGAAAACCCATACGTGTATTTAACGCCTACTAGGTACCAGACATTACGTAAAGGGGAGGAATCTCTTTGGAAAATGGGCTTTACTCATGAATTGTGCAATCAATCCCCGAGAACTTGGAGTTTTCACTGCGTTTGAGGCTCAGTTGCTGGGGAGACTTGAACTACGCGCCAGGTTAAACTAGGGGGTAAGGAAAGCGTTTATTCCCATAATCATTTTGACCTTCTCAAGATGGCGGCAAACCCTTCACTACAGTCATCACGTTCACTCTACGACTTCCTCTAATGGCTTCTCCTTCCTGTCCAAAGACCCAAATTTGTCCGAAGTTGAGCCGGAACACATGCTGTGTTAGTGGTTTTTTTTTTCTCACGAGCACTTGTACAAGTATATAAAATAACATAAGTTGCGTGTCTTTAGAGCTTTTCCCGTCATCCGAGGCTCACATTTTCCTTTTAGTTGTTAAGAGAGTGAGGTTTTGATCAGGCGCACGCCGCGGGCAGCTTTTACATAGCGGGTCTTCGGCGGCCGAGTGAAAACCCGGGAGTCAGTGGAATCGCAAGATGGCGACGGCGGCCGCAACATCGGTTTCAGAACCAGAGACTGAGCCCAAGGCGGCACCCAAGGCTGAGGGTGAGGAGGATGAGGCTAAAGCAGCTAGGACGAGGAAGAAGGTGTTATCGCGGACTGTGGCCACTGCAACGTACAAGACCATGGGGCCAGGATGGGACCAGCAGGAGGAAGGCGTGAGTGAGAGTGATGGAGATGAGTACGCCATGGCTTCCTCAGCGGAGAGCTCCCCTGGCGAGTACGAGTGGGAATACGACGAAGAGGAGGAGAAGAACCAGCTGGAGATCGAGCGGCTGGAGGAGCAGGTGAGTTTGGGGATAGGGAGTGGGCTCCTCTCAGGTTCCCAGGCCCTAGCCCGCCTCTCGCGTCCAGAGCTGTAATAAAGCCACCAGGGCCGCAAAACCGCTGTTAATCACCGGAGCTCCTGTCATTTGGGCGCTCACTGCTTGCCTGGTCTTTGCAAGCGTTATGCCATTGAACCCTCGCAGCGACCCAGTGAGGAAGTAGTGCATTCCCTTTTTTACCGGAGGAAGCTGAGGCTCCTCATGGAGTGAATTCCCTTGTTCAGGATTATATTTTTTGTAAGTGGCATTGAATTTTGAGCCGACTCCACAACTCCCACTCCTACCCACACTGTTAAACTATGTCCAGCAGTAGAAATTAGATTCTTTTTGTAAGAGTTATTTCACTGTAGAAATGATGACGTTGGTGAAGTATGGTGTGGTAGGAAATTATTGACCGTAGGGATGATTATAGAAATAGGTAGAGATTTCAGCGTATGGAGGTTAAGGCCCCACTTGTAGGTGTTCCACACCTGTATGTGCTTGGGCGGATTTCTTAATTTCTCTGAGCTTCGGCTTCTTCATCTGTAAATTAGGAGCAACAATTCCTGCATCATGTAATTGTATAACAGTAATTATAGCCAGGTGTAATTCCTGTGTAATCCAGGGTATCAGCGGGAAATAGAGGCACGTTCATTTTAGGATAATTTGAGAAAAGGTTACTAAAGGGACTACCGTATTTATAAAGATGTAGGCGGGGAAATCAGGGGTGAAGGTTCAGGACCCCAGGGTCCTTAACAGCAGGACCTGTGTCTACCATTTGGTAGAGGTGAGGGAGGTGGCCTGTTTTCCTGAATAGTCATGTAGAGAGGGCACCTAGAGAGTAGCCCTAGTTTTCCATTAGGAATTGGGATATGGGAAGAAATACCCTGACCTGCTTCTCTCCAAACATCTGCTGTTGCCTTCTCCTGGGCAACTCTGCTGGAAGCAAGAGAGCCAGTGATCCCACCTATGTATTTCACATAGCAGGGTACAGGACAGGGAGGAGAGGGTGGAGTGGGTTTGGAGGGGCAAACAGATTGAGTACATTCTCATTTTACCTAAGAGGAAATAGGCTGAGAACAAATGAGATGATGTGTTTTAAAGTCACTCATAAGAGAGGGGATTTGAACTTTTCAAGGTCGTGGACCAAGTGCCACATTGGATATGAAATCACTTAGTGATGTGAAGTTGTTAACCCATGTTACTCAACCTTGCTGGGTGTAAAATTCCTTATAATGTCCTCTCTAGCAGTGGTATTTTTGTTGTGAAATAGTGATATTCTCCATTGGTGTAGCTTGTCCCACTCATCACATACATCTAAATGTCAAAGGAACCAGTTGGGGTAGGCAGGTGGTTACCATTTCTGCTTTTTATAAATAAGTATGCCGATGTTCAGTCTTTTATTCATTCAGGAAATGCATTGTGTGCCATGTGTTCTTGTCCTGATGGAGGTCTGTTCTTGAGACTTATAGCCTTGGGCCTTTAATGAACCGTTAGCTCACTTGGATCCCACCTTTCTGTGAGGTAGGGGAAATAGGATTACCTGTTTTAGTGGAAGGGGAGACTCGTAAGCAGAGAGATCAAGTCCTTGATGTAGGGTGCCCAGTTTACTAGAGAGGAAGATGGGTCTGAGCAGAGGTTTCCTGGGTACTGGTGTTTTGCAGTTGCCTCCCTGCCTCAAGGCACTAAGGGTGGGATGGAGCTTGGAAAGTGGCCACACAGGATGGGATCTGGCAAGTGATGGTGAATTGAAGAGCTTTTGGCTTTATCCTCTTTGTCCTGGGGCTTCTATTGACCTGGTTTTTCCAAACTTCTCTCCCAACTCATCCTAATCCCATAGCTTCTAGTTCCTGCTGTAACTGCTCTTGTGGTGGAGCATAATGATGAGTAACTTCCAGGTGGGCCTGTGAAAGACTCGGGTGCCATATTTGCAAAGTCCAGTTGTCATCCCTGTGTGTGTTTTACGAAAGCTTACAAGTAACAAAAACAAAGATTTCCTATTATTTGTGTTCGTGTCCTGAAACCGAAAGTGGCATCTCATGGTGCCTTACAAGTTATTTCAGCCCACTTAGCCTGTGGTGTCCCAGTTGGTAAAACAAGAGTTGTAATAGTGCCTCCCTTAGGAGGCTGTTGTGACGCAATGTGTGTAAAGCTCCCAGCAGAGTTCGAAACATAGTAGGTGCTATGCTAAGGCCTGCTCTGTTCTCCGTTCCCTGCCTTTCCTATGATTGTAGCAGTGTGTCCTTTCACCAAGCCTCTCTGTTATTTTCCACCCCCATTCCAGGTTGTGTTAGGAAATCAGTTAGCAGTCATTTTGTTCACTGACTAAGCTGCCTCTTTGTGTAAAGCATCCTTTGTTGTTAATGATCTGAGATCAGAATAGGCCAGCATATGTGTTCATTTGTCAGTGCTGATTTCCAGCATTTCCAGTGCTGAAACATTGGAAATGTTTCTTTTAAATCAGACATTCAGAGCACCTCCCCATATATACTATCTTCATTATTTGGGCCTGAAAATCGGAAATTTAGACCAAGAATCTTCTTAGAGGCAGTTACTTTACTTCAGTGACTTTTATACCTTTTTCTTCTGACCTACACATGGTGTTCACGTGAAGGGTAGGTACTTGTGTAGACATTTCTTACACTAACTAGGAAGGACTCTCACCCTGTCTTTATACTCGGAAAACACGTTCAGACCCAGGTGAGTTATGAGTGGTGGGGTGACAGTGAACCTAGAATGTTTTTTTTTTAATGAGGAAAGTGCATCTTTCACAAACTTAATTTCTATAACTGTTGTTACTTGTGTGACACACTTGACAATTTTGAAACAGTTTGTTTTGACAGCCTTGAGAACCAGAGGTTTACTCCAGTTCATTCCTGGTACAAGTGAGGGAACTGAGACCCAGTGGAGAGTAGAACATGTGTATCCTGACCAAGTCCAGTCCTTTTTCAAACCGTCATGTAATCATGAGATGAGTTCAGCTTGTCAAATTTTATAAATCACAAGCAGGAGAACATAGCTAAGAGTCTGAAGAGTTTTTAAAAAATTGTTATTGAATTTTCTTTATCTTTTTGTATATGGATTGATATATGCAAACACATTTCACATGTGTGAATTATAAAGTATGGTAATCAGATGAACACCACTTACCCGCTACTTGTCTAAGAGTTAGAACTTCTTTAGTACTGTTGATGTACCTGTGCTATGGCTTCTCCCCGTTCCATTGTCCTACCTTGAGCCTCCTCCCTTGTCCCTCCTAAAACCCAGGTAATGACTTGAATCTTGTGTGCTTCCTTCTGTTTCAGAACATGTATAGTTTGATCACTGAAGTATGCATCCCTAAGCAATGTGTTGTCCACTTTTGTTTGTTTTTGAGCTTTTTGAAAAGTCTTATTATCAGGCTTTACATAATTTTCTGGGACTGCTTTCCACCCAGCAGTGGGTTTCTAAGATTCATCCATGTTACGCATACCATTGTGTGAATATCCCACAGTTTATCAGTTCTTCTGGCATTTGGATTGCTATAGCTTCTCCCGCCCCCTGCTATTATAAATAAACTACAAGGCACATTGTCACTGTTGAACTGTGCGCCACTATTGAACATGTATGAGTTTCTCTAAGTCTGTGTTTTTCACACTGGAGTCGTGGTCATGGGTCATGAATTCATTTTAGTGAATACAGCAAGTGCTACCTCCCTCATCTATTTTCTACCTGCTTGAGGCTGTTTCTGGGCACTCTCTTTATTCTATTGGCCAGTTTGTCTATCCTGTGTCATTTTGACCATCTAACTCATTATTGCCGAGACTCGCTACCTGGTAAGACAAATCCTCCTATATGTATTTTAATGCAGTAGCTAATACCTAGATTATTTAGAGTACATTATCAGATGGTAGAATGTTAATTGGATGAGGTATAGGTAATCTGCCATCACTGGAGAGGGACATATTTACTGCTGAAATGTGGCAGAGGTTGGAAGGGTAGATACTAGTTTAGTCTCAGTGTAGACTTAAGGTAACCCTGTACTCCAACTTGGATGAAAGCTTTTTTAAGAAATTAAACTCTTCATTCTGAGATAATTGTATATTTCCTTGCAGTTGTAAGAGATAATACAGATCCGGTATATCCATTACTCAGTTTCCCCTAACGGTATCCTTTTATAAAACTCTAATACGTCACAACGCAGATATCGACGTTGGCACAGTCAGCACTTGATCACTTCCCTCACAGGCGTCAGGCCCTCCTGTTGCCCTTTTATAGCCACAGTTCCCAACCTCTGGCAACCACTATCTGTTCTCCATTTCTAGAATTTTTTTCATTTCAAGAATGTTATCTAGTTTACAGCCATGCCTCCCTGAACAAGCCCGATCATGTCTGATCTCAGAAGGTAAGGAGGGTCAGGCCTGGTTAGTACTTGGATGGGAGACCACTTAGGAAGACCAGGTGCTATAGGCGTAGAGTAAAAAAAAATAAGGGATTGTAAAATGACAAGGTCCTCGTAATTGTAATCTGTGAGGTCAATCAAGGGTTGCCTTGCCTAAAAAAAAAAGTTATCTAAAATGGATTCATATAGTTTGTAACCTTTTGGGATTAGCTTTTTATCACTCAGTGTAATTCCCCTCAAAATTCATCTGTATTGTGTGTATAGTAGTTCATTCCTTTTTAATGGCCGAGTAATATTCCATGGTGTGGGTGTACCATGGTTGGTTTAATCATTCACCCATTGAAGTACATCTGGGTTGTTTCCTGTTTCGGCTGTTAGGAATAAAGCTGTTATGAACATTCATGTAGGTTGTTTGTGTGAATATAGGTTTTATTTCTCCGGGAAAATGCCCAAGGGTGTATTTGCTGGGTGATATGGTAGTTGTATGTTGAATATTATAAGAAACTGCCAAACTGTTTTCCAGAGCTGCATACCCATTTTACATTCTCATCATCAATATGAGTGATGCAGTTTTTTGCATCTTCTTCAGTATTTAGTGTTGTTACTCTTTTTATTTTAGCCATTCTGTTAGGTGTGTAATGATATCTCATTGTGGTTTTAATTGGTATTTCCCTGATAGCTAATGATGTTCAAACTCTATACGTGTGCACCTATTTGCAGTCTATGCGTCCTCCCTCTTTGGACATATATGTTGGTTCACGTGTTTTGCCCCTTTTCTAATTGGATTCTTTGTTTTTACTGTTGAGTTTGGAGTTACATATTTTAGATATTAGTCCTTCGTCAGATATGTGCTTTGTAAATATATTTTTTTTCAGTCTGTGGCTTGTCATTGCATCCTTTTAACAGAGTCTTTTACAGAGCAAAATGTTTTAATTTTGATAAGGTCCTAATTGGCTGAGAGTTTTATCATGGATGGTTATTGGATATTGTGAAGTAGTGCATTTTCTGTATCAACCAATAATCATGATTTTGTTCTTTAGGCTGTTGATATAGTAGATTATAGTGATTGCTTTTCGAAGATTAAACTAGCTTTGTATACCTGGAACAAATCCCACTTAGTCATGTATAATTTTTAGTTCTATAAGTTTTCCTCTCCACACTACTGGCTGTATCCCACTTATTTTGATTTGCTGTATTTTCAGTTTTAGTTCTTTGTATTTTAAATTTTTCTTTGCGACTTCCTCTTTGACTCACAGATTATTAGAAGTATATTGCTTCCTTTCCATGTGTCTAGAGATTGTCCCGCTGTTATTGATTTGTGATCAGAAAATGTACTCTTTTAAGATTTCATTTCTTTTAAATTTGTTGAGCTTTGTTTTATGGCCCAGGATATGGTCTCAGTGAATTTTTCATGGGCACTTAAGAAAAAAAATATGTGTTTTGTTCATTGTTGAGTGGAGTGTTCTATATATGTCAGTTAGGTCATTGTTGGTTGATGGTGATATTGAGTTCTGTATTTTTGCTGATCATCAGTCTGGTAGTTTTAGTTTCTGAAAAGGGGGATGTCTCAGACTCCAATATAATTGTAGATGTCTGTTTTCTTTCAACTCTTGTCAATTTTTGCTTCATCTGTTTTGAGGTTCTGTTGTTTTGTGCATACACATTTAAAATTGTTTTGTCTTCCTGGTGGGTTGATTCTTTTATTATTATGAAATGTCTGATAATTTTCTTTGCTTTAAAGTCATTTTATGTGTTATAAATATAGCCATTTCTACTGCTTTTTGATTGTTTGCAGGACATATCTTTTCCCATCCTTTTACTTTCAGCCAATTACATCCTTGAATTTGATGTGAGTTTCTTATAATCATGTTTTTATGCACTCTGCCATTCTCTGCCTTTTAATTAGTATATTTAGATTTTAGACATTTAATATAATTATTGATATGTTAGGACTAAAGGTATTTTCTGTTCATGTTTTCTTCTGTTTCTTTTCTTGGATGTGAATGGGTTTACTTGAAAATTTTTAGGATTCCATCCATCTTCGTTTATTTATAGTGATTTTTAGGGTATTGCTTTGTATAGTTTCTAAAGGTTGCTTTGGGTATTTCAGTATATTTGGCTTACATGGTATTTGTGTTTACTACTGAGTGGAAATCTCCCTGCCATTTATGCCCCTTTGCCTTCCCTGTTTAATTGTCATTGTTTTGGGTACCAGATAGTCTTACAATTTTTGTTTAAGTTATCACATACAATTTAGAAAACTCACAAGGAGAAGAATCATTTATTGTACTTACCCACTTTTCTTTCTGTTCTTCTCGATGCTTCAGGAGTTCTTTGATCACTTTCTGTTTGAAGAACTTTTGTTAGCTATTCTTCAGGAGTAAGTCTGCTAGTAAAATTTTTAGTTTTCCTTTGTCTCAGATGTTTGATAGCTTTTCAAGCAATTATTTTAATTTATTGTTTTATTAGTTTGAAAAGTTCAAAACGTTAAGGTAAACTTTTATGTGCTATCACTTGGCTTCAGCAGACACCAGTCTGTTGTCATTTTTGTTTTTGCCAGTATGGATCTTCTTCCTCCTCCCCCCGCCTCCTTCACTGTACCCCCCTTCCTCATCTTGCTCCTCTCTCTCTGTCGTTTAGTAAAAGAAAAGAGCTGTTACCTGTCTATGTACCTGACATGCATTAAAGCATGTTACTAAATTATCTTTAAAATCCTCATGAGAACCTTATGAGCTACAATCTAAGTGGTATGCCCATTTTATAGATGAGGAAATGGAGACTTAGAAAAGTGTGCCTACGGTCACACTTTGTGTGTGTTTGTTTCATTAAAATGTTTTCTGTATTTCAGAGAAAACTTAAGTTTGTTCTGATAGGAATTGTAACAGATTTGAGGGACCTTTATGATTATTATCAAAAACCTCGTTTCATTGATTTTTTTTCTTCCTTTTTCTGAGGATAAATGTTGCATTTCTGTTTCAGAGGCTCTCCCAGATAGCACATTTATTTTGTTTGTGGTAGACATGTGCATTGTCACCAGTGGTGAAAAAAGCTAAGTTATTTTGAGGATGGCATTTTAAATGTCAACTTCTATTTCTTTTCCTTTTAGTTGTCTATCAATGTCTATGACTACAACTGCCATGTGGACCTGATCCGGCTGCTCCGGCTGGAAGGGGAGCTTGCCAAAGTGAGGATGGCCCGCCAGAAGATGAGTGAGATCTTTCCTTTGACCGAAGGTAACACTTCAGCAGGCTGCTTTTATAAACACAGAATTTGCAAAATACAAAATGCTCAACAGGTGTAGGATATTATGATTTTAGTGATTTAATCTTACTTGGAAGTATAAACCTTTTATGTGCTTGGTTTTAAGAAATGAATGTCTCTGAACTGTGCCAGGTTGTATAAGATGGAGCAAAGGTTTGTATGTTGGTGACTCAGTAAAATTCTTGCTTTCTGCCCCGCCTTTGGTGAGGGAGGGGGTAATGCAGGATGTGCTGTTGTCTTGTAGAGCTCTGGCTGGAATGGCTACATGACGAGATCAGCATGGCCCTGGACGGTCTGGACAGAGAGCACGTGTACGACCTCTTTGAGAAAGCTGTGAAGGATTACATTTGTAAGTTCCCTCTGGGCTTTTCCAAGTGTGTCTGGCAGTGTTATAGATTGTATTGTATTGTGAGATGCTGCTTCCCGGAAAAGAGAGCATTAGTCTAGCAATTAGAAAGATTTGAGTTCAGTTATTATCATCGTCTATGGTTTTTAGTTGAGGATATTTAGTTTTAAAATACAGGCATACCTTCATTGTGCTTTGTTTTATTGCTCTTCACAGATATTGCAGTTTCTTTTTTTTTTTGTCCTACAAATTGAAACTCTGTAGCAACCCTGCATCAACTAGTCTATCAGTGTTATTCTTCCAGTAGCCTCAGATGGTGGTTAACAGTTTTTAGCAAAAAAGTATTTTTTAATTAAGGTGTGTCCATTGTTTTTTTAAACATAATGCTCTTGCATACTTCATAGACTAAGTATAGACTAAGCATAACTTTTATATATGCTGGGAAGCCAGAAAATTTGTGGACTTGCTTTCTTGCAGTATTTGCTTTATTGTGGTGTCTGGAGCCCAACATGTAATATCGCTGAGGTATGTATAAATAGAAGAAATATTTGTAGTAAGTAAATGAATATACTCACACCCAGCATTTATCTGGCAAGAAGAACTTACAGGTATTTCCACATTAAAAGAGTTTTTAGAAGTTTGGACAGCATTTTTTTTTTTAATATTAAAAAAAATGAACAGCCACCTTTTATTTTGAAATAATTATAGATTTATAGGAAATTGCAAAACTAGCACAGAATACTCACTTCATCCAGTTTCCCCTAAAATCTTAAAACTGGAGAACAAAATCAAAACCAGGAAATTGATCTTAGTACAACATGTATGTGTAGGTTTATGAAATTTTATCCCAGATGTACATTTAGGTAGTTGCCACTGCAATTGAATTACGGAACCCTCTCTTGCCCCAGAGCTCTCTCCTTTGTCTGGTGGTGCTGCTGTTTTGCAGTGCAAGTGAAGTGTAGATGCCTAAGTTGCCTTTAAGTCCCTTTACCTTCCCCCTGTTCACTATATAATTCTCTAAATATTTTCTTTGTATACACTGGGGACCACATCAGACAAGGCTATGGACAAAATGTTTTTAAAAAGCATTTAAAAAAATTCACTCTTTTAAATTAAACATCTTTCTTCCCTGATTTTCCTCACTCTCCACTATGGGCATTTTTCCATTTGTGAGAAGTATCAGTAGTTAGAGGGTAGACCACCCTGAGGAAGAGAATTTTTCATGTACCTTTACCAGCCAAGAAGAATTGATTAATTTTGTACTTTTTAGAATCTGAAAAATGAAAATAATAGGCATTTCCTGCATATAAAATTATACCGAATGTGCTTTTAAAAGCTGTCCTTGTGTCTCTGCTCTGATTCCACCCATGTAGTCTCTTAGAATCTCTGGCAGAGCTCCAAATGCATGACGTTCCCATGTTTTCTGTGGATCCTGTTTCCCCCTTTCTTGGTGTCAGAGTCATCATGATAATGGCACCAGTTCTCTTTCTCTAAGGATCTTTTGTCCCTTCCCAAATTGTAATGTTTTCGGTCCTTTATAGTTTTGCAGTCATCTCTGCCATCAGGCCTCGACTGTCACTTAATGTTGATGTCAGTGTGCCTTCCCTTTCCACTAGCTGCTTCAGAGCTGCTGTGGGTTGGAAACCACATAACCACACTTTTTAGATCGTCTCATAAGTAGTTTTGAATGGGGAGCCCAAGGGTCCTTGTGTTATTTTTAGGAGCTTTAGTGGGTGGAAATTGTGTCACTTGTTTTGAATGCTCAAAAGCTGCTTTCGAATGCGTCTTAGTTTTTAACTATATTTTTGCACATTTGAAGATGCTAGGTACAACCTTTATTTCTTAGCATGTACTCAGTATTGATTTTAGGCTGTACCACTAATAAGATATTGAAAACTAGGTTTCTCAGTCTTTGGAGGAACTGTGTGCAGAGGCTTCTTGCCTGTTTTAGAACACAGAATCCAGTGATTCTTCCTTTGCCTCTCATAGTCATTGTGGACTCAGTACCCTTGAGTTTTCTGAGTTTAAAATATTGTTCAAATTATTTACCCCCTCTAGATTTTTTAAATGTTAGGAGGAGCTATGAAGTAATCTATTGAAAATTTCCTTCTCTAAGAGGAGGACCCATTTCATAGACCATCTGTAGACTTGACTTACCCTTGCTAAGGGCGTCAGCTCCAAGAGCTAGCTCATTTCCATTTTTATTTTGCAGGCCATCTGGCAGCTTTATATTGGTGAGCAAAACAGAATAGCTAACAAACTTTGTCTAAGTTCTTGAAATAAATCTACTTCAATGAAAAAGCAAGCCTCAAGAATACAGTAATTCTCAAATTTGCTTATCTTTCTAGTATTTTTATTTTACATATTAGTTTTGGATCTTTGAAAAGTATAGGCAAAATGAGTACAGTAAGAATTGATGCATTCATAAAGAGTTTAATTCATTAGTCTGATCTTAAAGCTATGTGAGTATATAAAAAGTTTAAAAAGAGTGAAAGGAGGCAACCAAGTCTTTTTTGTTGTTTAAACGTCATTAAAAATAGAGATTTCTAGTAACAGGATTAATGCTTTTAATTTTTTTCTTTCTCTTTGATCAGAAAGCTTAAAAATGAATCAAGATTGAAAAGTAGAAAAATTCTAGGCTTTGAAATCTTTCTGAAGATCTACTAAGATATATAACTGTTTTTATTGAAATCTATTATCTTTTTTCAGTTTTAGTAAGAAAAGTTTATAATCATGGTCTATATATTACCACCTGGCATATAATGTTAATGCAGTAAAATCTCAATGCTTCTGTCAAGTAGGGACATTGTTTATACTTCCTTTTCAGGCTGCAATATTAGTATAGGTAAGTTGGGGTGCTTGTTGATGATGCTCTTAACCTTTTTGCATGATTGAGTGCTTTTTTGGTTGGGTACATTTCTTTCGTTATACATCATTTTTGATATCTGGGTATTTTATATCCTGGTCTAATAGAACACGTCTTATTTTTAGGTCCAAATATTTGGCTAGAGTATGGCCAGTACTCAGTTGGTGGGATTGGTCAGAAAGGTGGCCTTGAGAAAGTCCGCTCTGTGTTTGAAAGGGCTCTTTCATCCGTCGGTTTACATATGACCAAAGGACTGGCCATCTGGGAGGCTTATCGAGAGTTTGAGAGTGCAATCGTGGAAGCTGCCCGGGTGAGTGCCCCTGTCTCCATGACCAGTGCTGGCTTTTGAATAGTCGAGTCTGTCATTGTCAGTGTTCTTGGTAGAACATGATTAACAAAATGGTCTTCACTAATCCCTTATTGTTTGGGCAGTAAAAATAAATGAAATCAACAGTTGTTGTGGAATAGCGTGAATGATTTCTTTGACAATAAATAAATCAGGTGAACCTACAATTTGTTCCTGATGTTTAAACCTACTACTGTTTTAGTTCCAGGTTCCAGGATAATATATAAGAATAACCATGTCATTCCTCTCATCTCTACATTATGTCCAGTAGTAACTGTGAGATTGGACCCTATCATAATTGCATTTTTTAGACTATAATTTATAGAATTTTACAGACCCCTTCTTTGTGTCACCTTTTCACTGTATTTATATGTGTGCAAAGTTGTTATTGGTAAATAGTGAAGCCCTGTAATAGATCATTATTATTAAAGTAGTTTAGTCCTTTCTTGGATTATGGCCCTGTTGAAAATCGGCGGTGGTGCCTTCAACTAAGCCATCTAGCCGGACTCCTCTGGCTGATATTTGTGGTGTTCTCTAGTATGACATAACCCTGAATGGACTCTGCTCCCATACCCCCTCAACTTTCTTGCTCTTTTTGGCTACCGTACTTTTATTCATAATGTTCCTTCACCTGGGAGTCAGTTTGCTTTTCTTGCTGCCTCTGGAGAGCCTGCAAGACACATCCCAAGTGCCGGCTCCTCCAGGAGTCTTTCCTGGTTTCTTCCCTTCATGACAACAAAACTCAGCTTTGAAAACCACCTGAAAGCAAGCCACACTTTGATACTTCTGATACTTTGCTTTTTATACTTAATCTTCTCTCTGCCTCATTCGGATATGTTTCTTGTATTCCTTCTCACTTTCTCCCCATCATAACTGCTTAGTAGCAGAGATAACATTTGTTTTTTTACCTATTGCATCATTTGGCACAATACCTCATGTATAAGAGGTCATAAAGTTTTCTTTTTTTAGTTTGAAGTAGAAATGTATTGAAATAATTTTTGAAGTAGGAAGAACCAAAGTTTGTCATTTACTACGAATTTGCTTCTTTAGCCCATAGCTGGCTTCCTTTCCCCTTTTGACCGGGAACAAACCTTTGATTCACAGCTGGAGAAAGTGCACAGTCTCTTCCGGCGACAGTTGGCGATCCCACTCTACGGTAAGAGAAACTGACACGTCAACAGCCAGTCCTTCGTGGTTTTCAAAACACTTTTGGGTATGTCATGTAATAAGGCCTTTCCAAACATCCCATGAGGCAAGTGTGGCTGGAGTTCTTATTCTCACTGGATAGTGTCACTGTAGACGAGGCCCTTGGTAAAAATGTATGAATTGTTAATACGCAAGTGGGTTGTGAGAGTTAGAGGCAAGACTGGAAGCCAGACTTCCTGACTCCCAGTTTACTATGTTACAATACTGTTGGAGAGGGAGAGAGGAGATCTCTGAAAGAAATAGAGAAACTGACTCCCAGTATTTTCTGGGGGAAACTTTATTGAATTAGAGTCCATTCTGAGCATTTTCTCTTCAGGAGTAACCTTCCATGACAGAATGAGGATTTTACATGGGCCTATATCATTCTTCTGTTGGGGGTGATTTGGTTCAGGACCACCGTCGATCGGAAGTATTCGTATCTGAATTTCTTGGGGGTTTGGTAAGGATTCTCCTTATTGGGTGAATATATTTTGGCATGGTAAGCCTTTGAGGTCGTGGAGCCTTGAGTATGAGCAGTGCTGGGAGGATTTTTTTCCAGCATGGGGAGTTTGACACTGCCATCTTGTTTCCTCCCTAGGCATGATTATTTTTTACTTGTGCCCAGGAGTTATGTCTCTTTTTACTTCCTGGTTTATTTGGATTTGATTTAATAAATTGTAAAGTGGCTCTCCAGTCAAATCCTTAGGTGACATACTGAAAAGGCTAGAATGGAGCTGGCTTATACATTTCATCGCCTACGAGCATGAGGCAGCATAGCGTAGGGAGTAGAGTATAACCTTCAGCCAGACTGCCAGTTCACAACCTTGCTCTACCGTTAACTGTAGACAGTCGATGTAATCCTCTGCTTGCCCGTGCTTCCTCAACTGCAAAATGGGGATCACAGTAGAACCTATCTCATACAGTTGTGAGGATCAGATGAATTAGTGGATGTGAAGTGTTAGAACCTAGGCAGGCTCTAGGTAAGTGTTGTTAAAGTGTTGCTATTAGTTTCATTGCTCTGACCGATTAATTGATAGGACTTCCTAGGACAGTACTTTGAGACAGTGAAAGGCCAAGTCTGAGCTCAGCAGAAGATCTCAGGATTTGATCAGTAAGAAGAGTCATGGCCACAGTTGTGGGAGGGGTTAGTGGCACCCGAGTCTCATGGTTTAATCTATGTTTGGATTGATAAAAACCCAATAGCAAGACCCACGGGGCTGAATCCATTTTTCAATAGATATGGAGGCAACTTTTGCAGAGTATGAAGAATGGTCAGAAGACCCAATACCAGAGTCAGTAATTCAGAACTATAAGAAAGCACTACAGCAGTTGGAGAAATATAAACCCTATGAAGAAGCCCTGGTAAGTGTTGGCTTTTTTACTATAATCGTCTGTCTACAAACTTTTCCCTAATCAAGTAAAACAATATCTTTGACACTTGTTTTATTGTGAAATATATAGAGTGTATAAATGTATACCTACAGTTTACATACTAATAATACAGTGAACATCCATGTACCCACCACCCAGGTTAAGAAATAGAACATTGCCAGTACCTTAGAAGTCTCCTATGTGTCCCTCTCCGATTGCCTCCTCTTCCCTCTCCCGAGAGGTAATCACTTTCCTGACTTTTGTGATAATCATTCCCTTGCTTTTCTTTATAGTTTTACAACCTGCGAATGTATCCTTAATATATTGTTTAATTGTGCTTAATTTTGAACTTGTATATACTGGAATAATGCTGTATATTTTCTTTCATGCAACATGTTTTTGGGTTTTATTCATATTGATAAGTATAGTTAGTTACAGTCCATTTACTTTACTATAAAGTTGTCTCTATATAAACAATTTATCCATGTTCTTAGTTGGATTGTTTCCAGTGTTTTGCTAGGAGCAGCAGCATTGCTTTGACCACTGTATGTGTCTCTTGGTAAGCATGGAAAAGAGTTTTTCTAAGTATATACGTAGGGATAGAACTCTTTTCCAGGTTATGCTTTACACTCCTACCAGCAGGATCTGAGATTCCTCATAGCTTTTGCTGACCTTGGATACTGACATACTTAAATTTAGCCAGTCCGGTGAATCTGAAACTGGTATATTTAATTTGGATATCCTTGATTGCTAATGAAGTTGAGCATCTTTTCCCGTCTGTTGGCCATTCAGATTTCCTTTTTTGGTGAAGTACGTGTTAAAGACTAACTCATTTTCCTTTTGGTTTATTTTTTTGTTCTAATTGATATGTGAGGGTCCTGGATATTAAATGTTCCTTTTGATTGCATATGTTACAAAATTTTCCTCCCCAAGTTTGTGGTTTATCTTCTGACTTTTTAAAATGGCAACTTTTTTGATGACTAGTTTTTCATGTTAATTTTATTGGGTTTCTCATTCTTTCCCCAACGGTTTGTGCTTCTGTTATTCTTAAGAAATCTCTCCATACTCCAAAGTCATTAATATACTTTGCTCTATTTTCTTCTGAAAGTTTATAGTTTCGTATTTCATGTTTAGGTCTTTATCTGGGTGATTTTTTTGTGTGTGGTATGAGGCAAGGTTCAGTTTCATTTTTTCATATTGAGAATTAGTTTCAGCACTGATACTGATAACTCCATCTTCCCCTTACTGATATGCCATCCCACATCTGTCATTGATTAGCTGTCCATTTATATGTGGGACTATTTCTGGCTTCTCTATGCTGCCCCACTGGTTTATGTTACATTGTTGTAATGATAATTTATAAATTTTGATCTCAGGTAGCACGAGTCCCACTCACCTTGTTTTTAAGAGGGTCTTGGCTTTCTTTAGCTCTTAATGCTTTCATTGAATTTAAAATCAGCTTTTCAAGTTCTATTAAAAAAAACTCATGAATTCTTTATTGGAATTGCATTGAATCTGTAGATCAGTTTGGGGAAGAATTTACACCTTTTTACTATTGAATCTTCCAATCTATGAACATGGTGTAGGCCTGTGCTTTTTAAAATAGGCCTGTCTTTCTATAACATTTTATAAATTTATGAATTCATCCAGTATCTTGAACACATTTTTTAGATATATTTCTATATAGTTTTTGCTACTATTGAAAAGGTATCTTTGTAAAGATTTTCTAGTTGTGCCTGGTATATAAAATGTAACTTTCTATATTAATTTTTTCTATCAAAATTGATAAATTCTTACTAATATTAATAATTTATGGATTTTTTTGGATTTTTTTGTGTTGACAATAATATATATATTTTTTACAATATTATTTGTAAGTGGCATTTTTTCTGTCTTGGACTTAGAATACTTTTGACTCATTTACCATACCTCAGACTTACGCCCTTACCTTGTATTTCTTGTCTTTTTGTTTTACCTACAAGTCATCATTGTTAATTTTGTATTATACAGTTCTAGTTTGTTCACATTTACTATAATCATTTCCCACTTTCTTTGCTCTTCTTCCATGCTTCCTCGATCTTTTATCTGGAATCACTTCTTTTGCTTAAAGTCCACCCTTTAGAGTCTACTGCGCTGAATATTTGCTGCTAACAGATTTTCTCAGTGTCCGTTAGTTTGAAAAAGTTTTACTTTGTTCTCTTCTTGAAGGTTAATTTCTCAGGGTATAGAATTCTAAACTGATAACTTGTGTTCCTTCAGCAATTACATGTATCTTTCTGTCTTCTAGCTTCTGTTGTTGCTCTTGAGAAATCAACTGTCTAACTCTTGCTTCTTTGAACATAGTCCTTATTTTTTCTCTAGCCAATTTTAAGATGTCATTGGTTTGGTTTGATGTCCTGCAATTTAATTATAGTAAGTCCAGGTGTGGATACCTTTATATTTATCGTGCTTGTGATTTGTTGGGCTTCTTGGGTATGTTTTTGGTCTTTCTCATGGCATAGTGAATTAGAACACAGACGTTGAGAGCCAGGCTGCCTCCAATTTGAATTTTACCTCTGCCACTTACTATCTCTCTGACTTTAAGCTAGTACTTAGCCTTCTTGTGTTCCAGTTGCCTTGAATCTAAGACGATGATGATAATGATACCTGTCTCATAGGGTTGTTGTGAAGATCAGTCTTAAAATATCTTAAGCCAGCAAAAGCTTAACTTTGATTTAACTTAACCACCTTCACTAGATTTTTTTCTTAGTATTGTTTTCTTACCAGGTTGTTGATAATTTTCAAGACTTTTTTTTTTAATATATTTAATTCAGCAGTTTTAGTTGTTTTCAGTGGCATAGTGTGTCTGGGTAACCAATTTGTCATTATTACTTGAAACTGAGGCTCTAAAACATGATCTTTCTGTGTTCAGAGTGTGTGTGCTCTCTTGCTAGACTGCATGTGCTCTCTCTCCCTTTTTACCTATTAAATGATTTACATATAGTTGTGGTTCATGGACCCTCAGTAACGACATCCTCAGCAGTTCAGTTTTGTTTTGACCATCAGCTGAGAGTGGCTGAAAAGAAAACAAGGTGAATAAGAGGATTTTATCTAAAAAGACTTCTGACCGTATGTCTTAGGATCACTGAACATTCACCGTAGCCTCTTTCATCATCTGCATTTATGTGTACTCTGGCAGGAGCTGATACTTGGAATGGGAAACCTGAAATAGCACAGGGCACCAAATTTCTCCAGTGTGGTGCATTGGCTCCATTCATTGGGCCATGAAAGTGGCTTATCTTTTGGAAGGATGGCTAGCAGTGGTCATTGGCAAAGGTGTTTCTCTTTCATGCAGTTCCTGATTGATGGGGAATTTAAATTCCCTGCAGTCTAGGGATGGGTTTCAAAAAGGGTTTATGGAGTCTTCGTAGCTATTGCCGTGAAGAAGCACTTTGGACTGTCATTCTGCCCATCGAATTATAGACCCTGATATGCAGAGGTTCTGAGAGTGAGGACTGGTGATTCTTATCTCGGTGTAGCCAGTCTCACCAGAATTAACTATGAGGATGTGTTGTGCTTCCTGACAGCATCCAGTAGCTCATTTCAACTTCACTGCAATTTTCCTTTGCCCCAGTTGGAAGCAGAGGCTCCCAGGCTTGCCGAATATCAAGCATACATCGATTTCGAGATGAAAATTGGCGATCCTGCTCGCATTCAGTTGATCTTTGAACGTGCCCTGGTCGAGAACTGCCTTGTCCCAGACTTATGGATCCGTTACAGTCAGTACCTAGTAAGATAACTGTTCTAATTTCATTTTATTTTTACCAATTTGGGACCTATTTAAAGGAAATCAGTAAGAGTGCTTGGAGTTAGGTGTATGCTCCTCTCCGCTCGTTCTCACTTTTCCTTCATTCTCCTTTTCTCTTTGTCAACTCAGGAAGTTTTTCTAGTGTTTTCAGTTGTAAAAACAATCATATAGTCTTACTGTTGAGGACTTTATAATATTAATTTATTAAAACTTTTATTATAATGGAAATGTAATCACATAAAGGTAGACAGATTAGTAAAATGAAACCTCATGTACCCACCATCCAGCTTCAACAATTACCTAACAGCGCTAGTTTAGTTTCATCTATATCCTTACCTACTTTATCCATTCCATTTTATTTTGAAGCAAATCCAGAAATCACATTTCCTTGGTAAATATTTCAGTATGTATGTATAAAAGATTTGAGTCAGGATCCAAACAAGGTCCATACATTAGGATTGGCCGATGTCTCTTAAGGCTATTTTAATCTATGGTTTTCCCTCTCCTCTTTCAATTTCTTCGTTGAAGAAACAGGAGACATTTTTAAGGAAATTTTTTTTTGTTGGTTGGTTGTGCTGGAAATGTCTTGTCAGTGGTGAAGTCTTAACCATAAAATTTTTATCTCCTAACCCTGGAATTCTTTATCGTAGGATCGGCAGCTGAAAGTAAAGGATTTGGTTTTGTCTGTACATAATCGTGCTGTTAGAAACTGCCCCTGGACGGTTGCCCTGTGGAGTCGGTACCTCTTGGCCATGGAAAGACATGGAGTTGATCATCAAACGATTTCTGGTGCGAATGTTTTGGTGGGAAGACTTCTAAGCTTTTTGTCCCAAGTCAGACATGTAGAGTTCTGACAGAGTCATTACAATCAGCCTCACAGGGTGTTACTTTGGGATATTGGATATTAGTGACAAAAAGGGCTCTAATTGGGAGATGAACTGATTGTATTTTTGACTTCTTAGAACTTTTTAACATGCTAATATTTATTGCGATTTTTGAGGAGTCATGGTCTTTTCTCCAAACTTACTTGACCTGGAACTCTTACTGCAGGATGTGTTGTGGAATGTGCTCTTTCTAGAACATAATTTGTGCACTGCTGTAGTAGCTTTTCTCTGGAAGATTTCTTTCAAGCTCATTTCACTTTGTTATTGTTGTTAATATGTCATTTCTTACTATTTTTGATTATATAATATTTTATAGTCAGTAGAGGTTTTTATAATCTCAATAATTTCGTGTCAGTTTTTTTTTGAATTGGCAACAAATCTTGGCTTTTTCTTCAATTCCAGTGACTTTCGAGAAAGCTTTGAGTGCTGGCTTTATTCAGGCCACTGATTATGTGGAGATTTGGCAGGCATACCTGGATTACCTGAGGAGAAGGGTTGATTTCAGACAAGGTATATAAGTTCACATGCATCATATCAGAACTGAACTTTTTCTTAACATATCTTTTGTTGAGATGTTTTAATTGCTTAAATACATCATGATTGGGCAAATGATGTAGACCAGCCACTGGTAACTGTTTTCCCCCAGAAATTTTAGCTATTTAAGTCTTTAAAAAATCATGCTTTGGATTGTAAAGGAAGAGATTAATGGTTTTATGTTTTATGCTGGTTTCTGCCAGCTTCTTTGATTTTATATCATATTTATCTCTTCTCTCCTTTTTATATATCCTAAATAGTTCTCTAAATAAGACTGCTATGTTTCTTTTAAGTCTTTGAACCTCCGCAGGACCCCTGCCTTTCTTCTTGCTCCCCTCAAAAAAAAAAAAAAAATAGCAACCAGAACTCCCTACCCCTCATCTAACTCATTCTTGCATGTTCATGCAGGTGGCCTTCAGCCATTCCATTGGGTGGGGGAGACCACCTCTCCTGTATTCCTGCTCCCAGTACCCCGTGCTCACTTTTGCCATCGTATTGCCTATAATGCGCTTTGCTCCAGTGTCTCTTCCCCAATGCATGGTGAAGGCAGGGACTGGCAATTTTATTTCTGCGTCCCCAGCATGATGCCATGTGCATAATAGGCTCCTGGGAGTTTCAGCGTAGGATTAAAAAAAAAAAAAACGAAAACATGGTATGTGGTTTTATAAAGCCAAACCTCTTTTGTGATTTCTACCAGATTCCAGTAAAGAGTTGGAAGAGTTGAGATCCGCATTCACTCGCGCTTTGGAGTATCTGAAACAGGAGGTGGAAGAACGTAAGCATAGCTCCAACCTGCTGCTTTGTCCAGTTATATTTCCTGTTCTCAGTTGATGTGCCTTTTCAGGCAAAGTCTCTTTATCTCTAAATTACTTTCTAATTTTGACTAACTCTATTCTTAAAGGTTTCAATGAGAGTGGGGATCCAAGCTGCATGATCATGCAGAACTGGGCCAGGATTGAGGTAAATATTTTTGACACATCTGTCAGTTTCATCCACCTTTGTCTAATAGTGTCAGGAAAGTTGAGTCAGAATCCCAGCTGATGGTCTAGGCTTTGTAAGGACTCAGGTTCATATCTTCGTGAAAATATTAGCTGCTATGTAGAAGGTTTGCAGCAGATGTCTGAAAGTCAGGCATTCACTCATTTACTTCTCTCCTATCCTCAGTGTTTCATTCATGAGAGCATACCAAGTCTGTAGTGTTGTCTGTCAGGCACTTTACTAGGTGATGGGAAAATGAGTTTGATAAGGCCCCTGCATTTGTAAGGCTTTAATCTGGTGTGGAAGACAGACAATTTGACAAATAACTAGAAGATATAATGAGTTGAATGTTATTACTGGACCAGAGACCTCAAGGTCAGACATAATCTGCTCTTGATCAGCTCAGAGAATTATAAAATTCTAATGTTTTATTCTCTGAGGAAGAATCAGGTCAAAGAAACATTTGCTTCTAGGTGGGATTTTTGTGTTGTAATCATTTTAAATATGAGGCAGCAGAGGGTCAGAAAAGTTAAGCAACATGTCCAAGTCACTTAGTAAGTGATGGAGTTGGCATTTGCTCCTAGATCAGACTTTCTTTACTGCTCCTTAAACACTTATAGTAGAGTTTGATAAAAATAAAAAGCAAATGCCTGGCCAGTACTGTCTTAGCGTGCACGGGCTCTCACTCTTTGTTCTCAACAAAGGGGCATACTTGAGGCTTGTCACTGCAGAAAGGGTGAAGTGGTTGTGCTGGGCCCGTTCCCATGGAGGGCAGCCTCGGGAATGTCCAGGGGTTCATGTAAATAGTTAGGGGGGGTTGGCTTTTTAGACTTGTCTGAAGTGTGTTTTGCAATAGGTGTTGATACTGTAAGGTGCGGGTCCATTCCTCACCGAGCTTTTTAATGCATCTTAGGCTCGACTGTGTAATAATATGCAGAAAGCGCGGGAGCTCTGGGATAGCATCATGACCAGAGGAAACGCCAAGTATGCCAACATGTGGCTTGAGTATTACAACCTGGAAAGGTAACAGCCTGGGCGGGGAAGGCAGTGCTTCATCGGGAGTGACGGTCTTGGTCTTCAGTCCTGGCTGACCTCTGCTGGCTTGGGCTTGTTCTTTAGAGTGGGTCCCTTCTTCATCATGTCTCTTTGATTAGTGAATGGGGCTAGAGAACCAAACACAATATTTTGTGCCTGGGTTCTTATAGCTATGCATTTCTTTAGTAAAAAAATTTTTTTGATTTGTTTTTTTGATTTTTGAACATGAATGTTTTGTTTGACTTTTTTTCAGAGGTATTTCTTTTTATTTGTTTTGATATAAAAGTGTAAAATACTAACAAGCACAGAGGAAAAAACCTCAAATTACCTGCAGTTATGGACCCAGGCATAACTACCATTGATTAATGATTTGAGTATATTCTTCAAGACTTTTCTATGCTTAAATTTAAAAAAATGAAAATGCAATTATAGTGTACATGTAATTAACCTCTAAAATTATTTTAAATAAGATATACCTGATAAGATATAAAGAATATGACCAGATTTTTAAAAAATTGATTTTATATTAGTTTCAGGTGTATAGCACAATGGTTATATGTTTATATAATTTACAAAGTGATCTCCCTGATGACTCTGGTACCCACCTGGCACTACACACAGCCATTACAATTATATTGACTATATTCCTTAATGCTGTATTCCACATTCCTGTGACTGTTTTGTAACTACTGATTTGTACTTCTTAACTCCTTCACCTTTTTGACCTAGACCCCCCTGCCCCCCCCCCCGCCCCCAATCTGGCAATTACCAGTTTGTTCTCTGTATTTGAATCTGGTTTTGTTTTGTTTATTTTGTTCCTTGGATTCCACATATAAGTGAAATCATATAGTATTTGTATGACCAGTTTTTTTATTCAATATATTTTGAACATAGAAAGTTTCTTATAATCCCATCCCCAGAGATGACCACTTACTTGCTGAAAATTCTTCTACAATAGTGGTTCTCAAACTTTTTGGTGTTTCAAGACTCCTTTACACTCTTAAAATTTGAGGACCCCAAAAGCTTTTATATATGTGAATTAATATTTATCATATTAAAAAGTAAAAATGGTGTTTCATGAAAAAAACTAACTAGATTGCACCCCAAATAGTTATTTTCTTTGCGACAACTGTTGTACTTCAGTGTGCAGAAAAAGTGCTTTATGTGGATAGTTCTGGAAGCTAATCTCCTCAGAAGCTAGAATTGTGGCAGAGCTCTTGATCCTGTGGCATTACCTCTGAGAAGACTGCCCCTCCTTTTGTATGCTTTCTGCTTTGTGTCCTAGTGGCAGCACCTGTTTGTTTTCTGCCCTAGGGCACATGGCGACACCCAGCACTGCAGGAAGGCTCTGCACCGGGCCGTCCAGTGCACCAGTGACTACCCAGAGCACGTCTGTGAAGTGTTGCTCACCATGGAGAGGACAGAAGGTAGGGATCCTTGCCTCTCTACTCTGGCTTGGAGTCTATAAGGACAGACCGTTTATGGCTACAGCCCCTCAAGTGGTGCACTGTGACTAGACTGTCACGTGGTATTCTCCAGTGAGAACAAGTCATCTCAAATCTTCAGATACAAGGGGTATTTTCTGTCATATAGCTCTAGCACGGGGTTCTTGGTGGTGGGGGCCATCCTGTGCATTGTGGGACCTTTAGCAGCATCCCTGACCTGTCTCTGCCCACTAGGCGCCACTAGCAATCCTCCCTGCCCCAACCCTCCAGAGGTTGCCGAATGTTCCCTGGAGGTCAGGTTTATTCCATTTGAGAACTTCTGCTCAAGTACCATGTCACGCCCACCATAGGGTCATAGACAAGCAGATGGCTACCTGTGCTTTTGGTTATGTGTGTATTACTTGCCAAATTTCAGAGCCTTAACATTAAGTTTCTAATAGGAAAATAGTGAATTTGTATGTGGGCATTGGTCTGGATTTTGGGTGTAAACCCCTCAGAACCTGAAATAAAACACCCAGGCAACAACAAATTATAAAATACCCCAACATTTATCATTTGAGGTCCTTTTAGAGTTTTTTAGTCTTAATATAAGTGTCTTGTACCTTTTGCATTAGAATGTTTTCATAATCTTTGCTAGGAAGAGCCCATAATAGATCATGTTCTAGTTTTCAAGTCTCTTTTTTAAAAGAGAAGAGATATTTTAAACACACCTGGAAGTACTATTTAAATTCTAAAACTTTAAGCCTATATAATAAAATCTTCTTAAAATGGGGAGCTGACCCTAGTTCTTTTTATCTGATGGGAGAGATCTCTTCTGGAGTGTGGATAAATTAAGAAAGTCTTATATCCTTCAAAAACCTAAAATGTGAAAGTTTGCTTCTCTTTTTATCAAGGTACTTTAGAAGATTGGGATATAGCTGTTCAGAAAACTGAAACTCGATTAGCACGTGTTAATGAGCAGAGAATTAAGGTAATTATGCTGTTTATTTGGAGTCTTAGAGAATCTTTGATAACTATTCCGTATTTGATATATTTCTTGTCAAAACCATAGAAGTTTTCCTACAAAGAGTCTTTTATATAGAGAATATTACAAAATATTTGAATCAACATTTAAATCTATCTAGTATTACTTTTTTAGATTGGCTTAAAACTTCAGCCCACCAATACTTTTTTTATGTAGTAGAGGAATTTTGGCCCTAAAATATGCTAGACAAGATGAAAAAGAATAAAAAGCAGTCTCAGCCCAGTGATTGCAATATGAATACCCCAAATTAATTAGGGCCCCAGTTTGATAGATTATTTTTGGGTGGATAATTACTAGGAAAACACTAAAACATACTGTATACTTGAGAGACATGATCCTAAGCTCAAAAAGCCTTGGCAGGGGAAAGTAGTGAGCGCTTTTTCTTGTTTTTAAGATCTCATCCTTTCACTTGGGTGATGAATGTCCAGTCCCTGTCCCCTTTCATCTCTCTCCTCATCACAGGGCGGTAGAATTCATGTCATTGCTGCGTTCGGTGATATGTCTTACTCCCAATTTTCCAGGCTGTGGAGAAGGAAGCCGCCCTTGCCCAGCAAGAAGAAGAAAAGGCTGAACACCGGAAGAGGGCCCGGGCCGAGAAGAAAGCATTGAAAAAGAAGAAAAAGACCAGAGGTGCAGACAAGCGCAAAGCAGATGAGGATGATGAGAAAGAGTGGGGTGATGATGAAGAAGGTAAAGCTTTCCGGAAATTTTATTTTGGGACACCTCAAACTTCAGAGAGGCTGCAAAAACAGTACAAAGAACTTTTTTTCTTGATCCATTTGAGAACAAATTGCTAGCATGATGCCCTGTCACCCTTGCTGTCCCTGCTTGCCTCCAGGCACTGCCCTACACAGACACTCTTGTCTAGCCACCTAGGCTCCGCTCCCTACATGCCCTGTTTGCCACCACTGCTGCCCGTGTGGTACCCTGTTCGCTCTGCTCAGGCTCCCATACCCCCAGGTGTCCCTGTTACTGCCCCATGTATGGACATCCCCTTTTTCCCACTCAGGCTCCAGTATCCCATACCACTGCTGCAGCCCTACTCTGCATGGACACCTGCCTTGTTTGCCCCGACCTGTGGTTTTGACTTGACGGAATTTTCCAACCAATGTTTCTATCAACTCTGCAACTTCAGGAATGGGCAGGTGTGGGTCAGATTTATTTCAGCAAAGTCAGTCATGGTAAAGAACTGTCTCTAGACATTAAAGGACTCTGCGTTTTCCTAGTGCAAAGTTGTCAGCCAGGGAGAAATAGTAATGCAGTCATCATTAAGTTTATCTTTCTTGCACATCTTTTTGGGGCCTTCAGAAATGACTACCATAGCTCATTGTCCTTCAGAGCTCCCAGTTTAGCAGGGTAAGGCGAATGTGACATGTGACTGCAGTGATGTGTAATTGGGACTATGGGAGATGTAGGTGTGAATAATGATGGGAGCCAAATGATGGCACTAAGTGGGTCAGCTCCCTGCAAGAAAGTTTGTGGGGAAGCGATGCATGCATTTTGGCCTCTGGGGAGTGACTGTCAAGTGAAAAAGAAGGGGGAAGCCAGACAGCCAGTATCAGCAAAGTGTAAGGCACAAAACAGCTTGGTATTTTCTGTGGTTAGCAGATAACTAACTGGGTTTGAGCCCTGGTTCATGTTGGGGGCCAGGTGCAGGGGTGATAAGGCTGAAGCAGCAGACGGGCCAGCTGGCTGGGCCTCCCTCAGGGATGCTCTTAAATGCAGCATGCAGGGGTTAGACTTCATTGGGAAGCAGCCGAGAATTGATGGAAGGGTCTGGAAGTAGGTGGCCAGTGCCATTTGGGTTTCAGTACTGTCCCTCTGGAGGCAGTGGGGAGAATGAGTTGGAATAGAATGTCGTTATACTCTGTTAAAGAACACGACAATAGTAGAAGTTTTTAGAAACTGTAGACATTTTGTAGTGCTTTCCAAAGTGTGGCCTACATGTGAAGCATACTTCAGACTCACAAGGTACTTGTTTAAATGCAGGCCCTAAACCCCATCTTGCCCTTGCTCACCCAGGTTTCCTAGTAGAGGGGCCATCTGAACTTTGAGACCCTCTGACCTTTTATATAATTAAAAGTAGACAGCAAGGACTTAGCGTGATCAGTTCTACTTGATTTGGTCCACTTACCTGAATGTAATAGGGTCCAGAAAATAGTAGGACAAGCTAGGGAGCCAAAAAAATTTGATAAAGGGTGTGGTACGTGTATTTCGGTGTGTGGAGTGGGAAGTATTTATCGCTTGTAGTTATGGCAGACTAGCTATTTGTAGTGGGAAGGGCACGTATGTGGAACAGCTCACTACAGAGAAGACATACTTAATCATTGCTTCTTTTCTTTTGACAACCTGTAGAGCAGCCTTCCAAACGCAGAAGGGTTGAGAACAGCATTCCTTCAGCTGGAGAGGCACAAGACCTAGAAGTGGAAACAGGACTTTTTGGGAAAAGCGCACCCATAGATGTCGACCCTCCCTCAAAGCAGAAAGAGAGGGCAGCTGTTCTGAAGAGGGACGTGCCCAAGGTGCCCCATGACAGCAGCAAGGATAGCATCACTGTCTTTGTCAGCAACCTGCCCTACAGCATGGAGGAGCCAGACGTGAAGCTCCGACCGCTTTTTGAAGCCTGTGGGGAAGTAGTAGAGATTCGCCCCATCTTCAGCAACCGGGGCGATTTCCGAGGGTATTGCTACGTGGAGTTTAAAGAAGAAAAATCGGCTCTGCAGGCACTGGAGTTGGACCGGAAGAATGTAGAAGGGAGGCCAATGTTTGTTTCCCCCTGTGTGGATAAGAGCAAAAATCCCGATTTTAAGGTATGTTTGCGGAAAAGAGTGCCTGTTTTGAAGGGTTGTTATAGACAGACTAAATATTTTTTTCATGCAGCAACTAATATTTAAAATATGCATGGAATAATGTACCCTGTTAAGGACTAAATTTCCACATTATCTGGGGTCCATCATTCCAAGCTTGGTAATTGAGGTCTGACTCATGCCTTAGTCACTTCGAGCTTGCCTTAGTTGACAGGTGACCATAAAATTAGGAATTGTAATAATGGCTACTTTCCATTGCATGCTTAGGGATGACAAGGAACTGTGCTAAATGTTGTACAAATTGGTTCATTGGATCTTCATCCAAACTCATAATAGCTACTTTCATTCTTGCCATTTTACAGAAGAGGAAGTGGAGGCTTTGAGAAGAGGATAAGTGACTTGCCTAGGGTGACCCAGACCCAGTTAACAATGCCTGGCACCCATAGTCAGCTCTGTTGTGCCCGGCTGGGACTGGCTGGAGTATGGTCTGTGTGCTGGGTTGTGCCTTGAGTTGTTGATTTTTTTTCCCCTCCTTTCTTCCTGTAGGTGTTCAGGTACAGCACTGCCCTAGAGAAACACAAGCTTTTTATCTCGGGTCTGCCTTTTTCCTGCACTAAAGAGGAACTGGAAGAGATCTGTAAGGCTCATGGCACCGTGAGGGACATCAGGCTGGTTACCAACCGGGCCGGCAAACCAAAGGTCAGTGTCTGAGCAGGGAGGACCCAGCTTTCTCTGCTGCCTCATGCCCTGCAACACCCAAGCACTAGGCTCAGAGAAACCTAGTCCTTTGTTCAGGGAGTATTTGGTTCTAGAGTGGGTTCCTAGTTTGTCTGTTAAGAAACAAATGATAAGTTAACAGAAGGATAGGTGCACTAGGTTGTACTTGCATTTATAGCCAGATTAACCTGTTTTTGGCTAATTGCACTAAAAGAAATAAAGCGTTTGGGGAAAAAAAGAAAAAGCTACCACAAATTAGCAGGGCGGTGGGAAGCACAGTGCGGAGCCCTAGCCATGGGGCCTTGGGGCGAGGGGCTATCCTCTGCAATCTCCTCCCTCTTGCCCAGACTCATCCTTTTCACTGTGTCTCCCAGCCATTTCCTCACGTCCTTCCACCAGGTTCACCATTATCACGTCCTCCCCTCTGGCCCCTTCTCAGCCTCTTGTTAAATCCTCTTTGTACCACATTTTGAGTAGTGTTGTTTAAGTACTAGTATGGGTTACCTCTTCCCCTCACCCTGCTCTTATCCAGGTTAATCGAATGTTAAAGAATATGAAATAAGGGGAGGCTGAAGGGTGCTCCCGTGTTCAGGCCACCTCATCTGTTTGCTAGATTTATACTGGTCTGTTTTTTTTTTGTTTTTTTTGTTTTTGTTTTTGTTTTTGTCTGGAGTAAGCACAAGATGTACTGAATCTATAAAAAAGTTATCCAAAGTTATAGTTAATTACAGAAAAAGGGAAGAAGGGTAGGGCAGGGAACTAAACCTATAGACAGATGGTGGTGGTGGGGAAGGTCGCCTATTAATGAGGTGCCTGCCCTGGCCTCCTGACTTGAAAGAGAAGGCTGCATCTGGCTCTGCAGTGCCTGACCTGGCTCTGGTCTCTTTCAGGGCCTTGCCTATGTGGAGTACGAAAATGAATCCCAGGCATCGCAGGCTGTCATGAAGATGGATGGCATGACTATTAAAGAGAACGTCATCAAAGTGGCTATCAGCAATCCCCCTCAGAGGAAAGTTCCAGAGAAGCCAGAAGCAAAGAAAGGACCAGGTGGCCCCATGGTGCCACGGCAGATATATGGAGCGTAAGTGTTTGCATGCTAGCCAGTGCAGACTGTGCCTGGGCCAGCACCATGATGAATTTGTTTCCTGTTAGTAAAGCACGTGAGGACAGAAAGCCGGGGCCTGCTGTCCACTGTAGTCACCAGAGCAGGGTGATACAGAGTACAAGCCTAGAAGTGAAACCTTTCCTGGTGTTTGCCAGTTTACACTTGTGATTTACTTAAGGTCAAATTTTCGTCAGGCATTGATTACTTTAAAATCCTCAGGTGAATCCATGTTTAAAACAAAACTTGGCAACTGTATGCTTGCTAGGAAAATTTACAGCTCTGGCTTTCATCACATAAAAGCTATGTCTTTATTTGATAGGGATAACAATGCGAAATTGTGAGGTGATTTGGTGAGGTCTGAAAGATTACAGCCATTTTTATCTACCCTATGGGTGACTACATTGCACAGGTTCGGTTCTTTCCAAAATGGGGAAAAGGCCAAGGTAAAGTGATTTTTTACCTACTAAAGTCAAGAAAACTTAGGCAGTGGCCGATCATTCTTATTTTTTACTTTTCACCTTTTAACTTTGAGTGATTGAAGACTATCCTGGTTTATTTTCACAAATTAAAGCGTTATAAATTGTTGCTTTGAAAGGGTACATTCAGTATTTGCTCTTCCAGGCGGGGGAAGGGAAGGACCCAGCTTTCTCTGCTGCCTCGCGCCCTACAACGTCCAAGCACTACGGCAGCTCAGGCGGAGAATGGCCCTGCCCCAAAGCCAGCGGTCAGCACCGCAGCCACCACTGAGGCTCCCAAGATGTCCAATGCTGATTTTGCGAAGTTGCTTCTGAGGAAGTGAATGAGACTCTAAGAGAAGAGAAATCCCTTACTTCATGCTGGCCAAGAGGCCCATCAGTCATCCCGCTGTACTCTGGGTATGGAAGGGCCTGCGGCAGCGCCTGCACCCACGTAGTTTCCTCTGGGTTAGACAGGAAAATGGTGTCCAAGGAAGAGGCTTTAAGTGCTCCCTCATATTGAGGGCAACAGGAGGAAAACAGTCACTCCACAGGTTGGGCACAGGGTGTAGTTTCTCAGATTCTTTTTTTTGTCTTTTAAGAGTGAGAAATGGAAGTGAAACTTGAGCACATTCTTTTGAGACCCACTTGTCCAAGTGTTTTTGGCCAACTCTGTCCCCTTTTTATAAGACAGTTCTCTTACACTCTGCATAGCACATATGCTCATCACTCTTAATTTTTTAAAGACAAAAATGGCAGATGCTAGTAATTCACCGGAATGGCCTATTTTAGTAAAGGGGTGGGGATAGGGGAAGTCACAAAAAAATTTGATGGATTTTTGTTCAAGGGGGCTGTGTGTTTTTATATTATGTATTTGTAAATGACATGTCAACCCCTTATGTTTCCTAAAAGCAAAATATTTGTGACATTTGTTTTATATAGGAATTCTGTGTCCCATCTACTGTGGACCATTTTCTTTGCCTAGTGAGTAGTTGACTGTGTTCTTTGTCTAAATATTGAGTTTCAGTCCTTTGGTTTAGTTTAAATACCATGTCAAGTGCAAACTTAAATTTTCCCCATTTAGCTTTGTCTGTTAAACCCAGGTTCTCTTAAAAACTTCTTGTGGAATGGTACTCAGCTGTACATTCACACATGGCTGTATTTTGAAATGGGTATACCTTGCTTTACCTAATAGATGTGTAAATAGAACTTTTCTAAGTCAAATACTATTGTTGCCTTTAAATCTTTTCAGCTGTGATGTGTCTTCAGTTTTAAAACTTCAGTTTATCAGTTTGACCCTCTAGCTTTTAAGCTCTTTACCCTTCATCAAATATTTATTACTTTGAAAGCGACATTGAATTTAGTAGGGAGAACTTCCTTTATAAAGATGCTCTGCAGAAAAATGGGATTCTTTCAGATATGATGGAAGCCAACTCATTTATCTTTTGTAACTTTCTGTGCATCAGGCTTCACTACTTTTTTTTTTAACATTTTTTAATGGAAAATTTTAAAAAGAATGACATAAACTCCTATGTGCCTATCATTGAATGTCAGTGTTTCTCACGTCATATAGCCCATTTCCTTCATCTCTACCTCCACCTCCTTCCCCCTTCCATACTATTTTGAGGGATACCCCAGATATCATAACACTCTTCAGTCATATTGTAGTATGTGGCTCTAAGGGATAAGGACTTAAAGGCCATAGTTTTAGCATTATTCTTGAAAACATTAGCAGTAATTCGTTTTCTCGTTTCATAAATGTCAGTTCCCCCTGTAAGTTATGATTAGTTGATAACTGCTCAAGTCTTTTAATGTGTAGGTCCCCCCCTCTACCTTGTCTACATTTTTGCACAAAAACATTTTTTTTTTTTGTTTGGAGTAATCTGAATTAAATTCAAGCAGTGGCTATTTCTCACCTCATAAGCAGTCAGAAAAAACCATGTTCTCTAGAATGGCAACTGTCCTGCTGAAGCCTGTTCTGTGGATGAGGATTTGGGACAATTGGGGACCTACAATGAAGAGCCATGAATATCTCCTTATCAATCTAGGTTCAGGTGTTTTTACTCTTTGCTTGCTTCATATTTCACTATTTTATTTTCTTGTTATTGGCCAGTCCTCTGACCTTACTTCATAGTCTCAAATGTTAACATAGGCTCATAACAGAGCTGAGCCTTTTCAGACTTGAGCAGGACCCAGTTTTGGTTTGGGGTGTTGACTATTCTGTAAGTGGATTTTCAGGAATGACTAGGTTTATGTGTTTTCCTCAGAAAATCGTGAACTCATGGTAAGTAGAAACATGAAAAACTATTTCAGTTACTTGAGTCTTAGTGAAAAGTCAGTGATCTGTTCCTTTCAACCGAGGTGGGCAGCTTACCCAACTAGTTCTGTCTGGTGTTCCTGTTGAAAGTACTGTCTCAGATCTGTTTCACTACCAGAATCCTAATAGGGCTAAGGTTTTGAAAATAATCTCTGCATCCTTCTGACAAATGGATCATCTCTTGAATAAGACAGCAAAGTCTTAGGCATTTATTTAATAAAATACTTTAATATTAGAGTCAGTTATTTGTTAAAATAATATCCTTCACATATAGCTAAAGTGCCAATTTCTATAGTACAAAGCAAGCACTGCTGTCAGGCCTCCTTGGTATGCTTATAAAACCAAGACAATAAAAGAGTTAAGGTTTAAGAAATACCTTAGGGTAGCATACAAGTATGAAAATATTTTCTATAAAGGTTTGAATAACTATCACTCGGGGCCATTTCATATATGTTTACACTTATTTTCCTTAATCTTTTGGAAAATCACTCCGAGATTATATAATTAGGTAACAACTGTAAACACTTGCTACATAAGAATAGTGCCGTTATTACTATCAGGATCTGAATTCTCAAACCAGAGGCAACACCCTGTATATATTCACCATCAGATACTGACAAAAGTGCAGTACAGTGTTAGACATCATGGACTTTGTCCCTAGAAGAGGAACCCAAAGATTTCTGACCATTCTGACTTCTTAAGCAGCAGCAGTTATATTGGCACCTGTGCCTTATATGATTGGAAGAGAAGATTCTACTTCCATAGAATGACAACTTGGCCATATTACATATAACATTCTATAAGTTGCTAGAAAAATAAGGCCACTCCAAGGCAATCAGTTCTGCTTCCCTGAGGGGATGCTGGACAGTAGTGGCTGTGGGAGGTGTAGGGGTCAGGTTGGTAAGTAGATAAAGCTGAACAATAAAAGAGACATGTCCCAGCTCTGGTTAGAGATTTTCTGTGGTTCAGTGGAAACTGGTACTCTCATCGTCAAAAATGCTTATTTGGTGTTGATGTGGCATCTGTTTTCTTAGATCTGTTCCTTAACATCAGAAGGCATTGAACTCAGAGGATGGTGGGTAAGGGCAGACTTGCCCACTTGGACAATATTTGATTTGCAGTATGATTCAGTTGTTTGGTGAAATCCCAGAGAACTTTTAGACTAAAACATCTGGTCTGAGTTGCTGCAAATGAAATGAAAGAAACAGTGATAGAAAAAGAAAACTAGGCTGGCCACTCCCCTATTCTTAAAATAGCCTCAAAATGGAAAAATAGCCTTTGGCACCAGAGTTTGCAGACTGTGGCTCATACTCTTCCTTGAAATAAGCAGGGTATCAAACTAGAAATGTTTCAACATTCATATCTCGAAGTTTGCTCTACTACTAAGAATTAGTTACAACACTAATCTCTTTGTAGGGGAACAGAATCCTCTAAGTAAGCAAGCTTTCAATCATTTCTCAAAACTGGACCAGTTCTCCCCAGGAGTGGTGACTTCCCAGGTAGAGTCACAGAACAGAACCTTGGAGCCCGTTTCAAAGAAAGACTTAGAGGAGTTAGTCCTTTGGCTCTGGAGCTCATCCTACAGCTCCTGGCCTCTTTCCCAACTTAGTGCAAATTCTACTCCAGAAACTTCTGGTCACATAAGCACTGGTGCCCCCAAAGTCTACTGGGACCACCACATGAACAGGGGCCACCAGCACAGAGAGCAGATATCATACACTTCCTAACTCAAAAGAAAATAAATAACTTGGCTGAATTATAAGTTATCTTATAGACAAGGCTTAATAATTTAGTTTTTTTCTTTAAAAAACATTTGGAGGTAAAGAATGTTTAAGTCCCTTATCTATCTCCTTTTGCTTTGGGAGACAACAAGGTTTCTAGAAATGATCAGCTTCTTTGATTTTTTTTTTTCCTCCTCCTGGATGTTCCTTGTCACCAAGGGAGGATTTAGAGGGTTAAGGTTTCACAGGTAGTGTCTCCTTGAACCCAGAGTGGTTGGGTTTGGCCTCTGGCAGCGCCACTGGGTATTCTGTTGTGGCGAAAAGCAGGGTGTCCAGAGTGGTTTCCGTACACTTGGCAATGAAACGGATGAATGGCCTCACGTCGCCTTCGTTGGCAACTTCTAGTACGTGGTAGTACTCAGATCTTTGCTCCTTAAGGATGGTGATGGGTGGGTAGCCTGCCTGCATTAGGATGAGGTTCATCAGCAGGCGTGAGGTCCTTCCATTGCCGTCGATGAAAGGGTGGATGTAAACGAGTTTATAATGGGCCAAGGCTGCAAACTCAACTGGGTGCAGATTCATGGCGTCCTCAGAATTGAGCCACTGTATGAACTCCTGCATCTGCTTTTCTACATCTTGGGGATGGGGAGGGATGTGGTGGCCCACAAGGACCTGTGTTGTCCGAAACCTGCCAGCTTCCACCGGATCCACATATCCCAGCACCCGCCGGTGGATCTCCAACACATCGCTGATGGTGACAGACCCAATGCGGGAAACCAGTGTGGTGTTGACGTACTTCATTGCTGCATGCATGCCAATGACCTCGTTCTGCTCCTCCAGGCTTTTCCCTGGCACAGCGTAGCGGGTCTCCAGGATGTGCCTGATTTCTGAGAGGGTGAGGGTGTTGCCCTCGATCGCAACTGTGTGGTAGATGTGATGGTAGTATGTTTCCTCCATGACTCTTCGCAATGCTGAGTTGCCTTTGGGGATGGACATGACCTTCTTCACTTTGCTATCGATGATGCTGAAGTACCTCTGGTCGATCTCCTCTACCAGTGGCAGCGTCCGGTCCCGGTTGACCAGTGCTTTCTCATGGTAGGGGGAAATGGTCAACGCTCTGGTGTACAAGTAATCTGCCTGGATGATGTCCTTGTCTTCTTCCGAGAAGATGCCAAACTCGTTGAGCGCATCCACAAAGTCTGGGTCCATCTTGAGGGCGTGCAAGAAGAGTTTGTGGGCTTTCTCCCGCTTGCCCTGGCGTTTCATTTCCAGAGCTTGGTTCAAAGCTGCTTTAGCTTCCAAGTTAGCAGCTAGAAAAGAGCCAAAGAAGCACCGTCAAGGAGGGCAGGAAGTGGCAAAGGATGTTCAGGTGAGCTGTCAACTGTGCTAGGCCCCCAGGGGAAGCCATGGCCTCGGGGCTCGTTCTAGCCATGCTGTTTCTGCTCTTCAGTGTGCCTAGGACCACTACATTTATGGATGTGTTTGTTCCCCACAGCCCCATGGGGCGGTAGGCTGTTAATTGTCCACTTGTCCTCAGAGCCATTCTCTGTACCCTAGGAGGCATCACTTGATGCCCTGCCTTCTGACGGCCATAGCGAGTGGACGTATTCCTCTGTGTCCACAGCTCTCATCTCATGGCCCTTCCCTGTATCTTCTCTGGCTCTTGGTTGTTCTGGTGATCCATCCTCATGGTGCCTGCCCTGCCCCTGCAGGCCAGGCTTTGAATAGCTCCCCACTGGTATTAGCCTCTGAGACATTCCCATCTCTAGGTCTTTTAATTCTTTTAACCTGTTGATTGCGTCTCAGCTGGACCCTATTCAACTACCAGTCTTCCTTTTGCCAACCCCGCACTGAGTCCTGAGTCCGCACTGAGTCCGTGTGAGCAATACATAATGGACTGGTTTCAGTTCAAGTGTTTCAGGCTCTCATCATCTAGTCTTGGCTTGGAACACTCTCCCCTTGTGCCTGTTCCCGTGGGTCACTCCTCTTTATACTCAGGTCACAGCTTAGGCATCCCCTCCTCCAGGGAGCCTTCCTGTTGTATGCCTGCAGCCCCTTTTCTCCCTTATCACCACACTAGTGTCTCTGTGTCACCTATCGGCTTGCTTAGGTTGGGATCTCAGGGCATACATCTTTGAGACTGTGTGGAGGAGAGTGATGTCAGCATTATGGCAGAGTGTAGACTTCACTGCTCCTACCCTTAAATTTACAAGTTGGACAACTGTAACTCAACAAAGGATCCCCTGCTTAACACACACACACCTGAAAGATCCAAGCATTGGAACACCTGAAGATGGATGTCCTGGAATGAGTAGGGGAGGCGGGATGGGGTAAGAACAAAGATGAGGCTCCTCAGCATCCACTGGCAACAATGGAGAAGCTGGGCTGCAGCCTTCACAGTACAGCCTGGATTGTAAAAGGGGCAGAACAGTTTTTCTCTGGTAGAAGGTCTCTCTCTTCCTAGCTCCCCATGGAGGCCAGGCCAGGTAAATGTGGCTGGGAAGTCTTAGCACAGCCATGCTGACAGCTTTTGCTGGTGGCGGTGGAGGCAGGTGGAAGTGGAGCCGTGAGAGCATGGACTTGCTTCCCCTACCCCAAATACCCCGGCAGAGCATAGGGGGAGGGGTGGGGGTGGGGGTGGGGGGAGAAGGGAAATGAAAACAACATATCCAAATTTTTGGGATGCAGCAAAAGCAGAGCTAAGAAGGAAGTTTATAGCATTATAGGCCTACCACAAGAAAAATTTGCAATCTAAAAATCACACCTTAAAGAACTAGAAAAAACAAACCCTGAAGTTGGGTCAAAGGAAGGAAATAAAAATCAGAGTGGAAATAAATGAAACAGAACAAAAAGACAATAGAAAAAATGAGTCAAAGAGCTTGTTCTTTGAAAAAATCAAAATTGACCAACCTCTAGCCAGACTTTATTGAGGAAAAAAGACGCACAATCAGAAAGGAAAGACGAGAAGCTAAAATGGACACCTCAGAAATACAAAGGATTGTACAATAATACTAAGAAAGGCTATATGCTATCAGACTCAATAACCTAGAAGAAATGGACAAATTCTTAGAAATATACAGCCTTTCTAGGCTGAATTATAAAGAATTGGAAAACCTAATAAGACCCATTTCTAGTAAGGAAATTGAAATAGTAATCAAAGACCTCCAGAAAAACAAAAGTCCAGAGCCAGATGGCTCCACTGGTGAACTCTACTAAACATTCAAAGATTTAATACCAATCCTAAACCTCCTCCAAAAAACAGAAAAGTAGGGAATACCTGGTAACTCATTTGACAAGGCCAACATTACCCTGATACCAAAACTAGGCAAGGACAACACAAAATCACAGGCCAGTCTCTCTGATGAGCATTAGATGCAAAAATCCTAAACTAGCAAATCGAATACAATGCATTAAAAGGATCATACATCAAGATCGAGTGGGGTTAATTCCAGGGATGCAAGGATGGTTCAACACTGCAAATCAATGTGATATACCACATTAACAAAGAAAAAAATCATATTAATAAATGCAGAAAAAGCATTTGACCAGTTACAAAATCCATTTATGATTAAAACACTCAAAAAAGTAGGTGTAGAAAGCAAGCACTTCAACTTAATAAAAGGCCACATATGACACACTCTCAGCTAATATACTCAATGTTGAAAAATAGGTATCTTTTAAGATCAGAAACAAGACAAGGATACCCACTCTTGTCACTGTTCTTCAACATAGTACTGGAAGTCTTTGCCAGAGCAATTAGATGAAAAGAAAGGGCATCCAAACTGAGAATGAAATGAAACTTATTATTTGCATATGATTTGGTTCCAAATACAGAAAACCCTAAAGACTCCACCACCAACAAACTTGGAAATAACAAAATTCAGTAGAGTAGGAAACAAATTTGTTGTATTCCTATACACTAAGAATGAAACATCACAAAGGAAAGTGAAGAAAACAGTATCATTTACAATTGCAACAAAAGGATAAAATACCTAGGAGTAAACTTAACAAAGGAGGTGAAGGATCTCTGTGTTGAAAATTACAAGACATTGTTGAAAGAAATTGAAGAGGACACAAAGAAATGTAAAGGTATTCTCAAGTTCATGGACGGGAAGAATCAACATAGTTAAAATGCCCATATTTCCTAAAGCGATATACAGCTTTAATACAATCCCTATCAAACTCCTAATGGGGTGTGTGTATGTGTGTATAGATATTTATATTTTCTTTACTTTCCATGTTGGGGGAGGGAGAAGTCAAGAGTTGGTGCTGTGGAATGTGGGGAGCAGGAGGAAAAAGAAGCCAAGGGAGGGCATTTACTCTTTTCTTCTTTCCCACCTCCCCACTCAAAAAAATCCTTAAATTTGTATGGAACCACAAAAGACCCCGAATAGCCAGAGCAATCCTGAGCAAAATACGAAGCCAGAGGCATCACGCTCCCTGACTTCAGACTTTATTACAGAGCTACACTAATCAAAACAGTATGGTATTAGCAGAGAAACAGACACACAGACCACTGGAACAGAAATGAAGGCCCAGAAATAAACCCACATATACGGGCAACTAATTTTCAACTAAGGAGCCAAAAACAATAGAGAAAGGAAAGGCTCTTCAATAAATGGCATTAGGAAAACTGGACAGCCACAGCAAAAGAATGAAACTAGACTGCTGACAAAAATTAACTCAAAATGATTAAAGACCTGAAGCAATAAAATACATAGAAGAAAACATAGGCACTAAACTTAAGAATCTTGGTCTCAGAGAAGTTTTTGTGAACTTGACCCCAAAGGCAAGGGAAGTAAAAAGCAAAAATAAATGAGATGACATCAAACTAAAAAGCTTCTGCACAGCAAGAGCGACCATCAAAAAAACAAAAAAAGCAACCAACTGGGAGAAGATATTTGAAAATGATACCTCTGATAAGGGACTGATATTCAAATTATATAAAGAACTCATACAACTCAATAACAACAAATCTGATTTAAAAATGGGCAGAGGACCTGAACTGATACACTTTTCCAAGGATGACATACAGATAGCCAACAGATATATGAAAAGATGCTCAACATCACTCGTTATAAGGGAAATGCAAATCAAAACCTCCATGAGATATCACCTCGCACCTGTTAGAATGGCTGTTATCAACAAGACAAGATATAACAAGCATTGGAGAGAATGTGGAGAAAATGGAACCCTCTCATTGCTGGAAGGAATGTAAATTGGTGCAGCCACTAAGGAAAACAGTATGGAGGTCCCTCAAAAAAGGTACTATAGGACCCAGCAACCCCTCTTCTGTGTATCTACCAGAAAAATTTGAAAACGTTTATTTGTAAAGATATATGTATCCCTATGTTAACTATGTTAAGTGTCCTTTGATGGATGACTGGACAAAGATGATGTGGTTCTTATATACAATGGAATATTACTCAGCAATTAAAAGATGAAATATTGCCATTTGAGACCATGGATGGATCTTGAGAGCATGCTAAGTGAAATACGTCAGAGGTTAAAGGGCAAGAATCTTATGTGGGATATAAAGCAAAAGCAACAAATGAACACATAAAACAAACAAACAAAAAATGCACACAGATACAACAGAATGGTGATTACCAGAGAGGAAGGTAGTTGAGGGGAGGATGAAGAGGGTTAAAGGGGTCAAATATGTGGTGACGGAAGGAAACTAGACTCTGGGTTGTGAGCACACGAGTGTATACAGATGTCATAAAGTTGTACACCTAAAGTTTATGTTTTTAACTAATGATACCCCAATAAATTAAAAAGTGTAAACACAAATTATGAATAGGTAAACAAAATGTAGCATAATCCAAAAATAAAAGCATTGAGGACAGATAGTCATTCTGTCTTACCTGGAGAGGCCTTGGTCTTGACCACCAGCAGTGCTGCGTCCTTGGAGGTGACACTGAGTTCTGTGGATGGGCTGGTGCACTTGGTGTTAGCATGCTGTGCCCTGTCCAACTTGCTCCTGAGCAGATAGAAGCTTTTGAGCAAGGCCAAACACTGCTCCTCCATGGCCCCCAGCGGCAGCAGCAGGGCCAGCAGGGACCCCAGCACCATGCTCAGCAGCATCACCCACAGGAAGCGGCCCCCGACTGAGACCCATTTTGGTTCAGTCACTGCCATCACTGAAGCCATCAACATGAGTGTCATCTGGACTCAGGGGTGGGCCCCTTGCACATATCCACAGTTGTCTGAGAGTGCTGGATCTGCAAGGAACCAAGAGTTGTAGGAGATGAAGTAGGGGAAGTAATATGTTTAGGATACGTTCCTGATTCCAGCTAGGGCCTGGAGACCCCCATACCTCTTAACTATGACCAGGAGGTAGGGGCAAGCAAGGAGTGGATATAAACGGGGAGGGGCCAGCCTGGAAGGATTTGGTGCCACCTCCAGAGTGGTGTGACTGAAAAGCAATATCGCCGCTGCTCAACATTTATTAAGCACTTAACTGTGCACCAGGTCCTATGCTATGCTAAAGACCTACACATACTTTCTCTTGCAGTCTTCAAGAGGAACTGATGCTATCATCACCACCCCCTCCAGATGAGGAAACAAGCGCAGAGAGGTGAAGTCCCTTGCCTGAAATCACCCAGTGAGCAAGTGACAGCTGTAAGACTTGAATTCAGGATCCCATGGCTCTAAAGTCTCCCGCTTCCCCACAAATTCTGTGCCCTCTGACACCAAACACTGGGTGTCTGGGGACGGACACACACACACACCCCCCCCCCCCCAGATTGGCTAAGGCAATTTTAAGGCCCGTTCTTTGATAAGCATAAGCACAACTGTTTGGTGTCCTAATTTATTGCCATATGGGTGGCCATCTCTTCTTGCCCTCACCCTGATATTAACCACAATGCTGATCCCCTCTCTGGCCTTTCTTTCCTGGCCTGTCCAGCAGGATGCTGTCTAGAGTCCAGACAGGCCAAGCATCTCAAAAACTCAGGGTGTGGGCCAGAGTGGCTGACCACTTGCCTTCTGTGACAGTGTGCATGTGCTTGGGGCTGGCACTGGGAATGGAGAGGCCAGGTATGTGAGCCCCATTATGCTATCAGTAGCATTTATAGGGCAACTATGGTGTGCTGAGTGGTGAGCTAAGTACTGGCCATGCATTATCTCACTTAACCCTCACTACCCCGAGAAGGCAAGCTACTCCAGCTCCAAGAGAAACAATGCAGAGACAGGATAAGTCAATACCCAGAAGGCTCACAAACAGGTATCAAGAATCCCCCGTGCGTCTGAGTTCAGAGTGCCTGTAACTTCACATCTACCTTGTAAGCAGTGCCTGTGCACCTGCTCCGGACTGCTCCTGGTGCTAGGCCACCAAGACCCAGAAATGGTTGACTAGGTTTCTGATCGCTCAGGGCTGTGAGTCCAATGGGGGAGCCTGACACGTTGATTCAGAAATAGCTTAGTACGCGCTCTAATGGGCGAGTGCTTGGCGTGCTTTGGGGGTACGCACGACGGTGTGCACCCAGGTGATTAGTCCAGGTGGTCTGGGCGCGCTTCCCGAAGGACCGGTTTCCCGGCGAGGTTGGAGTTCGCGGCTGACGCCGGTGTGTGCCCAGGAGGAAGAAGTGCGTTCTGGAAGGCGCGAATCTCTCACCCCTCATTAGAACAGGAAAGGGGAAACTGAGGAGAGGCGAGGGGACTGGATTAAAGTTACTCTGGGGAGACGCCCCTTTCCGAACCCCTCCCTTGGCCTCGCTGCCTTGTTGCACCCTCCCCAGTTCGCTTCTTCGGAGACCCTCGGGTTCGACCCCTCCTCACCGCACACAGTTGCCAGACTCTGTGGCCGTCTTCCCCGCATTCGCAGGCTCCGCGGCGCCGGCTCCCAGGACCTTTTCCGTCACCGACTTCTGGCCCCGCCTTTGGCGACTCGCCATTGGTCGGTCCGCCATCGTCGTCTTGGCGGATTGGCTTTCTGCACTGGTCCGCCCCTCGCATTTCCGGGTTCTTGCGTCCGCGTCGCCTTCCCGGGGTAAGGCTCGCCGTGGGCCACTTCCATTGGTTAGCTCTTGCGTTGGTCTCGTGCCCGCAGCAGCCAATAAAGGACATGGAAGGGCGGGACCTGGGCGACTGGCCAGAGTAGCAGGTGCGGAAAAAAGCCCGGGGCGGATGCGGTTTGGGGCCCCATAAGGTGTAGGCAGGGGAACTCGGAAACTCGGAGTTCTGGCCTCTTGGAGATGCTGCCCTTCTCACAGGTCTCATCAGAGTTCATCTTTCCTGACCTCAGTTTCCTTAGGTGTAAAATGAAGATACTGATGGTTTGCATCTCTTTACCCTGTTAGTCTGACTTCACAGTGGTGTTCTCATCCTCCACCCTATGCTACCGGGGCTGCATTCTTTCTCCTTTCTCTCACCTTCTCTCTTCCTCCTTGACTTTTAAATTTGAATCCTTCAGAGAAGGGCCTGGCTGCTTCTTTTCGCTTCCCAGAGAAAGAGAGAGGATTTTATCTTTACGTAGAGAGCGGAAGTCTCCATCTTAATTCTCAAATATTGAACAAGATGTCTACGACGTGCCCATAAATGATGAGCATTAAAATATTATGTCAACCGGTGGTCTTTGGTGTCAATTCAGTGCCAACAGGAGTCCCCAGTTTGGGCTGTGGTGAAGGGGGAGACTATTTAGTGAAAACAGCTTAATCACAAAACAGCATAATTCTGGGACAACAGACTGTGAGGCTGCCCAAGAGAGGCATCATCAGTGTGGCAGCTCTGCTTCTGTCTGGTAAGCCAACTTTCGGTGTTAACAGCTCAGCTCCCACCCTGCTGCAGAAGGCCTAGTGAGCTTCCAAACCTGACCTCCTCCAGACACACATTCTTCTTGGAAGCCATTCCCAGGTAGTTATTGTGGGTGTCACCACTGGGGCCACAGAACCTTGGGTTCAAATCCCAGCTCTGCCATTTGCAAACAGTACATTTTGCAAGTGACTTCACCTTGCTTATCCCATTTGTGTTTCTGTAAGATGAGGTAATGTGATGAAAGTACATCCTCATTGGGTTTTGTGTGAGAGCAAAGTGAGATCCTATGTGCCTGGCACAGAACAAACACTTAATAAGCATCTGCTGTTGCAATTTTTCCCAGAAAAGACACCAAGTCATTGTTCTTTTATTTGTTATCTGCAGAAGAACCTGTCAGAGCTCTAACTACTGGGGAGAGACCCCATTGGCATTTTGTAGGTCTCAGTCTGATTCCAGTTTAGGGAAGCCATTGACCGATAGCACAAAAGGAAGTGTCCAGGTACAGGCCACCAGAGGTGTACTGTTATGAAAGAGACCATGGGGGGACATTGCGAGGTGAAGAACCAAACAGCTTTGGCCCTTGCCAGTGGGTTCCCTGTTTATAACTTGTAACTAGTCCTCAATTTCCCCAAATCCAAGCCCTTGGCATGGAGAATGGCATGTGGTAGATGCTTGAGAAATTTTATTGACTTGAATAAGAAATATCTGAAGCAGGACCAACGATGGAGGATGGTGATTACTTCTGGAGCTTCTTGTTTCTGTTTTTTGAACAAAGGTCTTGAACATTGTTCTTTCAGAGTCCCCTGAATTTCTCTTCTAATGGTCTATGCAGTAATATAAAAATGTCCTGCAGAGGAGGGCCTGCTGTGGAACCAGCTAATTATGGGGGATGGTTGGAGTGGAAAGCAGTGAGGCTTTGGGATCAGACAGACATATCTGTGTTCAAATGCAGAGCCCACTGCTTACCAGCTGTGTGACCTCGAGTGGGTCACTTATCTCCCTGGACTGGATATGATAGGGTTTGTGGACCTCTGTCCCCTCCCAGGCATAAGGTGATGTAATCATCTACACTTAAAGACCCTTTATCATATCTACTCCTTCTTGGAATGCCAGTGTAAACTCTTTAATGACTTTAGGCCATGGTAGCAAATCTAGAAACTCACAAGAACTCTTAGTGAGTAACACTGCCTGGGAATGAGATAATAGGGAGAGGTGGGAGTGTGGAGACTCTGAGGCACCTGCCTTATCCAAAGTGGGTAGGAGTTTCTCAATTCTAGCCTACATTTATTTCTCTGGGGTGCAGTCCAAAAGTTGACAGCTTTTCCAATTTTTTAAAAACAATTTCAGGCCTAGATTTTAAAGTAAAATCTCCAGATTTTTAAACAGTTGGCATGTTTTCCTGCTGGCTATGGAGGGCTGCCAGTTCCCTGCTTAAAGGCCTTTAAAATGGGCAGGAGATGGTGGCAAGGCCACGCAGGAAAACACAAATGACTCTCAGCAAATGATTGCACCACTGTACGTGGACACCAGGGGGCAGTAATTCACCTAGCATCACTTTCCCCATTCAATCCCCATTGTCAGGAGAGCACACTTAATTTTCTTTCTTTACTTTGCATTCCACTGTGTTAAATGCATGAAAAATATGGTCCCTGAAGCGATATTGAAAAGTTGGCTTTCTCCATCTTAAGTATACTGTATTGGGTAGAAATTGCCTCCCCGTGGCCCATGGAGGAGTTTTCTAAAAAGTTTACCTTGACACTTGATAAAGAACTAGAAAGTGGCTGCATGGGATATGTGGCCATTATGCAAAACAAAACAAAACAAAACAAAATAAAACAACACAAAACAAAGCAAAACACTTAAGCATCTTTAAGAAACAGCTTTCAAGCATTTCTTACTGGCAGAGTCGGATTGCTTAGGAAACACGAAACTCCCCAACTTGAGGCTATACTGCACTGGGATGGCTCCAGAATGACTCACCTTCGTTTAAAAGAAAACATGCCATACCGGTTCTCTCTCCCTTCACGCCCATGTTCCTCTCCTTTCCCAGCCTGCTTGGTTTTTTTTTTTTTCTCCGAACTTAAAGCTGCTGCATAAGAGGCCTCAGCAACCTTCTCTCTGACTAATGGTTAATCCTCGTGACTCATACCCGGTGGGGTGAGGCCCAGTTTCTGAGGCACCCTCAAGAGACAGAGTTTTGGGGACCCCGTGTGGGTGTCCCTGAGCCGATGGTTCATGCTCTGGACTCAATATACACATGTCATACAGTGATGAATTGATTTTCACCAATTTGTTAACATCTCAGACATGCAAATAAGTGTTTTCAGAGCAAATTATTTGGGGAAGTGATATTTCTTACTTCCAAAAAATTAAACATAACTGCTTTTTTTTTCTTGTTTAAATAACCAACTATTTCTTTAAAGCAAGACAAGATATTATAGATATAATAGAAGGCACAAATAATAAGAAGAAAAAATACCCAGGTACAACTGTACTAGATATTTTTCTATGCCGTCTATTTTTAAATTGTGATATTTTCAGACATCCAGAAGGCATAGCTAATACAGTGGGTACCCGTGTGCCTGTCACCCAGCTTAAGAAATACTAAATAGTGTATCATATTACCAAACACCAAAGCTCTCGGGCATCCTCTCCCCTTATCACATTCCTTTCCTTCCCTCCCACAGTTAACGGCCACCTTGAAGTTGATGCCTATTATATCCATGCATGGTCTTTTGCTTTTACCCATATGTATATATTCCTAAATAATATAGCAATATTCTGCATATTTTCACACATTATATATACTCTATGTATCCTGCATTTTTTGTTGGTTCAGCGTTATATTTTAGAGATTTATAAACATGTTGATACATGTAGATCTGGTTCATTACTATACTGCTGTGTAGTATTCCATTTACAGTTTATTTCTCATTTACCTATTGATCAGCTTTTGGATCATCTCCAATCATTCCCTATTATAAACAGCACTGTAGTGAAATTCCCATTCGATTTTTTGGCACAAAAAATCAGTTTCTGTAGGTCAGAGTTTGTCAAAGAATCATCAGAGGAGCTTTTTAAAAAACACCCATAGTTGGGCCCACTCCAGACTAATAAAGTCCTCCAACCCTTTTGATCTTCTTGTATCTTGGCCATAAGTGGAAATAATTGAAATGTACCTGTCACATTATCTCATTATTGGTAGTGGTAATTACCATTTATTAAGCATTTAATATACTAAATAATTTATATGTATTATTTTATTGGATGTTTATAACCGTGCAATGAAGTAGATATCATTAAACCCACTATGTGGAAGGTGAAAATACGCAAAGAGAAGTTAGGTAATTAACCTGAAGTCATACAGCAAGCAAGAGGCAGAGCCAGGGTTCACAACCAGTCTTTCTGACTCAAAGCGTCTGATTTTAACCACTATGAGACCCTATGATTTCAGAGCTGAGAAGTTACACTTTAATTCCTCAGTTTGGCAGGAGGGAAAACTTAGGTAGATGGAGAGCAAGGTCAGAGCCGGGACAGAAATCCAGGTCTCTAGACTCTCTATTCATCAACACATCATTTTCTTATGTAAAAGTACTTTGGTGAAGGGAGTGAGGAGCAAGGAGGAAACGATCTTAATAAAGCCATCTTTTCTTCTCAAGACAATTTCTGGCTATGCTAGGGGTATCTGGATTCACTCTGTATCAATTATCCATGCTGTATGTTAAATATCACCCCCCTTCCCAATTTAGCAGCTTAACCCAAAAACAAACATAGTTCACGAATGTTGAGAATCCGGAAGCAGCTTAGCTCGATCCGTCTGACACCAGGTCTCCTCTGACATCGCAGTCATGCTGGGCCATGGGGCTGGGGGCACACTTATCTGAAGCTTTGGTGGGGGCGAGGACTCGTTTCCAAGGTGGCTCACTCATGTGGTTGGCAAGTTGGCGCTGGCTGGTTGCAGGGGGCTTCCGTTCTACCCCATGTGGGTTGCTCCATAGGGCTGCTTGAGTGTCCTCACAACATAGCCGTCAGCTTCCCCCAGTGTGAGTGATCCAAGAGCAGAATGTCTTTTATGACCTTGCTTCAGAAGTCACACACTGTCACCTCTGCTTAACGCTATGAGTCACAGCATAGACCAACCTTGGTATGGTGCGGGAGGGGACTACCTATGGTTCACCAGGAGGTGAAAGTCATTGGGGACTGTCTTGGAGGCTGCTACCCTACACCCACTGTGCCTGGCCCTCCTCAATCCCAAGAGTTCTACCCAACAGCCTGGCAGCACGGACTTTAGGTCCCTTTGGCCTTGTGGGTGGAGAGGCAGGGAGCTTCTGCCAGTCTGAGACTTACCTGTGAGAACAGTGGGCTCCCAGTTGCTGCGGGCCTTTCTCCTAGCTGTTTAATGAAAGCTTTCAGGTCATGTTGACATGGAGACTGGCTCAGGTGCTCAAGATGCCATCTTAGATCACAGCCTCTAAAAGATATAACTAACAACCCCTCTTCTACCTGCATGGTGATGGTGACTCAGGGCGGTCATTTGGCCAGCATGGAGTGCAGACCCAGAGAAGCCACTGTCTGCATCTTCTTCCCTCTCAGATTTCCCAGCTCTACCTGACTGTAGGTTGTCCCTTCCTGCAGTGTCCATCAGCAAGGCAGACAGGGCGTGGGGGCTCTGTGCAGAGACGCTGCAGTTCACCCTGGGTCCAAATTGCAGTCCCTTTGGCTGCACCCCGAAAGCTCTCAGTGGAGCTTTCTGTTGCCATAGTAACACGGAGAGAAGGAAATTAACATGGGTGCTTGGCTAGCCAAGAAAGCCAAGCTTTTAATAGCCATTTCCCCCTTTTAGATAGATAAGAATTCCTAGGAAGGCTTTGGATGGACATCAAAGGGCCTTTATTCAGGTGCTGAGGAAATGCTCTTTAAAAAATTATAGTGAAACCTAATCAGAAAGATAATAGTGGATTTGGAGTTCTTAGAGGAACTGGAATATAAGTTTAGAGCCGAGGCAACTTTTTTTTGTTTGTTAGTAATGGCTTTCTTGAGATATAATTCACATAACACACAATTCATTCATTTAAAGTGTACACTTCAGTGATTTTTTAGTACATTCACAGAATTGTGAAACCATCACCACAACCAATTTTAGAACGCTTTGGTCACCATCCCCCCCCAAAAAAAGAAACACCATATCCTTTAGCAATCATTCCCCATTTCTCCACCACTGTCCTCCCTCAGCCCCTGGCACATCTATTTTCTGTCTGTGTAGATTTCTCTGTTCTGGACATTTCCTATAAATGGAATCATACAACAGGTGATCCTTTGTGACTGGCTCCTTTCCGTGCTTTTATTCTTTGCTTCCTTAAGGTTCTCCATAGTTTCCCTGACAAAAGTGTCTCCAGTTTCTCTGAGAACAATTCATTGGCTGGGGGGTGCAGCTGTCACATTAGACCGTGGGCTGGAGATGAATGGAAGTGAGCAGGTTCCTCCAATGCCACCAACCCCGACCTTCCCTCTTCCATTTTAGCCTTCTGAGCTGCTCTGAGACCAAAGTGGGAAAGTAGCCCCTTTGGATCACAGCGGGACAGGTGTCATGCCAGCGTGAGCTTTCCACGTCTCCCTTTTTCTGAGGCTGGGGTGGGGGAATTATGATCACAACCACCAAGTGCCAGGCGGCAGACTAGGAGCAGCATGTGTGTTAAGACTATCTCATTGCTTTAGAAATGGTCTTTCTTTCTTTCTTTTCTTCTTCTTTTTTTTTAATGGAATTCACTGAAAAGCCACCTCTTCTATTTCACGAAGATGTTCGCCGAGGCTGTAATCCGGGTTAGTTTTCTATTTTTCAGCCATAAACCATGCATGTAGAAATAACCTCACTTTTCAGTCTGTTAGTCTAGGTATTTTGCTTCCGTGCTTGTTCATTTATTTTATTTACATTATTTCATTGTGGTACAGTACACATACCACAAAACTTACCGTCTTGACCGTTTTTAAGTGCGCCGTTCAGTGGTGTTGCGCACGTTCACATTGTTGCACTGCCATCACCGCTATCCTTCCCATCACTCTTTTCATTTCCCAAACCGAAACTCTGTGCTCATTAAGCAGGAGCTCCCCATGCCATCCTCCCCAAGCCGGGGGACACGCCCTTCTACCTTCCGAGTCCGCGACTCTGACCACTATCAATGGAGCCGTACGACATTGGTCTCTTTGTGACTGGCTGATTGCACTTCACATAATGTCCTCGGGGGCCATCCATGTGGTAGCATGTGTCAGAATTTCCTTTCTTTTTAAAGATTTAATAACATTCCTAGTGTTCACTTTTAACATGTCCTATGTACAGTTGAGAGGCCAGCCTAATATAATATTTTTAAATTTTAAACATTTTTTTTTTTAGAGCAGTTTTATGTTCACAGCAAAGTTGAATGGAAGGTACAGAGATATCCCGTATACCCCCTGCCCACACATGCACAGCCTCCCCCATTATCAACATCCTCCACCAGAACAGTGCATTTGTTACCATGAATGAACCTACACTGACATATCATTAATACCCCAAGTTCATGGTTTACATTAGGGTTCACTCTTGGTGTTTTTCACTCGATGGGTTTGGACAAATGTTTAATGACACATATCTACTGTTACAGTATCACACAGAGTATTTTCACTGTCCTCTGCGCTTTGCTTATTTATCCCTCCCAACCCCAGACGACTGGCAACCACTGATCTTTTAACTGTCTCCAAAGTTTTACCTTTTCCAGAATGTTGTATAGTTGGAATCATACAGTATATAACCTTTTCAGATTGGCTTCTTTCACTTAATAATACGCATTTAAGGTTCCTTCTTGTCTTTTCATGGCTTGATAGCTCATTTCTTTGTAGCGCTGGATAATATTCCATTGTCTGGATTGTACCATAGTTTATTTATCCATTCACCTACTGAAGGACATCTTAGTTGTTTCCAAGTTTTGGCAATTATGAAAAACACTGCTGTAAATATCCGTGTGCAGGTTTTTGTGTAGATGTAAGTGTTCAGTTACTTTGGGTAAATACCCAGGAGAATAATTGCTGGATCCCATGGTAAAAGTATGTTTAGTTTTGTAAGAAACCACCAAACTGTCTTCCACAGTTGTCGTATCATTTTGCATTCATACTAGCAATGAATGAAAAGAACCTTTTGCTCCATGTCCTCACCAACGTTTGCTGTTGTCAGTGTTCTGGATTTTGGCCATTCTAGTAGATGTGTAGTGGTATCTATTTGTTATTTTAATTTGCATTTCCATGATGACATATTATATAGAGCCTGATGTCATTTGTCCATTGACAAGTGTCTGGTGGGTTAGTTGAAAAAGTTGCTTGGAGCACAGAAACTAAAAATTTTATATCCTAGACTGATTAGGTTTTTATTGAACCTTACAGCTTCCATTTATAAAAGCCTTCCCCGTGGCTCCCCCTCACCATTTTTTGCATGTTTTTTGTGAGGCGGGACGGGAGGCAGTGTTGACCATTCATACCCCCAAGTTCTTCCAAATGAAAACCGGGAGTCAACAGAGAGAAACTGCCAGGTGAGAGTTGCTCCTGCCACATCACCTGTAGAAAAGTTAGTTGTTCAACATTTTCCTGTACGTGGATGCATTTACTTTTGTGAGGAGTGGAGTGTTAAACTTATGGCTAACTCACGTGTTAGTACTTATGGCCTTCAACAGGGAGGGAATTAAGAGGCTCAATTGGAACCAGAGTGGAGGGCGAATGATAGTTTCCAGTGTGATTTGAAGAGAAGGAGGAGACCTCAGATATTGTCGAGAGCCTCTTAACAGCGATGCTCAATATTTTCTGTAGCTCCTGGAGAAGTAGCTGGAAGCCCCAATAATAAGTAACAGTAACAATGATAGTAATAATAACAATAATAACATTTGTGCAGGGATGATTTCATAAATCTCTTTTGCATGCATTATCCTACTGGATTGTCATAATAATAACCCCATGGAGTGTGTGTGTGTGTGTGTGTGTGTGTGCGCGCGCGCACACACGCGCTGTCTCTGTGTACCATGCAGATACTATTTCCATTTCAGAGTGGAAGAAACAGAACCAGGAGGTGACGTAATCTCCTCACGGTCCCACAGGATTTACCTCCTGACTTCAAGGCCTACTTATTGTTTATTTGCTTTTTCTATGGTACAAAATCCCAGTGGGTGACAGGGGTATATACACTTTAGAAATGACAAGAGGCAGTGGTCGGGGTTGGCAAACTATGGCTTGGGGGCCAATTCCGGCCTGCCACCTGTTTTTGTAAACAAAGCTGTGCCCGTTTGTTTACATATTGTCTCTGTCTGCTTTAGTGTACAACAGCAGAGTTGGGTAATTGCAGCAGAGACCGTATGGCTCACAAAACCTAAAATATTTACTGTTGGGCTCTTTATGGAAGTTTGCCGATCTCTGGTAGGGCTTTGAGGCCAGACTGTGCAGTTGGAAACCCACGTCTGCCACTGAGCCATTGTGTGACCTTTGGCAAGTTCCTTAGCTCTCTCTGCCTCAGTGTTCTCATCTGCAAAACAGGAATGATCATGGGGGTTACCACATGGAGTGAGTGAGCTCTTGGCATGCAGTCCATGGGAGATGTTATTGCTCTTCTGGACAGCTGGCCTCCCTGCGTTTGGAAACGAAAATGTTCTGAGCTGCTCCTGGCTGGAGTGCTGGCAGGCTTACACACTGGTCACTGACATGGTCACAGACCTTCCAATCGAGACTCGGTCCTGGTGGGGCTGGGGAATTAGCTGTGGGTTATCGAAAGTTGTTCCCTGTAGTGGGAGCCTGGTCATTTCCACAGGCCCTCAGTTAGGCTGCTGTGTGAATGGGGGGGTCCTGGCCCCCTCACTTAAGGAAAGATATAAAATAGATTGAACCCTCCTCAACTCTAAAAGATAAACAAGAAGAAATTGCATAATTTCTTGGTGAGATTTTCAGAGAGGGTATAAGCCATTTGCAAAGTGAATTTTGGTAGCTGGTGACAGAGAGCCAAGTGTTAGTCTGAAACGAGCCACCTGATGTATCACTTTGGCTCAGTCTGGTGGTTAAAACACCGGATCTGAAGACTGACCTGGGTTCGTGTCTGAACTCCATCACGTCTCAGCTATGTGACCTCAGGCAAATGACTCCATCTCCCCAAGCCTCAGTTTTCCTAGCTGTGAAGTGGGGCTAACAGTAATACCTTTAACCCATCATCTGTGCATCATCTGTTTTATTATTTACTTAACATTTTTCTTTAAATTGACTTTTAATTAATCAATTAATTTTAAACCAACTTTTAAACATAGAGCTTCACTCGAAGGCAGTAATGTTAGTGTCATCACAAATGCAGAGTGTTTTCTCCTAATACATATCATAGCTGTTTTCAAAAAATGTGTGTCCCACCAGAAATTAAGCTTTACAGTGATTTTCATGTATTTTGTTTGCTGGTATATCCATAGCTCCGTGCCTGGCCCGTAATAGATGCTTAATAAATGTTTGTCGAAATAATAAATGAATAAATGAATGAACAGACAGTTTGAAATCATCCTCCATGTTTTGGGAAACATTAAGACAATTCGCAGTGGTGTGCTTTTCTCCTGGCCTGCGATAAGCATTTGATAAATGTTAACCATTATGATTTTTAGCCTGGGCAGAGGAATGTGGCATTCTCAGGTTGGAAGGCCTCCTGCTCCCCCTCACTGCCCCAGCAGCCATCCTCCCACCTCTTTGGTTCTAGGTGAGGGGACCCAAATCTGGTGAGCTGGAGACATCTTTCGGCGACTTCTGAGTGCTCGATCCAGATGGCTGGACTGAGCTGAACCTTGACAGTTGGAAAGAAGCCGTGGGGTGTAGAGAGAGATGTTCACGGTACATGGGGGCTCAAGGTACCAAACAGCCAGATCAGTCCTTAGCCATTATTTGTTATCGCTACAGGCTTTTTTGTGAAGGAGATGGCAGACGTTTGGGCACAGAGCTGCTTCCAGATGTCCGCCATAAATGCCCTGCACTTGCTGAGTTTCCAGGAACATAAAGCCCGCTGTCAATGGACTTGCCCAGAGCCTGTATTTGCTGCGTTTTTATTCTTGTTTAGTTACTACATTAAGTCTCCTGTGATTACAGAGCCGACAGCTGGTAAGGATTTGCATATGGCATGAAATTAAGTTAGTTCATTTTAATGTCTAAACTGAGCAGGGCGTGAATTTATCTGGTGAAAACACCGTTTCCCTTATCTTCATTTGCACATCTGCTTTCGGCCTCCGATGTCTTGAAGTCTGACTTCTCCCCACTTCACCCAGAGAGGACAGGCGGTTGGCTCCTCACTGAAGAATTTCAGAAGGGATTTTGCACTTGGGGCTCAGAATATTCTTTTAGGATTCAGGAGGAATGAAGACTCCGGGGCTTCTGTTAAGAGACTAGTGTCTTAGCCCCCAGCTTTGTCTCTTTTTTGCTGTGTTGCTTGGGCAAGTCACTTACCCTCTCTTGGCCTCAATTTCCTCACTTGTCAAATGAGGAATTAGAAGCAGATGAGTGTTATACTATAGGAGTGCCATCTATAGGAGTAGGACAATTTTTTTATTTGTGGAATGGGGTGATAGTGTATAGTGTTTAGCATCCCTGGTCTTTGGGCATCGATATGCCAGCAGCCACTGAATCACTGCCAACCAAATAAACTTCCACACACTTCCTAATGCTTCTGTAGTTATCACCATCAGTGATGATAATAATAAATGCTCCAGCTCCCTGCCTCTGACCTAATCACCCCTAATATGGGAACAGCACTGCCCCCAGAGCTCCCTGGAGATTGAATGAAGGCTACTCTCTGTGCAGAGCATTCCCTAAAAAACCACTTTTACACAAATTCTTAGGGACTGCTTCCAGATAACCCAACCTAAGGCAGCTACAGGGTGGGGTGGGGAGGACACTGATGACCTCTGACCTAGACGATGTCATCGATTTATTCATTCGACATATCTTTGGTGTCTAATATGTGCCAGGTCCAGGGCTGGGTATACAGCCATGAACATGGTATGGATCTGGCCTAGCAAGGGCGACAGGCACTAATGAGTAAAACTCAGAGGATGTCCTACAATGACAATAAACACGGTGACAGGCTTTATGCTGGATGACTGGGGGGAGGGGAGGGCTTCTACGAAGAGGGGACATTTATGCTGGTACCTCAAGGAGGAAAAGGAGTGAGTCAGCCAGGTAGAGAGCAGGGAGAGGAGCTTGTCAGGTGAAGGCATATCGTGTGCACAGGCCCTGAGGGGGAGGAGGGCATGGTATGTTGGAGAACTGAGTGAGGGCCAGACGGAAGCGAAGTGCAGGCAGGGTGAGGGGAGAGAGGCATGAGGTGAGGCAGGGGACAGAGCTCGAGGGACTCGTAGATGGTGGTGAAGAACTTGGATTTTATTCTCAGGGTGACGGAAGTCATTGGAGCATTTTAAGCAGGAGCCACACAATTTAATTTCCTTTGAAAACGATAACCCTGAGTCCTGGAACCTTCTGCGCTTCCTTTCCGTTGCCCCACCCCACGAGCGATTTCTGCTTAACTCAGGACTCTTTTGGTTGCAAATGACAAAATCTCAGCCAAACTAGCGATAGCTCCAGAGTGTTTTACTGACTCGAGTATCTGGGAAAGATAGGACTGGCAGGACTGACAGGTAAGATGGAACCAGGGATCAGGTAATGTCTTTGGGGCTCCCCATGTCTTGGCTTGGCTGCTTTTAATGTGTTGATGTCATTCTTCCAGGTTTCTTTTGAGCGGCAGGAACATGTGACTCACAAACCTGTTTTCATCCTCCCAGCACTGCAACCCCAGGGACAATATATAGTCTTTTCCATGGCTCTGGCGGGACGTTCCAGGGAGAGAATTTTGATTGGTGCTGCTTGAGTAGCATGTATATCCCTGAACCAGCCTGGCTCCGGGGATTGGGGGTGGGGGGTGGGGTTTCTAATTAACCACAGGTGTTGCCATGGAAGCTGTGATTGACAGCTCTACTAGAAGCTCACAGAATAGAGGGCAGTTAAGGAGAGAGTGTCCTGGAAAGGCCAAGCCCACCGTGTCCCCTACAGTCCCTCTCAGAGTTACTCTTAAGCATACAAGCCTTCTGAAAGCTCAGAGGGCTTTTGTGCTTGTTGTAGGGGGAGTCGAAGTGAAAAATCTAAGACTACGTCTCATTCCGCAGCAGTCCAAGAAAATGCGAGAAAATTGGGTGGAAGAGGTGACAGTATCAGACAAAGAAGTCTAAAATGAGCAGGGCGTGAATTTATCTGGTGAAAACACCGTTTCCCTTATCTTCATTTGAACATCCGTTTTCGGGGTCCGATGTCTTGAAGTCTTACTTCTCCCCACCTCACCCAGAGAGGACAGGCGGTTGGCTACTCACGGAAGAGTTTCAGAATTTCTGTAGTTATCACCATCAGTGATGACAGGGACTGTAGGGGACATGGTGGGCTTGGCCTTTCTTCCAAAGAAGAAAAGGAGCGACACAGCTGGAGAGCTGTAATTCCCGTCACTCAAGCTGGCGTGACACCTGGACCTCATTATGGGAGAGAGGTCCTGCCATTCGGTGGAGAGGAGAAGCCACTGGCAGGGCTTGGGTTTTTAGTTGAGTGGATCCACAGCCCTTCCATGACAGGGGCCTTGCTCGTGGAAGGTGACATCTTTATGACAAGCCATTGGAGAGAAGTAAGGCCAACCTGGAACTGCACAGCCAGCCCTTGCCTCAAAGCAAACCAATGTAGTGGGCCAGGCTGCTCTGGCCCGTGACGGGCCATTATTTTTATTCTAGCCGGGGCCATACAGTGCAGCCTTCAGCCTGCTCGGGGCTTCTCTGATATTCTCTGGGGAACATGCTTGCAACCTCCACATGTGCCACCTGGACGTGCCAGGAAGTCTATCCCACTTGGGTAGTCCTTGACCAGTGGGAGGCAGGAGCTGATAGAGCAGTGTGTCCTCTTGTCTTCCCCTAGAAGGATGGTTAATGAGCTGCATTTCATAGGGCTGCTCTAAAGATCCCGTGGAAGTAGGCCGCTCATCAGAGGAGGTGGTGGCCAGTTTGATAATGTATCCTTGTGTTGGCTCTTCCGCCTTCTCCATGCACTCCGCCGCCCCTCAGTCCTGTCCCTGAGATCATGGTCCTAAATCAACTTACCCATGTGAAAGATACTGCTTTTGGTGCAATCACTTTCAATTTTCACTACTGTATTAGTCAGGATAGTCCAGAGAAACAAAACCAGAACCATGGTATAGGAAATTCTCTCTCTCAATCTCTCTGTCTCTCTGTCTCTCTGTCTCTCTCTCTCTCTCTCTCCCCCTCTCTACCTATATCTATCTATCTATCTATCTATCTATCTATCTATCTATCTATCTATCTACCATCTATCCATCATCTTTCATGAAGAGTTGGCTCACACAATTATGGAGGCTGAGATGTCCCATGATTTGCCATCTACAGGCTGGAGACCCAGAAGAGCAGGTGGTGCAATTTAGCCTGAGTCTAAAAGCCTAAGAACCAGGGGAGCTGATGCTGTAAGTCCAGTTTGAAGCAGAAGATGAGATGAGATGTCCCAGCTCAATCAGAGGCAGAAAAAAAGGGGCCCATTTCCCCTTCCTCTGCCTTTTGTTCTATTCAGGCCCTCAACAGATTGGATGGTGCCCACTCATATTGGGGAGGGCCACCTGCTTTCTGGGTCCCCGATCCAAAAGCTAATCTCATTAGGAAACAGCCTCACAGACATACCCAGAAATCATGTCTAATCTGAATGCCCATGGCCAGTCAATTGGACATCTAAAATACATCACAGCTCTAATGAACAGTGCTGCAATGAACATCCTAGTACTTAAAATGTTTTAGACTGTGCAAATAGTTCTGGGGAATAAGTTCTCTGCAGGGTAATGGCTGGGATGAAGGGTCTGCCCATTTATCAGTCTGATCGCTAAGCTGCCCTCCAAAGCAACTGTAGCGATTTGCATTCCAGAGCTTCCCTATGCTGAATATTATTAACCTTTAAGGTTTTTGACAAGTGAATGAAGGGAAAATTGGACTTTACAGTTTTAATTGATAGATCTTCGATTATTAGTTGAGAAACCATTTGCATATTTCTGAAATTGCCTGTTTATGTCTTTTCCTCCGTATTTTTTGTTGAGTTTCTGAAATTTTTCTTATGGATTATAAAAACTCTTAAAAAACAATCTCTTTATCTGTCATGTATGTTGCAGATAGTTTGTCTTAATTTGTTATTTTCCATTATGTTTTATTTATTTATTTTTGCTCTATAGGGGTTTAGGTTTTAAATGATCATAAAATATTCTTTGACACTGTCTTCTAGGATGTTTATAGCTTCACCATTTTTAAAAACATTTCAACTGCATTTTATTTTTGATATTATTTTATTCAACCTTCACAACAGCCTAATAGCTTTGTTGCCATTTGGGTGGAAGACCTGGGCTTTTGTCCCAATTAATTGAAGGAGAAATAGAAGTTCTGTGAGATCAAGAGATTTGCCTCGGGCCATTTGATGAGTTGAGAACTTGAACTTGGGTAATGGAGCCTCATCTAGTGTCTGAATCTGAGTATCCTGAGTCTGGGGTCTATGCACTGCATCTGGATTCTTTAAACCCTCCCTAGATGACTTAATCACCGAACTGCTATTCTAGAAGAGAGAAAGGAGACCCAACAGGTTTCCTGAGGACTTCTGAAATGCCTCAGTTCCCTTCTCAGCATGATTCCTTCTCTTGTCACCCATTCTTTCTTGGTCTATTCCTATCTTAAATCTTTCTTTGGATGTCTGCAGTCTTTCAGCTCTTACCCTCCCCACAGCTTTCTTCTGTGCTCCCGAAGTTGTAGGTCTTAGAACATTCATTGGAGTGTTGTTTATGAATGTGGGAAACTCAAAATATTCCCCAGGTTCAACAGTAAGGATCCTGTGAAATAAGTGAGGGTGGAGCCACAGGCCAGAATATCAAGAGTTATCAAAATGCTATGTAAATGTTACTCACAGGGTGTGTTCACTGTGTATTGAGAGGCACAGGGCTCTCACCCATGAATGCCCGTGGGACAAAGCATGTGGGTGAGGGCAGCAGCCCGAGTTGGTGCTGCAGCAAGTCGAGGCCCTGTGCCTCCCTGCCAGGGGCAGCCATGATCCACTTCGAGATGATTTTACCCTGCTACTATGTGGGCCAGGTGTGGCCCAATTGTCCTGCTTTTTTCGAGAAGCCAGAAATCTGCCTTTTAACGTGAACTCTCTGGAATTCGAAATTTTGGCAACTGAAGAGATATGAAAAACATTATTTGGACTAAACAAAACACATCTGCAGGTTGGATGCTGCCAGACGCGGCTGGTTTATGACCTCTAGTTACAACAGCGCTGATGATGATGACGGCGATAATGGTGATGGCAAACATAGCTACAGAATTTTGTGGATGTCAGGGTCTCTTCCAAGTGCTTTACATGCATTAGCTCATTTACTCCTCTAAGGCTGACATTATTATTATCACCACTTTGCAGATGAGGAAACTAAGGCACAGAGAGGTAAAGTTAGTTGCCTCGAGTCACACAGCTAGTAAGCGTGACGTCAAGATTCACATCCTGGCAGTCTGGCTGTAGAGCCCACATCCCTAACGCCTCTTCTACATGCCACTTACTCCATATATGAGATGGCCTTATTTTTGTTTAAACACAGACACACAGTTTGACTGGAGATACTCCAATATGTTGACTGCCTATTTTATCTTTGGGTAATCTTTTTATAAAAATCTGCATTGAACCATTTTTATACACTGAATATGTATATTATGTAACAATACATAAGTCATAAAAGGCCAAAGGGCCTTATTCTCTTCTCCTCATCTCTGTTGCTATTCCCACTCTCACCCCCAGCTGTCCCCAAAGCTACACGGCTGTTTCCTTTGGATTGACCACAAGGCTCTGCCTGGCTTCTTGCTGTACCAGGAGCTGAGGTGAAAAACCAGCCTTGTAGGGCATGCGTCTTCAAGGGGATGTGGTCTTGGGTTGGGTTTCCCAGAAGAAGATCCTGAGAAAAAGATCTACGTGTCCCAGGGGAGATAAGGAAGGGAGTGGGGGGTGGGGCGGGGGCAGGACAGGGAAAGGGAGGAAGCCAAACACGGCACAATTTCAGCAAAGTCCTGTGGAGAGTAGCCTAGCCTGATCCTGTGACGGGGGGCAGGGGCCCTGGAATGTGTCACATCCCAGAGTTATCCGTGTCTTGGAAGGGAAGATGGCTTTCGTAAACTTGCACCTGATAGTCGTTAAGGAAGGGCTGCCTGGGAGAAACGTTCAGACACTTCTCGCCCTTCACAAGCACCAGCACAGAGCCGCCAGCAGTTGAGGGCAGTGCTCCAAGGAAGAGTCACGGGGCTGCGGGTAGAGGGGAACGTGTCCAGCGGCGGCACAGAGGCTGCGGTGAAGCCGGGTGGATCTGGGCGGAGCGCCGATTTTGTTCAGGGCAGTCGGTTTAAGGTGGGTGATCCCGGGATGTCCTGGAAAGAGTGCTCTCGAAATCCGGGACCGACTCAGTGTTCTCCCTGTGTGACCTTGGGCGAGTCTCTCAACCTCTCTGAGCCCCAGTCTTCTCATTTGAGAAGCAGAGGCAAAGATTTGTCCCCCTGCCCCAGGGCCTGTCAATTGTAAAATAATACACATGTGTAAGGTGTTTACCTTTCTCTGGGTTGGGGATTTATCCACGTCATGTTTTTGTTCTATATGTTAAATTGAATGGGGTTGTGTATTGTGTTAGTCAGCTTGAGGTCTGTCACGAAATATCACAAACGGGGGCTGAAAGAGCAGAGTTTTATTTACTCGGTTCTGGAGACTGGAAATCTTAGATCAAGGTGCCAGCAGGTTGGTTTCTGTTGATACCCCTCTTCTTGGTTTGCAGATAGCAGCTTTTAGCTGTGTCCTCAACATGGCCTTTCCTCTGAGCACACATCAGAAGGGAGAAAGAGGGGAGGGGAAGGTGGAGAATAGCTTTCCTTATAAGGACCCAGTCCTATCTGATTAGGGCCCCACACTTATGACCTCATTTAACCTTAATAACCTAATTAAAGGCCCTGTCTTCAAATACAGTCATATTGGGGGTTATGGCTTCAACATATGAATTTGCGGAGGACACAGTTCAGTCCATAAAATATATGTAAAATGCTTGCATAATGCATATCAGATGCTCCATAAATGTCAATTTCTCTCCCCTCCCTCCTTCTTCTTCCCTTTACCCTCCTTCCCTTCTCCTCTTCCAACTGGTGTTACATTCCAGGCCCTGTTCTGAGATGGGGAACAAAGTGGTAAACAAGACAGACAGAGTTCCAGCCTTCATTTCCTCTGAAAATATCTGACCTCTCACTCATGGTGAAGCAAAATCATTAAGTTAAAGATTGGGCTTAAGATCCCCAAAATGCAGTGTCTGCAATCAGAGCTGATACACCCAGGCCTACAGTCAAGTAGGGCCCAGAATGTGATTAAAACTTTTTTTTTTTAAAATAGTGCCTAACTTGAAAACATGATTCCACTTCAAAATGCTTATTTCCAGATTCTCCTGGAATAATTACTTGAGCCAGTGGCCCTAGGTCTGCATTCTTGTGAGGCTTTTGTTGGCTTGAGCTGTGTGGCCCCCAAGCCACCCTTGGGGAGATGGGGGGAGTGGTTTCTGGTTCATGCCATCCCTGCCTGGTCTGGCTCAGTAATTATTACCTGCCTGTCTCTTGTAGATATCAAGATTTACAGCTGCTGGTTGTAAATACGATGAATAAATACGACTGATTGAAGAGTTCGACTTTGACCCCGATTTTCCCCAGGGTCAGTAGAATCTTATTTTCTATTCTTTTTCTATGGGCTTTAGATCATTGAATGTGGGGTGGGGTTTGGGGCGAGGGTGGGGCTGGTGGGAATTGGATATCGTTATTGTGGTAGGCTGGTTGCACTGACCATCCTAGTTATGTCCTTCCTGAATCCATGCCCTTTGTCCTATACCTCCTAACCCTCCTAATCTGGCCTTGAACACGTGACTTTTTTTTTGGCTAATGGGATATTAGCATAAAATGCAAGAAGAGGCTGGAAGAAGTGCTAGCATATTTCTACTTGCTCTATTGGACTTCACCAGCCACCATGAGAATGTACCTGGGCTATCCAGAAAACATCCAGACCAGACCAAAAGGACACATGCACCTGAGAGACATGTGGCAGGGGGCCCGGTTGTCCCCACCAAGGCCATCGGCCAATAGCTAACAGCCAGCTGACCAGCAGTCATGTGCGTGAGCTCAGCTGAGGCCAGAAAACTGCTGGCCGACCTGTAGCCTTGTGAGCCGGAATAAAAATAGTGTTTTTTTTTTTTTTTTTAAGTCAATGAGTTTTGGAGTCATTTATTACACAGAATTATTGTAGCAGCAGATAACTGATACATTTACATTCTGTAGAGACTCCCTTCCTCCTTCCTTCCTAGTCTCCTTCCCTCTCTCTTCAGCTGAGCATCCACTATGCGCCAGGGATACAGTGGTGAACAACACCGGACATGGTCCTTTGCCTTTAGGCTGTTTACAATATTGCTCTATTTCTATCACCCACCTCGAAAGACTGAACTTTAGTAAGAAGGGGACATTTCATGGTTAGAACCACGCATCCTGCTGTAAGCTGATCTGGGATGGGTTTCTTTCCCACGGAGTGCTCTGTTTCAACTTCGCTTTCCCATCTTAATCGTCCCAGCAGCCACCGAAAAGATCCTCCCTGGTAAAAACAGTTCTTCCCAGTAATAGAAATCCTTTCAAAATGATGTGTACAGCTGGGATGTTCTTAAGTAATTTATGTAAAGAGTGAGTGATTCCTTGTATGTTTTTATAAGGTAGGGAGAGGTTTATGTACTGTAAAGTTTGATGTATTGTGATAAATTATGCTTTGATCTGAGGTCTATGCAGAAAAGCACGACATTTCTGTGAGTTCTGGGAATTACACTGTAAATAAAAGTGGTGGTTTATTTCTTGGCTGGGCATTTTCTCTAATAATGTAAAGAGATGTCAACATCCATTTCTTAAGGGCAAAATATGATGTTCTCAGCACACAGAAAGAGTGACTAGAGCTTGCTGGATTCTTTGGGCTCTTAAAGGAGGGAGGGTATGGAGTCTGTGTCCTGGTCAGATTATGGTACTCAGGCTTCCAGCTGGCCCACCTGATTTCAGGTGAATTAGGGATGTTGGCACCATCAAGATACTGGGTTTTTTTTCCACCTTCCTCTTCCCTTTTGGCGTCATTCCCAAAGTCGTGTCAGCTCTGCTTTCAGCCTCCTATAGGCAAATTCCTCTGTAAAAGTCGAGAGGCCAGTCACGGTCCCATTCCTAGCTTCAGTTTTCCCACCTGTAAAGTTACCCGATGATAATTCACACCTCTCTAGCTGCATCGCTCTAGAGCCTAGCTGTCATTCCTTCTTTGGGTTTATGCTTTTTATAGATGCATCTTGGAGGCAGAGACAGTGAGGAATGGGTCCTCAATGGTGGCACTTCAGGGCGTGGAAAGGTCATTTGATTTGGTGTGTGTTTGAGGGGTGCTGAAAAGTGGTGTAGCTAGATGCTTTCATTGCTGGCATGTAAAAGAAGGAACTCTGAACTGGGCACGAGTCCTGGTTTGGTCACTGTACTGTGTGGCCTTAGGAAAGTCAGGTCTGCTCTTTGGCCTCAGTTTCTTCCTCTGTGTAATGAGTTGGCTCTTTCAGCTCTGACACCTGGAATTTATTGAGGCCAGTTATATCCCTGCCTATGTGTGCGAGAAAGGATTTTTCTCCAGTTCCCTGTCTTCGTCTTGGGGATAGAATCTAGAGTGTGTGAGTCAGAATTCTTTTGACTGACCGCCTTAGAAACTCAGTTCAAATTGGCTGAAGTAAGGTAATTTGCTGGCTCAACGGATTGCAAAATTCAGGCATGACTAGACCCAGGTATCCAATAGAAGGCCTTGCGTCTCAGTCTGTGTCTCTCATTTCTGCTTTTAAGCAGGCTTTACCCACACAGTGGTGAAGATGACCACCGGCAGTACCAGACTTTTATCTTACTAGTGTAGTAACCCTGATAGAAAGGTAGAGCCGTTTCCTCAGACATCTTAGAAAAAGTCTCATGGCTGAATTTCATTGGCTTAGCTTGAGTCATGTGCCCACCACTGAGCCACTCTGATTGGTTAGATATGTGGTATGTACTCACCTTGGAGCGGGAGGCAAGGTCAGCCCATCTAAACACCACCAAGTGAAAGAGGCAGAGGTTCTCCATAGGACAATAAAGTCCTAAAGCCAGAAAAGTGGGGAATGGATGCTGAGCAGACCTAAGCTATAGATGCCAACTGCCAGGATCAGGCTGGGATCTTATAGATGGATCCTGAGAGGCTACTTTGCATTTTTGATGCCTGGAGTCTTAGGATATCAGGGCTAGATGAAAGCTCAGGTACTATGCAGCTCGACTCCCTTTTTTCCCAAGCCTACATTTCACAGATGAGAATACTGGGCTGGAGGAGATGGGACCATTTGCCAAAAGTCTGAATATAGTACATCTAGATCCTTCACAGCCTCAGAGAGTGGGTGGTCACCATTCCAGCTGATCTCTATATCTCTGACTGGCTCATACCCAGCGTCCCATGGGAGACTTCTTACCCAACCATGGCCCTTCCAAGCCTGTAGCATCCTAGCACAGATCATCTACCACCCATCGCTCAAATGTGGTCCAAAGAACAGAGCTGGATAGAAATGCAGAATTCCAGGTCCTGTCTCAGACCTGCTGAATTGGGATCTGCGTGCGACAAGGTCCCTGGTGACTGTGTGCAACAGGTTTCTGGGTGTCTGTGAGAGGCTCTGCTATTGCATCTGGATGACCGTCAGCCCTGAATAGGGCTCTCTCCTCTTATGAACTTGCAAAAGAGGAGGACATTATAGATGGTTGCGTGCTGTAGAATGCTCTAGAAGGTCTTCCTTGAACCTGACCTAGCTCCTTCCTGCTGCTGCTTAGGCACAGTTACCGTTATACTGGCCTTCCAACCATTGGCACCAATGGTGTGAAAGGAGATCAGGAGTCAGGTCTGGAGCTTTCGTGAGCTGCATGAGTTGGGTGAAGCCCTTTCTGGGCTTCACTTTTCTCTTCCATTAAACAAAGTGAGCAATCCTTGCTTTGCTTTTCTCAAAGACCCAAACAAAGTAAGGGTCATGTGAGATCAACGGTTAGGATGTGCAATGAAAAGCCTGAAGGACCATACAAATCCACAACCATGTTTCTTTACCCTGTAATGTACGTAAAGTTGCTTCTGAGATTCTCCTCTAGCTTTCCTCTTGAATCTCACTCAGCAGCAGACTGGATGGGTCCATATCACTGTTATTGATATGGCCACAAAGAGCCCAGGCCATTAGGAAGAGTTCTACCAAACATTAATTACATTGCTCAAGTGACCTCTAGTGGGAGTGGAACATGGCTTCTTCCCTGGGCCCAGGAACAATTTCTGGGAAACAGGAAACCACATGGTGTTTTATCAGTTTATGGTTATTGGTTTAGGGGGGTGAGTTTATGAGGCCCTACAGGCTGAACACTGGGAAATTAAATGTCATGCATTTTGACTTCATCCTAATCGTGTCGCCAACCATGGGATTTATGGGGCTGTAAAATCTTGAACACATTGCAGTCTTGAGGCCCACGTCCTTGACAAGAGGCATCCTCCAGGAGCTTGGGGCTCAGCAGTTCGTTTGTTCAACAAACACATGCCAGGCACCTACTGTGTGCTGGGTGCTTGGGGCATGGTGGTGAGCAGTGCAGGCATGGGATCTGCCCTCTTGTTGCCTGCAGCTTCCTAAGGAGATAGACATTGCCAAGGGACTTTACAAATAAATATAATATTGCAAACTGTGCTTAAGGGACTGAAGAAAAGGTTCAAGATGATATGAAAAAGTAGAATGGATTGAATGGTAGCTCCCAGAAAGATATGTCCATGTCCTAACCCTTGGAACATATGAATGTGAACTTATTTAGGAAATAAGTATCTTTGAAGATGTAATTAAATTAAGGACCTCGAGAAGAGAGCATCCTGGATTATTCAGGTGGATCCTAAGTCCAATGACAAGTATCTATATAAGAGAGAAGATGAGAAGGACATATGAGGATAGAGACAGAAAGTGGAGTGATCCAGGCACAAGCCAAAAGACACCTGGAGCCACCAAAAGCTGTAAGAGGTGAGGACGGATCCTCTCCTAGAGTATCCAGAGGGATCAGAGCCCTACTGACACCTCGATTTCAGACTTCTGCCCTCCAGGACTGTGAGTGAGTGAAGCTACCAGGTTTGTGGTAATTCGTTACAGCAGCCCTAAGAAACTAATACAGGTTCAATAACAACATACGACCTCATCTGAGAAATCAAGGAAAGCTTCAGCAAGGAAGTGACTTTTGAGCTGGTAAAGGTAGTTGGCAAAAGGAGCTGGGCTGGAGGTGAGGGTGGGGACAGGGAGGGGGAAGTGTCGTAGGAAGAAACGGCATGTGCGAAGGCACCGAGGTGGGGGAGTGACCTCACTGCATTCGCAGCCCCTCTCGGCTTTCTGCTTCGGACTTTTCAGAGGCATCCGGTTCCGTCCTACCTTAGGACCTTTGTATCTGCTATCCCCTCAGCCTGGGATGCTCTTTCCTCCAGCTCTTATGCATACCTGGCTCTCTCTCATTCTTTACTTCTCAGCTGAAATGAATTTTTGATGAAGCTTTTCACGGTCGCCCTAACTAAACACATCCCCTCTCTCATTCCTTATCCCTTCACCAGTTTGTTCTCTTCATAGCATTAAAAATAATGGCAATGAGAGTATCTGAGATTGACGTAGCCCTCACTATGTCCTAAGCACTGTGCTATCTGCTTTATAGGTATCGTCTCATTTAGTCTTCACAAGAATCCAATGGGACAGATGTTATTTTGAGGGGAGGTTAAATTCCCCTTTTAGGGAAGGAAAACTGAAGCACAGAGAGGTTAGGTTACCCGGTAGTAAGAGGGAGAGCTGGGATTTAAACCCAAGCAGCCTGGCACATGTTCAGCCAATACTTGGTGGCTGCCTCTTTTCTTCTGGACTTCAACAGGGCCTTGAGCCCTCCTGGGAGCAGTGTCTCCACACCCTCCCTCTTGGGCTCAGCAGGCCCATAGCGAATTTCTGGAGTGAATGTCTATAAGGGTATTTCCATCTGCTACATCTCTTCCTGCCAGCCAGACAGGGAGCTTGATTTATAATTCCCTTTCCCTACATAAAATGGAGCAAAGAGAAGTCCACATCTTCATTCGTTCATTCATTCATTCATTCATTCATTTGATGTTAATTGAGTGTCTACTGTTGTGCCAGGCACTGTTCTAGGCTCTTGGGGCATGGACAAACGAGGCAGGCAAGGCCTCTTCTCTCAAAAGGGTGATGACCGAAAGGAGGAGAGGCGCAATGGAAGGTGAAATGAGGGGAGGAGGGTGGGTATTGCAGAAGCAGAGCAGCTTGTGGCCAAGGATGGGACAGAGTCTGGACAATTTGCAAGGGCTGCGTGCTCCGTCTGGCTGGAGGCCTGGGTGAGAGGGTAGGGGATGCAGGAGTGGGGTCGCAGAGGTGTGGGGGTTCGGCCTTAAATTCTAATGGCTTAGGCATTATCTGTTGGAATGAATAGGTCCCTGCAAGGTTTCAAGTAAGGGTAGTGGCAGGGCCTAACTGGCACTTAAAAGCTCTCTCAGGGTGGTCTGAAGACTGATCATAGGGGATCGAGTGTAGGGGATGGTGCTGAGCTGTGTGTCCAGCCCCTGATGGATACAGCAAAGGACACAAAGAAATCGGAGCTTGGTGTCAACTCCAGAGACACTATGGTCTTGCTGAGGAGGCAAGACTGATCCGGAGTTCATAGTTGAGGCCTAAATAGTGTACTGAGATTGTGAAGCAATGAAGATCCTCATGGGCCAAGGAAATCAAGTCAAGGAGGTCGGTGTCTTCCCCAGTTTGTCTACAAGCCCACCACTGCCCTTCCTTCAGGGCCCCCCAGCAGAGGGGGCCCTGAAGGAAGGGCAGTGGTGGGCTTGTAGACAAACTGGGGAAGACACCGACATCAGGAGCCAAAGCAATACTCAAACGTAAAAACTCTTCATAATGTTGAGTGCCAACTGCATGCACTTTCCCTCTCCCATTCAATCCTCAAATGACCTTATTACTCCCCCCATTTTACCCATGGGGAAATTGAGGCTTAGCTAAGTCACGGGAAGATATTAATTGGCTGAACTGGGATTGGCGCCCTCATGGGTAATCCTGGCCCTTGGCTGCAGCTTCCCGCCCCTGTCCTGTTCCCCGCACCAGAGAGGAGCTCAGGAATTGCAGGCCCTCGCTTCTGCTCAGGCTGCTTAAAATAAAAAAGACTCCTTTATACTCTCTTTCTTCTTGGCCAGGAAAATTGCCCATAAGGGGGTGAACATAGGCACTAACCAAGCCAGGAAAAGATTTCTCCTTCCTGTTTATCAGATGACTCTGCTACTGGTGTGAAATGATTTCGACAATAAAAACATCAGGGTGGCCTATCCAACATACACTGCCTTTTCATAATTCTGAGAACTATAAAGTAAAACCTCAAATTGATCAATGTTTAGGACTCACCATTTTGCCATTCTTGGTGTGGATGCCCAAGGGAATCGGGGATAGACCGTGTACCAAATTGGGAGGGAGTATGTCCCTGTGTGGTTTTTTTTTTTTTTTTTTTTACTCCTGACATTAACTGCTTAAAGGAGGTTGACAGAAATGGTAATTTGTCTACCTTAGAGATTCTGCAGCCTCCTGACCTTTGTCACAACCTGCCCCAGGGGGAGACAGGGCCAAAGGGGAGGACATGAGCTCCTGCTGCATGCAAGGGACGTGGGGAGTGTGAGGTGGCTGGTCTGGAGGCAGAGAAGTGGTTGTAGCATTTTCTGTCAGGAAACACCATCAGTGTTTGTTGTAATGGTTGAATCTTGCAAGTGGGGACATGGAGCAATATCCTAGCTGAATGGAGTGTGAGCAAGAAATAATCCTTGATCGTAATGAACTTTTTTGGGATCGATTGTTACTGCATCAGAACATGGCCTCTCCCACCTGCCACCTTTACTCCAAGTGAGAGGAGGGTCACGGGGCAGGAAGTAAGCAAGGAGAACTTTGAGAAGGCTACTTCCTTCCTCAGAGTGAGAGATGATGGTAGCTGGGCTTCAGTTGTAGGGAGGCTGAGAGAAAAAAATGGACTCAGTACTTGCTGGAGATAAAGAGGCCATGACTTGTGAATGGCTATAATGGATAAGGGAAAGAATAACTTATACAATTCTTATGTAGGCTTACCTGTGTCTTGACACTTGAAGAACTGTCAGATGCTGATAGTTCCTCCCACAATCTCATACTGGAGAATAAATTCCACTCATCTTCTCTCAAGAAATGGTCTCTGTTTTCACTTTTCAAAAAGAACAAAGGAAAGTTTACTCCAGAGAAGTTAGGGGCCTAGGCCTGCCTCTCACATGACCAGGGTGCTTTCTGCTGTCAATCAAACACCTCAGGTGCTGGTCGGCTGGCCTCACAGCAGGCATTAGGGAAATGTCTTTGGCTTGATTGTATCACCTGGCTATCCCCAAAGAGCTGAGAAGACAGACCTAAATCCCTCTAGCTTTGTGCCTCCTGCTCTCCCTTTCCCTACACCTTACTTAAGTCACGGCTCAACCAGAAGATGGCTATTTAGAACAGCTGCCGTGAAAATGAGTTAGCTGGGGGAAATCTTATTAGGGGGAGAATTGTGTCAGGAGACAAGAAAGAGAGAGAGATGCAATTTAGCACTGTACTCATTAAAAATAATTGTGCATCTTCGTAAAGGAACAGCACTGTTTCAATGGGACAAAGGCAAGAGAAGCCCTGTTGATCATCCCGGGGACCAGAGGGCAAGGGTCATGTGGCAAAGGTCAGGTCAACTTTGTGTGATTTGCTGCTCCCACTGGTTGCCTTTTCCTTGGAGAGCTCAGAAGCTGGGTGAGTGTTCTCCTTCCAGGGAGACGTGCCCTAGTGTTTGTCCCAGTGTGTAGACCTGTGCAGTCCAATGTTGTAGTCAATAGCCACATGTGGTTATTTACCTTCAGGTCAATAGAAATGAAATAAAATGAAAACTCCAGTTCCTCAGCCACACCAGCTATGTTTTAAGCGCTCTGTAGCCACATGCAGCTAGTGGCTAGCGTACTGGACAGCACTGATACAGACACTCCCGTCATGGCAGGAAGTTCTGTGAGACAATGCTGGTCTCAGCTGTTGGGGAGACATAAAATGGAACGTATTCAAACAAAAAAGGTCTATCTGTCTGTCTTTCTTTCTTTCTTTTTTTACTGGCTCCAGTGTAAGAAGCCTATGTGCTCTTCACCATTGTCTCCCACTAAGTGGCAGAACTGGGGTTAGAACCCAGATCTCATATGCTCCCCACCTTAACATGTAAGATGGACTCCACAACGCTGCTACGAAGTGGCTCATTTGGCTCAATATTTCTTGAGTTAGCGGTGGAATTTATCCACTAACTCAGACAAGCAGTCTGTTGAGGGATGCTCTCTCACGGGTGTAGGCACCCCGAATTCCAGGTATGCCCTGGCGAGGCAGAGAAAGCTGGAGCTGGCATAGCGGTTGGAAGTTGGGGCAGGGTTCCCAACTTGGTAAGTGTGGAGGGTTGGGGACGGCACCCAGAATGGCTGCTACAAGCAGCAAGAGAGTGGGGGATACTGCTTCTGCCACTTACTAGCTCTTCGGCCCCCACATTTTGTCTTCTTGCCCCATCTAGTCTCTCTTCACAGTTGGGGAGTTTCCTTAAGGTATGAATTAGATCATATGCAGATCCAAGTCATGTATCATTGGCAGAAATAGCACAGGAGTGATACTGTGTCCTCATTGAATCCTGTCAGGTGACATGTGATTTCTGTTTGTCCCATTACCGGTGATGGTCACTTTGATCATGTGACTAAGGTGGTTTCTGCCAGGCTTCTCTGCTGTGAAGTTACTCTTTTCCTCTTTGTACAATACTTTGTTAGTACTTATTTTTGTGGAGAGATTCTTTGAAACTATGTAAATATCATCAATCTTTCACTTTACTCATTTATTTATATAAGTATGAACTCATTCTTTGTTTTATTTAGTGAGTTACATTTCGATACTATTACAATTTATTTTGATGCTCAAATCCCCTTCTTTTTGGCTAGTGAGAGCCACTTCAAGTTGCCTTCCTTGTCCCTTCATATGACCCCATTGTACTTTGAGCTCTTCCTTGCTATCTGGCACAAGATGTTCCAGGTTCATCTTGTACTTTCCCTGAGCCATTCCTGGAATCAATCATTTCTCAAAGGAGCCCTGATTCAACTTAGTGGAGGATATCTAGAAAAAATATGTTAGTGTTAGGTTTGTTTATTGCTATTGGGAGACTCTCAGTGAACAAAGCTAGGGGATATGTATGTGCGTGTGCACATGTGTTTACATGCACATGTGTGTGCATAAGTGTATACACACATATAGACATGTTTATATCTATATTTTTATATTTTTTTCCTATAGTTGAGAACCATAAAAACATTGATACCTCTGATTCTAATCCATCACCTAGAGTTCATTCTGGTGTTCTTTCTTTTTGTATTTGTAGCTCTCTTCTCCCATGGCTGCCATTATCAATATGTTTAGCTGTCTGATCAAAGAAACAATTCTCCTATTACTGTCGCTCCCTCTACCTTGCATGGATGTCTTTGTCACCCTGCCTGTGCTCTTACCCTTGTATAGATACACTTCTCATTTCTGCTTGGGTTCTGATGGCAATTATTATTGTTATTTTTGTTGTTATTATCATCCTTGGTAGATTGATGGGACAGTGGAATGGATGCTTTGTTCATTTATTAGATCATCTGCTTTTACTCAGCCAAAAGGGACAATCCCAAAAGGTCACAGGTGTGTTTTTGATATTCATAAGATGCTTCTCTCCAGCCCCCTCTACGAGGGCAAGGCAATTAAAAATTCTTAATTATTACCCAATGTTCAGAATTTGATGGCTGATTCCAAGTGCCAGGTCTTTTATTGTCTTTCATCTCCCCCGCAGAAATCTAAGAGAGGAAAAGTAAGTAGAAGCTGAAATGATCCCCCACTCACTTTCTATAAAGGGGAAAATTAGCTGCTCTAATAATCATGAATATTAATGTATAGCCAATTTCACTCAATTAAAATGATGATCTATAATTTTGCCTCAGAGCTTTATGGAGGCCATTTCAATGACTACTGAGTGAAGTTGGGTGCTTTTCAAAGTTCATGGGTTTGGCTTAACTCTCTCATCTCCATCACTGGCTTCCATGTCACATGGACCCCAAGTTCTCCCTTGACTGAATTGTTCAGTGCTCAGAGTATAAACTGTTTCTGTTTTTAGGGTCCAGGATATATATCATTGTCATGCTGAGTTTACAAAATTCTGCACAGCTCACACTAATTCCCTTCCCCCTCCCCCAAAAAAACCACCCACCCCTGTGATGTACAGTATCCCTGGGATGTGTACTCAGTGGCCATATTTGTTCAGGGAAGTTCCACTTTTCCTGGCCAGAGATGATTGGTCAAAGAGGAATTCCCTAGCCCCAGATGGGCCAATTAGAGACTTTTCCCTGGGAATTTGGGAGTGAGACTAGGAAGAATGAGAGTGTCAGAGGGATGCCTTTGAGCAAAACCATATAACTCAGGAGCTGTAGGCAGCTATCTTGTTTTCTGTCACATATACTGAGAGGAGCATACGTAGAGAGAGAAACAGCTGAGGGACAGATGTAAAGAGGAATCAAGCATCCTGAGAGCCTTCTGCCTGCTCATCGAGGTCTCTCCTGAGTCCTGGCATGCCTCTGTTCCTTGAAACTCTTCTGTATACTTATAACAGAGTCCTCTTTTATTCCTAACATTAGATTTAGAAGGCTTCTGTTACTTTCATCCAGAGGGTTCCAGCTAACCCAAGTCTCAGTGGACAAGCCTCTGTTTTTGGGACCTGAGTGGGCATTCCTGCCAATCCTCACTGTCCACAGCAGGGCTGTCTTAACCAGAAGAAAGGCGCAGGCCAGGGAATGGAGTCCTAACCTCTGGCTCTCAGGTTCTATTTCTATCTGTACATGGGCGATTGTGTTAAAAAAGAAAAAGTAAGATCAGTCCAGTGGAGGAAATCACTCACAAGGTTGTGAAGTTTTGATGCAAAATGGTGGATTGCCTGACACGTTATTTTTCAGCCAGTTGTTTGGGGTCCCTGCAGACACATCTGTTTGGGGTCCCTGCAGACACAGCTGTTTGGGGTCCCTGCAGACACAGCTGCATGTTTTGGTGGCTCCCTTTGCGGTTTCCTAACAGGTCCTGTTGCTCTCCATCCCCTTATCTTACACTATCCTTGTTAACATGCATTACTACCTAACACTGTAATACAAATTTTTAGTTCATTGCTTATTGATTGTCTTTGTCACCTAGCACAGGGACCTTGTCTATCTTCACTTCTATACCCCAGTACCTAAAATTGGGCCTGCCATATACTAGGTGGCCAACAAATGTTTTCAGAATGAAGAAATGAATGAATGAATGAATCACACCTTTCTTTGGTAATCCCCAAGCAGAGGCTTGGGCTAGTGACCAGAGGAGCCTGATGTCATTTTGTTTAACTTTCTTCCTGGTGCACAGAGGCCAGGCACACCCAGAGAAGGTGAGATGGAACTCAGCCTTTGTATTGAGCACACCTGGATTTGAATCCCAGATCTGCCACACTAGCTGTATGCCCCCTGGGTAAATTACTAAGCCTCTTCAAGCTATATTTTTTCATCTTTGAATTGAGGGTGATAATAGTTTGTATTTCACCTGATCGTTGTGCAAATTTAATGAGCCAATAAATTCCAGTTTCTTAGCCCTGTAACCAGCATATGGTATTTGCTTAATAAATGTGAGTTTTTCTTATAGCTCCAATAAGAGACATCGTACTCCATTGTTGAGCAGCACTGGTTCATTCATTCATTAGCACATGAACTAATTAGTTAATTCAGCCAACATGTATTGCGTATCTGTGTGTTAGGTTCCAGGGATGTGAATATGGTGGTAAGATGATTTGCCTCTCCCAGGAAGAATTTGCAACATGGAGGAAAACTCTCAGAAATGACCCAGGGCATGATCATCTCATGTGCTCCTGAGGGGCCACCAGCACAGGTCCTTAGGGTAGGATTTGGGGTATGACCTGAAGCAGTGCTGGGTGGTTTAGACAAATCTTGGAGTTGGGAGATGTGGCTTATGGATCCAACTTTCTGTTTAAATTTGTATTTCACGTGTATTAGCCCATCTTCTCCACCTGGAAAAATGTGGGTGTGACTCTAGATCATTTAGCTTCGAACCTTAGTGTGCATCGGAATTATGTGGGGGTAATGTGTCAAAGCACACATTTAGGGCTCTGCCTTAAAGAGAATTGTTCAGATGTCCAAAGGAATGATGCTCCAAGTATTCTGATGAAGGCCGTTGGGACACATTTTGAGGAACTGTGAACAAAATGATACTTGAAATTTTCTCTCAGTGGTTCTGGCACAACCTTAAACACAGCGCAGTTTCCACCTTCAGTACTCTGCTTCCTGTAGAAGTTGAGAAGTAGGTGCAGCCTCCTTGCTCAACCTTTAACCCTGTAGGGAGCTTTCCATGGTTCTGAAGTTAGTTCCAGGTCTCTGCAGAAATCTCCCCTGTTGGCATCGTCTGGGAGGCTGTGCCTTCTTCACAAAGGGAGAGCAAACAAGGGTAAGGTCTCTCCTCCCGCCCTGAAGTTGTTCCAGCCTTTTCTCTGCTCGGTGAAAGAAGAAAAACGTGTTCTTATTTCCATGCCAAGTTTCCAGCGCGCTGGTTTCCATGACAGCAGAGAGAGGGAATAAAAGCCAGGCTCTCACCTACACAAGAATTAAAAGCTACCCTCTTGGAAAACAAACAATGATTCCAGGAGAGTCCTGGAAATTGAAGAGTGTTGGTTTTTGATTTATCTAGCCATGTAGTATGGGCTCCCAAAAGGAGAATGTGTGGGTGTGTGTGTGTGGGGAGGGGTGGGCATTGGGAGAGGGGGTGGTTTTGTAAGGTCTTTCATGGGGAGAAGGATATGTCATAATGATCATGGCAATGATAACATCTCACAAATCCACCACACTTTAAAGTTTATGACAGCCACTTTAGACCTAAATATATCCTACGGATTCTATCCAGGAAGAAACAGGCTCCTCAAGTGGAGATTCATACATTAGTTTCATGCTGTCTCTTGGAGCTTGGGGCGACTCAAACCTGGCTGGGACTTTTCCAAGCACTGACTTTCCTCCTACTCTTCCTCCTCAAAGTCTACTAGTCCTCTGTCCCATTCCCTCCCATCCCTAACAACAATGACACACCTGAGAAACCAATCTGAGCTAGAGGTCAATAGCGAGTTGAAGGGCTATTCTCTCAGGTCAAGTTTATTTTTGGAGGCAGTACCCTTATCTAAATCAGTGATTCCAATGGCAAGAGAACTGATACTTTGTTAGATTTTGAAGGAAAAAATTGAATACAGGTGCATCTCTCCATTCCGCTTGCATGAAGGCTGCTCTCATAAAACCTTGGGGAAACAGTTTTATGTTCTATATAATCTCAGGACAATCCTATGGTAGGAACTATTACTATCCATATTTTACAGGTGAGGAACATGAGGCCCAGAGAGGCTAAGTAGATTGTCCAAATTTACCACTAGGAAATCCCAGAGTTGGGATTTGAATGCAGGTGACTGACACTCCAGTTGTTTATGAGTGTCCAGTTCAACTGGACAAGAACCAGGATAAACCCCTCAAGGCATTCAGCTTGCTTGAAGCCAAGGGCATTTCTGGGGCCCTGCTATAGTTAATTTCAAAGTGGCTTCCTTAGTCAAGAGGATTTTGGATCATAGAAAGACATGTTGGAAAGAAGGAGTTTGGGTTGGGTTAATTTTGGTTGTCCAGCATAGGGTGACATGCAGTTGGCTGAGTCCTAAGGTGGGTGGTAAGTATAGAAGGCTCATGGTCACAGCGAAAAGCTCTGTTCTGTGCTTTGCCATTCTGGGAAGGCCTGATGGCATCCTTAGATGTATCTCCTTACACTTTGGAGGGTTGGGTGGCAAAGTCATGATAAGATTTTATCTTGAGAGAGACTCCAGTGGTGTGGTCTGGGGGAAAGAATCATAAGAGGTTAGGATCTGCACATCTTAGAGATTAATAGGATCTTAGAAATAGTCAAGTCCAATGTATTCCATTGTGTTTTTGTGTCTACCACTTGGGATATATAAGATGATTTTGGTGTTGTATTAGTCAGGATAAATCCACTAATGCTGCAGTAAGAAGCAAACTCAGAAATCTTTGTGGCTTAATACAGCAAAGCTTTATTTCTCCTATGAAAATTCTGATGAGGGTCAGACCATCTAGGGTGGTGGTCCTCCGTGCAATGACTCAAGGACTCAGGCTGCTTTGATTTTTGTGATGTTGCCATCTCATTGTATAGATTCTAGTTCATGAAAGCAGAGGAAGAGACAATATAAGAGCTGCACATATTGCAAAAAAAAAAAAACTGATTACAGACATAGAATTTAAAAACATTTGCCATAAATAAGAACTGACTTGCAAGAGTGGGGAGTATTCATCAGGTAGGGGCTTGGGACCACCATTTCATCTACTTGTCACAATTACAAATCTTCATTTATCCCTGAATATAACCTAAGACCACTTCCAAGATTTTCTCTGTGGCCAGCAGGGGAGAGGGTGCCTTGACATTTGGAAAGAGAAAATGAGGTTTGATGACATTCAGTAGGGGAGGGGTATGTGTGTGTGAATTGTGTGGATCTTGTGGTAAACTCCCCAAAGGCTATTTGAATGGAATGTTGATATCATATATCTAAAAGATATAGTCAAAGACAAAGACAAAATTGCATGCATACACAACGATATACAAACACACAGAAGTTGTGTATACAAAGACACACAATTCACACACACATACCCAAGCACACACAGGCACACTCACAATGATACATTGACACCTAACTCCTCTCCATGTGTGAATAACCTCCCTAAGGCTAGGAGGAGAGGTCGAAAGTTCCCCAAAGTCCTGTGGGGACAGTGAACTAGACCTGGAGTGTATAAATCTGGGGTTGACAGAAGAATGGGCTCAACCACTCCCATTTCTCTCCTGCTGGTGCCCCATAAATCTCTCCTGGCCCCTGCCCTCCCTCCCCTCCCTCCCAGCAGCAATCTTTGCTGCCACTTCTCCCAGGTTTATTAGATTTAGGTGCTCGGAGTGGTTTGTTTTCTCCTCAGCTGGCAGAGCCAGCCTGACACGGGCAAATTTACCATCCTGGGAGCCTGCAGAATCAATATTACTTTCTCCTTACCTGAGGGAGAAAGTGGGATTTGGGAGAACCAGCCATGGTTGGTTGGACCTAGGCCCCTGTTCTTTGCAGAGCAAGGGGAAAAGGGCTCTGGCACAGGGTGGGACTGACCCTCTCCCCAGCTCAGTGTGGACTTCCCAGCTTGTGATCTGGCCACCCATGTACCCCAAGACCTCCTTCGTCAAGAAAATCAAGGCAGAAAACAGCAGGTAGGCTTCTTGGAGACTTCACTCCCCTCATGGCATCCTCAGTGCCAGGAGAAATCCTGTGCATTGATTAAAAGCACCGACTCTGCACTCAACCTGCCTGGGTATGAATCTCAGCATAGTCGCTGAGGAGCTCTGTGACCCTGGGCCCTCTAAACCTTGGTACATCCCTTACAGGGCGGTCATCAGTATGAGACACAGAAAGCATTTTAGTACAGGGCCCAGCTCTGGGAGACAGAATTCTGTAGGTGTCGGCTATTTTTCTCAGTCTTACTATTGTTATGCCTGATAATGAGAGTCAGGTAAGAGCCACAAACCCAACTCAAAGAGAAGTATTTGCAATGGCGTTACAGGCTTCAAAAAGAAAATGGCTGGTGAGTCCTCATACACCTTATTAGAGGACCTGGCTCTTCTGGGCACACCATGACCATATTCCCTGGAGGCCCAAGTCAAGTGACAAACAACACCCACTGTGGTGGCATTGACAGAGGGCTGGGACTGGCTTCAAGTCTCTGTCTCCCTGTTCCAACTTCTTCCTTTCTTTTAATCTTAGATATTTATTGAGCACCTACTGTGTACTTGGCATTTGAACAAAAGAGACCTGGTCCTTACCCCGGTAGTGTGTGTATCATGGTTTGGGAAGACAGATAATCAATGAATGAACAGATAGGTGACCACGTTAATTTCAGATAGTGATAATTTCTCTGAAACGGTAACATAGCTAATGAGATGGGAATGACTAGGGGATTTTAGATGGGCCCAGGGAGGACCTTTTGGAAGAAGTGACATCTGAATTGAGACCTGAAGGGGGAGAAGGAGCTGACTGCAGACACTTAGGGGCTGAGAATTTCAGGGAGAGGGTATAGCAAATGCAGAGGCCATGGGGTGGGGTGAGGGGAGAGCTAGAGCTTTTCCAGAAACAAAAAGAAAGTCAGGGTTAGTAAGGGGAGTGCTGCAGGAGAAGAGGTCTGAAAGGCAGACAGATCATGTGTTCTCTTGTAGATTGGAGTGAGAAACAGAGGTTTTATTTTAAGTGCATCTAGAAGTCATTTGCTGGAGACTCTAAACCAGGGAGAGACACATGATCCAATTTGTATTTTAAGGAGAGGACTCCAGCTGCTTCGTGGGAACACCAGTGGAGCAGCAAGAGTCGAAGGAGGGCAGGGAAGAGGTGGCTGAAGAGATCCTGGCACCTTGGAACATGGTGGCCTCAGTTGAAAGGAAGGGCCTGCTGGCTTGTTGGTTAGCCAGCTCTTGAGTGTTTGGTGCCATGGCATAGATGTTACCCTGAGGAGCCCACATGGGTCTCCTTTTCTCTCTCTTTCTCCCTTCTACCTTTCTCCCTTCTTTTCTTCTCAGACATTGTGCACCTACTATGTACTTGTACACCTACTATGTATTGTGCACCTACTATGTACTTGGCACACGAACAAAGTAGACCTCGTCCACTTTGGATTCTCAATATATTTTGGAGGAAGAGCTAATAGAACTTGCTGACAGCTTGGATTGGGGTAAGGGTGATAGACTTGAACTTGTCTGTCTCAATTTAGATCTAATTCTATCTCATTAACCTTTTTATGATGATTAATATTACTGTGCCTCAGATTCATGGGAGGGCAGGAGGAATGAGCTGTAATGGACCCTTGGAGTGAAGTGAAGTCAGAGATCTGGGTCATTGCCTTGTCTCTGCTACTGTCTTAAGTGATGTTGGCTAAATGACTCCCCCACCCCCACCCCTAAATATGCATGATCATAGTGTCCTGGCAGAAGAAGACTTTGAGAATGACTTGAGTTCAGGTGGCATTGAACATCCAGAGTGTAGAAAGCAGTAAAATAGAAGTGTGCTAGGATTCTGTCAGGAAGTGTTCCTCTCTTTGCAGGCTGGCATGTCCCCTCCCTCTGCTGTGGTTCTGAGGATGCTCTGATCTCCTGTCAGATGGCACAAAACAGGGCAATGGATGAAAACATGCAGGTGCTACAGCGAGAGAGACAGGGCGAGTGAGTCCTTGGGTGCTGCTGTGACATTCAGCTCTGGCGGCTCTGATGGGGAGAGTGATGTTAGCCCACATGGAGCTTCTGAAACTTGGGAAGGGTTGTTCTCTATGGACAGAACCTCTTACAGATAGGTTTCCTTTCCCTCTCAGCTAACATGTTGTTCATTAGTGTTCAACAACTCTGACTTGGCCTCCAGGATGATTTCTGGGCATTGGTCAGGGTAGGTGGAGGGACGTGGAAGGGCGTCTTCCCTTTTCCCACCTCTCTGTTAGTTGCCACCTTCCCACTTCCCCTCACTGACCTGGACGCCCCCATCATCTTCCCTCTCTGTTCACGTGCACCGAACCAGGAGGACGCCCCTCTCTCCAATGCAACAGTTCGTTTTTTGATCCCCTTGCTTACATTTCCATTTCACAGATGATGAAAGACCAGTCTGCTATTCCTCTTCAGTGTTTCAACTAGAGCCTCCATGCACACAACGCTTATTCAAATGAACGACTCTAATAGAGAAATTTCTGGTATTCTAATAGGCCAACAGATAGAATAACTTAGGGCTAGGTAACAGTTCCAGTTATTACATCACAGTTTCTTCCTATTTATAAAGGTTATGTGCCCGATGCATAACACTTGGAAAACACAGAAAGGCACAAAAAACATTAAATAACAAATTCCTTTATAAGTTCTCCAGTCAAAAGTTACCACTAGCATCACACACACCTCCCCATACATATATTTGTCAAAAACAGCATACTTAGCACATTCTTCTATAGTCAGTTCTTTTCATGTAACAATAAATATATTGTGAGCATACAGCCACAGCTATAAATATTCTTCTGAACCATGATATTTTACTAAACAGAAAATTTTCAATCAACAAAATATAAAAAAATAAAAATCCGTCATTATCACAGTCCTCAGGATAACCATTAAATATTCTTAGGCTTTTTTTCCATGCATATAGGCACTAGAATGTAATCCCTATAGAACCCTGGTTTGCTTTCTCCACCGCTGTGTCCTCAGGGCCTAGAAGACTGTCTGGCATGTATTAGATGCTCAGTAAATATTGTTGATAAATGAAAAATATAAATTCATATTTAACAGTGTTCCTAGAGTGGAGTCAACTTGCACTTTTTTTTTTCAAAGCTTGGAAAACCCTCATTTAATACATTCCATGCATTTTCTGCTTTCCAGAAGGAGACTGAAATTTACCTTTGAGAAAGACCATCCCTTGATTCTGGGTGTGAGCACTGGATACACAGAAAACAAGAAAAATGATCTATTCGCAGTTCTCGGGGAAGCTCTGAAAGCCCAAATGCCGAAGTTGCAGATGGAGCCGTTAAGTATTCTAAAGAGAACCTAATGCAAACTGTGTGTGTTGGCAGAACGTGCCCCTGCAGAGCTGGAGAAAAATCTGTTTCCAAACTTGAAGTTAGCTTGCTCCAGCTCCGAATGTTCTTGTTTGCTCTTGGGAGATGGGGTGTGTGTTCTCATCCTAGCACTTGCTCACTAGAGTTGGGGATTGAGGGCCAGAGGGTGATGATATTAGAAGATGGGGCCTTTGGGAGGTCATTAGGTCATGAGGGTGGAGCCCTCATGAATGGGATTAGTAAATAAAAGAAACCCCAGACAACTCCCTTACCCCTTTCTGCCCTGTGAAGACATAGCAAAAAGACAGCCATCTATAAACCAGGAAATGAACCCTGGCACCTTGATCTTGGACTTCCTAGCCTCTAGAACTGTGAGAAATAAATATTTGTTGTTTAAGTCACCCAGTCTATGGTATTTTTGATAGAGCAGCCTGACCTGCCTAAGACAATTGGTCAGGCCTATTCACGGTGGAAGGGGCCTATATACACAAGGGTGCAGCTACCAGGGATACGGTGGGAGGCAGGAATCATTGGGGACCATCCTGGAGGCTGGATGACACAGTCTGGCAGATTATGACTTCATAGGTGTGTGAAGGAGAGCTCAGGGATTGATTTTTTTTTTAAGTTTATTGGGATAACATTAGTTAATACAATTATATAACTTTCAGGTGTACATTATAATTTGACATCTGTATATTCTATTGTGTGCTTACCACCTAAAGTCCTTCAGCTATCATATATTTGATCCTCTTTACCCACTTCACCCTCTCCCTACTCCTCTATATTTGACCCCCTTTAACCTTCTATCTACCTTCTTCTCTCCCACCCCCTACTCTCTGTTAACCACTAGTTTATAGTCCATGTCCATGAGTCTCTGTTTGTTTGTCCTGTTCATTTGTGGATTCCACCTTTTTAACAAGTGCCCAGGTGACTCCGTTATCCAACACAGAATTACTGGTTTGGTGATCAGTTCCCCTTCCAGGTGGCTGCAAATGGGCTGCTGGAGTTTGCTTTCCCTGGGATGTGGGAGTGAGGAACTCTGGTTCCTTTGCTTTATGTATACAGTAGTCATCCTTTTATCTGTGAGGGATATGTTTTGAGACCCCAGTGGATGCCCAAAACATGTATGTACCTATAATAAAGTTTAATTTATAAATTAGGCACAGTAAAAGATTAACTACAATAACTAATAATAAAATAGAACAATTATAACAATATATTATAATAAAAGTTATGTGAATATGGTCTTTTTCTTCTCACCCGCCATAACCAATCTGATAACCAGGATAGCTACTAAGTGAGTAACAGGTGGGTAGCATATACAGCATGGATATGCTGGATAAAGGAATAATTCACATCGCAGGTGGGATGGAGCAGGACAGCATGAGATTTCATCATGCTACTCAGAATGATGTGCAATTTAGAACTTGCGAATTGTTTATTTCTGGGACTTTCTGTTTAATATTTTCAGACCATGGTTGATTGCAGGTAACTGAAACTGTGGATAAGAGGGGACTACTGTACAGTACAAGGGTTTGGACAATCCTAAAAATGACCCCTGGGACTGTAAGAAAAGAAAAGACAGTGATGAGATCCACTCAGCTGCTTAAGGATCTCCTCTACTTTAGAATCGGACAGACTAAAAGTTTGGGTATTACTCAACTGTTCTGAACCTCAGTTTCTTTGTCTATAAAATAAAAGCAATTATTACAATGAGTGTGTATGACTTCGACATTAAAAAGAGTAAAAAAACCCAAATGACTATTTTTGGGATCATGGATCCCTTGAGAATCAGATGACAGCTGGAGATCCTGCAGGAGCATCAGCTATGCATGCGTGCCTGGGATACATTTTCCCTCTTCTGGTAACATCATTCTGTTTTATTGTAGGGAGCCATCCCTGCTCTGATTCAAGGGGGTTAGATTAGCCCCTTTCCAGGCTCCCTGGATAGACAACATTAGGCCTGGCCAATCAGAACACTTATTGCATCCCCAACACAATGATTGGTTCAGGTAACTCACAGAACTGGTCAAATCAGAGTGAATTCCAGGACTTCCAAGAGAGATACTGATATAGAGGCATTCTTTTTCTTCTGGGATCCCTAGCTTCTGGGATGTGAGCAAGGAACTGCTGTCAGTCAGCTGAGGGGAACACCTACCTGAGAATGGAGTCAATACAGATATTTAAAAAAAGAAAGAAAAAGAAAGAAAGAAAGAAAGAAAGAAAGAAAGAAAGAAAGGAAGGAAGGAAGGAAGGAAGGAAGGAAGGAAGGAAGGAAGGAAGGAAGGAAGGAAGGAAGAAAAAGAAAGAAAAGGGCCAAATCTCGATGCTGTCTTGTGAGTATGTGTCAGGAAATTCATTGAGGTATTAATTTGTGTTTTGTTTTTCCACAGGAGAAGAATCAGAATTATTGGGAGTTATTTATAAATCCTTCTCTGTACTGGATCCTATTAGGAAAGGGGAAAAGAGAATGGCTGCTAGGTAGGCAGACATGTGATGCCCACCATTTTGGTACTCAATTAATGTTTGTTTCCCTTTCTCTTCCCTTTTTTGTCTTGTTAGACATCATGACAAACTGGAAGAACAGTCATCTGCAGGCAGGATTCTCCCAGGGAGGTTCAAAACCAACTCCATATCCAGTGACCTACATACAAAGCCTGTGAATTCACATCTGGCAGAGGACTGGGTTGATGAGTGTTTTCAGGGATGCTGTAGGAGAGTGCAGGGCTCTAATTCCTTTGCCTATTACAGAATGTCACCATTCAAAAGTTAATGATGTGCACCCAGATGATTCTGGCAGCCCAGATGCTCAGAACCCCTTTATGAGGCATTCTGTAGTCTCAAGGAGGGAACTTGCTCCATTCTGTTTGTCCTTCAGTTTGCAACCTTGGCCGATGTCTCAGAGGGGAAGATAGGGAGATAAGTGACTTTGAGGAGCAGGGAAAAGGCAGAAGCAGTGCGAGTGGAGGGAGATTTCTTAATACCAGAAGGAAATTGGTTGGAACACTGCAGGTGCTATGATTCACCCTCTCACAGGATCCTGGGGAGATGGATGGAGACCCACTGGTACTGGGATGGAAAAGTGGGAAATGGCTGAGGTACATTGGATCCTGGATATTGGGGCTCTCAGCCTCTACAAAGATTCCTATGTCCAAACTTAAATGATTCTGTAGAGTTAGATGGTCACCCACCAGTGAGGACATGGGAGATTGAAGGCCTATCCTTGTTACCTGAGCCAGATATTAAGCCTCTCAGATTCCAGTGTGACTTTGGAGAGGTGGAAGGACCACCCCAAAATGTGGAGATTGAATTCCTCGCCAACTCTGTAGGTTGGAGGCTCAGAGTAGATTTTTAAAAATGAGCATGGCAGGGTAAAGGGAATCTATTAAAGGGGGTTAGAGGGAGAGTGAAGTGGGTAAAGGAGATCAAATATATGGTAGCTGAAGAAAACCGGACTTTGGGTGGTGAACACAATAGAATATGCAGATGTAAAACGATAATGTACAAATTTTATGTTTGTATTAACCAATGTTACCCCAATAAACTTAATTTTAAAAAAAAGTTCATCAGGGAAAAAAAAGTTTCTAATAATAGGAAAAAAAAAAACGAGCATGGCATTCATTGCATATTTGATTTTACAAGCTGGGTCTTTTAAATAGAGCTATCAGTTATAGAGTTGTACTAGTGCCAGGCACTGTGTTGAATATTTTAACTTAAGGCATTGCCTTTACCCTCAAAGCAACCCCACAATATTAGACATTATTATATTTTATAGATGAGGAAAATGAATCTCAAAGAGATTAGGTTACTTGCTGTATAGCATATGTTGTTGGTACTCCTCCACACTTACTTGCTTGGATCTTACTATTTCAGGGTCCATGGACTTCCAACCCTGCAAATCTGCAGTTTTTTGCCTTTGAGAACACTCTCAGTGATGACCAGAGTCCCCATACTCAGCAAGCCAGATGTGCCAGGGAGATAATGCCTTTGGGGGCATCCCTTGAATAGTGACAGAGTAGTTGGTGTATAAGTACCCCAGCTCCCTTGCCCTTGGATGAGTTATCATAGGGGCAGTATTCAACACTGGTTCCTAGAGGTTCCTGACAGATTTCAGCTACCTTGATAGCTTCCTTATACATACCCTGCATTGGCTCCTTTTCTTCCTAAGTCCCTTGCTGGTGCTTCATGAGGTTGCCTTCTAAATCAGCTACTTGCATTAGAACACTTGTCTCAGAGTAAGTTTCTGAGGAATCTCAAACTGAGACACGTGCACCTGATAAGTAGAGAATTGAAGAGCTAGGATTTGAACTCCGTTCTTCCTCTTTCCATTGCCTGTGCTCTTATCTGCTGCACTAGTGTTTTCTTTTAAGCTTGATATACCAGTATTTCAAGTGTCTGCAAGAACACCATCATGTACAAATTCTCTGCCACTTGACAAGCTTGCAAGCAATGATACTGCTGGACATGTGCATGTAAGGTTAGCATATTGTAGCAGACCCCCAGTCTTCTTTACAATGGAAGTGGCAGGGAGCACGGCTTCCATAGGTCAATCCCAGGGTGGAGTTCTGCTCGTCGATGGAAGGAGGAGGGAGAGTGAATTGCTCTGAGGAAGGGCAGGGGCAGGCAACTGTGTGCTGATCAGCTCACTCTAGTTAGCATGCTGCCTGAGTACATTTTCTCCAAGCTAGCCATCTCTCAGCTGGGCAATAAAGTAATTTAACTAGGGCTGTCTTCCAGGCTAGAGCTCCTGGAGATTGCTCCCCATTTATCACAGAGGAAAAATCGGTATCCGCAACCCCTGGACTGCTAACATCATCTAGCCTGCATGTCATTGATCTCTGAATGGTGAAGTTCTGCAGTGGGTAATGGAGTCAGAGCCCATATGCTCCAGTAGCCGTGAAAGCTCTTCCCAACTCAATCCTCTGCCTGATGTGAATTCACAGGCTTTGTGTTTAGTTATAGGCAATGGAGTGGGAGTTGATAGACCCTGGGAAGATTCTTCTGCATACAGATGCCTGCTCTGCTGGTTTGTCATGGTGTCACTCAATAGAGAAGGGATAGAGAGATGGAAAGAAATTGTGCTTTTGAGTACTATTGCAATGGGATTTGTGTGTTTGCCTACATGCAGGGGTCTGAATATTTTTCTGTAAAGAATCTGAGAGTAAATATTTTAGGTTTTGCAGGCCATATGATCTCTGTGGCAACTGCTCAAACCTCCTGTTGTAACACAAAAGCAGCCTTAGACAGTGTAGATCAATGAGTATGAGTGTGTTCCAATAAAACTTTATTTATAAAAACAGGCAGAGAGCTGAATCTGGCATGCCAGTTAACCCTGGCCTACAGCATCCATTCCCTCTTACCCTATTCCCTACAGTACCTGATTTTCATTCCACTTTCCTTTAGCTCCTGGGAGACTGACTCCAGCCCCAACTACTGGGGATGGATTTTGATTGGCTTAACTTAATCAGCACGTTTCATTTCTGTGGACACTGGTTGGTTCACGGGTAGGCATGTGAGTTAAGTCAGTCCAATCAGCGTGAATATCAGGACTCTTGCTTGTGATTTTGGAAGGAAGATAATCCTCTTTAGTGGATTGTGTGGGTTTTAAACAAGAAGTCTGGAACTGCTGCAACTATATTGCTTTTATAAAGAAAGCCTTTTTGTGGATGAAGTCAATGAAGAAGTAAGGATCAAGAGAATTAGAGATAAAGAGTGGCCTTGCGATTTCCAATTATATATTACAGGTTGAGAGGAGTTTTATGTACTTGTAGCAGTAAGGATCTTGATAGACTTCCATGTGGCTGAACATTGTGCTTTATAGATGTCATTGAATTTAATAATTATAACAACTCTGTTGAGAAGGCCTTCTAATTCCTATTTAAGAGAAATTAAGACAGAAAGATTAAGTGGCTTGTCTAAAGTCACACTGTATAGACACTATCATGCATTAGGCAGAAACTATCTTTTTTATGACCAGTCTTAAAAGTCATATACTTTTGTTCGATTCATTAAAAGCAAGGCACTAAGTCCAGCCCACATTCAAGGGGATAGAGATTAGCCTTCACCCTTTGAAGGGGTATCAAAGAACTTGTAGATATATAGTTAAACCACTACAAGACTAATTAGTCTTTCTTGGATCAAATTTCACCCAGTTTCATCAACCGTGATCAGAGGCAGGGTCATGTTATAATATGGCTGCTCCCTCCATAATCTTGTGGAAATGAGTGAAAAAGAAATTTCATAAAAGAGGAGCTGAACAACCAGAGGAGAAAGGTTCTTATCCTCCAGCTCCTCCAGAGAGAAAACCCCAGAGGAGGTTCTGATTGGCTCAGGTTGCATCAAATGCCCATGTCAAGAGCCATCAATCACAGTGGTCAGGGGGCAGGGTCTGGTGCTAGAAGAAGAAATGGAGAAGAGGGTCCCAGATGGTCATGCACAAAGTTATGTACTTATACTTGTGATAAGTGTTACAAAAAAATAAAAAATAAAAAGGGATCTTTGAGAACATATAATGAACTCTTCGAGGAGGGAACAATGAAACAGAGACTCACAGGAGGAGTAGGACTTAGTAAGTAGAAGTGTGGAAGGAAGGGCTTTTTAGCTATCGGGAACAGTGGGTGCAAAGTCTCTGAGGCAGGAAAGAGCTGTCTGAGGAGAGTGAGGCTGCAGCGGAGAGAGCAAGATTCGGGGGAGGGGTTGTGGAACAACACGAGGCAGAAAAGATGCATGGGGGCCAGACCTTTTTTCACTTTATGAAGTGTGAAGAATTTATCCTTAATTCAAAATCAATAGAAAACCATAGAAGGATTTTAAAATAGGCATGCGACATAATCAGATATGCAGTGTAGGAAGATCCCAGGGGCTGGTGTGGCATCAAGCTGGTAACGAAGATGGAAAGAGTCCAGAGATATATAAGAAGGAGAGTGGAGAAGGGCACTTGGCCAGGGATTGGATGTAGAGGGAGGCAGAGGAACTATTCAACTCTGTGGATAAATGCATGCATGGATACAGGAAGGGAAGCACATTGGGGTGGGGGATCCAGAGTGGAGATGCAGATGATCAATTTAGGTTTGTGCAAGTTGCGTTTGAAGCATCTCTGAAACATCCAAACATCTAGGTGCTGCCATCAACTGACAGATTATTCCTCTCCCTGCAGGATGGGCAGTTTACAACTACTGAAGCTGATTTTATTATTGCAATCAGTAAGCAAATGGGAGGAAAAAGAAAACAACGTCAACTGTGCTGTGAACATTCAACATAAATTTAGTTAAACTCTTGTAGCCATGGTAGATAATTGTCAGGCAAGGGAAGTGTGTGGGGGAACAGAGAGAAAGGGGTTCTATCCCATCCTAGTGGTCACCTGGTTCAATGCAATTCAACTGAAATCCACAACACTTATTGAGTACCTGTAATATGGCAGGCTTAATGGATGCACATTGGAATTCTGTCTTCTTCTCCCTGAGGAAGACTCGAAAACCATCCCTACATGGTCTGGAGGGGAGAGATATTATGTTGGAATAGAGGCAAAGGCAATCATCATCATCATCATCATCAATCATCATCATCATCATCATCAATCATCATCATCATCATCATCATCAGGACAACTGATCAAAACTAAATTAAGTCCAAATGCTAAGTAGAAGTTCCACCAGTTCTGCAGAGTGATTAGAATTAAATAGAAATATCTGTTTTCTTTGCCCCCATCTCAAACCTTTTCCTAGTGATGTTTCTTTTTTCCCTCTGAAAGTAAAGAGGAGTCTTAACAAGCACCTCAATGAATGATGTGGAGTTCTCTTGGAGTTTTCAATTTGGCTGTATTGATTTATAAGGTCGTTTCAATTACTGAATTCTTCTTGGTGGCAGTGCGTAGGGCCCAAGAACGTGAGAATCATGCTCTATTGATCCCAGGGACTTAGAAAGGGGGCATTTATGTGTCTGCTTTAGATTGATGAAGTTGCAAATAATGAAGCTTCCTATGCAACATTTATTAAATGAAAATCTAGAATTCATTAACACGAGAACTTGTCTTATATTAGAAAAGACGGGGGGGATTGAGAAAAAATAGGGACTACAGTAGTTATAGTGAACATAATATATGAGGCAATTTGAATTCAAGGGAAGGCAATTTGGAATCTTATTAAATTTTCTTCTCTCCTTTTATTGTATGTGCATGGTTGGGTGGTTTCTGGGGAGTCATCGATCAAAATACAGGTGTGTGGGGAGGTGGAGATTGGGAACAGAGACCAGTTCCCAAATCCTTGCTCTAGTTAAAATAGGATTGCTATTCAGTGCCTAGCATCGCGCCCAAATCAGGAACTCAATAAATATGAATGATAGATGAATGAATGAATGAATGAATGAATCAGGATGGGAGATGTAATTGAACATTACCTGTGGTTGCCAAAGATGCTGGTACAGCTTTTTAGCTAAGGCCTGTCAGACTCTCTTTCTAATTCATTTACTCATTCATTCATTCATTCATTCTCACTCAAATACTTAACTGAGAATTGCTCATATGCAAGGTACTATGTTAAGCACTCTATTAGTTTTCTAGGTATGTCCTAACAAATTACTATAAACTAGGTGGCTTCAAACAACAGAAATTTATTTTCTCACAGTTCTAGAAGCTAGAAATCCAAAATCAAGGTGTTGACAAGGCCCTGCCCCCTCCAAGGGCTCTGGGGGGAGAATCCTTTCTTCCCTCTTCCAGCTTCAGGTGGCCCTGGGAATTCCTTGGTTTGTGGCACCATCTGTCCAGTCTTTGCGTCTGTGTTAGACTGACTTCTTTACTGTGTGTTTGTGTTTCTAGATCTCCCTCTCCATATAAGGACACTGGTCATTGGATTTTGGACTCACCCTAATCCAGCATGACCTCCTTTTAACTTGGTAACATTGGCAAAGACCCTATTTTCAAATAAAGTCATCTTCACAGATTCTGGGTGGATGTGAATTTTGGGAGGATACTTCAATCTGGTAGAAACACTGAGGGGAAAATGCAGATTGGTGCTTGATCCTTGGGGGCTAACAGTCAAGCAGGGGAGACAAGAGAAACACATATTCAGCATATAAACACAAACATATAAACACCTCCCAGTCTATAGAATGTCAAGCTGGTGACCTCATTTATCCCCTTGAATCCTTCCTGCAACCTGCTGAAACAGGGAAGAAGATGCTCATTTTCAGAGATGAGGGAACAGAGGTTGAAAAAGGTGAGGTCACACAGCTGAGGTGAGGTAAACGGCACAGCCAAGTCTTGCTGGTTTCTTTTACATGCTTATTGTAGGGAAGTGAGAAAATGCAGATGAGCATAAATAAGAAAAAATTGACAATTCAACCACACATAAGTAAATGCTTTTGAATTTGGATGTGTAATCTTTCTGGAACTAACAGTGGACTTTTTTTTTTTTTTTTGTCTGCTGGGCGTCTCCATTCCCATCTTAGGAATTGGCCACCTTCCCACCCATGTTGCTCCATGGCAGTCTCCTGGGAGCCATGCCCGGGCACATGACCCAATCCTGGCTATGGTTGATTAAGTCAGGCATGGGCACTTGAGCCACACTGAGTCAATCTGTGCCTTGATTGGGAACTTGGAATGGAGACCAAGAGGTTCCAGCCTCAGTCTTGCAGATCCCTGAGGTGGAGCAGGTGAAGATCTGGAAAGATCTGGAATGGGTAACACTGCACTGTGACATAGGCTTGGACGCTGAGGAGAGTGGTCTGTAGGGAGAGAGCAGAAGGAAGCCAACAGAAAGACAATTCAGAGATGATTCTCATAATCCATCCACATCTTACCTTTGAGTTCTCTGAGTATCCTTACGACGATCCTCCATTTTCCAAATCAACTAGATTGAAAAGGTTTTTGTTACTTGCAACCAAGAATCCTGTGGCAAGTGGTGGTGTGGGGGGGGGGGGTGGAAACCCCTAAAAGTAGCTTAAATCATAAAGATGTTTATTTATTTATTTACCAGGCTGGCTGGAGGAAGCTAAATCTGGGATGGTTCGATGTCATTAAAGGTGTAGATATTTACTATATTTTCGTCCTGCCTTCCCTGGTGTGTAGGCAGTGATCCCCACTCATGGTCACAAGAAGGCTGCTGCAGCTCCAAGAATCACGTTCTCACAAGATGGTCTTTAAAACAAGGGAGGGAAGACAGCTAAAGCAGGAAAGGAGCTTTCTCTGCATGCACCTCTCACTTGTTGCGGGGTAGGGAGGATGATTACTCCCTGAAAGCCTCTTAGCAGATTTCCCTTATGCCTCATTGGTTGTATCTACATGCCCAGTTCTAGACCCGTCATTGGAAGAGGGAAATCGGTGTGCCATGACTGGTTTAGACAAATATTAAATCAGCTCCTGGGGCTGAACATAACTGTACAATAGTGCAAAATCAGAGCCCTGTGAGTAAGGAAGAAGGGGATGGAATGGTATTGGGAGGGTAACCAATAAATTACTCCATGAGTCTTAATTAATAAACTATCCATAACATTTTTCAACCTGAGATAACACTTCAAATACTGTGACCATCTTTCTATTTTGATGAATATACGAAGTGCATGATTTTAGCCATCACACTATAGAACGGTGATTTTTAGCATAGGTGGTGTAGCCAGTGATTTCCATTCTTTGATACTGTTGCCCAGGCAACAATCCATTCTCTGACCCATTGTCAAGGACAATTCTGTCTTTGTCTTCCTTTTCGTTTTCATTGTTGGAGATTATTTGTTTTTCTTGCCCAGGTAAGACTTCGGTTTGCAGAGGGGATTATTTTCTTTCTCCCTCCTCATCTGCCCATTCCTGAGGCCCCTGAGGATGGAGAGTCAACGTCATCAGCTCAGCCAGGGGAGTCCATGACAGTGGAGAGGGCAGATGCACAGGGCTTTACGGTGGGAGCTGGGCTCTCTCTCTCTGGCAACACTGGGTACCTATCAGGGAATCCTGGGCCTCAAAGTGACCTACGTAAGTGCCCAGCACGAGTGACCGTAGCAATGTTCCTTTGAACTTGGTGCTCCTGCTAGCCTCAGGAAGGGGGGCGGAGGCATTATGATATCATAGTTAAGCACAGGCTTTGGACCTTGACTGACCTAGGTTTGAGTCCTGGGTCTGCCACATAGAAACAAATTACTTCAACTCCATGACTCTGTTTCCTCGTTTGTAAAGTGGGGATAATAACATCTGTTTTGCAGGTTATTGTGTAGATTGAAGATAATGTGTGTAAAGGCATTAGTAGGGGGCCTGGAATATAGAAGATGCCCAAGAAATGACAGCCGCTGCTGGCATTGAAATAGAATTTTCCAATGATGGTTTATGTAGGGGGAGGACGAAAGACAATTGTACCCCTCAATTTCCTCATCTTTAAGAGGGAAAATAATTAAATGATACGTTGTGTGTAAAACATCCAGTAGGTTGTAAGTACTTGGTAAATGTGAACAATTACATCTAACATTACTACTACTTGTGCGAGTCTGATGTTTCCTTATCTATTTAACCATTACTTGTCTAGTGCCTTCTAGAAGCCATGCCCCGTGCTTGGTTCCGGGGGTTTAGCAGTGACCCTGACTAACACAGGGATGTGCCATCCCACCTGGGAGCTGAGACAGTCACCTTGACTGGGAGTAGGGATCTGTGTACCTTGAAAAAGAGCTCTCCCTTCAGCACCACATGGAATCATGGAGCTGGGAAGGGAGCAAGGATTTAGATGAGCGAATGAGTAGGAATAATGATTCCGTCAGGAAGAAGCAAGAGCCACCAAATGCAAAGGGATGTGGAGGTCCTGCTGTTGTGGTGGCAAGGGGCAGAAGCTCTTTCTGGCAAGCCTTCTGCCTCCCCAAAACATATTTAAATGCATTCAGTTTGGTGGGCAAAACAAGCCCAGACCTGCGCTTCTGAGAATTCAGCTCTTTGGGGCCAGGAAATGGGAGCTGTATTCAGAGAGCTCTGGGAGCAAGGACCTACCAGTGTCCTTGGCTGTGACCAAAATTAGCAGGCTAGGCTTGATGAATGCTTGGGACATGTGGATATAGAAGTATTGGCTTCTGTTTATGGCTGATTCCAGCTTAGAGTGGCCACAAACATGGGCTCTGGAGCCAGAATGCTTGGGTTTGACTCCCTGCACTTCCTTTAACCAGCTGTTTGACATGAGCTAAGGTGCTCTACCTCTCTGAGCCTCAGTTTCCTTGTCTGTAAAATGGGAATGAAAACCGTACCTACCTCCCAGGGTTGCCGCAAAGATTAAATGAGACAATGCACGTGTAGTACTGCTTATCTCATCTCATCTGTGCAAGAAACCTTCCAGGCAATGCGGGATCAGGCTCGGAGATGCTGGGTCATTGTCGTTTTTATTTGTCTAGTACCTGGTAAGTTTTCCATAAGTGATGGTACCACACATCATTTTAGGTATGTGACCATTGATTGCATTCATTCACTAAGCACTTGAAAAGATCCTGATTCCCAGCATCATGCTGCATATGAACGACTCAGTGGAGATTGGGAGTGCCAGGTGGATTAGAAATATGCTTGTCCATCAAGTGGTGGTGATGTGTGTAAGCATAATTACTATTTATTGAGAATTTATATGCCAGGCACTGTGCCAAGCATGTTACATGCATTCTCATGAGATGCACAAAGTCACCCTATAAATAAGTGCTATTATTTACTTCCATTTCATAGATGGATAAACTGAGTCTTATAAAAGTTAAAGAAGTTGCCCAAGGCCATTCATCTGGTGGTGTCAGAGCTGGGATTCCCACCTAGACCTGTTGGACACCAAAAGTCTGAGCATCTGGTGTACACCACATTGCCCAGAGAAAGTGAATGACTCGCCCAGAGTCATACGACGGGCAACAGTGCAGCCGAGGGAGGACTAGGATGGGGACTCTAGCTACTTCCTTCAGTCCCGCTATTGCTGCCCCTCACCCCATTCTTCCTAAAAGCCCTTCAAAGCCCCAGGACAGAATGCAGGAATGGGGGGGGGGGTGGTTTCAACTGTTTCCTTCAGACCCTCACTGTGGTTAAGTTGCTTTCCAGATTGGATCCAATTTCCAGCCAGAGCTGAAATGTGTCAGGCATTCAGCAGTGACAAGCCAAGCTGGGCCACGTGTGTTGGGAATGGAGGAGGCTAATGATTTGCCAGTGGCATCCAATTACCAGCAAATTGTCAGAACACACCAGCTCGGGAAGATGATGTCAATGATGGCTCTGCGTCTGCGCCAGACAGCGGAGTGGAGCGAGGTGGGGACACTCATTCCCCTGGAGCCCCTGTGATTGCCCCAAGTTGGAGCTGGCATGTCTTTCCATCTCAGACACTGAAGCAGCAAAAGAAATGGAAAAATTGTTTGTTTGGTGTCTCCGTGGGCTTGTGGCCCATGGGATGCTGGAAGAGAATTCTGTATGTGCACAGAAGGCAGGATGAGGTCATGGTTACGAGCAGAGCTTTGGAGGCAAGGCTAGGTTGACCTAGCTGAGTGACTTTGAGCTTTCCTGCTTAGACTCTTTCAGTTTTCTTTCTTCTTCTTCTTCTTTTTTTTTTAAGAATATAGATGATAATTGCAATAAGTGCATTTTCTTTTAAAAAACATCCTCCCAGCTTTATTGAGGTATAATCGACACACATTTAATTGCTCATATGTAAAGTATGATTTCATAAATTTTGACACAAGGTTATACCTATGAAGCCATTACCACAATCAAGATTGTGAGTTTACACATCTCTTCCCAAAGTGCCCTTTGTCATCAATTCCTGTCCCTTTTGCATAGTTTCTCCCAAGGAACCACTGGTTTGCTTTTTTTTTTTGCCACTATTGACTCATTTGCATTTACTAGAATTCTATGTAAATGGAATGACACGGTATGTGCTTCTTTTGTTTGCCTTCTTTCACCCTACATAATTATTTTGAGATTCATCCATGCTGTTGTGTGTAATAATTCCGACTCTGACTCCTTCACGGGTTTATTTTTGTGAGGCTTGGTAAGGTGGTAAGTGTGAAAAACACTTTTTAAATAATAAAGCCGCACAGTTGTTATACAGGATAATTCTTAAGTTACCTTCTGCCTAAAATATCTATTTCTCCCTCCCACTTCTTTGCCTGGAGAACCCCTTTTTATCACTTCCCCTGGCATGCTCATCCCACTGCTGCTGGCTCACAGCTACCCCGTGCTCAGTCGAATTGCCTTTGCTAGGTGAGAGCTGCGTCTCCCTGGAGGTTACCCTCTCCCACAGAGGCAGCCAGCAGCCAATGACTGACCAAGGTGAGACAAAGGCTGTGGTGCCACTTCACAGCTAAGTCCCCAGTATGGTATCATCCCTTGAGTTGACCCACCATATCACTTGGTGACAAAGTGATTATATCAGACCCTTCCACCATGGATATCCTGATTGGGATCAACATATATTCCGGTATATATTTGCCTTCCCTGCTCTCAGGGCCCCAGGCAAAACCATTCTTTAAGGGCTCATATATATGTACCATCATGTGATACTACAAAATATAACTTTGGGCAAAATGACACAACCATGGGCACATGATCATAGAATCCACTGGACCTCCTGTATCCTACATTCTCCGGAAGTAGTGGCGTCTGTTAGAGCAGTGGAATGGCAGTTTGTTTCTTGAAGGAATAGCTTACATTAACTGGGAGATGGCACCCTGACAGGTTGGCACATTGTCCTTAAGGATGCAGAATATTCCTTAAATCGATGGCCATCATACAATACGACATCACTAAAAGGTAGAGCATATAGGTCTGGGAACCAAGAGGTGAAAGTAGGAACTTTCCCACTCTCCATAACTCCCAGTAATCTACTTGGAAGATTTCTGTGGTGATGATTATAATTTTAAAAACATAATTGGCTTGTTTGAATCTGTATTAATTTTCTATTGCTATAGTAACAAATTATCATAAACTTGGCGGTTTAGCAGTATAAATTTATTATCTTTTAGTTCTGGAGGGAGTTAGACATGGATCTCACTCAGTTAGACATGGAAATCAAAGTGTCAACAGGGCTGCATTCCTGTTTTGGAGGTGCTAGGGGGAGAGCCTGCTTCCTTGTCTACTTTTGTGACCCTTCTTCTGTGGTCACAACTCTTTCCGATGACAGCCAGGAAAGACTCCACCTTAAAGACTCATGGGATTAGATTAGACCCACTTGGATAATCCAGAGTAATATCCCCATTTTAAAGTCCCTAACCTTAATCATATGTATCTGCAAAGTCTCTCTTGGCATGTAAGGCAACATTCATAGATTCTGGGAGTTAGAAGATGGACATCTTTGGAGGCCATTATTCTGCCACCACAGGACCTAAATCAAGTCCATATATTGTGTCTGGTTGACATATCTTTTAAGTCTCTTAAAATCTATAGATGCCCCCTCTATAACTTTTGTGGTCTTTGCAATTTATTGTTGAAGAAACTGGGTTCTTTTTCTTATAGGGTCCCCCAGTCCTAGTTTTGTTATAACCTCATGGTTTTATAAAAGTGTTCTGTTTTCTGTTTTCTCCTGTAAATTGGTAGTTGGATCTAGAGGCTTTATCAGATTTATGTTCATTTCTTATAGTAAGACTACTTCAGAGCAGGTATTTCTTATTTTTTGTAATATTAGTAGTTTACAGATGCTTAATACCCAAATATATTAATTCTATAGGGGTTGCAAAAGAGTGATGTTCTAATTCCATAATTCTATATTTATTCAATAGTTGGAATATATCTACAAAGTGTCATCTGCTATTTGGCTAGCATGAGATACAGTTCTTTTAGGAGAGGCAAGATAAATATTTCTTCTTTTTCTTTATTTGCTATTTTCCACAATAAAGAATCAGTTCACTAGCATCCTCCATCCATGGCCAGTGAATTTCATTTTGAATCATTATAAAGTCAAGGATTTAAGCATATTTGATGTCACATCCAGATCTATATTTGGATTTTAGAACAATGGTACACATTTCTTTTCTCCAAGAATCTAGCTATTCTATCTGTAAGACTCCTTAATTGAAAACATTTGCCCCACCAAATCCACTGCATAAAATAAGAATGAATTCGTTGCTCAAATTTCAATAAATTAAAGACATAAGCAAGTCACATAAGGTTATAATCAGCAGGCATGTCCCAATGTGACTATACTAGGTTGCCAGCATTCCTGCCCAAATAAAAGATTCATTAGTCAACCTGGTCCTATCTCATGCCATTAGCTTCTCTGTATTGAAAGTAACTTGAATACCCTTGCTCCCATTATTGGCTCCAAAAATAATAACAGCTAATATATTGAGTTCTTATGGGATAGGCAGTTTTCTAAATACTTTAATGTATTGACTCATGTAATTTTCACATTCACCCTGAGGTAGACATTATTATTATGTCCATTTGTGGATGAAAAAATTGAGTTACAGAGAGGTTAAGTGACTATTCTGAGGCCACACAGCTGATAAGTGACAGAGCTGGGACTGGCAACCCTAGTCCCATACTCCCACATGACAATTATTGGCTGAATAGTAGCTGCCCTTGAGATTGGGCATGTGCCCTTCAGTTCACCACGGTACCTGCCTGGCCCTCTTCATTCATCGATATTACCTGCCTGGCCTCTGCAGGCATTTGAGCTTGAGATCTGTGACATGTCTCACCACCCCCTTATAAGTCTTGCAATTCTAGGGAGCTTTAATTGGGTTGGTAATAAGAATGGATGCCTCATTTGAGCCTGTCCAGGGAACAGAGTTTTATTTGTCCTGGATCCCATGCTGGGCTGGATTTATCAAGGCAGAATCCCAGTGCCAAATTTAGCAGAGTGAATTGTTTCCCAAATGTAGGCCACAGAATCTAATTTGAGCTGTAACTTAGTAACTGTGTGTGCAATTACCTAGCGAAGTGATGGGTGATGGACACGTTCAAGATGGGATCTGGGAGCACTGGACCAAATAATTTCCTTTTTTTCTTTCTCCTGCCACAATAAACAATTTTATTTCCTGTTGACTGTCTTGGTGGATTCAGCTCTTCCTTTGGTCTCTGGAAACAATGTTGAAAGTGTGGTTCAAGGATAGCCAGCTACCGAGAGATTATGGAACTCGAGCCCTGCATCATGGCGTTTGCTGTGTGACTTTGGGTTACTTCCTAAGGCTCTCTGAGCCTGTTTTCTGAATAACACAAAGAGCCAGAAATATTTCTCTTGTCAAAGACCTTTGGTCCTGTGAAATAAGTAGAGGCTTAGGGGCTGGATAGATTTAATTTCCATACAAGTTATGGTAACTACTTTTAATTGTGCACTTACTATGTACAAAGTATTTTACATGCATTATCTTGTTTAGAACACACAATGATATAACACACAAACAGGCTCAGAAGAGTTAAGAGATTAGTCCAAAATCACATAGCTAGTGAGTGGCAGGGCTAGTCAAGAACCATTGAAGCAGATTCAGTTGGTAGGCAAAAGACTTCCCACTGGAAGGCTGGACAGGGACAACAAGGGTTTACCCAGAAGGGGTGGGGAACTAGTCAGTTAAATCTCCTGTCGTTCTGATATTCTATGAGTTCAAGGCCCTGTGACAATGGAAGCAAAGCCTTTGGTTACTCCACTGCTTTGTTTCCAGGCTCTGGCTTCTGAAACCTTGGACACAGCATCATCGAGATCCTGGCTTACTTGGGCAAAAAGGAATTGATAGAGAGAACTCATAGAACCAAAGAATAACTGAACAACGTGTCCCAGGAATGGAAAGGACTTTGGCACTCTGGTGTTCCAGGCAGCAGTAGAAACCAATGGCTTCAGGGCTGGGTGATAATGATGTATCAGCTCCACCCACTTTTAATCTGTCTTCACTGGGTTTAAGATTCAGATTCCTAGAAGAGAGTGATTGGTCTGATTGGGTCATGTGCCTGACCCTCAGCCAGGAGGTGATGGGACACTTTGATGGACAGCTCCTTGAGAACTGCAATCAATGGGGATGGGGGGGTGCCGCATACAGATGAAGGTGCTGGTAGCTGATGAAGAGGAAGGGACATCAGCCAGGCAAAACTCGGCAGAGGTCCACTGTAGAGCCCTTCCTGGAGATGGACAGCGTGCCACAGGGCCTAAGACAGCCCTTTTAGGAGCTGGGGTAGTGATTGCTGGTTCTCCCCACCTGGAGAATAACCATGTTAGAGTATCGAGACCTTGAGGGTCTCTCTGTTCCATCTTCTCCTGCCACTTCTGGTTCCTTCACTGAGCACCACCCCACCAAAGAGTGTTGGTTTCCTAGGCTTCTGCTTGGGCACAGTCCTGGAAAACACAGCTGCAGCTGTCATCTAGATCTCCCCCTCTCCCTTTGTTTACTAGACATCCTGATGAGATATAGAAAAAGGATCTTTAACATTGGACATTTAGTAACTATAGTTATATGCCCATAGAGATCCTCTTCCCACGTCCCTCCCATTATTGTGCACTCATCTCATCTTAATCCTGGTCAGTATTCGTCATATGTGAATAACAAAGAGACATTGGAATTATAAAATGATCATGTTGAGAAGTGGGGCAGAGTGGCTTCTGGAGTCAGGTTGGGGTGGAAACGGCCTTCGTGGCCACGCCAAACCTCTGCTGTACTGGCTGCCGCCCTGCTGAGTCCTTGGCTCTTTCACGTGCACTTCTCCCTTAGTGGTCAGAGCGCAGGTTCCAAGCCAACAATTCTCTTTCTTGGCTGCAAATTGGGGGAGCTTTGGGGAGCTTAAAGTACTGATATCTGGGATCCCACCCCTAGATATTCTGATTTAATTAGTATGTGGTCAGCTCGGGGAGTTGGTATGTTTCAAAATCTCCCCAGGTTGATTCTAATGTGCAGACAGGAATAAGAACCACCGACAGGCTATAGGCAAGTGCTTCAGGCTACTGGGCCTCTTTCGTCTAGTGAAATGAAGATTCTGGGATTGCAGCCTTGTCACGGGCCTTCGGAAGTACTGTCATGGAGGCAAAACATACAGATCCATATAGGTCCAAATCTCAGATCTTCCTCTCATGCGCTGTGTGCTTTTGGGCAAATGCCTTAACCTCTCTGAGATGTAGCTTCATCATCCATAAAGCTGGGTTTATAATTGAACCTCCCTAATAAGAGTGTCATTAGGATTACATGAACTTGTGTATATAAAGCACTTGGCACAAAGCCTGGTATAGACTAAGCCCTCAATAACCTATAGCTGGTGTTATCATTATTATTATCTGGCATTTCCAATTTTTTATCTGAATATTTAGATACTTGTTGTGTCACTCTGAATGGATTAATTCCATGAGTGGGCCTGGTTTTATGACATGTAGCAAAATCTCTAGGACCTCTCTACCTGAAGTGTGGTCTGGGGAACAGCAGCATGTCTCATTGAGAGCTTGTTAGAAATTCAGAATCTCAGGCCCACCCCAGGCTTACGAATCAACATGGGCATTTTAACATGATCTCCAGGTAACCTGTGTGTACCTAAATGTTTTAGAAACCTTGGACTAGAATATTCTGAGGCTAGGGCTCCAAGTGAGGGTAATTTTGCACTTTAGCCTTAAACCGAAGTAATTAGTGGTGAAATTTGAGGAACTGTGGTAGGGAGATATTTCTGATTAAAAGAGCTTCAAAAATCATTCTGTAGGATTGCTGGGATGCTCATGTTGACTTCTCTCTCTTTGGGACTACATCCACTGGCACACTGAAAGTCTCAAAACAGAGTCTATATGACAGATACTATTGGTACCTCTACTTACCATATAAAGAAGTTGAGACTCAGAGAGGTTAAAGAACTCGTGTAAGGCCACACAGCTTTTACAGAACAGAGTCTTTTGAAGCCTGATCCAGGGCTCCAGCTCCTCTGCTTTTAGCTTACTCAGAACAAGGAAGTAACCTCTGGATAATGTCCCACCCCTATTCTAGGGGCAGGGGAGTGTGGCCACTTTGCACCCCCTCCTTCCTTCTATATTCTTTCCAGCTGGCGTGGGAACCTGCCCATGAGAGGCACTCGCAGTGTCTGCTGCTCCACGTTGCTGTACAAAAATGCTTGATGGTGATGATATTCCCGTCTCCCCAGAAAGTTAATATATACATTCACATGCAGGATGGATCCTTAAAAGTACGCGGGCTAAGTGTGTGTGAGACCTGACAAGAGCACAGAAGAGCTGGAACAAAAGTGCTCCCCAAAGCCCGAGTGCTGTTGTGTTTTCACAAATCTTTCTTTAAGCAAAGAATATTTACTCCATTTCAGTGGAAGGGCTGAAGGGTCCTTTAAGGTACAAGGAGGATACAGTGAGTGGTCTCAGCTCCTCCAAAGGGTCCTCACATTACTCGGCTCACAGAAGAATTAAAGGGGGTAGGGTGAGAGAGAAGCAAAACCTACACCAGATGGGACAGTGGAAAAGGATGAAAAAATTGTCAATAATGATCAGGTGGTGGAAGAAGCTGGGGGGCAGTGATGAGGAATAGTGCCTTGTCACCAGCTGCTAAGGGAAAGCAGGGAAGATCCTGAGCAAGGCGGTGAGGGAGATGGATCTGGATGAAGATGATGTTGATGATGGTGGTCAGTCCATATTGAGAGCTATTTTATGCTGGGCATCATGGGAGTTCTTCATAAGTACCATTCTATCGAATCCTCTAGACCTGCACCATTCAATGTGTAGCCGCTAGCCACATGTGGCTTTAAAATTTTAGGTTTATATTAACTAAAATTAAAATTAAATTCTGCTACGCTAGCCACATTTCAAGTTTTTGATAGCCACATGTGGCGACCATATTGGACAGTGAAGATATAGAACATTTTTGCCATCGCAGACCATTCTATAGGGCAGTGCTGGTCTAGACCCTGTTCACTCAAAGTATGGTCCATCAGTATCACCTAGGGGTTTGTCAGAAAGACAAAATCTCAGCCCTGTCTATGGATCTGCTGAATCATCATGTATGCAAGTTTTTGGACATTATTTCTTTAAATATATTTTTCAGAGCCTCATTCCCCTCTCCCCAAACCCCACCTTCCCCCCGCCCCCTGCCCACCTCTCTTACTTTCCTTTCTGGAATTTCAATAGCCCTTTATTTTAGACCTTTCGATATTGTTCCTCGGGCCTCTGAGGCTCTGTTCATTTGATTTCTCAATTCTTTTCTCATCTTAAAAAAGGATAATTTCTATTGATCTATTTTCAAGTTCCTCAATTTTCTTTTCTTATATTTTCCATTTCGAAAATTTCCATTTGGTTATTTTTCTATTTCTCTGCTGAGATTTTCCATCTTTTCATTCTTTATAAGCATAGTTTTCTTTACGTAATTAGACATAGTTATAAAGTTGCTTTACATCCTCATCTCATAGTTTCAATATCTGGGTCATCTCAGGATTGGTTTCTGTTGAATGTCTTTTTCTTTGAAAATGTACCATACCTCCCTGGTTTTCTGCACATCGAACAGCTTTTTAATTTTATTTTGGATGTTGTGAATGTTTTGTCTTGGAGGTTATAGATTTTGTTATATTGTTCCAAAGAATGTTGATGCTTTTGTTTTAGCAGACGATTAAGCTTGTTAGACTAAACTCTGCCTCACCAGTGTGCACAGAAGTAAAAAGTCTTTGTTGAGATCTTTAGTCTTTAGTCTTTACTTTGAGTCTCTCTTGTGTGTGCATAATCTTGGGGTCAGCTAGAGATTTGGACTGAGTTTATATTCAGAATTTGGGGTCCCTCTTTTCTGCTCTCTCCTCTCTAGGATTGTCCCTCATTATGACTATGGTTGCCTTGGATTACATCCTCTTGTTCCTCAGGTCAGAGAGTTGCAAAATTTCTCCGAGTGTTTTAGCTGCCCCACACTGGGCCACAACTGTGGCCTGCACTCCGACCAGAGCAGCAAAGATGAGAAACCTATCTCATGCAATTCCCTTCCTCAAAGATTTGACTTTCCTCTAAAATCTACCTTTACCCTTGACTCTCCAGAGACCTCGGGCTATTGCTTTTTGTATTTTGTTTAGAGTTCATAGTTGCTATAAGTGGCACAGGTTGTCTGTTAGGATCTAACTCTGCCATACCACAAACAGAGTCCCGGACTTACTGAACTAGAATCTTAATTTTAATACAATCCCAAAATGATTCATGTGCAGTTGAGAAACACTGCTCTAAACCACTCTAAATGAATTTTGATCACTTGATGTCTGCCAAGTACATGGGAGTTCTGTGTGCCATTTTTGCAATTGTTCTGTATGTCTGAAATTATTTTAACAACATTTAAAACCATAATGTAATAGTCAAAAAGGGCTTAGATTCTCAGTCATGGCTGGACATTTTTCTTTTGTAAAAACTGTCATTTTCTTGGATTCTTATTACATTCCAGGCCCTGGCCAACACTCTCTGTGTACTGTCTCCTTCTATTTTAATCCTCACAATAGCCCCTTGAGGAAGATACTGTTCCATTTTATCAACAAAGAGACTAAGGACCAAAGACTTAAGGAGCTTGCAGGGAGTCACTCAGTGAGCAGGGAGCAGACCCAGGATTCCACTTGGCATCCAAGGGGGCAGTTCCTTCCTGGCGGGGGGTTGGGGGGTGGGGAGGGGCAGCAACAGTGTATTAGAGCAGTGGTTCTCAAAATGTGGTTCCTAGACCAGCAGGAGCATCAGCACCACCTGGGAATTAATTATAAAAGTGACTTCTTCGGTTCACCCCAGACATCTTGAATGGAAATTATAACATCCTGAGGGCATTATAACAAGCCCCACAGGCGATTCTGATACTCTTGTTTGAGACCCGCCCTGCCTAAAGGGCTGGTGCTTGCCTCCTGGTGGCAAGCATCAACTGTTTGTCATCTTCTGCATTATTTATGAGGTTCATTAATATGCAAATCTCTGCCAATTGATTGCCTTCCCTGGCATGGTTCCATGCATCTTTTAAATCAGAGGCTGCTGTGCTTTCTTGTTTAGTAATTCTCTAACTGTGGACCATTCTGTTGCTGCAATGAGATCAATTAACTGTCCACTCAGATAAATGAGCCAAGTTGACTCCCATTTGCCCAGAATTCCTGCTGCCTTAAAGCTCCTCTAGGAACCAAGGAATTGCAAAGTGGTCCCCAGAACCTTGAGCTCCAGAGTCAGAGGATTGAGGTTTGCATTTCAGCTTTGCCAGTTACTGGCTGTGTGACAAGAACGAGTCATGTGACCTCTCAGCCCATTTTCTCATCTGTGAGATGGAGGTGGTAGAATCTTAGGACTTACTGGTATAAAAATAATTGGTTCTTGATTTTTTTCCAGGCTTAGCCTCTGAGGGGTTCAATGACATGCCCAAGGTCACATAATTCTCTCATGGTGGAATCAGGCTGGAAGCCAGATGGCCTGGGTCTTCATCCAGCTCTCTTTCTCCCATACAAAGACTTCTGGCCCTTCGTGAATCCATCTGGAGACTGGTGTAAGTAGCATTGCCAATTCAGTTATTTTGTTGTTGCTGATGACTGTGTGGAGAGAGGGGTCAGTTTCAGGAGTCTGGACACATGGCCACTAGCTTAGCCCTCTCTGGAAACTGGCAGGAGACAAAGCCAGTTGATAAAAGTAGCTACTGTCTCCACTTTGAAATACATGCCCTGGTCATCTGCCTTGTTTTCAACTTGTCTGCAAGTTTCCTGGTTGGAGGGGCAGTCACAACTAAGTCTTTGATCCTTAGTTTCTTTGTCCATAAAATGGGACAGCAGTTACCTACCTCAAGGGGTCATTGTGAGGACTGAAGGAGACGACGCACAGAAATCGCCGTCCAGCCAGTCAAGTGATTTATCCTCCCTGAGCCTCAGTATTCCTGCCTGTGAAATCAGGATAATGACAGAACCGTCTCAAAGGGGTTGCTGTGATTCTTGCTATTGTTACTGCTATTCCATTGTTTGGACGTATCCTAATTTGTTAACTAGTCCCCTATGGGTGGGTAGAATTCTAGACCGTCTCCAGTTTTTGCTGGTACTGATCCATGATTCCTTGTCCAGGACTTCTGGGGCCACTCGTGTTTTGGGACTCAGTATTTTTGGATTTTATACAGGTTATAGTGTACATAAATCATACACTATGTAATACCACTGGCGGGTGGGGGGAGGGTTAGGGGAAGCACCCTATAATCAAACACACTAATAAATTCTTCAGTGAAACCCATAAATATTCCCACTAAGTGGGATAAATGAAGACTACAAATGGCCTCACATTGGTTCAGGGCCAGTTTTACTGACAAGTGAGTATTGGCTCCAAACTTACAGAAACACCTTCAGTTTTCTAAGCCTCCTGGAGTTTTGAATTACAGATAAATCCATGACTCGGGCAAATGTTTCTGTAAGATGAATTTCTGGAAAAGATGTTGCTAGGTTGAAGAATCTGTCCGTTTTTAAACTTTTTTAATTGTTTAGGAATTCTCATCACCAATTGCCCTCCAAGCAGTGTTAGTTTTGAGCTGGGCCTGATATGGAAGTGAAGTCCCTGGGCCCTGCATCCTGGGGTGGATGGAAATCTGCGGAGGGTGCAGGGGGCCCTCGCTACCCACCCTGACCTTGGAGAGAGAGCTGAGTGGAGGCTGCTCTGTGCGCCTGCCAGGGAGATGGGGCTGTGCCAGCAGAAGTCGGAGCCGGGCTCGGAGTAACCAGAGCTCAAGGAAATGAAATCTGACCTCCCTGTGGCTTGTGGAAGAGGCAGGAAAAGTCCCCAGGGGTGCTGGCCTCAGAGCCCCAAACCCGAGCTTGCTGGTGTCAGAATTAGCTCTGGCGCTCGTCCCATCCCAGAGCCACGAGCTCTGGGGCAGGGGTTGGGCTCTCCAGTCTCTCCATCTGATTTTATGAAAGGCAAAAATAACCCTGAGTGGAGACAGAAGGCCTGCTGTGGCTACAGCTGTTAGAATGGGTGGCATTGGCACTGGTGTCAGGTGGGAGTCCTGGGTGAGTTAGCAGGTGCTGGATACTCCCTGTATTAGGGACACAGTGCAGAGGTGTGAAAGAAGCAGGTGATAGTCTGTGATCTTCTCCCCATGGAGGGGCTGGAACCAGCACAGTTCCTAGCACTTAGCGGGAACTTCATATGTGATTAGACAGAAGGAAGAACATAAAGAAAATGTAAGAGGCCAAGTGGTTTTAGCAGGTCAAAGTTAAAATGGCTTTGATGAACACCCTATATCCCCATTTTACAAATAGGGAAGTGGAGTCCTAGAGGGGTCAAGGGGCTTGCCCAAGCTCACCTATCTGGTGGACCCTCTCTTCAGCCTCTTCTGGTGAGTCACCCCATCTCTTTGGCTTCGGGTTCCTCATCTGGCAAATGTGCGTCCTGCTCCTGACCTGCTGTGTCTACTGGATGGAGTAAGAATCAAAATTGATCATATCCCTTTCTTGTTTAAAACCTTTCTGTGGTTCTCCATTGCCCTCAAAATAAAGACACGTGTCATGATGTGACTGACATATCCCCTGTGGTCCTGCCCCGCTCCTACCCACTCTCCTCCCAGCAACAGTCTGTGCCCCAACCCCTCCATCTCTGCCTTCAGTGCCCTTGCCGGCTGGCAGTTCCTCCACCACTCACACTTCTGCCCTCCACAGGGCCTTGGCACAGCCCTTTGCCTGGTGGCTGGGCACCTGGATGCTGGAGCACCTGCTTCAAATCCCACCTCTGCCACTTGCCTGCCGGGCAACCTTGGGAAAGTGTCTAATTAGTTTCATCAGTGCTCTGCTCATCAAACAGGGAAGTTGGAAGTGTTCTGAGCTTCCTCATGGGAGAGAAGGACCATGACAGGTTCTTAAGTGCTGAAGCCATTGACTTTTGAAGGACACTTGGGGGAAGAGACAACAATTCAGGCAGGGAAACTAAATTATGTGGTCATAAATCCTCAGAAAATTGCTATTTTCTCTCTCTTTCCTCACTCCCTGCCATCTTACTAAGTTACAAGATGCTCTCAAAAGCTTAATAACACCATAGGAATCTAAGGCAAGACACGTGCCTAAGGGAGAGCAAACCATGTTCCCTGGATGTTATAAAGTGTGCTGATTGTCCTTGATCTTGACCTTGGGTTAGAAATATGGGGACTTTTCATAAACTGCAGTTTTCTGAAAAGAAGAGGGCAAATGCAAACCTCAAGAGCAGGCCAACAGATACTGGCCTTAACTTTGGCTGTGACTATGGGATAGGTCTGCAGCTTATGTAGCTTCCAACGGTGGAGAAAGTGAGGCTTATACCTGCAAGTTCTGAGGACACGGGAGGGGAAACTTTCACGAGCATCTGCTGTTTTCTTCAAGGAGTTGGTTTAAAATACAACCTGCCGGCAAGACTCTGAGTAACCAGATCCCTGTCTCCTGCTCGTGTAGCCTCTCCTTCTCTTCTCCTCCCCTCTCTGCTCTTGCAGCACTGGCCTCTTTGTGATTCCTCAAACATAACAGGGTCTTTCCAACGTCGGAAATTTGGAACTTTCTGTTTCCTCTGCCTGCAATGCACTGCCCCGTGTTTTCCCGTAAGTGGCTCCTTCTTATCCTCCAGGCGTTAGTTCAATTGTCATATGCTCTGAGAAGCGATTCTTAACCACCTTATTTAAAGTGACACATGTCTTCCCATTATCTTTTTGTTTCCTGTGATGAGAACGTTAAGGATCTGCTGTCTTCGCAAATTTCAAACATGCAGTACTGCATCATTATCTGTGGTCTCCTTGCTGTACATTACCTCTCCACGCCTGACTCGTTTTACAACTGGAAGTTTACGCTTCCTGACCCCCTTTGCCTCTTTCTCTCCCCTCCCATCCCTCACCTCTGGTTACCATCAATCTGTTCTCTGTATCTACAAGCTTTTCTGTTGCTGTTTTTTGGCTTTTTTTTTTTTTAAGATTCCACATATAAGTGAGATCATACAATATTTGTCTTTCTCTGTCTGACTTATTTCACTTAGCATAATGCCCCTGAAGTCCATTTATGTTGTAGCAAATGGCGAGATTTCACTCTTTTTTATGGCTATATAGTATTCTAGAGAGAGAGAGAGTGCGTGTGTGTGTGTGTGTGCACACGCGTACACGTGTGTGCATTCACATGTTCTTTATACATTCATTCATTGATGAATGCTTAGGCTGTTTCCAAATCTTGGCTATCGTCAATAATGCTGCAAAGAACATGGGGGTGTGCATGTGTCTTTTTGAGTTAGTAGTTTCATTTTCTTTGAATACATATCCAAAAGTAGAATGCCTGGGTCACATGGTAATTCTATTTTTAATTTTTGAAGAACATCCATACTGTTTTCTGTAGTGGCTGCACCTATTTAGATTTCTACCAAAGGCGCACAAGGGTTCCCTAGTCCACTGCACATGTTCTCCCATTATTTTTTGATCCCATCCCCCTCATAGCATTTATTTCAGCCTTTAATGTTTTATTTAATTTATTTTACTTGTTTACCTGTTTTCTTTAAACCTGTTTACTACTGCCTGCCAGAAGAGGAAAGAATAGAGGCCTGCCTCTGGACTCTTTAAGTCTAGGACATTTTTAGGACTGGGGCTGTGACGGTGGCCTCGTATATGCACAACTCCCGGGAGTGCCATTCACTTAGATCAGTGGTTCTCAAGCAGAGGAGACTTTGACTTCAACCCCTTGGGGACATCTGGCAATGGCTAAAGATATTTTTTATTGTCACAACGTGGGGATGGGGTGGGTAGAGCCCAGGGATGCTTCTAAACATCCTACAATGCATGGGACAGCGCCCCCTCCAACAATTATTTGGCCCAAAATGCAAAAAGTGCTGAGATTGAGAATCCCTGACTTAGACTACAATGAGACTGTTACTCATGTATGTGCCTTGGCTTTCCAGAGATTCAAACAGTTCCCCTGAAGAAGCCCGGCTGCTTGGCGCTGTCTGTGGTGCTGAAGTGAACCTGACCTCCGAGCTGAGTTTCTACAGCTTGTCCAAACTCCAGCCTTCCTTGGACCTGTTTGTATCCTTGTTCCCAATTCTGCCTCAAACTGCTGTTGATGGAATTATACAACACAAAAGTAGGGAAATTCTTTGAATTCAACTAGTCTAACCTCCAATTTGTACTAAAACTGAGGCCCAGAGTCCAGATTTGTCATTGCAATAGAAGATGACATTGCAATTGAACGCCATTTACCTGTAGCTTTTGAAACATAGGTGTCATTTACTTGGGGTCCTCCCTGCCCAAGACAACATGACTAATGACATTTAGCCATCTAAGGATGGTTAATGGAGTTGCCCCCTGATTGAGAAGCTCCTTGAAGCATCTTGTCCCTTAATCACGTCAGTGCTAGAGAGAAAATAACTTAGATTTGCTCCTGCTGTGCTCAGGGCAGCAGGGGTGGGCAGGCCCTTGCTGGGTGACCTGGGGATAGACAGCCTGCCTGCCAGGGAGCTAATTGATTCTTTAGGTTAGAACTGTGTTGTGTGCACACACAAACCTGGGCATCCGTTCTGCTTAATGTGATGCTGAGCGTTTCCTGTGCATTCTCAGTCCCAGGCTTTCACTTCTGACTTCATGGAACTTTGTGAAAACATCAATTTCTTCACCTGTCAGAAAAAATGAATTCCAGGAGGCTATTTCATTGTTGGTGGTCTTCAACGAATGCATTATTTTCACGTATCCTGATGGAACAGTCACCTATAGCTGCTTTCTCTTGAGGGCCTAGTAAGTGTCAAGTGCTTTATGTATCACTCCTGATCTTAACAACTCCGTGAAGTGGACATTATTTGCCTCATTTTAAAATGAATAAAACTGGGTCTCAGAGAGGCCAAAGAGCTTGCCCATGGTCACACAGCAAGGAAATGATGGAGCTGCAATTTTTACTCCATCTCATTGTCTTTCCTCTGGATTCGTTGTTCTCAAAGTGGGGTCCCCAGACCAGCAGCATCAGCATCACTGTTAGAAATGCATCTTTTAAGACCTTTCCCCACATTTAATGCACCAGAAACTCTGAGGTGGGGCCCGGAAATCTGTTTCACAAAGACCTTCAGGCGATTCTGATGCTTATTCAAGTATGAGAACCACTTCTCTAAAACTTCCTTCTTTTTACCCAACACCAGACCTTTCTGCTAGGGAGAGAGAGGAGCCAATAATGAGGAATCGTTTGGTATTTTCTGAGGCAGGAGTTTAACCACTCAGGACCCCTTCTTCCCAGGAGCAGGTCAATGGGTGTCTGAGAGTTCAGTGTTATCAGGAAAACTTCTCCACCTTGTCCTGAGGGGGAAGCTTTGTAGCCAGGGAGCTGTCTCGGTTTCCCTGGTGTGACTAACTGCTGAGCACCAAAGAAGCCCTTGCCTGAGCTCCCTGGTGGCTGGGAACTTCCTTGTCTGACTTGCCCACCACTGTGTCTGGCTCACCCCCAGCATTCAATAAATAGCTGGTAGATGTGGGTGGAACAGGCCAGCCTGGGGACTCAGGGGGCTGTTTTTGTCCCCTGTCAGAATGGCTTCTGACTAGGAAATTGGAAAGTCCTCTGGCCCCACTCACTACATCATTCACCCATGCGACACATCACCAGGACTGCAGGAAGCATCCCTCCAGATGCTGTGATGTTGCATAAATCAAATTTCCCACTTTTTTTCTTTCCCCAAATTGCCTAGAGGGTATGTGGTGGCAGCTCACCCTTTTCTGACAGTCATGAATCTTTCCTAGGTTGGGGAAAAGGTGGCTGAGCCAAACTTCCTGTTTTTCAGGCCAGCTTTTCATCTTTTAAGATCTTTTGCAGAAATGATGGTGGCAGATGGGAACTTGTGTGATGAACGCTAATAGTATTTACTTATTTGTGGGCCTGGCCCTGGGCTAAGGGGATTTCTGACATGATCTCATGGAACCCTCACTACTACCATCCCAGAGTGGGATTATGATTCTTCATTTTACAGATGAGGAAACTGAGGCTCAGGGAAGTCAGTTTGTCCAAGGTCCTGCAGTTAGTCGGTGGCAGGGCTGGGGACCACACCCAGGTCACTCTTTCTCACCCAAGTGTGCTGTCGATCCCTGTGTAATTGACTGTTTCATCCTATTTCATGGGCAAGGAAGCAGGGGTGGAGGGCCCTATTCTACTCATAAACTGGGGAGTGGCAGATGTAGGATTTGAAATGGGCTCTTTCTTTTTGAAGCAAAGTCTGTGTTATGGGATCTGTTCGGCATATACAACTGGGGACTCGGTCTGAAAAGCTATATAAAAGGAATCTGGGTGGATCTGAGGATAGAGCAGTGGCTTTTGGGTAAATGTGGATGGCCTTAGGCAAACCATTTTATCTCACCCCCTGCCTCAGTTTCCCCATCTATAGTTACATAATGTCCATCAACCTCACACATTTGTTTTTATATGCAAATGAAATAATAATGATTCTGAATGGTATTTTAATAATAGCAATAGCAGTAGCCATGCTTTATTGAGCACCTCCTGTGTGTTAGGCACGATGTCTAAAAATCCATAAGCTCTGTCTCCTTTAATCCTCATTCCTTGGGGTGAGCGCTGGGCCTCAGCTGTTTCATCTGTACAATGGGGATGATGTTGTAACCACTACATAGGGTTGTTTGAGTGTTAAGTGAGTTAACATGTGTAAGTGATTAGAATGGGACTTGGCACACAGCAAGCACTGTAGAAGAGTCTTATCACCATGCACGTCTCGTAGCTGAGGAAAGTGAGGCTCAGAGAAGTAAACAATTTGCTCAAGACCACACAGCTGAGGAGCAGCTGACCCAGGTCTTAAACCTGTGTGCTAGGACTCTGACGCCTGATCTTTCACCTACCTGTTCAGAGGTCCCCACCTGGCAGTGTCCCTGGTTTGGGTGCCTTGTCTTCCCCGAGACTTCAGGGTGGGATACACCAGCTCTGTGGCTTTAGTCTGTCTTTGTGGAAACCCCATGCCCACGCTCTGAGCCTCCAGGGCCATGGAAATAAACTGCGGAGCCTCAGAAATAAATAAAAAATTAGCTTAACACTCTCAGTGTCCAGAGGCTATGGCGGGTGTTGAATTATTCAGGCTGTTTGGGTGTGAGCTGTTAGTTTTCTGCTGCTCTTGCCTTGATGGCCGCCTTGACAGATTGATGGATGAGCCAGTAAAACACTCGGAGGCCAGGAGGAAAATTCTTAATCATAACTCACTGACGGGAGTGAGTGTTTTTTCTGCTCTGGCAGCTCCAGAGGTTCAGCCAGGGCCCTCCCTCACCTCCCCCGAATGAGGCTGGAGGTGCCAGCTGCAGAGTCTCCCTCTGCAGCCGGCTCAAAGCAGGACTTTTCAGAGCAGAGCACCTTCATTTTTTTGTTGTTTTTATTTTTAAAAGTGAAAGTGTAAATTACCTACAAGGCATAATATCTTAATTGTACAGATCAATGAATTTTTACATTTCTGAACATGAGGTAACCAACCACTCATATGAAACATTCTTATTTTTCTAGAAGCTTTTCCTCATTTCGCTTTCCAGCCAAAACCACCTCTGCTCCCAGACAGTGGCTCCTTTCACTAGCATATTTTTTTAGATTTGTGTTGCATGTGTCAGTAACTTGTTCATTTCTGTCGTTGAGCAGTATTTCATTGTATGAACATGCCACCATTTTATAACCCATTTTTCCTACTGATGGACACCTGGGATGTCTCTTAGTCTTTGTCTATTAGAAATAAAGCTGCTAAAAACATTTACATACAAGTCTTTGTAGGGACACCTGTGTTTATTTCTCTTGGGTACATTCCTGGGAGAGAGATGGCCGTGCCTTAGGGTAAAGGCTTATATAGTTTTTCAAGAAACAGCCAGACATTCTTCCAAAGTGGACGGCCCATTTTACAATGCTCACCAAGCCTGTATGAGAGTTCCGGTTACCCACATCCTCACCAATACTTGGTATCATCAGTCTTTTCAATTGTAGTCATTCTGATGGATATATAGTGTTATCTGATTGTATCTTTTCATGTGCTTGTTGACCATTTTCCTATTTCTTTTGTTCATTACCTTTTCAACTCCATATCAAGACAATGCAATTCTGCTTCTCTGCATGGAATCTTCCTCCTGGACCTGGGAGCTTGAAGGTTTAGTCTAGAGGCATGAGAGAGTTAACACCCCAGGGGCAACCCTTAAACGATGGAGATGGAATTTAGTCGATAAATGAAACAGCTTCTCATTCCCTTACTGTATGTTTTCCAGCGATTCTTAGAAAAGCCCCAGTGGGACTGAGCCCAGTTACCCATTAAAGTCACAAGCTCATTAACACGACTCTTATTAGCTTTTATTCCTTTCCCATTTCACTTCTCCATTCCCTTGCTTGCTCTTTCTGGGGGAGCTGCATGTACTCAAGTCTTTGTTTCAGGATCTGCTTTGGGAATAAACCAAACTAAAACAGGAGATACCCTAGAGATTAGCAAGAACAGGAAGCTGCTACTTCCCCTGGGGCTGGAAGGAGGGGCTGGTGTTCCTGGTGCCCAGGGGCTGCGAGCACCTGGCAGAAGCCGGAATTACAGTTTCCTCAGCCTTGTCCAGGGGAAACTGTTGCTACCAAGAAATCCAACACTGTCAGACTCACACCCAAATCAGAATAGGAAAGGGGGAAATACCCTGCCTCTTCCTTTCTCCCCACCCTAAAATCTCCTGCCTGAGCTTTCCGGTGGTGGACTCCAAGACAGAACCCAGCTGACACAGGAGCCTGGGAAACACAGCCCCTGAGATGCAGAGCTGAACCAGGGAAGGAAGAGGGACAGTTACAGGTCAAAAGGGCCCAGATCCCATGGAAAGCAAGTGGGCAGGGGGTCCTTCCCAGGCACTGAGAAGAACTCACTGTGCTTTTCCAGTGGGTACCCAGACCAGATGCAGGAACCACCCTCTCTGCTGCTGCTTCTCCCCGCAAGGCTCTGTTTACAGGATGCTCTCTCAGTAACTTGGATCCTGAACATGCCATCTGTCTCTTTATGCCAGGGTACAGGACATGGCCTGGAGCCCGTCCTTCCTGGGCCAATTTGAGCTTTTGCTTTCCCCAGGGTGGCAGGATGCTCAGGTATTTGTTGTCTGCAAGATTAAAACCCACCTGGGTGGAAAATGGCAGGTGGAGGGCCAAGCAAAAGGTTTTCTTCCCTCTACAGTGGGAAGGCAGCCCTCTGAGCCAATGCCAGGGACACCGGATGCCTCTGCTGACAAGGCTTCTCTCAGCAGATGGAATTTACAGACCTCGGTGCCCTGCTAGGGAACACTTAAACATAGGAGAAAGAAACTCAGACTGGGGCCTATGTGCCCATCCACTAACAGGTCAAGTGACCTTGGGCAAATCATCTCAACTCCCCAAGCCTCTGCTTTGCCAACTGTAAAATGAGATCATGATACTCTGTTCACTTTTCTCACTGGGTGTGGAGAAGATTCACATACAAGGAAAGTATCTGTTAACAGATAAAGGCAAAGAACTTAACTTTTGCCATTATCCATTCTTCTACTCAGATAACATGATGAGAAGATGCGTCAGAAAGTCCAATTTATCATTAGCACAGCCATGTGGTGGGAAAACTCTGAAGTGGCCCTCAATTACTAATCAACTAAGTGGTTGCTTAATAAATGTTTGCTAAATGCATGGATACATCGACACCATCCCCTTACCACTTATTAAATCAGATCTAAATTAATATTTGTTAAATCTCCTATGTCTGGTCCTATCCCTTCCTACCGAAACCCCTTTTCCACTGCTCCCCAATATGCAGCTTGCATCCTACTGATGTCTGTCTTCTTGCTGCCCTGCTGGGCTGTGGCTTGGCTACATCCTTCTCCTAAAGGCTGGGGAGGAGATGGGCCTGATTAAAGGGGTGGGTATCTCACCGAGCACCTGTTTTGGGCCAGGCACGGAGCCAAACTCATTATGCCCATTCTCATTTAAGCTGCTTTTATGTCTTATGATGACCCCTGTTTAGAATAGCTAAATCCCAGGCTCTGGAGTCAGATAGCCTGGACTCAGATGATAGATGATCTGAGATGGGGATTCAAATGGAAATGGAGAGTCCCCAAGGCAGGCGATGTTTCAAAGGGTCCGGCCTTGGGGAGTCCCAGGACCTACTTCTCCTGTTTGGTGCTGACCAGGAACCACCCTGTAAAGGGAAAGGTCAGTCACGATTGTGGAGTGTGTGGACTATGATGAAGATTTCAGGCTCTGGTGGTAGAGAGCGCTGGTTCAAGTTCAGGCTCTTTCACTAAATCACCACGTGATCTTGTGTCTCGGTCTTCTCATCTGCGAAATGGGGATAAGAACTATTACACGCGCATAGGACTTTTGCTAAGATGAAGTGAAACAATTGAAGTGCCCAGCTCAAAGTGAGACCAGAGTATAGGTGAGTTAATGTATTGTTGTTGTTGTTGTTGTTATTATTATTATTATTATTTTAAACTTTTAAAACTGACCTCCAAAGAAGGAATAATGAGGGGAAGCCATTTGTAAGTATCCCTCTTCCCTCCCCTTCTCCTGCAAAGCATCTTCTCACATCCCTGGGATGGGCAAATGGAGAGGTAGGAGGCCTGAAATTCCTCTTGATTATAACATGCCCTTCCCTGCACATACCCCTTAGCCTTAGTTTTTCTGTGGACAAAAAACCACTACCTTCTGATAACAAAGGGTGTGGCAAAAGGCAGGAATGGCCTCGAAGAATATTTATGGGGCTGTCACATGAGTATTCTTTAGATTTCCCTGACAGTCCCAAGGTGAAGAAGCAATTTTATATCTGTCATTAATCTTGCAAATAAATGCATGAAGTGGCCACAGCTGGGAATTTTCACATTAATTGATTGTGGCTTCAGAACTCAGTTCAGAGCTCATTAGGCTGAGCTGGGAGCAGTGGGCCTAGTGTGCTCATGGTTGTCAGGTGACACTTGTAGCCCAGCTTGCTCTGGTCCTGGCCTGTTGGTGGGTGATGCTTGGGGCTCCCCACCAGCACTGGGATTGGCATCCAGAACCCCAAGGAGAGAAAGAAAGGGCCGTGAGGTTGAAGAACGGCAGGCTGCAGAGGACCTGGTGTGGTTCCCACACCTGAGCGATCTCAGGCTTGTGAAAGAGTGCGGGGCTTATACTTGGGAGACAGGGTTCAAGTCTGCACCCTTCCCTCTCCACCTGTGGAAATTTAGGTGCCTGCCCCTCTCTGAGTCTTGGGTTCATCATCTTTGAAACAGAAACTATACCTGTGCTTAGTATAGAAGGTTACTGTGAGGGCCATGTGAACTATACCATTATCTAGGTCAGACTAAATGCTACTCACGGGATTTGATTACCAGGTCCTAGTGGAATCTTTCCTTCAAACTCAGGATGGCTGAAATACCCCTGCTACTGCTCCATCTTTCAAATAGACATTCAAACACAGTGAGCTGTCATTCATCACCGACACCCCAGGGTGGGTAAAGGACCGAAGAGCAGGGCCATTACGGGGAAGGGGTGGAAGAAACCAGGAGGCACAGGGAGCCTGGAGGGGGTGGGAGAGGAGGCTTGATGTGTGAGCAGGACTTTAACAGTCTGTAGAGGACACTCACATTCATTCGCTCATCTGCTCACCTGCTAAGTCAGGAAGTGGACAAACAGGCTCGGGCAACAGCACTTTTGCTACGTTTCCTGTCTTCACTTTTACTGAGGTCTCTAAATGACTCTCACCTCTCCCCCCATGTCTCAGGCCATCTGCTTAGTACATCTTCCATCATAAGTCTACTTCTTATCTCAGAGCCTTTGCCAAAGCACTGCCATATAGCATATACTATCTACAACCACTGTAACCACTCAGTCATGTTCAGCCAATTAAGTAGCCAGACAATGAACCAACCAACCATTTAATCAAACTGCCGGCTAATCAATCAATAAATGGACTATTCAACTAGCTAACTAACCACTCAATCAAGTAACTAAGCAACCATCTAGCCATCAAACAACTGACTTACCAACTAATCAACCAACTAATCAATGAACCAATCAACCAGCCAACCAACTACTAAAACATTCAATGAGCAAGTAATAAATCATGCAACCAACAAACAGACCAAATAAACTCTAACAAATCAACCAAAATGTACTATTTGTGGGCATATCTGCACAACCAGACTCTGACCTGGCCCAGGGGAGGGGCTGCCTGCCTCTGTCTGGGCTTTCGGCAGCCCTCCTGGAAAAGGGTCTCCCCCTTGCACTGTCTCCCTGCACAGCCCAAGGCCAAGTATTTTCTCTTATGGGCCCCACTAGAGAAGTGGTTTGCAAACTGGGTTCCTTGGGGCCCAGGGTCCTGTGGAAGGACCCTGGGGCTGCCTTGGGAGGTAAGGGGCAGCCAGGTAAGGGAGGGACTGAGATTGTCTTTCCTGTCCATTGGGATTGTCTTCCATTGGGATTTTGAGTAAGACTTTTTTTGAAGAAAGATTAGATGTCTTAAAAACTATTTTAAAAAATGTTTAAAACTCATTGCTTTGGCTCACATTTTTAGCTCTAAGGGTCAATGACTATGTCCTTTGGGTGTGGGAGAGGTGTGAAGGAGACCCTAGGCTCTGGACCTAGGGCTCCCAGTTGGCAGAACACAGTGAAAGCCCAGAGGCAGCCGCTTGCGATTCCCTAGGATGGGGGACTACTGAGTTCGGAGGCAGAGCAGTTGGGAGCCATTGTGCTTAGAAGCCCTTAGAGACCCACATGTCAGTGGGGGGCTTAGTATAAGTAGCCCCTGACCACATTTCCTCACCTGTTTCCAAGCAAAGCCTGTTTCCCATGATTCAGGGACCGCTGGGATTTCCAAACAGCTCCTGGCAGGACATGAGTTGTGTTTGGATGCAGCGCCCATTAGAAACTGACTCCAAAGGCTCTTCTGCCCTGGCTGGAGCCGCCTATCTGCCTATTTCTCAAAGTCACCAGAGTGAAGGAAATGCAGAGCTGGGTGTGTATAGGAAGACCGTGTGTATCACACCAGCTCCCTGCAACTGGCCCTCAGAGCCCCCTGGGTGGGTGTGCAGCGAGAACTTCTTTGTGGGTTTCAGCTCCCCAAAGCAGAAAAGCAGCCAATAGAGCCCAGGGTTCCCCCTGTGGGCTAGAAGGCACAGCGTTGAGTTGAATCCTGCTTTGCTGTGAGACCTTGGGCAAGTCACTTCACCTTTCTGAGCCTGTTTCCTCTTTTGCAAAATGGAACTGGTCAGTGGATCTATGGAAAAGTGCAAGGCCCAGAGTAGACTATTTCTCTGTTTAGTGGGACGCCCACTTTATGAATGGGGAAACTGGCCAAGCAGGGGATTTTTGGAAGAGCTGGGATTATAATTGAGGTTTCTGAGTTGACATCTCTTTTCTTAACCCTGGGACATCATGTCCTCTCTCTCTGGGGGATTTTTCCTTCTGTCAGGTTTGAACCGAGCCCTGACTGGGAAGGCTTAGGTCTTTTTCTGTCCAAACACGTGGGGTGACTCTTGATCTCCTCTCCATGCTCCCTGTCTTCTCAGCAATGCCTCCCACCCCAGCAGGTGCGGGGTTAGATCACTCCCGAAGTACATTAAACATCCCCAGCTGGCCTACCCAATGATCTGAGGGGCAATCATGTATTCAGAAGCATCACCTAAGTTCCTGATTTATTGGTGACACGCCAACTATGTTCCGTAGGCAGCTCTGGTCATACTATTATTTTTTCAGAGATTAAGAGCATGGTGGGGAAGATAAATTTAGTGATTCTGGAAATCCTGGGTGAGCAGCTCCTAGGAGGGGTCCCCACACCTCTTCATGCTCACCTGGCAAGAAGCGCATCCCTTTCTGCTGCTTTTCAGGATGAAAAACATCATGTCAGGAGCTTTGCTCCCATCCAGGAGGATGTCCCCTCCTGGAGTCACGGGGTGCTCTCATGCTGGAATGATAGTCTGTTTGAATCAGAGAGTCACAGATGCTTAGAGTCAGACAAGTTCTGGAAATCATACACTCCATTCCTCTCATTTTACTGATGGAGAAACTGAGGCCCAGGGTGGAGAAATGACCTCATTAGGGGCACTCAACTAGAAGGCTGCATCCTGACTCTTTAGTACTCCTTTTGTGATGCCTTTCTCTTAGAGATGGAGAAAAGGGACTTGCGAGGGGATCTCTCATCTTCCTAAGCACCCCACTTACAGAAAAAGAAGCTGAGAACAGAGAGGACATGACCCCTCAGTTTGGCACTGCTCCCCTAGCACCCACTTCAGTGCCTAGAATGTAACAGGTACAATAAATATTTGTTAAATGAATGAATGAATGCATGAATAGTTATCGGCAGATCTGGAACCGGAACCACGTGATTTAAAGGCTGCTTTTGGGCTCAGTGGCCAGTTTCAGTAATGGCAGCACCATCGCTGCAAACTGTTCTGTCTTGTGTATGTATTTCTCATATGGTAATGAACGACCTGGGGAACTGCAAGTCCCACAGGTGGAAGCTCTGTCTCCCAGACACTGTGAATTTCCTTCCGGGGCTTTTAAAGTCCCAAGGGAAGTCAAAAGCGTTAAACAGCCCCCACAATGCTTAGCTTTGGGGAGATAATCCCCTCCTCCCCTTTCAGGTAAATTTCACTGTGAGAGATGAGAGAAGTTACTCTGTAGTAGGGATCCCCAAACCCCAGAAACCAGTACCCTCTGTGTGGGAACAGGGCCCCACAGCAGGAGGTGAGCCTCGGGCGAGCCAGTGAAGTTCCTGTGTTTGCAGCTGCTCCTCAGTGCTATAGCATCACCACCTCAGCTCCACCTCAGGTCATCAGGCATTAGGTTCTCATAGCAGCACCAGTCCCTGGTGCCAAAAAAGTTGGGAACCACTGCTCTGAAGGCTCCAACGCTAAGACACGCTCGTAGAGTTACATCTGAGGTAGATCCCAGAAGGGAGGCCTGAGTGCTGGAGGAGGGTGGGAAGGCAGCAAGACAGAGGTAAGAGGCTGCAGAATCAGGGAGGAGGGTGAGGGGAGGCTGGGGGATTCTTCTCTTTGTGGACAGTGCCTGGGTGATTTTGTACAAACTGAACATGATGAGGATGACATCATCCCGGCGAGGACCCGGCCCCAGCAGAAACCACGAGCCAGTTCTTAAAACAGGAACACAAGACTGGTTGAAATAATAGCATCTAATTCTAGTAGATTGAATTCAGAGACTTTGTTTCAGTGTAATAGACATTTCCTGAGCACCTACTGTGTGCTGAGCTCTGCACAAGGCTCTGTGGGAATTAAGAGAGGCAGGGTGGCAAATAGTTAAAAGAAAGGATTCTGGAGCCAGACCACCCATCTCTCCCATTTGCTAGCCATGGGACCTTAGGTAAGTCACTTAGCTGAGCCTCAGTTTCCTCATTTGTAAAGTGGGGATAATAGTAACAGGATTGTTGTGAAGATTAAGCAAGTTAATACACATAAAATACTTGGCAAGATGTCAGCACATAGTACGTGCTCAATAAGCATTGTTGCTATTAATGTAACTGAAGCAAATGTCCCTGATGTTACACAAATTGGGCTGTAGGGACAGTAATGCCAAATTACAAGGGCTCTCAGCCCCTACTGGCAGGACCTCGCTTCCCCCTCAAAATCTCCCCCAGTGATTTCCGGAGGTGTCCTGGGGCACTTGCCTGATGTTCAGGAAGGTGTCCACCGCCTTCTCCTGCCCTGAGCTCCCTGAGGAAGTCCCCGCCCACAGACCATGTACTTTTCCAGGCCATTCCTAAGGTGCAGGCTCTACCTCAAGGTTACACATTGGCAGTCTGCACTCCATGTGGCCCTCAGCCATATTTTTGATGGATGGATGACATGGTGTTTCAAAACAACTTGAGCCAACTCTTATAAGCCACGAGATTTCATCTTTAAAGAAACCATATTTTCAGATATTTTCAAAAACAAAAAGGAATCTCTGGCAAGTCTTCCAGAACTGCAGAAGTGGGTCTACGTTTCTGCTTGGCAATGAGGGGCTGGAACTGAGTAGCCGCTGTCCTATCGGGTTACAGCACACGGTCTCCACTTAGTCCCAGCCTCCAGGGCTCCCCCTCAAGTCCATCAGTTCCTGTGACCAGCCTGGGCTCTGCAAGCGTTCATGCCCCCAATCAATTCCTTTCTCATCTTGCTGAAAGGGTCAGGGCTGACCCCAGTGTCCCCTCCCCAAGAAGTCACTCCAAAGACCTTTTTGCTTCCAACTTACATCCCATTCATTCCCTCACCTTCAGAGTACATATTTTAAAACAGTCAAAGGATTTGCCAAGGTCAGGTAATTAATTAGACGCAGAGGCTCACTGTGGGGAAGCCCAGAGGCCAATTTGGTCTCTGAGGCTTCTTGAATTTCGTGGCCTTTGGGGCTGCTATGTGCAGATGGTTTCCTATTTATGACAACCACTGACCCAGCGCCCCTTCTCCTCTTCTCCCCTCACCCCTTCTCTTTTTTTCTTGAGATCTGCTGCAAGATCTGGGAAATTGTGTGTTGGGGGGGCAGGGGGCGGGCGGGGAGGTTGGGAGCTAGGGGCTGTCACAGGGTTTTGGAGCCTGGGGAGCAGACGGCCATACCTGGCAGGCTGCGAGGGCGCATTTTGTTCTTTCTCCACTTTGTTATCATCTCCAGGTGATGCTCAGGACTGTGGGAGGGGTGGAGAAATTGTGGGGAGTGGCCAAGACCTGAGAGGTTTCCTTCTGAAACTTGCCACCCCATGCAGCTCTTGGCTCAGCAGTGACGAGAGGGAGCTTGTGAGAAACGCAGGCTCCTGGGCCCCTACACAGACCTGCTGAATCAGAATCTGCGTTTTTAACCAGGCAATCCATGTGACCAGAGCACTTTTCAGCTTTATCTCGGCTCCAGCACACATTTGTTGAGAGTGAGTGCAGCTCCTACGTGATTCTTAAGTGGCTATGGAATCTGGCCCAGTGCCTGGCCTATACTAGGTGCTCAGTAAGTTTTTGTAGGGGTTAAGGTCCCTATAAGATTTTCAGTCTCTGCCTCACACTGGGTTCCTCTGGGGAGCTTTAAACTATACTGGTCACTGGGCTCCATCCCCCAGAGAGTTTAGCTTAATGGCCTGGGCGTGGTCTGTTGTGACCAGGGCATGGCGGCTCCCCTGAGTCCAAGTGCAGCCCTGGCTGAGAAACACTATGTTGGTGCCTATGATAAAAATTCTGAGTGGTCAGAATCACTCTTTCAAACCTCACAGGGAGGCTGATGTTCGAGACCTACTCACCATCTCTGTTTTCCCTCAGTGCTGGGACTGGGTAGCCATTTCCCCACAAGAATCCTTACTGGCTTGCATTTAGGGACCAAGACATATGAAATATATATCTTTGAATGCAAGGATCACACTTGGGTGATGGTACTAAGCTGAGATGAGGGGCGCATGAGATGTGAGAGTTCATCCACATACGTGGATACAACTGCCTTTTTATCTATCTCCCTCTCCTCTTCCACCTCTTCTGGTTAATTCTTATTTCTTCTGTAGATCTCAATTTAGTCACTTCCTCCAGGAAGCCTTCTCTGATTACCCCCAGAGTAGGCAGCTTTCTTCATTACATGTTTTCGAAGAATGGTGCTCTTTTCGGAGCCCATTTGGCAGACACTCAGATGTATGAGGTTGGGCCTTATGTCTGATGCCCTCTTCTGGATTGGAGGCTCACTGGGGTCCCTCATTGTATTTCCAGGGCACATGACAGAGGCTCAGCAAAAATTGCTGTGAATGAATGAATGACTGAGTGAATGATTGAGTGAATGAATGCAATTCTGCATACACAGGTCGTTGAGGGTGCCACAGTTAATAGACGGGCTCTTTCTTTCCTCATGGCTTCTATGTAGACGTGTTTTATCCACTTACCGTGAGGGATTCGGTTAACCCTGTGGTGTGCAGTGAGGCATAGCTGTGTTTCTTAGCTCCATAATTTTCCAATAATTAGACTTTCAGGCACGTATGTCTTATGGTTTGAATATGATTCAGTTCTATTTCTGTTGCTAAAATAACCGCATACGTAAGCTTTAATGTGCTTTAATAGTGATGGGCTACTGTGAATTTGTGCTATTTGGATAACTTGAAATATACTTTCAGGACAATATAATTACATGGCTGGGTTATTTTTAATTTCATGGGCAGCATTTCTCAAGCCTCCGTCATTCCAGTGCTACCTTTTTAATTTTTGCCTTGCTCATATACCACCTCTATGGTGTCGCAAATTTAATATTTTTCTTTAAATCTACTCATTAAAAATGTCAGTAAATGTACTCATTAAAAATATCAGTAAGTGCAGCTCAAAAAGAAATTTTATATGACCACAATAAATAGAAAACCAATTATTGCTTTCCTCAAATAGAAGGTAGCCATAAGCTATCCCCCACCAATAGACAATGAAAATAAAGCGTTATCATGTGTTGGCTAAATTTTGTTGCCTGCTGGAGGCTCTTAGCCTAATGCCTGCTTGTTCTTTCTTTGTTATAAAGGGAGATTGGCAAGAGTTGGATAAGGTGTTAAAGACCTATTAGCACCAAACTGAGACTTTTTCAAGGTGTAATTAGAAGAACTGTAATAGAATTGCAAAGAGTAATTTTTCTCATGTTGTGATTCAATATTTATTTAGTGTCTCATTTGTATTATGTCGTTTAGCATATAAACTCATTCGTATGAACTTATAATTTGCTTTTATAAAGTTAGTAGCAAGTTTGATGTTTTGGCATCCAGTTTACTGCAACTTATCTTGTTTCTCTCTTACTCTTTTTACAGCTGAATTTAAAGGGTTGAGATTAGATGAGTCTTAAGGTTCTTTGTTCTGCCTAAACTGTAAAGCTAACAACCACTGACAAATCACAGGTACCCCTGGGGGTGTAACCGACCAGGGTTGGAACTCTGGTTTTACCACTGTTTGCTCTGAGACCTGGGGCAAAGTATTTCACTTCTCTAAGCTTACATTTTCTCAGCTGTAAAATGTGAATAATAATATTGTCAGCCTCAGAGGACTGAGTGAGGCTTATAAGAAAAAAGTATTGTATGCGACTGCCCCTCTGGAATAGGACAAGTGGTCTGTAACTAGTAGTTATGCTTGATCCTGTAAGCTCTAAAGAGCAGGACAGGGTCGTTTTACTAACACAGCACCAGTGGCTGGCACCTGGTTGATGCTCAATAAATATCCCCACACGTGACCAGCTTTGAGTGCAGAGGATGGGGGATGCTGTTTGCTCATGCTGACCTCTTCAGAAAGTCTCCGATTAGGTGGGTTTAAAAGTGTCATTTAGAGATTGCCTTCGGGGTAGGATGGCCCTTGAGATTGAGGTCAGGGGCTGTGCTGGGCTGTCAGTATGAAGGGCTTCACATTGTTTATTACATGTATGGTAGAAACAAAGGCAGCAGATGTGAGACCAGAGAATCAAAAACCATCAGAACTAGAAGGACCCCTGTGCCTTCCTTTTCCAGAGGGGGAAACTGAGGCCTGGAGCAAGGAGGTGACTTGACTAAGGTCATTCAGCCAGTCAGAAGCAAAACAGAGGCTTGAATCCACATCTTCTGATGCCTACCTGGTCCAGAGCTCTGTAACCACATGACGTCCAGTCCTTATTTACCTCCTCCAACTGTTGTCATAGAATGATGATCTGCTTGTCTTTCTTCCTGGAACTTTGCAAAGCTTTTGGACTCATCTCTCTTCGGGGAATAAGTCCACATTTCCCACCAGCACCTGCAGAAAGCAGGGGATGCTGAGAGCCTCATGTCATTCTACTTAGGGCCCAGCTGTGATTCTGGGGATATGAGGGCCATGCCAAGCCATCTCCAGGAAAACATTGTTTCATGTATTCCCTCCCAAGTCTCACCTGTTAGACTGAAAAATGTTTATTTTTTAACATAATGCAAACTTCATTAAGAGCATGGAAGGAGAAAAAAGTATCAAGAAGAAGTTTAAAAAAAAAATTGCAATTCCATAACCCAGAGATAACCTCTGCTAATATCTAGGCACATTTCCTTCCAGTCTTTTTTCTCTCATTCTTTCTATATTTCCCTGTCCTCCACTCCTTAGTACAGTCACATGCTGTACCCAGAGCAGTATATTTGCTTTCTTCCCCTTACCATTATGTTATGACCATTTCTCCATGTTACTAAATGTTTTTATTTTTTTTCCCAGAGCATCAATTTTATTCATGGTTTAGGAGAAAATGAATTATGTTTATGTTAAAATTAACATGGCCATATTTCAAAATGGAAAGCAAATATATGTCTGAAATGTCTAACAAAAACAGAAGGCTTCAAAGAAAAAGGTACTGGTGGCTTAGACCCTCAGAGCTATGCATTCGTTCTTCTTTGCCATTTGGTGGGTAAGTATAAGAAGGGTCAGTCTATTTCCAATTTTTTTAAGAGAATTTTTATGAGCTTCTTTGAGTCAAACTGGGGAGCAAGATCTCAAATGCTCCCCAAACAATTTTTAAATATAGTTGTAGCGTTAACTCAGAACATAGCCCCTCCACATACTCAGAAGACTGATAGCTGCCCAGCCGGCAGCCAAGAAAGGCAGCGCACAAGGAGCTTTCGGCAGTGCCTGCTCCCAAGGACGTTTTCTGCTGCCTCCATGGTCCTTATCTGCTCCTGTAACCAGGCAGCACATCTTGCTCCCATCCATCTCAGAAGGCAGCTGCTCCCCCAATGAGATAACCCCTCCCTCTGTTTGTGGGCATAAAAAACTCTGCTTGCTCTTGGTCAGCAGCTTTACCTGTGCAGCTTCAACCAGCTCCGCTGAAGCTTCCCCGCCTTATGAATAATAAATGGCATTTCTCACCCCCCTGGTCCTCCTGCTGGTTCTTCTGGAATATCCAAACCCAGGTACAAGATCCAGGCCTGGGGCTCCTGCATTACAATAGTATTCACCAGGTATCATTTATTTAATATATATTATATATTATGTACATATAATATACTTAATATATGCTTACACATACATATTTATATTATATAATGTATTTATATATAATATACTTAATATTGGCCAAATAAAGGTGATTTGCTGATGGTAATAACATTTATTATGTAATAATATATATATATAAAATAGTTTTATTGAGATATAATTAACATACCATACAATTCACCCATTTAAAGTATATGTTTCCATGATTTTTGTATGTTCACAAAAGTGTGAACTATCACCACAATCCATTTTAGAACATTCTCATTGCCTCGAAAAGCATCCTGAGCACATTAGCAGCCACTCTCCATTTCCCTCCAGCCCCTGACAACCACCAACCTATTTTTTGCCTCGGTAGATTTGCCTCTTCTCCGTATTTTACATAAATGGAATCATACGATATGTGGCCCATTGTGTCTGGTTTCTCTCACTCGGCATGATGCTTTCAAATTTCATCTTATTGTAGCCTGTGTCAATACTTCTTTTTTTTTTTTTTTCAGAGCCGAATCATAGTCTGGTGTGTGTATACATCCCATTTTGTTTATTCTATATTTTTGCTATTGTGAGTAATGCCGCTATGAACGTTTGTAAATAGGTTTTTGTGTGGGCATATATTTCCATTTCTCTTGGGTATATACCTAGGAGTGGAATTGCCGGATCACACAGTAACTCTTCCTCCTTTTGAGGAGCTACAAGACCGTTTTTCCAAAAACGGTCTGGTAGCTCATTTCACTTTCTCATCAGCAGTGAGTGAGAACTCTCAATTTTTCCACATTCTCTCCCATACTTATTACAGAGTCATCCTAGTGGGTGTGAATTGGTATGTCATTGTGGTTTTCATTTGCATTTCCCTAATGACTCATGTTTTTGAGCATCTTTTCGTGTGCTTATTGACCGTTTGTATTTCTTGTTGGGAGAAATGTGTATTTAGATCATTTGCCCATTTTTAAATTGAGTTGTTAGTTGTCTTTTTATATCGAATTATAAAAGTTTTATGTTCTAGATACAAGTGCCTCACCAGATATATGGTGTGCAATTTTTTTCTCCCATTCTGTGGATTTTATTTTCACTTTCTTGAAGATATCCTTTGAAGCACAAAAGTTTTTTTTTAACATTCATGAAGTTTCAAGAGTATTTTCAAGACACAATTTTATGATATGATTCAATGTTTCGTATGGGTATGCCATAATTTTTTTTAAATTAAGTTTATTGGGATAACATCAGTTAATACAATCATATAATTTCCAGGTGTTCATTATCATTTGATATCTGTATATCCTATGGCGTGTTTACCACCCGAAGTCTAGTTTCCTTCAGCTACCATACATTTGGTCCCCTTTACCCACTTTGCCCTCCTCCCACCTCCCTATATTTGACCCCATTTATCCCATATACCTTCTCCCTTCCTCCCCCACCCAACTAGTAACCACTACTCTATAGTCCTCTGGTAACTTCTAGTCTGTAGTACATGTCCATGAGGGGTATGCTACAATTTAATACCTGTTGTTTAACACTTGTTCCCAGTTTATTTGCTATTATTAGTCACGTTAAGCTATCTCTCTCTTTAAATAAATCTCTGAACAATTCTAATGGTCTCCTTAGGAGAAAGTTTTAGAAGGACAACTACTCTGCCTAAGAGAATCGGTGCTTTTATTGAATAGGAATTTTCCACTCAAATGGCTAACCTCGTAATCAGCTGGTTCTTCTGCTTCTGTAGACATGCTTGCCGCATAGACTGAGGAGCAGGGTGACCTCGAGATCAACTGAAGACTCACCTTACCCTTTGCTTGTTCTGTCTAAATAACAGAAGTATTGCCTAAGTTCCTGTCCGAAAAGCTCATGCTCTGTAACTGCCCGTAGCCCATAGCAGCTCCCACACTCTGTAACCACCTGAGGACAAATTAACCAATCGGCCCATGCCAACTATAACTGTGCAGATAAGCCCCATAAAAGTAAGGTTACCTCTGAGCTTGAGGCCCAGATCTTCAGAGCGCTAGCTCTTCTGAGACTGCTGGTGTAATAAATCTGACTACTCCAACTCTCCGAGTAGTGCTTGGTTTCTCGTTGGTCTGATTTTTCTGCAACGTTATGACTCCTTACGAAATTGCTTTCAGGAAAGGTAGTGCCCAAGTACTCTCCTCTGCCTACCACCCACCTCTACAGTGCATTCCAGGACCTGTTTACTGCATCCCCTGCTATCATTATTTACAAAAGAAAACTTCACTGAATTCACTGAAAATTTACTGAATTTTAAGACATGTGTCTAGCTGGGTTAGGCTCAGCTGTGCTAGAACCTTGTCTGGGGAAAAAATTTTGAGGTCCTTCAGAGGTAAGTCCAGGTAGAAGGGATGGCATTATTAGATCTCAGAATATCTTTTAAGAGATGCAGTTTTATTACTTTCATGTGCAGACAACAACTCTCTGGGAAGAGAAACCACCTCTTTTGTAAAATTCCTTGGGGAGCCTGCTTCAAAGAACAGAGCAGGAAATGGTAATTTCGAGAACATTTTTCTGGCCCTCGGTGGATTCCCTTCAACACCCGTTGCCACTCATTCTCATTTGTACCATTAATTTGTACCTTTTCCTTCCTGGTGACAAAAAAGAACCCATTCAGATAACCCCAAAATTCCAGATTAGTGGGGTTTGACCATCCAGGGAATTTGATTATCAAGAAGTTAGTGGTTTTAAACAGTCATTCAGTGATTGATTCATCCAGCAAAGATTTCTTGAGCACCTTTATTTGTGCACCAGCCATAGCACTAGAAACACAAATATGGATAAGGTTGTGGTCTCATGTTATTAATGACTTAAGTTTCTGGAACCCTTTTAAAAATGTTGGACCTGCCTTTTCAGAAAACTTTGTGCCACACAGGCACACCCACATAATTTTATGTTTATGACCTTAGAGACCATCCGTGGGTTTCCTGGGGGGCAGGGCGGAGCACAGATCCTGGGTTCAGATTCATTGTTATATTCTAATACATAGGGGGAAAATGTTATCATATTTGTACCATTGTAATTACGTGACATCTTGAGGCATGAGTCCTAAGGAAGGATTTCCTTCCTTTACTGCAAGATTTTGACATTTGAACACTGGCTTCAGCAGGAAGTCAGACAGACGTGGTCTCAGCTCTTCAGGGAGCCTGCAATCCAGGAAGTCCTCACCTGCCCTGAGCCTTCCCTGGGGACGGCTGCTGAATCTCAACATGGCATTTTTTCCCTGGCTCTTACCAACATTGTGCTGGGAAGAAACAAAGGTGAATGAGCAGAAGAGGGGACACATGTGGCATTGGTGTCAAGGTGCCTGAATTTCACCAAGCTTGGTGACCCAGGGTGCGGGTGAACGAATCCAGCCTGGTTTTTTAGAAGATGTCAGTTTTGGGAACCAACATGCCTTAAATAGTAAAAACCAAGGCAGACATCTGTGGGCATGGACAAAAGCCAAGGAGCATGGTCGCCATGATCTTCAAGTTCTGGGAGGTCCACACATTACTTTTTGTGCAGTTTTCCATACCACACAGCCCAAATCCTGTTAAATCAGTGAGGCTGGGCAGATTCTCCTGCTTGCCTCTCTGAGGAGTGAATCCAACTGGAAATAGAGAGGCATCTTTCTGGGGTGAATAATTCACGGGTTACCTCTGCTGAATTCTAGATGAGCCCTTGGGCTTCCATCTCCTTTCTCTCACCCCAACATCACACAAAAGGAATGTGGAGAGTGCAGGAGGCAGCCAGCTGCTTAGAACAGGCAACAACGGAGCACGAAGAGAAATATCATTTATGAACCTTCTTTGTCTTGGTGCCTGGGATGGGGACTGAGGACGGACAAGCACTGAAAAATGGAAGAGGGTTTTGATTTAGACATTGGCTGGTTCCTCAAATGCTTATGATCCTCTGATTGCAGCTCTCTCATGGGTCGTGGGGTGTTATAAAGGATAAGAGAGTATGAGTATGAGTCAATACAGGTCGTGTCCACCACAACTTACTGTTAGTATTATTACCTCTGTGAGGGAACTGAGGCACAGGGTTAAGCCACATGCCTAAGGTCACACAGTTGGTAAGTGGTGGGGCAGGATTAGAACTCACACTATGCTTTCAACCTCTTGTCAGTTGCTACCTAGAGGCCATCAGGTTGTGGTAATCTTTTATTATCTGATAGGACACAGGCCCTGACCAATTAAAGGCAGCCCTGCGGCAGGATCCTAGGTCCTCTGCTTTACGGGTGTTACCCCTCTAACTCCTGAATCATAGGTGGTTCTGGGAGAGGGTCATGTGTAGCTGGGGTTTACCAACGGGTCAGAAAATATTATAATAATTACAGAACTGGTACAAGTCCTCCAGCTATGCCTTGCAAGCCCCATCCACAGTATGTGGATGAACGCAGGGCGGGAGGCCCGGGTGGTGACCAGAAACCCAGGGCACCTGGGTGTCTGGAGGACATGCTGATTGAAGGGGATCTGAGGCCTGGGACCCCTGGGCGTCACCCACTCAGGGCCAGGGCCCGCGTCCTGCCTTCTCTCCTTCCTCAGGGACTGCAGACTGAGTTCTGGGCTTGTCTCTGAGTCAGAGGCTCTGGTAGGAAAATAAACTTTCTGTACTAAGAGGAGGAGGGAGAAGCTCGCTTTTCAAAAATAGGAGAGGCAGCCCCGTTGCTATGACGAATTCCTCATGTTGCTCTGTGTTTTTAAAAATTTTTTATTTTTTTTAATGACCCACATAAAAAGGTACATACAGCCTCCTTGTAAAAATCCATGGAAAAAAATCTCCATTTATGCCTGATTGGAATGAGGCTCAAGGGGCTGAGGCCCAGGAGAGCTTGTTTTAAGGCCTTTGAAGGCTCCAGGATCTCTGATATTTTGGGGACCTCACCCCACATCGTGACAAACATCAAAATGTCTCTGCAGATTCCGTTACACATACACATTTCTTATAAAAATATCTGCAAAGGTTTTAAAATAATTCATGTATGTAGGGTTTTATGAAGAATAAATCATTCAACAAGTTCTTGTGATTTGTGCTTTCTACTTCTAAAGATACGATTGCCATGTGTGAGCAATTGACTCGCTAACACGTTGTAGACATTTATTAATTTCGAGTTTTCGGTTGCCTCTTGGTGTTCTGGGGTCAATTTGCTTGTGAGTTCAGGTTTCAGATCTCTCCGTGGGCCCTTGATAAGTTCATGGGCTTCAAGTTCTGGGATTCTCATGTGGGTCCAAATGGCCAGGGGTCAGGGCCTCAGTTTTCCCATATGCAAAACGGGAGTGGTTCAGGACAAGATGTGCAGCGGGGGGGGAGGGGAGAGAATGATTAAACAGATGGGGCAAAATATAAAGAATCAGTGCCTTCGGGTGAAGGTACAAGGGTGGTCTTACTACTTTTTTGTTAGTTTAAAATAATGTCAGAATGAAAAATGAAAATGTTTCCCCTTCCAAGCTGGTGGTGGTGGTGGTGGTGGGTAGGCGGGGGTCAATGGAGTAGCTGGAAGCTTTGGGGCTGTGCTCAGGTGGAGCCCAGGAGGAACCCCAGGGGAACCGAGGGTGGCAAGGGTTGAGGCGTGTGCTCTCCGTTCCCCATCCCCTCTAGCCAAGTAGTCTGCTTTCATGTGCCTTATATTTTGGTGATCTGTACAGATTCTTCTGGAAGACAGGGGTCTTCTAAAGAGAAAGCTAAAAAAAAATAAAAAAAATAAAAGAAAAAGAAAGCTAGAGATTGGTGGCTGTAGGGGACAAAGGCAGGTCTGATAACCTGAAGAATCTGGGTCCAGTGATCTTGGAGGTCGTGTGTTTTTCCAACAGTGAAAGGAAAAGAAGCCAGGTCGGTGGTTGTAGATTCGTGGGTAGGCAGGAGGAGGAAGTGGGCAGTGGGAAGGAAAACAAGGTGGAGGAAGAAGTGGCTCTGATGGTGAATTCGAGCCTAGCTGCTACCACCTAGTCAGCAAGCATGCAGCATGTGCCAGGCGCTGCTCTAAGAACTTTGCAAGTACTGACTCCTTTAATTCTCACAATACCCACCCACGCAGGTGCTATTACTAGCCCCATGTTAGACAGGAGGAAACAGGCTCAGAGAGGTGAAGTTACTTTCTCAAGGTCACACAGCCAGGGAGGATCCAAATCTGGGTACCTGGTTCTGAAATGTGGCTTTACTTCCTCTGTGTTAACAGCAGTTAGAATAGGGGCTTTGGTGGATAATGAAGGGTGGTGGGAGATGGGCTTCTAAAAAAAAACACATAGAATTATGGCAATGCCATGTTTTAAGTGTTCGCTCTGAGTCCCCATGCCATACACGTTGTACACATCATCTCAGAGAATCCTCCCAACCAGCCCTGCGAGATTGAGAGTACCACCTCCACTTTACGGAAAGAGCAAGGGATGTACAGAGAGGGCAAGTAACTTACTCAAGGTTACACAGCAAGAAAGTGTCAGGACTTGGATTTAAACCCATATCTTTTTTTATCTCAAAAGGCTGTGCTCTTGACCACCAGGCTGAACTGCTCTAATGTGCAGTGGCTTTGGTTCTTCTGATCTATTTCTAGAAGCTCATAGTAACAGCTGGCTCTAGGGAGGGAGGTGTGGGCATGGGGGTGAGCTCAAGTCATCAAACAGTTCCAGTACAGGTCAGGTCTGGTGGCAAGAGCTAGGGACAAAAGCAGTCCAGGGGTGGAGAAATACATGTATATGGAAGAGTGAAGAAGTGGTGTGATTTGAGGAAGGATGGAGGTGTTGGCAAAGTACAGACCTGCCCAGCGGAGAGTGTGATCAACTTTCCCAGGCAGCTAAAAAGAAGGGGCAACCCTAGCAGGCTGCCTGAGGGAGAGGACATCTGGGCTCAGTTTTCAAAGATGAGCAAGTTACAGGTCGGCTGGGCACAGAGTGGTCTTTTCTGGCAGAAGGGGCAGCTTGGACAAAGTTGCTGAGATTTGAAATTGCATGTTGGGGGTCTGTGTTTGTGTGTGTGTGTGTGTGTGTGTAGCAGGAAAGGAGAAGTCCTCTGAGAAATGGAAGAAGAGGCTGCTCAGGACTCGCTGTGTGGCTTTGAGCCACTGCTAGTCTTCTCTGGGCCTCTGTCCCATCCCCTGGAAAATGGAAGCTTTCCTAGACCCAAGCTACATGCAGCCAGGCATCACCGGAGAGCTGGGCAAGAGCTGACTCAGGCTCCAAGCTGAGTTCCTCCCGACCCCATCCTGGAGAAATGGGCCAGCATAACACCTAACCCCTTCCAGGCATCCAGGGTGGTCTTCCCACTGCAAAAGCAAACTGCCTCTTCCAGTAGGAGGAGATAGGTGGGTGGAGTTCAGGGCTCACTGGGGAGCAGTGGGCCTTATCCACCTCTACCAGGAAAGCCCCCTTCCCTGGCCACGGAGTTGAGCCTTTCTCACTCCTGGTCGCACCCAGGCCCCACATAGTGCTAGCCTGCATGAAAGCCCAGGGACCTGGTTCTTGCAGAGTCGTACAGAATGGACCAGGCTGCCGACCTCTCGCTCTTTTCTTCTCAATTTCCAAAAGTCATCTTCTCACTTCTGTACTCCTTTCCTCCTTACGAGCTGGAGGGACCCTCCTCCAGCCTCCCACTCTGAGCCTGGTCTGCGCAGCAGCAAAACTAACTCTTGCTGTTACTTGAACGCATATCAGAGACACAAATCAAGTTTCTAATAAAAGTTTTGGCTGAAGGTGTTACAAACCTCTAATGGCACTTGGCTCCGTGCCTAGTTCTTCTATCCTGACAACTTTGCAGCCCTCTCAGTGGTTGAGAACCAGAACTTGGCTGTCAGGAAGAAGGTTTTGGGTCCTCGGCCCAGCTGAGCTGAAGAGGTTGATGACTTTGGTCATCCATCTATTCATGAGACAAATATTTATTGAGCAGCTACTACGTGCCTAGCCCCAGACCCTGCCCCTGAGGAGTTTACTTGTGGAGGGGGAGATGAATGGAGTATTCACAACACAAGTGATCACTGCATTAAAATTGAGGTTAGTGCTGCAGCAAAGGATGAGCGAGAATGAACAACGGGGGTGCTGACCTGTCTTGGGGGTCTGGAGGAAGTGACACGCAGGTCTGGCTCTCCAAGCTCTCTTTTCAGATTTTACATCCTTTTAGTTTTTTTCCTTCCTAGGTTGGCAGGAGCTGAGTGATGGGAGAATTTCGACCAACGAGAGTGAAGTTATTGTACTGGGGAGCCATGGAATGTTGTTGAGCAGTGGAAAGACATCGAGCAAAATGGAGCAGCAGGAAGGCAACACTAGCAGTGTCCCAGGGGAGATTAGAGGAGATGTAAGACCTTTAATGCCTAATAGGAGAGGGGGAAATCCAACATTTATTGAGTTCTGTGTGCCAGATTCTGTTATAAGCATGTTGTATGTATCAACTCATTTCATTTTCTCAACAATGGTCTGAGGTAGGTATTTTATTACTCCTGTGTGCCAGGGAGAAAGCTGAGACTCAGAGAGGTTAGGAAATTGCACAAGGTCACACAGCTAGCAAGTGGAGGACCCTTAGATTACATTGGGACCATCTAGTTTACCTAGGATAATCTCCCTGTCTCAAGATCCACAATTTAATCACATCTATAACTTATTCTCGTGAGCATTGACTGAACCAAATGACTTGCCCATGGCCACACAGCCAGTCATTGGCTGAAATGGAGCTCTCATTCCAGCGTGGCTTGTCTAGGCCTTAAAGAAAGTCCAAAATAGGCATGTTTTGGACTTATAGAGAATCTTTGCATCACAGAAAGCATCTTTAAAGGCGTCCTATGGTTTGAGAGCTTCTCTGTTTAACCTAGTTTAGCAACTGATGTCAGGGAAATAGAGAAAAACCTTTAGCTTTAACTAGAGTGTTAGGCACCCATGATGAGAACTAAGCTAATCTATACCAGGGCCTTCTAAAATCTGGGACAGGATGGGGCAGAGCTGGAACCAGCCCCCAGCCTCCTAGGCCAATGGAAGGAACTTTTGTTGGAGGACAGAGTGGGAGGAGGATGGTAAAGCACCCCACGCCCCCCACCCCAGGTCCAGAGCAGGCATTGCTAATCAATCATTCTGCTCTTTCCAGCCAGACCTAGATGTGGCTCTGAGTCTCTGTAACACAGAGCTCCAGGATTCCAGAGCCAATTGAATGGAGCTGAACATCAAGATGAATCTTGATCCACCATCTTGGAATTATTCAGTGTTTCCAAGGGGATAAACAGAGGCTCCTTTACATGCCCTGAAGGACCAGTAGCCCTGTTTCAGGACTCAAATATCGGAATCCTATTAAAAAATAAACAAATAACAACCCCCGACTTTTCACTTCAAGGAAGAAAAAGCCAAACTCCTCAGTCATGTTCAGCATGATGGCCAAAGACCTGTGGCTTCTGATTATCTCCAGGGCAGCCTGACGCTGCCTGTTTCCCACTGGGGGCCAGGTGGGGCTCTGTGCTTGACTTCCCCAACCTCAGGCATTCAGAGGCCCAGCTGGCTAGGAGCCTGGCATCCTCACTCTGCCAGATGTGGCTCCCAGCTGATAAAACCTGAACCTCATTACAGCTTCCCATTGACTCAGGAGGTAAGAGGCCTCCAGGAGGCCTGCGAGTAGCAATGGGAAGAGGCAATTTCCCTAAATCCACTCAGAGGCTAAATTCACCTGGATCCCCTTCTGGGATCCTCTGGAGTGTGATCTTCCTTGAAGGCTGCCTCCTCTCACTCTTTCTCCTCTCTCCACTGTCCACACCACTCCCTCATTCACAGCAGATGAGGAAACAGGCTCAGAGAGGTCAAAGGACTTGCCACAGTCACTCAGCTCACAGTGGAGAGACGGGGATTCAATCAGATCAGGTCTGTTTGATCCCAAAGCCTCTCTTCTTAACCGCTATTCTGTGGATTGACAAGGTAACTTGTTCTGGGATCCAAATGTATTCTTAATAGAAATGTCTATATCAATGATTTTCAAACTTGAGCGAGCTCTAGAAACCCCCAGCAGCTTGTTAACCTGCAGCTGGCTGGGCTCCGCCCCCAGAGGGTCCCATTCTGCAGTCTGTGCAGAATGAGGTCTGAAGGTTTGCATTTCTAACAAGCTCCAGGGCAAGCCTGATGCTGGCTGGACTCAAATCTATGTTTTGAGACCACTGCTCTCTATTAAGAAAGAAACTTTAGTTGATAATGTACAGCAGTGGTCCCCAAGCTTTTGACACCAGGGACCGGTGCTCCTATGAGAATCTAATGCCTGATGATCTGAGGTGGAGCTGAGGCGGTGATGCTAGGTGCTGGGAAGCAGCTGCAAATACAGATGAAGCTTCTCTTGCTCACCTGCCACTCACCAACTACTGTGTAGCCTGGTTTTTACAGCCCACGGACTGGTACCGATCTGTGGCCTAGAGGTTGGAGACCCCTGATGTACAAGATGCCCATCACATTGTGGAAAAGTCCTCTCCTTGGACCAGGAGACTTTGGAGCTGTTGCTCTCCTGTTAACTTCAGGGTAACCTTGGGTGTGTTCCTGGCCTTCTCTGGATCCAATGTTCCCATCTCTACAGAACATCTCTACAGGTGTGGATGAGATGTTCTTAGTCCCCTGGGCAAGTCTGGCAGAGGAGGGAGGAGAGGGATTTAGAGTCGGACTGGGTCTGACTTCTGACTCTAGGGAATCATGTGACCTTGGGCAAGTGACTTAACCTCTTTGTACTTCCAGTTATCTTGGAAATGACAGATTAGATTAAAGTGTAAATCTCACTGAATTAACAGTTGAGGTTGGTGGGGAGAGACAGTTGAGTTGCTAAGTCTGGTCAGATGGTACAGGATATGTTCCCCCACCTGCCCAAGACTTTGAGCCCAAAGAAATTCAGGTAAATCTCCTTCCCTCCCTCCCTCCCTTCTCCCTTCTTTCCCAGCCTCTCTGTCCTCTTTCTCATCTTCGTTCTCTCTTTCCTACTCTCTCTCCTCCTTGCCCCTCCTCTTTGCTTTCTTCTTTTTTCCTTTCCATACAAGTTATTTCCTGCAGCCTTAACTTTGGAATCAAACCTGAGTTTAGTCAGATCTGTGGACATGATCTGGATGCCCTTGGCTAAACGACTTCCTCTCTGTGGCCCCAGCACCCTCATCTGTAAAATAGGCATGTGACCCTCCTGCTCCCCGCCTAGCATTTTTGGAGGTTCACGTAACTTATTCCATGGAAAGCACCAGGTCTGGGGGCCAAGCACATGTATGTGTGTGTGTCGGGGTCACTTCTGTTAGTCCTTTAGTGTGGAGGTGAAGGGCCAGGCTCTGGAACCAGACAGCTGGAGTCCCAGCTCTCCCACCAAACCAGCTGAGGGCCTTGGGCAAGTGACTTAATCTTTCAGTGTACCCTACTTCCTAGGGTTGCAGTGAGGCTAAATAGCAAGTGCCTAGTACACTGTCTGGCTGTTAGCTATTTTGATTATTCTGCTGATGATGGTGATGATGACGTGATGATGTTAATAACCCAGGCACAGTGCTTAGTGCTGGCATTAGTGCAGGGGACAAAATACAGTCCCTTCCCCAAGGAGTTCCCAGTTCATGAAAGAGAGACAACTTAATAGGCAGGGACAACACCACATCAGTTCCTTGATTTGGGGGAAGGACCCCAAGTTTCCAGATGGAGCCCAGATCAAGTCCCAAGGGCCAGGAAAGTCTTTCTGGGGGGAGGTGACCCTCCGAGCTGAGACTTGAAGAAGCAGCAGAACACCCTCTAATAATAAGTATGTTTATAAGAATTTTCTATAAGAAAATGAATACAACAAATGTGTTTACCATAGCTAAAAAGTTAAGAATAACCTAATCAGCCACCAAGAAAGTATTGATCAAATAAACTGTGGTGCATTGAGTCATGAAATAATCAGCAGCTGTTAAAACAGGGTAAGATATCTATCTATCATCTATCTATCTATCTATCTATCTATCTATCTATCTATCTATCTATCTATATCTTTATCTGTATCTAAATCTATATCTACCTCCATTTTATCATTGAATGAAAAAACAGGTTACAATATGATACAAAGAGTAAGATTGAGTTATTTTACATTTATATGTAAAATATATATGTATGTGCGTGTTCATTCCAAAGTGTTAATGTTATTTATGTCAGGGGAGCAGGGTCAGGGAGAAAACAGAGTTTATATTTAAACAACACTGGGTCTGAACACAGTTAAAGGTTTTGATGTATTTTGTCAGATAGCGTTCCAGGATGGTCTATCAATGGATATTCCAATTACACAGAAGATTTTTGCTTCCCTATCACATTTAATAAAATCAAACATTGTAAAACATTGCAATCTTTGTTCATTTGATGCTTCAAAAAACCTTATTGCTGTTTTAATTTACAAAAAAAAAAAAGTGGGAGAAGGAGGTCATGAGGCCATGCACAGGGGTGGGCAGGGCGTCCGGGTGGAAGGAAGAGCAGGCACGAAGGCCTGCGCTGAGGAGGTGGCCCAGGGTGGTGGGGCATCCAGCAGCCAGGCATCTGGAGCTCCTGAGGCCTTCGAGGGGAGCGCAGCACCTCCCCCAGCTGCGTGTGCTCCCGATTTGTGCTCAGACAGTGGGCACGGCTCCCAGAGGGGCGGGTTGTCCCCAGCAAGCCTTGCCACCAGCTACCACCCACCAGCCCAGTCCCTGGCTGGCAGGGACAACCTCCCCTGGCAGTCCCCACTCCACGCAGCTAGCTGCTCCAGCCCTTGTTCAGCCCTGTTTCCTGCCCCTCCCTCTCTCTCCCCTCCCTCCAGCTGTTCCTCTGGCAGAGTTTGTCCCATTCAGGATAGCAGTTCCAAACAGCGTGGAGCTCTGGACAGACTGAGGTCTCCCCACGAGGCTTTAAAGGAAGGGGGTGGAGGAGGTGCTCTTCTCTGAGGGTCTTGAGAAAGTCTCGAATGAATAGATGAACTGCTTTCTGGGCAAACAGCCTCAGCCAACGAATATGTAATTGGGAGAAAGAAATCGGGGAACACAGGTCTCCTGTACAGCCTCGCGTGGCCTGAAGTCTTGGGGAACCCTCAGGAAGACCCGGGCAGAGACCAGCCTCAAGGTACCATATCTGGCTTTGACAGAATTCAGAAGGGCCAAGAAAGGGGAATACTAGTTGAGAGAGAAGTTCTTTGGTTCTTCTTAAAATTTAATTTTTATCAAAATGGAAATAGGTCTATAATGATTTTCAGATTTCAGTGCCAAAGTAATGCACACTAATTGTAAACAATAGCAAGGTCACCAGTCTTTTAATAGCAGCGTGCTCAGCGTTTTTCTTTGTTACTCCGTTAATGCTCACAGCAGCCCCATGAGGAAGGTATTTTCATAATCCTCTTTTTACAGGTGAGGAAACTGAGGCTCAGAGAGGGGTGGATACTGGCTCAGGGCTACAGGGATGTTAAGCTGGTGCAGGGGTGGGAGGGGGGCTGGGGTGGGATGGGAGCGGAGTTCGAGGTTGGAATGAAATAAGGGTCAGTACAGCCCACCTTCTTAACCACTAGGCTGTACGACCTCTCAGGACAGGGACAGAAGAGGGAGTCCTAACCCAGAGGTGGCCTTTCAGGCACCCCTCTCCATCACTCAATCACTCGCTCGCTCACTAAATTTACCCATGATGTTAACTGGGTGCCTGCAATGTACCAGACACATTTAAGTGTGTAAATGTGGAGACACACATTCTCTCTTCCAACATCTTGTCTGGTAACCCTTCTTATACCTTACCATGGACTGTGAATTTCCTTCCATATCAACTGTATCTGTCGACTATACTTCTCAGTGACTATGAAGAAAACATGTCTTGGGGTTTACGTAATCATTCCTCGTTGTGGGTGTTTCTCCCCCCCGGCCCCATGACTATAAACAGATCGCTCCAGGATGTCATCTTTGTATGTTTGTCCTACAGACACCTTTCAGGGGTGAAATCGTCGGGTCAAAGATTTTAAGGCTGTTGAAGCTTTTGGTCACCTTGTCCCCAAAGGTTGTGCTGCCATTGTATTGGGGTGTCGCCTACACTGGGTGCTACCCATCTCCTAAAACCTCCCTGGTGAGAAAGGTAAGAGTGACATCCGGCTGTCTCACTTCATGTTTCTTTATTAATGCTGATCGGCCTTTGTAATCTTATCGTTTGCTTTTCTTTTATGATTATCCTGCTCAAGTCCATCCCCATTTTTTTTTCTCTTGGCATGTTTATCTTTTTCATATTGATATGTAGGAATTCTTTGTATATGAAGGATAGGAATCCTTTGCTAGTGCACTCTGTTGAAAAAGAGAGAGCACTCTCACTCCCTTATCTGCTTTCAGACTAGAACTTTTTAAATGGGTAAGCCGTAAAGACCAGCTTTCGGCGAAATTACAAACGACACATTATAATAATCAAGTGCAGTTGGCCCTTCATATCACAGGTTCTGTGTCCACAGAGTCAACCAACCATGGATCAAAAATATTCATCCCCCCCCCAAAAAAAAGCTTTGTTGTTGCCAACAAGTGCTATGTCGTTAGACCTGCGATTGTTGCATATGTATTGAACATGTAGGCATGTTTTTTCTTGTCATTATTCCCCAAACAACGCAGTATAACAACTATTTACATAGCATTTACATTAATATGGTATTATACATAATCTAGCAATGACTAAAAATATATGAGAAGATGCGCGTAGGTTAAATTCAAATACTACATCCTTTTATATGAGGGACTCGAGCATCTGTGTGATCTTGGTATTTATGGGGGTCCTGGAACTAATCCCCTGCTGATACTGAAGGACGACTGTAACTGCTACTGCACGCAAGTCTGACCACTCAGACCTGTGTGGTCCTGCTCCGGGTCTGCCTTCTTTTTCCATCAAGGCGCTTGGGCCCCAGTTTCCCTTTTGGAATCCCCCGCTTCCTTTTTGAGACCAATCTCCCTGCGGTTCTTGCTGTCTCGCTTGCTTCCTCCAACTTGCTCAAAGGAAAGACTCCTCTAAATTCCTCAGTTGCTGAGATGAACGTTATTAGCTAATCCGGGCCTCTGGCGGTGGGGAGGAGGACGGCTTGGCATTTTCTTAGGAAAGAAAATTTAACTTAAATCAGTGATGCTCAAGCCGTGGCCTGTCAGGCACTGAGAAGACCATGGGAAGTTATTTATGTCTGAACTTTTCTGAACTTTCCAAAACTTCAGGGAATACCTGACTCTTCTGAGAAGCCCACCCCCCACCCAAGCTGGGTCAAGGTTTGTCCCCTAGGCTTTCTCAATGCTCGTACTTCCCCCATCACAGTGCCTATTACACACTGTGTTATAATTGCTGGTCCTGCTGTCTGTCTCTCCTGCGGGCCTGGAGGCTCCTTGAGGCCAGAACGGGGTATTATTGTCTCTGATTTCTCAGTCCCCCGCACAAGATCTAGCATGTAGTAGGTGCTCACAAAATGTTCATTGAACGAATAAAGTAGCCAGGCCTCAGTTTCACCATCTGTAAAATGAGATGAGAAAGTTAGACTAAAGGCTCATCTCCTAGATGTTTACTTAGTAACTCCCATCATTTTGCAAACCATTTGACTGAGATGATTTTCTTGCATCCTCACAATGGCTATATGATAAAGGTACTATTAACATACACATTTAACGGATATGAAACAAACCTGGAGAGGGGCTCTGATGCCAGACTCCATTAGAGCCAATAGAGCACTGTGGCTGGGCTGGGGGTTTGGGCTCTGTTGGGTGGGTTTAAACCTGGTTGGTTATCTGCCAGCCGGGTGACATGGACCAAGTTATTTTAAGCTTTATGCCTCAGTTTCCTCATCTATAAAATAGGAATATGAGTAGTAACTACCCCCTAGGATTATTATAAAGATTAAATGAGATAATACATGTGGAACACTTGGCAGCAGGCTCGTTGTGCTGTGATGGCTCTATAAATATTAGCTATCATTCTATTTCATTTCTATACCACCACGCTGTCTCTACCAGCAATGTCGAGCATCTTTTCATATGTCTATTGTCCACCTGTATGTCCTCTTCGGAGAAATGTCTATTCAGGTTCTCTGCTGTTTTGTAGTTGAATTGTTTTTTTTTTTTTTTTTTTTTTTTTAGCGAGTCAAGTTGTTTATAAATTTTGGATATTAATCTCTTATCGCTGATGAATATCTTTTTCCATTCAGTAGGTTATCTTTTTGTTTTTTTTTTGTCGGTTTCCTTTGTTGTGCAAAAACATTTTAGTTTGATGTCATCTCATTTGTTTATTTTTTCTTTTGTTTCCCTTGCCCGAGGAGAAATATCAGAAAAAAATATTACTAAGAACAATGTCAGAGAGCTTACTGCCTATGTTTTCTCCAAGGAGTTTTATGGTTTTGGTTCTTACATTTAAGGCGTTGATCCATTTTGAGTTTATTCCTATATGTGGTATAAGAAGGGGAAGAGGGTCTGGTTTCATTTTTATTTTTTTGCATTTATCTGTCCAGTTTTCCCAACACTATCTATTGAATAGACTGTCTTTACCCCATTATAGATCTTTCCCTCCTTTGTCGAGTTAAATGACCACATAGGCTTGGGTTTATTTCTGGGCTCTTTATTCTGTTCCATTTATCTATGTATCTGTTTTCATACCAGTACCATGCTGTTTGATTACTAAATCCTTGCAATATAGTTTGATATAAAGTAGTGTGATACCTCCAACTTTATTCTTCTTTCTCAAGATTGCTGTGGCTATTTGGGGTCTTTTGTGATTCTGTATGAATTTTAGGATTATTTATTCTAGTTCTGTGAAAAATGCCATTGATATTTTAATAGGGATTTCATTGACAATATAGATTGCTTTGGGTAGTATGAACATTTTAACGATGTTAATTCTTTGTATCCACGAGCACAATATATGCTTCCAATTATCTGTATCTTCTTTAATTTTAGTTCTTCAATATCTTATAATTTTCCAAATACGGGTCTTTCTGGGGCTGCTTGGGAGGGGCTCCTGTGAAGGTCAAGGTCAGCTGCTGCCTGTTACCTGCCTGGGGCTACATGGTAGGAGCTATAAAGTGATCTGTGGTTGGTCACCCCCTGTGCTGGAGGTGTGTGGGAGAGGACATGCTGCAAACCAAGGCTGGGGCAGCTCAGCAAAAAGCTCAGAGCACTCCAAGGCCAGGCTGCCTGCTGACTACCAGTAAGGCTCAGCTGCTGAAAGAGTCTGGGTGGTAAAAGAGTTGGGTGGAGTGAGGTACCAGAGAATCACAAGGGTGAAACAATTGGTGTTCACCAGGTTAATGCAGATCCAGATTTGGCACCGGTGCTGAGCCTAGAGCTACCACACAAAATGCCCAGAGCACAGCAGGCCAGCCACTGCTCATCTTGGACTCATAGACCCCGAAGAGTCGTTCAAGAAAGACTGAAGCATGGGCCAAGGCTGGTAATCCACCACTAAAAGTGCGTCCAGTGGTACATGAGCTGAGACCTGCAGATTGCTGTTGAAAGAGTCTCCTGCAGTGTACAAGGTGGGGCTGGTTGCCTGGCCTATGAAAGTTCTTCTGGGAGTGCATAAGTTGGGTGGAGTGGGGTTTCAGGGAGTTACCAAGGTGCAGTGAGTGGAGTTCGCCAGGACAATGTAGATTCGCATTTGGCCGTGTTAGGGGAGGGCTCGACCTAGGAAAGATGGTGCTTGCCTGTAGCCTTCACAGGGAGGGCTCGACACAGGAAAGATGGTGCTTGCCTGTAGCCTTCATGGGGAGGGCTCAACACAGAGATAATGGCAGCTGTCCTTCTAGCTCTTGCCCTGAAGACACACAACTCAATCTCTCGCTTTATGTCTCTGGCATCTCCCAAGTCACCATTCCTCTGCTGGAACCCAGGGTAAGTACGTGAGAGCAAATGAATCTGTGAATGGGCCCTTTAAGTAGATGTCTGGGTTTCCAGCAGCCTTCTTTCTCACCCTGATGATTTTCACAGCTAGATTTTGTGGGGACCTCTCTTCCTGGCACTGGAACCCTGGACTGGGGAGCCTGTTGTAAGGCTGGAACCCTTCACTCCTCCAGGGCGACCTCTGTAGTCAAGATATCCCTCCCGATGCTCAACTGCCATATGTAGGTGTGGGGCCAGCCCATTTCACATCTCTGCCACTCTTACCAGGCTCGATGTGGCCTCTCTATATTCTTAGTTATAGGAGTTCTGTTCATCTAGTCTGCAGATAATTCTCTAGATTGATTGTTCTATAATTTAGTTGCTATTTTAATGTGGTTATTGGAGGAGGCAAACAGCATTTATCTACTCTGCCATTTTACAGAGAACCCCTGATTCCACTCTCTTTGAGCTATGCTGCAGGAGTGTGGTCATCACTCTCAGTTTTAAGGTTACAAAGTAGACTCAATGCTTCTCAATGTGCAATCCTGGGATTACTGGCACTAAGTATAAGTATTTCTTAAAGCTGCATTTTGAACTAGCTCCCCAGATGCATCTGATGTACCCCAAAACTTAAGAACCACTGAGGTAGAGCATCAAATGTCTTTTCTTTTTGCCATTCGCCCAGGTTTCTGGGTTTCTTACTGTAAACTGAGGTTTCTTTTTTGCTTTCTAAGCAAATATCTATGCACTTCTGTGAGTCTACATGTCCTGTGTCAGCAGTTGAGGCTAGGAGGCATGATGGAGAAGAAGTGAAACTTCGTTGTGTTGTACCACAGAAAGTCAGATCATGCTAGTAATCATCCACTGTGCAAACTTGGAAAGTATTTTAAGCCAAAGAACTCTTTTTTCTAATGAAAATATATGGAGAAATGCGATTTGAAAATCGTTAATAGTAGTGTTATTCTAGCTGAAACAGAAGGGGAAGGCTCCAGACCACAGCTCACTGAACCTCACTCTCACTGCTGAAGGACTTGTAAGAATAGTTATAGCTCTGTGTGACAGATTTGAAAACTGCAAATCTATTCCAAATTGTTAAAAGACCAAAGTTCTTGACCTTGGCTGAATTTTCTGTGTGACTTTAAGCAAGGCTCTCTCATTCTCTGATCATAATCGTCTCATTTATAAGTAAGGAAGTTGAATGTTGTATTTGTCAAGAGAATACCTGCAGTAAAAGATAGACTCAAACATGTACAATGGCTCAAATGAAAGAGACATTTATTATGAGGCAGGTATTTCTGAACAGAGGGTGATCCTTTTCCATGTAGTATTAAAGTGACCCATCTCATGTCCCTACCACCACCTTGGACGTCATCACTGATGATGGCAGTGGCATGTTTGCTTCTTAACTGCATTCCACCACACAAGAACTAGTCATGTGACCAATCTAGTTGGAAAGGAGGCTGGGAAATGGAGTTCTTGGCCAGGGTGACTTCTTTCTAGTGACAGCTGTGTATTGTACAAGGGAGAATTTATTTTTGTGGACAGCCAGCTGTTTCTGTCAGAGACATGGTAACCCCTTGGGTCTTTTCTATTCTCTGATTCTAAGTCTAGATTTTCACTGGTCAACCTTAAAGTTAACATAGTGATGTCGGACCCATAAATACTTCTCCTCAAGATAACCCCCATCAAATATACTTAGTAAATTCCTACATTCTAGGCCCCTAAACACAGATTCTTCTGAAACTTAGGCAACTTCCATTTGCTTTTCCTTCTGGAAAAAGGAAACAAGAATAACAATTTTATTGAGCATGGCACATTCACTGAGCCAAAGGTTTTCATAACCATTGTCTCATTGAATCCCCCTGCGATTCTACATGGAAAGGTTTCAGGATTATCATCTCCATTTTGCAGATGTAGAAAATGAGGCTCAGAGAGGTAAAGAGACTTGCCCAAGATCACAAAGCTCATAAGCAAAAGAACCGGGATTTGAACTCAGAGAATCCTACTCTTACTCTCGGGGCCCACTGCACTGTGCAAATGGGTGTGTGTATATGTGTGTGTGTGGTTAAGGTAGGTGTTTTCCTTGAGCTCTATTTCCCCAGGCCTGGGCATAAGGGAAGTGGAAGTGGAAGTGCAGGAATCATTGTCCAAGTCCCTTCAATGGGCCAAACTTGCTAATAATGAGGCAACTGGATGGTTGTCCTGGCCTGAGGAAGCTCAGTATGAGTAAGCCTTATAGCCATTGGCCAGAGAAAAGGAAGAGAATGGTGTGGGAGGACACAGACGTAGGAGTCCTGGATGATGTTGAGGCCTTGACTGGGCTGGGCACATCGTGGGTGCTTAGGGTAATTTCCTGTGTGAATAAACCTACGGAGGAGTGAAACTGTATTAATGGAGAACTTAAAATGAATGAGGCCCAGTTATTGTTCTTAAGCCTTTAAGTAAACTTATAATATATACTTTTATTTATTCACTTAACGAACATTTATTAGCACCTACTATGTGTCTGACACTCTACGAGGCGGAATGATGAAAAAGACAGGATTTCTGCCCTCATGGAACTTTGGAGGAGCTGTAGGGTTTGCAACCATTTTAGAGATGAGGAAAATAAGGCTCTGATTGGTCATGACATTCTCAAGGTTGCTTGATTGGACTAGAACTTGGGGCTCCTAGCTCCCGGTCCAGGACTTTTTCTGTGCCCCCCCCCCCCCGGATGAAGGGGAGGACTTGTGGGGGATGGGGGAAGGGATCCTGTGGGTTGGAAGCTACTTTGTGTTGCTTCTGGACTCCAGGACATGCTGGTTTTAGGCAAAATTAGGAAACTTAGTTAATTTACTTCTCTTTTGGAACCTATGTATTTTTGAAGTGATGGGCATAAACATGGTAGAGAAAGAGTAGAACGTCTTGCTCTGCTGGATGGAACTGAGAGGCGATAGTTCTACATGGGGTTGCCTTAGAGTTCAGGTCCCAGCTCTGCCCTTTGACCTGTAAGGTGGGGACACGATCAGTGCCTACTTCATAGGATTTTTGGTGGGGTTAAATGAGTTAATATACATAAAACACTGAGTACAGCTCATGGTCAGTTCAATGAAGAAGGCATTTCTATTTTTATCCTCAGGAACGTGAGCATTGAAATTCACCTTTGCACTTCTGGGTTGGTGTGGGCATCTGGTTGCTTGTGACCTCGGGTTCTTGGGCTAGAAAAGGCCATGTTGGCCAGTCTCCTGGCTTTATGCCTCACCCCATTGAGAAATCCTGGGATCTGGTGGTGGAGGTGTGTGGGGGTCCTCCGCCTACCATAGACATGCTCTGGAAATCTTGGAAGTACCAGCAGCTGACTCAGCAGTGTGGTCAGCTGCTACTGAGGAAGAATGTTGGAATCAGTTCTGCTTTCTTGAGGTACATGACTTGGGTTCTCTGATCCCAGCCCTGGGCTCGTGCTGAGGGTAACTCTTGTGCAAGGATGTGGGTGAGTGAGCAGTTGATGCAAGAATAAACAGCTAGCATACTCAGTTTTCCCTTCTGGGAATCAGGGGTCAGAGAGACAGGAGAACTGATGTGTATAGCCAGACCTAAGTTCTAGTCTTGGCTTTGGCACCAACCACCTGGGTGAATTTGAGCAAGTCACATAACCTCTTTGGGGCTTCATTTCCTCTTCTAGTTGTTGAGAGAATGGCTGTAGTGCTCAATAAATGTTCTGGAGTGGTGGTTAAGGAAAGGGGATATTCAAAATATAACTATCCCTTGTCATCTGAATTTGTTTGAACAATTGTCAGAATCTGTGAATTTCTGGGTGTGAGATGAAGTAAGAGCTCAGATAGCCAGTGTATGAGTGTCCTGCTGCTGCTGTAATAATCGCCACAAATGTCATGGCTTTAAATGACACAGATTTGTTATCTTATAGTTCTGGAGGTCAGAAGTCCCAAACAAGTTTCACTGGGATAAAATCATGGTGTTGGTAGAGCTGTGCTCCTTCTGGAGGCCCCAGAGAAGAATTCATTCCCTTGCCTTTTTTAGCTTCTAGAGGCTGTCCACATGAGTGGATTCATGGACACTTTTATCATCTTCAAAGCCAGCAGTGGTGGGTTGAGTCTTCTTACACCAAATCATTCTGATTCTCCTGCCTTCTTCTTTTGTTTTTGAAAACCTGTATAATGACATTGGGCCCACCTGGATAATCCAGGATAATCTCCAATTTCAAGATCCTTAATTTAATCACATCTACAAAGTCTCTTTTTTCATGTCAGGTAGCATATTCTCAGGTGCTGGAGGTTAGGACATGGATATCTTTGGGGAGGGAGCATTATTCTGGCTACCATATTGAGGAATATCTCAGATATTAATCTGCATTTATGCATTTCTTGAATTTGGACATTGAGAGTCTAATGGCTGTCCTTGTATTTATAGTTGGCTCAGCAGGTCACTGACCAGTCAGAACGGATGTGGATATAAACAATCAATGATGCTGTACCTGGGAGTATGGGGTGATTGTCAAGCCTAACCAAGGCCCCAGGCTTTGGCATCATTGAAGCTGGATTCAAATCCCTGCTCCACTACTTACAAAATTTGTGGCTGTGAGCAGGAGAGTTTTCTCATATGTGAAATGGGATGGCAACATGCACTCCATAGGGTAATAGGAGGAAATGAGAAAGCCCATGGTAAGTGCTTAGCATGGTACCTGAGACCTAATATAGAGCTCAACTCTAACCAGTGATCCCAGGGTGGTTTAGTTTTCCAGGCTGGGCATCTCTGTGTTGACACTGGTGATTTCCAGACACAAGAACCCTCTGTTTCTGCTCTGGCTTGGGGAGAAGTTCTAGCCTGGCTCATGGACTACAAGGAGCAGAGCAATGTTTTGTCTCCTCAAAGGAAGGGGGTTTATTGTTGAGGATGTGTGTGTTCACTGGTGGGAGTGCAGGTACAAGTTGCCCAGCCAGGGTTGTGTCCAACTAGAAGGTTCTCAGTATCTGAGGTAGCTCCAAGGAGGGGTTATTTTGTCCCACAGCTGTAAGACCCTGCAGCTTTCTGTTCTGCTGTTCAGCGTAGCTCAGTTTTCTCCAATTCTGTGTCTTTCTACTTCGGGCATCGCTATTGATTGCTCCACTCTCTCTCTGAGTTGCCTGTTTAAACATCCCAGAAGAACCACCTTATTGGTTCATTTAGTCCTGCCAGAGTTTTTTCTGGGTCCCTAATGAGGTTCAGGTTTCTCTCTGATGATGGATTAATTCCCTCTCAATTTAGAATTTTCATTTCCTGTAGGCCCAAGAAAGATCTTGAGTTGACATTGAATTGAGTTGACACTGACCTTGACGTTATCTAGTCCAGGGATAGAATTCTATACCTCTCACTCATGAGCCATAGCAGACACCACCAATCCAATCGTGCCTCTCCTTCTAGCTGGACCCAAATGTTTCAGTAATTTCTCTCTGTGTTTCAATTACCAAGGAATGTAGTGGCTCGAAATGACTTCTTTGTTTGCAATTCTGTAATTGGGCAGAATTCTTTAGGAAAGGCCTATCTTTGTTCCATGTAGTATTGGCGGGGTCAGTCAGGGACTGCATTCAGCTGGGAGCTTGACCAGGGCTGGGGCATACAGGATGGCCTCGCATCCTGTGGGGATTTCTGCTGTTTCTCTCCATGTGTCAGGACTGCCCAGATTTCTCTACCTGGAGGTTAAAGGCCCTGGGAGAGTGAAAGCAGAAGCTGCCAGGCCTCTGGAGACATAAGAGTGAAGCTGGCACAGAGTTGCTTCTGCCACATTATCTTGGTCACAGCAAGTCACTTGGCCAGCTCAGATTTAAGAGGAGGAGAAATAGAATCCACCTCTCGATAGGGGGAATGCCATGTGTTTATGAGAGGGGATGATGTTAGAGTCCATCTTTATAGATAATCTAGAAGGTCAAGACACACTTAACATTAAAATCCGATGGATGATAATGATCATCTGAGATAATCATCTGTTATTCCCAAGTGTCTTAGTCCATTTGGGCTGATGTAACAAAATACCAGACACTGGGTGGCTTCTACACAGCAGAAATTCATTATTCATGGTTCTGGAGGCTGGAAGTCTGAGATCAGGATGCCAGCGTAGTTGGGTGAGGGTCTTCTTCTGGGTCGTAAACTTCTTAATGTGTCCTCAAAATGGAGCTAGGGATCTCTATGGGGTCTCTCTTATAAGGACACTAATTCCATTAATAAGAGCTCCACCTTAATGACATATTTACTTCCCGAAGGCTCCCCCTCCTAATACTATCATATTGGGGATTAGGACTTTAACATATGGATTTGGTGTGGGGAGGCACAAGCATTCAGACCATAGTACTGAGCTAGTCCTCATTTTTACTTTTCAGGTGGGAAAAGTGAAGCTCAGAAAATAAGAAGGACTTGTTTAAAGGAGTATGGGAAGGGAGGGAGGGAACTGGGATAGATCTTCCATGCACTCCACAAACATTTACTAAACACCTACTGTGTGCGAGGAGTGTGGGATACAAAGAGAGAAGCCCTGTCATCGGGGGCTTCCAGTTGAGCTCAAAGACAGATGTGTAAGCAGAGTGGGGTTCGTCTAACTAGAAGGTTGATTTTAACGGCAGTGTGCACAGGGGTCAATTTCTCTTGGCTCAAATTTCCCATGATGATTTCATCCATTATTCGTTCATTTTGACTGGATATTCATTGTTAAATACACTTGAATTAATGCCTGACTGGTGCATGCAGTGTGCAAGGTACTACAGCACCAAAGGGAGGGTAGCTTTGATTGGGGAAGTCAGGAAATAAACTCGAGAAGGAAGCATGTATTTGAGTTAGTTCCAAGGATGAGTTGGCCTTGAGTGCATGAAGAAGTTGGCTAGAAATAAAAGATATTTCAGGCAGGGAGAATGAGCAGAGATTTAGAGGCCTGATGAGTAGGGGATGCCTGGTGTGGTGGGCAGAAGCAAGGAGCAGCCAGAGGGAGTCTGGATGCTCTACAAGGCCTTGAATGTCTCATTCTATTTTCCAGGTAGTCCAATACACCCTATTTCACCAGAACAACATCCTGTTGTTCCCCTACCTTACAGTCTCAAAACTCAGTGCTTAAACTTGAACATTTGGACAATGAAAGATTTCAGACAATCTCAAACTAATTGAGTTTGAAATTCCAACTTGGCAGAGGGCATGTCAAGTTTGTGCCTTTATCTCTGTGTTGTCAAGTCCATAAACTAACTCAAACAAGGGAATGTTTGTACTGGTGGCTGTTTTGCCTGAATGCTGGGTCCCCTCTCCTACCATGCCCAGGACTTGCTGACAGAGGTAGGCACAGGTTGGAGGAAAATGAGGTGTTTCCTTCAAGGTTAAAGATCATGGATTTCGGGTGGCACTTGTGGTTGGCCTGTGACATGTTTACAGCTGAGACAGACTTTGCCACCACCTGTTGAGCCAGGCTGGGCATTTTAAGGGTCCACAGTTCTCCCAGTGGTGGGGTATGTGGGGTGGCTGACGTCAAGAGCTGGTCTTTGGGGAGTACGGGCAATTTTCAGGCTCTTTTATGAGAGACTGAACTCACAGGGGACCTCTTCAACTGTCAGGGATTTAGGTCACCAAGATAAAGGGTGTCCCTTGAATGAGAATGGTATGGCCACCCAGTGGGGAGAAGCAGAAACTCTGCCGACTCACAGACCTGTTTTAAAACCCATTTCTGTGGCTTGCTGGCTGTGGGGCCTCAAAATGGTCACTTGACCTCTCTGAGCCTCAGTTTTCTCTACTGTAAACTTTAATCATAAAAGAGTTTTCCTCATAGGAATGGTGGTGAGCGCCTTCCATGACATCATGTGTAGCATAGAATTGGGGTTGAAAACCAAAATGTGAGGGGCCCGGCTCTGTGGTGCGGGAACTGTGGAGACCAGGAGTCCTGAGCCATGAAAGGCTAAGGAATGCCAGTTGAGGATGGTGCCAGAGTCATAGCTTCGTCCAAGCTTTCCCTTGCTTCCTGTGTTGGCCTGAAAACATGGCAGCAACTGGGTGGAGATCTTGGATCGTTAGCCTCGCATCTCCTGGGGGAAATCAGGGCCTGTCTGGACTAAATGGGCCTTTCTGTTTCTCTCTCTCCTCCTGTGAAAAGCCTCAGACATGAAAGAAATCAGAAACAGGGCTCTGGGGAAGGGCAGGGCCGGCTTCCCGGAGTCCGACTGGGTAATGCCCCTCACTTTCGCACCACCGATTCCTGGCGGGCTTGGGGACGGGTGTTCATCAGGTTGGGGCCCTGGTTCTCCTCCCTGTCCTCCTGGGCTGGCCACTGATCCAGGCTTTCTACTCGCTCCATATTCATGGCCCTCTCCCAGCTCTGGCACTCACATTTTCCAGGGGGCTGGGAAGCCAGCAGAGCCTCACTTCATCCTTTTAAAAGTCTTTTGTGTTGCTTCCACAGCCTGAAGGGACAGGTGTCCTGGCTGGGCTTCTGCCCACTCCTACTTCTCGCTATCTAGGCAAGCCTTCTGGAGCCACTCACTCCTCTCCAAACCATCACAGCAGACTCATCAGAAACATGGGAGGTGGGGCAAATGTTCTACTTTACAGCCAAGAAAACTAAGGCCCAAAGAGAGGAAACGTGCTATATATATATATATTTTTTTTTGGTCAGCCGACCTCCATTTCTGCCTTTGAAATGCGTCCCCCTTCCCTGTGGCATTAGCTGTTTGCTCTTTGGTGGGGCTTGCAGCTTAATTTTTGAAGTCAGACATACCTGGGTTTGATTTCTGTGTCGATGACCAGCTGGGTGATATCCGGTCGGCTACTCTCTCTGTCTCATTTCCCGCCTTGTAAATGAGAGTGATGACAGATCTGCCCCGAGTTGTGCAATGAGGATTAAATGAAATCATCCTTGTAAAGGGCTTCAGTTAGGCCCCTGAAAAGGGAGCAGGCCTTAGACTTCTGGGTCCTTAAAACAAGATGGGGTACATGCAAAGTTCTGGGTATATATTTTTTGAAGTGAGATTGAAGTCTTTTTTTAATCTAAATTTTCAATTATAGTTGACATTCGATATTATTTTATATTAGTTTCAGGTGTTCAGCATAGTGGTTAGACATTACATAATTTACAAAGTGGTCCCTCAATTAGTTTAGTACCCATCTGGCACTATCCATAGTTATTACAATGTTATCGACTATTCTTTATACTGTGCTGTACATCCCTTTGACTGTTTCATAACTACCAATCTGTACTTTTTAATCCCTTCACCTTTTTCACTCACCTCCCCAACTCCCCTCCCATCTGGCAACCATCAATTTGTTCTCCGAATCTATGAGTCTGTTTCTGTTTTGGTTGTTCGTTTATTTTGTTCTTTAAATTCCACATAAAAGTGAGAGAATATGGTATCTGTCTTTCTTGGTCTGACTTACTTCACTTAGCATAATACCTTCTATGTCCACCCATGTTGTTGCAAATCATAAGGTTTCATTCCTTTTTTATGGCCAAGTAATATTTCATTGAATGTATGTATCATTTCTTTATCCATGTCTTGGCTGTTGTTAATAGCACTGCAGTGAACATAGTGGTGCATATATCTTTGTGAATTAGTGTTTTCGATTTCTTTGAATAAATACCAGAAGTGGACTTATTGGGTCATAAAGTAGTTCCATTTTTATTTTTATTTTTTTTGAGGAAAATCTACACTGTTTTCCCCAGTGGCTGCCCCAATTTTCATTCCCACCAGCAGTGCACAAGGGTTCCCTTTCCTCTTCGCCAACACTTGTTGTTTTTTGACTTAATGATAGTTATTCTGACAGGTGTGAGGTGATATCTCATTGTGGTTTTAATTTGCATTTTTCTGATTATGAGTGATGTTGAGCATCTTTCATATGTCTATTGTCTATCTGTATATCTGTACGTCCTCGTTGGAGAAATGTCTATTCAGGTTCTCTGCCTATGTTTTAGTTGGATTGTTTTGTGTGTGTTTGTGCATGTGAGTTGAATGAGCTATTCATAAATTTTGGATATTAATCCCTTATTAGGTGTATCACTGACAAATATCTTCTCTCATTCAGTTAGTTGTTTGTCTTTTTATTTCGTTGATGGTTTCCTTTGCTGTGCAAACACTTTGTTTGATGTCATCCCATTTGTTTATTTTTCCTTTTGTTTCCCTTGCCCAAGGAGGTATATCAGAAATATCACTAAGAACAATGTCAGAGAGTTTACTGCCTACATTTTCTTCCAGGGGTTTTATGATTTCGGTTCTTACATTTAAGTCTTTGATCCATTTTGAGTTTATTCCTATATGTGGTGTAAGAAGGTGGTCCAGTTTCTTTTCTTTCTTTCTTTCTTTCTTTCTTTCTTTCTTTCTTTCTTTCTTTCTTTCTTTCTTTCTTTCTTTCTTTCTTTCTTTCTTTCTTTCTTTCTTTCTTTCTCTCTTTTTTACATTATCTGTCCAGTTTTCCCAACACTATTTGATGTATGTTATCCCCTTGTATATCCTTGCCACCTCTGTTATAGACTAAATGACCATATAGGCTTGGGTTTATTTGTCTATTCTATTCCATTAATCTATGTGTCTATTTTTATGCCAGTATCACACTGTTTTGATTACTATTGCCTTGCAATATAGTTTGATATCAGGTAGAGTGATATCTCTAGCTTTGTTCTTTTTTCTCAAGATTGCTGTGACTTCTGTGGTTCCATATAAATTTGAGGATTATTTGTTCTAGTTCTGTATTGGTATTGGTATTTTGATAGGGGTTGCACCAACACTATAAATTGCTTTGGGTAGTATGGATGTTTTAATGATGTTGATTCTTCCTACCCATGAGCACGGTATATGCTTCCATTTATCTGTATCTTCGGTTTTTTTCTTCAATGTCTTATAATGTTTTGACAGGTCTTTTACCTCCTTGGTTAAATTTATTCCTAGGTTTTTTTTTTTTTTGATGCAGTTCTGAATGAGATTCTTAATTTCTCTTTCTGATAATTTGTTATTGGTGTATAAGTGTGGAAACTATTTCTGAATATTAATTTTGTATCCTGCTACTTTACTGAATTCATTTTTCAGTTCTAATAGGTTTTGGTGGAATCTTTAGGGTTCACTATATATAGTGTCATGTCATCTGCAAATAATGACAGTGTTACTTCTTTCTTTCTAATTTGGATGCCTTTTTTTCCATTTCTTGTCTGACTGCCGTGGCTAGGAATCCAGTACTATATTGAATAAAAGTGGTGAAAATGAACATTCTTGTCTTGTTCTTGATTTTAAGAAAAACACTTTAAGGTTTTCATCATTGAATATGATGTTAGCTATGGGTTTGTCGTATATGGCCTTTATTATGTTCAGGTATGTACCCTTTTTATTCCAACTTTGCTGAGAGGCTATGTATTTTATCATAAATGGGTTCTGGATTTTGTCAAATGCTTTTTCTGCATCTATCAATATGATCATATGATTTTTATCCTCCATTTTGTTCATGTGGTATATCGTGTTAATTGATATTAACCAACCTTGCATCCCAGGAATAAATCCCACTCAATCATGGTGTATGATATTTTTAATGCATTGCTGAATTTGGTTTGTTAATATTTTGTTGAGGATTTTGCTTCAATGTTCATAAGGGATATCAGCCTACAATTTTCTTTTTTTTGTATTATCTTTGTCTGGTTTTAGAATCCGGGTGATAAGAGCCTCATAAAATGAGGTTTAGAGCCTTTCATCTTCTTGAATTTTTTGGAAAGCTTGAGAAGGTGTTAATTCTTTGACTGTTTGGTGAAATTCACCTGTGAAGCCATCCAGCCCAAGACTTTTGTTTGTTAGCAGTTTTTTGATTACTGATTCAATTTCGTTAGTAGTAATCAGTTGGTTCAGATTTTCTGTTTCTTTTTGATTCAGTCTTGGAAGATTGTATGTTTCTAGGAATTTATTTATTTCTTCCAGATTGTCCAATTTGTTGGCACATAATTGCTCATAGTATTTTCTTATAACCCTTAGTAGTTCTGTGGTGTCAGTTGTTACTTCTCCTCTTTCGTTTCTGATTGCATTTATTTGGGTCCTCTCTTTTTTTCTTGATGAGTCTAGTTAAAAGTTGATCAATTTTGTTTATCATTTCAAAGAACCAACTCTTGGGTTCATTGATCTTTTGTATTTTTTTATTCCAGTTTGTTTGTTTTAGCTTTGATCTTTATTATTTCCTTCCTCTTACTCACTTTGGGCTTTGTTTGATATTCTTTTTCTAGGTCCTTTAGGTGTAAATTAGGTTATTTACTTGAGATTTTTCTTGTTTGTCGAGGTAGGCCTGTATTATTATGAATTTCCTTTTAGGACTGTTGATGCTGTGTCGCATAGACTTTGAGTTATTGCGTTTTTGTTTTCATTTGTCTCACAGTATCTTTAGACTTCTTTCTTGATCTCACTTTTAACCCATTCATTGATTAGTAGCATGTTATTTAACCTTCATGTGTTTGCATGTTTTTCAGGTCTTTTTTTTTATTTTTTTGTAATTGATACTGTTGTGGTCGGAGAGATTCTTGACATGATTTCAGTCTTCTTAAATTTATTAAGACCTGTTTTGTGACCTAACATGTGGTCCATCTTGAAAATGTTCTGTGTGTGCCTGAAAAGAATGTATATTCTGCTGCTGTGGGGTGAAATGCTCTAAAAATATCAATTAAGTTCATCTAGTCTAGCGTGTCACTTAAGGCTGCTGTTTCTTTGTTGATGTTTTGTCTGCAAATCTGTCCATTGGTGTCAATGTGACGTTAAAGTCCTCTGCTATGACTATATTACTGTTGATCTTTTTCTTTATGTCATTTAATACTTGCTTTGCATATTTAGGTGCTCCTACATTGGGTGCAGAAATGTTTACAAGGATAATGTTCTCTTGTTGTATTGATCCCATTATCATGAAATGTCCTTCTTTGTCTCTCATGTTAGCCTTTGTTTTAAAGTCTATTTTGTCTGAGATAAGTATTGCTATCCCAGCTATTTTTTTTTTCATTTCCATTTGCATGAAATATCTTTTTCCATTTCTTTACTTTCTGTCTGCATGTGTCTTGATCTGAAGTGGGTCTCTTGTAGATAGCATAGATATGGGTGTTGCTTTCTTATCCATTCACCTACTCTATCTTTTTTGATTGGAGCACTTTATCAATTTACATTTGAAGTGATTGATAGGTACATAGTTATTGCCATTTTATTATTCATCTTTATGCCCCATCCTCTTCTTCATAAAGAAGTCCCTTTCACATTTCTTATAATACTGGTTTGGTGGTAATAAATTCCTTTAGTTTTTTTCTGTCTGGGAAGTTCTTTATTTCTCCTTCAATCTTAAATGATAGCCTTGCTGGGTAGAGTAGTCTTGGTTGTAGGTACTTGCTTTTCATCACTTTGGATATTTTGTGCCAATCCCTTCTGGCCTGGAAAGTTTCTATTGAGAAATCGGCTGATGATCTTATGGGAGCTCTCTTGTAGCTAACTAAAGGCTTTTCTCTTATTGCTTTTAAGATTCTCTCTTTGTCTTTAATTTTTGTCATTTTAATTATGATGTGCCTTGGTGTAGGCTTCTTTGGGTTCATCTTGTCCATCTCGTTTAGGACTCCCTGACTCCCTAGAGTGGGATTTGCCCCATTAGGCTCTGGAGCCTGCTGAGATCATCTTTTGGGAGTGCTGCTTGTGGGGCTAAATGGGTGGTGTTCTGTTGTGGTCTGAAGCTGGCCACTGGGTGTGTTGGTTTTAGGTCTTCCTGGGAGGGGCTCCTGTGCCAGTCAAGCTCAGCTGCTGTTTGTGACTGGCTTGGGGCTACCTGGTAGAAGCTACATAGAAATTCGCAGTTGGTCACTGCCTGTGCTGGACCTGGAGGCAGATGGGAGAGGCCATGCTATGAACCGAGGCTGGCTGCCATCAGTACCAGGCCTGGGGTGGCTTGGGAAAGGGCCCAGGCACTCAAAGGTCTGCTGTCACCTGCTGGCTTCCTGTATGTCTCAGGCACTGAAAAAGCTTCTGAGTGGTGCATGGGTTGGGAGGGGTGGAGTCTCAGGGAGTCACCAAAGCAGAGTGAGCAAAGTATACCATGACAATGCAGGTTCCCACTTGGCTATGCTGGAGGAGGGCTCAACATAGGAAAGAAGATTGCTCAACACAGGGTTAATGAGGCTGTCTCTCCAGCCCTCACCCTAAAGCCATACAACTCAGTCTTCCCCGTACATCTCTGGCACCTCCTGAGACCCTGTCCCTTGACTAGAGCCCGGGGTACGTATCTGGGAGTGAGAGTCTGTGTGTGGGCCCTTTAAGAGGATGTCTGAGTTTCCCGCAGCCTTTTGTTTCATCTAGCGGGTGGAATCTCCACTGATTTTCATAGTCAGGTGTTGTCGGTGTTCCTCTTTCTGGCCCTGGTACTCCGAGTTGGGGAGCCTGCTCGGGGCTGGGACCCCTCACTCTTCAAGGGGAACCTCTGCAGCTGAGCTATCCCCCCTGGTTCTCACATAGATGTGGGAGCAGCTCGTTTTACATGTCCACCCCTCCTACTAGTCTTAAGGTGGCTTATTCTTTATATTATTAGTTATAGGTCTTCTGTTCAGCTAGTTTTCAGGCGGTTCTCCAGGCTGAATGTTCTATAATTTAGTTGTAATTTTAATGTAGTCATGGGGCAAGCACAACATTTACCTTCTCTGTCATCTTGACTGGAACTCCTGACTGCTCGAGACTGAATTCTTTAAATGCCCCCTTCCACTCAACCCCCAACCTGTTAGCAGCCATATTTTCCTGTCTAGAATGGGGCTCAGAGACTGAAGCTCAGAAAAGTTAGTTGGTTGCCTAAGGCCACACAGCTCATAACGAAGGGAGACAGACCCCTGACACCTAGCCCTATGCTTTCCTGTACAGCACAAAAGCTATTCCTATTCTCCTGGCCCCCTTTTCCAAAGCCCACCTTCCTTCCTCTTCTGTGATTTCCAGGCTTTTCCACTTTACCTAGGCCACAGAACCTCCCTACTCCAATTAGGGCTATCTCATATCAATCAAAATTTATCGGTCTCATGCCCCATTCCCTCAGGAGCCTGTTCTCATCCAGTTGAAAACCAAAGTAATCAACACTTTCACCCTGAGATGCTTGCAGCTGATGATGGCTTGCAGGACTGGGAGTTTGTGAGCATGGCACCTTAAGCCAGCAGAGAGTGTTCGTGGTGGTGGATGCTCAGGCACTGTAAACATAAGGAGACTTTTGGCCAGGGATCTCCCTACACGAAAGCAAGCAGCAGCCTCCCCTGCCACTGGACCTGAGGACAGGAAGTTACTGAGTCGATTCCATACGAGAAGTTTGTAGTGCCAACTTCCTCACACTTCCACTTAGGCCATTCTCTTCCTCCCTGTGCTTGTAGATGGAGTGGCCGGAATTGGGTTGAACTTTTTCTTTTCTTTTCTTTCTTTTTTTTTTTTCTTTTGTAACAAAGTTACGTATCAGCAGAGCTCAGAGAAACAGTGCAGGCTGTGGAGGCAAGTGTCGCAATCTAGGCACACCCCCTGTCTGCACTGCCCACTTGACTGCCTGCTGCTTTCTCACAGAGCCTGGGGACAGATTTGGTAACTCTGGCTGTGTCCTGTGTCCTGGATAAGGAGCCTGGGGTCCTTGTTACCCTCTGCTGAACTGGTAAAACTATCTTCTCACTCATGGGCACCGCTTACTTCTTCTTGTAGGGACTAGAGGGTGCACTGGAGAGGACAGGGTAGTGCTGGCTGAGTCGGTGTGGGGAGAAGCACATCTCATCGAAGTGTGCTTGGGGAGGCAGGATGGTGGGATGCTCAGAGTTTCTGGAGTCCAACTTCTCGGCTTCCAATTCCTTGACTTCCTAGCTAAGCGGGCTTGGTTTTCTCATCTGTAAAATGAGAAATGATACTACCTCACAGAGTTTTTGAGGTGAGGACAGGGGAAGATAAATCTAGGGGAGGCACATTTTGTTTTACACTTTTTAACAGTTTGATATTTTTGATTTAAAGGAAAGAATCTGGAATTAGGGAAGTTGGAATTGGGCCTCCGCACAGGGAACCTGCTCAGCTCGGGCCGAGCGCTCAGTAAGTGTGTGATGTTAGCTGTTTTGTCACCGGCTGGGTCTGTCTCTAGTGATGGGGCGAATCGGGCGAGAGGTTCTGCCACCTTCTGCCTTCTCGCTGTGGCACGTTGGGCAGTCATTTCACCTTTGTTGGGAGGTGTGTTCTTGAAAACTGGAACTGCGTCAGCAGCCTCTCAGGTGGTTGTGAGGATGCAGGGGTGACATCCAAGGTGCCCCTGGCCCAGGCAGTGATAAGTTTCTGGAACCTTCTGAAAGACTTCTCTGGATGTCATCTGGCTCCACCAAGAGTATTAGTGGCCAGCTTGTTTCTTCTCGAGGGTGCGATGGAAATTCTGAGGGCATCTTCAGTAACTCAAGTTCTTTGGGGACTCCGAAGCTCATGGGGTCCTGAGCTATCCCTTCAACCTGGGGTGCAGAGCAAGGCCACAGTGAGGAGCCAGGTCCAAGGCTGGTTGGTGGGCCCCTGTCTTCTCTACGCACTGCCTGCTCCTGCAACCCCTTCTCTTCTCCCTCTTCCCTCTGCCTTCCTTTCTTCTGTAGTCAGTGCTCTGAGCCAGCTGTCATCTTCCAGAGCTTGAGTGGAACATCTTTGGGCAAAACTAAGCACTTATCCATCCCCAGTAGAAGGGTCCTCGAGGCCCCAGGTGCTGGCTGGGTTCTTGGTGGCTTCCTCCCTCTGGGAGCTGGCTGTGTTCAGAGGTAATTCCTCAACCGTAAGGTAGGAGTGGTAATCAGGGCTGTCAGGTGGCTGGGGCGAAGTGAGGGAGATGAAGGACCCTGAGGGCTGACAGTGATGGTTCGCATGGCTCGGCAGGCATCTCGGTGGTTTCCAGAGTCTTTGATCTTGGCTCCGCACTGCAGGGGCAGGGGCTTTTGGAAATATGCGCCAGCAGAGAAGCAGGGAGGAGAGAGACAAAGTCTTCTCTGTCAGCCACTTGGGACCCGCCCTTGGGGAGGCGAGGTGGGAAGAGGTGAGTGCTGTAAAGAGGGAGAAGATAACTCCTGCTTGGTGGCACCCTGTTACTGGCCAGGATTTATTTCATGGCAAGGAGTGGAAGGTTATTTCGGAACCTTTCCTGAGGGGCCGGGAAGGCTAGGACCACTTCACCGAGGGGAGAGGTTTCTCCAAACCCTGGGTGTGTGATCAGTGCTTTATTTGGAAGCAGAATGAAAGCAGAAAACAACTTTGAGTTGGTGGCTGCTTGGGGCTGCTCATCACCCCCATGCTGGATCCAGAACTTGGCTCCTTACTGGCTTAGGCTCCAGCCTCTGAGATCAGGGACAACACTGGAAACCTGCCAGCTGGCCTGTCATTGTCCTTTTCTCTATGGAGCCTGCCTCCTCCAGTCTGACTGGCTTCTTTTCTGGGAATGCCCAGGGTCCAGCTTTACCCTTTGGGGTTGATGAGGAGCCTTGGGCATAAACCTGCCTTCCTCATGTTGTAGATAGTTTCATTCACCTGCAGAATTCATTCCTGATCCCTGATCCCCACAATGGTCCTGCGAACTATTGTTATTTACCTTTGATAAATGTGGAAACTGAGGACCAGGAGTTGGAACAGCTGGTGAAACTGGGTTAAGAACCAAGTTTCCATGACTTCCTGTAAAACTTGATACCATAGACATGGCCCTGGCTCTGTGGAGATTGATGATCTAAGTGGCTCTGAAACATTTTCTTGATGGAGTAAAAGAGAGCATTGCCAATAGAAAGGGGTGGGGCTTAAAACTTGCTTGCTCATAATAAATGATAGGGCTTGAGAGCCCCAGATACTATTAAGGATAAGTGAAAAATGATACACAGAATGATTGATTATAACATTATAACACATACATAATGCTCAATTGTAACTGTAAGGGACTGGAAACAAGCCAAATACCCACCCCCAAGAGACTGGTTAAGTAAATGGTGGCAAATCTGACATGGGATACTATGCAGATATCACAAAGGTTAGATGCTTTTTTTATATGCTGATAGGAAATCATCTCCAAGATATATCGCTAGGTAAGAAAGACAAGTTGCAAAATTGCGTGTGTAGTGTATTACCTTTTATGCAAAACAGGAATGAAATTAGGATATACATTTGTGTTTGCCTAGAGAAACTCTGGAAGGAGACATGAGAAACTAAGAAGGGTTGATGGGTGCAGCGAGGAGTGGGTGGGTGGTGGCAGAGTAGACATAAGAATTTGCATTGTAACTTTTTTATAATTTTCGATTGTCTAGAATATCACCAATTAGATGGAGTTGTGTTGCCCAGACAAAATTTTAAATTAAAAGAGCCAAATCAGAATTGCGAATAGGTACCCATGAGGCTAATACTAAGCGCTATTATGAAGTATCATTGTAAACTCTAATGTTCACGGCCTTCATCGCCATTATCTCTTTGACCATCATATGAACACATTTGGGGTTTTAAACCTAGCTTTACCCAACTCCAGCTTCTTCAACGTCGCAGGAGAAGGTTCCTTTCAGCCCACTTCGAACCAGCCTGAGAGGGTCTTGTTTGGGGTTTATGCAGGGCCCACCTCTCTCTCCAGTATCCACGTCATCCTGGTGCCTGGGATGTGTTCCTGTGGCCCCCTGTGGGTGGTCCACCTATTGTCTCACAGTGGACTAGCCATATCATTCCAAGAAAACCCTTGAACCCTTGGTGAAGCGTTTGCAGGAAAACCATATGTTGTCGTGGGCTCATATCCAATGGAGAGAGAGAACCTCTAGAGAAGATATTGACTGAAAACTGATAGGGCTTTTAACCAGTCTTTTCCCTGCCAGGACCTCTCTAAGCACTGCCCTGACCCTGCCACCAAATTGGTTGTGTGTTGAAAAACACTAACCATTTCCTGTTAATATTAACCAAAGACACTGACAAGCTCCCATCACATATTCTGGTCAGCGTGCAGTAACCAGCTAGCACGAAGCTCTGTCTTTCCATCTCAGAGCAAGGGCCCCTCGTATTTCTACTGGAGTCACACCTGGCCCCTCGCTCTTCAGGAATTTTGGAAATACCCCGGGGCCACCCTTACTATACTCCTAGACATGTGTGGAAATAAACAGAAAACGCCCCACACCCTCTGCTCTCCAAGCTGCTTTGGGCCTCCTCAGAAGGATGACCATTCATGAGGCTGCTTCTCTGCCCGCTCTTCCCCTTCCTCTTTGTCTCTCCGTCTCTGAGTTTTTCGTATCTGCACTGCCTTGGTCTTCACTCTCCGCTCTTGCAGTATTGCTGCTTCCGTCACTCTCTCTGTCATTGTGTCTCTGTTTCTGTCCTTCTCTCTCTTCTGGATTCCTACCTGTCCTTGCTCCTCTCCCCCAATTTCTCTGCCTCCTTTTCCCTTCGTTTGCTCCACTGCCCTTCTGTCCTCCCATTTCGTTCTGTCTGTCGCGTGGTGTCATCCTCCATTCCTTCTGCCCTCTCTCTGTGCCCCTCTCAGCTTCCCTCCTCGCCGCTGAGATCACTGCCTCCCCCTCCATCAAGCCCCTGCCCTCCTGGGGCCTAGAGTGAAGAGGACTCTTCTCTCAAATCCCCCAGCACTGAGGGGCAAGGCCAGCTTCGTGGACATGTGACCAGGGCAGCCACACAAGCCTCAGAAGGGCCTGTGCTGGGCTTAATGCTCTATAGCTGCTGTCTTGAAATTCGTAATATTCTCTAAATAAGGAGCTCACATGTTCACTTTGCCCCAAGCCCCACAACGTATGCAACTGTTTCCACTGAGGGTTGTGAATTTCCTGGGAAGAAACATGCTGGGGCCGAGCTGCAGGGTCCACTTTCCAGTCTTGCTTCTGCTCCTCCTCCACCCAATAGAAAGTGACACCTAGACGTACCTCGAGCCTTCCAAGACGCTCTCAGGAGGTGGTTGTCCTTCAGCAACAGAACGTAGTGGCCAGGTTCACTCCCAGGTTACAGTTGAGAGGAACCTGGGCTCATGGAGGACAAGTCACCTGCCCAAGGGCCTACGGCTCATGAGCCTGGACAGAAGAAAGCTGACTCTGAAATATGGGCATTTGGGCTGAAACCACAGGGGCCTCAGCAGGCCCCTCTTTTATCTGTGAGCTAAGGCTCAGTCTTTACTTACATCTATGGATTAGAGGTGAAGAGAGTAGCCGTGCCTGTGCCAACAAGTGTCTAAAGTCTGGAAAATTCCTGATGTAGGTGCCTAGCATATGGCCACCTTCTTAAATAATAGCCTGGGCCTCTCTGAGTCTCAGTTTCCGCATCTGCCAATGAGGATCAACAGGGCCCTTATGAGAATTTAAGGACACAGGCAAGTGCTCAGCACAGGGCCCAGCATAGGTGGGTGGCTGAGGTCAATATCAGGAGCTTCTATCCCTCCCTCTGGGGCAGAGGAGTGGGTGATCTGTGAGTAGGGAAACCATGTGGTTTCTTATCCAAATGGGGGCACTTTGAGAGTGAAAGGGACTCTCCTAATAAGTATGTTGGGGCAGAAGGTGTAAACCGTCACTCTATGTATGGGTCAGGAGTTCCATGTCAGCATCCTGTTTCCACAGAACATGGTAACAAACAAATGTCAGGGAGTGAGCATAATGATGCCCCAGGCCCGTGGCCAGTTGGTGGAGAACATGGCTGGGTTCTAGCATTTGCTATAGTGAATAGTGTCCTGTTTACCGCTGCTAAAAGCACGAAGATGTCAGTTCAGATAAACAATGTCAAAGAGAGCGCCGTGAAGGCCACCTAGTTCAGGCCCTCTGCTAAATGTTCTAGAAATGTCTTCCGATTAAGCCGGGAATGCATAAACTTGGATGTCTAGACTGAAAGACATAGTCACTCCTTCCCTGGCACATCTAGGGAAAAAAACGTGGCTCTTATTGAACTGCCGTTTGGGGCAATGCCACCGGCTTATGGAGAGGCGTGTTATGTTCAGGCAGTCAGTGTTTGGATGCCTCTTGAAACATCTGGAACCTCAAGGCTGTGTCCACGGTTAGGATGTCACTGAGGATGCCGATCCTCCCCACGCGGACCTCTCGAGAATGCCTTTCTGCTGCTGGCCCTAGGAGAGCTTGTCATTCCCTGGAGGGTTTGTTTTTAGCCAGGGTAAATGGCTTCCCTTTTCCAGACTGGGCGTCTGAGAGTCCGCTGTGTGGCCCACCCATGCTAAGTATTTAGGACATTACTTATCGTCTGCATTTTTCCCCGCAGCCTTGGCTCCGTTTTCTAGCCCCACCCACGTTTCCCTTCCTTCTTTCACTCTCCCTCTTAATTTATGTTCCCCTGGGTCTTTTGAGATTTTTTTTCCCACCTCCTCTCTGGACCAAGCCAATATATAGTCAAATCTGCAAGGACAAAAGACATCCCGTGGCACCCCTGCCCTTCCCAGGGAGAGCGGTCCCACCTGGTAGGGGCCAGCAGGCAAGGGGTTAAGCGTCATACAGAGGAAGTGCTGGCGGGAGGTTGAAGTGCGGAAGTGGCCAGCAGCTGCCAGGGGAAGGGGGTGGTCACTTTGTGGGACTACAGACAACCGAAGCAGGCTGGAGGTGACAGCGGCAGGTTGCTCTAGTTCAGTTTCGCCGAAAAAGGAAGAGCTTTCTAATGACTTGATGGTTTTTTTTTTTTTTTTTTCTAGAAGTTCTGCAGTGGGGATAGGGGGGAAGAAAGAGGGACAACCTGTTCTGGAAAATGGCCGAGCCCAGAGAGAGGTTGTTTCTGATTATTTTATTTCTGAGCATTGACTCGAGGGAGGCCCCAGGTAGAGGCCCCCCACCTCCATTTCTAGGCAACACGAGGACTCTGAAAGGAGATGCGACTTAAGGGCACCCTTCACCGTGTCTGAGTGATGATGACTTAAGCTTGTCTCCCCGCACCACGAAGTAAGCCTGACTCAGCTCCGATTTTTGCCCACTTTGCTTTTTATAGCGTTCCCATGCTTAGCGCAGTGGCTGGCACACCACAGAGATTTGTCAAATTAATTGAATGATAAAACGACAACAACAACAACAACAAAGTTTGTGATGGCAGAGTTGATTCAAACTCGACATTATCTGACTGACTCCAGCAGTAGAGGACACTTTTGCTGGGCTCCGTACATGAAGGGTGACCAACCTGTCTTGATTTGCCTAGAACCTTCTGGTTTGAGCATTGAAAGTCCAGCATCTCAGGACCCCCCTGAACTAGGATGACTGGTTACCTCGTACACCCTGCAGATGTGATCTCATGCACTCTTTCCAGTGACCCACTTTGCAGGTGGGGAGACAATTACGCGACCCAAGATTACTCAGTGAGCAAGAGGCCAGGCTGGCATCTGCGCCTGGCTTTGCCGCAGCTTCGTGGGGCTTGGCTCCCGGCTGCACTGAGCCGCTTTTCTTTTTCTGAGATTTGTGGCAGACTCTTCGATCCTAAAGCCTCTCCAGCAACAGCTTTCAGGATTCTGGAATTTCCTTTGGGCTTCAACCAACTGTTTTTTCATTGAGGGTGGGGAGCAGTTTTCCCAGCAAGACCCTTCCTGGGGCAAGGCTTGAGCTTTTCTTTGGGGAAGGTGACAGTGTGGTGATAGGGTTGAGGGGGAGGGCAGCCTGTCTCTCTTCCCCGGGTGCCTGGGAACAGGGTGGGATCTCACATTCCCTCTGACCTGGTTGCTGGCAGTAGCGCCAGACCTTTCATCAGCTGCCTGGGCTGGAGCCAGAGAATTCCAAGGCACCAGACCTGCCCAAATGCCCCAGGGCGCCTGTGCCTGGGGCTGCTGCCTGGGTGGGGTGCAGGCAGGGCACCTCAGGGCTCCAGAGTCTCTCAGGGGTCCACCTGGCCGTACAAGCCTCTGCAACCTCCTGCCTGCCCTAGAGCCTGGCATGTGTCATCTGCTATCCAGAGGTGGGTGAGTAGGGTCTCTGAGGGCTCTTTGAGGTGGGATTGTGGATGTGTAAGACCCTGCATCCTGCCAACCGTGTGCACCGATGGGGTCAGTGGGTGCGTAAATGCAGAGTTCTACTCTTAGTGAGGTCCTTCATGGGCAAGTCACAGCACATCGAGGGCAGTCACAGTGACTGAGCATGTGAGCTGTGGTGCCAGAACAGCCCAGGTTCAAATGTCATCTCTGCCCCTTCCTAGCCATGAGATCTTGAGTTAGTAGCCTTGCTTCTTTGTGCCTCAGTTTCCCCATCTGCCAAATGGGAATGAAAACACCCTCCTCAAAGGTTTGCTCTGAGTAGAGGCACCGAGTACACTGTTGGTGCCTGATAAGTGGAGGTCAATGTCATTATTTCCAGTCTCTCAGTTTCTGTTCCCCTCACCCCAAGGCGGTACCCTGGGACACCGTGACGGCTAAAGGCTTCTGAGTCTCCCAGGTAAGCCTTGCTGGTGAGACATAAGGGAAGTCGGAGGGACAGCATGGGACATTGCTTAAATACTTGTCACAACCTTATAGTGAAAGGGGCCGTCAGCCCATTGGGATGCTTGGAAGCCCTGGGATAAGGACAGAGGACTTTTATCTATCTATCTATCTATCTATCTATCTATCTATCTATCTATCTATCTAATCTATCTATCTATCATCATCATCTATCTATCATCTATTAATCAATCACCTATCTACCTATCTTTATCTATTTATCTATCTATCTATCTATCTATCTATCTATCTATCTATATCTATTTATTTATTTTCTTTCAATCATAGTTGACGTTCAATATTATATTAGTTTCAGGTGCATAGCATAGTGGTTAGACACTTACATAACTTAAGAAGTGATCCCCTCAGTAAGTCTAGTACCCCCTTGACACCATCTGCAGCTATTACAATATTATTGACTATATTCCTTATGCTGTACTTTACATCCCCGTGACTATTTTTGTAACTGGTAATTTGTACTTCTTAATCCCTTCACCTTTTTCACTCAGCCCTCCCATCTGGCAACAAACTGGAGGAACGTTTTAGACAGCTGTGCGGATTGCAGCTGAGGCCCCTTAGAACATGGGCTCTGGGCTCCCGCAGATCCGAGTTTGAGTCCTGCTCCCACCTGGCGCACTGGCTGGTAATCTTGATTAGGTTCTTTTCTGAGCCTCATTTTTAAACCCTTGTTGAGTGAGGATAATAATCATGTCCTCCTGGGGTGGACGGAGGCCACAGAGACATAAGGAAGACCAAGCGACCAGCCAGGTGCCTGGCACATGTCAGAATGATCATTCTCTTTCTTCTGGTCGCCCCTCTGCTGCCTACTGTGCCTGGGTTTGTGTTGAGTGTACGGCGAGGCTGGGCAGAGCAGAGGGGACGAGAAAAGGACAGTAGAGCGAACTGCAAGAGCAAAGCCTCAGAACCACTGGGCTCCTGCAGCACAAGGGAGTGGGTCGGCAGAACCCAAAAGGAAGGACTCAGACTCCCACTGGGTTGCTTCCATCTTTTGGCTATTATTAAAAAAAAAAAAAAAAAAAAAAAAAAAGCCGCATTGATTTCTGAAAACCAGCCTACATTTTTGAGAGCAATTCCTGTTTTAAACTCTCAGGGTCTCCCTCAGTGGCCCCTCCCCGACCCCAGCTGGAGGCTTCCTGTGAGTCCTGCATCCCTGTTCTGGGTCAGTGACCCCAGGTTGCTGACCTCATCAGAGCTGGCCAAGGGGGATGGAGACCAGCGTTCACACCCAGGGGCCCTCCCTTCCTCTCCTGGCAGCTTATCTTCGCCCGGTCTCCCGGTCTCCCGGTCTCCCATTCCTGTGCTGCCTTTTCCCCTTAACACCCGCCTCCCTGGAGCTCCTCTAGCGTCAGTATTACACACATGCATATGCACATCCCCCACCCCCACGTTCATGCATTCGGCCTTTTGTTTTTCACCAATAGTAAGATGACGAGAGCCAGGATCTAGTCTAAGCGCCTCATTTAATCCCAGAACAGTTCTATGTAAGAGGCACTATTTCCCACACTTTACAGATAGGGAAACTGAGGCATAGGGTAGATAAATGATTCTCTTCAGACCCCACAGCTAGCCGGGGTTAAACACAGGCAGCCTTGCTCCAGAGTTGGGTGCTCAGCTCTATTTAGTGAAGGCTTTGCACCCACTAAGGCTCAGCTCAAATATCGCCTCCTCTAAGAAGCTTCCCTGATTTCCCCAGCCACCATCTCTGTTTGTACAGAGCCAGGGCCACAAATTCAGCAACTTATAAGGCCAGGCAGGAGACATGAGTGACTAAAGCAGTGACGTTATTCACTACGCCAAAGAAATTCATGCTCTCCCATTAAAGCTGAAAATGAGAATGACTTGGTTCATCTTTCTGTCACCAGGATGCTCTTATTTCTATAACAGAAATGATGCAAGGCAAGCTCTGTGGTGGACTGCAGCTGACTCATTGCCCCAGAATCAAGGAGATAATAAGGAGGGATGGGGACTGGGGAGAACCTCAACCAGTCTGTAATGCAGGCCCAGTGTGGCCAGTTTGTTGGATGTCTGGACTTTAGGGGACATCTCAAAGCACTGACCATCCCATGATCTTTTCCTGTACCCGCCTCTCCCATTTGGGGATAGAGACTGGGCCATCGCACTCCCACAGCATGTAGTGAGAAGTGTGGCACTTAGAAGATGTCCATTAGCTGCTTTTTCAATTGATGTTTGAACACAGGGATCCATGCTGTTTCCTGAACCTGCTAAACCGGTTCCTGCCTCAGGGCCTTTGCATTTGCAGTCCCGATGGCCTAGAGCTCTCTTCTATCAGATAGTCAGGCCTTTCTCTCCCTTTTTTCAGGTTTCTACTCAAAGGTTACCGTCTCAGAGAGGCCTTCTCTGAGCACTCTACCTAAAATAGCACTCCTATCTCTTTATTTGTAACACATATCACCACCTGCCATTATATTCATTTTATTTTTCAGCATTTACATAGTGCTTCTGATGACCCACGTATGCTTAGAAACATGACCAATGTAAACTCATTTAGTCCTTTTAACAACCCTGTGAGGGAAGAGCTATTATCACCCTTATTTTTTATTTAGGAATACTGAGTCACAGAGAGGTATAGTGACTTGTCCAAGGTCACACAGCTGATGAGTGGCAGAGCAGGGAGTCAAACACAGGCAGTCTGGCTCCAGAGGTATTTACCTTCTTTATTATGCATTTAAAAAATCTGTTTGTTACCCTTTCCGCCCCCTTGAGAATGCCAGCCCCCTCCAGGGATGCGTCCTTTTGTTCCCCGCTGTATCCCCAGGACCCAGATCTGTGCCTGGTACATGATAGATGTTTAATGAATATTTCTTGTAAGGATGGAGGAAGGAAGACAGGAGGATCAGGGCACCAGAGGGAATCCCTGGCCTTCTGGGTTTTCCATTAGCTGAATGTCAAGTCCATCTTGTTGGAAGTTTCTCAGCTTCCCAGAGAGTTGGAGTCGGCCTGTCTAAAAGAGGCCTCATTCTCCCCTCTCTCACCCTCCCTTGTCCTCCAGTAGGGCCTCTGTTTTCTGACCTCTCCCAGGCAAAGGTGCCAAACCGCACTCCTGGAACCCCAGGCCCATGCTGAGCACATTTCCTCCCAGGACAGGGCCATGGAGGAGAATGTTCCAGGCTGCAGCCAAGAAGTCTCCGCAATGAGATGGCCTGGAATGAACGGGGCTGTTGGGCAGCCAGCGAGGGGCCTAAGTGGGGCTGTCCTAGGCCAGATGTGCTCAGGGCCTAAGTGCTGCTCAGGCGCCGAGCAGATGGGACATGAGAGAAAAGCTGGGAAGGGGATCTGAGGCTTCAGCCTCCTGGTGCCTCCAATTTATCCAACATTCCCTGACCTCAGACCCTGTTTTGAGCAGTTCCAGAGAAGGCTGGTGCTCTGCCTAGTCCTCCTTGGATCTTAAAGTAGAGGCCCCCTCTGAGGGAGCAGTGGGAACACATTTCCCAGTTTCTCCTTTCCTATAATATTAATAAGAATTGTGATTGTGACAGGTATGAGGTCAAGCACTTCACCAGCCTCGCGTTACCGCATTAAAGAAGGTTCATTGGGCTATACTTATCAAAGCCAAATGAGACACAAACAGGAGTTTGCAGCAAAGAAAGTACAGGTTTAGTCTTTCAGGAAAGGGCTCCAAGCCCAGAGACACAGTGAGCTACTACCCAAAGACCTGGCTCCTCGATGGCTTTAGGAAATGAGTTATCTAGGGGAAAAAAAATTTATTAGTCACAGTAGCTATGGGAGTTGGGGTCATGGGCTCTGCTGATTGGCTGGGACTAGGGTGGGAAGCAGTTGATCATTGCATCAGGTCACAGTGCCGGTCATGGTGTCACATTCTGCCTTCACGGGTCTGGAGCTGAAACACAACCGAGGTCAAGATGTTATCTTCGGCTTGATGGAAACTCTGCTTCTGTGGTCTACAGGCCTGAGGCTTTGTTCCTAAGACAGACGCTGACCAGAATCTGATTAACGGAGTGGGCCTGCAGTCCATGCCCAGGTGGAAGGATAAGGAAAGAAAAGAAGCAAGAGAGTCACGGTGCTATCAGACAAGACGAGGCCAGTTTGAATGAAGAAGAAAGAAAAGAGAAAAAGTCATTTTAAAGAAGTGAAATTTTTGCACAGTCACAGTCACAATTCCCAGAGATTGATGCGACAGTTGTGGAGTCCGAGGCTCAGAGAGGCGAGGTAACCTGGGCAAGGTCACACAGCTTGCGGGCGATGGAGCTAGATTAAAACCTAGTGCTACCATGATTCCAGGGGAAACCAGGAGAGGAGGAGCCAGAAGCCCAGCCCGGAGCTCCTGATTTTACGCAGTGCCCACTTGCTGAGAAAGATTATGAAACTTGTTTGAACCTCCGTTTTCTCACCCATGAAATGGGAATAAGGGGAGCATGGCCTCGTCTAAGACCCCGTAAGGGGCTGGCTGTTTCGCTAAGTGCATCACATCAACACTTCCCTTCATTTGTACAGTATGTTGGGCCAGCTCTGTGTCCCAGAAGGGGCCATTTCCTTGTTACGCTTTAACGCCCCAGACCGACAGAGGTGGGACAACAGAGGGGCTTTAATCAAGTTGAAAAGTGGCCTGCTGAAGCTCTCGCAGGGGAAGGGAGATGGGGCTGACCTGAGGGTGGAGGAGCCATAGCCATGGCTTCCTCATCCGGCCAGACCAGCATCTGGAATCACTGGCTGCAGCCTGGTTCCCATCTCTCCTCTGCTTCCAAACAACCCCCCCCCCCCAATCCCCCAGGCTCATCTTTGAGCTCTGTTGGTTTCTGGAAACAGCCCTTTGCTTTGATTCAAAATCTGCAAACTGTATTCACCCTGGCTTGCTTCTCACTGTGGGACAGGAATGCTGCTGTTTCTTGCAAATATGTCATCATCTGATTTTTCTATACGAACATCCGCTGGGCACCTCCTGTGCACTGGACACTGTGTCACATCATTGTTTCATGACATGCTCACACAGATGCTAATTGACTAATTCTAGGAGGGGGTTCATAATATCAGCCCTGACTTACCGATGAGCACACTGAAGCTTGGAGAAGAGAGGGAATTTGTCCATAGTCACTGAACTAGGAAGGACCTTTGAAACTAGACTCCCAAGTGTGGGCTCCTTTAGTCAATTGGGTGCCTTGGAATAGGGCACAAGTCTGAGGCAAACTTGTCACAGCAATGATCCCAGACTTGCTCATGGGGTGGTGGTGGGGAGGCTTATAAATTAATCTTGAACCTCCGGCCCAGAGAGCTTAGACCTGTAAGGAGTCCCAAAAGATCACTTCATCTAGACCTCCTGATTTTTTGAGAGAAAGGTTTTATTATTGCCATTTCGTGGGTAGCTCAACTATGTCTCAGAGAGATAAAGCAACTTTTTCAAGGTCACACTGTATAGCACTGAACCATGCTGTATTTTTATTGGCAAGAGCCTGGGAATAGACAGACACTTGGTCCATACCAACTTTGTTATATTTTAAAGCTGGAAGGAGGCTTTTAAAACCATCAACTCCAACCTCTTTGTTTTACAGATGAGGAAACCGAGGCCCCAAAAGGTCACAGATTTATCTAAGAACATTTGCCAAGTAGAGCCTGCCAGGTATAAAAGAACACTAGATTCTCAATCTGGATTCAAATCCCAACTCTGCCTCTCAGTGCCATGTGATCCTGTGTAAGGTGCTTAACCTCTCTGGGCCTTAGCTTCCTTAACTCTAAAATGGGCATAATAATGGCCACCATCCCCTGGAGTTTATACGAGGTGATGAACATAGAGTGCTTCTCAGCATCCTAGCACACATAGTAGGTGCTTGATAAAATATTGCCATTTTGGTGGTTATTATTAATATTATTTAGCTCTGACATTCTAGAATTCAAAGCTCCTTACCAGGATGGCTGGCTGGGTCTCATATTCCAGCCTGGGCTCTGGTGTGAATTTCAGGGCCCTGGAGAAGTTCTCAGTAATCTGACTGAGCGACAGAGAGGCAGGGAGGGAGCCAAAGCCTAGGGGTCAAAAATAAGGGCTCTAGAAGCAGACAACCCTGGTTCTCAGCCTCCTTGCTCTTCAGGTCATGGCCTTGTTGACAGGGACGGTTGCTTTGGCTGTCACCTCCCAGGTGTCTCAAGATGCCAGGAAGAGAAGCCATGCTTTGAGACAGTATCAGATGTAGCCTGGCCTTCAGGGCTGAAGGTGGCCTATGCTGGCCTGGATTTAGGAGGGCAGGGGCTGGGACAACAACTTCTCAGGGGGACTCAGGAGCCCCTAAGTTCGGGCTCCAAGCCCGCACTGTGAGCAGGAGGACATCCAGCTAGCTCATGCCATGGGCTGGCTCCTGGCTTAGGGAGATGGTGACCACCACAGGCAGCCGTCTCAGACCACATCCTGAGTGCCTCAAATGAATCCTGCCTGCCGCATTCCAGACACACTGTGTACACAGCTCAGGATTATTTGTGTGAGTGGACTCAAGGCTGACTTCAGGGGATTAAGCAAATGGGGCGCTGGACTGCCCAGTCCAGTGGGATATAAGCAAGGGAGAAAATTTGTTTACAGGCCACCTCCAGGGGCTTGGAGAAGTGTTTATGGGGAGAGGTACAGGCTATCTGCCTGATGGCTTTGGATGCAAGCTGAGTGACTGGGAGGACACATAGTGTTTGTATATTGGACCAATTGTTGGGGGCACAAATGGCTTTCTGGCCGGGAAGGAGAAATGTCCTTCTAAACACTCTTGCTGGGGGCCTTTTGTGGCTGGGAATGGCTGCTGGGTCTGCAACAAAGTGGTGGGATTGGGTTTGCAAGGAGGCGTTTGCATGCTACCTGGGCCCTGGGTCGGGGCTGTAGCTGGGGTCAAGCCTTGACTCAGTTTTAGGGTAGGCAGGGACCATATCACTTGGGCCTTAAGGGACTTTGGTAAGGAGTTGGTGTTATTCTAAGGACAAGAGGAACAGCTGGGAACTTTTAAGCAGGAAGAAATGCAATATGGTTTGAATTTTAAAAAGATCTTTCCAGCTACTAGGTGGAAAATGTAATCATAGTTGAAGCAAGAGATTGGTTAGGGGACTATTGCAGTCATCCAGGTGAGCAGAAATGATGGAAAAGATTTGCGAGCTGTTTAGGAGACAAAATAGGTAGGATTTGATAGACACGGGGTGAGAAAGGAGGAGGCAGGGAGAGTCTAGGTTCTCCATCAGAGTCTCAGCAGGAGATGAACTTCCTGCTCAGATGGGGGTGACCGATGAGAGCTTAGGCAAGAGAGGACTTAGAAAGGGGTGGATAGTATCTGGGATGGCGCAGTGATGGAAGGTCTAGGATGCAAGGAGACCTTCCCGCCCTAGGCTGAGGGCCAGAGGAGGGAATGGTCACTCCCTTGAAGGTTGCTGTGGCCAGTTCGTGGAGACCCTGCAGGAAGGGAGCTGGGAGGATAAACACCCGACCTTGCTCTTCTGCTGCCCTGCAACCCCCACCCTTAAGCCCCTCATCGATCAAACCCAACTAGAGGTCAGAGGGCAAGGAGCATATAGATGTGGGCACAGAGCAGCAGGGAGCGGATTTTAGGGACAGAGCACACAGGAAGAAAGGAGTGACATTCTAATGGGGAAAAGCCAGGCAGAGGAGTGGGTATTCGGGCTCTTTCTGTGTTCTCATCAGCTACTGGAGGTTTCTGAGGCCTCTGCCTCTGAAAAGGTCGGCTGTGCAGGGTCAGGGGCTTCGCACACCCCTGCAGAGCCCTAAGCTCACACACAGCCCCATCCCAACCAAAGGAAAATGGGACAGCCCATTCGGCAGCCAGCACCTTATAGTCCCACCGCAGTGACTCTGTGAGCTCCGAGTGTGGGCGTGGGACCAGGGAGGAAATTCTCTCCCAACACAGAGCTAATTCTGTCCCGGGGCTGGCAGCCAGGCCTGCTGCTGGAACATCTGCTGGCGCTATGTGGTTTCGAAGATTTCTGAGTTTCTCAGAGCTGGGGATCCAGAAATTGTAACCCCTGAGATGTCTCCTGGAGCCCTCTGTGGGGGCCGGGAGACTCCTTCTGTCTGTCCAGAAGGGACAGGAACTGGTAGATGGGACCACCCAGGGAACTTGGGCAGAAGCTGAAGACATCGGGACCTACAGTCAGCACTGGGCCTGGGGGCAGTGGGGAGGCTGCCTGAGGGGGAGAGGGGTGCCTGGAAGGCTCCGTTACATTTCAGCTGCTGACTGAGTCTGTGATTTTGGGTGAGTAGAAATAGCAAATGTTTGGCGGTCAGAGACTCCTTGGTTCGAATCCTAGGCTGTTGCTTAAAGGCTGTGTGAGCCAGGGTTAGTCACCTCACCCTTCTGAGTGAGCTTCCATTTGCAAACTTATGCAGTGAGGATACAGTGTGAGGCATAAGGTGTTGGAAGTGCCATGTAGAGTCTTAGGCTCTGGGGATATGCCACACATGACAGCCCAGGGCCCTCTTCTTTGTGGCTTGGTGGGGAGGGGAGGTGCTTACCCACTCTCTCTGGACCTCAATTTCCTCAGCTACAAAATGGGATGCCCTCCAAGGGGCCTTCCAGCTCCTTAAAGCCTTTCAGTAGCCTAGAGCTTTGGAGGAGAGGCATGGGGGCCGCCCAGCTGGGCTGTCATGGTGGGTTGTGGGGGAAGTGGGAGTTGAGGACAGGAGCCAGGCCAAACACTAGGGAAGAGCTCCCAGTTTCCCTGATGGGCTCCCATGCCCACGGGACAGATAGAGCTCGTGCATTGGGCCTACGGCCTGCGGCCAGGAGGAGGTTAGTGTCAGTCTGAAACAGGAGAGCAGAGGGTTGGGAGAGCCAGTGAGTGACTGCTGGTGGCTTGGCTGGGCTAGGCATGCAGGTGAGTGATGTGGGCAGGTGAGGGGCTGCTGAGCTTCTCAGAGGGGAGGGAAGGTGGAGAGGGAGACAGAGACAGAGACTTCTCTGAGGAGAACAGAGAGGCAGAAAGAATCAGACACACAGAGAGGCGGCATGAAAGGTGGGGTTGGGGAGAGAGAGCACGAGCTAAGAGAAAGGGAGGAACGTGAACAAATAGACACAGACAGACAGACATGGACAAAAAGGGAGTGAGTCCTTTGCTGACTCAGGGTGTGCTTTTGGCCAAGAGGACTGGGCAGTAACATGGAGAGAAAGTAGAAAGCATACCTCTGCTGCCCAGCTGCCTCTCAGGCCTGCTTTCCTCTGAGACCAGGGGGACACAGGCCGACAGCAGCTGGAGGAGGTAGGGCCCCGGATTCATAAGGACCCAGGTTCCAAATGCCTACACTGCCACTAACCAGATGTGTGACTGCAGGCAAGCAACTCTCCTCCTATTGTGCCCCAGACCTCCCTTGTTATAACGGGACTGATGACATTGACCTTGTAGGGTTAGGGAAAGGTCCAGGTGAGAAAAGGTGTGTCTAATGCACTTCGGCCTCCTCTCCTGGGCCAGAGAGCAGCAGATTCCACACATCTTTGAAGGATGAATGAATGAATGAGCCCTGCCTCCAAAGGGCTTTCCCCAAAGCACCTGAGCCTCTAACTAGAGACAGAGGAGCTTTAAGGGACAATCCCAAGGCACTTGGAGCCTCATCTTGACCCATCGGTAAAATGCATACACAGAACCCTGTTAGATTGATCTCATGGAGGCTCCTGGGAGGTTCTACTGGGGCAAAGCCAGAGGATTCTGGAATGTTTTGAGAAGGTGAGGCAGTGGACCAGGAAAGAGAGTGGGTTTGGCATTTCAATAGGCTCTGAGCTTCCTTCTCTGTCCAGGTTGACTAATTTGATCTTCCTTGCTTAGCTGAACTACCTGTGTGACCTTAGGCACCTCACTGACCCTCTCTGGGCTTGTTTTCTCATCTGTAATAGTTTTTAGAACTGGAATGCAGTCAGGGTTATAAACATTTTTTTTTTTTTTTTAATAAAAATTAAGCGAAGAACACTGCCTGAGGTTTTTGCTCTCTGTGGCAGGAGGAACAAGATGTGACCTTGAGCCCCATGCCCTTTCCCAGCAAGGGTCTGCGGTGGCGAGGGCCATCTGCAGTGGGATCTTCTGCCTGGTGACCATCTGACCTCTGGTAGGGTCTGGGCTTGCCAAGGAAATACCAGCACCTTGTCACTGCGTAGCCACCTTGAACTGGGCTGATGCTGTTACCTCCGTTGCCTCCTCCAAGTTCATTCATTCCCTGCCTGACAGAGGAGGCTGGCAGGGTGGGGCTCTCCAGGCCCCTGGAGCAAGGCCAAGGGTGCTTATTTGGCCCTTGGCCTGTCCAGTGTGGCTTCCTCAGGGATTTCAGTGACCCACGCACCACCGGAGCATAAACCCCAGGCAGGGGTTTGGGGTGTCTGCTTGTTTGCTTTGGGTTTTTCTGGACCTCAGGAGAGGAGGGAGGGCTGACATAATAACAGCCGTCTGCCCACCCTCATCTGCATCATCACCGGCCTCTGGAAGCCCCCGCCCTTGTCTTATTTTCTTTCTTAACTATATTCATTTCCTTTTAGCCCCATTTTCTACTCCTCTCCCTCCCATTTCCGCTCCCAGGGAACTATTCTAATTTGTTCAATGTGTATCTTGTGATTTGGCCGTGGTCTTGCAAAATGTGCATTACCGTTTTCTGCATGTTGCTGTTTTTACATGCATGTTTTCAATGCACTTAAGCACTGTAAGGGTGGGTGGTTTCAAGGTGCTTCGTGTTCTGTGGCCGTGTGTGCAGTCGATAATCTGTTGCTTCTAACAGCTGCATAGCATTCACCCATCTCTCTCTTCCAGCCATTGGCAGATGCATCTGTGCGCTGCCTGAATCCCTTGGATCCTTGACTTTTTCATGTAGACAGCCTCCCTGTGGGCTCTTGCTCCTGACAGCTTGCACCTGTAGCTCTTTGTGGAAGGAACGCACTCCCCAGGACAGCGGGGAGTGACATAAATTCTCAGCCTGCTGGCATGTGACCTCCATTGTTATCTGAGCCCCCAGTGTGAGCCAAGGCCACCTTCTGCACCCTTGCCCAGCCTCCTCCCCTTCCCAATCCTACTTTTCCACTCCCTTACAGATATTTCCTGGAATACTTTCTTAATACATAAATCACTTTAGCAGGAATCCTCATTTGAGGCTAGTTTCTAGAGGACTGAAGCTATGGAATACCTCTGCAAACACTGCCCATGAGCATCCTGGCGTGCGGTTCCTTGGGGACTGTGAGGTGCACAGGGGTTCATGGATCCCCACAGCGTGGCATGAGAACCTGTGCCTCACCGCACCAAACCAAGGGGTATCCATGCAGCTTTCTAGTCCTTGCCACAGTCTGGTAGGTACAAAGTCTCATTTAGTTGTGATTCTCATTTGCATGTCTTTGAGTATCAATTTGTCATCTGCTTGAGTTTGGGGTTTTCTCCTGTAAATTACCTGTTCATATCATTTGTTCATTTTTTCTGTTGGGATTGCTATCTTTTTGGATTTGCAGGATGGAGTTCCTTATTCATTCTAGAAGGCAATTCCTTATTGGGTTTAGAGATTGTAAATCTCCCACTGGGAATGTGATGTGTGTGTGTGTGTGTGTGTGTGTGTGTGTGTGTGTGTGTGTGTGGCCTGTTATAAGGATATGGCCTAGGCCCAAGCATGGGCCAGGCCTTGGGGCAGAGAGCTGGGGGTGACTCTCGAGCACGGAGTGATCTGGAGAAACCACAGAGAGTAATGCTAAGTTATAACAGTAATAACAGATGAAAGGTGTTATGGGTTGAATTGCATCCATCCCCCTGCAAATCCATATGTTGACATCCTAACTTACAGTATTTCAGAATATGACTATATTTGGAGATAGGGCCTTTAAAGAGGTGATTAGGTCACTAAGGTGGACCCTAATCCAACCTGACTGGTGTCCTTGTAAGAGATTAGGACACAGACATACATAGAGGGGTGACCATGTGAGGATATGGGGAGAATGTGGCCATCCGCAAGACAAGGAGGCAGGCCTTGGGAGAAACCAAAATTGCTGACACCTTGATCTTGGACTTCCAGCCTTTAGAACTGTGAGATAAAGTCTGCTGATCAAGTTGCCCAGTCTGTAGTGCTTTGTTACAGCAGCCTGAGATGCCTGATAACTGCAGGCATCAAGCTTCAGGTTTCCAAAGCCTCAGAGCGAAGACTGCTGAACCTCCTCCAGGGCTCCTTGGAAGAGTCTGTGGCAACATTTCTAATGGGCTTGGCACCTGCCCTGAGCTGTGGGTTGGTGAAGGACAAGCATCTGTTACCTAGAAGGCCTTTTGTGGGGACGGTGGCCTGTGGGGGGGGGCGGCGGGGCACAGGTAGGACATAGCATCAGAGGGAGAGGCCTGGGAACAGAGTGGCGATGAAGGAGGCAAGAAGGGTCAGAACTGGGTGCTAATAGAAACTCTGGTGGGCACTCAATGTAGGTGGAGCTATCACTAGCAACGACGACAGCAAACACAAAAATAATAGTGGCCTTAAGCTTAACAATAGTGCAAAACGCTTCACAGAGCTTACTTTACCTCCCTATGTCTCAGTGACCTCATCTGAAAATGGGTATAATCATGTCCTAAACCAGAAGAGCTGTCCTGAGAACTGGGCGAAATGTGTGTACAGGAAGTGGCTTAATTAATTATCAATGGTGAGCCTTCCATGTGCCAGGCAGTCAGTGCCTGAGTACTTAACAAACATCCTTTATTCTACCCTCACAATAGCCCCAGGAGCTTGGTCCTTGGATTAGCCCCCATTGCTTTAGACTGTTATAATGAATTTGAGTTTCAGCAATGGACCTTAGTCAGTTCTGGCTGCTATAACAGAATGCAAGAGGCTGGGCAGCTTAAACAACAAATATTTCTTGCAGTCGTAGAGGCTGGAAAGTCCAAGATCAAGGTGCTGGCAGATTTGATGTTTGGCGAGAACCTGCTTCCTAGTTCATAGACTGTGTCCTCGTGTGGGGGAAAGGGTAAGAGCTTTCTGGAATTCCTTTTGTAAGGGCACTAACCCCATTCATGAGGGCTCCACTCTTATGACCTAATCATCCCCCGAAGGCATTACTTTCCAATACCATTGTACTGGGGATTAGGTTTCAACATGCGAATATAGGATGGAGAGGATGGACACAACCTATATTGTACAACCAAGGCTCAGACCTGATAAGCAACTTGCTCAGATGTCACAGCAGATTTTCTGCCTCCTGAACCATATCCCTCCTGGCATTGTCTCCTGGAGGCCTATAGGAACTGTCCCAAGGAAAGGACAGCCATGACTGGCCTGGGGAGTCTGTCCTGGGAGCCTCAGAACAGACTAGCTCTAGGCCCTGGCTCCAAATGAGTTGTGAGTTCAGGGTCACAGGAGGAATCTTGTTGCTGAGCGAGGACAACTCTCTGGGGAGCTAAGGGCAGTAAAGCGGACAGGCTGGCCACAGGCTCACATGCCTGTCTGGGCTGTGATAGGCAATGTCATCTCTGGCAGATTATCCCCACGTTTGCCCCAGACCTCAGGCAGATGGTCCAGAAAACTAGGGAAGGTAAATTACTTGAGAGACCAGGAAAAGGAGATCAATGAGGAGGTGCCCCTTGAGGGTGGAGCTGGGGGACCGTGAGGCATCACGAAAGGTGTGAACATGGAAAACAAGGTGGTTAAGAGCAGGGCTCAGAGTCGGAGCAAACTGGGTGTGCATTGGTCATGAGCTGACTGTGTGACACTAGCCTCACTTCCTTACCTTTACACTGAGAGTAATAGCAGCGCCACTCCTGGGCAAAGAGGTGTGCGAGCTCATGCAATTAAAGCATTTAGTGTAGGGTTCGAGCTATTGTGTGCACCAATCATTATTTATTACAGGGAACTGAAACCAATATAAAGTATAATTAGATGTAGACATGAGGACCAACCAAAACCAATGCAGAAAACTGCAGACCAGCAGGGTTAATGAGATTGCTGCCTTTGACCTGCAAATGTGACTGAACTTCCTTGTGGCCATATCAAAAAAGGAAATGTGTTCAGTTGTAGAACTTGGATTATAAAAAGTGAGAAAGCAGCCTAGTTTTTCAGGAAAAGCCATGTTATCTATTACTCTGAATTCTCTGGGGGCACTTCTCACTGGGCAGGGGGCTTCATAAGGGGCAGCCCAAGAGAGGCAGGGGCCGGCATCATTGATGAGGATTACAGGTAGCCTTGGATGAAAGATGAAGGGAAACTTGGGAAGGTGGCTCAGGGAAAGCAGCTCTGTGGAGGATCAAGAACATGATGAAGGTCTGGGTTCTCAGGGTTCAAGGCTGAGGTTTAGAGAGCTCAGAGAGGGGGAACAGTTAATCCCTCGAGGAAGCAGGGGAGTAAAAGAGACTTTTCACTTGGGATCCATGTAAGTCAGACTCTGGAGTCAGAATTCCAGCTGTGTAGTCTCAGGCAAGTTGCTTCACCTCTCTGAACCTCATTTTCTTACCTGCAAACTAACATTATCCTTGCAGGGCTGCTGGAAGCATTGCATGGAGTCTTGCATAGCAGTGCTTGGCATATAATTGAGTATTCGAATAAATGTTACCTATAGGTATACATGTATTATGTGTATATAGTTACATATACTTTTTTCATAAGCTTCCTGATTGTGGATGGTTTAAGAAATACAAGTAACTAGAATTTTATAGCTCTTTACAATTCACAATTAGCAAAAGATTCATTGTTATCTCACATGACCCTCCCAACAACATAGGGAGGGGTTCTTATCTCCATTGGAGAGATGAGGAGACTGGAGCTTAGAGAAGCAAACTCCTTGTCTGTGTCGCCCTTGACCTGCTCTTGAATCCAGAGCTGGGAGACACGTGGGCAGGATGAACTGGTCCTCTGGCCTTCCTGGCCCCTTCCATGTTCCCAGGCTAAGGGCCATTTTACAAGGGAGTTAAGAGTGGAAGCCTGAGAAATAATAATAATAATAATGATAATAAGGAGAACAGTAATAATAACAATAACAACATAGTGCCTACTCTGTTACAGGCCCTGTTCTAAGTGCTTTACATGCGACATTTAGTCCTATCATGTCCACTTTATAGATAAGACCACTGAGGCGCAGAGAAGGTAACTAGCTTGCTCTAGGTCACAGGAAGTTCATGTAGACTGAGGATTTGGACACTGGCAGCCTGGCTGAGCCACAGTATCTTTGTGCTTGACCACTCATCCCAGTACTGCCTGGTCTGGCGACAGAAACAGGCTCAGGAGAGGCAGGCGATATGTGGGGACAGAGTGGAGGCTGAATGCAAACCTGTGAGTAGGGTCCCCCTTCAGGGAGAGCCAAGGGGTTGGAAGGTGGTAAATACACTGACTCACTCAGTTCTCAGGATGAAATGCCCGGAGGATGTCAGAGCCACCCTGTGCTGGCTCAGCCTGGCCCCCATTTAAAGAAGAAAAGATGTGGCCTCCGACCTGAGCTGCTCCCAGCCCAGCAGGAGAGCTAGACATGACGTTATCTGGGTCTCTGGTATATCTGCAGAAGTTGCAATGCAAAGTGCTGGGGCTTGAGTCTCTGCTCCTTTTCACCCTCCTCCTAGGATTCAGACCTTCCCCCATGCCAAAAAGAGGGGAGTGCTGAGGGGTACGGAGATGGTCTCCCTCCTCCCTTCTTCCAACGTCTTAACTCACAGTTGTCCTTTAAAACTCATATGTGGTATATAAAACTGAAAGCAACAGATGAACAAGACAAACAAACAACTCATAGACACAGGCAACAGTTTAGTGGTTACCAGAGGGAAAGGGGGGAGTAGATAAGGGTAAAGGAGTTTAAATATATGGTGGTGAACACTCAATGCAATATACAATTTTATTAACCAATGTCACCCGATACATTTAATAAAAAAATAAAATAAAATGCCCTACAGAATGTAAACAAGATAAAATAAAATAAAAGTACCTCAGATCTCATTGAAAACAAAAACTCAGCTAACGACTTAAAATTTTAGCCTCACGGGGCCCCAGGGAGACCTTGCCTGCCTGAGGAAGCCTTGGACTCTCAGGCCGGGGGTCGGGGGACCCTCAGGGCTCCTGGGACATCCTGGCCTTGCCCCCCGCCCCGCCCCCCCCAGCACTTCCTCTGCCTTGTTGCCTTGTGACTGACTGTGTGCTCCTGTGGGCTACCGTTCCTTCATCTTTTCCCTTCTTTCCTCCTGGAACTTAAATGTGATGGCTGGAGCTCAGGCAGCTTTACTCTTAAGAAAGCCATTTCTTGGTCCCTGGGGCCAGCACAGTCTGGCACAGATAATGTGGATACGGTCATTTCTTCCCCAAGAAAACACTCAATGGCTGTCATCAGATCATGATTTCAGGGCAGCATGGAGGAAGATAAGAGCCCATGTTCTGTAGACCTGGTTCAAATCCCAGCTCTGCCACTTCCTTCCTGAATGCCTTCTTGGATGCAAGGGTCTTCAGCTTCCTCGGGCTCGTTGGCGCTGAAGCGAGACCACCTGTATTATGTGTTTAGCATAGTCCCTGGCATTCATTATTATCATGAACACCAGTTACATTTCCCTGATTTAAGAGGCGTCGGCTGCAGTGTTGCCATCTTCCCTCCAAATTCTAGTGCTCTGGGAAGCCCTGGGGACCCCTCATTAGGTCACCTCTGGAATGTCCTCCCAGCAGAGTAGGATAATACACAAGCTCAAATTCTGAGTGCATGGAGCCCAGAGCCCTCAATAGAATTTCCCAAGTAGCTCTTATTTAATAAAAGCAAGAGATGGTTTTTATGCAATAAAATATAATCTCAAACCCATTAAGGATCTGCAATGAAGTTAAATGGAGAAAGGTTGGAATTTCTTGATAATAAAGCATCGATCGACAGTCTCACCAGGCTAAGACATCTGGTTCAGAGCACATTTGTCAGGATAGAGGGAGTTTGGGTGGTGGAAAGTGCATAGAGTCTGGGGTGTCAGAGCCCTGAGTTCAAATTTCAGCTTGGCTGCTCATCAGCTGTCACTTTGGGGCCAAAATATAATCACTGACATTTATTGAAGTTTTACTGTGTGCCAGCACCAAGTCAAATGGTCCATGTTCCTGATGCCTGTCATTCTTATGTCCACTCTGTGAAGTGATTATTCTCATCTTCCTGATGAGGAAATTGAGGTTCAGAGGAAAGAAATCATATGTTCGAAGCCACCCAGCTGGTAAGTGGCCAAGGTTAGATTTGAACCATGCATGCGACCACTGCTTCCAGACCTCCCAAGCTTGCAAACTCCCAGCGTCTCAGTTTGATCTTCCATTAATTGGGAAAATGCCCAACAATGGTGTTAGAGGGACTGTTTGAAGGACCAGTTATGTTCTCAGTAGGTCCTCAGTGCGTGTATTTGTGTCTGTCTCCTCATGAGACTGGTGTTACAGCAGGGTCTGCATTTAATTCATGGTACCCACAGGGACCAGAAAATACTTAGTGAGAACAATGCTTCTTTCTCTGGGCCTCAGTTTCTGCAGCTCCAAAACAAGTAATAACAGCGTCTGGAAGAGCCCTGGAAAGACAAAACGAGATGAAGGCATTCTAGTTCTTGGCACATAGTAGGTGCTCTGAACAATCCTTCTGTCTTCTGGGTGCCCAGCGTCACCTGGAATGGTGTTTTCTTGGCCCTACCTTGACGGTGTTTGCATTGAGCCATCCATGCTCTCCCCTGCACCCACCCCTGACTCAGGTTCGCATTTATGGATGTGCTGTGTTAGGGAAATGAGGTTTGGGATGACGAGTCCAGCAGCTGATCTAGATTTAAGGAGCGTCACCGCTTCACAGCTGAGTAACCTCGGGCATGTTGCTTAGCCTCACCAAGCCTCTGCTTCCTCTTCTGTAAATTGGGAGTAACAACAATAGGTCCTATTTCTGGCTCTGAGTCCACCCAGCACTCTGGCCCTCAGACTGGGATCCAACTGCTGCCTCCTTGTTCTTCCCCACAGGTGTTTCCAGCTGCGCAGAGGCTCTGATCGGCTGACGACCCACACTGGAGAGCTTTGGACAGTGAATGGTGAGGGACTCTTGCTGTCTAAACTCGTATCTCCAAAACGCACCAGTGGGGGACCACTAACAAGGTGGGAGCACTGGAGAAAGCCAGCATGGCTATCCCTTGGGTTTTGGAAACATGAATGGAACCAAGTTCACGGCACTATGCACATCTTCATTGCACTTAGCATCGTTGAGGTTTTTTCATAATTAAAGAAATTTCTGATAGATGTTCATCTCTCCCACTGGACATTAACAGGGAGGGGAGGATCCTAGAGAGGCAGCAAAACATGGTTGTCCAGAGGATAGACTCTGAAGCTGGGTTTTGATTCCTGGCTGTGTGACCTCAGGCAAGTGACTTAAACTTTCTGTGCCTCAGTTTCCTCATCTGTAAAATGGGGTTTGTAACCTACCTATCTCACTGAGTTGTTGTGAGGATAAGAGAGTTTATATATGTCAAGCCTTTAGAACAGTATGTATATGTAGGAGGTGCTGGAGAGCTATTCATTAAATAAATAAAATAGCAAAGCAGAAAGTAGTTAAACAACCAAACTTGCCTTGCTCAGAGCCAGGGAGAACAAAGTCAGTCCTGCTGATATTGGTCGACCTCTTAAAGCCAGTTCCATTAATGGTTCCACTAATGACCCATGTTTCCCCTTATAGAGAATGGGGGACGAGGATTACAATGCCTCCTACCCCTCCTACGATGAGTACCTCGAAGATGAGACCATCATGGTTTTGGAGGACTTTTCCCCCCCGGGAAGCAGGGTATTCAGAATCTTCCTGGTGGTGGTCTACAGCATTGTCTGTTTCCTTGGGGTCCTGGGAAATGGCTTGGTGATCTTCATCGCCACCTTCAAGATGAAGAAGACAGTGAACACTGTCTGGTTCCTCAACCTGGCTGTGGCAGATTTCCTGTTCAACGTCTTCCTCCCGATCCACATTGCGTATGCTGCCATGGACTATCATTGGATTTTTGGGACGGCCATGTGCAAGATCAGCAACTTCCTGCTCATCCACAACATGTTCACCAGCGTCTTCCTGTTGACCGTCATCAGCTTCGACCGCTGCATCTCTGTGCTCCTCCCTGTCTGGTCCCAGAACCACCGCAGCGTGCGGCTAGCCTACATAGCCTGCGTGGTTATCTGGGTCCTGGCTTTCTTCTTGAGTTCTCCATCCCTCGTGTTTCGGGACACAGCCCATCTGCATGGGAAGATATCCTGCTTCAACAACTTTAGCCTATCAGCGGCCAGCTCTTCCCCGTGGCCTGCTAACCCCCAAATGGACTCTGTGGGGTTCAGCCGGCACATGATGGTGACTGTCACCCGCTTCCTCTGTGGCTTCCTGGTCCCAGTCCTCATCATCACAGTCTGCTACTTCACCATTGTTTGCAAGCTGCGGCGCAACCGCCTGGCCAAGACCAAGAAGCCCTTCAAGATCATCATGACCATCATCATCACCTTCTTCCTCTGCTGGTGCCCCTACCACACACTCTATCTCCTGGAACTCCACCACACCACCATGCCTGGCTCCATCTTCAGCTTGGGTTTGCCCCTAGCCACTGTCATTGCCATTGCCAACAGCTGTATGAACCCCATTCTGTATGTCTTCATGGGTCAGGACTTCAAGAAGTTCAGGGTGACCCTCTTCTCTCGCCTGGTCAATGCTCTGAGTGAAGACACAGGCCACTCCTCCTACCCCAGCCACAGGACCTTTACCAAGATGTCGTCGATAAACGAGAGGTCCTCGATGAATGAGAGAGAGTCCAGTATGCTCTGAGCCTCAGCTGAGAGACCCCAGTGGACATTCCCAACCACGAAGCCCAAAGCTATGCCTTCTCAAGGCCATGGCAGGAACTGTTTTCAGTACCCACCAATGTCACTATATTTTGCACAGGGCTGAACAATGTTTTGAGCTGGGCATCCAGGGCTTGGGACCCTTTTCCAGTGGCATGGTGAACAGGGCATGGCATGTGGCTCACAGCCTTGGACCAGCATCCCTTGCTGTTTGGGAGACTGGCCTTGACTGACAAAGCAAGAAAGGGAGAATTCTCAAAAGCACTGCCATGAACTGGAATCGGCATAAGCTACCTATTACATGATCCCCAGAAATAACACAAGCCCTCGGAGGGTTTATTCTTGGTGTGAATGAAGGAGGTTGGGAGAAAACCCAGTGTGGTGCGGATCACACCCAGCCTTACATACCTGTTCAATAGTGGACCAGAAATCTTGCCACCGAAGCCCTTCCTCTGGGTTAGGGCCTGTGTAAATGCATAGGTTACCTGGGAGAAGGAGGTGACCCATGAGTTGTGAGTCGGTGAACTCCCAGGACCATTCATTTGACTTTCGGATCAGCTGGGAAGACAGGAAACAGGCCCTACAAAGCCATATGGGCTCTTTCTGAGGGCAAGACAAGCAAGGTGCAATGAGGAGTTGGGGCCTGGGGGAAGGAATGCCGAAACAAGTGGGGAGACCCTTCAAAAGGTGTGGCATGGAGCAGCTCACCCTAGAACTTCCCAGGATGATGGTGCTTTGGGCTGTAGCTATTTTAGGGGTGGAGGTGGTGCCAGTCCTTTCCCCCAAGCCTTATTCTCACTTTGTATTTGTTCCCCGGGGGCTGGGTTGAAGGGATAGCTTCACCGGGAGCCCCAACCTTATTCCAGGGTTCCCTCCCTCCTTCCCTAATCCACTGACTCTGGCAGGAGCTGCTCAGAGTAAAACACTCCGAGGCAAGAGGTGCGTAAGGAGGCCCTCTCCTCCTCCTCAACTTCCTAAAGACTTGCTGGAGACTAATCCAAAATCTGTTGCCAGGAGCAACCTGGGGGCACCTCGAGGTCTGAAGACTGTGTCCAAGGGGTCAGTCACTGAACTGGAAGCAGAGCCTGGAGCCTGACTCCTTGGACTGTGCTCCTGAGATGCTGGTCATGGGGTGCCAGAGGCACAGAGTTCCTCCTGTATGCAGCCCTGTTGCCTTTGCTTATCTAGCAGGACATCGGCAGTTATCCCATTTACGAATGACAAAGAGAAGGCAAGCAACTCTCCCAAGGATACTCAGCTAGCCAGAGGTGGCCTGGCCCTATGGAACATATCTATTGAGAATATTCTAGACTATAATAATAGCTTACATTTATTAAGCACTTCTTATAATAAGCACTTTACACATATTTCATTTATTCCTCACAGATGCCCTGAGTTTGGTACAATTACATATTTACTTCTCTTTCACATATAAGGTATCTGAAGCTCAGAGAGATTGTCAGAGGGTGCCCAGCTGATCTTTGCCAAAGTTTGGATTTGAAGTTCAGCTCAAATAAAGCTTCAGAGTCTTATGGTTTTGAGAGGGGCTTGAGTTTTTGACCATAAATATATATTCCTCAGCAGACTAATGTAAACATCTTAATGGCCTTTAAGCCGGCTTAGCAAATTGCAAAAATGACCCAACAAGGCAAGGAAAAGGCAGCTTGCTTCCAGCTCCCTTGACACGTCTACACATGCCCATCACAACTCCCTACTCCTGCACCTCTGAGATCTTAGGGAAGGTGGTGGGGAGAGAGGCCTGGCAGGAGGCCAACCTTGTGGGCCCAAGGCCCTCTGGGCTCTGAGGATCTGCATTCTGTTCTCTTCCAACTCCCTTCTTTGTGAAGCCAATTCTCTGGCAAGATGCAATGAACAGATGTAATGTCTACACAGCACGGGGCAAGCTCCCGAGGCCATGGGCTGTTTGGAATCACACCTCGTTAAGAGACAAAACTATTCCTTCCCTCACGGGGTGCTTGTGTTTATGACAAGGCAGTTTTGAATTAGATCCTAAGCTAAGGCCTCCAATCGATCGCTTTGAGCAATCTGCACTTGGACAGTTTGAGAGCAACAAAGGAGCTTTGAATATTGCGCAGTGTACCCTGTCACCCCCTTCCCAACTTCATGGGCGAAGCAACTAAGGCACGAGGCATGAGATGAGATGTATTTTAGGTCCCAGAGACAATCATCAGCCACTTGGGCCTCTGACCCCAGGGCGGTGCTGTTTCCTGGGCTATGCCCTTCGCTCCTGCTGGCCTACATGCAGGCCGGGCCAGGCTGGGGAAGCCAGGAAATCATTTTTATCTTTGGAAAAGCTGATGAACAGGAGCAAAATTCAAACCAGCTGTTTTCCTCCTTTGGGTCAGGCCTCCTTTTTCTGGCTGCCCCACAAGTCTTTCTGTTCTGACCACAGTTTCCCTTTAAATGCTTAAATGTGACCATGACATCCCCTTCGATGTTGTCCCTACAGCTTCTTCTGAAAATCTCCACCAGCCACACATACCAAGTCCCCGTGGTTCACAAAATGTATTCACCTGAATTACTCAACAGGCAGCAAGTTTGCTTTGTGCCCAAGAGCGCTCCCTCAGTGGCTGGAACTCGGCCAATAGGGCCTCAATGCTGCTTTCGGAGTGGGGCGGGTGGGCTGAGGTGGTGCTGGGAAGCAGGCAGAGGGGCAAGAAGAGAATATGGTATTTGAGGATGGGGGAGGAAGGAGAGAGGGAAGCACGAAAGAAACAGAGTGATGATGGAGGAAAGGAACATGGCATTTATTAAGCCCTTACTATGTGTAGGCACAAAAATCTCATCAAACCCTCAAAATGGTCCTATGAGAAGAGGGCCATCAGACCCATGTGGGGAACGCAGAAAGGGAGGTTCAGATTGCAGACCTCACTTGTTTAGTGTCGCACAGCTAGTAAATAATGGAGCTGGGCTTTGAACCAGATCTGCTGCCTGAGCTCCCAGCTTCTTCAGCCCTTGAAAGGAAGGAGAGAGACAAGGGGACTAAAGGGAAAGAGGGGGAAAAGGGGAATGGAGAACAGGACAAGGGATAGGGGCTTAGAAGGGGAGATAGACCTGGCGCTGGCTGAGGGAGGAGTTTGGCTTAAACCTGACCTCTGGAGAACTTAGGGGGCAGGATGGTTGGGAGAAGATAGATTCCAATAGTGAAAGCCATGAATGCCCTTTAAACTCATTTTGCCCGGGCCTTTCCCATTTTACAGATGAGGGAGCTGAGGTTTTGAGAACTATCCTTTGAGAAGTCTGCAAAAGAAGGTGGTATTTGATTTGAATGAAAGTCGTTAGTGAGTCAGCCCCCTCTTCTTGCTCCTACCCAACATACTATGTTTTACCCAGAGCCAGGATACCCTGGGCTTGTGGTTGCCAAACTCCAGATTTGGAAAATTGCTGCTGGAAGTAGTGTCTAGGACCAGGAAGAACCAGAAAGCTACTTGTCCTGCCATTAAATAATTCAATAGGGGCCTTGCTTACTTCCTCCCTTTGAGGACAAATTTCTCTGGAAGAAAGATACTGAACCAAGAGTGGGACTCAGTGCTGGAGATTCCTGCCACAAACTCCCCCCTGCCTTCCCTGTCCACCTCACGGAATAGCAGCTGAGGATTAGAGAGACCAAATGACTTATCCAAAGTTACACAACTATGTTGTGAGACAGCAGGAGAAACCCTAAAATTCTCAATTTACCGTTCCCCAAATTTCAGACTCTAAGAAGTGTGCATCTTGGAAAATTTCCCTACACTTATTTAATTTTCCTAACAACCAAGCTAAGAGACAGGTAGTGACTTACCCGAGACAACAAAGCAAGCTACGGCAGATAGGAGGACTCCGGGGTGTCTTACTCCTACGTCTATGCTCTTTGGCACTACATCAGGCCACCCAAGGACAGATGCTCCCGTCTACAAAGTCATCCATCCAGCTTTTCACCTACCTATCCACCCACCTACTCATCCACCCACTCACCTACCCACTCGCCCCAATACCTATCCACCCACCCACTCATCCATCCACTCATCTACTCACACATCCATCTATCCACTCAGCCACCATTTATATTCATCTGTCTGTCTATCTATCTATTATCTATCTATCTATCTATCTATCTATCTATCTATCTATCTATCTACTATCTATCTATCATCTATCTATCTATCTATCTATCTATCTATCTATCTATCTATCTATCGTTTTGAAAGGGGCTTGGGTTTTTGACCATAAATATACATCCACCTATTCATCTATTTTATTTATTTCATCAATATAAATCTATTGAATACCTACTCTTTGCCAGGCCCCGGGAATACAGGGATGATCAGGACATATGCAATCTCTGTCCTCATCAGCTCGTTCATTGGCTAGAGGGAGAGACAACCAATAATTAAAGAAAGAAAGAAAGAAAGACCCCAAATGGAAAACGATCACAGTAAGTGTGACACACATATTCTAGAGGGATCTGAACCTGTCCAAAGGCCAAGGATACTTCTTGGGGGAAGAGACACTTGAGATGTGAAGGACAGGTAGGCACTGATTTGGTAGGTGCAGGAGAGGGTACTCCAGGTGGAGGGAACAGCATGGGAGATGGTGTTGATGTGGGAGGGAGCAGAGTGAGTTTGAAGGACCAGAAGGGGATGTAGACTGGGCATGGAGCATGTAGGATGGAGAGGAGGCGGGCCCAACTGTGGGACCCTGAACTGAAGGGGAAGTCCCATGCAGGGTAGTGACATGCACAGACCTGTGTATTGGAATGATGCCTGATGCCTGATAGCTGGACCATTCTGGGGAGGGCAGGTTGGAGAAGGACAAGACGGGGACCCGGAAGTGGGGGCTGCTGCAGCCTCCAAATAAGTGTGATGATGCCTGGACTGTGGGAGCAAAGGTAGAGCTTGAGAGAAGTGGACTGTCAGAGAAATACTTAAAAGCTCTCCAAGCTTTCTCAGGGGAGTGGTTAGTGGGATACCAACCCAGGGACCATTTCAGCCACATAGAGGGCTCAGTACTTTATTGATGGAAATTAATTGTAAATATTATTCAAATCCACCTCATGATGCATAATTGTATTTCTCAGGGGAGCACTCTGAGCACATAATAAAGCACTATAAATAATACATATACTAACTTACGAGAAATGGAAGCATATTAATGCCAAAGTTGTGGGTGGCGGCTGCAAGGACTTTATGCAGACAAGGCTCCAAGTGCTTGGACGTGGGGTATAACCTTGGAGGCCACTGAGTTTTGTCCTGGGGGACCTTCCAGAAGTCTCACCCCTTGGAAGATGGGATACCCCTAGGCATATAGCAAGGGATCGCTGTAGAGATCTGGTCAATGGGCATTAGGGGTGAGGAATGAGTTGGTGAAGGGAAGAGAAAGCACCTGTCTCTAGCACACTTACCTTGTGCTCAAAGCTTCAACAGCAGCAGTGGTAATAATTATAGGTAATCTCGATCAAGCATGTCTCAGGTTTGGGCAGCCTCCAAGCACTTTACTTTTATTATCTCATTGAAGCCATACAGCAGCCTTTGTGACAGGGACCCTTACCATCTCCATGTACAGATGAAGAAAAGGGAGTTCAGCAGGTAAAGTGACTTGCTTAATGTCACATAGCTTGTGAATGACAGAGCTGGGATTTAAGCCTCAGTCTCTGACTCTAAAGCAACTTGCAAACATAAACTGTCCTCTGAGGAGACCCTTCCCTGGAAAAGGGGAGTGCAAACATGTCATATACTCCCTTTCCAGGGTCAGAATTTGAGGAGGTGGGAGGGGAGAATCTCAGGGATTGTTTTTTCCTTTGGAAGGAAGAAGTGGTGTCTGGATGGGCTAGTCACTTCCTCACAGACCTGGGAATCTTAGGATTTTTGAAGTTAGAAGAGACTCTACTTCATCAGATTCATCCTTTCTCATCTCCCATTTTACAGATGGTGAAACTGAGGCTTATCAATAAGATTGGGACCTCCTACCTCATAGATTGCTGTGAAATAAGATATGTGTGAAAATGCTCATGGGAATCACTTTTAAAGCACCATCACTTCTTAGTTTGTTGACAAAGGCTTTGGTGCTGCTCTGCCCTGAAGGACCCCTACTTAAGATCTGGAAGTCAGTGGGGGCATTTCCAGCAGAATCCTGGCTAAAGGGAAAGCAGGAGATCTCGGGGAATCCTCATACAGGGCAGAGGCATGTGTTTGGGTTGCAAATCTTACCCTTCAAAATCGTCTTGGATGCAGGTGAGGGTTGCTCTGTATCTTATCTAGGTGGTGGTTCTGTGGCTGTCTTTATATGCAAAAACTCATTTGTCTGCATATAAAAGATGAATACAGTTATTATAGCAAGTTATGCCTCGATAAAAGTATTTTTAAGAGTAAAATAATTCATGGTGTCTGCAGGAATTACTTCCCACTTCCACTGGTGCTCTGAAAAGAACCATTTCTGAGGGCTTCTTCTCTCTGATTCAAAAGAGCATCTCAGAGGGTGGGGGACCCTGAAAAATTCACCCAAAGTGGCAGCATCTCGAAAGGCTCGAGCTCTCCCAGGAGTCAATCCAGTCCTGTCCCCTGACTCAGAGGGCCTTTTTGATGGTTATCACACAGTATCACATGGGCTCAAATTCCAGCTCCACCATTTGCAGCAACTAGGGTTAGGGCTAGGATTAAGCTCTATCATCTTGAGTTCGCTACTCAACCTTTCAAAAAGGTCTCAGTTTTAACATCTGTAAAATGGGTACAAGAATTTGCCACTCGCAAGGCTGCTGTGAGGCCTAAATGAGATGCCACATGTAAGCATTTAGCAGGTGCCAGGCTCACATGCACCACCCTCTTTCATCAGGACAGAGATCAATCGGCCTCCTCATCAATCTCAGGCTTGCCCCCGCAACCCACACTCCACGAAGCAGCCTGAGTGAGCTTCCATCACAGAGTACGATCATCCAAGCCCCCGACTGTGGCCGATACAGCCCTAGAGGATTGGCAGCACCGATTCCTCCATCTTCACCTCATGTTGCTCTCCAGCCAGCTGAGGCTTTCTGCCTGTAGGTAACAACAAACAGATCAACACGAACAGCAACAACACTAACACACCCAAGACTGTCCCCACCGAAGGCCTTTGCACCTGTCACTTCTTCTGCTCTTGGACCACTGTCTGCATGACTGCTTCCTCCTCCTCCTGCAGGTCTCAGCTCAAGCGTCACCTCCTCAGAGAGGTCCTTGCCGACACCTTCCCACTTCAAGTAGCCTCCATCTCCATTCACTGTCAGATCCCTTATCTTATTTTCATTAGAGTACTTCCTGCCATCTGGAATAATTTTATTTATTTATGTGTCTAGCTGCCTTGAGTCTGTCTCCCTGCTGGGCAGCGAGCTCCATCAGGGAGGGAACCATGTGTGTCTTGCTCTCCTCTGTAACTCCAGAACCCAGAGCAGTGCTTAGCACAGAAAAAGTGCTCATAATTTTCTCATCGAATGAATAAAAAAAAACAATAACCTGACATCATTTTCATCATCATCGTTATCATCATCATATCGAATTTCATAATTAGTATTATAATATGCCATTTGTAAAGTATTGTCACATTTTTTTCCCATAGTTGTGAAACTTGGGGAGGATAGAAGTATCCCTATTTCACAGACATGGAAACTGAGGCCCCACGTTACATCGTAGGAAGCGGAGAAGCCAAGTTCTTTCCCTGTACCATCAGGAGCAGGCACACAAGATGGAGGTTTCCATTAAGTGCTTCTCCTCCCTCGGCCTTTTCCTTTTCCCTTTGTCTGATTAATTGCAGCCTGAATGTAAAAGAACCAGATGCCTCCCTCCTCATCCTCCCCCTACTCCTATTGTTTTTGCAGTCCTTTTCCGGCCCAGAGCTCTGTTAAGGATTTGGCTGGTACATCTGTGACCACAAACTTCCTGTGTTTATCCTTTGAAATCACGGATGGAGCAAACAGCTGGGTGCCAGGTCTCTTTTGGGCACTGGGTAATGCTATGGCAGAAAGCACAGCCAGATATCTGACACCCAAGTGTCCCTAGAGTCCAGATGCCTACTTCTGGGGAAGGCGGAACCCAGGATTATCTTTCCCCGGGTTTCCATTTGGCAGATGTTTGGCACCTGAAGAGTAAACATTTGGATGATTAAATGAGTATTTGGCATCCAGTGGTGCCTCCCAGATGCTGGTGCTGTGGAGCAGGAACACATACAAGAAGGTGGAGAAGGGGGCTCTCGGCCTTGGCAGGCCATTTACAATGCCCAGGCCACCACCTAGACTCTAGTGCTTTACTGGGAAGGAAGGTTCGTGAGGAGGTTTCAGGCATAGTGACAAGCAGCCAGAAGCAATATTTATCACCCCATTTCCTCTTCATTAAAAGCCTGAAGTGTAAACTCACCTTAACTTTAGAGATGAAGAAGAGAAACTCAAAGGGGTCAAGTAAGTTTTCCAGAACCACATTGATTTATGGAGCACCTACTGCATACTGGTCACTGTGCTAGACTCTGAGGTTATGGCAGCCATCACCATCCTTACTTTTATAAATCTTACAATGTATGAATCTTCTAATAGATGAGCTGGGATTTGAAACCATGTCTCTATAGTTTTGTGGCTTATACTCTTTCACTAGATATGCTGCTTATTAAGTTAAATTAATTAGGTACACAGAAATTAGTAAAGAACAGAGAAAGGCTTTCTGTTGGAAAGCCTTGGGTTTCTTGGCTGGAGTTGCTTATTGAGATTGATTCTGGGGGACAGGTAGTACAGCTGTCAGCAACTGCTCCCCCTTCCTTGATTCCTCAAATTAGGAGAGTGACCTGATCTGATAGCTCTTTCCCTCCTTTGAAAGAGCAGCAGGGAGATGGCATTGCTTTATCCAAAAGCATGACATGCCAAAGGTGGAAATGCAGGAACTGAGGCAGATTGAAGGAATGAGAAGTTGGAAATGAACTGAGGGTTCCTTGGTCCCCTTCCAGGTTCATCATAGGGACAATTTCAACTCATTGGAATCTGAAATGTCTCCCCTTTCTGGTTCCTGGATTGTAAACCTTGTCCTGGTCCCCATCTTCAAGGATGCAGGTAGATCTCAGGAAATAGCTTATTCAGTCTTAATATGTCAGATAACAAGGTCCTTATGGTCAGTCGAGGATCCCAAATGGGAACCTAGTCTCACAATCCATCACAGGGGAACCAGGGCAAGAACCCAGATGTCCCCACACCCAGCTCCTTGGTTCCTTGCTCTACAATGTGATAGTCCTTTCCATCTTTTTCTCACATCTTGATTTAGACACATCAATCCATGTAAACTCAAGAAGCAGAGAAACAGAAAATTGTGTATTTTCAAAGGCTGGGAATGTAAATGACATAAATAAAAGCCCTTATTATCCCTTCTAGTTGACATTGCTCTTTGGACTCATGGTTTGAAACAAGTGAAGCAAAAAAGTCGAAAGAAATAAGGTTATATTAATTAGGATGCATTTGGCTGCAAGTAACAGAAACTTCAACTCGAGATGCTTGAATCAATGAGGAAAATGCATCCTTTGCCTAATAACACTTGCAGGTTCAGAATTTAGTAGCTAAATGATAACATCAACGACTCGTAGTCTTTCCTTCTCTCTTCTCTGTCATCTTCAGAGGTTAGGTTTTTTCCCCAGGATGGCATCTCTCCTGGTCGTAAGATAGTTTCTATCCTACGCAGTATCGAACAGAAGAGGAGAGAATGGTTCAGCGTGTTGCTAAGGCACCTCTCCTAGAACTCCCCAGCAGAGCTCTCTTCACACCTCTTTGGCTGGAACTGGGCCACATGGTTATTGCTAAACCAATCAGTGACAGGGAAAGAAGATGGCTTGGACCATTCGGAATCTACCCTCGGGACACGCGGGAGAAGACTGGACATTCAAATACAATCAAGGTTCTATGCCAGGACGGAAAGGTGTAGATTAGGGACAGACATCCACTGTTATCTCCCAGAGAAGACAAGAGATGCTCTAAAAACTAATGAGCAAGTTGATCAGGCCTCAGATTCACCTTTTGATATCGGGAAACAAATTCTCAGATCTGAGCAAAAATGCAGGGGCGTGGGGGATGGGACTGAGGGAGACAGCTCTTAGAAATTAAGAACTTATTTCTTAGAAAATCGAAATGCTTTATCCCCCGAGAATAATAATTTCCTCCTTTTCTTTATACTAAGTCATGCACAATCTTTAGCAAAAAATTAAAATATATGAACAAGCAAGAAGAAAAGGAAAATCACCTAAAATCTCAGGGACTATGCAGGGATAAACACATTATCATTTTAGTTTATGATCTACAGTCTAGTTTGTATAGCTATATCTTTTGATATCTATTTAGCAAAAAGATTGTATATATAGTCTGTTCTATCACATTTTTATCCACTTTTTAATCAGGTTACCAAATGTTCCCCTATATAGCATTGATTATTCAAATGATTGCCTAGGAGACCTAGCAGAAGTACCATAATTTTTTAGCCAACCCCTGTTAATGGACATTTAGGTTGTTTTCTTTTTAGAAGTATTTTTATTGTTGTTGTTATAATTCCCTGATGGGTTTTCCCTGGAGAAGGTAAGATAGAGCTGAGTTTCTGAAGCCTAACACATAAGTCCTGGGAAGCCAGTAGGTCTGATTAATCTGAACTTTCTGCTCAGCAGCCCAGACTCTGGGTCCCTGCACCCTCCTCTCCCCTTGGAACAGAGGAAAGCATTGTTTGGAGTTTTTCAGAAGCAGTCAGCCAGCTCAGGAAAGGGGCTGGTGGGGTGGACAGTGAACACACACACAGGCTGTGGAATCAGGCCAGCTTGATCAAGCAAATAATTTTTCCTCCCTGAGCCTCAGTTTCCCCATCCGTAAGAATGGGAGTGTAATAGAAATGCCTCCTAGGGTTGCATGAGGATTCAGTAAAATAATACATGTAAAGAACTGATTACAGCACCTGTAAGATGTGCTTTAAAAGTTGCTTGCTCTCACTGTTGTAATGTTTTATTCCTTTTTTTTTTTTTTTTTTTTACTGGAGCAACAAGACTACATTTACTTTATTATCTCTGGGGGCCATGCCTAATCCAGGCCATTGATTCAGGAGGCTGCACAAATTTGCCTAAATTATGTATTGGGGTTGCACATTGAATGCTTGCTACAATTTGGGTGTGTGAAGAAAATGTAATTTCTTTGTCTGTAGCTGATCTGGTCTTCCTTACAACAGCCATCTCAAATCCCTCCCACTTCCTATCCTGCATTGGCAGAAAACAAAACAAAACAAAAACATTGAGTTTTATCCATGTTATGGGTTGAATTGTGTTCCTCTTAATTTATATTTTGACATCCTAATCCCCAGTACCTCAGAAAGTGATCTGCTTTACAGAACTAATCAAATTAAAATCAGGTCATCAGGGTGGGTCCTAATCCAACATAACTGGGGTCCTTATAAAATGGGGAAATTTTAATACAGACACAATCGGAGGGAAGATGACATGAAGAGGCACAGGGAGAAGACAGAGCACAGATCCTTCCCTCAGAAGAAACAAACTCGCTGGGCCCTGGTCTTGGACTTCCATCCTCCAGAGGAGACTATACATTTCCGTAGTTAAGGACTCCCTCCCACCCCTCCCCTAAATCTGTAGTACTTTGTTTCGGCAGCCCTCGCAAACTCATCTAACCAGTTTTACCATTTTCGTCCAAATAAATGTTTTACAGGTTCCTGAGCTAAGTCTCCCCTGCATAAACATACTCATTCTCTCAGAGGTGTGCTTACCCCTGCTGTTTTTGCTAGCGTGGTTTGGAGCATGTGGGCGGTAGGATTGTTCTGAAGGTCTCAGGGGAGTGTGGAGGAGTCCGGCACCCCTGAGGATGTTCTGCCCTTCCGCATGTCTCCCTTCTCCCTGGTCCTGTGTGAGTGAATGGAAAACCATGCAAAGAGGATCTGGATCCAGGCTTGGATGATTTGTTTTCCTTTGGTGCCCCCTGGAATATAAGCCCTTTCCCCGCACCCTGGCTCTGCTCTCTTCCGAGCTAGAATTGGGATGAGGCGTCCCAGCTTGTGTGAAGGTCACCTGTTCCTCTCCTGTGGCTGCCCTGCTGGCTTTCATCACATATCCACACCCCATGAGAACCGAGGGTGCCTGGGAAAGCCAGAGAGATGGGACTGTGATCTAGAGACCATCCCTGTCCTAGGGGTACCCAGAGCAAAGCTGTACGAGGGAAGACCAAGTAAACACCTGCCCAGTCCCCTCTCTGGAACCCTCTGGGGCACCTTTTCTTTTCCTCTCCCCATGTTATAGTCTCCTATCTTCTGGTGGTAAGTCTCAGCGATATAGATGGAATGGGGTCTGCTCCTCACCCTGGCAGGATACAGGAGCTGGGCTTCCAGCATGGTTTTTGTATGTTAAAGGAAGAGAGTAAAAGAAGTTGAAAAATTCTCCCTCAGGACCATCGCCTGACTTTAGTCCATAGTCTTGCTCCACAACCCCATTTCTCCAGTCAGAGCAGAATAGCACATCATTATTCCTCTTACATAACAGGTCCTACTCTCCTCCCATGCACACAGACTCATGGGGCCAACTGGACAAAGATCCTGTATCTGAAACACTAGCGATAACAACTCCCTCATCATTTCCACAAGAACCACCCATCACCACTACTTCCTGACTCTTCGTACTGCTCCCAACAGGCTTTGGGTCTTAAAAATTGGAATGAAAGAGTCATAATGATCACTCTTAAGATCAGCATTAACAACACTTCCATAATTGTTGACAATTATTCTCCATGTCACAGAGAAAGAATGTAGGCTCAGAGAGGTGAAGTCACTTGTCCCAGGAGATCAGGCTGGAGAGATTATATGGTGATAGGAGCTGAACTTACCTTCATCAGACTTCGAGCTGATTATCATTGCACCGTGAAGATCATGGCATCACTGCAGCCCAGGAGGGTTTGGTGTTGCTGTGATCAGGCTGCTGTGCCTGGTCACACGTGAGTTTTCTGCTCACTTAAGTGGAGCTGCTTCCCAGATTTCTGAGAACATAGGGATCAGCTAGCGATGGGGGTGGAAAACCTCCATGGAGCGGGTGGTGCTTCATGTGATCCCTTAATGTTGTAAATGCATCTGTAATAAGATTAGTGTTGCCCATTTCCCAGAATCCTGGTTGTCTGCTCTCCCTTCCTTAGCTGTGTCCCCTGGGTCTGAGGGTTGCCAGGAATTAGAAACCCATCCTGGGTCTTGACAAGAACAGATGCTCAAGCTGTTCCCCAAATGCTCCTTGAGGAGTGCTATTTATAGGCAGTCCTTCTGGCTTACACGAGGCTTTCACCTGCTTGACCTCGCTCCACCCCAAATGTTCACTTGGATAGGGGTAATGAGCCTTATTTTTAAGGAGGAGGAACCAGGTGCTCAGGGAGGTCAAGACATGTGCTCAATCAACACAGTTAAAGAACAGTAGTGACAAGACCTGAGTCCAGGATGTGGTAGCTGCCGAGCTGGGTGACCCTGGTCATTGAATTTGTCTTATTTACACTTTGCCCCTCAGTTTCTTCATCTGCAAAATGGAGAGGCAGTGCAGGGTCTGACCTGGGATGATAGATCAGGAAGCAGGAGCCTTATGTTTGAGTCCTAGGGTCTCTGTAACTTTGAGGTGGTTACATTTTCTTTCTGGGTCTTCCTTTTTCAGTCTTCCTTCTGAAACATAGGAAGGGGAAGGAGATGTGTTCTGACAAGTGCACAGTTTTCAGAAGTTAGCCCCTAACAAATACCTACTTACTATGTGCCAGGTACTTAAGAGGCATATAATTTTGTTGACTCCTCCCCGAATCCTGGGAGGCCGGCAGGGTTGTTTTAAGGATGTGGAGACACAGGTTTGTGTGTTTCCAGAGACTTCCTCTTGGCTATATGACCTCTAATGACCCTTTAAGCTCTGACAATCCAAGATTCCAGGCAGAGGATTTAGAAAGATCAGGCCTCAAGTCCTGTCGCTGCCACTTCTCAGTCATGTGACCTTCTGGGCAAGTTGCTTCACCTCTACGAGCCTCAGTTCCTTCATCTGCAAAATGGGTCCAATCATCCCCATCCTGCAGAGTTACCGAGATACTTCAATGATACACTACAGATCTGGCATATGGTAAATAACGCCTTTTTTTTGCTCTTTTTCTGCCCACACTTGGAATGCCTTGAGAGGAGCCAGCTACGTGAGGAGACCAGATCTCGACTCTCCTCAGCAAAATCCTGCCTTCTCCTCCCTGGCTTCTGTTTTCTCTACCACACTCAAGTTCCAGCAGCTGCATTTAATTGGATTTAACAACAGTTTTATCGATTCCTTTGGTTCAAGGGACGAAGAGGCCTCTGGGTAATTTGCATGTTTTTAACAAACCAAATAAAGAGCTGATAAGCATAAACAAGTCTGTTTTAATTGCATTAAGGGGAGTCTTGGCTTGGGGACTGCAAATTGCAGAGCAGCTGGAGAAAAAAAGACTCTTAGGATTTCAGATTTTCTGCTTCCTTGGACCTCCAGAGTGCTTGGCACAGGCGCTGGCTTCCTTCTAATAAATTGTGTGTGGGTCTATTTGTGTTTACATCTTATTTCATACATGAGATGGCAGCATCTTTCCCTCCTCCTCCTGCACCTGCTATGTGCCATGTGATACGTGGTTCAGTTCTCTGGTTTTGGTCTCAGACTCACTGAAGTTCAGGTCCTGGTCTCGCCTCTTCCATGCTTGTCTTGAGCAAGTCATTTAATCCTCTCGGTCTCAGTTTCACTGGCTATAAAAGGGGATCATAGTGGTTTCTATTCTGTAATATTAGGGTGAGAATTACATGCTGATAAGTCACCTTCTTAACGAAGTCACCAAAATGGGAGCCACTAATAACATGAGTCGGGATGAGGGATCACAGTCCCTGCTCCCATGGGGGCTGCCATCCTGTGGGGTTCCAGCCAGGTAAAGAAGCAGCTGCCAGAAGATGTGATATTTGTTAAGTAGAGGATCATCTAACCCAGCTTAGGGATCCAGGGATAGCTTCCCAGAGAGGAAAGTGCTTCAAGAATGAATAGGAGCTGGCTAGAGCTGTGCTTCCCAAACTTTACTGCATGTGCAAATCTGATTATGATTCCATGCTTGTCTTGAGCAAGTCATGGAGCCTGATATTGTGCGTTTCTACTTCCTTGGACCCCCAGAGCCCTTGGCACAGGCACTCACCACCCAGGGGTCATGGGGGTTAGAGGGAGGAAATTGACTGCAAAGGGAATGAAAAAATTTGGGGGGACATGGTAATATTCTACAGCACGATAGTGATGGTGGTGGTCACACGATCATATCATGACTTAAAATTTGTCAAACCGTATACCTGAATTTGGCAAATTTCACTGTAAAATATACTTTAATAAAGCTGATTAAAAAAAATGAACAAAAACCCCACTAAGCTCATGGTGGAGGAAATACCTATATTGACAATAATAATAATTAAATCCCTTCAGTGGGTCAGACACTCCATGCACATTTGTCTCCTTTTCTAGACTAGGAAACTGATGCTTAAAGACATGAAACAACATTCCTAAGGCCACACATCTGGGAAGGGGAAGGCTCAGTCCCTATACTTTGCATAGGACCCCTCATCCGGGCTCCAAGGCCAACCAGCCTGCCATCCTGTGCTTGGACCAGTTGCTGAGAAAAGATGTGGGCCTAATACTTAAGGGAACCCTGGTTTCTCCTCGGGAATTAGGTAACGATTACAAAACCCATGCATTTAATGAGGCGGAAAGCGGCCTGTGATAACAATAATTAGCACTTAAACATGATCTTTAACATTCGTTGGCATTAAAGCCATTTATTAATCAAACACTTTCCACAGCCCTGGTGGGAGGAGGGTGGAAGGGAGTGAGAGAGAAGGGTGGTACACCGGGCTTTCCAGGACAGCCGGCAGATGGGAGGACGTGCGTGTGGTTTTTCCTAGGTCAGGTTCTTACCAGCCTTTCCTCAGTGCCCAGAGACCTCAGTCCATTTAGTCAACATGCAGAGAAAGGGCATGAACGAGGTGACTGACGGTTCTCTGAACCATAGTTTTGACGACAGGGAAAGTAGGTGTGACATACGAAGTGCCTTTGGGCAGGGTCTTTCCTCTCTCTGGGTCGGTTCCCTGAGAGGCCGGTTGGTGTGATTCCAAGTCCTGCCCAGGCCCCTAGTCTTCCCGCTCCAGGGATGACTGAATCCTTAGGTGTTCTTCCAGTTCAGTGCGCTGGTCCTACAGAGGGGAAGACAGAGACCTGGAGAGCACAGGGCCTTGTTCAGGTAGGTGTTTGGAAGCAGAGTTCAGTTCCATGACCAGGGACGGAGAATGAATGGATTTGAGGTGGAGGAGGAATTGTTGAAAAGGCTACTCTGTGGTTCAGCCCTTAGGGGACAGCCTGGATCTGGGGTAGAGGTGTGAACTAGTTTGTGGAAGAAGTTAGATAAATAGAATCTACCAATGAGAGAGTGAGAGTAAATGTGTGAGCCAGTGAATTGTCAAGGAGTGGGTGAACAAGCAAATGAATGAATGATGAATGAGTGGATTAATGAATGAGTGATATTGGAGAGGCAGCTAGCAGCCTCAGGCTGAGTGTGTATCAGTCGGTGTCTCAGTAGGAGAGTCTGGGAGACGTTTTCAATACCAAGGGATATTTACATACGTGTTACTGGGATGTGGGTATTTACAGGATAGTGGGGCAACCTGGAGCTTATACCTAAGAAGCTGTTATCGCCTTCAGGCCTGAAAGGAGGGAGGAAGAGGGCAGGTTTTAGAACCTGGTAGGAGAGTCATTTGAAGAAGCAGAAGTAGTGCTGTGACCCAGAGATTAACAAGCCTGCAGCCACCCCGAAGGAAGAGGGCAGGAAAATAAATCCCCTCCTCCTGCTCCCCCCACCCCACCCCCATCTCCTACCAGCTCTTTGCTTTAGTTAAACCCAGAGAGCGGAGCCTCTGATGAAGCCCACGCAGGCCAGGGCTGAGAGCAAGGAAGAGACACAGGGGAATGACTCTGTAGGAGCACATGGATGTCACCTCCTGGAAACCCGCCACCACTTCCAAATCTCCTCCACCTCTGATATTTTGCTCCCACTCTTTTGAGGCATCTTGAAGAAAATCATAAGTCAAGCCAAGGGTGTGTGCAGGAACCTAGCCCCAAGTGGGATAGGCCAGTTTCCCCCCTCACTCAACATGGCAGATGTTGTAGTCAAAGATGCTGCATATACTACTATCTCCCATCCCACTCACTGTTCTAACAATGTGATGTTGACACTCTATCTGATGGTACAGTCTATGTCCCCTCCCCTTGAATCTGGGTGGACCTAAAACTACGGAGGAAGTGACAGTCTACGGCCTCCTAGCCTAAGTCATAAAAGTTGAGACGACTTCTGCCTGGTGCCCTCTCTTGGAACACAGCCTTGGGAACTCTGAGGGCTGCGGGAAAGGTCCTGCTCTGAAGCCACCATGATGGAGAGACCATGAGGGAGGCCACACAGAGATAAAAAAAAAAAGGCTCCAGATAGTCCAGCACCTTGACATGTGAGAGCATTAGCTATCAGATTTCATTTCCCAGTGCCCAATGGAGCAGAGGTGAGCTATCCCTGCCCAGAATAAAAATTCATAAGCCATTAAGGGCACAGGCTCTGAAGCCAGACTGCCTGGGTTTGAATCCCATCTCTGCCATTTGGTTCAGTGACTTCATTCCCCTGATCCTTGGTTTCCCCATCTGTAAAATGCCATAGCGTTATTGTGAGGGTTTAGTTCACTCATCTACACAAGACGATTAGCAGAGTGCCTGCACTGGTTCAGTGCTTGATTAAAGTCAGCGATTTTTTGTTCTGCAGTCATTGAGTTTCCTCTGAGCAGGTTCCCATTGTCAGGACCCTAGTACTCTCCCCACAAAATAAAGGGTCTGAAGTCAGTGGTTTCTCCGGTTCCCTCTGGCTCTGATTTCCTGGCTCTGGGAACATTCTACATGCTTGCCTGCTTAAGGATGGGGTCTAGACCCAGACCACACAAATCCTTCCCAGCAGCAACACTACTAGCCCATATGACACTTTTTCCCAAAATAGAAAAAGCACCCTTTCCTCGAGTCACTTCAATGCCATTTTCCAGAAAAAATGTCAAGGCGCAGGTGAATTCGGTGTCTGTTGAGGACTCTCTTCCCGGTTTGCAGATGGCTGCCTTCTTGCTATGTCCACATGGTGCAGAGAGAGACATCTAGTGTCTCTTCCTCTTTTTATAAGGACATCAACCTCTCATGAGCTAATGTAATGCTAAGCACCTCCAAATGGCCCCATCTCCTAATACCATCGCAGTGAGGACTGGGCTTCAACACAGAATTGGGGAGGACACAAGCGTACAGTCCAAAGACGTCCTTGATCCCTCGAGTTAGCCAACGGCAGACACTTTTCCAAGTTATTACAAACTGAATTCCTCATTAAAAATCTTCCAAAACACTGTTAATAATAATAGTAATGATAATAAAGATAATAGCTTTTCCCTCTGTGCTATGGCGACTGTGCCCAGTACAACAACCCCAGTAATTATATTCCACAACCATCTTCATTTTAGAGATGAGAAAACTAAAGCTGAGAGATGCCTGGCAGCTGGCCCTGAGTCCAAATGTTAAGTCCAGTTAGTCTGATGCTGGAGGAGCTCCATACCCCACTCTGCCCATTTCGCTGAATGAATGAATGAATGAGCAGCTTCTTTTTTATTATATGACGTCAGAGTTTGTCAGCATTGGCACTATAGATATTTTGGGTCAGATTGTTCTTTGTTGTGGCAGGCCGATCTGCGATTTGTGGGATGTTGAGCAGCATCCTTGGCCTCTACCCATTAGATGCAGTAGCACCTCCCCTTCCCCCAGTTGTGAAAACCAAAAATATTCCCAGAGATTGCTAAATATCCCTGGGGTGGGGGAAGTCCTCCCCTGATTGAGAACTGCTATTAGAAGTTAGAGTTTCGCGTTTGGTTTTGATTGAAGAAAAGGTTCTGCTATACTAATTTGAAAACCACTGGATCAGGTGGTTTAGAATTTTCTACTTTTGGTCCCAAGAGATCTAAATGCAACTTGTAACTCTATGCAAAACTCTTGTGTGCATGGGTATATGTGCATGCTCACGTTTTTCTGGGGAGACACTTCATGGTTTTCATGAGATTTTTTAAGCTGATCTGAGAACTCCCTTTTGCAGTCCCTTCTCAGTCTGACGATTGGATCTTTGAGCTTTTAAGCTCCTTTTTCTCTTTTTTTTTTGTTCTATCCCCTACTCAAAATTCCCTTTCCGATTGTCATCACGAGAGGGTCTCAGGTCATCTTTTCTCCTCCAGCACAATCTTTCTTGGTAAGGAAGCTGCCACCTTTCCTAGATGAGCTGAAAGAATGGCAGTGGAAGCAAAAAGGAAAGAATTTCTAGAGAATCACTGAACTATGGAGTAAGGGATTATTGCTTGGCAGTTGCCATGGGAACCCATAAACCAGCCCTGCCACTCAGAACCCGAAGTCTCTGGAGCACCAGCTCCCAGACTGCTTCACATTGATGGCTTTGTCCTTACGTTCACCTCACCCCATGGGGCCTCAGCCCCGGGAAGGCCAACTGTTTGCATGATTGTTTTCTTTTCTGTCTCGCGTTGCAGCAGTCTTTTCTGTGTTGCTTTGCCAGACCCGTCCCTTCCTTCTTGGCGTTGGCTCATGTCTCCCCCTGGGATGCAGTGTAGTGGTTAAACATACGTTTTAGTCAGAGCCTCTCTCCAACACCACATTTGATACCCAGGCTGTTTCAGTAGCAGAGGTCTCCCTCCACCCACCATGGACGGATCCCCCACTGGAAGCCTAATTCCATGATTTCTTAGCTGTGTGACACTTGCTGAGTTACTTAATCTCTCTGGGTCTTAGTTTTCCTGACTGTAAAATGGGGAGAGAAAGTGTCGCTGTCTCACAGGGTTCTGGCAGTGATTTGGTGATGTTCCACAGGAAGCTCCTAGCATAGTGCCCAGCATATAATTAGTATTAGCTGCTATTATCACTGTGAGTAGTTTTTCATTTCCTTTTCTTCCTGGTCATGGTCTGGGCAGGTGGATCCTTCTCTCCATTCACCCCAAAGTTTGTGAGAGCTAAGAGTTTGGTGAATGGTGTTAAATGCAATTGATGCATTCCTTCTTTAATTGGCTAAACTTTTGCTTCTCACCTAGTCTGCCAGGAGGCACATGGGAATCCAGAGGTGACTACATGGTTTCTGCCCTAACAGAGCTCACGCCCTAGTGAGAAAGAGATACACACACACACCAGATTACTGAAGTGATCACAACAATGGCCACATCCAGAGCTGTGATCAAGGAGGTTAGAGAAGTCACTGAATTTGGCCTTTGTGGTCAGGGGAGGCTGCCTGGAAGAGGAGGAGCCTGAGTCTTAGGGAAGTGAAGACATTAGCCAGATAAAACATTTCCTGGTAGAGGGGATGCAATAAATAAGGACATGGAAAAGACAAGAAATAGCACAATATGTGTGCTTTGGGCAGTGGTGTGCTGGTAAATACTTAACAAATGGCTCTCCAATAAACTCCAAAACAAAACACACACACACAAAAAACCCATCTGATTTGGAGTATATGCCAATTTTCATGGTGTAAATTTTCTCACCATGGCCAATTTCAAGCTACCAATGTGATGTCACCGAATATGAATTTAAGAAAGCCAGTATGAGTGGGCTGCACTACACCATTGACTTTGGGGGTTCAAGCAAGGGGTGGGGAGATAAAAAAACAATTCAGTATTACTGGAGAGAAAATTCAAGGCAGCGAAGGGGAAAACCTCAAGATTGCATTGGGTAATGATTTGTGGCTTTTCTCTGAATATCCTTTCATGTTCCTGATTCATTTATTCAGAAAATCATTAAGTATTTTCTTAGCACCTACTATGTGCCAGGTACTCTGCTGGTGCTAGGAGTGCACAGCTCACAATGCATAAAAAGCCATGGGTGCATGGAGGATATTTCTGACAATCTTTGTAGGCTTTTGCTATAGTGATGCCTAGACTGGGGCCAGTAGTTATCAACAAGGTAATTGTAAACACATCTTTGCCTCACAGCAGGCCCACAGGAGCCCTCCCACACTTCTGGGCTCCTTTTTTTTTTTTTTTTTTTTTTTTTTTTTTTTTTTTTATCTGATTCAGAAGATCAGGGGTAAGATCTGGGTATTCACCATTTTGGAAGCCCAGGTAATATGGCTAAAGATTGGGTGCCTAACTCAGGTCTTGGAAGAGAACGTGGCCACTGAGTTTGCTCCCCCTCCCTCTTGCTCTCACTTTAGGACACACACAAGTCTTGTCCCCATCGAGATCAACCCTCTCTCTCACTTCTGGTTGACTGTTCATTCCCCATAATTGTTTAGTAAATGACTCGGAATACACAAAAATCATTTTGTTACAACATACTCCATTCCATAATGATTGTTCATTTCAATTAGCTCTCAGTGGCTTGAAATAGAGACACAGGGCCCTGCTCAGATAAATCACCACCTTTGTCTGAAATTGGATTTAAGGCAGCCGGGTTATTGGGGATGGGCTTGAGGGGATAAATATTTTATCGTTTGTTCCTCCTCAATGTTCTGCCAGTTTGTTCTCATTTCCATGGTTCTCCCCCTGCACGCTGGCAGATTGTAGACGGTAAATTTGAGGGGAAATGGTAAATGCGCAAACATGATAAATAAACACGTTGCTTTTGTGAGGATGGATATTATCACTCAGATTTACAGCTCTCCTTGCCTGCACATTTTATTGCATTTTGGGAAAAGCCTAGCGAGGTTTTTGTGTGTCGCGTCCGTTGATCAACTTTCTGCCCTTCACCCCTATCACTCCCTCCGAGTCATTTAAATATCACCTGGGATGGGAACACAATTCATCTCCCTGGAAGTGAATGCATCTTGACAGGTGTTTTCTTTGGGGACAGTTATTTATAGCTGCAAGAGCTATCGTACCATAGGGTACTTTTCCCTCCTCCTCCCCCTTTTTCATTTCTCTAAAATTGAACATACTTTTGTTTTCTCAGTGGGAAAACACCTCTTCCTCTTAGGTCTCTTCCTCTTTCTCTGTCTCTGTCTCTCTTCCCCTTCCTCCATCTCTCCCTCTTTGTCTCTCTCCATATTTTCTACCCTCTTCTGTCTTCCATCTTTGGGACAGGCTCTGGAATTCTCCCAGATTTGAATCCAAGTGTCATCAACAACTTTTGTGTCAGCAGAGCAAATTACTTACCTTCTCTGAGCCTCTCACCACCCTCAGGACTGTGCTTGATCTCCCATGATCCTTGTCACCAATTTACAGGGAGAATTGTCCCCACCTTCCCTCCCTCAATGCCTCTCCAACTAGATGGTGAACTCTTGGGGACAGGGAGCTATGTCAGCTTACCATCTTTTCTCCCTCCCTCACCTGTGCCTCTGCCCCAGGCTCTCCTCCCAGGAGCTGCACAGGCAGAATCTTGGTGGCCCCTTTGCCTTCTTTGCCAGCTTCCTTACCCCACATCCAGATTATCTCCAAGTCCTGTGGATTTCTCCCTCAGCTTTCTCTACCCTATATGCTTCTCTCTGACCCCACGACTTGCCATCTCTCAGATTTTTTAGTGTCTCCAAAGTGCCAGGTACTGAGCTGATCTCTGACCATGGTCCCCTCTCAAGAGGATCACTATAGCAGTGTCTTTACTGATCTATCTCCAGGCTTACAGCTCCTCCTGCCCCCCTCAGTACTTACTGTAATAGCTAAGGGATGGGGCAGCAGAGTGCATGCCTGCAAATTCTGTTGCTAAGGAAACCACTTCCTTGGTTACCGGCCTGGGTAGCATTTGTCTCACTGTGTCTGGATCCTGCTGAGTCGCTCCCACTCTCCAGGAAGATGAGGAGGAGGATTCAGGGGAGGACAATAGGAGTGGGGAGGAAGGGAGGAAGGGAGGGAACAAAAGGCAGGCAGAGAGATGGAGAACTCTGAGATCAAGAGATACATATAGAGAGATGCTTGCATAAACAAAAGCAGAAATCCTGAAAGAGATAATGATGAAATGAGGGAAAGAGAGGGAGGGAGATAAGGAGAGAGAGAGAGGACCAGAAAGAAAAGGGGTTTATGAGCATCTGGAGGAAATGAAAGAGACAGCAAAAAGGGAAATTGAGAGCAGGGGGCAGCGTAAAGAAACACAATGAGAAAGGGGGAAGGGATGGGGAAAGAACAATCCAATGCAAGAAGGAAAGGGAAAGGGAAGGATGGGCTAGGGAGGAGATGGGTCCCTGAAGCACCTGCTCTGCAGCATCCCCATCCTTCTCCCACTGGTGATACTTTGGCAGCAGCCCCCAGCATCACTGGAGAAATAAGGAGGAAATCCCAGCCCTTCCTGTTCTCTGCAGGTCCTGGAGCCACGATGCACTGGAGGCAACAAAAGGATGAGAGCCCAGGTGTCCTGGCTTCCATGCAGGCATGTCCCCTGCACTAGGATCCAAAGCATTCCTTCCTTCTCGGGTGCAAGGGTGCTGTCACTGTGTGTGCGGATGGGACTTCTTCGAGAGGGCAGCAGCTGGCCCCAGTCCTGCTATTAATCTCTGTGTGATTCAGGCAAGTTAGCACTAGTCTCTGTGAATCAGTGTTCCTGCTGACCAATGGGGTTAACAATCTCCTAGGGTTGGTTAGGAGCACCCCCAAGTCCTTTTCCTTCTTTATCCCACCATCGTCTCCTCAGAAATTTTCCGATCACCTGCAAGTGTCTGCTTGGTACTTGGTAAAATGCAGACTCCACAGGAATGGGGAGTTTTGTCTGTTTTGTTCCTTTTGAAATCTTTAGAACCTAGAGCAGTGCCTGGCACACAGTAGCTGCTCAGTAAAGATTGTTGAAGAAATGAATGAACAAATGCTACCTTGTTTCTTCTAGGTTCGAAACATAAAGATTTGATTCAAGAGGGTTGTTGAAGTATCATTAAATGGGCAGAGACTGGCCAAAGAAGCAGCTGCTAAACTGTCCATCTCAGCCCCACCTCTGGTCTAAAGGGCTGTGAGCTCTGTGGTGGGAAGGAGGATAAGACACAGAATCTGTGGGAACCGAGGAGGAGAGTCAAGGAGAGCTTGGAAGTAGATGCTCCATGGCTTCTATCACCTCTGGTCAGGGAGGGTTTGATTAGAAAGATGCTATTTAGAGGAATGAGAGGAAATTGGCATACTGGTTCAGGGCTCAGCCTGGGACCAGAGGAGTCAAGGCTTGATCTGAGGTCAGGCGAGGGCTCAGACTGAGGCCAAGGTCAGGGCTCAGAGTGACCAAGGTCAGGATTCACCCGGGGTCAGGACTTGGACTTAGTCTGACTGGAACCAGTGGCTCATTCTCTGGCAGAGATTTGGGCTCAGTCAGGAGACACTATCAGCATTTGTTCTGGCAGGTTGGAGCTCAGCCTAGGACCCAGGCTGTTGTGCAGTCAATGACTGGGTCAAGACTCAATATAGAGAGGGACTCTCCAGATCTGGGACTCTGGCCAGGGTTCTGGTTCAATGTGGGGATGACAATGGAGATCAGTGTGAGGCCATGATCATGGATCAGTATATGTCCAGTATATGCTCAGTCTGTGATCAAGATTGGAGCTAGTCGTGACTCAGGATCAAGATTCTAAGATTGGGGCTCCATCTGTGACCAGGTCAGGCTTGGCTTGACATTGGGGTCAGTGTTCAACCTGAGGGTCACAGAAAGATTTCTGGAGCCAACACAAGCCCCCAGAGGAGAAAGACCCTGCCCTTGATCTTGGAACAACCTCCCACTCTTCCCTTTCTGTTTCTTTCCTTTCCCTACTTTAGAGGACCTAGGATTAGGGGAATGGCCTCTCCCATCTCTCAGTCCTCTTGAGCTCTGCCCTTGGGTAGGGAGAAGCCTCTCCCTTCGCTCCGTCTGTCTGTCCAGCTGTTTGCCCTCCCTCTCCCCCTTACTGTCCACATGGAAGTACGTAAACCCTCACCCCTCCCTTGGGCTGGGAACAGTCCCTGAGGCCCTTTTGAACAGAAGCCCTCTGTTGTGTGAGGAGAGAGGACATAGGGGTCTCCTTCATGGGTATTTGAGGTTAGAAGCTGAGACTCACTCCACCCGCCAGGGAACAGAGGGGCCGTCTCTTTCCCCTTGCACTCACTGACTTCCCTTCTGCACAGAGGAGTGCACAGCACCACACACTCCGGGATGCTCTCTCGCACACACTCACAAATACGCAAAAGGAACACCTTCCCTAGATAACCTCTTCCATACCCATGCACCAACCCAAGCAGGGACACTTACACCTCACTCTAGTAATCCCTCTTTTCCCACACCCCCTTCTTACACACACACAATTGCCAAAGACATAAGGTCTGTGCAGAAGCCATCCCTCCACAATAGACAGGCACCTTCTTATGCATCAGGTTCCTACACAATGGCCACTTCCTCCTCCATGTGTACACAGTTCCACACATGGGAACTCACACAGGCACACTGTGATGGGATGATTATCACACGAGCATGGGGGATACAGTCTCATGACAGAGGCAGCTGAACATAGAGGCCATTTTACACACAGAGGCACACAGTCCTTCGCGGGCAGTTACAGTCACACAGACACAAAAGCAACTGTGAACCCCACATTCTCTGTCTCTGAGGCGCGTGCGCGCGCGCGCACACACACACACACACACACCTAGAAAAACATCCCATATGTGAACTCGTCTCACACAACACTCTACCACTTGGCAGCATAATCAACAAAACTCACTTTTAATGAGGGTGTTGACCTGAGGAATTTTCAGACAGGGGCTTGTGGCCTGAGGTGACCACCAGCAAAGAACTGGCCCAGGTCTTGGACCAAAAGGCTCCCAGAGGGAGCTGGCCTCTGAGTGGGAGGGGAGGCCAAGCCCTCTGCTGCTTCGGGAGAGAAGACTAGACCAGGGGAAAGAAACACGGTACAAAATACATTCAGAGCCCCCTGGCTAGGCCCCGGGATGGCCCAAATCCTACGGATGAGGGGGTCAGGAAGGAGAACAGAAGGCCCAATACCTGGGCCCCTCTCTTTGCATGGCCAGGTTCCAAGAGGTGGAACATATTAGTCATATTCCTCTTAAAAAAATATATCTCTTTACACTCGCCTTCTCTATAGTCTCTTGGCTATTTGGGAATGACAATTCACCTGCACCCCAAGGCTTCAGAAAGCCTTCTTGGAGTGGTGGGGAAGCTGCTCTAGACAGAAGAGTAAAGAGCTGTGACCTATGGCTTTTGTGTCTACATGATGGGGAATGGTGTAGGAATGCAGGTGAGGGCTGGGGGTGAAGCCACTGGTCTCCAAGGTGGAGGAAGTGATGGGATCCTGGATAGATGCTTTCTAAGATCAACGATCAGGGATTCAGGTCCTCAGGAATCCTTTGGTTTGATGACTCAGCATCGAGGGAGCAGCATTTGTATGGAAATAAAGAGCCATCCCATTTGTTTCATTCCTTAAAGGATTCCCAAGGGAAGCTGGCTCCACTGGATTGTGATCAAGTGGTGGTCGATGGTCGGGGGTCTCTTCTGGGTTTGGTTCCCCCTGATTTGGAGCACTCTTGCTCTCTCACCTGGATAGCAAAGGACCCACTGGAAGGGGTCAGAAGGGCAGTGTAAGATCAATGTGCCAGACCCCACGATGGAGAGACGTGTTACTGGGGCTCTCATTTTCACTCAGATTCTGCATGTGGCCTATGGCCACCCTGGTGGGATATCTGTTGGTGCCTCAAGAACCCTGGAAATGGGATCGAGGATCCCAAGGGCATCTCCTAGATTCGGCAAGGGAAGGAAAGGGCAGAATTCCAGCCCTAGAAGTGGGCAGGCAATCAGATTGCTTTTCAGGGGCAGTGTAACCTGGGGATGGGCCCATGATGCCAGTGACCCCACGTGGTAGTGCCAGTTAATCTACTGTGAGCACCTGCGCTTTCCCACCCCATCCAGCATGTCGGAAACCTAAACTACAGAGAAACTTCCCAGAAATCTTTCTTCAAACAGAAGTGGCCCGGATGAACCTTGGTGCCAGGGCTTCCGGGGTGGAGGAGAGAAGGGGAGGCCGTTAAGACAGCCCGGGAGAGAAGAGCATCTGGGCTACTTTTTCACAACAGTCCTTTTAGCTCTTACATCAGGGTCCTCAACACCTATGGTGAGGCACCCATGTCTCCAGGACACCCACGAGCCCTCGATCCCACAAGGGGAAGGGAACCCAGAGTGGTGGGGGTAGGGATGTGGGAGGCAGAAGAGGGCCCCCCACATGGCTGGAACCTCCCAAATCAGCTGCCTCCTCCATCTCCAAAGGGGACTGAGAGCAGGTGAGGGGTGCCCGGGCAATCTCTTCCCTTGAGCCTCCTTTGTCATGCAGGAAACTCCTTGCAGGCCAACAACAGCCAAATGGATTGTCTCCATATTAAAGAGAGAGGCCAGATGGGTTGGCGTCCTCAGGGTCTCGAGTCCCCTGCTTGGTCAGGACTCCCAGCCCAGCCCTCCCGCCCCCCAACACGTCATCTGGGGTAGTAGTCGTCGGGAACGCCCGTGAGATTCCTCCCTTTGAGGGCCGCGTCCACCATCTTGATGTAGGCAGAGATGGTCTTCTGCATGTCGGCCGTGTACGGGTCATACTCCAGCTTCCGGAGCCCCGAGCGCTTGAAGTTGCCATCCTTCTGGCTCTCCACGCAGAGCAGCCGGTCCTCCCTGACTGCCACACCCAGCAGGCCGACCATCCGGCCCAGCTGCACGAACAGGTCCTGCTTCAGGTCCTCAAAGTGTACCACCAGCACCTTCTTGCCGAACTTGAGCCAGTCCAGCGTGTGCGTGGCCCACCACGGGGCATAGTTCCTTACAAACTCCGGCCACTCTGTGGAGAGAGGAGGGGGCGGCTAAGTGGGAGGGGCTCAAAGCCTGCAGGTCAGGTGCTGCAGTTATTCACAGCACTGATAAAGCCATGACTCCTTGCAGATCTCCAGATTCATCTGGTTTCTCCCACCTCGGTGCTGCTGCTTCTGCCTGGAACATTCTTAGCCCTTCCTTCTCTTTGGGGATAATAATAACATCTGTTGGGTGCTCACTACATGCCTGGCACAGACCAATATAAACGTTATGTTACTAACTTTTGATATTTCAATATATATTTATATTAATATACAGCATAATAAATGTATTAATGTAGCTACCCATTCATTCATTACTCTCAACGACCCTATGAGGCAGGTTTCATCATTTTCTTTGTTTAACAGAAGAGGAAACAGAGGCACAGAGAGGTTAGGTAACTTGCTCAAGGTCACACAGCTACTAACTGGAAGATCTAGGATTTGAATCCAGTCTGGCTTCAAAGTTTGGGTTTTCACTATCAAGTTATCCTGTATAGTCATACTTGTCCTGTGTAGTAATAGTGTTTGCTTAGAGTATAATAATAGGATTATCGTACAGAGTAAGTAGAAAAAGCATATGAAGTTTTTGGTATGGTGCCTATACCCAGTAGGTGCTCAGTATACATTGGCTATTATTATTTCTGTGGTTATGCTGGTCTCAGGTAAGATGTTGTCTTTCTCAACTCCCCAGGCTCACACTGGTGCCTCCTCTGGACTTCACAGTCCCCTCTGTACCCTCCACTTATGTTATCTGTCTCGCCAACACATTGTGGGCTAGGCATAGTTAAGTCAGATTGTTTATATTATCATCTTTCCACCTTTCTGTTCTACCTTTCTTTACTTTTTATTGAAGAATCATGTACTGTTTCTTTCTGCTGTTTGTTACCTTTCTCTGGTAAAATGACAGGATGGATTGTCACCCAAACTGGGGAGGTGTGTTTGGGATTGTCTGACTTGAAAGACAGGCTATGAGAGAATGCGGGAGATTCCTTGGGGAGCCTTGCAGTGGAATTCAGAGAGACAGCCAGCCAGCCCCTGGTGCTGCTAAAACTCTGATAGAAGCAGCCTGGGTTACAGCATGGGTGGGTGGGCAGCCAGAAAAGATGATGGGGATGGGGAAAGGGATTGCAGCCTCTATTCTGAGTGCTAGCTGGAGAATCACAGGGTAGGCACTCCAAAACCCGGAAGCCAGATCCACTGATTTTCGCGGGCATCACCACCCACACCATCCAGTAGGATTTGTTGACTGAATGAGCATCACTGAGTCTCCCAAGCTAGGTTGGGGAGCCCAGCTGGTTCTTAATAATGAAATCCTCATGCCTTGCTGGGTGATAGATACTCACAATCTCATTTAATCCTAACGATTACCCTGAAAGGAAAGGCCTGCTGTTCACTTATCACCACTGAGGAAACCGAGGCTCAGAGAGGTGAGGTGACTTGCCCAAGGCCACACAGCTAGGAAGCACCATTCAGACCAGGCCTGCCTGATTCCAGGTCCCTATCATTCCCAGGTACCAGCAGCCTCACCCTCACTTCCTCCTACTTCCTTACAGCCAGCAGGGGCTCAATGAATGGCTGCTGAACTAAATTGAAATTCCCAACTGCCACCACACTGAGATGTGATAAAGGACTCTTCTTTCTTTTCAGAACACATCGGAATCTGTGGTGGGACTCCTGCTCCTCCAGTGCCCCCGGAACACCATGGATGCTTGAGAAATATTTATGCTGGTGACAAGGATATTTTTTATCCTTAAAATAGATTATTTACAATGTATCTGGCTAATTGGGCCCATACTGTTATAATGGGTTAAGACCAGATGTATCTGGGTGATTAGAAAAAATTTAGCATGTGTATAGTCTGTTCTACTCTTTTTTAGAATTTCCCCACTCCTGAGTCACCTCACAGCATCCCTGGTGATTCAGGGTACCTGCTGCTGCCATGGTGGAAGCCCAGGTGAATGGAGATGACACTTGGACAACCAGTGACACACAGATCTGGACTTCTAGGCTTGGCCATCTCAAGTGGCTGCTGAAGAAGGGCTGCAGGGTTGTCCTGAGGAAAAGGAAGGGCCATTCTGCATGGTGGTCAGGATTCCCTGGCTGGTACCCCTAGCCGTGGATGCACGTGGATGGAGATGGTATAGCATCCTTGTTGACTGCAAACCTCCCTGGGATGGGAACGCATGTTGCTTGAGTACCTACTGAGTGTCAGGGCTGTGCTGGGTGCTTCACACACACTATCTCATACAGTGCTCACAAGAAGACTGGAGAGTAGGACTTACTAGCCAGATTTTACACACGGGGAAAAGGAGACTTGGAGGCATGAAGCCACTTGCCAAAGGTCACACAGTGGGCGTCCAACACAGGAATCAAACTCATGCCTATCCCAGACTGAGCTAGGCTCCCACCCTCCTGGCAAACCCTTTGAGAGCTCCTGATCCGATCAGCTCAGGCACTCTTCTTGCTCCAGACTCTAGTCTACTACTGCTCACTTCATTTTCAGGTGTTGTCTAAGACACAGCGTCTGTTCACAGATAACTTTAAATTCCAACTGCCGGCGTTCAAAACTCGGCTCCTCTTCACATTTGCTGTGTGATGTTGGGGACATTAGTTGATCTCCTCGGGTCTCAGTTTACCCACCTGCAAAATGGTGATTGTGCTAAGGTCTGCATCCTGGATGCAGTGCAGATGGAATAGAGTCAGATTTGAAAGGCCCTAGTGCACAGCCTGGGATACAGGAGGTGCTCAATAAATGTTGGTGCCTGTTACGATTAATCCTGATGTCGGCCTCCAGCTTCTCTGAGATGCCTCACTTGCCCCATCATCTTAGTCAGAGCCTCTCTCCAACACCATATTTGATATCCAGGCTGTTTCAGCAGCAGAGGTTTCCCTCCACCCACCATGGACGGATCCCCCACGTGAAGCTCCTCAGTTACTTCATTGGAAAGGAGAAGAATAAAAATGAAAAACAAAAGCCCTTGACTAGCTCAGGTTTTCTGGTGATTGATTGTTGCCTTCACACTGGGGGATAAAGGCACACCAAGTCACAGACCACCAGTCACAGGGGCTGGTTCCACTGGAACTGTCACACATGTGGGCCAGGCAAGGCCTGGGCTGGCCACTCTTCGCTCCGTCTTCCTGTCCAAGGGAGGAACTGGGGACTGATTAATAGCTTGACTGTACTTAATTCTCCATGGAATCATTAAACAGTCTCTGTTTCATTAAACAGATCCAGGACAATTCACCTTGTGTAATCATATCACATAAAACTTTGCTTTGGACCCACTCCAGGGAGACCGTAAAATTAACGTTATGGAACCAAAAGTCAGGGTGGGGGGTACTGCAGGAGCTTTGACTCAACTATAACTGGGAGCCCAAAATGGGCAGGGTGGGGTGACCTCTGCTCTGAGGTGGGTGATCCTCATGTTCTAGGCCCAGGGCTTCCTAAAGAAGCAATTCTCAAATTCAAGTGCACACAAAGCTTCAGGGGGAATCTTGTTAAAATGCAGATTCTGATCAGTAAAGCTTGGGGGTGGGGGCTGGGGGCCTAAGGTTTGCTTTTCTGAAAATCTCCCAGGTAAAATCAATGCTGCTGGTCCACAGGTCACACTTGGAACATAGAGGATTTAAAGGAGTGGTTCTGCAACGGAGGGTGGGGGTCCATCAGAAACACCTGGAGGGATTGCCAGCCCCCTCCCGGAGTTTCTGAGTCATGAGGTCTGGGGTGGGGCCCAAGAATTTGCATTTCTAACTAGTTCCCAAGTGATACTGACATTGCTGGTGCAGGGGTCCTAAAGCACCAGCAAATTTAAGTGCTTACAGGGGCCAGATGTTAACACAAATAAGAGAAATGGGCTGAGGGGTGACTGTGGGGCTTGGGTTCTTTGGGGAAGGCTCTCACAGAGCACCTGAAGACCTGGGTTGGGCCTGGAAGGGGGCATTGGGATAGGCCCCCCATTCCAGAATAATGTGGGGACCCCCACTAGGAGATGTGTATGCTGGAAGCCCCTCTCTCCCACCCCCTGCAGCCTCTTGGCTCAGCCATCCTGATGCCTCCTTTATCTTTGGCTTTAAAGCTCCTGGCTGTCTTAAATAAGGAAAAAGAGGCAAGGCAGCTCCTGGGAGTTAACGCTGTCTGAACTGAGACAAGGGGCTATGCCAGGAGGGGAGAACCTCCGAATATATCAGAGAGTCAGCATCACCCTTGGGCAGGAGAGAGTAGCCAATGCCTGGGTTTGAATCCCAGCTCCATCAACACCTGGGGCCTCAGTCACGTGACTCGCTCCCTTGCTGGGATGGTTTTCTCACCTGTGAAATGGAATGTTAGGATGATTACAGTCACTTTCCTTACCTCCTTGGTAATTAGAAGGTTTAAATGAGATCATGAAGGCCAAGTGCTTGGTTTCCCATGAGCTTCCCAAGTGAATGCCCTCCCTTTTTACTTGGGGCAGCAGGATGGCTGGGAAGTGAAGAGCTAGGTTCTAGTCCTGCCACTATGTGTCCACGTGACCTTGGCAAGTCCCTGCCTCTTTCTGAGCCTCAGTTTCTCCATTAAAAAACAATGAGTCAGTGGTTCTCGGTCCTGCCTGCACACTGGAAGCAGCTGGGAACTTTGAAAAATACTGATGCCCAGGCTCCACTCCAGCAATGGTCCAGGGTGTGGCTTGGGCACTGGGATTTTCCCATACTGCTTTGAGGGTTCTGCTGTGCAGCTGGGACTGGGAACCATTGGGTTCAGTGATCTTCTAGGTTCTTTCCAACTTGACAAGCAGAGTCTGTGCTCAGGGGACCAGCTCCTGCCATTTGCATCTGCAGACTTCTCAGCCTGACCCTGACCAGTGCTCACTGCCAATTGTTCTAAAAATAAATAATTCAGAGGCTTCTTCACTCCTGGGAACAAGAGAACAAATGCCACCACCTGTCCAAGCTTCCACCCCCTCATAGAGGGGGAGTCAGGCGGTGGAGAGACAGATGGGGCCCCTTGAGTGAAAGGAACCCAGGGCACAATTGGTCAGGCAGGCCCAAGAGTTTTAATCAATGACATCAACGTTTAGGATGTGATTGGTGAACCACTGAGTTAACATCATCCTGCCATGCTCAGGTTCTCTTTGGTAGGTGGGGTGTGGCTGGGGCTTTGGAGCAGCTGGGAGCTAAGGGGAGGGTTTGGAGGAGCAGGAAGCACCTCTGGGCTTGAGGCTGGAACAGCTTGGTTTCTGGAGGTTGGATGAAGTGGCGGTGAGGGCGGGGCTCACATTTAGAGAGCATCTGCTGGGAGTCGGAGGCGCTAGGCTGGGTGATTTGTAACCCCTGATATTTCATCTGACCTGTCACCATAAGTTAGTACAGTGGTTAAGGGTGTCAGCCCTGGAGCAGGATTCCCTGGGTTCAAATCACAGGTCCACCATTTCCTAGTAAAAGTTCCTTTACCTCCCTGGACTTAGCCTCCTGCAAAACAGGTTAATCATGGGGATACCCCTGGGTGTGATTCTCTGATGGTGGTAATTGACATGAGCTTTTGAGATCCCGGGCAGTTAAAGGTGTATCCAATATGCCAGAAGCTGCGTCAGAAAGTTCTCACCACTACTCTGGGCTGCCACCTCGCCTTAGACACAGTAATAATTACCTGCTAATAAGCGTCAGAGTCAAATCTGAAGCTCAGAGCATTTTAATGAAGTTCAGTGCTCAGGGGCTGTCACTGTCACTTCCTAGCTGTGTGACCTGGGGCAAATTACTTAACCTCTCTGAGCCTTCCAACCCAGCCCAGAGTTGTTGAGCATTTCATTAAAATAATGCTCTGTAAGTGATCTCTTGGCATCAGCTGGATTCAGGTCTCCTGACTCCCAGGGAAGGGCTCTTGAACTTGCTACTATTAACCCTGTATGAAGGTCTCCATTTCCATGAGTACCATCTACAGCCTTTAAGGGGTACCCCCCCCACACACACACATTATCATCCCCTATTTTATAGATGTGACAATCTAAGTCCCGGGTAGTCTTGTTCTCAAGGCCCACGTCCTTAACTACTATGCTATCAGAAAAGCCCAGCTAACAGAGGCTGATGCTTGTGGGTGTGGCGGGACATGGGAAGTGCACCTCCCAGGCTCTAAGCTGAGGAAGTGGAACCTCAGCCTCATGCACATGCCTGCCAGGATGCACGCCTAGATTCTGAGACAGCACTGGCTCAGCGCACGGCCCCCTGTCCCCCAAGCCCCTGCACCTCCCCTCTCAAGTAGTACCTTTGCCCTTCCAATGGGCATGTGCAGCAAAGCCGATGTGGCCACCATACTTGCGGTTGAACTCCGCCATGAGAGCCTTGTAGGGGTTACGAATGAGCAGGATGGCAGCATCAAAGGCCTCGATCTCCTTCTGGCCGCTCTCGTGGGTCTTGATGCAGATGGTCCTCCCGCTGCGCCAGTGGTCCCGCTCACCTTTAAACCCTTCCCATAGCCAGAGGGTGGGGGATATGGCCGGTGAATTGGGGAAGGCAAAAAGTCCACCCCACCCCGTTCTGAGCCACCTCAGGAGTCCTCATATGTTCGCTCACTCATTAGCTCTTTCGTTTACTCGCATATTTCTTGAGCACCTATTACGTGCCAGGCATTGTGCTGAGAGCTGGGGATAAAATGATTTGCAAAAAGGTCCATGGGTCTTACTGTTTTTGAAAGCCAGATTATTCAAATAGTGACACAAATGAATGTAAAGTCACTGCCCTGGTCAGTGCTTTGGAGAGAAGTATTCATACTCGGGTGCTGTGAGAAAGGCCTGACAGTGATGTGTTGGATGATGGATGATTGATTCCTCTTTAGGTGAAGTCTATACCCCTCCCCACTGATGTTGGGCATGGCCATGTGACTTGCTTTGGCCAGTGGGACGAGGTGGGTCTCTGCCAAAGTCTCAAGGTACATCACATGTTTCTCTTTATTCTTACGTGCTTTCGCACTCACTGTGAGGACATATCCTGGAGGGCTATTGGTCCCAGATGGTGAGAAACACATGGAACAGATGTGGGTCTGACCCGCGGCCTGGGGCTGAGCAGCCCAGGTAGCCTAACCTAAATCACTGACCTCGTCAGGCAGCATCCAGAAAAGAGTTCCGGGGGAAGACATGCTTAGCTGGGGAGGAATTCACTAGCCCCAAAGAGAAGGGAATGGTGGAAGGAACAGCAGGTGAAAAGGTCCTATGGTCAGTGGGAGGAGATGGCCGACACAGGAGTGACTGCTAAGCGAGAGCAGAGAGCAAGAGGGGGGTGTGAGGCCAGAGAGGGTTATGGGGGATGTGACGAAGAATTCAGTCCTAGACTAGAAAGAGTGGGCAGCCCCTAAAATGATTTAAGCAAACGAAGAAGGGACATGATTCAGTTTTCATTTCACAGTCAGTTTTAAAGATAAGAAAACTGAGGCGGGGAGAGATGAACTAACTTGCTCAAGTTACAGAACTAGTGAGAGTCAGAGCTGAGATTCAAACCCAAGCTATATAGATGACCAAGACTGTGTTCTTCACCGTCTAAGCTTCCTAGTCTCAGGAAGGCTAAGGCATTTGGATAGTATCTTAAAAGGCAAGTAGAAATATTATCACACTGGTTCTTCAAGATACTGGCTGTGTTCTTAATGAGTAATCCTGGGCATCATGTCATCTCTTTGGGCCTCGATTTCCTCATCTGTATAATGGAACCATGCAGCTTTCCTTCACAGGGCTGATGTGAGAAATCAATGAGACATGTAGTAAGGTTTCAAGAAATGGCAGCGAGTGCAGAACAAGTCTCAGGATGAAACCTTGCCTCATCAATCCTGGGGTAATTTCTTCCCTCAGTTTCTAAGACTTTGTGTTCTGGCTTTTAAGGTGGATTAAGGTGAGGCTAGCATGGTACCTACTCCTATTCCTGAAGATATGGATTCAGAGAGGTGTAGCCCCCCTCACAGGGCCACAGGGCAGAAGAGCCAGGAATGGAATCTGTTTCCTGAGTCAGATTGCATCCTGGGAATTGCCAAGCCAAGTTGCAGGGATGAGTCTAGCCTTGCAAATTAACACTGGCCTGTATTTATGAGAAAATGTTAACCCACTGTCTTTGAGGATCATATAGCATCATGGGAAAAATTGCTTCCTGAAGGCAATGGGGAATGGGATAGGGGACCCTGAGAGAGAGCTTGAGACACAAACATTTACCCACAAGGTGGCACTGGATACAATTTCATGTCCTGTTGTCATGCATTCCACTGGTAGAGCTCTTCATGACATGGACAAAGGACTTCCCATTTATGATTTCATTTTGCCTTCACCAAAATCCATTTAACCATGAGCACAGCAATGGAAAAACACAATTGGGGGTACACAGGAATCTACTGGGTTCTCAGAGAAGAAAAATCATCAGATATATGCAGAGTGGTCCAACTAGTGTAAATCATCTCCATGCATTGCGAGAATCACACTTCTCTTTGTTCCATGGTGAAGTCGACCTAGCACAGTATTTATCAAGATAAAAAAGAAAAAATAGGAATATTGGGTAAAATTTGCTCCAAATTCTAGATTTTAGTTGCCTGGGGAGTTAGTCTATACAGAGTATTGGAAATGTAGGGAGGTAAGAAAAATTCCATTTAGCAGAATGTCTCCCGGGGAGAGAAGAGTTTTATGTCCACACAGCAGGCTTTGAGAAGCTACATTAAACAAGCTTGCTTGAGGAACAATAGATGGCTGCTCAGCTGTCCCCTAAGGAGGTCCTTCTAGGGGGGATCAGGGATGCAGAAGAATCTGAGTTGCAAGCTTGGGGCCAGGGCGGAATTGCTGAACTCCACTTCCGGTGGCCTCCTTTCTCTACTTCTCTCTTACTCAAGTCCCAGCACCTCCTGTACATAAATGTGAAATATTTAAATCATTACTTCGAAGGGTCACGAGAAAGCAGCTTGTCTGGGGCACTCACATGACCTTCAAACTCTAGGGGCTGGACAACTGTCCTAGAATTTGGAGGAATGACCTTGTGGTTTCAGACCACAGAAAGAACAAGATAGATTTTCTCCTTCTCTTCCTCCCATCTCCCAATATTACAGTTGCCTATATGCATTTTGCCATTAAGTAAACTGAGGCACAGAGAAGGGCAGCGGCAGAGACTCCACATTTTTTCAGGCCCTGGAGTTTCCTGGCACAGGAGAGGCGCATTCCTGGCTCTGGACATGGCCACCCCAGAGACTGATAGTCCTCTAGAAATAATAGAGTTTGTTTTGAGGCAGTCCTTAGACATTCTTGTCCTGTGTAAGCTGGGCTGAGAGGATGCTTCATCAATCTCCTGCCCCCTCTGTGGGCCTCCAGTGGCAGAGAAGGGCTCTCCCTAACTCTGGGCTGTTATCCCAATCCCTTCTTCCTCAGAGATCTAGGCTCTGAGACCTGACAGGCCACAGAGCTGGAGCCTGGATTCAGGGCTGAGGGGTCCCCAAGATGGGGAGGAGGACAGAGAAGAGAGATTAAAGCCTAGGGAGAGGGAAGAGAAGACCAGAAACAGAAAGATGTCTGGAGAGAGGGAATGTTGAGACAAAGGAAGGGAGTAAAAGGGGAAAGAGAAACAGGCACAGAAACAAAATAAGGAAGGAACAGAGCATCAAAAACAGGGAAATAGAGGGAGACAGAAATACATACGAGACAGAGAGACACACAGAGAGGCAGAGGTAGAGAGGGAAAGATCAAGAAAGAGAGAGATACAGACAAACAGATGGACAGAAAGAGACAGATGAGTTGATGGACAGCCACAGAGAAAATCATGCTTTGCAAATAGCCAACCTCCCTGGGTCAGGGGAAGAGAAGGCAGAACTCAAACGGGACAGACACTTGGATTCTGGGAGGGAAGGGTTCTTCGATCTTTCCTCCCTCCTTTCCTCCCTCCCTCCTTTCCTTCCTCCCCATCTTCCATCTCTCCTTCCCTTCCTTCTCTTCCCTCTCCCTAGGCTTTATCTCTCTTCTCTGTGCTCCTCCCCATCTTGGGGACCCCTCAGCCCTGAATCCAGGCTCTAGCTCTGTGGCCTGTCAGGTCTCAGAGCCTAGATCTCTGAGGAAGAAGGGATCTAGCCCTTCGGTGGAGGTGGATGGGTCTGGTCTTTTGCCAGGATGAAGGAAGAAAAGGTTACAGAGAAAATGGAGGGAGATGAGAATGTCAGGCAGCCCTGCAGACCTGGGAGGACCCTGCGGCGGGGGGCACCCACAAGACACATGCTTGTTACAGAGGAGGAAACTGAGGTCTCAAGTAGAGGGAGGTATGTGTCTCCGGTCCTCTAGCTAGTAAGCAGGGATTAGGGAAGAAACTCTAAAGGGCTTAAATAAATCAGCAAGAGTACTCAAGCATCAGTTCATATATAAACCATCCCACTGTGGGCCCATCACTGAGACCCCCTCACTTCTAATTAATGACCTCCTAAATGCCCCTCCCCACTATCCCCTTCTCCCCATCAATGTTGCTCCCTGGGGTGACCCTGCAGGCTAGATGTCTCCCATGCAATCTCTGTGGCCAGAGGGGTATTTCACACCACTTCTCTGCCTAAAATCCTCTATACCCCACTCCCCTCACCTCTACTCACCCATCGCCCCCAGGACAATGTGCACAGCTCTCAGAAGGGCATTCCATGGGCTTTGCCGTGTCCAGTCTGGCTGCCCCTTCTGCCCCATGCCCCAGCCCCCAGCCCCTTCACTGCCCAACACCGTCAAACTATTTTCATTCACCTATCACACTAGGTCACTATCCTCTCCTACTTGTCTAGTCTCTGCCCACACCACGGCCACTGCCAGAAACTCCCTCTTGTCCTTCTGGGTCAGTCCTACCCACCTTCTGCACCCCGCCCAAGACTGAGTTACAAAATATACAAATCGCCTGTCACAGCACTGGACCCATCACGGATGTTCAATCCATATCCATAATTATTAGTATTATTAACAGTGACGTGAATACATGGATGATGATAAGGACCATGATAAAGGAGTACCCTAGGTACAAGGGAGATAAAGGAGAAGGATACCAAAATCTGCGAGAGACATTGCAAAGGGGGATGTGACCTGTGGCTGGAGAAGCAGGTTTCCAGGCAGGTGAGTATGGGTTAAGGGTGGGGCCAGGACTGATGTTCCAGGGAGGGGAGACAGCAGGTGTCAATGTCTGGTGTTTTTTCCAACTACAAATGGCTCATTATGCCTGGAGTCTGATGCAGGAAAGGGGCAGCAAACTGCCACCCAGTGAGGACAAATCAAGGACAGTAGTTACCCCTCCCTCTGGCACCACGATCCCTCCTCCCCGTGCTCCTGGACCCACCAGGGTTTGAGATTTTCATTGTTAAGTATGTCTCAGCTGCAAAGGTGAGGGTGGAGGGACTTAAGGCTTAGCCAGATTGACTGATGCTACTAGGGGACAGGAACTCCCTCTTTGCCTATACTCCATTGCCAGCCCCAAACTTCCAGGGAGAGCTCACTGTCTCCAGCAAGGGCTCAGGCTGGAGGAAGCATTTTTAAGCCCCTAGTCAAAAGGCAGCCACATTCACAGCCCACGAACCCCTGCCTTTTTCTGTGGCACTTAAGGAAACACTACACAGCATGAGCCAGAGGGACGGCCAGGGAGGGTTGATGCTCTCTCTCTCTCTCTCTCTCTCTCTCTCTCTCTCTCTCTCTCTCTCTCTCTCTCTCTCTCTCTCTCTCTCTCTCTCTCTCTCTCTCTCCTCCCTCCCTTCCTTCCTTCCTTCCTTCCTTCCTTCCTTCCCTTTCTCCCTCCCCCTCCCCTTTCCCTTCTCCCCCTCCTCCTCCTCCTCCTCCTCTCCCCCTTCCTCTTCTCTCTCTCTCCCTCCCTCTCTTCCTTCTCTTCTCCCATCCCTTGTTCAAATTTTAGCAAACACCTCATTCCATTAATTATCAACTCTTGATATTCCCCGAGACTTGAGTATAGAAAATATAGAATAAAGACAAGTTTTTTGAATGCTGTGGGTCTGGAAGCGAGACTACTGGGCTCCTAGTCTAGGGCCAGGGGTCTCACTTAGACTTTGCATCGAAATCTTCTTGGGCTGATCAGCTGGGAGCTCTTGAAAATACCGATGCCCTGGCCACTCCCAAGATTCTGATAGAAATGGTGTCAGGGCAGCCCAGGCCTCAGGGCTTTACAGGCTCCCTGGGCGATTCTGATGGGTGGCCAGAGACCAGACCCCTTTGACTTTGACAAAATCGTTGACTGTCCTGGCTACGTGTTATTTAAAAAATGATGTATGTTTTGTTCCACAGAATCGAACACTATCTCACACACATTATCTTACTATGTTTTCCTGAAATCTCTTTGAGTTCAGTATTGACGTCCCCATCTAATAGACAAGGATACTGAAGCTAAGAGGAGTGAAGAATCTTGCCTAAGTTTCCATGGCTGGTAAGTAACAAAGTTCAGACTGAAAATTCCATCTCGAGATTCAGTCTTCCTTTCTCTGAAGTTAGGAGGTTGAGTTAGATCAGAGACAGTAAAGACTTGGCACGTAGACCACCATTCCCCTTCTACACCCTCAATAGGCATCACTACTGGATTAAGGCACTTCATTTCAAAGAGAGAACAGAGCCTCAAAATCCTTCTTAACACACCATCCTAAAGCAGGGATTCATTGGAACTGATACATGAGACCAAACCACTGAACTAAATGATCCTCAAGGACCTTTCTATGTGTGACATTCTAGGGTTCCATGAGTAGGGGTGCTGCCACAGCCAGGAAGGTTGGAACGTGGATCAGCCTGCTTCCTGAACCTGCTTCCTCATCCAGTTCCCCAGGACATGCCAGAGACATTCTGGAATGTACCTGGGCTCCTGCCAGCAGTTCCCATAGAGCCAGCACAGCTTAGCGGTTAAGAGCAGAGGTGCTGTTGACAGCTTAGGCCTGGGTTCAAATCCTGGTATAAGCATGTAAAACTGTCAGCTGGAGCCTCCTGTACAACAGGCATTCAACAAATGATTGCTTAAGCCAAAGCTAAAAATTAATAAATATACAAAAGTCAAAACTCTAAGGCTTGCCAACTCCATTCTTTGACCTATTTTCAACATTCTTGTCTTTTCTGCCTCACTCTCTGTCTCCATTCTGCTCCTCACTGTCAGATAGATATGCCCCTGGCACTCCCTGATCAGGGATTGTCTCTCTGTCAACACCACACTTCTCCTGGTCAGTGCCTGGCACCCAGACCATAGTATTCACAGCCTACATTTATTGAACACTTATTATGTGCTAAGCATGTATCAACTCATTAGTCCTCACAACAACCTCAACCAGGTACATATTGTTATCTTTAATTTGTGCATGATGACACAGGGTCAGAGAGGTATGGTAACTTGCTTGAAGTCACACAGCTGAAAAGTGGTCATCATCTGGTTTGCAGACACAAAGACCCACAGTCAAGGATTGCTCCACATGGAGGCTCGGACTCCTCCCAGGCAGCGTTCCTTCTTCCCTGATATCCCCCACCGTGCCAGGAAGAGGGCTTCACACCCCATGGACATTCATCCAAGATTTACAGTTCCGCAGTAAGAAACCCCAGGGGTTTCTTGCCTGTGTGGTGGAGCAATAAGAGTGAGGACTTTGAAACCAGCAAATACGGGTGTAATCCCCAATCAGCCCACTGAAAAAGATCTGTGTGACTCTCTGGGCAAGTGACTTCTCCTCTCTAAGTCTCAGTTTTCAAAGCTTGGAAATGGTACCATCATCCTGCCTTCTAAGTTTACTGTGCAGGGTTAAATGAAAAATGGAGGACCTGACACAGCTCTGGGGACCTAGTTGGTGGCCAAGAGAAGATCTGTGGCAATCCAAAATTACACGAAGTACCTGGCACACAGTTGGCACTTCATGAATGCCTGCTGGGAAACCAAGCTTAGGAATTGCATCAAAACACGGCAGTGCTCAGTAAACATCTATGAAATGGAGTGAAAATAAAGTACCTGCACAACTATCACTGACGTAAAGGTGGATATCTAGCGAATAGTCGTAGATACTCAATAAATGTCCCCAAAGTAAACATAGTTATTTGACCACTGTGTACAACACAAAGTTACTGGTCAGCAAACATCTGTGGTAAGGTACCTGCACATAATGGGTGCTCAAGGAACATTTGTGGTGATTTAAGTGGGGGGTAGGTACCAGGTGTACAGTAGGTGTTTGATAAATGTCTATTATTAAACGAATGTAGGTGATGTACCCAGGACATGATGCTGGGATATAAGTGAAGGTATCAAGCACTTAGTAGGTCTTAATAAACATGCCAGGTGAGCTCAGTGGCACATAGGAGGTGCTCAGGAAGGGTATTCCCGTGTCCCCCTATAGGTCCGACCTGCTCCCTACGCCTCCTCACCTTTGTTGTAGAGAGAACCGTCGAAGTAGTAGCTGCCAGTGTAGAAGCCGGTAGCCAGCTCGATGAGGTGGCGAGCCCACGTGTTGCCAGCACCCGGGAAGCTGGCCAGGGCGATGAGCTGCTTGGACTTGGCTGGGAGAAATCTTCTGTCCATGCAGCGGTTATCTGCAAAGTTCAGGGCACAAACAGGGGGCGGGGACAGGTGGAGCCTGGGTGTGAGCACCACCCCTGCCACTGCCCAGCCACGCGACCCAGTTCACATGGCGAAATCCCTTCTGGGCCTCAGTTTCCCCACCTGTCAAATGGAGGAAATGGTTCCTCCCTCACGGGGTCGATGTGAGGGCTCAACGAGATAACGTACAAAAAGGGATGAGCCCATAGCGGGGATTTAATAAAAGTCAGCTAAGAGGATGAGTCTTCTCCACGGCTTCAGTTTCCCCGGCCCCCGGTGGGTCCCTTTCTCATGCCCTCCAGATTAAACCTCTCGAATGATGTTCATCTACGTGAGAGCCAGTCCAAGGTTCCTATCTTAGCTTCCAAGCCCTGTGTAGCCTGGCCCTTGCATCCTCCCAGGCTCACCCTACCCACCCGCCCCCTCTCACCCGCCACCTGCCAGCTACCTCATCTGCGTCCTGTTCCTTCCCAACTCGGCACCTTCGGACATGCTTTTCCCTTAGTCTTCATTGCCGCCTACCTGCCATTTCCAGGTAGGCTGCTTTATCTTTCCACATTCTGCTGAATTGGTACCATCTTCCTTCCCTGACTACCTGGTCTATCATTAGTGTACTATGTCCATCTCCTTCATGTCGCTTATTACAACTGTAATTCAATAAATTATTTGTTTAGCCAGAAACCCTGCCCGTATTGTTCTTTGATGATTCCCCAGTGTTTTCCATAGTTTCTGGCATATAGTAATGATAATAAATGTTACTTGGATCAATGGAGGGACAGATGGATGGATGGGTAGATGGGTGAGCAGATGAATGGGTGGTGACAAATGGGTTGGTGACAGATGGGTGGATGGGTGGATAGATTGATACAATGGTGGTTGGATGACTAGGTGGATAACAGTAATATCTACTTTGTAGGGCTCTTGTAAGGATTAAATGAAATAATGCATGTAATATATTAACACACTAAAGTGCTCAAAAGAGGTAGTTATTATTTTTCTCTAGCCCTCAGCTTCCCCATCTGTAAAATGGATTGGGGCAGGCGAGTACCATCCTGATACTCTTGATTCTCTGCCTTTACAGCAACCTCAGGATGCTACTACTCATGAACAGTATGTGCCTCAGCGCCTCCCACTAGAACCCCTCCTGGAGCTACGACGGCACAGTGGTGATTCCTTTTGGTCCCTAAAGATGTAAGGGAAGCTGAGGGGAGGCCCAGCTAGGGGACTTCACAGTGGAAAAGGATGAGGAGAGAACCCTGGAGTTTTGGTCCCAGCCATGTTTCTTCATCTGGGTCAATGACCTCCATCCTTATTTACCATGAAGGGAAAGCAGGCCAACCTCCTTCGCCTGCCCTGGCTCCCCCGTCCTTTGAGCTCACTAGACTGCTCCACATTCTACCCTCTCCTCCTTCCTTGCCGTTTCCATGGAAGTGAGCATCAACCTCTGCTTTAGTGTCTCCACCTCATCTTCTCTTTCCTCTCCAATCTCCTTGCTTCATCCGCTCCCCTGTATCTTCTCTCTCTCGGTTGGTTCCATCACATGAGCATTCAAACATGAGCAAATAGCTCTATCCTTTAAAAAATCCCCCTCCGACCACCCCGTATCTCTCCTTACCCCATTCCTAGTCATACTTCTGGCAGAGCTGTCCACACGCCCCCATTCCATTTTCTCCCACTTGCTTCCGGATCCCTGCTGCTCTGGGCTCTTCCCTGCTCACTGCACGAGTTTCTGCTGAAGTTGCCAGTGACCACCCAGTGTTCAATCCAGCCTCACCTCACTAGACTACGCAGCAACATCTGATACTATCCATCACTCTGCCCTTCTTATCTCATTCCTTCCAGGATTGGACCCCAGTATTTCCTATTCTCCATCATCTGCCATTAATGAAATCTTACTTTGATTACATCAATTTCTTAAAACAGTCTTTCAGGGAAGAAGTGTGAACTCCTAGATTTAAATTCCAATTCTGTCACCTACTTGTTGCGTGACCTTGGAAAAATTGTGGATCTGAGCCTCAGTTTCCTCACCTGTAAAATGGGACTATTGACAGCAATCACATCCCAGGGTGGTTAGGAGGGTTAATCGCGAGAATGTGTGTTGAATGTTAGCACAGGGCTCACACACTGTGAGTGCCAATCATCTGTGGCTACCAGCCAGAGACCTAGCTCTCCTCCCACTATGCAATGTGTAATCTGTTTGTTCAGGGAAGAGCAGCCTTCGAAAAAATTAACCAGTCTTTGTTGAAGCCAACTGGTGTCTAGCAATGATGTTCAGGCGAACACACTACAAAAAGCAGCCTAAATGTAGAACTTTCTAGAGTATGGTTACGTTTTCTATTTTGATAGGGGTGTGAATGACCCAGTACCCTTAAAATTTATGTGTTTTGCTCTATGTAAATGTTACTTCAAAAAATCATAAGCAAATATTAAATTGTAATTAATTATATGCACACTGAGGTATAATGATGTTTGCAACTTACTTTGAAATGCATCAAAAAATAAGAGTTGAAAGATGTATGATAAAGTACACTAAAAAAAAAGGTGACAAATGTAAAATCTATGGGATGAGTATATGGGTGTTCACTGCGTAATTCTTTCAAAATTTTCTGGAGGTTTCCTATTTTTTCATAATTGAATGTTAGGAGGGGGAAAGAACCTAGTCCCTCAGCTTCCCCAGAAAACAGAATTCTTCATTCGAATACTGGGGAGCCAAGACCAACTCCTAGGTAGAGCTTGGGTGTTTTCAGCACTAGAAGGAAAGTTTATTTGTCTCTTAAATTCCACAAATAAAAGTAGATATGGAGTCCGTATTGCGTATAGCTTTGGAATCTGACTGACCTGGGTTTCAATCAGGATTGTCATGGCTTAGCTGTGTGACGTTGAACAAGGCACTTCACCTCTCTGAACTTGTTTCCTTACCTGTAAAATTGAGCTAAAACCTTACAGGATTAAATGGGTAATGCATGTAAGGTATTTATGGTATATATTAAAAAACTGGTTAAGAGTGCAGGCTCAGGACCCAGACTACCTGGGTTTGAATCCCAGCCATGTCCTACCCAAGCTATGTAACTCTGGCTGAGCTACTCGACCTCTCTGTGGCAAGTTGCCTCTTCTGTAAAATGGTAATAATAACAGCACCTCTATCATTGGGCTATTGTGAAGATTAGATGAGTCTAAAGAGTTTAGACAGTACCTGGCACACAGTTAGTGCTCAATAATTATTTAGTTCCCGGCGAGAACATCAGGGCTTAGCACGTAGTAGGTGCTTAATAAATGGCAGCCATAAAGGATCAAGCTCTTGGCAGCTTGATGAACTACATGACTCTCAAAAATCCCCAGTGTGCAGGGACTATAGGCATGACATGGAAAAACTGATGAGCAGTAATGGCCTGGGGGCAGGGTACTGGGAATGAGCAAACTCATCAATCAAGGGCTCTTTATCAGCTATTAAAAAGGCTCCAGTGTCCGTTCTGCCTACATCAAAGCTGTTCATGGTCATGAGATAATTAATCTGTGCATAACTCTTCCCCGAGGCTGGAACAACACAGTTCTGCACAGACTAACTAACGCTTCCTGAAAATTAATAAATGCTCACCCTTCCTCACTGGAATGTAAACAGAGTCAAGGGCTGCACTTGCTAACCATGCCCCCACTCTCTGGGCTCCTAGCAGGACTTCAGCTGCCAAGGGAGCAGCCACAGTTGGCCACCACTGTTACTCCCATCATGTCCAACAGGGGATGGGCTATTGGTGGGGCTGCCGCTAGCTCTTACAGCATCTTGTGCAGATCATAAAAAGGCACCTCCCTTTCCTCTGGGCAGATGTGCTGCCATTCAGGGTGCACAGCATGACAGGCAGAGCATGGGCTGGCTTTTAGGCGCCAATTTTCCTGAAAATTGTTATGCCCATGCAGTGCTCAGCCTGACATGACAGCCTGGTTCCTATGGTGTTTTGTTGGCTCTCCAACCTTCAGAGGGTCTTGGGAGTGTCCATTACACTGCAGACAGAGATTTCTAGCAGGGGCTTTGGAGTCAGAGACCTGAAAGCAAATCACTCTCGTAGATGTGTAATTGTAGCCAGTTCCCAACATCGCCGAGTCTTGCTTCTCCCATCTATAAAATGGTGATTATATTGCCCTGATCACAGGCTCACTGTGGGTTTTACATTATTAAATGAGGTGAAGCCTGGCATAAGAATGGTGCATAGTCAGTGGTCAGTGTTTTCAGATATTGGGTAATCCTTCGAGGGTTTCCTTTGGGCTGAGTGTCCTAGCAAGGCACCTCTCCAAGTGCCACCCATCTTTTATGATGCTTCTGCCAGGAGAAAAGATTTTCGTCTAGAAATTTTATCAACAGCGTGACCTCAGGCAAATCCCTTAACTGTTCTGAGCCTCATGTTCTCTACCTGGAAAAGAGGCATAATTACTGCCTCCCTCAACAGAGAGCTGAAGGGACTCAGTGAGAAAATGTAAACAAAGGACTCCATGTGAGTCTAGCACAAAGAAAGTCCTTGGGAAACCTTAAGTGCTGCCACCCTCACCCCTCCACAACAAGCGCCATCATCGTTATCACAGTCTAGTGGCCCCAAGAGATAGAAGAAGAGATAAACCATGAGTGTAGTGGGAGTGGCAAGGATTACTGAGATGGAGATGAATCCTAGAACTGAAAGGATCCCTGGAGGTCAACAGTTTACAGCTGAGTTTTACAGATGGAGAAACTAAGGCTCAGAAAGGAAAAGTGATCATGTCCAGGACCATGCAGTAGGTCTGTGTTGTGGACCCAAGTCTCCCTCTTCCAGGTCAGATGTTCTCCCACTCAATCTCAATACCTCCATTTCAAGAAAAGAGCCACAAGGGGGTCTTCGATATGAAGGATAGAGATGAGGGTCTTTAGAACCCACACCTCTTACTAGGGGCTCTCCTGTTGCCCATCCGGGGTCTTTAAGCCTGGCCAAGTTCACTAGCCCTGCATAGTACGGGCTGTATGAGTGGACTGACTAGGGAACCTCTGGAAAGGAGGCCATTGGGGAAACATCTGGGGATCTGCTGGGGGAGGCGTGGCTTACCTTGTACCTGCGTCTGGTACACGATGAAGTAAGTGGGAGTCCCACAACTCTCAAACTCTTCTGCGCTGCACTTCTGGGCACAGAGCTGTTCGTCTTCTCTTTCATGGAGGGGGAATCTCGTGGTGGGAAAGCCACAGTGGCAGGCAGTGCCTGCAAGGGCTGCCAGCGGGTACTCCTGGGGATAGAGTGGGAGAGGAAGAGAGTCGCTAAATCCCTGGACTGCCCAGACTCTCCACCACTCTCTCCAACTTGAGGGTCCCCCAACAGTGAACCCTACTGTTACAATTTTGCCTCATCTGTGTACTTCTGCGCTATTATATTTTTCTAGCTTTACCAAGGTATAACTAACAAATAGAAACTGTATATATTTAAGGTGTACAACTTGATGTGCTGATATATGTATACATTGTGAATTAAGCACACAATCAAGCTAATTAACATACCCATCGCCTTATACAGTTACCATTTTCTTTCTTTTTTTTTTTGTTTTCCTATATTACTATTTATTGATTTGTTTCCTTTAAGTCAACTCACCTTTTGGAATTTAAATGACAAAAAACACTTTACATCACTCCCACAAGTAGTACTGTGGAAAAGTAGAACTTCCATGCATTTTCACACTGTAAATGCAAATACTATAGAAATGAAACAATGTAATTAAGTTTGAACTAAGCCACACTGCCTGCCAAGACTATGAGGCAAGGATCTGCTCCATTTTTCCTGCAAAAGAGAAATCAGTTGAGGGTAGAGGGGTGTTAAAGACAGTTTAGCACTGAAATGAAGCTTTCTCTCGGAGGACTTGAAAGAAAACTGAAAAAGAAACGCCTTTCTCACAGTGTGTAACCCACCACAATCAATGCCCTTGGTCTGACAGAGACAAAGCCCACGCTTTGGGAAAAGCTTTTTGAATTTATTCTTTTAAGCCAAAGAGAATATGGAGACCTACATGCATCCAGTCTTTGTTGGGAGAGTGGCTCCTAATTGCTTTATTTGTTCCATAAAATAGCTAAGTGAGAGCAGGATGGATCTGGGAGTTGGAAGGCAATGGACCATCCCTTGTCCAATCTGCTTCTGTTCCGGACTCACAGTCCTGAATATCTCCCCCATAGCTGATCTGGGAATAATCTGGTAACAAACAAGGTCACACCTACATGGCTAAATTTGGAGATCTTTGCCAGAGTAGGCTTGGTTTCTTTCTTAACAGATATTAGATATGAACTGTAGGTCCTAACTGAAGACAAGAGAGGGAGAGGGAGAGAGGGAGAGAGGGAGGGAGGAGGAGGGAGGGAGGGAGGGAGGGAGAGAGAGAGAGAGAGAGAGAGAAAGCATGTGATGAATGTTGATATGCAGGTGGGTCAGCTTGAGCCACGACTAAAGATGTTTTCTAACTGGTGACATATATTACAGCCTTCTGTGACACTGTAAATCTCAGACCCTCCACTATTTAGCAAAAGCAGCTTTGTACCCCTGCCCACTTAATCCCCTCAATTTCTTTCCTTTGGCCCCTAAGAAGATCAGAGAAAGCTGGAAGAGAGCAGTTTCCTGCCCACTGAGTGTCAGTGATATGCCTAGCTCTGTGATGAGTTTTTTTTTGGGAGGGGGGAGGGGTGACACAAAATGTTTAAGGTACAGCCTCTGTGGCAGTTGCGGAGTTCACTGTCTGGCTAGGAAGGAAGTATACACACTCAGCCATCAAGGATCTCAGGCTGAGAAAGGATCCATGATCATCCAGTCCAATTATTATCCAATGCCCAAAGTTCTGGACAGCACTCCTGCCCTGCCTTGGTTTGCACACCTCCAGGGACGGGGAACTCACTCTGTCCCAAGATGGGATCATCTTTGCCTTCATCTGGCAATTTTCTATTCATGCTTTTAGGCCTAGTTCCAATGTCACTTTCACCACTGAGCATTCCTCACTATTGGAGCAAACATGTGTCGAGAGAGAGAGAGAGAGAGAGAGAGAGAGAGAGAGAGAGAGAGAGAGAGAGAGAGAGAGAGAGAGAGAAATCGACGCCGTGTGTTAACTCCTACCCCTTGGATCCACATGAAATGGGCACACCCCTGTCCCATGCCATGGATCATAGTAATGACCTCCCTCTCCAGCCAAGCATCTTATTCCTCCAGCTGTTCCACATTGTCCCACTCCAGTGTTCCCTGGGCTCACCTTCTCTGTGCAGAGGTCCACGCACTTGTCTACAGACATGTTCGGCATGGCAGCTGTCACGGGCAAGGCCAGGGAGAGGTTGTTGGGCTTGCGGAAGCAGCCTCGGAAGACTGCACTTCCATCTGGAGAGCCAGAGAGAAAAGGAGTTCAGATCCAGGCTGCAAGGACCACTTTCTGAAGAAGCCCAAAGGCAAGAGTCTTGCCTACAAATCACACAGTGAACTAAAGTGGAGACTTAACGAGCTAGATAATGTGATGTTCTCCTCAATCCTGGTATCTTTGTCAGGTCACTGAGATGTTTTTGCTGGGCCACATTATCTTCTTTTCTGTGTCAGCATTCCTATATCTCTGGACCGCATTTTCAGTGATGGCAATGCCCCATGCAGGAAGATGAGAGATGCCAGGAAGGATTTTCATATCTCACCAGGAGAGAGCTAAGTGTTTGATGATCTTGAGGATTGAGGGAAGCAAAGGGCCCAGGGCTGTCCGGTCCCCCCTCACAGCATCAGGGTGCCCCTCTCTTCCTATCATCCTGGGCTTTAGGGGAAACCCTGGACCTCAGGAATTTCTGCCCATTCAATGTTGAGCACCTCCAGGCTACAAGGGACTGATCTGTCAGAGGAATTCCCTTTATGATGACCTAATTTGGAAATTTCCCAATTGTTGACTTTAAGGAGGCAAAGGAGATTTCCTTCGAAGAAGTGGGGGGCATCATTCAATCAGTTGAAGGCTTTAAGAGCAAAACTGAGGTTTCCCAGAGAGGAAGGGATTCTGCCTCAGGAGTTAAGGAGTTAAGACTGTAGCATTAACTCCTGCCTGCGTTGCCAGCCTGCTGCTCTGACCTATAGATTCCATACTTAACAGCTTCTACAATTGTGTGAGCCAATTCCTTAAGTAAATATAAATATCTCTTATTTTCTATCTCTCTATCATCTGTCTATCTAATTTCCTCCTGATTCTATTTCTTTGGAGCACCCCTGACTGATAGAGTAGGACTATAAGCAATTTTTATTTCCATCTTTTCGTAAAATATTTCTAATGTTTTCTACAGTGAGTATGTGTTTTTAAAAGACATATTTAAAGACCTATTAAAAGACAAAATTTTAGGAAATGGCCCATCAAATCTATTGAAAGGCTGATGAGGCCCATTTAAAACTGGGTTTGGTTGTTCTCAAATTTGAGTCGTATATACCTTTCTAGAAGCACAGCTTTCAACGTGGTTGGTGCATCGTTGAGTCAAAACCAGGAGAACTAAATAGGTGTATTTACTGAGCACCAACTATGTGTGACCCTCTGCTGAGGACTTTACAAACGTCATCTCATTGATCTTGGAAATTCTGCAAGGTCTGTAGTCAACTCTCATTTTACAGATGAGAGGAAATAGGGCTCAGAGAGGGGAAATTATGTGACAAGCCTGAGGACCCGCCATTAGCAAAAAACTCACTGAAGATTAACACAGAAACAAAATGTTAACCCTTGGGGAAAAGTGAAGCAAGTTGCAAAACCACAGACCTCCATCTATATCTGTATCTGGGTGTATGTATAGTGTAAAATCACTTTTTTAGCATGTGTGTGTATGTGTGTGTGTGTGTGTGTGTGTGTGTGTGTGTGTGTGTATAGAGAGAGAGAGAAAGAGAAAAGGATTACTCCCTGGGCAGAAAGGTGGTGGAGGAGGGGAAGGAAAAGGGTGTTTAGGAATGATAATTTTGCTTTTCAGCTGTCAAAGGTACCCTAGTGATGACTTCTACCACCTGGCACCCAGTAGCCTCCAGCTGTTCATTGAGGAGGCCAATCTAGCAGACTAAGAAGAAATCTGGAATTTGGTTAAATGGCTAATTTCCAGAATGTGCCGCAGGCTTGTACGCATTCAGCACTATCTCCTCCACTTTCCCCATCTCTGGCTCCAGGCTGATGAGAGGCAGAGGCAGTCGTGGTGGTGGCTGGAATGGTCAGGAGGCTGCTGACTCACTGTGTTGTCCTCCGGGCCTCAGTTTCCACTCATATAAATGGTGGGGAGTGGAGGTTATACTACACAGTGAGTCTCTTCTGTATAGGACAGCCTACTACCTCCCAATAAAAAAAAACAAGAAACCGTATACCCCAAATGTCACTAGTGCTCCATGGGGAAACATGGGACATTCTCCCGTCCCATGGCCTGGGGTGCTCAGAGGGAAGCCCTGTAAGTTCATCAGTCACCCTGAAGAAGATGTAATGATCCTCACAGAAGGTGCCATACAAAGCGAAGGCAGGGAGGGGAGTCACATATTTGAACTAAAGATGTATAGCAATCAAGTGGGAGGCCTAAAACAATGTGAGCAAACCTTCGCTTAATCAGAAAACTCAGCTGGAGGCCAACTCTGGACACAGAGCAATGAGATGCTGGTCTTGCTCTCAGAAGATCGGCGGCCAGCAGACGCGAGTGCTGGTCCTGCCTTTGCTTCTCCCTGGAATGCATGTCTACACCTGTCAAACAGGCAGCTCTCCTGGACAGGGCGCCCACTGGCAGCTCCACCCTACCTCACCCATTGACCCTGGGCAAATTTCCTCTCTTTTGGTGCTTCAGTGCTCTCATTTCTAAAATGGAGACATGAATATTGGGTGGATCATTCAAAGACAGGCATGAATGAGTGTTGGGAGCTGTGAGTACAGTAGAAGGGGCAGGCAAAGGTCTGTGGGTCTATCTTCTTAAACGAAAAAGAAGGGAAGGAGGAAGTTGAGTCCTCACCCTGGCATCTCCCAATGGGATTTTTCTTCTTCCTCCTGGATGTCAGGAAGCCAGACTGCAAGGATGGAAAGAGGAAGGAGGACTCCATAATCCCAGCTTTGCTGAGGTTGGTCTCCCTTTGACATTTAAGCATCTGCTAATGAGTCCCTGATCCTCCCAGTTAGGACAGAAAGACTGAGCTGAGTGCCCTGAATACCAAATAAGGTGAAGGTTTCAGAGGTATTAAAGGGCCAGAGAGGGATCAGGAGCTACTGCTGGTGCTGGGAGTCTCTCTTTGGCAGAGTTGTGTGCTGGGGGTGGGGGTGGGAGGGAAACAGGTGTGGGAATCAGTTTCAGGAGCAGTTGACCTGTCGGGTGTGGGGTTTTCCTACAGTCTTGCCCAATCTGCTTTTGGGAAGAAACCACAAGGTCACAGAGAACTCCCAGGGATCTAGGGGAGCACTTTGCAGGCCATTTCTCTCTGCAGATTGATCTCCATTATGGCTTGGTGATCAGGACACTGAGGACATGTGTGGCAGCCAAGACACTTAATCCTCCTTCTGCCCTCATTTCCTTCATCTGTAAAATGGGTCACCTGGTTCTCCCCATCAGTGCTCAAGTCTCTCTCATCATTTATGTCTGAAAATGAAAGAGAAGTGGCCAGCCTGGATTCCTCAGGCATCCTAACACTCCTCTGCAATATGAAGAATTTCAGACTTTCACAACAGTGGGTAGATACCTTCTTGTTTGCAAAGAGCTTTGGTATCCAGTGGAAAAGTCATTGGTTTTAAATTCAGACAGACCTGGGTCACCACTTACTTAGCTGTATGTCCCTGGCAGGCGTCTTCACTTCCTGAGCCTTAAGTTTCCTCATCTGTGAATGGGGATCATCATATCAGCAGGGGGTGGAGGTCCATGTGGTGGCATTCACAGTACTTGAGACCTGACCAGGGTTCAGTTAGTCTCTCTTCCTGCTTCTTTCTCCATCCCTTGTCCATGACATGTGAAGGGTGGCTAAATTCTAAATAGTAGAGCTTTAGTGCCCCATCAATGTGCTCCTGGCACTCACCATCCCTGTATAGGCTGACAGTGACTTCTAGTAAACACTCAGGACTCTGCCTTGGGTCTCTGAGGCATGGGCTGAACCTGCAGGGAGTTAATCTCCCTCAGAGCCACCCTCAGCCAATGATGGGTATGGAGGGAAGATAAACACTATAGCTTCTCACTCCTTCTGTGGGATACTTCTGAAGCATGGTCTCAACCTAGGGATTCCCAGTGGGATTAAGCTTCAGTTGTCCTCGGTAGTGACCTGCTTTGTAAAGGACCTTGTACTGGCTCCTTCCTTTCCCTGTCTTGCTTCTCTACTACCCCCCTACAGGTGCATCCTGGGGTCACCTCCCAAGCAAACCAAGGTTCACATCTTTGTCTCTGGAGAAACCCAGCTTACAATATCTTGGATCTTTGAGTATTTTTAATCCATAAGGGAAAGCCTGCATGGAGTTCAGGGTCACTGTTCTTCAGAGCCCATAGTCTGTGACAATGGTGCTCCCTGGGGGCTGTGCAGTACACAGCCCATGGGCAATAACAGTGACCCCAAGTAATGTCTTCCTGATGACCAGCACCACTAAAGGATAACGATGGTAATAATATCAGCTGTTTACTGTGTGTCATTAGTGCTAAGTATGTTACACATATTGTATCTCAATTAATCCTCACAGCAGCCTATGAGGTAGATGGTACTGTTACCCTGTTTTGCAGGCAGAGACCTTGGGACATAATGAGATTTGGTCACTTTTCCAGGTCACACAGCTAATAGGGAGCAGAGTTAAGATTTGACCCCAATCTTGTTTGACATCACATCCTAGTTTCCCACCTCTCTGCTATTCTGCAGGAGGCCTGCCCAATTCTAACATGGTTGAGCTCCAGAGACCCCATGCCAGCTGCCTGAATTTCCCAGAAACCCTCTCATACTGTACGGTAGGGGTCCAAGGATCACAAAATCCCATGCCCCACATTCTGACAATGTCAGCTCTTCATTGCCAGCCTAGCTGAGATGGTGCATGACCTCAGCAGCTTGGGTTTTTTATTAGCAAGAGGCGAGAAGAGCAACTGTTCATCAACTCTCTTTGCTGGGGGCAGATGAGGAACAGCCCGGAACCAGCTGCAAGTATCTCTGAAGTCCTATCATCTCTTTGTTCTGGGGCTTCACAAAAATGAGGTAAATGTCATCAGGCATCAGCTTAAAGGCAGGCGCCGAAGAGTTCCCCTCGGTTTAAAAGAGGCTACCACCCCACCCTCCCTTCCCCCAGGTAATTAGGCCAAGCTCTACTGCATTAAAGATGCAGTGAGGAAGAAAGGCAGTGAGCTGGGAGCTGTTAACAGCTACCTATAATCAGGGAGAGATTGAATTACACAAAAGAGCCTAACTGTCCAAAGAGAATTCAAACCAGCCATTTTTAGGCATCATCAAAGTCTCCTGCCTGCTGTAGGAAATTCAAATAGCTTGAACTGGGCGCTGCTCTGAGTAAATTGAGGAGTTTTCATATTAGGAAGAAGGGGCATCACAGCTGCTCCATAAACAGGCACTGTGCTAGGTGCTTTCTTGATTTTATCTCACTGGGTGGTCATAGTAATCTTTAAAGGTTGGAATTGTCCCTATTTTACAGATGAGGCACTTGAGGCTCAGAGAAAATACACGACTTGGCTAAAGTCAACATAGCAAGTAAGTGAGAGAGCTGGCATACAAACAACGTCTCCCCGATTTTAAAATCCACATTGCTTCCGTAGCCTTCCTGGATTTTCTTAGGGGAGAAGAGCAAACCAATTTGTCCCTATCATGATTCGGAAGGAGAAAAAAACTTATACCTACCATTTCTTTGGTTCTATACAGCATAATTCATGAAGGCCCATGGGAATTATAAAATTCAGGAGTCCCAGCCATATATCAAGGGCACGGAGAGGCACGTAGGCCTGGCAAAGAAGGAGCTAGACATGGTCTATCCAACAAAATGTGACTTTCCATGACCATCTGAGGCTTCCCTCAGCGGAAGTGGTTAGAATGGAGTATCAGTGAGCATAAAGCACAAGCACTGAAAAAAAATTCCCCTTCGAACTTTCAAAGATAAAAAAATTGCCAGAACTCACAACAGCACATAAACATGTGAATTGTGAACCATAAGTCAAGGACAGTTTTTTTTTTTTTCCAGTGATAGCGTAAGCTTAATAATACTTTCACCAAATTAGAATAGAAAAAACAAGAGGAAATGTGCTGGCCCCTGAGAGAGGTTGGTGTGTGGTCATGGGGGCTTTGGGCAGCACAAAAGGATGGTCAGCACCATGGATAGCCACCCACGGGACAGACATGTATGTGTTTCACATCATTCTAATGAATCCTGCAACACAAACCCTGCAAGAATCTTTCAGGCAAATGGAATTCCTTTCAACATCCTATAAAGTCATAATGTTCCCAAATCTGGCAGGTCTCTGCCCCTGGGAGGAGAGCTACACTCGCTGACACACTTAGCAAAGTGCTGTGAAAAATGTAATCCAACCAAGAAGGAAGTCCATTTCTCAGTTCTTTTGTAACAAGGGCGAAGAGTCCATGTGCCTGAGAGTCTGTGTCAAGGCTGAATAGCAGGGTGCCTGCAGACATTTGCTCTGCCAACCTTTTAATGCTCTCGCTACTATAGGAGCATTCCGACACCTCAGAAACACGTAGCTGGCTCCCTACACAAGGCGGAGGTCCCCCATCTGTCCAAGTGATGCTTGGAAGAGATACCTCCTTTGAATTGTCACAGTCATTAAGAGTTCTATGCCACTGCTCAGGGAAACACAATTAGGACATGGTGTTATGATCAACTAATGACTCTACAAATGGAATCTGGTTTCCATTCTACCTGCTTCCTGGAGGGCTTGCTCATTCTCTGACTGATGAAATATAGGCTAGTGTCATGTGCCAGTGACTTGGAAGCCTCCCTTTCTCATGTATTGGTGCATAAATTAGATCCTAAGAATGGGAAGCCGGGGGTGCCACTGGGTCAGAGCAAAAACACTGGAGATTCTGTATCATTTAGAGTCAGGAAACAAGGCAGAGGAGAGATCAGGGGTCAGGGAAGGAAGGAGTGAAGCTGGAACCAAGATGTTCCCCTCCAAAAGAGGAAACGAGGTCCTGTATCCAATACAAGAGGTCAAGGTGCCTACACACTGTAGTGACCGGGCACCCGAACTAGGAGTCAGCAACCTGGGTTCTAGCCCATGCTCGGTCCCTAAGAGGCCTTGGAAAAATCATGCCTGCCCATCATTTCCCGAAGTTACCTCTGAGCTTTGCATACTCTATTTCCTTTGCCTAGATTTCTCCTCCATTGCTTAGCAACTTGTCAGGAGTCTAGATATCCATCTCTTCTACACCAGGCAAAATCCTAAGCACCTTTCAAGGTCCTAATCTTTCTCCAGGAGGCTCAATTTAGCCACTTATGCTCTCTGGGCCTCAGTTTCTAAAACTGTAAAGTGGGACATTGGCAAGGAAGGTGCTTCCAATATGGCATTTAACACATGAACTTTGCTGACCCTGGACTTTTGCTCATGACTGGAATACCTGGCTCCCCCATTCACCCAGAACTCTCCTTAGAGTAAGATTCAGCTCAAATGTTGCTCCTTTGGCTTCTACAGACAGAACCCTCACAATCCTGTGCATAGATTCTCCACGCATGAACAGATCCTACTGGTCTTGGGCCTGTCTCTCCACTAGACACCTCAGGGGCTACTCACCAGCAACCACTCAGACCTCCCCTGCTACAAGAGAAAAACACATCTTACTACAACAGGTAGAATGGTCTTTGTTGAGACATATATTTCAGCTGACTGAAAAATCTTTGAAGGTCCATGAGAGTAGTATTATAATAGGTGATCTCAGGGGTGTGGGTGTGTGTGAGAGAGAGAGGGAGAGAGAGAGTGAGGGGGAGAGAGAATGAGAATGAAAATGAGAATGTTCATATTATCTAGCTAATTTAAACATCAACTGAAAGGACATCTGGCTAATATCTGGTTCATGACATACACAATTCTTGTTAGCTTGCTCATACTCATCCACTAGAAAGTTTTAGTGGCAGCAACTTTCCCCCAAAATACCCATGGCTCTAACTCATCTCTTCAGATAGTCAAAGTCCCCATCAAAATAACATAAATATTGGAAGCATCTTTTTCAATCTGTTGAGATCTTTATTCCAGGTGTATCCTCCGTTTAGAACAAATAAATTTTTATAAAAATTTTTTAAAAACCAACTTATAAATATTGACATAAAAGGATCAGTGATGAGGATGATAAATCTGCTATCAGATTAAAACCTCATTACACTAATGGCCAAACCAGGAACTCATTGTGTGAACTTTCTCCAACCTGGATTTCACACATCACCTCTGTCCTCTGCCTAGGCCTTCAGACCGTCCAGCCTGAGCCTTCGGATGCATGGGGAAGTGGGTGGGGCATCTGTTTGCAGAAATCAGCCCCTTTGAAAATTGGAAGCACGCTTGATCCTATTGAAGAACAAAGCTTGAATGGGGCTTCAAAAACATGGCATTTGAAAAACAGAACACATTAGCAAGCAAACCGATGATAAAGTTTTATAAACAATGACATTCAGATGGAAGAGGCCTCTCTGGATGCAGACAGGCATTCAGTTCTGCTAAATCCACCTGTATGAGCAGGCCTGCATTCCAGAGGGAACTTGTCAGCTCCACTGAGGTCTAAGGCCTTATCACTCTAGTGTGGTCCCTGGACCAATAGCTCAGCATCATCTGAAAGCTCCTTAGAAATACAGAATCCCACCCTAAACTGCTGAATCAGAATCTGCATTTTAATAAGATCCCCCTAGGGTTCACTGGCACATTCAAGTTTGGAAAGCGCTGGCCCTAGGGTTAGAGATCCGTTTGTGGATTCCTGTCCCTGCCTCTGGGTTGCATCAGAAAGGTAACCAGGAGGAACCTCAGCCCTCCATCTTTTGTCAAAGTCATAAGCTTTTTATGTATGTCAGAAGGTCACCTTTACCTAGACTGTATGGCCTTGGGCAGGTTTACTTAAATTCCTTAAGCCTTGGTTTCCTCACTGTGAAGTGGTGATAATTCACAACGGTAATATTCTTGCCTAAAAAGGTGGTAGGAGAGGTAAATGAGTTTGGGTCTGCAGTGGGCTTAGCACAGTGGCTGATATACAGCAGATTCCTGATACAGATACTAACTGTTATTAAACACCCAGAGAGGGGACAATGGGACACTATCCACAGAAGAAGGCCAGTTCCTGTCCTCTCCTATTCATCCTCTTTACTCCCTCAGTTTGGAAACTGGAGAGTTTTCAACAAGACTGAAATACTGACAAGCAAGGAATCAATTCTCTCTATGGGAGCATTAAAGATGTAGGTGCTGAAGTTAGTTTAAATCCTCTGCTGTCTGTGTGGCGTTGAGCCTGTTTCCTCATCTGTAAAGTGAGAGTAGGCAAATAATGGTGCCGATTTTCAGGGCCAGTGTGAGAACTGGGTGGACTCATTCCATATAAGGCACTTAGAAAAGGATGTGTTATTTGCTGCTTTCACTGTTATTGTCATCTTCATCATGTTAGAGAGAACCTACTTTCAGAAAATCAGGAAGGACAGGTCGAGCTCAGGCTCTATTCAGTTTGTTAAGGAGGAAGATGGGTGCAAATGAGGGTTGTGGGTGGTCTAGGAGGCAGCTCAGGAGGGGACAGGAGAGGGTATGTGGAAACACTCCAAGTAGCTGGAGCCAAGGGCTCTGCATGGGGTGGGGTGGGAGGTGAGGCTGAGGAAGGACTGTGGGGGTCTTGGAGGCCGGCCAAGGGCATTGGAGTGATGAGGAGCCATGGAAAGTGCAGGGCAGGTGTTCAGGTAGGGGAGGGCTGTGGCCGGCTGGCCAAGGAGGAGTCACAGAGAGGAGCAAGGGCCGACTCACGTACACCTGCGGGCCGACTCCTGGGCCAGCTGCAGCCGGTAGACGGAGAGGCGGTTGGCACCACCGCACACACTGCCCCTCTCGCCCTTGCACTCCATGTCGCACTCTGCCTCGCTCACGTTTGCTGCTTGGATCTTGTGGCCGCAGTAGCACTCGGCACCGAACTCCAGGCCGGCATACAGGTAACCCCTGGGGGAGGCTGCTGTCAGGCCAGGGCAGTGGCCACCACCAAGAGCCCCAGGACACAGAAACTCACCCAGAGTGGAGACCTGGGGGATGGGAGGGCTCTGGGGACTAGGACCCCCAGGGACCACCCACCCGCTTTTATCCATGTCTAAAGTCTTACACCCCCATGCACTTATCCACATAGACACACCATGTCCATAGTGACACCCACGTCATATACACCTTCAGCACATGGCACATGCTTCACGCACACATACCCTTCACATTCTGTGGGGCCCCCCGCCCCACCCCACCTCACCCCACCCTCTTGCTCATCCTTGTCTAGGGTCATGAGCCAAACACATCCCCAGAATCCAGGCCCTTTATTCTAGGAAGCATCCCTCAGGAATGGTGCTCTGTGAGAGAAGCTGGGACTAGGGGAGGAGGCAGGGACTCTCGTTCCCCTTTGGAAGATGGCAAAACTGAATTGCTTATCCAGCCAAGTAAAAAATTCCTTCCCCTAAAACAAACATATCCAGGCACAGTAAGGTTTCCACCACCCCCCCCCCCTTCCTTTTTCCCCCACAGCCATGGAATCTTTTCCTAAAAAGGACTCTTAGTGAACACCCATTCTGTAAACAGATAGAAAGGGTGTTGCTTGCTCTGGCTTCAGGGGGTGAGAGTGGAGGGAGGGGAGCAGGCAAGCTCAGTTTAGCCCTTTTGCCCATGGGGCCTGGGAGGCATTCTCCAGAACGATGAGGGCTCCCCCGGGAGCTTTAGCAGAACACTGGTCACACAAGGCAGAACCAATGGGAACTGCCAGTCCACACCTTCACTCTGGACTTCACGGCTGGAGAGACAGACCCACCCAGACTCATACCTCCACACACCCCAGCTTTTGGGCTATTGACCCTGACCTCGCCGCTGTCACCTTTGCCAGAAGAACCTCTCATTAAATTAAAACAGATCACCTCCCCATCTCTCTCTCTCTCTCACCCCAGTGGCTTCCCCTGCTCTCAGAAAATATCCAGATAGCTCAGCTTGGCCTACAAACCCTCTTATCAGTGGATCTTTAATCTGGATGGCTGTTAGAATCACCTGGGGAACACATATTTAAATGCCACACCTGAGTCCCATTTTCAGAGGGTCTAATATAACTGGCTCAGGTGGGATGTGGCTGGCAAGAGTTTTTAAAGTTTCCTGGTGTAATGTGCAGCTGGGTGTGAAAATTAGAGCTATGATGCTCCAATCGTAGTCCCAGGACCAGTAGCATCTGTGTCACCTGGGAACTTGTTAAAAATGCAAATTCTTCCCCCAAAACCTGCTGAGTCAGGAAGTGAGGGTGGGGACCAGCAATCTGTTTTGAAAGATTCCAGGTGATACCGATGTACACTCTGGATTGAGAGCCCCCATTCTAGATTATCTGGTCCCCTCACTCTGCCCGCCTCTCCAATCCTACTTCTTCATTCTCATCTCCTATCATTCTGTTCCTCCCTCTGCCAACTCTGCCATAGTCATGGGCTTTCTGATTCTTAAACGTGCCAAGCTTGTTCCTGCCTCAGAGCCTTTATCCTTGCTGTTCTCTGCCTGGAACTCTTAACTTTGCCCCTCAAGTGGTTGGTTTCTTCTTGCCTTCCATGTCTGAGCTCAAAGTATCCTGCCTAGAGAAGGCTTCCTTGACCATCCATCTAATGTCACCCCTCCCACCTGGCACTCTCTTACCACCCTGTTTTATTTTCTTATAGCTCTTATCACATTTAAAATTATCTTGTTTATTTTTTTTATCTCCCTTGTAAATTGCCTGTCTCCTGCTCTAGAATGTCATCGCCAAGAGGGTAGTGACCCTGTGGAGTCATGTTCACCTCCATCCTGGGTTAATGCCTGGCACATGATAGGTGTTCCGTAAATATTGAATGAATGAATGTAGACCACTCCCTGATTAACACCCTCCAGTGATTCCCCATTGCCCTCAAGGCAATCCGGATGCTTTGGGTGCCATTCAAGACCCCAAATCTGTGGGCTTCAGCCAGCTCTGCAGGTTCCCCTCTGTGCACATTGTGCCTTCTGTGCACCTCATACTGCCTACCTGGGGACACTAAGTATGTAGGAAGTTTCAGGAGTTCTGGTCTTTGAGCACGCTGTTATTTCTGCCCTACTGTGACTATCTAGGACATTCCCATTTATCCACCAAAACCCAGCTCAAGATTTCACCTTCGTAACTCTTCCTGAGCTCTCCATGTGGAGCCCTCCATTCCTTCACATCTGCCCCGCACATCATAAGGCACTCCCAGCCCAACACCTCTCACTCTTGGTATCTCCACACTCTGGTTTCCTCTCTGTAGAACATGAATCATAACGTTCCAGACTCATAGAGGGTCGTGTGGGGCTTAAAGAGTTAACATTTGCAAAGTGCTGAGAACAGGGCCTGGCATAGAGCAAGCACCCAAGTGTAAGCTGTTGCTATTCTGTTGTTCAAGCCTGTTCATGCCTCTGTCTCCCTAAATAGTCCACTGAGGGCAGGACTGTGGCAGACTCATCTCTGCATCTTCAGCACCTGGAAGCACATGTGGGCAGTCAATAAATATTTGCTGAACTGAACCGAATTACATGAGTTGCTCTGACTTGTCTTCTGAAGCTCACTATTGCTGTCTCCTCCTCAGAGAAGTCTCTCCTGACACTCTAGGTAGGCTGGGGGCCTCTAGTTCATTTCCATTGTCTTCAATTTATTCTACTTCAATCCTCATCTTGCTAAACTTCCCTTTTCTGCTTATGCACTTGTCTTCCTGTCTAGGCTGTGAGTTCTATGAGGGAAAAAACTTGGAGGAATTCACCTGTCTCCTCACAGTTCAATAAATTTATTAATGAATTGATATCATCAAGGCTTAGAATCTTTCCCAAACTGGAGAGGGTCCTGGGCTCAGGACTTCAGTGGTGGACACTCAGGGAGCTAATTATAGAAGAGATAGTGCTTCCCGATCAGGGGCAGAGGGAAGAGTCCCTTGGTCACCCACTTGCCCATTTCCACTTCAGCCATGGAGCCAAGGTCCTTCAAAGCCTTTGACCTCCAGAGCCAGTCAGCTAGAGTCTGAAGGTGAATGTGTTGGAGGCCTCTTCACAAGCCACCACAGGACAAGGGACCCCAGGACACAAGGAGAAGAGACGGTCAGCTTAGCCTCCTGGTGCCCTGGGGCAGCAGTGCTGGTACCCAGGCCTGGACCAAAGGTCCCGTCCTTGCTCACGAGTTCTTTGGAGCCTCATCCACTCTTGGAAAGTCAGCTTCCTTCCCAGTGCACATTCTAATCCAAAATATCATTTTCTTCTTAGATTACAAAACATGGTCTGTACAGGTGAGTGTTTTTCCCTGGGAGAAAAACTAGGAATTTCTCTACTGAGAAACCGTGAAATGAATACCCTGATACCCAGGCTCCCACCTCACCTTTCCCAGGACATCTCACAAACCTCTGCTCACAGACTCATATATGCATACCCACAAACACTCAGCTGCGCTTTTCCCAAACACAGGCGAAATTCTGGACCCTTGCCCACATATTTACAAAGACTCCTGCACAGACAGCCACTACTATTTGAAGATAACTATGTATTGGCATTGAGCTTACAGATATAACCAGCTGACCCTGCATACTGTACACTGCAAATTCACTCCTAGGCAGTCTTAAGTGTATAATCACAAATCTCCATAGACCAGTTCCAGAACAATCTTGCTCATTTGCATGCATGGGTACACACACACACACACCCTTGCATCACCCTTTCCTTGTGGCTATGTCCTCATCTTCCACCACATTCTTCCATGGAAAAGGAAGGAACACTACAGGCAAGAACCTGAGAAGGAAGAGGTCTGAAATGAATGGAGCCTGGGACGCTGGGGCCCTACCGTTCTGCACAGTTGTCCTGGCAACGGAAGATGGTCATCTTTTTGTAGTCGAAAAAGGATACTCCTCTCAGGGCCCGACTCTGGGTGTCATCCAGGTAGCAGCCGATGTACTTGGCTTGGGGGAGAGGAAAAAAGTCAGATGTGTCTGAAAGAGTTACAGGAGTAACCAGTGTGCCTCTGGCTATGTGGCCTTGCTGACCTTTTGGCAGCAATTCCTTCCTCTGAGTAGAAAAGCAGAAACAAAAGACTGAAAGTCATATGCATTGGCAAAACTCCATAAGGGCAGTGGAGTTCAGTGGGTTAGGCTGTGGGTCCTGGAGGCCAACTGAGCAGAGGAGGGGACGCTTCTGTGGCCAGGGTTAAGGTGAAAACCCTGGGCTCTACTGTCAACAACTGGGCATGCAAAACCCAAGCCAAGCTCATTCTCTAAGCACCAAGCAGATGAGACTCATATTAACACAGCTCTCAAGAGTCTGACATTTGGTAGCACGTTATCATTTCTACAAGATGCCTTAAGATATTTACTTTTTCTTGGGAGGAACGATGGACTTGGATATCTCCATGTCTGGGTGTTCATCACACTTTTGTTACATTCTAGCACTGATTGGTCTACCTCTGTGAGACCTAATTTTCTTCATGGTGCGTGTGAAAATACCAACCCAGTAAGGTATTTAAAATGAAATGATTTGTGCGAATGCTTCTACCAACGTGTCTTGCATAGAGCAGGCACAAAGTCAGATGAGTGGAGTAAGAAACTGGTCATTCACGGTGCTGTGTGGGCCAAGGTGAGTATTTCCATTTAAGAAAAATTTTAAATTATGTAAAACGACTATCCAATTTTAAACCATACACTTTGCTTTTTTAAAGTAGTAAATATATTTTTGTACCTCATGGTAAATAGCAATTCTCACACACAATGATGGCACTTTATAGTTTATAAAGTTTTTTCCCCATATATTCTTAAAATTATTATTCACTTGGACATGAGCTTTGCCAAGTGCTTTAAATATCGAATCTTTACTACAATCCTATGCGATAAGTCCTATTATTGACCTTTTATACAGAAGAGGAAACTGAGGCCCAAAGAGGTTAAGTCACTTGTCCAACGACACACAGCATACGCATGGAGCCAGGGTTGGACCCAGGCAATCTGGCCTATGTTCTGAACTACTGCTTGCTGCTTCTTAACTCTGGAGATCTCGGCGATGACCCACGTGAAGTGCAATGCACTGGGATGCTCACACTCTGTTCTTAGGTGACTGAACAGAGAGGCTCAGAAAGGTGAAGTGGCAGCTGATGGCAGAACAAAGACTTAAATCCAGGTCTAGGGGACCCCAAACCAGCACTCTTTCCCCTATTCCACTTGGAAGTAACTGAAGGTTGGACTGAGGATCCAGCCAGCCCTTGGCATGAAACAGCTCACACAGGGAATGCTTGAGGCAAATGCCACTTGATCACGTCCTCTGGCTAGGCTGCTGTCTATTTGAATTGTGGGTTTCTTTCCCTCCTCACTTGTGGTATAGAGCAGGGTCTAGCAGAGGATGCAGGCTCATGACATTGTGCCCCATAATGCTGCCCTGCTAAATGCAAGATTTGTCAGCCCTTCTGGAGATGTGCCTTGACCTCCATCACCTTGAATTTCGTGTATGAGACAGAAGTGATTTGGTCTACTAAGAACAGTCCATTTTTAAAAGAAACATTGCCTCCCAGGAGCAGGCACATCAGATGGTGACAGCTCTGGAGAAGCTCACGTTTTGTCATTGTGCTTCTTCAACAACGTTATGTCCCTCCTGTCACAGATGGAATCACGCCCTGTGTCCTGGGGCACGGATACTGTTCACACCTGAGCTGGGAGAGAGAACATCCATGGGCCATATTGGTGAAGGTTTCACATCAACTACAGCTCAATAGCTCACTATAGGACAGCATCCAATAATGAACTTTGGGATGGCAGTAAGAGAATGAGGGAGCAGGAGGGAGGAAAAGGAGGATAGGAGAGAGAGAGAGAGAGAGAGAGAGAGAGAGAGAGAGAGAGGGAGGGAGGGAGGGAGGGAGGGAGGGAGGGAAGGAAGGAGAGCCGAGGAGAGAGGGAGGAAGGGAAGAAAAGGTTATTTTGACAGCATGAGGTGTTTGTTGTTAGATCAACAGATTATATACGTGTGTGTGTGTGTGTGTGTGTGTGTGTGAGAGAGAGAGAGAGAGAGAGAGAGAGAGAGAGAGAGAGAGAGAGAGAGAGAGAGATGGAGAGACAGAAAGAGATGGAGAGGACTAAAATTCTTATATTTCGACCACCTCTTATGTGCTGTCTACTAGGGGTCATGCCTAATTTTTTAAAATTCAACCCTCCTACCCTTCTTATTCACCCAGTTTATGGATGAGGAAACCAATCCTAGTGACTATTACATTTATTTGCCTTACAGATTAATTTTTGTTCTGGCATAGGGTATGTGTTCTGATGGGTAACCATTCATGTTACCCTTTCCTAAGTGTACTTAGAAGCTTTGTAATGTCCCCAAGTTCCTACAGCTGTGTCTCACTTAAAACGCAAGCTCAGGTCTATCCTCCGACCATTTTACATTTAGGGAGGTTTTACTTTCTTCTGGCCCACAAGCTTCAGGTTCATAAAGAGCCATACTGACACCTGATGGGGAGGGATGTTCATACCTCAGATACACTAGGCTTGGAGTTGGATGTATTATGATTTTGGGCAGTCTCACTTAGGATGAGGGTAGCTGCATTTGGCTATAAGTGGGAAAGTGGATTGTGTTAAATGAGATTTTTTAAGAACCAAATTAACAGGAGTGAGAGTGTATATCACAGGCATGTCCACTATAGTATGAAGGGGTGGACTGTAATATACTGTTTGTGCCTTCAGAGCACCCCTCTTCCTATTTTTCTATTAACAGACCTAACCTTCCCTGACCTTGGGAAGACACTAGCATTGGCAGGGCCAATCATTATTGCCCCTCCCACTGGCTGGTAATTTATTGCTCTGGGGAAGGACACATCTGTATAAGAATCCATTCTTTGGATTCTTATAGATTAAAGCTGGGAGGAAGAAATTCGTTTCCCTTGGGTGATGACATTGGCATTCTGTAAGCCCAGAGATACCAACAGCCACCATCCTTGGCACCCAAGTAATTCCATGCAGGAGAACCAAGCTAAGGCAGAGACAAGCAGAGATGATAGAGAGAGAAGGGCACAAGTCATTCATTTAAAAATCCAGCCCCTCTGTAGTTGGGTGATGAGATGAAATACATTTTCTTCTTTAGCTCAAGTTGGTTCAAGGTGGGTTTTCATCCTTTGACTAATATGATGGTAATCAAGTTGCTTGAGTCTATCCAGTTGTGAAGGTCTAGAGCAAATCCATGCCCAGCCCTATCTACTCCAAAATGACCCATTTTCAGGCATCACACGGAGTCTCGACTTGGGAGGAGGGGATCTCCATCCTGGCTTAGTCCACACAATCTACCAGCTCATCTCCATAGCCATCCAAATATTGCTGAAGTGGCAAAGTCTCCCCAGTTGGGCTCTTTATCTCAAGCACAGATACCAGGGAGGGGAGAGCCCAGCAGAGCATGGGCATCTGGAAAAAGGCCCTCCTGATGCTACTTTTTTCTTTCCTTTTTTTTTTTTTTTGCTTCAATTAATCTTCCTTTTCAAGAAAGTTCACTCTCTTTAATAAAAGTAATTTGTTAAATGGGTAGCTAAACATAACTAATTTGTATTCCTCCTATTGACCATATAAGTAGCCTCACAAACAGGACGCAGTAGAGTGTACTGGAAGGATAGATTTGGAGTCAATCAGACCTGGGTTTGAATTCTGACACAGCTGTAGCCTTCCACTATTACTCAGGCTCTTGGAAATACTGTTCTCCTGCCCAGAGAGTGGGAATAAAAACAGGGTGTTAGGGATTGAATATGTACCCCCCTACACAAAAAAGATATGTTGGAAATCCTAAGCCCAGTAGCTCAGGATGTAATCTTATTTGAAAATAGGGTTTTGCGGATGTAATTTGTTAAGATGAGGTCGTATTAGAGTGTGTGTGTGTGTGTGGGGGGGTCCCAAACCAATATGACGGGTGTTGTGTAAGAAGATGGCTGTCTGAGACACAGGCAGAACACCGTGTGAAAACAGAGGCAGAGACTGGAGTCATGCAGCCGCAAGCTAAGGAACACCAGGGGTTGCTGGCGACGCAGGAAGCTAGGAGAAGGGCGTGAAACTGATTCTCCCTTAGAGGCTTTAGAGTGCAGGCCCCTGCCACTGTCCTGCTTTGGGGCTTCTGAACTCCAGAACTGTGAGATAACAAATTTCTGTTGTTTTAAGCCACCCAGTTTATGGTACTTTTTTTTTTATGGCAGCTCTAGGAAACTAATACAAAGTGTATTGCTAAGATTGATTGTAAGTAAGGTGCATCCCTGCATTGGGCCTTGCCCAGGGCTAGGCGTAGAGACTCAAGAAATAGTTATTTTCCTGCTGAGGATTCCCTGCCATTCTAGAAGGTGGTCCTTCAAGATGACAACTTCAGTACTGTCGAGGTTTCCTTGTGCAGGGAATGGAATTTCCGGCTCATATCTAGGGTTCCCTGGGGATGACGGGATGCAATTTTCACTTTAGGCAAGGCCCACGGATCCTACAGACTCAGCTCAGCTATCTCCTCCCCCAGGAAGGCAGCCATGGTGCACCCCCATGACTAAATGGGATCTTTCCTTTGGGATCCCAGAGTCCCCTGGCTCACCACACCATAACATTTTTCTAAACAATTTTCCAGGTACTGTCCATTACTTTTTAAAATTAGAAATAATTTAGACTCTTTGTCGAAGAATTTTTAACAAAATTAAAAATTTTTATAATAAGAAAGCTGTATACAATGCTACATATATAAAATATATACCTTGGAAATAAAACACACAAAGGAAAAAAACAAGAAACTTATACACTGATGTGTCGACTGTCCCTTTGTTGGATGGTAGGACTCTGGGCTGTTTTTATTTTCCTCTTTCTCATTTTCTATGTATTCTAATTCTCTACAATAAGCATGTATGACTTTGATAATCAGAAAAAGAGGTATTTTTTGAAAAAAGAATGTATCTTTTTACTTGCCTGTCTTCCTCCAGGGGGCTATGAATATTCCTCAGAGGAGAAAATTGCTTGAATCATTCCTCTGTTTTTACCTCCCAGCACAGGGTGGGGGACATAGTAAGTATGCCGTAAATATGGAATGAATGAATGAATGAGTAAATGATTAGAGTTGGGAATTGTGTAGCTCAGTGACTAAGAATAAGGGCTTTAGAATCAGACAGCATAGGGTTGGAGTCTGCTCTGCCTCTTAGCTGCTATGTGACATCGGGCAAGTTACTTAACCTCTCTGAGTCTATGTTTCTTCATCTATGAAAGAGGCTCAAATTCTTACCTCATAGGAAGCTGAAAAAAGAGTATGGATAAACAGTCCCTGACACAGACCAGATCCTCACTAACCTGCAGAGATCACATCTGAAGCTGGAGGAGATAGGGAGTGGGTACTCTGCTGTCCCTTCAGAAAATGCACACCAATCTCCTCATGCCTTTCTTCATGCCAGCCCATGCCCCTTTATAATTCTGGGGAAAATGGAAACAGCACAGGCTTTGAAAATCAAACTGGATTTAGCTTCTGTCTCTGCTTCCGTCTAGCTGTGTCACCTCAGGCAAGTCACATCACCTCTGTGCTCCTCTGTATTCTCCCACAGAATGACAATATTACTAATAATAGCTGGCAATATTAGTGCTTCCTCCGTGCCCGACTTTGTGCTGAGCACTTCCTGAGCATTGATAAATGAGGTGACGTAGTGGTTAAGGTTCAGGTGTAAGACTCAGACTACCTGGGTTTAAACACTGGTTTACCCCGTTCTCCAGCTTGATAAATTCAGACTACTTACTTAACCTCTCTGTGCCTCAATTTCCAGCCTGTAAGTTAATATTGAGCTGCTATGAAGATTATGTGGTGTAATAGATGAAAATGTTCAGGACAGTGCCTGGCACTCAGAAGGCACACAATCAATTTAACTTATATAATCATCACAATAGTCATCTAACATTAGGTACTTTTTTCTCCCAAGAGGAAACCGAGGCTCAGAGAGGCGAAGTGACCTGCCCGAGGCTGCATAATCAGCAAGTTGCAGAACCGGAAGTTGAACCCTGATTTGGCTGCTCAAGGCACAGGTTCTCGAAAGGCCAGGGCAGGTAAAGGACCCAGCAAGATGACAGAGGGCAGGTGCCAGCTCCACCCAGAATGTTAGACTTTCTGCCTGGCCCCAGCCCAGCCTGGGAGCAGCTCCACCCTTCCCTTCCTGTGCCGTGATACACTCAGAATCCTTTAAAGGCCTGCCTCAGCATCACCACATCAAATAGTGTCCTCACCAGCTTCAGAGGAAAACCAAATGTTTAGCGTCAAGTTAGAGAAGCGTCTTGTTTTTATTAGTGTTAATCTAATATGTTGTCTTTCCTTGTAGAACTCTGAATAAGTTAATCGAGGAAAGGCTGGATTCGTCCATTGCAATAATGCTGCCTGATTCCAAAGGCTGCCTGTTGAGAGCTTGGAGCTCTGGGTTCTTTATTTTCTCTTCCTTCTCTCTTTACTTTTTATAAAATATATCAGATTTCCAGGAACGAGGGTGGGGGCAGTTAGCATAGTATAGGAGGCTCACAAGCCTTGGAATTAAATAGACCTTGTTTCAAACCTCAGTTCCTCCACTTATTACTTACTCATGTAACCTGGGATAAGTGACTTCTGAGTTTTAATTTTTCCCACCTGTGAAATAGGATAACAATAGTCTCTAACTTTTTGAGTTCTTGTGATTATTAAATAAGGCAATGAAACACTATGACATGGTCTAGGCCATAATGACCATTCAATAGGTATTAGCTATTATTACTACTACTAATAAAACAGCAACTACTAAGTGAACTTATTATTATGAGCCAGAGATGTGATGAGCATTTCACATATATCATTACATTTAATTAATATGTGAAAAGCAAACAGAGAGTGACTGGCATGAAGTAAGTGCTCAAGAAATGGTAATAATTACTACTAGTAGTGGCAGTGGCATTTTATTCTCATAACAAATGGCGGGAGTGTTATTATTGTTGTCGCATCAATTGTGCTAGAAGGATTTATATTCTATCAGGGGACCTTGACGAGCACAGGCAATGACCATTCATATAAAGGCCATGGCAAGAAGCACAGAGGAGGAGCATTTGATCATGCCTGGACAGGGGCTGGGGATGATTTCCTGCAGGTGAGCCAAGGTGAGACCTGGAAGAAAAGTAGTGCTAACCCTTGGAAGGTGCCCCTGGCAGAAGGATGGTCACTCATTCAACAAGTAGGTTTTGAGTATCACATTGGTGCCAGGTGCTGTCCCAGGTTCTGACAGATTTGGGATAGGCAACATCCCTGCCCTCATAGACCTGACGGTCTAATAGGGGAGGCAGATTATAGACAAGGTAGCAAACATGTAAATGAGATGCTTTCAGATAGGGAGAAGTGTTGTGACAAAAATATAACTGGGAGATGTGGTTGTGACCAGGTAAGTGGAGTACTTAGTTAGGACAGTTCAGAAAGGCCTCTATAAGAAGGCAAGGTTTGACTGAGGACCTGAAGGGAGGGAGGAAGGGAGCCATGCAAAGATCTAGGGGAAGAGCATCCAAGATGAAAAAGACTGACTATACAAAGGTTCTGAGGTTGGAAGGGGCTTGATGTGTTCAACGAATGGCAAGAAAAACAGAGGGGCAGGGTGTGGTGAGACGGGTATGGAGTGTTACAAGATGAGGTTAGAAAGACAGGCCATGATAGGGACTCTGGAATTTATCCTAAGTGTGATGGGAACATATCCTAAGATTCAGACTTGTGACAGACCTTGGGGCTTGCAAGGTACCAGGTGGGGTTTGGAAGGCTGTGGCGAGTTGGAGCTTGGTAAGTGGAAAGGAGGAAAAGAGAAGCCACATCATGATTTCTCTATTAGGGTAGCACCTTAGACATCACCTGTGCCCGCGAGATGGGGTCCCTTCCCAGGGTAGAGCCACGGGGATTTTCAGATCATTTTCATAACCATTGTCCTATTGAATTCTGAGGAGAAGCCTGGAGGGGAGGAGTCATTATTCCCATTTTACAGATGGCAAAACTGAGGCAAGACGAGGTCAAGCCCCTTACCTGGGCCCCGAGTACCCTAATCTGTTCTGCCACTTCCCACCTCTTCATCACCTTCTATGAACACTGGGTTCTTGGAGACACAGACATCTACGAGATCCCTGCGGAGGGGAGGGCAGGGCCTTTTGGATGCCTCCTAAGCTAGGCGTGGGACAAGGTTGAAGGAGGGGAAGATGCTCCCCAGAATGAGTCCCCTCCATTAATCCTGCTGTCCTCCACGGTGGGAGAAGGGGTTTTCCATGGTTGAATTGCAACGGAAGTGTGACATGTGGCAGGGGACACCAAGGCTCAGGAGGTTTTCCTTCTGTCTTGATTGGTAGGTCCTCCCAAAACATATGACCCCCACTCTCTAAATGTCCACTCGTGTAAATCTCATGAGTTGCAGGGGTTGAGGAGTCCTCCCCAGCATGCTGGTCCTATGCGCAGATGTCAGCAGACTCTGGGAGGCAGTCCTAGAGCCAAGCATTCAGAATAGTTGGATCTAATTTGAGCTCCAGCACTGCCACTTACTTACCAGCTGTGTGGCCTTGGGCAAGTGTCTTCACTTCTTCAAGCCTCTGTTTCTGGGCCCAGCATCACACTCCTTGCTCAAGTCCACGGAGTGTAGCGAAAATCAAGTAAGGTAACACACTCACAGAGAAAAGCCCTTTTTGACTCTGAAAGATTAAGGGAATGCAACAAAATATGCCCAGAGCAATGATGTTCCCCAAGTGCCATCGCCAAGGGGACCAGCAAGGTAGGCCGAGAGGCGATGTGGTGGAGCAGAAGGTCCGCCACTTACTATGCAATCTTGGGCTCTTGATACCTCAGTTTCCTCTTCTTTAAAATGAGAATAATAGTGCCTTCTGCAGAGAGTTGAGGTAATAATTCAATACATGTAAAATGCTTAGGACAGTACCTGGAACATAGTAAGTGCTCGATAGATGCTAGCTGTTTTTATTTTCCTGTGCATTTAACAAGGACTGGAAAAGGCAGCAGGGGAGGGTCAGACTTTGAACTCTGACAGACGCAGGGCTCAAATCCATGCTTGGCTGTTTGCAAGATGCGTGACCTTGGGCAACCTACTTAATCCCTCTGAGCTTCAATTTTCTCCTCTGTGAATTAGGGGTGATAATGAAACGTACTGTAGATCTATAGCTATAACTATTTGACAGCTGCTTCACATTAAACATTGAAAACTGGTGGCTGTTATTTTATTATCATCATCTCCCCTCCCTTCTCCTCAGCCACCCTCCATGCCCAAATGCTCACTCCTCTTACCTCGCTCCTCCTCCTTCTCCCGGACAACCCTCCCCTTGAGGGCTCGGCTCCAGGCTCCTCCTCCATAGTCTCCCAGCTTGGTTCTCTCGTTCCCATCCTTGCCCTTGAACCAGGGTCCGTACCTGCGAGCAATGCTCGTGGCTTCGCCCATGTCCCGGAAGCCTCTGCCCAGATGCAAGTCACCCAGGAAGGGCAGCTCAGCGACTTCAGCCGGGGCCCCTGCGGCAGGGTTGGCTTGGTTCTGGGAGACAGCCAGCTGGCCCACAAAGCCAGAGTGAAGGAAGACTAGGCTCCCGGCCGTCAGGTAAAGCACCAGAAAGGTAAAGAAACGCACAGGTTTCCGGCGGAAGTACCGCTGGAATTTGAACCAGAGCTTGGCCATAGCGGGATCATTCCGGACTGGCTCGCTGGGGCTTGGCTGGGTGGGGTTTGGGGAGGGGAGAGAGGGCTTCCTTTCCCAAGCTTCCTTTAGGGATGGAACCCCTGGGGGTCTTCAGTCTTATCCCCTTTGCCAAGGTGATTGCCAAGACCAGACCAGGAGGGCAAGTCCAGCACTTGGCAGAGGCCAAGAGAATGAAGGATTGAGCTCACCCGCTCTCTTGTGGTCAAAGTGAGCTTCTTTGGGCCATGAAAGGAGTTTTGAAGATCAGGACACCCAGGAGTTGGTCCCATTTTCCTACATCTTGCTCTTAGCCTCAGAGAGTTTCCAAAGAACTTTGAAAATAGCAATCAGAGGAAGATTCTAGGGGTCACTGGCAACCACAGTGCACTTCTCGCCCTTCCTCAGCTCCTCGGGCCTGTCCAGGCTGGATTATTTCACTGAGGCCATTTCTGGCCTCTTCCCCTGTTGGGAACCAAGCTTGGAGTGTCCATGCCGTGGAAATGGAAGCCGGTGGGTTTCCATCTGGTCAAGCATCTAGGGCTCAGGGCTGCCACCTGCAAAACAGCACAGACACCAGCATAAGAAGCCTCCACACAGAGGCCAGAACATGAAAGTCCTTGAACATTCTCAAGGGGCAATGCAGAGTCCAGAGAGGGGAGGGCACCAATGGCCCAAAGCACCCAGCAGCGGTAGACAGAAGCCCAGTCCTGGGTCTTCCAGACACCTGATTTTTCCTTTAAACCACATGGGAATTTGGGGGCCTGTGTCCCACTTGGTCTTGGTTTGGGGACAGGCTTTGTTTTGACAAGCACAGGTTCTTATGCCCCCATACTTCCTACACACTGCCAATATATGCTGATTCTTGATTTATCTGAAGTCCAAAAAGTACTTTCTAGATCCTCGCCGAACTGTCTGCTGGACCTGGCTGATATTAAAACAGAGCAAACTCATTTTTTTTTTTTTTACAAAAATTTAGTGGGCACCTATTATGCAGTAGGCACTGTCCTGGGTGCTTGCTGTAGATAAAGCTATGAATGAGAGAGACAAAGTTCCTTTTCTCACAAGGCTCACATTCTAGTGGGAGAGATCAAATCCATAGCCCCTTTCCTCTATCCAAGGACAAAAAGGAAAAGGAAGGAAAACAGGGTTATTCATCCACTCAGTATTTATGGAGTTTCTATGGCATGCCCCACTTTGTGCCATCTGCGTACATTATCTAATTTATTTTCCCTCTCATTCCTGTGTTTCTGCATACATAACCTCATTTATTCTCCACCTCATTCCTATGTTGTCCCATTTTACAGATAGTAAAACTGAGACTACACAGTAGCGTCCACCAGTGAGTGGTATTATTGGGATTTGAACCCAGAATGGTCAAAACACAAAACCCCAGCTCTTAATCACTGCCGTTTTCCCACATGGTCTGGACATGACTCGGGAATTCAGAGATGGCCCCTGAAGCAGCAGCAGCCCATCTCCACTGCCTCCCAGTAACCAGCAGTGGCTCACCCTTTGACAGCGTCCTCCAGAGTGTGGTCTGAGAAGCATTCGTTTCAGAATCACCTGGAAGCTGAGTTAAAGATTCCTGACCTCTCCAACCAGCATCTCTGGTAGAGGGGGAAACCAGCAAGTGTCACAAAGTGCCTTCAGGTGATGGTAATGAGCATAAAGGTCTGAGAACTACTGCTTTATGAGTAAATGTTCAGGATCATCAGCCAGGAGGAAAATGGAATGTAAATTAGAAAACAGAAGGAAAACTCAATTTGGCTAATGCTGTTTCACATCACTACCAGCAGGGGGACTCATGACAATCTTGGTCAATGCATAGGCTTCAATTGTCAGTCAATGGGTGATTTGAATGATGACAGCCCCTCCTAATCCAGATTGCGGCATAGGAGTTTAACTGTGGTTCATGGTAGCTTCCGCCAGTCCTTTATATGCCTTCCCATTCATTCAAGAACACCTACTATGCACCAGTTATTGTTCTAGACACTTGGAACAGATTGGTGAACAAAACAGCCAAAAATCCATGCCCTTGTGGGGTTGAACTATTCATTCATTCATCGATCCATCCATCAATCCATTATCCTTTAATCCATTCATGAGTCCACCTATCCATTCAGTCATTAAACCACAATCTATCCACTTACTCATCGATTCCTTAATCCATCCATCAATCTATGTACCCCTCCACCCATCCATCATTAATTTATTCATCCATCCATCCATTCATCCATTGCATCCATCCATCCATCTATATATTCATATGAACTGTAGCAGCCCATTCATCCATCTAAACCTCCACCTATCCATTCATCTACCCATTTTTTCATTCATTTAAAAACATGTGTTGCTTGCCTATTCTGTGTGTGCTTGGGATGCAGAAATAAATAATTCAGAGTCCTTGCTTTCAGAGAGTCCAGAGTCTACTGAGGAGAGAGCAATTTAAACAATCACTATACTAGAGAGACAGTGATAAATCAGTAGTAGATATATGTATAAGATATGGAACAGAAATTAATATTAATAACTCATGTTCATTGAGCACTTACTATGTGCCAGACACTACTCTAAACATATAATACTCTGTTTTAATCCTCGTAACAGTTCTATGAGGGAGATCCATATCTTTTACAGAAGAAAGGAATGAGGCTCAGAGAGGTTAAGTAACTTGTCTGGGGGCCACACAGCTGGTAAGTAGCAGCCGGGTTGTGAACTCCAGACTACTGAACCCAGGACCACATGGTTTACTCCTAACAATGCTTCTAGTTTGGTCTTGTATCCCTTCGAAAATCTGATGAAAACTACAGATGTATAGTCAGGACAGAACCCTTGCACATAAGCTCCCAGATTTGGGCTTGTGATGTCAGAGAGTTTACAGACTCTGGGGTGAGAAGTCCTAGAATATGGGATCCCAGAGGTGTGAGGGTCTGACACTGCCTGGGGGGATCAGAGAGAGCTTCCCCAGGGAGGGTCTTTGAATTAGCAGTCTCACAAAAGGAGTCAGATCTTTGGGGTGAAGAGACAGCAGGAGGATACCCTAGGAAGGAAGAACAACATACACAAAGGGCAGGTCACTGGGTTGGTGGGAGCAAAGGAGCTCAGGGCATGGCGGGAATACAGTTAAGCAGTGGGAAGGGGACGGATTGTGGGGGGCCTTGAATGCCAAGCTCAGGAATCTGCCCTGGGCTCTAACGGCGTGTGTAGGAATCCATGGAAGTTTCATGGTCACACTGACACTTTAGAAAGACCAGTCTCTGATTAGCTTGAAAACCTCTGAGCAGTAGGTGGTGTCCCAGTTAATGTCCTGTCGATTACACACGTGCCAGATGCTTTTGCAGCCGGGCCAGGATGAGAAAGACTGGTAATCCTCATAGGGATGGGCAGGGGGACACCAGTCCTTCCAGAGGCATATGCAGGCAAGAGTATGGACTCTGGAGGCAGGCTGACCTGGGTTCAAATCCAGCCTCTTCCACCCACCAGCTGTGTGACTGGGGCAAGACACATCTTCCCACCGACTGAGGGTCCTCCCTTATAAAGTGGACAGAAGAATCTTGATACCCCTCAAAACATATTGCTGGGAGGATTGAAGTGAAATTTCAGGGAATGTCCAGTGCAAAGTAGGTGCTGAAGAAAAGTGTCCACCCCTGCTCCTCTCATGAGCACAGGAGAATAGGACTTAAAGCCATTTGCTGCAGCAGCACATTGCTGCTGTGGAGACGGTAAATATTTGAGCTGTGGTATATTCCTCATGGTTTTTTGTCTCTCTGAGGATATTTCTGGGCCTAGTCCTTTTTTTTGTTGTTCCCTTCTTATTCTTTCCTATTTCAACACATTTCTTCTCTAAGTGGGTGCCAAATGGGTTTTAAGAGGATAATGAGCTCATTAGGAGCTGGCAGGGAACAGAAAGAGACTGAGGCTTTGGTAGCATGGGGAGCAAAGGGGGCCTCCCAGAAAGGGACTGTGAGGAGGTGGGCTCCTCCTGGGGAGGGGGTGCCAACTTGAGCCTCCCGCACCATCCTGCCAGTGCTAGCAGGTGGGGCACTTACCTGGAGGGACCTGGACCTCAGGGGTGGGACTGTATCTACTCTCTTAGCACGTTAGCTCCTGCGTGTGGTACATGGTAGGTCCCCCAAGAAATACTGGTGGAGGAAATGAGTGAAAAGAATCAGGGGACTGGCCTTGCCACCGGGGCTTAGACCTACAAGCATGGCTCCATGTCATGTGCCAGAACATGTGGTGACAGCGTCAGAGAACGATACATTCGAGGCTCTGGGGAGGTGGCCTCCTGCATTACTCAGCTCTGGGTGGTCCTGAGGTTCTGGATCCCTGTTGAGTCACCATCTCACCTCCCCCAAGAGAACTCCATCCATCATTCTCTCCCCACACATGTCTCCACCTCTCTTTGTCTCTCTCCTGGCAGAAATTATACCCCAAAGAGAACAGGAAATGAAGTTAACTGCCACTGGTTGAGCACCTACGATAGGTCATGCACTGTACTGAAAGGTTTTACAAACACATTTTCACAAATTCCTCCCTCCTGGCAACCCGAGAGGCAGGTGTGATGGTTCTCCCCCAACTACAGATTGTGAACTACGACCTCGGGCAGGGGACTCGAGCTGGCCTTCAGCAAGCCCCTGGAGGATCCATAATGCTGGAGCAGATCCTTGCTAAGGCTGCCTGTCGTTGTTTCATACCTCTTCATTTAATGTGAAACTCCGATAAGTCTCAGTTTCCCCATCTGTTGAATGTGGCAGATGATGCCTACCCTACCTCCCTCCCTCCCTCCCAGGGCTAGTGTGAGTTTCCACAAAATGAGGCCGAAGGGACCCCTTTGCAGGAATGGCAACATTCGGTTCCTGTGGTCCAGGTTTCCAGGCGGAGCCTCCTGGTGTCTAAACACAGCCTATTTTTAGCACCACAATGAACCTCTGGTGTTGAGCTGCCAAGAAAATGACTGGTGGGCAGAGCCACCCTGCGGGAAGGAAAAGCAGAAGGTGTAGACTGCTCTGAGGCTCCTTCCCCTGGAGGAGGTCATAGTGCTTTTTTCAGATTTCAGGGTCAGGTAGATCTGGCTGGAAGCCCAAGAGGCTGGACAGGGGGCAGGCCCTCCCTGTACAGGCCCCCAAGCCCTTGGACCAGCTGATCTGCTGACGATCCAAGCTTGGCCAAGAAACAGCTGCTGAGAAAGTGAGTTTGTGAAGTTTTGATTTTTTCACAGTTCTAGGTAGGCGACCCAGCTGGGGATCTCCAAGACACTGGAAGCCCATGTCAGAGGTGAAATTTTAATCTTGGTCTAATGACAAAAATATCAGAAGCCACTGAGCACTATGCTGGGCACCTTATTTCCATTGCGCCATTTAATCTTCACTAGAACCCTTGGCGGTGGCTATTAACTTCTCTGTGTCTGTTTCCTCATCCATAGAATGGGGGAAATAATAGCACTTATTGGATTGTTGTGATGACTACATGAATTAATATATGCAAATGTCACCTCAATGTTACCTCTTACTATAAGAATTTGTAGAGATTAGATGTGGTTTTGCCTGCCCAGCACCCCTTTTTTTCTGGGATAAGGATCCCATTTTCCTTTACAGTTTCTTCATCGTCAGTTCTCAGCTCATATAGCTTGGGCAAAAATGGAATCCCTTCATTAGTTGCTGTAAACATGCATACCTGTCTCCTGATACATGTGTACAAGAATCACTGTAAGGGAAAAATTGCTAGGTCTTAGGGTGTGAGCATCTCATGACTACCCCGAAATGCTGACTTGTTTTCCAAAGTGGCTATAACTCCCTTCAGGAGTGTAGAAACATTCCTGTTGCTCTAAATACACATCGACACTTAATGTTGTCAGCCTTTTTCACTGTTGCCAGCCTGGTAGATCTGTAACAGATGCTGTATGTCCCCCATCTATAGAGTTAACTTCCAAATGCCATACGAAGGCTCCCTTATCCTGTATGGTGTGTGGACCACCTCCAGGATACACATTTCCACTCACAGGTGTGCCATAATGTAATGAGTCCATTGTGCCCATGAGGAACATATTGTGTTGTTTTCCCAGGTTTGGCCACTCTGTGTAAAGCTGCAATGGGCACATATAGACTTAATTCTTGGGTCAAAAACATGGGATTACTATGCCTAAAATTTTGCATATATGTGTGTGTCCACAGGGAAAACCTTGCTCCAGGTTCCTAATCACGGGATGCACTACCTCCTGCACCCTCACACACCTCCCATGAAGAGTCCCCCAAACCATCTTCTCTCCGTTCCTAGGTCAGGAACCTACCCGCCACCACCCAGTGCTCACCATCCACATCCGTTTTCACTCATCTTTCCAAAACTCGGGAATATAAATGAGAAGGCAAAGTGCCATTAGCTAAATGGCCTTTAACACCCAGCCATCTGCCATGATGTAATTAAATAAAAAAAAAAATCAGAGGGAGCATATGGTGCCCATTATAAATAAATATTAAAATTTTGTTTCCCTGGGTAATGACTTCAGTGCCTCTTACTCAAATTTTATGGCCATTGTCACTTACTGCAGGGAATCAGGCTTAGTGGAAATGACTTCCAGGAAGAAACATGGAAAGGGGTCAGATCTGATGTTAGATATTCCTAATTTGAACCTGCCTCAGCCGCATGGTGGCTGTGTGATCTTCAGCAAGTGGCCTAAGACTTAGTTCACTCATCTACAAAATAGGACCGATCCACCCTGCTTTGTTGGGAAGGTATGAGGATTAAGTAAGCTAATGTATTTAAAATATATAGCACCATAATAATAGCATGTGCACCAGTATTTATTGAGCACCTACTCTGAGTCAGGTACTGTTCTAGATATTAACTTCTTTAATCCTTACAACAATCCTATATGAAAGGGCTCATTTGTTAGCCCCATTTTTCAGATGAAATAACCGAGGTTCAGAAAAGTTAAGTCACTTGTGCAAAGTCACACAGCTAGGCATGGTAGAGCAGAATTGGAACCCAAATAGTCTGGCTCTAGAGCTTTCACTTTGCTAAGCATGACATAACAGTTTCTCAATAGATGGTCATTCTATGCCCCAACTTTGGCCAACTAAACAAACCATCTCCTTCCTTCTCATGACAATACCACTTACCCAGACTTCATCTCAATAACAGATGGAGTCGTGATGAGTTGTGATGATTAGAGACCTCCCAAGGTACAAGTGGAAGATATATTTTGGGGGGTTCATCTAGCGAATGACCCTTCAACCTCTGCTCACAGGGGTAGGTCCCAGTGGCCATGTTTATACCACATAAACCTGCCCACTGACATTGCTGGTGGACCATAGGTGGAATCAGATGTGAAATTGGCCAACTAATTCTTACCCTCTGGAATATGGAATTGAGATTAAGACATTCTGATCTCTGCTGGACATTTTGACTAGGGACATTTAACCTTAGGATCTCCTATCACAGCAAAAGTTAGCCTGCAAAGGCAAGAAAAAGAAAGCAAATGAGCAAGGAGAGACTCCAAGACAGAGATGCTGAGAAAGCCTTGGGTTCCTGACTCACGGAAAGCCTTCCAGGGTTACAGGTAACATTGAATAAAAAAAAAAAAAAGTGTACTTTTCTTATCATGGTGCTGGGTATACAGCAGGGACTCACGAAGAGTTAGCTACAGTTAATCTTCAAAGGGCAACCATACAAAACTAAACATACTCTTACCATATGATCCAAAAATCACGCTCCTTGGTATTTGCCCAAAGCAGTTGAATGCTTATGTCCACACAAAAATCTGCACATGGATGTTTATAGCAGCTTTATTCATAATTGCCGAAACTTGGAAGTAACCAAGATGTCCTTCAGTAGGTGAATGAGTAAATAAACTGTGGAACAGCCAGACAATGGAATATTATCCAGCACTAAAAAGAAATGATCTATCAAGCCATTAAAAGACATGGGAGAACCTTAAATGCATATTACTAATTGAAAGAAGCCAATCTGAAAAAGCTACAAACTGTATAATTCCAACTATATGATATTCCAGAAAAGATACAACTTTGGAGGTAGTAAAAAGATCCGTGGTTGCCAGGGGTGAGAGGGGAGGGCAGGATGAGTGGGGGAGCACAGGGGATTTTTAGGGCAGTGAAACTATTCTGTATGAAACTATGATGGTGGATACATATCATTAGACATTTGTCCAAACTCATTGAATTATACCGAGTGAACCCTAATGTAAACCATGGACTTGGTGTAATAATGATATGTCAATGTAGGCTCATCAATTATAACAAAAGGGCCACTCTAGTTAGGGGAATGTTAATAGCTGGGGAGGCTGTGTGTAGTTGGGGGCAGAGGGTCTATGAGAAATTTCTGTACTCCCTGCTCAATTTTGCTGTGAACCTAAAACTGCTCTAAAAAGAAAAGTCTACTTTAAAAAATAAAAGCGGTAATTATATACTCGAGAGGAACCTACTGGACTAGATGTCAATAAACCATCCAAGCTCTGGGCTGGGGGCAAGGGACTGAATTGCAGGAAGGGAGAGGAGTGTTGAAGGGGACATGAAGGGGTAAAATGACAATTTCCCTTGTCCAGTGGTTTGACAAACGAGGCCCAAGGCGCAGGTCACCCAATCCACGGGTCTTCCCTGTTAGGCAGCTGGCAGTCCTTCTTTGAACTCAGATCACTTTCCTTCCAAGAGGGACTTCTAAAGAAAGGCCCCAAATCCCTATGATTAAGCCATCTGAAGTCATCCTCCTCCTCCAGGAGCTGCTGTGTCGTGGGTCAATAAGTGCGCATTTGCATAGTGTTTCTTCATACATTGCTAATTGTCTGGGGGGAGATAATGGATAGCTCTGCCGGTTCTGGGCAGAATGTTTACCCACAGGGGCAGGCCTTCAGGGGGGTGGCAGAGAACAGGCAGGGAAGGGAGGAGGGAGGGGACAGAATGGGATGGAAGGAAAGGGAAGGGAACGGAAAAAAGTGAAGTACTGACTCACAGGCAGTAAGTAGTAGTATTATTTAGTGAACCTTGGCTTTAGTTGTGTTTGTGTGCGTCCTGGATGACCATGTAAAACGCATTTCTCACTGTAGGTCCATTAAAATAATTCGTAAGTCTTAATGATGAAGAAGAGTAGGGGAGAACTACTTTCGGTAGGATGGTCAACAGAAGGACCCACTGAGCAGGCATTTGAGCTAAGATCTGAAAAATGAGAAGAAGGAAGCCATGGGAAGATCTGGGGCGAAAATATCCTAAATGGAGGGGACTTAATACACACTGGGAAGTAGGAAAGGGCCCAGCACATCCGAGGAACCAGAATGGAAGGCAGGGCCAGAGTGGAGAGAAAGGGGAGGCTGGGGAATGGAGGTCACATAGGAAGGAAGCAAGAGAATTAAAATGATAAATCAAGCCACCTTCAAAGACTGCAATATGCTGATCAGCCCTTCAGCCAGGCCAGGGGGATACCCTCAGAACAAAGGAAGATTTCTATTGGGATTGCTAACAACCCAATTCCCCATAAGGTGAAGGAGAAATAGGAAAAACAGAGTCTTTAAGTGGCTGCCCTACGCAAAATAAAATCATTCATTCCCTATAGCTAAAACCATAGGGAACCTATGGATTAAAGGCTGGGAACTGCCAGCAGGCCTTTTGTGCTACATATTCTTACTTTTTCATGCTACATACTTCCCCTTCCCCTTCCTCACTGCATGCCCATATCAAAGGAAATGCGTAAAGTCTTTCAACTGTAACTCACAGGAACTAAAGCATCAGGGGGACTCCATCCTGCAGGGGCCCATGGATTTTGCTCAGGGCTCTTTCCTTCTGTGTACATCGAGGAGGTGGAAAAGGAGGCCACTAAGGACCCTTCCTGTCCCAGTGGGCTATAGCATGACTCGGTGGCTCTCAGAGGCTGAGCTGGGTTTGAGAAATGTTTGTTGATTGAAAGGGCTGAGAATAGACCAAGGTCCAGGCCCTTGGCAGGTTCAGTGGCGGTTCTAGAATTAATTTCTGGGTGAGGCTCAGGGGAAAAAAATCTAGCAGGAAGGGCAGGCTCAGGGCTCAACCTGACATTGCAAAGGATGCTGAGCACTAAGATGAGGTGACAACTTTCATCACTATCAGCGGTTGGCAACTTTCATCGCTATCATCTACGACCTTGACCAAACTGGCCTGCAGCTTGTTTTTGTAGGCCCTAGAGCTAAGAGTGGCTTCTGTATTTTTAAAGTGTTAGGAAGAAGAACAAAGATAAGGTATAGCAGCACAGCAACAGCCTGCGTCTGGCCCGCAAAGTCTAAAATATTTACTATCTGGCCCTTTATAGAAAGATTGGCCGACCTTGATCTTTATCAGCAATGGAGGCTGATGGTGGACATCATAGGGCTTAGGGCCATGGAGGTTGACCTGTCCATCCTCAAAGACCATGTTCTGGTGTCTCAGTAACTTCCTTAGACCAAGTGACAAAGAGCTGGAAGGAAGCCTGGAGATCCATTACCTAGCAAAAGAACCTCCTTTTACAGCAGGGGAAAATGAGATCAGAGAAACTCAAGTGAAATAATCCCGATCTGTGTGAAATGCCTCACATGGACCAGGACTTAAATAAGTGTTCAGTAAGTTTTAGCTTTAGCTTTTGTCATTGTTGTTGCTGTTGTTATTATATTATTATACCATAGAATTGATTATTATTATTATTATTATTATTATATTATTATCATTATTATACCATAGAATTGAAGAGTTCACAGGGCCCTCAGAAAAAGGCTAATACAAGTCTGCTATTTTACAGAAGAGAAACCTGGGGTTCAGAGAGGCTAAAAGAGTAACCCAGGGTCACACAGCCAGACCAGGGCCAAGCTGGTTCCAGAAACAGGCCTGCAGGTTTCTTCCCAGTGCATACACCCCCCACTGCCAGACCTACCTCCCCCACCTGAACCTACCACAAGCGAATTGCCATATGCTGGCTCCAACTGGCCATGGCAGAGTAAACTCTAATTTAGGAACAGTGACGGCTCCCATTAGCAACTCTTCTCCAGAGAGGAATTTTCCACCAGGAATTTCCCCTAGCAAGAACCACTGTCCCCAACCCCAAATAACCCAAGCCTAGTCTTTTTTTCCATGCCAATGTGTGTGTGTGGCAGCGGGGGGTGGGGGTGGGGTGGGGGGCGGTGTCTCTGTACAAGTTCAAGTTCACAGAGCACTCAGTGTCCTTGGAGGGGCCGCCAACCCCTGCAACTGACTCAGAGCAGACTAAGAGAAAGCCCATCAGAGCTGGAGGGAGGCCCCTTCACCATCCACAGGCCAACTTCCTCACGGACAGATGGGGAAACTGAGGCCCCAAAAAAGGGGAAGGTAAAGAGACTCCTCATGGTCATGCAGTGACTCTACCCAGACCCAGGCCTCTGGACCTCAGTCTTAAGCCTTGGCACCCTCTCTGGGAAGGAAGGAAGATGGATAAACTACTATTTATTGCACACCTACTGTGTGCCTGTTCCTTCCATTTCCACTGTGTCATCAACTCTCTCCAGTGGCTGTACTTGGCAGCCTGGTTTGATTCTCATGTTACCGATGAGGCAGTTGAGGTGGGGGAGGTCAGCTGGCTTGCCAGAAGTCAGAGTTGGCGAGTGGCAGAGCAGGGCTCAGACTCAGGCCTGTCTGACTCTAGAACCTTAATCATAACCTCCATGTGACATCACCTCCTCTGTGGGGCTAGTGGGGGTGATTTGAGGGCCTCCATGCCCAGGGAACCTTTCTCCAAGGAGCCTGTTCAATAAGCTGAGGCCCTTCTTGAGGCCCCTCAGCTGGAAATGAGGGAAATGAGCCCCTTCTAGAAGGCACAGGGGTCCTTAGAACTCTGTGGTATGTTCACCATGTGCTTCAGTGGCCCAAGGAGTTCTGCTGGCATCCAACCAGAGATGTCCCCTCCCACGACAGCAACCACTGACAGAAACTGACTAAGTTTAAGCCCCTTCTTGGCTCACCATCTGAATACCACCTAGAAGATGGCATGTATACATATGCCAACAGAGACACACACGTGTGAACATGAATATCTCCAGGCCTGCCACCTTCCCACACAGCACATACACATAGGCACCCATCCTTGTCCGTCCATCCCCACTGACAGCATGTGGCAGGAACCTTTCGACCTGCTTCACAGGCGAGAAGCAGCGGGGACTCTGTGACTTGCCCAAGAAACATGTTTAGTGTGACATGTAACACTAGAGCTGAAGCTTTTCATTCTGACCAAACGTGTTTTTTTATCTCCTGGTACTGTCAAAAGAATAAACCGAAAGTCTAGACCAGGGTTTCTCAACCTCAGCACCCCTGACATTTCAAACTGGATAATTCTTTGTTGGCAGAGGGATGGGGCGAGGGTCATCTTGTGCATTAGAAGATGTTAAAGCAGCATCCTTGGCTTCTACCCACACATGCCAATATCAGCCCCCAGTCATGACAATGAAAAACCTCTCTAGACTTTGTTCTAGACCTTGCTCTTGTGAATACACAAAAGAGTGGACCAGAACACCGCTCTTGGACCCATCTGACTCCAGATTCGAGTTTTAGTCTCTGATTCTAGAGCTCAGTTCTAGATTGGATCCTAGTGCTTTATCGTAAGATTCTACTGTATGATCTCATGTTAGAATGCCTTCCAGTGACCAGGATAAAAGATGTGCCCATGAATTATATATTTCAAGTCATCTCTAAATTGCTCGGCAATTATAGAATGCCAAGGGTCAGTGGCCAGGGGCCACTTTAGCGGAGAAAGAACCTCCCTTCAGCAGAGAAAAAGAGCAGGGCAGAAGTGCACCAAGGTACGCAAAGACATGGTCCTTCTTGTATGGTGGGTCCAGGAGTGACTTTTTTTTTTTTTTCATTTTGTTTATCTGTATTTTCTTTTTCCATAGTTGGCTGTGGTTTAAAGAAAGAGATGCAGAGAGCATGAACTTTGATGTCTATTAGACTTGGGTTGGAATATGGCTTCAATACTAACATTGAGAAGATGAGGAAGCCACTTACCCTAAACCTCAGGTTCCTCATCTGCAAAATAGGATGAGAATGATGGTACCCACTGCCTGGCTGTTGAGAGGGTCAGCACGGGGCCAGGCACACTTCTGGGCCTCAACATAATCAGAGCGATTTATTAACTTCATGTTTGAATCGACGCAGGCAGCCATGGCCTGGCGGGAGGCATATGGGTTCTGGAATGTGTTGGAGTCATCTGAGTTGTAGCTTGGCTCTGTGACTTCATAATATAAGACCTCGGGAGAGCACGTCCACTGTCTGAGCCTCTTTTTTCCTGACTCGTAAAATGGGCACAAAGCTGCCCCTTCTCAAGGTTCCCCACAGGCATCTGGTACCAGTAGGTGTGCCTTACTATTATTGCCCCATCCCACAGGACTGGCAGGCACAGAACCAGGCAGGGTGGACTGGGAAGAAGTTAGAACTGGAGGCAGCACCTTACCCCTCATCTTATTTGTGACATTTCTAAAAAAAAAAAAAAAAAAAAAAAAGCCTCACCAGCCCCAACATTATTAGGTCGTTGCTGTCATGATGTCTTTAAATTTAGATGGAACACCCCACACACAAACACGCATCCACCCACCCATCCCCAGGAATAAATCTGGCAGGGTGGGAGGGAAGGTCTGTCTCCTCATATATCCCAGGGAGAGAGACAGAAGCTGGTTTGGTGCTGTAGGCTGCAGCAGTCAGGTGGGGAGCGGAGGGGGACTCCTCTCAGTCTGCACGGGAGGACCTTCCCTGCCTGGGGCATTGAACAGGAAGTTGGGATATTTGCTCAGCTAGAGATAGAGGTGGGGGCCAGTGGTCACAGGCAAGACAAATACAGTGAAGGGTGGACTAGATGACCGACCGCTCAAGTATGTGGGTTCAGATCTGGGCAGACAGGTTGGGTGTCTTGGGTGAAATTCACAGCCTCTCTGAGCTGGGATTTCCCCAACCGTAAGTGAAGTGAAGCAGGGCCTTTTTTATGGTCCCACAGTGCCCTGCACTTTTTGCTTTCTTCAAATTCCTCATTTTTGAGCAAGAGGCATCTTAATTTTGTACCAGATCATGTAAATTATGTAGTGGGTCCTGGGTGGTTGAGAGGGTTGAAGGGGGCTCCTGACTGTGAAAGCCCCAGCCCCCTGTAGGGCAACTGGTGGAGACTCAAGCCTGGTTTCTCACTTCTCTTCCTTTTCCTGTCCCACTTTTCAAGCTCCTTCTATGACTGTGCAGCCCGGGGCAAGGAGATTGCCCTCTCTGTGTCTCCAGTTCCTCTTACATAAAATACAAAAATGAAAAAAAAAAAAAAAAAAACTACTTTAAAATGTCTTCTGGCTCCTACTTACTGTCCCCTCCCCACCTCATTCAAACTGTAAGTCATCCATCCATTTATTCATTTATTCACTCAACAAATATTCACTGAGTGCCAGCTACCTGCCAAGTCTGGCCTGGACCAGGGGATCAATAATACATGGGGAGAGTTTATCCTGTATGAACTTCACAAATGCATCGTCTCTGGAGAAAACTTCTCTTTCCTCACCTCAAAAGACGTCTGCTCTGATCCTCAGGCACCAGTACTTTCCTCTCGCCCCCAGTCTTGGGGTGCATCAGGTTTTTATCTCTTCATTTGACAAACATCTATTCAGTACCTATTGTACGCCAAGTGCTGTGGATACACACCCCCGAAGAAGGCGTGGCCTCTGCCATGAGGAAGTTGATAACCTTATTTTTTACCTTTTAAAATCCTGGGGTCTATGTTGGTTTTAAGCACTAATAATGACAGTTTCACTTGTTGAGCTCCTAGACCTTGAAATGCGTTATTTCTAATGACTTTTAAGGTGGGTGCTGTTCTCTCCATTATACAGATGAGAAACTGAGGCTCAGATAGGTCAGGGGACTCTTTCAAGGTCACAAGGCTCACAAGTGGCAAAGCCGAGATTTCATTCCAGGGCTGTGTGACTCCAAAGGGCTTTTTGGAGATACTAATACCTATTTGAATAGAAGTTTATCTCCCCAAAGAAAACTTGGGCTCCTCAGGCCTTGGAGCCTGGCTTTGAGTCTTCTCCTTATCTCCAGAGCTCACTCATAGCTTGGGACATGGCATCTTCTAGCCAAGTCCGGGCTGAGTGTCTGGGCACACCACTCCTGAATGAATCCTGAGTGCAAATGCCAGTCCCACCACTGCTAGACAAAAGGGGACCTTTTCTGCGCTTCTCACACATCAAGATGGTCCCTGAACTCTCCTGAATCAGAAAAAGACATTCAAGGTCAGAGAAAGCCATTGGCCATGAGCCGCATGGGGCTGAAGCTTGAGGCCCCAGCTGAGATTTAACATGGCCTTTTGATCCCATTCAGTTAGGCAACACAGTGCTTCCCTGTGATCTCAGGGAGGGTGCACAGCAGGAGTTCTTAGACTGGAGCTAGCCTGGGAAACCTCTGGAAGTGGCTGGGGCAGGCCCTAGGGGCTCCTGATTCAGCAAGTCTAGAGTGGGGCCTGACGATGTGCATTTCTAACAAGCTCCCAGGTGAGCTGCTACTTCAAAACTTTTGTCTTAGGTAATTAGAGTGGCCCACATGGAAGTGATTATGGGAGGCCGGGAGAAATCAGGACAAGATCCTCTGGGAGGGAGCATAGCCTCTGGGGCCGAGCAGACCTCAATTTAAATCCCAGCCCCACCATTGGTACCCATGAGACATGGGGCGTGTCCAGGAGCCTATCTGAGTCTCAGTTTCCACATGTTAAGTCCACAGTAACGTCCTCAGAGGTTGTGATGAGGATTAACTGAGTGATACTTATAATACCAGTAATAAAATAAATACTAAGAGAGTGCATCGATGTGCTGTTATAGGTTGAATTGTGTCCCCCAAATTTGCATGTTGAAGTCCTAACCCTTAGTAAATTCAGAATGCGACCTGATTTGGAGATCAGAGTGTTCACTAAGGTGAAGAAGTTAAATAAGGTCATTAGGATGGGTCCTAATCCATCCTAATGACCTTATAAAAAGGTGTCCTTATAAAAAGGGAAAATTTTTGTGTAGACAGATACAGAGAGAAGATGATGTGACAGCATAGGAAGAAACAAGCCACAGAGAGAGGTCTGGAGCAGATTCTTGCCCCGTGGCCCTCAGAAGGAGCCAGCTCTGCTGACGTCTTAATTTTGGACCTCCAGCCTCTAGAACTGTGAGACGATACATTGCTATCGTCTCGGCTGCCCGGTCTGTGGTGCTTCCTTATGGCAGCTCTGAGACACTAACGCACAGACCCTCTGTGGAACACCTCAGATTTCTTTTTTTTTTTTCTTTTACATTAGAAAATTTACACGTGGTCTGGTAAAAATGCACACATCTTAAGTGCACACAGGTCAGTGGACTCTCACATATATATATGTACATGCTCACGTGACCCCACCCAGTTAAAACAGAAAATTCTGTTCTCCACGGAGGCTCCCTCGTGCTCCTCCCACCCCCAGCTCATCCTGCCTTTCCAGAGACAATCACTAGTCCAACTTCTATTTCTGTAGATTAGTTTTACATATTCTTAAGCCTCACAAACAGCTGAATAATATGGAATAGAGGAAGCCAGCCCTTTAAATTAAAACTAACTTGACCCTCATAAAAAAATCAAACGACCCCTGAAAAAGTACTATGGTTATCTCCACTGTATAGATAAAGAGTCAGAGGCCCAGAGAGGTTCAGTAACTTGCCCAAAGTCACACAGCTAGGGTATAGGTGGCAGAACCAGGATGTGAGCCTGGAGAGTCTGGCTCCACTCACTGTACTTAACCGCTTTGATAACACATAGTAAGCGTCCAGTAAATATAATCATAGTGACTTCTACCAAGTAATAAATGCTAACTCTGGGCCAGATACACTATATTATTTATACACTAGATAGAGGTACCAGCAGTAAATACTAACACCATTCCTCTTTTACAGAGGAGAAAACTGAGACTCGAAGCAGTTGCAACGCATGCCCAAGGTCACAGGACTGGCAAGCAGCAGAGCTGGGATGGAGGGTGGCTGTTTGCATCATGCACACTCTAAATCACTGACTTCACCTGGTTTCTGTCAGCTCCTGCGAAGTGGCAGTCCCCGGACCACAGAACCCAGCAACTTATGTTTTCTTTAAAACTACACTGAAATATGACAGCGCACACGCTAGAATGGCTCGAGTCTATAACTCAAGAATACTAAGTGCTGGAGAAGACGCAGAGCGACTCAAACTCTCAGACATCAATGGTGGGAATGCCAAAGGACATACGGCCACTTAGGAAAGTGGTGAAACATCCATTTACCTCACGACCCAGCAGTCCCACTCCTAGGTATTGACCCAAGAGGAATGAGAAACTGTGCTCCCCAAAATCCATATGCAAATCTTTATAGCAGCTTTGTTTGTAATTGCCCCAAACAAAACTACCCAAATGTCCTTCAAAGGTCAATGGACCAATTGTGCTGCACCTACACCACGGAGTACTACGCAGCCATAAAAAGCAATGAACTGCTGATATATACAACTGCACTGATGAATCTCAATGGCTTCTTTCACTCTGGCTGAGTGAAAGAAGCCAGACTCAAAAGGTTATATCATTCCATTTACATGACATTCCAGAAAAGGCTAAAGGAAAACAGATTGGTGGCTGCTAGGGGCTGGGATGGGGGAAGTGATTAACTACAAAGAAGCACAAAGGAATTTTTGAGGCGAATGGAACTGTTATATATCTTGATTAAGGTGGTGGTTTCATGGCTGAATGCATTTGTTGAACTTGTAGAACTATAAACTACAATGGGTGACTTTTACTATAGGTAAATTATACTAAATTAAAAAAAAAAACTCACTGTATTTTTTTCTTGCTACGCTGGCTGAGCTCAGAAGGAAGAGATGCTTCCAAGAGAAGAGACACCTGCTTCGCTCTCATCCTGGGCCCCTGGGATGCTCACCTGGAGGGTGGCTAATTCTGGGCAGGGAGAGCTCCCATAAGCTCTGGGTTCCCACATGACCCTCATCTCATTGCTTGCTCTGCTCAAGAAGCAGGAACATTCAGTGTTATTTTTGCTCTGAGAAGTACCAGCCACTGGGTACTTTCTCCACAGGCAGCCGCTACCCCCCTGCTGTGTTTACATAAAAACACATTTGCACTGGGTTTTGTTTTTGCATTTGCCTCAGCTGCCTGGATTCTATTAAACCTGAGGAGGCCTGATTATCTGGCTGGAAGCAGTTGATGGGAGAGGGTGGTGCAGACGCGGGGTTCCTCTCAGTCCTCTGGAACCCTGTGCAGGTCTGGGCAGAGGTGACAAAAGTTCTCCTGTGCACGCACCAGCGTTTCTCAACCTTGGCTCAACTGAGATTTTGGGCTGGATGATTTGTTGTTGAGGGTGTTTGTGCTGTGCATTGCAGGATGTTTAGAAGCATCCCTGACAATGTCTCCCGATGTTGCCAAATGCCTTCAGGGGGCAAAATCGCCCTGGTTAAGAGCGACTCGCACACACACACAAAGATGCACGCACACAAACTCAGCTCAGCATCCCTTTGCCTTCCAAGACCCATAAAAAGATGCAGCTGACTCCATCTTTGTCACCTCTGTATCCCTGGCTATTTCCACAACACCTGGCACATTCGCATATAAAAGGCTCAAAGACATTTCAGAGGATGAGCAAACCATGGCAGCAGGAGTGACGCTGATGGTCACTAACTGCCATGGTATGGAGGACACTGTTCAGCAATCAGACTCTGGCCACTGTGTGTGAATCATGTGTCAAACTGTTCCCACATCACCTAACTCAAACCCAGGATCGAGGTCCATGATTCCTCATGTTACAGGTGAGGAAACTGAGGCACTCAGCTAGTGGGTGGTAGAGCTGGGATTTAGGTCTAGATTTGTCTAACATCAAAGCCCAGCTTCTTAATTATCACACTCTACTTAAGGTAGCTGCCTTTTTAAAGAAAAAGATGGGGAATAAATAGCGACAAAGATTCTCTCCCTAACCAAACACATTCTACTCAGGCTTCCTTGATCTCTTTTGCAAGCAGACGTTTCTGCATTGTCCAGTTTTAGCAAGAATCCTGCTAAGTTTGTTTAGCCAGGACCTCTTCTTCCATACTGATCACCCTCTTTGTCTAATCGGTTTCCTCATTCTCTACCATCCTCCAGATGATGTCTGTTCACCTAGCTGCCTTCTGCAAGAATCCTGTTAGGCCGGTTTGCCAGAATCCCCCAAATCCTCCTTATTCTTGATGTTTCCTCTTAGTAATTTTCTTTTTTTTAATTTTTATTTTTCAATTAAAGTTGACGTTCAATATTATTTTATATTAGTTTCAGGTATATGGCATAGTGGTTAGACATTTATATAATTTATAAACTGGTCCCCCCAATTAGTCTAGTACCTAACTGGCACTGTATGTGGTTATTACAATATTATTGACTATATTCCCTGGGCACTACTTCACATCCCCGTGATTATTCTATAACTACCAATTTGTACTGTTTAATCTCTTCACTTTTTTTTCACTCAGCCCCCAACTCCCCTTGCACCTGGCAATCACCAGTTTGTTCTCTGTATCTATGAGTCTGTTTCTGTTTTGTTTGTTCATTAGTTTTGTTCTTTAGATTCCACATATAAGTGAAGTCATATGCTATTTGTCTTTCTCTGACTATTTCACTTAGCATAATACCCTCTAGGTCCACTCATGTCATTACAAATGGTACCTCTTAGTAGTTTTCTATTCACTAACCCCCACCCTGATCCTTGGCTATTAGTTCCCACTTGCTACTGCTGGATTCAGAGTTGAGCTGGTTCTATCCTGAGGTCTCCTTTCCCCTATTGCAAGAGTTCTGAATAAACTCTTGTTACTTATTACTTTAGCTATTGTTCTTATTACTTTAACCATTGTCCAGTTCTGATTTTCTTTAACAATGGATTCAGACACATGTATCTACACACATGTGGAGGGAATAAGGTCTGAAAGCAGAGAACTCATCAAGATCAATCTGATAAGGAGTGTGGGCTTTGGTGAAAGACAGACCAGCATCCAATTCCCACGTGGCCACTTACCACCTCTGTGAACTTGGGAAAGTGCCTGGGCCTTGATTTTGTCATCCGTAAAATGAGAACAATGACAATAATACAGCATAGGGTTTTCGTAAAGATTAAATGAGACAATGCTATAAAGTGCTTACTGGAGCCTGGGAAATAGCCCATGCTCAGTGAATGCTAGTTGAAAGGATGCACACAATAGGCTTTTTAGAGAATGGCCCCTGCTAAGGTGGAAACCAGAGGTAGCAGTGAGTTTACATTAAATCATCCAGCAAAGGAAGGATGTTCAAATCCAAAACAGCTTACACACACATACACACATAGTGAGCCAGGAGCTGGCTCTTTCCTCAATGGCCTCCTGCTCTCTACTTGGACCAAATAAAGGCTCACTGTGCATACTGACCAATGACAGGTGGCCAGGTTGGGTAAGAGACCCACTCAGGCCTCTCTGCTGCAGGTGTCAAAAGGCCTCTTGAAAACTGTAAAACCTAATTCAGCATGCCTGGCCCCTTCCTCAACAGATACACCAAACATAAGCAACTTTGGCCTGGCCTCAGCTGAGACTTGCCCTTCTGGGAACCACGGAGAGGCACCCTTGTTCCTCTCCGTGGGGACAGGAGAAAGGGGGGCCCTTGGGCCATCAGCCATAGAAGGTTCTGCTTCTCTGTGTTAATTCAAGAGCATCCATGTCTCCCGCTGAGCAGTTGAAGAGCCCTCTGGAGCCTCTTTTCAACTGAAAACAGTAATTTGCAAAAGCTCACAATGCGAGGAGTAGACAGGATGTCACAGTTGAACCACAGCTGGCCTTTCTCACAGCTCAGAGCCCGTGGGGCCACTTTGAGGCCCTGCAGCTGCTCCATCTCATGGGAGGGTCTGGGTACAGGAAGAGGGCACATCTTGGCAGACAGCTCCCTGGGACAAGCTGGGGATTTTACAGCGAAGGGGCAGCAAGCATGTCATGCCTGGTGTATTTGTTTTCTAGAGCTGCCATACTACCAAAATTGGGTGGATCAAATCAATGGACATTTATTCTCTCTCTTCTGGAGCTATGATTCCAAAGTTAAGGTGTTGGCAAGGTTGGTTCTTTCTGGAGGGAGAATCTGTTCTACGATCCTCTCCTAGCTTATGGTGGTAGCAGCAATCTTTGGTGTTCACTGGCTTGTAGATGCATCATTCCAGTCTCCGCCTGTGTCTTTGGGTAGCATTCTCTCTGCATGTCTGTGTGTCTCTGTTTTCTCTTCTTATAAGGGCACCAGTTATTGGATTATGGCCTGCTCAAATCCAGCATGACTTCAACTTAACTAATCACACCTATTTCCAAATAAGGCTCAATTCTAAGGTTCCAGATGGACATGAAATTTGAGGGGACACTCTTCAATCCAGTATACCCGGTACGGAATCCTACCTCTGCTACTTACAGCTATATAATGGTATAAGCGACTTACCTGTACTGATCCTGTTTCTTCATTTTAAACAATGATAATTATAGAACTGTTGTGATGATTGGGTATGATGATACAGTATAGTTAGTGGTCATAAGCACAGACCCTGGAGCCAGATGACCTGTCATCCATTTGCTGTGTGCTCTTGGAAAGGTTGCTTAACCTGTTTGGTCATCTATTCCCCTGTCCATAAGACAAGGAGGTCAAAAGAGATTATGGTCTTTTTTCCCTTTCCATAGTCCCGGGTTCTTAGGTCTCTGAGGGCACCATAGCAGTCCTCGGGACCTCTTAGGATTTCTAAAACCCTAAAAATTATACGTGAATCCTCAACGATGGTGCAACTTTGTGATTTTTGTCTGGAATTGGACTCCATGCTCGAGTCCATCTTTCTGAAGACAAACAGACTTCCTTACTAATGATTACCAGGATTTCTGATTGTTTTTTTATTATTATTTAGTCGGGAATAAAAAGAATTCTTATTCAAAATCATGCAGTTTGTTTCAGTGACAAAAGTCTTTTGAAACCCCGAAGGAACAAATAATAACAAGACAATTCTTGGGACCAAAAAGGTCTAGGATCCATTATTGATAATGACAATGACGAAGCTCTCAGTTATCGAATGCGCACCTAACACCTGGTACATTTTCACCACTGCCTATATCATTTCTCATTTACTCACAAAACGACCCTCTGAGGCAGGTACTCTTATTACCTCTATTTTATGATTGAGAAAACTGAGGCCCAGAGAGCAGAAGTGACTTGCCCAAGGTCACACAGATGGTCAGTGGTTAAGTGGAGATTTGAATTCAGGTCTGTTTCACTCCAGGGCTGAGAGCAGAGAAATGCAATGTGAGCCATAGGGATAACTTAAATGTTCTAGTAGCCATATTAAAAAAGTAAAAACGGGTGAAATTAGTTTTAATAATGTATTTAACTTAACCCAATGTATCTAAAATATTGTTTCAACATAAAATATATACAAAATATTATTGAGAGATATTTTATATTTTGTATAACAAAATTTAAATCTGGTATGTCTATTACACTTATAACACACATCGATTTGACTAGGTAGCTGCATTTTCAGTGCTCAATAGCCACATGTGATCAGTGGCCACCGTAGTGGATGGTATAACATGGGAGATCTGGCTATATGTGGATTTACAGAGCTGGAAAAATACCTAGATTCTTTTGACTCTAAATCAAGAAGCATCACTGTTGCTACTCCATGACTTCCTTACATGGAAGGTGAGGAAGTTGAACAACTTGTGTCTCTGGCATTCAGAGTACTCTGGGTACCAAGTGAGTCATTCCATATGCCCAAGAGCTCCAACCTCTTCCCACCGTAGCCTGCCCCATTCTCCATGGGCAGCTCAAGGCCACTCCAGCTGAGGGCCCTTCTTGGAACTGACTGAGCCCAGCTTGCTCTGTTACTTATCAGGGCTCATGTGAACCTCTGAGCCCTGCCTTAGCCCGGGGACCCTCTGGGTCAGAAACAGCTCTGCAGAGACAACAAAAACAGTTTCTGCAAGCCAACAGTACTATGAGTCCGTGCCCGGCTTTGAACCTCAGCTCAGCAATTCCTAGCTGGGAGAACCTGCCCACCATTTTGTAAAATCAAGGTCATAATAATACCTTCTTCTTCACAGAATTGGCAGGAGGACGAAATGAGGAACTGTAAGAATCACTTTTATCCCTTGAACACATATCCAAACTTTGACTGAGTATGGTCCAGAGAAGTGCCATTTTTACCCTTCATTTTATGGATAGGGAAACTGAGACTCTGAGAGATGAAATAACTTGCCCACATCATACAGCTAGCAAATGATGGATTCAACAGTAATAGACCGTTTTTCATAGGGTATTTGCGAAGATTAAATAAATTAGTAAATTAAATGAAAGCACTAAGAAGAGTGCTGGGCACATACTGTGCTCAGATTTTTGCGCCCATCATTGGCATCATTGTCACCATTACCATTGTCATTATCACCACAGTCATTATCATCAACATTTACATCATTATTGTTGTTGCTGTCATCGTCATTATCATCACCATCATCACCATCATTAACAATGATATTTTCATCATGACCATTGTCACTGTTTTAATCATCAACATTACTGATGTTATCATTATCATCATTGTCATCGACACCCTCACCATCATCATCTTCTGCCCCCTCCGCCTCCATGAGTCTTGTGAATGCAAAGCACACGGCTGGGCACAGAGTTGCTGAGCCTACCTTGAGTAAGTTTTTTAACCAGGCTGAGCAATAAACTGTGTTAAATCCAACCAAAAATACACACAAAAAAATAAAAGTAAGGCTGAAAGATGAGCCTTGTTTGGAACACACACACACACACACACACACACACACACACACACGCACACACCCCTGACACTCAGAACATTTTTTGGCCAAAGAACACTGCCAACACACAGCTTTGAGAATGTTTTTGGGGAGAGAAAAATAAGTTACCGACCACAGGTCGTGTGGAGTTTATTTTCTCCTTCCCAGTATAAAAAGGCCCAGGGAGCACTGTCTCCACCTTTGGCTTCCTGGCCACCCATGGTAGAAGCCGCCAAGCGAAATAACCTCCTTCAGGTCTTAATAGGATGCTCAAACAGGGGGGGCCTGGTTTGGGGCATTTTATTTATTTATTATTAGCGCTACTGCCAACTATGTTTATAGAGAGGCACTGTAGGTCAAGTTCTGCGCAGAACCAAAGACATGCTCTGCCTACCTTTCCTTTTACCCAGGGACGTGGCCTCTCTATGACTTCTTGGCTCCTCCATCCCTGACCCTGAAAAACTTACCAGCCCAGTGTCCTGCTCCCACACATGTTGATCTTTTCATTAACTGTTTAAAGCCAGTGACACGAGAGTGATAATGGAATTAGGTGTAGATATTTGCATGTTAGTAGAATTTTCCTGAATGAGTGGGAGTCGCAGAGAGTAGAAAATGAAGTTTCAAAGAAGGAAAGCAATTTGAACACCACTCAGTATAAGAAGCCTCCTTCTCCCAATTCACACTGGCCTTGCAAACTTGACATGTCTGGTGTCTGGTGAGGCCAACATAACTGCACAATTCTAAGTTCTCAAGAGAGCGAGGGGAATTTCCTAGAACATACCGAACTGAGACAGTCAACATATTTTATTGAACATCTGCTATATACCAGGGACAGTTCTAGGTAATGAGGTGGAGATGAGAATGACATAAAATCTCAGTTCCAAGTATATTACATGATAAGGGAGCGGAAGCCTGATTTCACTATTTTGATATTCCACCTGGATTTCAGAATCATCATCCTTCTAAGCTAGCATTTACTGAACCCAGCCCTGTGTTAAATGCTTATAAAAACTATCCAACGTAATTACTGCAACAATGCCATGAAATAGGTACTACTCACATGATCTTCATTGGACAGATGAGAAAACTGAGGCACAGCAAGAATTGATAAACTTGCCCCAGTTTCACTGAGAAACTGGGAGAACTGAACCCAGGAACTTTAAGCTATATAAGAACAAGGAGGAGCATCCAACCTAGTCTCGGAATGAAAAGTCAGGCCATGACCTGAGAGGTTGTAGGGAGTGCCTAACCGAGGAGCTGGGGCAGGAAGAAAGAAGACTCAAGGGAGGGTAAGTGACTTACTTGAGGGCTCCAGGTCAAAAGTGGCAGGTTATGATCAGGACCCAGGACTCCTGTCTCTAAGCCCATGCTTCTGCTCCTTTTTTATACCCTTGACCTCGAGAACCCCACTCTCTAACTAGCTAAGCTAAACCAGGGCTCAGTAGGAGCTCAAAATAGCTACAGCTTTCAGGCAAAATTAGTGCCGAGTCAGTCTTGCCCTATTCATCACTCTGACTCTAACCTTGTTATTTTCAGGCAACAGGGCACTGGGAACAAGGAGAGAGGTGGGGGGGGGGGGGGTGGAGAGAGAGAGAGAGAGAGAGAGAGATTTCTTCAGCATTATAGCATTGATGGATTTCCAATAAAAAATCTGTTCTTTCTTTGAGAAAGGTATAAAGATATCAGTTGACTGCAGTCCCAGCATTAGTACCCTGCAGAATCCACATCTCCTCCAGCAAGTGAGTAGGGTTGACACCACATTCTAGCTCCGAAAATGGGTTCTAAATGGCTTAAGCCAATCAGTAGAGCCCATCTCCCTCTCCCACTGCAGTGGCTGGTTCAGGGACAAGCATAACTTTATTACAACCAACAGACTGGCTGGGAGAGAGAGTTTCTGGGTTCTTATGGATTAGGGCATCTAGGGGACATCTTGTTATGATCAAGGCAGTCAAAGGTGAGAGAAAGGTGGAGATGTAGAGAAACTAATCTCTGATGGTCTTTGTTTGAGCCTCAATCAAGCTATGCCTGAAGTAAGATACCTGTGGATTTTCATGTCTGTGAGCCAAAATAAACCATTCTCTTTTTAGAAAGTCCATCTGAGTTGTGTTTTTGCCACTTTCAACATAAAAAAAGTCTTACCTGAGTCAGAGCTGTTGCAGGATTGCCACCCAAGTTTGTGAATACCCGATGTCTGGGAAGAAGAAATCTGGGATGGAATTAAAGTTGTGTGTGAAGGATTTCTGAGACAAAGACTTAAGGTGATCATGAGTCCAAGAGGCAGAACCAGCTTGGCAGAGAATATAAATGCAGCCTAGGGCTTCAAGAAAGAATAACTATAATAATGGTTCTTGTCTATTAAACATCTGGCTAGTGTTTTGTGCATTATCTGATCTATTCCTTCTTACTATCTGTTGAGGTAGGGGTACCTATTCCCATTTACAGGTTAGCAAACAGATTCAGAGAGGAGAAGAGGTATACCCAAGGAACACGGTGAGTAGACAACAGAAGTAGGCTTTGAACCCAGGTGAGTCTGACAGGGAAACCACCACCCCTGACACATCACCGCCTGCTTGATGGCAGGTGCACTGGGCAGATCCTGTTCAACCTCCAGTGGATTTAATGTCTGTGCCTACAAGCAAATGACAAAGTATGTGAATTTCACCAGGACTGTTTATTCCACTTAACCTTGGCAGGGTCTCAAGGGCAATAAACACTCCCCCAGAATGGCAGAGGACTTTGGTGAAGCTAACAGATGACTCTGCTTAGGTGTAGGAGCCCTAACAGAACCTCAATGCAGGAACGTCCTGGGTGTGCACTCCCACTGCTGGCCACAAGATTCATGACAAGTCTCCGTCACAATAATACTAAGATCGGTCATTTAATGGGTACTTCACAGGCCCGCAAAGTATGTATAATGATGATCCAATAGTACAAACGAGGAAGTTGAGGCTCAGGGAGGTGAAGTCGCTGATCTAATATTACAGAGCTAATGCAGGACTCAAAGATCTGACTCTCAAACCAGAAGACTTTTCAATACTCCATGTGTAGAACGATGCTTGGCATGAGAGAAGATTCCATTGTTAAATAACATTTGAACACAAGTAAGAAAGTTATTCCTTTTTGATTTTCTGTCAATCCTCTGATTATATCAAGAAGAAAATCTCACTTTGGTGCTAATAAATCTTTAGCCTCCCTTATGATCTGCCAATCTGCCCTTATGACAGGAAAAGCCCTCAGGTTCATAGCCACAGGCCAGCAACCCTGTCGGGATAGAATTGATCAGCCTTGTTCTGTTTTTGTAGTGTTTATAGTGATTAACCTCTATTTAGGAAAAGTCATATTGATTTCATATTTGCAGGTAAATTAGTTTCTTAAATAGTTTTCAGTAAAAAGAAAAAAAAAGAAAGAAAAGAAAAGTAGATTCAAAGAAAAATCAGCAAATGTGGCCAAAAATCATGAAGGTGGTGTGCCGATGACTAAGTCTGAAACATTTCTCCACCACGCTCTCAGCTGAACCTCAAACTTCTGCCTCATCAACTCAGCAAACGGGAGGGTCTAGCATAAAAAAAATGGGGGCCAGGTGAGAAGAAGAGTGGGGTCCCCTTTCTTCTCCATCCTTTCTCATGTCTCTGTGCCACCAGGTCAGATGGTGCTCTCCTGGCCCAGAAGGTGAGAGGCCTCCTATGACTGATGTCCTTAGAAAAAAGGGAGATTTGGACACACGCACAGGAAGAAAGTCACACGGAAATGAAGGCAGAGATCGGGCGATGCCTCCACGAGCCAGGGAACGCCAAAGGCTGCCAGCAACCACAGGAAGCTGGAGGACAGGAGGGTGGAGGAGGCCCGCCCAGCTCCCACGTGACTGCTTCCTTTATCAGTTACATCTGCAAGGACCCCATCTCCAAATGAGGTCACATTCTGAGGTGCTGAGGGGTTAGGATTACAACAAGGGAATCTAGGGGGGCACACAATTCAGCCCATAACAGTCCCTAAATGCATAGTGACATTTTCTTGCAACAGCTCTTCAAGGTAGATTAGAATCAATATTTCATTTTACAGATGAAGAAATTGAGGTTCAGAGAAATGAAAAACTCACCAGAAGCCAGACACAGCATGTGTATGGTGGCAATGGCTCCAAAATTTGAATACCAGACTGCACAATTCCAAGCTCTATTTTCTTTAAGACATACTCAACTGCCTCCCTGTATTTGAGTCATTCAGCTTTCTTACTAATAACCCAGTGAGGTGAGTTCTGTTATTATTACCCCTTTACAGACAAGGAAACCGAGGCTCAGAGAGATAATATGAGTAAGCCAAGGGTTGCGCAGCTTGTCAGTGGCAAATTCAGGCATTTGCCTCTTAAGTTTGTACCCTTGATCATTTCACCAATCTGCATCTGTGAAATCCTGGATTTATTACATAGCATAGTATATTGTCTTATATATCATATATATCATATCATTTCATTGTATCTAGCTACAGAGTAAATGGGAAAGAATTTAAAGCAAGCTCTGTCCACCCCAGGCCTCGGACTCGAAAGTGAGCCCTTAGAACAGCCTTGCTCTTCCCTACCCACCCTACTCATCATCACCCACGGTGATTCACCCTCACTTTGAATTTTGAAAGAAGCTAATGCTTGGCAGCCTGAAAAGGCACAGCGGCTCTCACCCCTAGTCCAGCCAAGCCCCTAAATTAACTATGAGGCTGTAGCCACAGCTCTCACGTTGCCATGCCCGTGTCTAATATCTCCATTAAGGCCCCGAGCAGAGCCCCGGCCAAGCACATTCGCTGTGTCTTGGCGTAGGGGGAAACTTCAGGAGTCCCTACACACAGAAATACCCCCAATGATATCGAATTCTTGGAACCCGTTGCCTGCGTGCCGGGGGCAGTTTGTATTGGAAAAGAGTCAACACTGAGGAAAACAAATGATAGCAAGGACCTTCCACTCACACCCCTGTTCCCTGGTGAGAGATGCTTCAGCTACTGCCAGGGGCTCTCTGGGGATGGGTTCCTCTCTCAGCTGAACCAACTCATAGTCCAAGAGGAATATAAGAACCCCTTATAATCAGGTGGTCCTGAGCAATGTGAGTAGGGCCTTCGCCATCATTAGCCCTTTTTCACAGCAAGACAGTTATCATTTAGTGAGTTTGTTGAGCACTTACTATGTGTCAAGCCCATGTGTTATAAATGCAGAGACAAGCAAGACAGAGTCTCTGCTCCATGGGACTCGAGATGGAGTGTCCAGAGGCAACTTCAGTGTTGTGGAACGCCAGCATAGTCATTTTCCTCTGTGCCTTGGTTCTCTCACCTGTCGAATGGGTACAGAAGTAGTTCCTATCGCATAGCGTTGTTTTGAGGACTAAATGTGTTAATGCGAGTAAAAGACCTAGCACAGAGTGTTGTATACAGAAAGCACCGCGTGTGCTATGATCATCAGGGAAGTGATGAGAGACACAGCGAGGGCTGAGGAGGGCTGGCTGGAGAATGAGGTGTCACGAGCGATACCTGAGAAGATGTCACATTAAGAAAAAGAAACCAGATGGAGGGAATGGCCAGAGCAAACATTCAGAGGTGGAAAAGGGTTCCACCAGTTTCAGGGGCGGAAAGCAGGCGAAGGTGGCTGGTGCACGGTGAGTTTCAATTTTATTCTAGGAGCACCGTTCTAGGCACTGGGGACACAGCCCTGAACAAGACAGAGCCCTTCTCTGCTCTTGTGAAATCTACCATCCGTCCAAGCCCTTCTTTGTGTCTTCCACGCCTTGCACCCTTACCTACAACTACATGGATCTAGGCAACCTCTGTCTCTTGTCCATGTTCCTGGAACACCCTCCGTACTGGCACATAGTAGGTAAGCAGTAAATATGTGTGGGTTGGATAAATATGAAGGGCAAGAAAGGGGAGACTTGAGTCTTATGACTTGGGCAGGCAGCAGGATGTTGGTGCTGTTGGGAGGAGCATGATGCTGAGAGAAGAGGTATAGAGGAATGAGGAATCCCCTGGGACATAAAAACCCCATTTATGCTCTTATGAGACAAGCATTATTGCCACTTTCTCTGTTTCCATCTCTGGAGACTCAGAGAGACAAAGCAACTTGCCAAGGTTGCATGCACAGAAGGAGCAGATACTGAACTCTGTACCTAGTGCTCTTTTGACCACACCTCAGTCTGACCCAGAGGCCCTGAATATAAGGACCACCCAGGGGCTTGTTAGCAGGAAGAGTGGGGGCATACTCACATCCTACCAGGTAGCATTTCACTGCTTAAGGACCCGGGTTTTTCTGCAAAGTAAAACCTTGCCTCATTAAAGAGCCATCTTCATTTCTGGCTGTGTCTTGACAGGCACTGTTCTGGCCTTGAACATCCCACAGTGTCCCCTGTGCACCTGCCACTACCCATTCTACCACCTACCACTCCAGGGGCAATTTAATCTCTGGGTGTCCAGTTCCCTGACATCCTCCAGGAGGAAGGTCAGGAGGGTGAATTGTAGCATTAGCATCAATTATTGACCCAGAGCTGTGACAGCCACTGAAGGACTTGGTGTGTTGCCCACGTGAGGGCCCGTAGCCTCAGACAACTGGTAGGTTCAGGTTGTGCAGAGAACGCAGAAGAAATTTGCCAAACATAGGATGTCGGCTGACCTTGTTCCAGCCTCAGACAGGCCTGCAGCCGGGTGTTTGCGTGGCCTCAGATGAGCCTGCCATGGGCCGCAAGATAATTTTCAGAGGAATTAATTTGTGTGTGAATCCTTACATGTTCCTCTCATCCCCCATTTCAAGCAGGTGGCTAGTCTTCTTATGAAGCATAGCCTCAGCGATAATTTGCAGGGAGAGGAAATATGCACAATCTACAAGTCAAAGACTGTTCTGGTCTTTGTAGGAGGCCAGAGCAGGGTCCATAAACTCAAATGCCTGCAGGGGCCAAGGAAGGGAGAGTGGGTCACAAGTACAGCTGAGGCGGATGACTAAGTGTCATTGTACATTTGTTAAAGCCACAGAATGTACAACAGAGGAAGCTCTAATGTAAACTATGGACTTCAGGTAATAATAATTATCAATATTGTCTCATCAGTTGTAATGAATAACCGCACTAAGACAAGAAGTTAATCATAGAAGAAGCTGGGGGGACAGGTGGTGGGGTTGAAAGAGGGAATGGGACTCTGTATTTTGTGCTCAATTTTCCTGTAAGCCTAAAATGCTCCCCTCTCAAAATAAAGTCTATTAAATAAACAAACAAACCCAGCAAGCAAAAGTGAAACATCTGGAGGCCTCATTCAATCTTACAACTGTCCATTTGCAAACTCTACTGAAAGCTCATTGATGCGTCTGCAGTGAGTTTCGGGGACTAAGTCAGAGATAAGGAAGTAATTTCTGTGACAGGGAACTGGTCAGAGGTTGCAAGCAAGTCTTGGCAGTGCCAGAAGGCAGTAGACCTTTGATGCTAGAAATACCAACCTGAGCAAAGGTTCCCCTGCTCCAAGCTTGGTCCAGAAGTAGCAGAGTTTCCAGACTTAGGAGAAGCATGCAGGATAAATGAATGGGGTTTGATGATGACCAGGTAGACAGGGAAAGTCCCTGGGCATATCTCTTCATCCTTGTGTGAAGGAGCCCCGGTAATGATGAAAAATTAAGTTCCTTGTAACCCAGTAGAGACTCCAAGTCTAATTTGAATTCATTTAAAGATATTTAATAAAGTTGCTCTCTCTAGTACATCTGAATTTGTGGGTTTAAATAAGATTCCTTGATACCCACCACCCACAACTGTCCGCCTCAGTGGAAACCAGCAATCTGTCAAACCAGATTCTTAAATATGCTGGCTCCTGAAATATACAGACAGAGCTGGATATCAACCTATTCTTAGAAAGGCTTTGCTCAAATCCAACCAAGATTCATCCTCTGACCTCTCTTTCAGCTTATGTGAAAACTAACATCTACAAAGCTCCTACTATGTGCCAGCCACTTCATAAATGTTGTTTTCAGAAGTTTTAATAGCTGCTGCTGGTCGGGTTTACTAGGTGCTGAGCTAACTTGATTGGAAAGCCTGTGAGTGACCCATCGCATAGAGGGAGAAAGAGCTATAAGTTACCTGGCTATAAGTGGCAGAGCCAGGAGTGCACCCCACCCTGCACATGCTCCTTCTCCTCCTCTTTGTGATGAATCAAATCTATTATTAACCATTTTCTTTCCATCTGACAATCTATTCGTACACTGCAAAGCCAATTAACAAATATATTTTTTGTTTAGATGGGATTTTGGCAAGCATTTCAAAATCATCTTAAAATCAGTTTCAAAATATTACATTTGAACAATATTTGAATTGTTCCAGATGGCTAGTCAGCACAGAGTGGTGGGGGAAGGTGTAGTATGGTGGAGTCAATGTATGTTTCAAAGAATCTAACATATTTCCTCATTTCTGGGTCTCCAACAGTTCCCTACATCCCCTTTATGGCCCAGGAGAGGCATGGGCTCTTACCAGATCATCTCTATCTTTCCCAGACAACGTGGGAGGCAAGAGGATAGCAATAATAACAGTTGTAGTTGTTAATATTTATGGAGCACTATGTGCCAGCCACTGCACTAAGCACTTGGCATAGATTATCGCATTTAAATCTCAGCACAAATTTATGAATTCGGTTCTATTATTATCTTCATTATACAGATGAAAGCACTGAGGCTCAGACAGGTGAATTAACCTGCCCAAGGCCATGTTGCTCCTAAGTGTCGGCTCTAGGATTTGAACCCAGGATTCTGACTCACAGACCCCACATGTTCACCATTAAGTTTTCTGGGAGCTTCTACTCCTTTGAGGAGACTTTCAGTAAGCACTGACTTTTTGGGACTACCACACGAATCCTATTGTCTTTTCTTCTGCCAGTCAATTGGTTTTTCAACAACTACGTAATAATACACTGAGTCCTTATTCTAGACCTGTGTGATGGCTACAGGGCAGAATAAAACTCAGTCTTCCCCCAAGAGCTATTATCAATGTGTGCATATGGTAAGGCCCAGGAAGAACAGGTAATGCTGGTTTTGGGTGGGGTGGACCCCTAATAGTACCTCATACTCTGGCCTTCGGTGTCAAAACTTGCCTGTCTCCTGTTCTAGTCTCTCATTACTAAAGTGCCAGTGGGATAACAGCAAAACCATGGTCTGTCCGAGCTAGAGAGAACCTGAGGAACTGTCCCATCCTAAAGATGGAGACACAGAAGCCCCAGGACACATAAGACTTGACCGATGTCACAGAGCGGATCCAGAACCCAAACCCAGGTCTCCTCACTCCTCTCTCAGAGCTCTTTCCACAATATCATTGTGACAGGTAACTTTATGTGTCCACTTCGCTGGGCCACAAGGTGCCCAGACATTGGTCAAACATTACTCTGTGAAGGTGTTTCTGGATGAAATTAACATTTGAACCACTGGACTGAAAAAAGCAAATTGCACTCCCAATGTGGGTGCGCATCGTCTAATCCTTTGGAGGCCTGAATAGAACAAAAAGGTGAAGTTGAGGGAGAGTTAGCTCTCTGCTTGACTGTCTTCCAACTGGGATGCCAATCTTCTTCTGCCTTTGGACTTGGACTCGAACTGGAATGTACACCATTGGCTCTTCTGGGGGTCTAGCTTACCGACTGCAGGTCTTGGGACTTCTCAGCCTCCATAATTGCATGAGCCAATTATGAATCTCTATTTCTCTCTGTCTCTGTCTCTGTATTTATAAAACGTATCAGTTCTATATATCTATTAGTTCTGTTTCTCTGGAGAGCCCTGACTCATGCAATCATCCTGCAGGCAGCAGGCTGGGATTCAAGGCATATTTGACATCCAAGCAATATATTTGCCTTTTTCTATGGCAATCCAGAGCTCTCCACCATGTGGTGTACACACAATCATAGTATTTTATGAGGCACTGTTAGGTGGTTCACATACTAACTTTTCTTAAAACATCAATAGTTATGTAATTATTTTAATGAGAATAGTTATAAAGATTATAAGTGAACATCAAACCTCGATTTTACATGTATTATCACTTAGGATGAAGCTGAGTAAAATAGTGAGTTGATGTACGATCCATTTAAAGACAAATATGCAGCTCTGGGAAAATTATTGAAGGGAAACCAAGAAGTGAGGGAATTTGGGAACATCACTAATTCAAAAAAAGAGACACGAATGGAGGGGATTTGGAATACATGGGCATGGCAGTAGAAGGGTATTTTCCCTCCGAGAAGCTTCTTAGAATCCTTTTCAGGGAACAGAATAATGCCCCCCAAAGATGTCTACATCCTAATCCTCAGAACCTGAAAATCTGTTACCTTCTATGCAAAACGAACTTTGCAGATGGAATAGATTTAGGGTTTTGAGATGGGGAAGCTATCCTGGATTATCCAGTGGGCACAGTGTCATCATCAGGGTCTTTATGAGAAGAAGGCGGGAAAGTCGGAGTGGGAGAGGGAGATATGCCAACAGAAGCAAAGGCCAGAGTGATACAACGGCTGGCTTTGAAGACAGAAGGGGGTCATGAGCCAAAGAATGTGGGCAGCCTCTAAAAGCTGGAAAAGACGAGGAAATGATTTTCCCCCAGGGCCTCCCTCCTGAAGAAACTCGGCAGACACCTTGATTTTAGCCCAGTAAGACCCATTTTGAACTTCCAACCCTCAGAACTGTAAGAATAAATGTGTGCTGTTTTAAGCCATCGAGTTGGTGATAATTTGCTACAGCAGCCATGGGAAACTCATACGCCCTTCATCACCTCTAAGGGGTCATTTAGGCACTTCGAAAACACCCAGGCTGGGAGTGGGGGCTCTCTACTCTCCCTTTCAGTGCTTCTGCCTTCCCGCCTTCAATAATAATGCGGACACCTTCAACCTATGACTACAATTGTGCGTTGAGCATTACACTTTAACCAGACTATGGAAAATCTTCCAGAATCAAAGCAGATGGTAGCATCATCTGTCCTCCATTCACCATTCCACACCTACTCCTGCCCTTTCCCTCCCTGTTGTGGGGTAGTCTGCATGGACCACATCTGTCTAGGGGGTGGTCTGCATGGACCATAGCAACAGGTGCTCCGGTTCTTTGGCTTCCACTTGAGTTTGGCCAGTAGGGGGCACTGGCAGGAGATGGACAGGTGGGTAGGGAATGGTCAAGGCGCTCCTTTCCCCAGCACCTCTCTCTCTGTGGGGCCACAGGGTTGGCAAAGCCCCTTTACTTAAGACCTCAGCTTCTGCAGGTGGCTCTCTCCACACAGCTCCTTTTTCCAGGTTCCTGTCACTGCTCCTGGCCTTTGCCTTTTCAGGACTAGGGGTGGTAACAGCTCCTTCTGTCACTAACCTCAAATGCTGCACCATCCTTTGCAATTTCCTCACCATTATTAAACTCTCACCCCCTGTCTAATTTGAGTGAGTCATCACTTCCTGCCAGCCTCCCAACTGATGTCGCACAATGCAAACATGACACTGACAAGTTCAGTCTCTTATGCAATGTTAGGAACCAGGCAGTGGGAGAGCCAGCATTAGAGTCCATGTCTGTCCAAAACCCTTGGCCAGAGGTTGCCAGCATGGTCCATGGCTGTGGGCTATGGCCAGGGAAAAGAACGTATTTACTTATTTTTCTATTTGCATTCTTTGCCAATAGTTAATGATTTGGAGCTTTTGAATACAAACCCAGAGTTCTTGCTTCTCTTGAAGGATAAAATGGACCAGCACTGTTCTAAGTGCTTTGGTGTGTCAACTCACTTAATCCTCACAATAACCCCACAAAGTACTAGCACCAACTCAGTGTTCAATATAAGGAAACTGAGGCACGGAGATTCAATTGCTTGTCTGAGATTACTCAGCTAGCAAGTGGAGGAACTGGGATCTGACTTAGCTCATCACTTGACATTGGTAAAATGAGACTTTGGATGTGGTACGGGCTCCCCACTTGCCTCTGCCTTCAACGAACCTGACTTAGGTCATCTGCCTGGCTCCCAAAGGTATTTAAGTGGGTTCTTCTCTAGCTCCAGCTGAAGAAACCTCAAGCCCTCCCCTTGGGCTCCTGGGATGGGCCTGGCTCATCCCTGAGAATCGTGTCCACCCAGAGCAGGCTTAGCCACCTAGAGGGGGAATTTATCATTCTCCCTAATGTGGCTTACTCTGAAAATGCTGTACCTAAAGCTCAATTACACAGCATTGGTGCCACCCGACCCATAAATTTCTCCAGCCACATTGAAGATTTCTGATCGCATCCAGCGCCTGGTTGGAGCCAGTGGGAGCCTGTGGTTCATAACCCCATGCTCATGAACAGACAGAGCCCTTGTTCTCTTGGCCCCCACCCTGACCTGCTCTTGCTGGACTCTTGCCTCTGCTTGCCTGAATGGGGCCTCTAACTTTGTCCTTCTTTGGGTACCGTCCCCGATCAGCCCGCCAATGGGGAAAACAAGCCATGCAGAGGCACTATCTAAAACATCTCTGAAATCAGAGCTGGCTGGGCCTCATTCTCCCAGTGTGCCGCCTTCGGAATGGGCAGTTTTGCTAGGTTTTGTTTCCTCTCTCTCTCCTCTCTGTGCTTCCTCTGGTTTCTGCCTCTGAGCATCCCAGGGGAGGGGAGTTTGGCTAAATGCCCTCATTGAGAGGGTAACTCAAGCATCCCACACCTTCACATGGGTCCAGGAGGGCAGCGATGCTGTGAAAGGGGATCCATGGCCCCCTTATCACAGAGTAGCTCTCCCTTCTGGCCCCAGTGTGGGCAAAAGGAGGCGGGGGAAAATGAAGGGAACTACTAGAAAGAACTGGTTGTATCTTAGGGGAAGCCAAAGCAATTTCCAGAAGAAAAGATGAGAAGTGTTATCTGGCCAAAGAGAGAAATTAAATTGGCCATTTGCCTATGGAGTAGGTTTTCATCTCCAAAACTCTCAGAGATTAGAAAGGGAACTGGATTAGTCCCAGAGAGTGCCTCAGTGGAGTCTCCAGGCCCCAGTGGTCACTAAATATTTATATGGTACCTTTGTGTGCAAGGTATTCTGGGAAATGCCTGGGAAGGCCTCTTGGCTGGGGGCACCAGGCAGAGTGAGGCCTAGATTCTAATCTTGACTTTGATTTTAACTGGCTATGTATCTTGGCAAGTTCCTTTCCCTCTGGGCATCGATTTTCCCAGATCTAAACTGAGAGGGTGGGTCCAAACGATCTTAGCTTACCCATCTCTGATCAAGAAACGAATGAAAAGCGCTCTAGAGATGGACGGCGGTGATGGTGGCACATTACGAGTGTATTTAATACCACTCAACTGTACACTTCAAAATGTTTAAGACGGTAAATTTTGTTACGTGTATTTTAACAGGATAAAAAAAATTAGGAAAAAAAGGTAGAAATTTTTAAAAAATTCTTTTTAGAATGGTTATATTATCTATTATGTGGCTAACACTGTACAAAAAAAGTGGCAGACAAATGACAGCTCCTGACTTAAAGGGAATAGTTATCTCAGGAAGAAGAGAATTTTTTTTTTAACTGCAAGGATCTGTAAACTACTTCCAAAGAGCTAAATCCCGTATCTGGGGTTGACTCTGTTTGTAAATAATATAGTTTTGTTGCAATGTAAAAAGAAAAAAGAAAAAGAGGAAGAGAGAAAGAAAGAAACCAACTCTATATGGTAAAGTCTGACATTAACTTCTTGTTTTCTACCTTGCATACACCCCTTCCCTCTTCTTAGATAACAGAACCCCGTCTTTGAAAGGGGGCAGCGGTCTGCCAATTCCTAGGGAACATTATGGCTAGTTCCATTTTGCCCCCCTGGGGACATGCGGCAAGACATTTTTGGTTGTCATAGTTGAGGTGGAAGATGTTCCTGACATCAGATGCTGCTCAACACCCTGCAATGGCCGAGACAGCCCCCACCTCAAAGAATGATCTAGGACAAAATGTCGGTAGTGCCAAGGTTGAGAACCCCTGTTCTAGAGGGAAGAAGTAGAACATAAACAAAATAAATAAGTTGTCTATGGCCATGCTACCCTGAACAAGCCCAATTCCTTCTGATCTCGGAAGCTAAGCAGGGTCGGGCCTGGGTGGTACTTGGATGGGAGACCATCTAAGAAGACCAGGTGCTGTAGAAGTAAAAAATAAGGGATGGTAAGCTGACAAGGTCCTTACAATCTGTGAGGTCAACCAAGGGTTGCCTCACCTAAAAAAAATAAATAAATAAGTCAATTGTATGGTAGAGTAGAAGGTGGTAAGAGTTACATAGACAGAGCAGAGCAGAGGACCCTGAGGTGGGGCGTGGGGAATGCCAGGAACGGGGATGGAGTGGAGAGAAGGGGTTGGATTTACTGAAGATCTTATGTGGGGTTGGAGAGGAAGAAGGAGTCGAAGATGACTGCAAAGCTTTTGGCCTGAGCATCTGGAAGTATTAATAAAAAGCCCCACCAGAATGTCTCCATAGCCATTCTTCACTTTCCCTCTGGTGCCAATTGCTCCTCCATTCTCTACGCAGCAGCCAGGGCAATCTTTAAATATAAATTTGAGGTCTCCATTTCCCTTCTAGAACCTCCCCACCCCCCAGGGCTACCAAACACCTCATGGTGCCCACCCTGACCCTAAAGGTCTACTGTGACCTGACCCCTCCAGGTCCCCTCCCTAACCTCAATGCATCTGATCCACCTCCTCAAACACACCAGGCTCTCACTCCCCCACTTGTCAGAAACAGTGTCTTCCTCCTCCACCCACCCTGCCCTCCCGCCTGATCCTACTCCACTAGAAGGGCTTGGTTTGGATGCCGCCTCCTCCAGGAAGCCTTCCTGGACGCCCTCCTCTGGGTGAGGGGCCTCCTTTGGGCTTTCGCAATGCCCTGCCCTTCCTCCATCAAAGTGCTATTCTGCTAGTTTGTCATTTCCTGCCTCTTCCACCTAGTGACCTCTGTGAGGGTGGGCATTAGAAGATTCTTATTCGCCACGTCGTCCTAGTTTCCTGGACCTGAGGGGTTCCCAGGATACTGAGACCTTCAGTGCTAATACTGGGAAAATTCTGGAAAAAACAAAACCAAATTAGCTACTCTAACTGTATCCCTGATGCTTATTAGCATCTAGTCCAAGGTAAGTTCAATTCATATTTGTTGAATGAATGGTGAGTAGGAGATTTACAGATATTTCTTAAATGGATGGATAAAGGAAGTTCATCATGAAGGAATTAATAATCCAAAACCATTATCCAGACTTCTGGAACCCCCTGGAACACCCCAACCCTAGTCCATCCTGACTTGTGCTCCAAGATGTTATCAAAATCATGGTGTATCTGCTCTCTAGTTTCAAAAGTAGGGTCCAGGCCCACCTTCTGTCCACACAGAAAGGAAGGCCAGGGCCATGAGAGAACAACCATGGCAGTGACTCCAATGGCCTAATTCTCCTGGACCCAGAGGTCAGCCCACCCTGGGCCTGGCACTCAGCTGCCTCACTCTTGGAGCCCCGTGTCCTCATTCTATTATCTGACCCTCCATCCAGGACAGCTTATCTCCTGGCTTTTGGTAGCCTCCAAATTTAGAACCTGCTTCTCAGGTTTTATTTTTCTCTGTTTTTCTTTTATTTTCTTTTTTTATTTTCTTCTGGGGCAATCAACCCTCCATCTTCATCACGTTCTGAAAAAAAAAAGAGCTCATTGTGTCCTCCGGCCAAGTGGGTTGTTTTTGCACATGTAAATTTGAATCCCTGAAGGCTCAAGGGACAGAGAGGGGCATAGCCCATCCCGGAAGAGATTGTGGCACTAAAAGGGGAGGTTAACTTGGCTTGAGACAGGATGGCTGAGGATATTCTCTGCATAAGACCGAAGCAGTATGGGTTCTGTAAGTATCTGGGGGGGCCACAAAGGATCATTTTATGAGACCTATGCCCCATATACAAAAGAAAATGCAAGACAAAAGTATGCAATTTGATGAATTACTGCTTCATGAACACATGTTCGTGTAATCATCTTCCAGGGCAAGAAAGGAAACATGGCCAGCTCCCCAAAGCCCTTTCTGGCTCCTTCCCCACCCGAGGCAACTAACACCCTAACTATTATGGTTTTCTTCCTTCCTTGTTTTTCTTTACAATGTTTCCACCTAACACTGCATCCCTAAACGCTCTAGTCTAGCTTCTAGGTTGAGCTTTTTTTTTTCTTGTAATTAACGTTATATAGCATATGCTCTTTTGCATCTGGCTTTTTTTTGCTTGGCCATTATTTTTGCATAGTCCATCCTTTTGTGGCATGTAGCTGCAGTTTGTTTGTTTTCACTACCGTGTACTATTCCATGGCATGACGGAACCTCATTCCACTTGTCTATTCTACCGAAATGGACATCTGGCACTCAGCTGCCCACTTCAATTTTTCACTATTATGACTATGATAAAAATATAAAAAAGAATATATATATTCGTTTCTGTTGAGTGTATATTTCAGATGAGAGGCTATATTGTGCTGCTTTATTAAATGCTGCCAAGTAGTTTTCCAAAGCAGTTGTATTAATTCACTGTGTATGAGGCTCCTCAGACCTCCTTTTAAATTTTAGTTAATAACCACAACTTCATGCTGTACGCATGTGGTAGTGTGAGCTTAAGAAGGGAGCTAAATGTTTCCCTGACCCCCCTCGAAGACACAGACTGGTAGAGGAGACACAGGTTGGTTACATCATCACACAGCACTGTAATCACAAGCCCTGAAGGAATGATATGGAGCTTGGAGAGCTCATGGCAGGGGGGAGCTGACCTGGGTAAGGAACACCACAGAGAAATCTCAGAAGCAATGCTTCCCCCAAGACCAGAAGGAGAAGTTACAATTAAGCAGGTCTGAAGATGGAGAGGGAAGTGTGCCAGGTATATGGCACAGGATGTGCAAATGCCCTGAGGTGGAAGGGAGCAAGGTGAGTTTAAGGAACCAGAGAAAAAAGGCCCAGGGAGATCAAGAAAGCTTCCCGAGGTGACACAGTAAGTTAGTAGCAGAGCCGGGTCTAGACTCCACTGCTAAGGGGTCCTTGGCACCCATGAGTTTATGTGAATACAACGGATTTCCTTAGGAGGTAGAGCCCTTCACAAGAGGCAGGGCCTCTGGATTTAGGTACCCTGGAGTCCAAATCTCTGCTGTGCTGTGACCTAGCTATGTGAGTCTGTTTCGGCATATGCATGAAAAAGAGGACAGTGATAGTAGAGCCGCGAGCCTCGGGGCTGCCATGAGCAGCAAAGGGGCCTGTGGTCAAAAAGAGCCTGGCACAGAGCGAGTGCTCAGTACTCTCAGTGCTCAGTATATACGGAAGATGATCATCTATCTCCCTTTCCTCAGGCTGCTGGGGCTGGAATATTATAGGAGGAGCTACTTTGTGTCCAACACCCTTTTTGGAGGCAGGAGCTATGAGGATCCCCATGCTGCAAATGAGCAAACTGAGGCTCAGAGAGGTGAAGTGACTTGCCCTCGGTCACACAGCAGAGAGTTGGAGAGCCAGGATGGAACCCTCCCTCCTTTGTTTGGAGGAATGGCAGCCGAATTACCTTCTCAGGCTCTGCAGGGGATGTTTTATCCCAGGAAATCAATAGTGTGAAGCAAGAAATCAGAGAGAACATTAATAATCTTAGGCAGCAAAATGAACTGCTTTGAAGCAACCATTCTCGCTGAATCCCATCCTCAGAGCCTGTTACAAATGGCGAAGTTCAGAGTAAAAAGGTCTGCCCGTGGCCATCCGAGGGGATGCTGAAAGCATCCAGCACATGACCCAGGAGTCTAGAACAATGGGCCGGTGTGTCTTCTGAAGTCATCTGCAACACGAGTTCTCTATGGTTCTGAAAGAACAGGCTCCATGTCCCCCATGCTGGCGAGACCTGGCCTAATAACATTGGTCCCTGGCTATGGGAATTAGTTCCAGAGGGCCCCAGGTCTCAATTACAGGACTTGTTGGAATTGAGCTTGCAGCTGGCACAATGTAAGCATGGAGGTGCTGATGAGCATCTGTGCCCAGAAGCGAGCCAGAGCCAGCCCAAGAAGGAAACCAGCACAAAGGAAAGAGGCGTCATGGGGGTGATCACTCTGTAAGTTCTATAAATGTCTAATCACTATGCTGTATACCTGAAAATAATATATTACATGTCAACTGTAATTGAAAAATAAATTCTATAAAAAAAACAAAAGAAGAAGACAGACAAAGAGAAAAAGAGTAAAGGAGAGTAAAAAAAAACTTGGAGGGAGGGAGGGAGACAAGAAAGCTGTGACTCTGTTAAGCTCCTGGATCTAGCCAAGCCTGAAGCTGGTTGCCAGTTACATGAACCAATATATTACCTTGTATGCCTGAGAAAAAGAGTGTAATGATATTTAAGTCGGATTTTCTGTCTCTGACAATCAAAAGAAGCCTGATGAATATAAATACTACCACTATTTCCATTTCACATGAGCAATTGAAGGCTAAGGGGATTAAAGTAAATTACCCAAAGCTACGCAGCTATGAATTGGTAGCGCTTGGATTTGAGCAAGATTTGCCCTAAACCTGAATCAGTTAGGTCAGAAATCTTGGTCTCCTACAAGGCTGTCCCTCTTTTTCTAGGAGCTGAGAGTTGGGGATTTTAGAAATAGCATACGTTCAGAAGCTCTGGTCCACTGTAGTGCATTGGGGAGGCCAGGACGGGAGGAGAGACTGCATCAAGATGAGATATATAATTATTATTTAAATCAGTTCGGAGGCCATAAGGAGTAAAAAATCAAAGCTTTCTGTGGCATTTCCCCAGTGCCATATTTTAATTTTTTCTTATCAAACACGGCTGGCATTTGTTTTTCAAAAAACTATTTTAATTAAAAAAATTCTCTAATAAAAGTTAAAGGAGCCCACAGGTCATCTGACGACAATGGAAGGAAGACAGGAGCATTCCAGCAACTTAAAGCAGATTAAAAAACTAAATTTGTTGACTTTTTCCAAAGCTCACCTCTCCCTTGGAGGCTTTATGTTTTGCATAATGAGGCTGAAATACTGAAGTCACTGATGCCTGCTCAGCTACCTCTTTGTTGGAATTTCAATGGGCTCCCACCTCATGTGGGGGTGAGATTTCTTCTTGTTGCTCTGGCCAGGGTTTAATTGAATTATCCCACTCCCTGTACTTAAAATCTTTACAAGGCTTCCCACTGCTAGAAGGAAAAGAGCAGAACACTTATAGGGCCCACAAGGCCCTGAGAATTGCACACTTTCATGGTGCACCTGCTCCTTCCCACCCCAGAGCTCCAGCGTCCATTGGTTCCTGCCATTCTCCTCACCTCAGGACCTTTGTACATGCTATTTCTTCCATCTTCCCATCCCTCTGCACCTGGCTAATCCTACTCACTCTTCAGATTCCAGCTCATTTTCCCCTTTCTTGGGGAAGCCTTCCTTTTAAACGCCCTAATTTTTGCACACCCAGTGTCAGATATTTTCCTTCTTGGCAGTTATTTCAAGTTGCAATTATGTGGCAGGTCTCAGAGCCCTCTCCAGCCTGATTTCTGCAGGTGACTGGCTCTCATGTGAATCAGGGGAGCAAATGTCATGAGAAGTCATGAGCCAGAGGCCAAGTACAGACAGAAGGTGCTTTGGTTTTTAATAACACCTTTAGTCCATTTGCAGGTGTCCCCAATTTACAGATGAGAACACGGAGGCCAGAGGTTGAAGCACTGGCTGCAGTGAAGTTGCCAGCATCTGAACCCTTTGTCTGATTGCAAAGAATGCTTACTTCCTGAGTGCTTGCCACATGACAGATACTCATCTAGGTGCAGAAAGATTTCCCTTACTCAACACGGTGAAAAATAAAGAGTTCCACATGAGTGAATTTTCCAGATACCTGAGGCATCATACATAGAAGCACGTAGTTAACCATGGGATCAAAATATTTTACATGATTAATTATTCATTGCCCTTCTCTCTTCCTACTGAATGGAGTTTACCTGTTTCTGAGGGCTATACAGAAGCAGCGACATTTCTGCTGCTCCATAACGCGGCACATTGCATTGCAGTAGCCCTTCCTTATCCACAGTTTCACTTTCCACGGTCAACTGCAGTCCAAAAATATTAAACGGAAAATTCCAGAAATAAACTATTCATAAGTTTTAAGAAGGCACCGTTGTGAGTAACGAGATGAAATCCCTCACCATCCTGATCCATCCCGCTTGGACTTGAATCCTCGCTGTGCATGCTTCCCGCCCATCTGTCACTTAGTAGTCGTCTGGGTTATTAGATGGACTATCATGGTGTTGCAGGGCCTGTGTTCAAATCACCCTTATCTTACTTAATAATGGCCCCAAAGCACAAGAGTAGTGATGCTGGCAACGTAGGAGCCATAAAGTGCTTTCTTTAAATGAAAAGGTGAAAGTTCTCAACTTGATAAGGAAAAAATTATATGCTGAGGCTACTAAGATCTCTGGTAAGAACAAATCTTCTATCCTTGAAATTGCCTCATTTCTGAATTAAGCTTTATCATAGGTATTTTTTACAGGAAGAAAACATAGTATTTAGGGTTCAATTCTATCCTCAGTTTTAGGCATCCACTGGGGTTCTAGGAACGTATCCCCACGGATGCGTGAATGACTGTACATTGTTCCCTAACCAGTTACACTGTTCTATAACACTGAGATGAGCACAAGCTAGTGAGATGAGGGGGTCATTTGACCCCTGCATTAACTGCCCTACCACTGTGATTTTTTTTTGTTTGTTTCCATGCTTATTTTTATAATTTCTTCGTCTGTACCCTTGTTCTCAAGCTGTCAACTATTGCTGCTGGCTGCTGTCACTGTGCTTTCTCTACCATGCCACATACTTCTACAGGCTATAAGGCTGGGACATCAGGTCACTGAGATTATCATAACAGTGTGCACAGTAAGAGTCAACAGGCTCTGAGTGAAGAAATGTTGGCTCTTTTCTGATATGGACACGGTGGCAATTCATTGGGACGACATTCTTTTCCTGCTTTATATGTAGTTTCCAGGACAAGTGGCCTGAAGTTACGGTGATACACCTAAGAGCTTTGTTAAAATGAAAGCAAGTCTTGTTGTCCCAGACTCTGAATTTTCATCTTGTCCCACAAGGAGGCATTCAAACCGCAAAGAGCTCAGGCCACAGACTTGTAAACAGACATTCTGTGGGGAAGAAATCAGGGTCATCACAGCAAAGTGGGGCTCATCTTGGAGATAACCCAAGAGAGGAAGAAACATGAGTGATCTAGTGACTTCGGAAACTTCCACGTGGTTCATCATGGCAAATGCCACGTGATCCTAGCTTCCTGGAGGTGCAGGGACTTTTTGTAAATCTGAAAAGCCAGACAGCCTGGTGGTGCACATAGCCTTGGTGACCCAGACCCACCCGAGCCATCTGCTGTTCACTGTCCTAGAATAAGTCTCCCAGCCATTCTCCTTCCTCCATATCCATCCAGACGGCAGCCTCACCATCAGGCCCATGTTTGCCATCACTAGGTCTGTGAGGGTGGACCTTCGCTTGGTTCGTGTCGCGTCCATGTTAATGAATGAGAGAAAGAAGAATGGAACACTTCTTCTGAGGTGTTCCTGAAACAGTTCATTTTCTCCATCTGGGAAAGATAGCGGTGATGTAGCAGAGAGGAGAAGCAGGAGGGAGGAGTGGCTGAGACTCAGGCTTTGGGGTCAGATAGACTGGACTCAAACCTCAGCTCTGCCACATACTGCCTGTGTCACCCTGAACAAGTGAATGATGTCTCTGAGCCTCAGCATCCTCACCTATAAAGTGGAGACAGAAGTTCTCTAACTCATGAGGACTCTGAGAATGGAAGTGAAACTCTGTTACAATGCCCAGCACGGCGAACACCTATCAAACAGAAGCCGTGAGGGTGATGACGCTTTCCATCAACATCACTGTCATCAGGAGGGTCAGCAAATTGGGCTCCTTCAGGACCACCTCAGAGCAGAGGCCAACATATGTTAAGTCTTTGGTGACTACTCAAATTAGAAGAGAAAACGGAACCATAAAAGGCCAGACCGAAAAAGTCCTTAGTGATTATTTATAATTCTTCTCCCATTCTACAGGTGGGAAAACTGAGGACCCAGAAAGGGAAGAGACTTGCTTAAGACCCTTGAGTCAGTCAGTGGGTGGCAAAGTGGGGGCCCAGATCTCTTCACTTCCATCCAGGGGCTCTCTTCTTCACCCTGCACTCTTAGGACAACAGAGAGAATTTAAAGGAAAAGTAAATGCGATCTTTGGGAGCTAAGCTAGAAACTTGAATGTCAAGATGAGAGAAGTGAGCTGGGTCAGGCCCTCCTGCAGTCCAGGACTCCAGGATGCATTTCTTGGAGTTGAGGCTGGGAGAGGCACACAGTTGTCCCCCAGATTTGCAGGTATTAAGAACATAGTCACCTGCCTCCCACTAGCTGGGTGGCCTTTGGGACATCTCCTCCTTTTTCTGAGTCTCCACCTCCCCACCTAAAAATTCTCTCAGCTCAGAATCTTTGGCGTTGCTGTCCCTTTCCTGACCCTCTGATGCCTCACCTATGGATGGATGTCCGCCCCATCTGTCACTTGATCCACAGTGACTCACCCAAGTATGTAGAATTCTTGCCTTTTGTCTCTTGGCTAAGTCCCAGGACCTCGGCTGAGCTTTTTTGCTTAGAGGTCAGCAAATTATTTTGGTAAAGGGCCAGATAGTAAATATTTTAGGCTTTGCTGGCCACGAGGTCTCTGTCACAACTACTGAACTCTGCAGTTGCAGCTGGAAAACAGCCATAGACAGCATGTAAACGAATGAATATGGCTGTGTCCCAATAAAACTTTACTTATAAAAACAGGCAGGGGGCCGGATTTGGCTGTGGGCTGCAGTTTGTCAAGCCCTGTTTTAACTCATTCCAAGCTGGGTCCAACACCTCCTCTGGGTTTAGGGTAACCAACCTTCCTTGGTTCCAAGTTTTAAATCCTGGGTCCTAGAAAATCTCACAGTTTCAGACAAAGTAGATGGTTGGCTGACCTGTCTGGGACCACGTTGGCCCCTGTTTCTCCCATTCCAGTGTTGCTTCGGCTGTGACATTCAACTGTCTCCTTTGTAAGAAGGAGGAGGAGAAAGAGAGGAGGAAGAAGGACAGCTGTTCATTGCGTTTTCTGATGTGCCAGGTGCTGTGTGAAGGGCTCTGTCAACATGACCTCCTTTGATTCTCACAGCAACCTGGTTGGGAGGTGGTAGCCAGAGACTCTCCCAGGGAGGGCTCAAGCCTGGGCTGGGTCCCAGTCTGATCTGTCTCCAGAACCCAGGTTCCCCTGCTTCCTCTCCAGACTGTAAACTCCTTGGGGACAGAACTGGGGTTTCTTATATCTGTATCTTTAGTGCCCAGCACAGAGTAAGACACAACATATTCTGAGCATATACTGGGTATCAGCAAATAACTGATGCTCAGCAAATGCATACATGAAAGAATGAATGAATGAATAAGCAAATGACACCTCTCCCATCTAAAAGACACTTTCCTTTTCTGTGACAAGATTCATTCCTGACTACCTTACCTTCAGGTGAGTTAAGGGAGAAATGTCAAATGTATGCTAGGATGTCAGTATGTCAAACGTGCCTGCTAGCACTGGGGAGGCAATATGGTCTCTGATGTTAGGTGATCTGTGTGCAAAGCTCAGCTATGCCTCTTTTGGGCTGTGTGACAGGTGCAAGCCAAACCAGCTCTCAGAGCCTCGCAGAGTATAACAAAAGATCATAATAGAAACTACCTCAAAGGGTTGTAATAGATTCTCTCTCTTTGGCATGGGGTGTAGTATCTGGTAAACACTCCATAAACACCGTCTACTATTGCCTATTATTATTATTATTATTATTATTATTATTATTTATTATTATTACTGCTAATGTTGGGATGAGCGGAAAGCAAGATAGTAATGAGATACCCATGGTGAGAAGTACGGGTGTTCATTATGCAGTTCTGAATGAGTACCAGGGGTCAAACAGGAGAAGGAAACCCAGACTGCTGGTAACGACCTTGGTTAGCTGTAACTGCAATCACGGGGCGTACAAACAACCACCTGCGACACACAATAAGAGGCATTTATTTAGCTAACCTGTTCATGGCCAGCCAGAGCATGGCTGAACCAGGCTCTTCACTGAGCTTTGGGCACAGGGCGCCTGGACATGGGTGCATTCTGGGGCCAGGCTGAGAGAGCAGTAGCTGCCTTGAGGGGGTTCTTCCCCCAGCCACCGCAGAAACATGCAAGGCCCCCTGAGCCTACGCTTGAAACAGACACACTGACATTTCCACCTCACCCTCATGGCCAAAGCTGGTCATATGGCCAAACCCAAAGTGAGGGAGCAGGAGCAGAAATCCTGGCAGCCCTTTGAGAGGGGAGAAGAGCAGAGTCATGTGGCTGACGGCATGGACACAGGGAAGAAGGAGGAACGGGGGGCCAGTAATGCCTGTGCAAGCCAAATCTTGCACAAGGGCCTCGCACTGTCTGCCCTCCTCACCAGCTTCCTCTTCAGCCCCTGCCTCATCAGCTCTTGGTCAAAATCTGGAAGAGACCCTTAGCAGTCACATGCGTAGTCCCTGGAGACCCCATTCCCATTTTGCGACATCTGGACCTGCTCTAGGGAGTCGTTAATCTCAGGCAATTTCTTTCCTCACTTGATTTGTTTATTTAAGGAAAACAAGTTGCTCCTAATTAGAAACACTGCGATCGAGATGTTCCGTGCATCCTAGGCTGCTGATTTCCAGACCTTCTGCCTAAAATTCTACCTGCACTCCTAACATCTGTGAGTTTGTTCGGCAACCGTCCTAAAGTTCAGGCTTCTGGCGAGAGACACCTGGGTTGTTGTGGAGGCCAAGGGAGCCGGGGACAGGGGAATACACAGGCTTCGGAGCTAAAGCACAAGGAAAAGTGAACACGCAACATCCCGACACGCTGCTCAGAGCCGGCACCAATCACTGAAGCAACACTCAGAAGGTGCACAGCACGAATATAGTTCAGACCTGAAGAGCAGGCAGAAGCGTAGTTCTAAAGGTTCAGAGATATTTTCTGTGGAATCTCTCAGCTGTGTTTACACCGCATACACACACTTTTACACCCCGTGGACATTCAGGCACACTCACAGAGATGCGCATCAAGGAAATACAAACATGCTCATGAGACTTGCGCGAAATTGGCACAGCCCCACGGATGGGCAAACATGCTCAGAAAAATACAATATATATACACCCAGAGACATGCAAGAGAATGCAGCATAACACCCCAGGTACACACACTCAGAAGCTCACTCATACACAGGCGACATGCACAAGTTACACTGCAACGTCCCAAGACACACATTCAGAGACACTCATATGCACACGGAGACACACTCAAATGTACACTGCAGTCAACACACCCAGAGACCAACACTAGGAAACACACATACACAAAGATACGACCAAGGATGCAGTCCCACACAGAGACACGCACACTCAGAAATATGTGTGTATACAGATGCACAAAAAGTTTACACTGCAATACACACAGGTACGCACCCACAGAAGCACATGAATACAGAGCAACGCAATCCAACGTATCCTCTAACACTCACATACATACACCCAGAGAGTCACACATATTCACAGAGACACTCACAGTGGTTATACCACGACAGACACACACACATACACAGAGAGTATATGCAATACTAAACATACATACGCACAGAGACACACAAAAAAGTACATTGAAAACCATGTAGACAGATATGCCTATAAGTGTATGCGTTCACACTCACATCATCATTGTACACACTCGTACATGCACAAATGTCCACAGAAACACATGCAGACAGCACAGACAGCTCCCAAAGCATGCACCAAGCAGAACTACACAGCTTCTTAAACATAGGTATCACTGCACAGACCCCCGCAGCACACGTGTGCGGCTGTGCAGCCATGCTACTGTCTGGCCATAGAGATACATCCAAATCACACACGCATAATTGCTCAACACTCACAAGTACATGCGCGCCCCCACACTTGCACTGACACACAGGTACGCATTCTTCTGTGGGCATGCACGGGCACACATACTCATAAATTCATGGGCTTGCAATCTCACAAAAAGTATAGACTCATATTGACTCTATTCTCTCATGTGTGCATACACACTTAAGGTTTTTATGTCAATCATACGCACATGAGCACATGTGCCCAAACCTGCATGAGAATGTTTACACACATATTTACACACGTGTCTACACACACACCCATGTCCTACTCCACCAGGAAACCAAACTGTCCATTTTCTCAGTCAAGCCCACAGACTAGCACATGGCAGAACCGCCCCTGACCTGGTGCCTACTAGAAGCCCATTAAGTCATTCTATGTCAGCAGAGATGAGGTCTGCCTTCCCCATGGCAATTTCACAATGGACCCTGGGGAACCCTAGTTTGTGGAGGGACACAGATGTCCCAAGCATCAGAGCCACTCAGAAAGAAATAAGACTGATCACGCTACTGCCTTTCCCCACAACCTCAGCAACACCCCCCAACCCCCACCCCACCCAAGTACTTTCCCCCACGTGGCTGTTCCTGCAGGGGACAGCAACCTCTGCTCAGACAGCCTCAGCAGACTGAGGGCCTAACACACAGACACACTGAACTTCTCTGTCCTGGGCCCCTAGCCACAAAGTTGAAGCCATGGAGACAGCTTACCTCCACCTCCTGTTGTCATGGCGACACAGCTGGATTCCTCCAGGGCTTCCAGACCACCCTGGGCTCCCCACTAGGAGCTGCTGGTCCAGTAGTGCTTTTGTGAGGCAGTAGCGAGGAGGCGGGGACTGTAGGTGCCAGGTGATTGGAGAGAACAAGGGCCCTGCCTCCTGGCCGAGGATCATCTGCTGTTCAGGTGGGACAGGGCCAGCTTCTTTGGGGAAAACAGCGGCCAGACACTCATGCATAAGACCCCAAAACAGACAACCCTGCTGCTGTGTCTGTGGAGCTCCGATCTGCACTAGATAACGCTTAGCACTTTCCATGCACCTCCTCAGTTAGTCCTTCCAATAGCCTTCTGAAGTCCTAACTATGAACTCACCCACTTTACAGTGGAGGGACGGAGGTGTGGAAGGTGAAGTGACTGGTCAAACTCCGATGTGTCTGAGTCCTAGGACTGTTAAATACTAAATTACATCACCTTTTAGGATTTTGAAAATCTAAACTGATAATTGCTCAAGGCCACAGAAGGTCCAAACCGGGACCTCTGAGGATACATGAAATCCCTTCATTTTGCAGGAGGAGAGACTACGGCCCAGAGAGGTCTAGTGATTTGCCCAAAGTCACACAGCAAATTGAAGGCAGACTTGAAGCTCAATCTCCTGACCCAGAGATAGGGTTTTCCCAGGGCAGCAATAACCAGACTCTGACACCCTGGAGGACTACTGAGGTCTCAGCAGCCTAGAGTAGTGGCTCCCAGCCGGGGCCCAGGTCAGACTCTGAAGCAAGGGCTGGCGGTCCTCAGACTCCCACCTCATGCTTCAAGTACCGTCCAAGAACAACACAGCAATGCTATTCTCCAGAGGTAGCTCTGCCCAGCCCAAGTAGGCAATTATAGGGCCAGGGGAATATGTCCCACCTTTGGGTCATGGCCAGAAGTACCTCTACTGCCTGCCTTGCTGACCAGCCCATCCATCATCATGACCCTGGCTGGAACCCCAGTGAGGAACCACAATGCCATTCAGGGGGCTGTAACCACATGGGTGGGCTCCAAAATGATCCCTGGAGACCAGGTAGCCTCTGAATCAAGCTTTTCATTACGACGAAAAATAATCTGGCCAAACTCATGAGCTGCGTGCTGGGCTGGGAAGAGCCTCTAGGGGCCTAGAGTGTGGAGGGACCACCCACATCCTCAGAGCTGGGATGAGAATGCCAGGAGGCCTTATCCAACTGACCATTCCAGCCCCTTTTCTGCAAAAAGTTTATATCTCCCTAAGCTATGATCAAAATGGTCTCATTGAGTGGCCCAGGAAACTTCTCCCAAATCTTTTGCTCATTTAAGGAGCTGCAAGGAACAGGAGGTAATCTTGCCTCTCCTAGTGTCTCTGCCAAAGAGATGAGTTCTCTCTTGTGATGACACTTGAGGCTGCAGGAAGGGCTTGGATGGAGGCAATCCGGCTCAATGAGTCCTCCTGGTCCCAGTTGTCTCCCTATACACACACACAAACACACACACACACACACACACACACACACACACACACACACACACAGAACGACACAAGCAGACCTGCAGAGCACTGGACACAAAGCACATCTCACGGGCAGCCCTGGATGCTGGCTCCAGATAACGAGTAGCCTCATTTATGAGTATCATGTCCAACAAACACCTGGTAAAGCCAACTTGAAAATATGACCAGCTCCTTCTACCTCAGAACTCTGAACTGGCCAAGAAGCGGATGATTTATGAATGAAATTAAAGGAGTCCATTGCCTTTTCCCTGGCCCAGCTTAGCCTGAAAAGCCTTTGAGTGCCTGCCTTTGGGGTCCCAGTGGAAAGGACTCCTGGGTGAACTGGAATGTCTCACCCTCTGCCAGAGGAAAGTTTGCCATTTACCCAGAGCTGGGCTGTCACCACTCTGGGTTCTTTACTCACCTGACTGGACGGACGCTGAACCTCCAGCCTGCGGAGAAGCCGCTGGAACTAGAAGCTTGGATGGGGGACAGGAATCGTTTTGCAGCGGCTCGGCACCCCGTTCTCTTATGGAACCCGCTTACCCACGCAGGCCCCTCAGCGCTTACCTGAGGGGTCTCAGCCGCTTGCCAACTCTGCGTGCGGAACCCAGCAGAAGCCCGGGGTCTCTCTGCGACTCCTGCGTCCCGCTTAGCGCGCCCGCTCTGTGGGCGCCGTCCCAGCTGCCAGCTGCTGCAGTGGCATCACGGAAAGCGGAGTCTGGATTTCCTTACTCGCCACGAAGGCGCCTACGGCCGGGCCCGGAGGCTATTTCTCCCGGTCTGTTGCAAGGGGGATCCTCCGTGTCTCCAACGAGAAAGTGGAAGTGTGCGTCCTGGATTGCAGCAGCGACGACAGCGGTGGCCGGGGACGAGGAGAAGGTGGCGACGCCAGCCGGCGAGCCGAGGAGGCGGGCGGAGGCGAGAGGAAGTGAAAGCCGGGCTCTTGCGAGCCTGGCGCTCCGGCGGGCTGGCGGGCGGGCGGCACTGCGGGGACCCCGCGCCGCGGCGAGGCCCCGCGCACACACCCGCCCCTGGGGGGCCCGGGCCCGGCGCGCGCGGGGCGCGGGCTGCAGCAGGGCGCGGGCTCCAGCCGCCTCGCGTCTCGCTCGCTGCCTCCTCGCTGCCTCGTTCCTCTCTTCCCCGGACTTTACGTCTCCAGCTCGAGCTCCGCGCGCCGCTGCCGCTGCTGCCGCCGCCGCTGCCAGCAGCGCCTCAGCCCGGCGCGCTCCTCGCACGGAGCCACAGCACTGCCTACCGCTTAACTCCTTGCATGCCACCTGGCCCTCCCGCAGCCTCCCGGGAAGCTGGGCAGACCCGGTGCCAGGCCTGCTGCGGAGCTTGGGCAAGGGCTTCAGCCCCCCAGCCTCAGTTTCCTCGACTGGAGAATGGGCTGGAGAGACCCACGTCCTAAGATCATTTGGAGAATTACCTGTACCAAGCTGCCTGGCATTGAACAAGCATTCAACAAATAGAGTATTCACTGCTGCCGTTGCTGCTACTCCTGCTGACGTTCAAGAGGCTTGACAGGGGGCCTTCCAAATAGTGTATACCAAGTAAAGGGCAGTTTGGTTGGTGGGTTGGTTGTTTTTTTCGTATTTAGTTTGTTGCTTTAATGGGCAGTAGGTTTAAGCTGTGTAGCCCCTGGCTGATTAATTACCTACCCTCTCCCAGCCTGTTTCAGAAGATTCTTGCAGCTCTGTGACCTTGGGCATGTCTCAGCACCCCTTCTGAACCTCTGTATCATCATCTGTAAAGTGAGAACAATAGATAATGATTGATAACACTCACCTTCAAAGGATCAACAGTGAATCCCCGGGAGAGGAGCACATCTTCTGATGTGGCATGTGACAAGAGGGACCATTGACCCAGAGCCTCCTAAGTGTTAGACACCTTGTCTTCTAGTCTTTAATACATTATCTCATTAAGTCATCTAAATAACCCAGGAGGTGGCTAGTTCCATCTCCATTTCTCAGATGGGAGAACTGAAGCCCAGAGAGGTTATGAGGCTCACTCTGGGTTGATTCAACTAGAAAGTAGCAGAGCTGGGATTTGAACTCTGGATTTTCTGACTTCAAAACCAGTATCTGTTAAGCTGGAAACTCAAGGTGGGGCTCTAAAGTGGCCATGAGCAGACTATTCTTTGCTGAAACTAGCAATAAGAATTAGTTATCTGCATTTATTTTATTAAAGCACATTGTTTCTCCACTAATTTTTGTCTAATGTAGATAATTCAGAAAACACCGAAAAGTATGAAGAAATACCAACTCTAGTCCCACCTCCCAGAGAAAATGGTTATTAACATCTCGATGTAGTTTCTGGTAGTCTTTCTATACCTACATGTAAAAGCTGTTGGAACAAAGAGAATCTCCCTAATCGTTCATAGGAATGGGAACTGGGCTCCCCACAAAACAGAAAGAGCCCAAGGCTTGGAATCAAACAGGTGAAGCTTGAGTGTCCTCGGGTTGGTCACTCGCTGTTTCCAGGCTCTGCTTCATCATCCATGAGAAGACAGATAATGTCTTCCCTGCCTGCTTCATAGGGTTGTTGGGGAAATTATTGGAAAGCACCTTGAGAGTGGCAAAAGCTATAAGAATGTAGTGGTGATGTTATAATCATCACTGTCATCATCATAAAAACATAAAAGAACAGAGCGTCATGGCATCTTGTAGTGATTAAAAGTAGGAGCTCTGGAGACAAATTCGCTTTTCCTTACATGGATGTCCGATTGACCCATGACAATTTATTGAAAGAACTGTCTTTCCTTCACTGCTCTGTAAGGCCACCTTTGTCACAAAGCACATGTCTCTGTGTGTGGAGGGGCCAGGTCAGGGATGTTTATTCAGTTCCATTAGTCACTATACTCATCTTTGTGCTATATTTTGTCATCTTTATCACATGGTCTCAATTACTACAGCTTTATAATAGTCTTGATATCAGCAAAATACATTATTTTTTCTCCCTGCAAGATTATTCTTGGCCTTTGAATTTGTGTATAAATTTTAGAATCAGTTTATCAAGTTCCACACTCAACAACAACAATAAAAGACCTATTAGGTTTTGATCGGGTTGGCATTGAGTCTACAGGTCAGTTTGAGGACACTTGCCATCTTTATAATATTGAGTTTTCCTATCCCTCTACCTAACAACATACACACAAATCAATCCCAGTTGGGTTATACATCTCAATGTATAAAGCAGAACAATAAGGCTTCTAGAAGCTTCCAGAGAATTCAATCATAACCTTGAGACAAAAAAAAAAAAACAACAATTTTTTAAATAAGGCAAAAAGCACTCCATAAATAAAAACACTGATATATTTCATTATATCACAATCAGAAAAACTTCTCTTTATTAAAAGACACCATTAAGAAGAGAGTAAAAAGTCAAACCCTAGAAAATAGATATTTTCAACATGCATAACTAAATAGGGGCGCCTATTTAGAATTTGCAAAGAACGTCTATAAATCAATAAGTAAAAGGCAGACAACCCAAAAAGATGTCAAGAAACCGGGACATTTTACAAAAGAGTATGTTCAAAGAGCCAATAAATTCATTAAAAGATATTCAATCTAATTAGAAATATGAAACATGCCCATAAAAACTTCGAGGAGATATGACTACACTAAAATTACAAAGACTGACAATCCCAAGTGCTGGTGAGAATGTGCAGCAACTATAAATTGAATATGCTGCTGGTAGGAGTGTAGACTGGTACACTTGCTTTAGAAAACTGTGTGGCATTATCTACCAAAGGCACCATCCCTATGGCCAAAACTTCCACTCCTAGGAATACATTCCACAGAAATGAATACTTATAACCATCAAAAGACATGTGCAATAATGTTCACAGCAGTTTCTGTGGCTTATAATAGTAAATTTTGAAATAACCCCAAACAACTGAAATGTTTGCCAACAATAGTATGAGCCAACTGTGTATATTCATATGGAGTACTATACAGCAAAGAAAATGGCCAGTCTCTAACATACACAATCACAAGGATGAATCCAAGAAGCATAATGCTGACTGATAAAAACTAGACATCAAAGAGTACTAACTGTATGTTTTCACTTACAGTGTTCTAAAGCAGGCAAAACTCAACAATAATGTTAGAAGCCGGAATGGTGTTATCTCTGAGGAGGATGAGAGTTACAACTGAGAGGAAAGACACAGGTTTCTGGCATACTGGATTTCTTTTCTTTCTTGATATTATTGGCAGCTACATAGGTATAAGTCATAGAACCATGCATTTATGTATGTATGGAGCACTTTTCTGTACATGTGTGAAATCTTAACTTTTTAAAAAGCTGGGTTTTTTTTTTTAAGTGATAATTCTTGAGCAAAATGGAGCTGGATTTTAACCTGAGTTCTGCTAATTTCTGGTTGTGTGACCATGGTCAGGTTATTTCATCCCACTGAGCCTCAGTTTCCTCATCCATAACATGGAACAATAGTAGTACCTATATGGCAGGTTTACATGAGGAGGAAAGGGCCTCAAGCGAAATAACAGGTGCAAAGCTGGCGATACTCACAAATCATATCCTAAAGTATTATACCTGTCCCATAGTAAAGGGATGTCTGAGCAATATCTGAAAGAACCGAGTTTGAACCTCAGCGAGGGTTGCCAGGTAAAATAATGAGAACGTTTAGTTAAATTTTTAGTGTAAGTCTATAATCTTACTTGAGACATACATAAACAAATTTTTTTTCTCGTTGTTTATATGGAATTCAAATTTAACTGGGTGTTCTGTAATTATATTTGCTATATCTTGCCATCCTAACCTCATAGTTACCAGCTGTGCGTCCTGGGGTAGGTCACTTGATTTTTCTGGCTTTGGTTGCCTAACCTGTAAAATGGGAATAAAGGTCCTTTCCAGTGTTGACAAAAGAATGAAATTGGTTAAAGGACATAGGTATTCCTAGCACACATCAAGAAATCTGTATTTGTTCCCTTCCCTTCCCATCATCTCTCTCTCTCTCTTCTTCTGTTATTTTTCTTTCCTTGACTAAGTCTTGGGGCTCCCCAGAGCTCCCCACAAACATTGCTTAGCTCCTTGCTGTCCTTTGAAGCTAAGCGATTATAATTAGCTGTAAAAAGTAAGGAGTGAAGTTGTAGGATTTTTGTCTAAAACACATACGCAGTCATTTTGGCAGGAAAGGATGAAGTCAGATGCCTCTCAATTCAACCACTGGACAAACTCTTAATTTTGGCTGAGGGCTCACCCTGTCTCTGCTAATCCCAGGCATCATTTGTGTTGCAGATTTCTGAGAGGAGCCTCATCCCCTCTCCATGCCTTCTAGTTCAGCTCTCATTTTATTGTTTCTGGCCAAAGCCTATTGCAGGACTCACAGAAGAGAGAGAAGAAACAAAGCGATCTTCGAAATAAATTATAGAGATCAAAACAGGGTGATGTAAGAGACTTTCCGAGCATAAGATCAGGTAACACCTCCCAGCTACATTCATAAGATTCATCACTAACCCATACATCACTGTCATTTGAACCACAGTGTCTAAAAATAGGATTTGCTCTAATTTCCTGAGTAGCTGATGTAAATGGAGAGAATGTGAGAGTAGTGAGCAGGCTGTGTCAGATGGTAAGTAACTACCCTTTGAGGTTGTTTTTTTTTTCTAAATTGGAAAGGAGGGGACTTGCCTCCAGAAATGTCAGGCAAATCCTGACAAAACTGAGAGGTAAGATGAAGGATGCTAGAGGCAACAAGACCTGGGATGGAGCCCCTGCTCTGCCACCTCCTAACTGGGCAGGCTTGAGTAAATTGCTTAACCTCTCTGGACCTCATCTTTAAAAACATAGAGAATAGTAGTTCCAATCTTGTGAGGATTTTGTGCAGGTTAAATGATAGGCCTATATAGACTGTTTACCAAAGTGCCTGCTGTACATGTATTATGCATATCCAGGATTCAAGCATGTGTGGGTTTCCTATGGTCAGATTTCTTTTCAGGCACTAAACATTGACTCATACATCACACTTAATGTGTGGAAGAGAGAATAAAGTTAAGAGGAAATTGTAAAAGTCATTCCGACATTGTCCTAGGTGCAGAAACACGATGGAAGACTCCTTTAATTGCAAGGAGTTTGGGAGTGATGCCCAGGTGGATTGGCCATTCCTTAAAAACCCTGCATTTCTGCTTCCTTGGAAGAATCTCTTTGTGCTTCAAGGTCCCTCCATTCAGAGTCCGACCACAAGTTCCTGGCATCTCCCTATCCTATCTGATAGTGGTTGGGGTTTGGTCTGTATGCAAATTCCTAGACATCAAGATCTGTGTCTTTTAACCACTCTCTCTCCCAAGCACCCAACACAGTCCTTGGCACATAGTAGGTTGTCTTAGTCCATACAGGCTGTTATAATAAAGATACCATAGACTGAGTGGCCTAAAAACAACAGAGATTTATTTCTCACCATTTTGGGAGCTCAGTCCACAATCAAGGCACTGGCAGATCCAGTGTCTTCCAAGATTTCACTTCGTGGTTCACGGATAGCCATCTTCTTGGTGTGTCCTCGTATGGTGGAAGGGGCGAAGGGTTTCTCTGGGGTGTTTTTTATAAGGGCACTAATCCCTTCATCAGCACCGCATCCTCATGGCCTAATCATCTTTCAAAAACATGGCTCCCAAATACCATCACATGGAGGATTAGGGTTCAACGTATGAATACTGGTGGGAACGGGGCACAAACATTCAGTCAATAGCATAGGTGCTCAGGAAAAAAACTGGTGAAGGATTAAAGTTGTTCAAGATAACTATAAATATGTACAGATTAAAAGAAAAACCTTTTATGATGGGGAGAGTTCATCCATTAAAATTTGGGTAAAAGAGGCAAAGGTTTGTAAATGTAGAAGAATGTATAGTACAGCACATTTTAATCGCAGAAAACTGGAAAGAATCTAAATGCCCATCAACAAGAGAATAGATGGATCAATTCGGGTAGATGTTTAAAGGGGAACACTAGGCAGCAGTGAAAATTTATGAACTAGAACTTTGTATTATCGCAGATAAAGCTAAAAAATTATAGTGTTGAGTGAAATAAAAAGCTAGTTGTAAAAGGACAGGTACAGAATAATACACTGAATGAAGTCCAAAAGTCTGAAAAACAATTCGGTATAGTTTTATGAGCACATACATGTAGAGTGAAAGTATAGAAATGTACATGGAAATGATGGAAAGAGGTTACCACTTCCGGCGGAGAGAGTGGGATAGGGAATCTGGAGAGCTTTAACTGTGCTTTGAATGTTCTGTTTCTAAGGCAATTTGGTGGATACATAGAAATTCTATTGTTCTTTGCATCAATTTGTGTGCCTGAAACCTTTTATTAAAGGGAAAAAAAGAATTGAGGCAGCAGTTGAGCGTGAAGGCTAGAGTGGAAGTGGCCTAATTCTTTCCCCCGTTCTGACATTTGCTGTGTGTCTTCAGTAAGGGAAATACCTCTCTCAGCTTCAGTTTCCTCAACACTACAATGGGGCTAATAAATCTTAGAAGAATTAAATGAGATAATGTGTATAAACTATTAAAAACAATGTAAGAACACAACAGACGACAACTGTTCTTTTCATAATTAATTATCTACAGCAATCAATTTCAAATTATTTGAGAACTAGAAACATCTAAGATGATCAGCAATTTCTAACCTTTCTTTACAAATTTAACATCTGAGGCTGGAGAAGTTGAATAAGTGGTCCAAAGTCACAGAGGATGGGAGGTAGAATTGAAGACCTGAGGTATGCGGAGAGCCCCTTTTGGGAAAGGCACTGTATGGGGCCTGCACTCCAAATCTCTTCCCACAACACCTACTGAAATCTTCACTTTTTCTCAGGGGACGGATGATGGTCATATATGGAACCTGTTAAAACTGGATCACAGATGCTAAGGGCAGTGGGACACATCCTAATGCGGCTGCAGTCACAAAGTATGTTTCCATCATTATGAAAGAGGTTGAGAATAATGTTATAAGCTCATCCATTTCTCATTTGTATTTTTTAAATAGCAAAAAATCTGATGCCTAGCACAAGTATGCACGCGTGATCACAAAAACATGCATACTAGAATGCACTATTTGTAAAAGACTCACACTGGAGATAATTCAAATATCCATCAACGGAAGAATGGATAAATAATGTTTCACGCGACGGAATTCAATCCAGCAATGAGAATGAACAGACTACCACTGCTTCCATGACTACATGATGAATATCACGAATATAATGTGAACAAAAGAAGCCAAACCCAAAGATGTTGTTTGCTGCCATTTATATAAAGTACAAAAATTGTACAACTAATCAGGCTGCTAGAAGTCAGAACAGTGGTTATGCTTCAGTGAGAGGTTGTTGCTTGAAGGGGTTTAGGGGTGCTTCAACAGACTGATAACATTCCTTTTGTTGATCGAGGTACTGGTTACAAGTATTTTCTGTGAAAATGCATCAGCTGTACCCTTATTATTTGTACTCTTATAAACATATATTACACTTCAATGAAAATGTTTTTTTAATATAAAAATTAGCCAGTTCCAGTAATCTTAACATTTATTAGTTACCAGTGCCTATTCACTGTCGTAAATCAAGCTATGTAATAAAGAGGGTATTAAATGTAGACCTCTAAATTAGCATCCTCTCCTAAGACTTGACCTTGAATATACCCACTGAAACCAGCTTTCATTTCAGGCTCACTGAAAGGGGGATTGTCTACATAGGCCTGGCCAGGTAGAGATAAGGGTCATTACTCAGGACATCTGATCCAGAGAGACAGGCAAACCACCCAAATTATCTGATGTGGCAGTTTCCTGGGATCAAATGACCCAGATAATGGTCAGACTGCCATGGTGACACCACACATCCCAGCCAAAATACTCATGAAGTGAACTCCTTCCCTAGGGCCATATTATGGGCAGAGAGGAGAGAGGCCTGTGCCACCCCCAGGTCTAATTTCTGCAAAAGTTGCTGTGAGAGCTCTTCGAGAATCTGCAGAGGCCACAGAAAGGTAAGGTAGCTCTAGACTCCCATAGGGCTCCCCTCCCAAGTCTGCAGTGAGGCTCTCCCATGGCCTCCACAGGAGATGGTTGAGCCATTGAATATGGGTCTCACTTAATCAAACAGCCCTAGGACAGAGGTAATATATTTATTATTATTTCTATTTTTCAGGGGATGAAACTGAGGCACAGAGGGGTTAAATGAATGACTCAAGTGTGAATACCAGAAAGGAGTGGAGTCTCTTATTTTTAAACTGATTCTCTCACTGCCATATCCTCGTCCACCATTCCATCCTCCTGGATCCTGTTGCCATCTCTTATCCTAGCTACTCATGCATCAGGCCTTAGAGTGAACCTGACTTCCCCAGGATGCTCAGTGAGTTCAGGTTGTCTGCAAAGCAGGCACTGAGATGGGATTAGAAGTACATAGATTTATTGGAGGGAACCTCTGTGGAGGTTAGAGAGGGAGCAGATTGAGCAGACAGAGCATTCAGACTGTGATATGGGCCTGACACCTGGGAAAGGAGAAAGAGCAGGAAAGCCAACTGTGTAGAAAGAGCAAAGTGTCCTTTGGTGGACTCCCAGGTAGGGCAAGGATGGCCCAGGATGCTAGTCTTCAGTAAATTGTGGGACCAGTCAGAACATTTTACAAAAGGCAGAGTTTATTTGGTGGATTGATTATGAGCAGGGGAACAGAGAGTCTCTTAGAAGCATCTATTATAATTATTATTGAACAGCTATCTTCCCCTCTGGACTGAAAGCTCCACAACGGTAGGAATCAGCCTGTGCACAGAGCAAGTCTGGAATGTAGTAGATGCTCAATTAATATTTGTGGACTGACAAATTCTCCTACCAGCTCCTTAGCTTTTGCCATACATTTTCTACAGATGTTCCATGCAGTGTATTTTAGTGACGATGATGAGGAATTAGATGATGACTCTGGATTTAAGTCTTATACCCAGCTCTTCTGATCTGTGTGACTTTAGGCAAGTCAGCTTGCCTCTTCGAGCTTTTGTTTACTCATCTGTAGAATGGGGACAATAATATATACCCATTAGATATTATTCATCTAATTTGAGATCAAATCAGATACCACTATTATTGTACTTTTATCATTAGTATTACAGCAGCAGACTTACTTTTAGTGTTTGTAATGATTCAAATAAACTGGAGGGTCCCAGTCTCCAAGACATAAATATTATCTCGAAGTATCATTATTTTGTGGGAAAAATCACATTTAATATACATTGACACACCCATTACAGAGAGGAACAGTACTAAGAAGAGATTGTTTTATATCATCATCTGTGATACGTTGTTACCTGTACCCCAAGTGTGTCCTTGAACCAGGATCCATGTCTTTTATTTGTCTCTGTATTGTTAGCAGTTAGCAAGGGGCTTACCCATCATAGGTACCAATTAATGCACATTCCTAATCCCAAACTGGAGACATAGCCATGTGACCATGTGCTTCAAGTATGAGTTGATTTAATCTCCACAACAGCTCTATATGCCAGTAATGTTGCCATCCAGATAACAGAGAAACTGGGGCCCACTGAGGTGAAACAACTTGCCTGAACTTGTGAACTTGCAGTTTCACGCCTGGGTCGTCCTGCCTCTACACTGGGGTTTTTCCACTGGAACATGTGGCTATCAGGCCTGCCAAACAGGTCAATCTAAGATGCAGTCTGAAATGCAGCACGATGCCTTTATTCTCCCTGGAGACTTCAGCCTGGCCTCCGAGGAAATGCTCTTGGAAACCAGCCTCTTCTGGCATGTTTCAATTTAGATACATGAGTCTCCTGGGAGAAGAGAGAACTATGGCTTGTGGGTTGGAGGTTTTTACCTTAGAGCTCAGGAGAAGTCTCCTGACCTGATTACAGAGCTGCTCCTAAAAGCTTCGGTAATTTGAAAGTCGTTTTTCTCCATGTCTTCACTGTTCAAAGTTTTTGCATGCAAATACACTCAGGAACAATAGTCCATTAAAAACAATAGAAACATTTACTGAGCTCTTAGTGTGTACAAGTCTGGGATTTACTGGTGTGGAGTCATCACATCCATTTTAACCTTGCAATCTTACAACTGCCATGTAAGGCAGGTATTTCTGCTCCCATTTTTCCAGATAGGGAAACTGAAGCTCAGGGAAATACTGTAACCTACCCACTGTCACGGAGCTGGGGAGGGGCACAGCTGAGACTGGATCCAGCCAGATCAAGGTCTAAATGTAAGACATGGAGAGAGGACGCTAGCAGCCAGAACAATGCTTAGTGTTCCATCGCCCACCTCTGAGGCAGCAGTTCCTTAAAGACGGATTGAGACACCCTCCCCACCCATCCTCGGCACCTTGCCTCCCATCACCAGCTTGTCTATCCTCTAAAACCAGCCACCCCAATCTTAGAACACACACAGCTCTGACTACAGCATCCCTGTGTTTAAGCCCTCAAAGTGGCTTCCTGCTTCCTTGTCCCCTGCTCCTGTCCACCCTCCACGGCAGACACGTCATTCCTCCCCCTACATGCATGCTCGGTCCCCACTCTGCCTTTGCATATAGCTATGTCTCTTTGTTGGAATGTTCTTTCCTTCCTTCCAGTTCTCAGTCCAACAAACTATTGCGAAGCTTTCAATATTAAATGGTGCTTTCCCTTGGGATGCTTTGGTTTCTAGAACCCCATGGCCTCAGTTACACAGCAGGGTCAAGGAGAGTAGAGGAAAACCAGTTTAGCCACTGGAATCTTATTATTTTCATTATGCCTTTAGACAGAATCAGAGAAGTCAATTCCATATCTTTAGTCTAGCTCAAAGAAATACATTTCAACAACCATTTTCAGAAGCTGGAAACCTGTCCACCCCTCTCCCCACGTTTATTATTCTCTTTGCCCAGAAGAGGATACCCTATCTTTGTGAGAACTACTCCTCCCCACTCTAAGCTTGTGCGTTTGGAGGAAGACATCCTTGAAATATGGAAGGGGACCCTTGAGTCTAGCTGGGCCATTCTTAGAACCTCATTGCTTCTGCCATAGTGATTGGTCCAGGACTTGGCACATGACCCAAGCTCAGCCAATCAGAGAATTGCCTGGAAGTTTTCTGACTGGTGTTGGTGTGAAACAGCCCTGTTTCATGTGGTTCTAGGTTTGGAGGTCCAGAGCTACCTGTGATATTGGTTTGAGTCTAGTGAGGATGTCTAGCTCAAGGAGATGAACCAGTGTGCAGACAAAGGTTAGAGAAAAAGTATGTTATTGGATTCGTTTCTGGCTCCAACCTTTCCCAGAATCAGCTACACCCTGATCTTTCTGCAGTTGGATCATAAGAGCCAACAGTTTTGGGTAGGCTCAAGTTCAAGGTGAGTTATGGTCACTTATAACCATAGAGTTCTAGGAAATATGATTTAAAACTTCTTTTCCAATTATATTATGTCATAATGTGGCCAATAAATATTTATTAAGGACTTTCTGTGGATCAGGCGCTCTAAGTGATGGGGGGGACCCAAGAATGAGATAAAAATATGGTCCCTGCCCACACAGAGCTCACTATCTGAAGCAATGTTGTCCACTGTGGTAGCATCAGCCACATGTGGCTACTTCCATTTAAAATAATTAAAATTAAGTAAAATTTAAAGTTCAGTTCTTTGGTCTAACTTACTGTATTTCAAGTACCCAATAGCCACACGTGGCTGGTGGCAACCATATTGGGCAGCACAGATATAGAACACTGCCATTGGCATAGAACATTCTACTGAAATGGTCTAGAGCTTTGATAGTCAAAGTGTTGTTCCTGAGACTGGTGGCATTAGGCTTACCTGGGCACTTGTCGGAAATGCAGAATCTCAAGTTCTCTCACAGACCTACTGAGTCAGAATCAGCATTCAACGTGATTGTCATGACTGTTAAATTAATATTTTAAACTGAGGGAAGGGCTATGTATGTGTGTGAGAGGAGGGGATGATTGTTGAACCACAATTAAACAAAAGACTATAAGGGAAATAGAGAATTTTATTACTCACAAGTCCCGGAGGTACCACCTGACTCAAGGGGCCATGCGGAGAGGTCAAGGCAGAGTGCAAGGGGCACATGCCTTTATTAGGGTCTGCTGGTAGAGTGTTTTGGGGTTCCCAGGCTAAGGCAAGATTGGTCAGTTCAAACCAAAAAGAGTGGGATTTTGGTAAGCTTTGTGGCCTTGGGAAGTAGGGAGAATGCTTATTGCAAGGACCTTAAGGGGAGTCATGCTAGAAACTTACTTTCCTTATGGCTCTATAGACTGTTATCGAGGGCATGTGCTAGTGGAAGGGGTTAGTGTCAGTTTAAGGTCCCTGCAGGCTGCTTGGCCACACAAAAGGAATGTCAAGGCAGCAATGCCATTGAGTATTGTAGCTAAACTCTCAACAAAGATGGCCACGTGATTCACATGTACATTACAGTTCGAGAAACCCTGGCCTGACAGCCATTCCTAGTTTAGCCCTCTCTGCGTAACTCTGTCACAACCACCTTCCTATGAGCAGCAGAGAGGGTCCCAACCTTGAGAAAGACGTGCAGGCTGGTCTGGCTATCAGCTCACTGACCTCTCTCCAAGCCACAAAATAAAACTGATGTCAGTCTACCAAGCAAAGGCTTAAAGAAATGACACCAATCTTCAGCTGAACGAACACCCTACCATTGCCCTCCCCTAGTCTATCACAGGATGTGTTATTAACGACCACTGGATTAGGTTGGGGGCTCGGTGACAATTCCACCCCAGGGGATTTTTCAATGATTCATTTCTTCAGGGTAAAACCACTGCAGAGAGCTGGATTGATCGAGGGTTTGTGTTGCGTTGTGTTTTTATTTTTCCAGAAAGAGGAAAAAGGGCCTCACTATGTAGAATAGAGTTCTGCCTGTTCTCATGCTGAAGGGATTTGCCCACCCCTGTGTGGGTTTAGAGGCTGTCAAACCAACCAATCCAGCCTGATAGAGAAGCCCAATGAGCTCTTTGAAAAACCCTTTACACACACACACACACACACACACACACACACACACACACACCTCAACTAATTGGTGGCACCCAACCATAACCAAGAAAAAAGGCAACAAACTATCCATTTAAATTGCAGATTGCGACCTTTATGCTTGAAATCAGTTCATACATCCTGTTTATAGCTTTGGGGTTCTGCCACTCAATAATCCTCCAAATTATTTTCCTCTGTTGGTTTTTTTTGAATGGTTGTTATTATGCATTGCATTCTCCCAGTTTCTGGGCCTCACCCCCAGTTCGTTTCTCCTGAGAGTCTAGGTAATTTGAAAATGCCTGCAGCAGGACGTTTTCTCTTTAAAGTTGCTATTTTTTTTTTTCTACTCAGCTGAACCAGCTACAGAAGCTGATTTGAAATGCTTCGCCCCCTCCCCTCACAGACAGAGGTTGGAAGTGTATGGGGCTGAAGGGGAGAGAGACAAGGCTTTTCTCCAAGCTGTAAAATTCCTCTGCCCTGAAGATCTTTAATTTATGGGTTTAGGCTAGCGTTCCCTAAAGTGCTAGTAAATTCCAAGGGAAATTGTTAGGTGTTACAAGGTAACTCTGGGTTAAACAGAGATGAAAGGATTCCTTAATGCAGGACTTCTCAGGGCCTTCAAATGCTGAAGTGCAAGGGGAACTCTTTTGTGTGAGGTGGAGAGGCAGATTTCCTGCATAGTTGCCCAAGATTTTTTGCTCAAAGTGTACTTAGGTCCCTGGATGCTCTCATCAGAAGTTGTCCTCAGCCCACTTGGGAGATGCTGCTTGTTCTGGTGACTACTGCAGCAGGCTTCTTATGACCTAGCCTTGGGCATCCCCAGACGTCACTTCTGCCACATTCTATTGGTAAGAGCAAGTCACCAAGGCCTGCTGCTCGGATTCACAGGATGAGAAGTAGCCTCTTTAACCTACCAGCCTCCTCCAGGTTTCCCAAACAGCACGTTTGAGACTCAGACTCAGAAAGAATGGAGTGAAGGCTGCTTCCTGGCATCATTCATGTCCTTTTTAAATACCAGCTCATCCTCCCTACCCCCCAACTCTACCCCCACACCTAGCAGTTGGAGGGAACGTCATTATTTCTGCCTTCCCACTCTCTTCTCCCCTTTCTTCTACAAACAAATCCCTCTTTCCTGAGGGGACACACAGATACTCAGAAGTTGCCAGTTATAGGTAACAATGTGTTTGTGCTGGAATCCTCTCTGAGAGCTGACGCCTGAAGCACAAGAAATGTTTGATGACTGAATGAGAAGACTGGTGAATAATTCTAGCAAAAATAAATAACAAATAATAATAAAAATAGATAGTAGATAGGCCCTGTGCTAAGAGGTTTCTATTTATTTAATCCTCACTATGACCCTATGAAGTGGCAACTACAATTAATCCCATTTTACAGATGAGTCACTTGTTGACTCATTGCTGTGACCTGAGTCATAGGCTAAATGAGTAAATCAGAGATTCCAGACCGGATCTATCTTCCTTCACATCTGGTATTCTGGAACACTCTACAAAGGACTGGACTGACGGAAGGCAACACGGCCGGTATCCATGATGGTTACCATTACTCATAGAATACTTTCTGTATGCCAGACTCATGGGTTAATATTTATCGAGTGGTTGCTCTATGTCAGGATCTGTTCTAGGAACTGTATGAATTCATTTAATCCTAATAGCAACCTCATTGTGTAGGAGTTATCAGTTGAGGAGACTGAGGCACAGAAATACTAAATAACCTTTCCAGTGAAGGAGCCAGGATTTGAACCCAGGACTCCAAGTCCAGAGGCTGTGCTCTTGTCCACTCTGCTGCCCCAGAAAGGAGCCTTTACTGAATCGCGGATAGCAGCAGCAGCTTGGACCAAAAGGCCAAGTCTCGGTTTCATTCAGCTCTTCCTGAATGTTCGGAATATGAAGCTTCAGCAAGTATCCTGCCTCCCTCCTGCCCTTGCAGCTTCCCTTGTCCTCCCTGGGCCAGCCCTGTGTTCATCGAAGCATTCACGCAGGAGAACTACAGCCAGGCCAGAAGCTCAGACTCGGGGGTCCTGCCTACCAGTCCATTCTGTCTGAACAGCCCCCCTTTATGCTTGACCGCTGCTCTGACACCAGAGCCAAGAAATTTATTAAGGGGTTCTGAAGGCCCTCACAGACCCATAGTACATTCCCTGAATTCTCCACTGCCTGGGATGGAAAGAATTTCTAACCAAACTTGGCAAGCCAGAAGGACTGCGGTCTGGCTGCTCCCTCTGGAAGGTGCTACGCAGCCCTGGCAGCCCAAAGTGAGTTTCCTCCCCGAACTCGCTGCTAAGAATAACCAACCAAGCCACCTCCACATCCTCCTCTGAGGCTGTGCCCTTTTCTGAGGCCTCCCTCGGCTCAGTTTAAACCCCCTTCGGCAGGAGAGAACGTTCTCGATGAGCCCCAAGACCTGCAATTTGAACCCAGCATTGGAGGTTCCGAAGCACATTCTCTTGTTATGTTGGGAGAACCACCCAAACCCAGAGTACTTCCGGAGATGGGAGCTGTTTTCCAGTAGGACTGGTTTCCTCAGACCTTCCATGGCAACACCCTGCCAGGCCAGATTTTCCCCCTGAGAATGTATAGCGATATCTGGAGACATATCTTGGTTGTCACAACTGGGGGATATTAATGGCATCTGATAGATGCTGCTCAATATTCTACAATGCACAGGGAACTCCCCCCACCCCCGCCACACACATACCCACCCCCAGTGACAGAGAGTTATCTAGTACAAAATGTCAGCAGGGCCACTGTTGAGAAACCCTGATGTAGGCCAACCACACAGCCCTGAGCTGGGCACCGAGTGAGTGCTGCCCGCACATTACTTTCTTCGTATTTTATTTATTTATTACCAAGTGTCAACTTGGTATGATAATTCTGAGTGGTGTGTAATGAGAAAATAATCTTAATTAATAAATGTGGGGTGATGAGAGAGAGGTGCTAAGCCAGTGCTCTCCAACGGAAATATGATGCCAGCCACAAATGCAGGCCATGAGCAATTTTAAACTTCCTCCAGTAGCCACATTAAAGAAGGAGAAAGAAACAGGTGATATATTATATGTTCAATGACGTTTTATTTAACCCAAACTCTCAAAGATATTTTACCATGAAATCAATATAAATACTATTGAGTTTTTTAAATATTGTGTGTTAAAAAATTTTTTTTGGCACGAAGTCTGCAAAATCTTGCATGTATGTTACGGATCATCTTAATGTGGACTTGCCACTTTTCAAGTGCTCCATAGACATGTGTGGCTCGCGGCTGCTGTACTAGACAACACTAAAGCTAGAGTAAGACCTTTCCACTCACTGATGCTTGGTGATACACACAGGCCAGGCTGGGAGAAGAAAAAGATGAGAATAAACAGGAAGGAAGGAAGACGAGAAGGGAATGTTTCAGAACATACATGCAGGAAGCAGGGCTAACATCTCCATAAAAGGGTCTAGAGCCCCGTTGCACGCCTCCATCTGCCCACCGTCAGATGGGAGACAGCATGCGGACCCTGTCTCTTCTCTTCAGGTTAATCTTGGTCCCAGGTACCAGCAGAAGGAGGGGTGGGGATGGTGACACTGACCACGCAGCCTAGGGAGCTTGTCCTCTACCAGCTGCCTACGGTGGGAACCTAAGGACCCCAGGGAGGGCCAAAGACCCCCTAATCAAAGAGACTGTTTGCGTAAGTCTCGTCCAAGGTTGGCTCTTGCAATATTTTTAAATCACGTTTGGTTTAGGGAGGTTGATTGCCTACTTGTTTCATCAAGCAAAAAGATAAAGCCTGTTGCCACAGTTAATATGAGGGAGAATTTGGAGAGCACTGAATCCATTAGGAACCAAAATGATTTCCCACTGTCATCAGGTGAAATAGGATGATGACACAACTCAGAGTTCAGGGCCATGGCCCCAGGATCAGGGCATGGATTCTCAGACTGACTGCTAAGTCAGAGCAGCCATGTGAAGACCATCTACGAAGTAATGAAAGACACAGGCACTGGGGTCAGGCTACCTGGATCCAAGCTCTGCCACATGCCATCTGACAATGGGCAAGCAATTTAATCCCTCTGAGCCCCTTTTTTCAAACATAATAATAATTGTTAATCCCTCTGAACAATCCTCTCCCAGATGTTTGCTTGACTCTCATATTCACCTTTCTCAGTTCTTGTTCAAATGCTACCTCCTCCAAGAGACCCTCCCTCCCTGCCTTGGTAGAAATCGCAGCTCCACTCCTCAGCACTCTCCATCTTTTTTCCTGGCTTTGGTTTATCTTTTCATAACATTTATTACAGAATATATTATATCATGGATTTATACACTTTGTTCTCTATCTCTCCCCTAGTAGAATTTCAGCTCCAAGAGGGTCTGAGTTTTGTCTGTTTTGTTCACTGCTGTATCCCCAGCACTTAGAACAATGCCTGGCATGAGTTAGATGTTCAATAAACATGTGTTGAAATAATTTAATTAAATAAACATCTAACAGTGCCTGGTACATAGTGATTCATTACTACTACTCAGATATTGGTCACAAAACAAATATGTGCCACATAGTTCCTACTTTCTTCACTTTACTAATTCACCTAAAAAATATTTATTGTGCATATACTATGTGCCAAGCAGTGCACGAGGCTCTGCTACCACGAGGATGGGCTAAAGGACTCTTAGGTCAGCAGAGGATTTAATAGCACTTTCCTCAGAAGTTGTCGTGGGGATGAAATGAGCTAATGTATGGAAAATGCTTTGCACCATCCAGGAACAGAGTGCTTGTGTTAATCAGTTTTTGTCATAATAAAGCTGTGACAAACACTCCCAAATTCTGATTGGGCTACAACAAAGTTATTTCTCATTCACATGTCTAAAGGTTAGGTGGGTCAGAATTGAAATGTTCCCTGTGTCCTTTCATTTGGGGGCCAAGACTAAAGGATATGCTCCTTTCTGGACAAGCCGTACTCTGGGGGAGAGCAAGAACTTTCGAAACTAGCCACGAAAGTCACTGCTTGGAACTGGCACACCCTCACTTCTCCCCACATTTCATTAGCCAAATCAACCTATATCATCAAGCCCAATCTCCATGGGATGAGGAAATATAATTTCCTCGCTGACCAGGGAAGTAAGAGTCAAATTGCAGAATAACAGTACAAAACACCGTATGTTTAAGAAAAGATCTTAATAATTATGAGGAAGCAAAAATGCTTCTTCCAGAAAACCTAATACAGGTGACAGTCAGCTGTCAAATACTATCCCAAGGACAGCCACCTAGCTGGTGACAAAGCTGGACGTTGGAAATCCACTGGTATTTGTATGGAGTGGAGAGAGCACCAGTTTGAAATTAAAAAAAGACTCAGGATTCAATCTCCTAGGCACGTCCCTCCCCGTCTCTAGGAATCGTCTATAAAATGAGGCTCCCATATAACTCTTGGGGTTGCTGTGAGCATCAGCGGACAAATGAACAGGCAGACTCTTGTGAACCACGAACTCTCCACAGTTGCTGATTATTCAGAGCCATTGATGTGGTGACACCATGGCTTGTAAGGTGTTCTCAGCTCATTGGGCATCCAGCCTCAGTCCATTCCTGATGGAAATCTGCATGAAGGCATCCTTGAAGGTGACATCACAATATTTCTCTTATGGTTCTTTCTCCTGCATTGATCCAGAGTTTCAATGCTGGCAAATGAGATTTCAGCAAAACAAGCATTTACTGGGCATCCCAATACGTCCCGTACTCTGCTGGGGGCTGGGAATATGGCAGTAAGCAAGGCAGCAGTGACATACCACCTGCTGTCATGAATCTCATGTTCCGTGGGCGACTTTGGGTAAGTCATTCTAAGTATGAAGAGTGCTGGGATAGTGTAGGGGACAATGGATGAGAATAACAGAGCGAGCGAAAGGGGACGTCTTACCAATGAAGCAGCCAGTAATAACACATACTGATCAGAGAGGTGCTGGAGGTCAAGCTATACTCGCGAAGCCGTGTTATAATGTGCAAGCTCTGGAGGCTCTGCTGTCTGGGCTGGACTGAGCTTTCCCACATATTTGGGGGCCAACTGGCTATAGGTTTATCTAGGATGGCCTTGACTGACATGACTTGGCTCTCCTCCTCAAGGTCTCTCATTCTCTAGCAGATTTGCCTGCTGGTTTTCACAGTGGCTGGGCGAAATTCCAAAACAGAGCAGAACATTCTAGTCCTCTTGACCCATGAGCTGGGAACCATCACAGTCACTTCGACAGTATTCTACAGGGCAAAACAAGAGACAAAGCCAGTCCAGATTCAAGGGCGTTAGGGAAATAAACTTCACTTCTTAACAGGGACTTCAAAGGCATATTGGAAAAGGAGTGGATAGAGGGAAGGGTGCATGTTTGCATCCATCTATTATCTATAACTCTGAAGTCAGGAGTTAGAAGTGTGCCACACAGGTTTTGCCTGGATAAGAGCCAGCAAACATCCAGAAAAAGCCTTGGCTCTCTCTGAAGGTATCTTCAGCCTCTCCCTTTAGCTGGATTTGCATATTTTGATTGGTTCCTCTATTTATCATCTGTCCCAGCAGGAAGAGCCTTTCTTGTCACCAGCCCCTGGAGAATGATTAAAATCCCACACAGTCATCCAGACCTTAATATGAGAGTCCTAGAGGCAGAAACCTGACTTGCCCTAATTTTCCATAATTAACTCGTCAAGACACCTGGTGTGGCTGCTGCTCTCTTCAGGGACTCACTGGCATTCCCCCAAACAGCCCAGTGAGTCCCTGCTCTCCTCGTTTCATGGGGGAAGGGAGTCTATGTTTATGGAAGACCCACTGTGAGCCCAGCCTTAAAGTGGGTGTTTTATGAGTGTGAACACATTGCTTCTCTCGACAGCCCTGCCACAGAAGATAGACTGATTTCCATGTTACAGATGAGCTGGTTGAGGTTCCGAGAAATAGTCACTTGCCCAAGGACACACAGTTGGAAAGTTTCAGAGTCCAGATTAATGGTTACTTGGTTAGGCAGGAACCCATACGTGGACAGATACCGAAGATGTTGTGGCTTCAAGCCAATGCAGAATCCTTTCTCTGGGCAAGGCACGCCTCCTACTGCCTGTAACAGCCCCTGAAATCCTTCCATTAGGCATTCCTTTCAATAGGTATTTCTTTTTCCACCACCATTACCCTAAATTAGCACCTAGCAAGGAGACCCTGTTAAAATACAAATACTGCGGAGCTACAAGTACTTAAAAATATTTGTTCTTGAACCTCCCTTAAGATCTTTTAAAACTGACTCTTAAGGAATAAGGCCTAGGAATCTGTATTTTGATATTTTCCTTCCTAGATAATTTTGATGTACAAGCCACTGACTATACACTGTATGGAAAAATACCCACATGGTTGTTGTTAAGTGAAAGAAGAACCTCATATTTATTGTGTCAAGCATGGCCCCATTTGACAAAGAAAAGAGATCTCAAATGCGCATAGAAAAAAGTCTGGGAGAAAATGTTAACTGTGGAAAGTTCCCACTCAGAGTGGGGTTATAGGACTGCATCAAGGTTATCTGTATTGCTTGAGCATTGTGCACTGAGCATGCGTTCCCTTGTAATCAGAAAAAGCAATAGGATCTGTTAATGCAAGTACCCCTGAAAGAAAGAGAGGGCATTAGCAGCTGGAGGGCAACATTGAATAGAGATTTCTGGCCATGGCAGCTAGCTGAGAAGAAAGCCTTGTGGGAAAATGGCTTAGGCATCAAGGAGAGCTGTTGGGGGAGGTATGCAAATCCCAGCTCGGACAGGCAGCATATCTCTAGGTCTTTCTGTTTCCATAACCTGTCATCTTGATCTCTATGTTAGATCTCTGTGGCCGAATGCAATGATGGCCCCAATTCTTTATCTTTCCCTGAGCCCTTGTCCTGGACCATGTGACCACAGAGCTCTCCTTCCCTTTCTCAACCAAGAGACTTGCTTTGGTCAATGGGATTTTAGCATACACATATTCAAATAACTTCAGAACCCTGTACCCATACCAAAACTTGTAAATAATAGAAATAATTTATTGAACTATATACTAAGTATTCTGTTCAGTATTTTACTTTGTACAAGACATGCAGTGGGAATCATTATTATGAAATGAAAAAAGAACAAAAGATAATTTTAGAAAAAAGCTGCAATGCAGGTAAAATAAAATCTGTACTATATTAGAATAATGTCCATTCTATAATAAAGAGCTCTTACAAATTAACAAGAAAAATGGCAAATAACCCAATAGAAAAATGAGCAAAAGGATAAAAATTCATGGAAGAAATCTGATTGGCCAACAAATAGATACAGGAAAAGATGCTTAAATCCTCTTGAAGTTAGGGAAATGCAAATTTAAGCAACAATGAAATATCACTTAATGCCCATTGAACTGGCAAAAATTTTAAAAAGCTAAAACACTGCCTGCTGACAGAGATGACAGGAAAGGAAGCTTTCATGACTAGTTGGTAGATGACTAGAAACTGGCCCAAGAAGTTATGTTTCCCTGCTAACTAAGATAGCTAATGTCAGAGTTATCATTCAAATCTGGGTGGGTCAAGTTCCAAAGCCTATGCTATCAACTAATGAATAAATGAAAGGAACTTAATGATCCAATCTAGAGGTTTTCAAGACTTAAAAAAAAAAAATGTAGCAGAAGCCTTTCTTAAGAAAACAGAAAACCCCTACACCACGAAAGAAATAACGAAAGAGCTGCGTAATACTTGAAGCTGGGGGAGGGGCTTCCGGTTCCTGCTCTTGTGCCGCTTTCTCATTACATAGCCAATGAATCTCTAGAACTTCATGGAGCAGAGTTTGAAAACAATTGTTCAAGCCTAACCCCATCATCTTACAGACAGAGAAAACTAAATGACCTAGAGAGCCAGAAATTGCTTGAGGTCACACAGCTCATCATGACAAAGCTAGAACTAGAACCTGGGTCTTTTTGCTATCAGAATAACACTCTTTCTGCTATGTGACTCTCAAAGTTCTTAATAATGCTGTCATAATCATCCTATCTTGAAAAAGATACATTTAATGAGGATCTGGTGCGGCCAGCACAGTGGAACTTCTGCTTCTTTCAACTTTGAATCCCCAGCCCTTAGGACACTGTTGACACTCAGCAACGAGTGAGTGAATGTATGAATGAGTGAGTGAGTGAATGAGATAGATGAAGAATTTCTTTCCTCTCCCTACTGTCTGTTTCCCGAATCAGCTATCTCTTGATGACCTCAGTGCCCAAAAGAAGCCACAAAAGATGATGTATCTGGAAAAAATTAGAAAATAATTTGGACTCTCTGGAAAATGCTACTGAAGAAATGAGTGGATCTGAGCCAGGCACAAGGTCTCTATGTACAAAATACTCATCAGCTCATTACTAGGTTACCCTGGGTTAGGGTGGACACCACACGACTCACGTCAATTTTGTTGGCAGCGATGTTGTTGCCGCTATTGTTTAAATGAACTGTTTCTGGTATTGACAAGGTTTCAGAAGCTTGGTTTATCAATATGGTTAATAACAGCCATTGGTGTCTAGAATGAATAGCCAACCTGATTTTGGCAGTAGAAACAACTAAAAATTTTAGCCAGAAGAAATCGAATAGGCCATGTTAAGCATTGATCAACTGAAATTCCAATAGTCTGTCTCCAACATGGGGCTGTTTTGTTTTTTCCCTCACATTGGACCCATGGTAGGGATGGAAAGGTGGCTGCCTTCACAGTCCAGAAGTAAATTAGGCTTTCTCTGGGGATTCATGCTGGAGGCTACCTATCAAAGCCCTATTAGAATAAGATATATTGTCTTTGTGAAAATTTGCCAATCCCTAAGATCCTCTGTGAGTGCAGACAACCATAGGAAGAGGCTCAAATCTCAGTTTCTCCATCGATGAAATAAGAAATTTGAATGAACTGCTAAACCTTGAGAAATGTAGAAGCAATGTTGGGTAGATGATGGAATCACAGAGCTCATAGTCATGCTATGAGTTTTGACAATTGTGGTAGTGGTAGAACTTACTCACGAATCTTTCTCCTTTCTCCATCCTTACTATATTTCACTGTGGGTGAAGTTTACCTTTCTACTCTATTGCTATTGGGCATACCAAATGACTTGCTTTGGTCAATGGGATATGTTGAAGAAACTGTGGGCTGGTTCTGAGCTCAAGCCATAAGTGGTGCCTATGTTTTCACTCATTCCTCTTGAAATTTCTGTTCCCTGCCTTTAGAAGGGAAAGTCCAGGGTGGCCAGTGGTCCCAAAATGAAAAAACAAGGGGAGCAGGCTTAAACCCAACCTACAGAGCCATCCTCAACTGATCCATAGAACTGTGAGAAGAAAAATAAATAAGTATTCTTGTAAATTACACAGACCATTGACATTATTATTACCTCAAAAGCTGACTTACAAAGAAATTTAATCACTAATAATAATAATAATAATAAATAATAGTAAATTATAAATATTGGGTATTTACTACATGGCAAGTTATACTTGCCATCATAATGACCCTGTGACACAGAAATTATAATGCCCATTTTATAGATGAGAAAATTGAGGCTCTGAGAAATTAAGGGGCTTGCCCAAGGTCACACAACAAGACAGCTGCAGAGCTGGGATTTGAATAGCCTCAAAGTCTGAGATTTCCCCATCTTCTCTGCCCATTCGAGTGAATGACCAACAATGAAGCGTAGCTCTTTCAGGGCACAAGACCACTAGTCTGTCACCTGAGCACGCGTGGGAAAATAGGAGCCTTTTCTGAAATGCCCTTCTCCAGAGACCCATTAGAGCTGACCCTAAACTTGAAACTCTATGGAAGGCCTGGAGCGGTCCAAGGTGGGTCACTGTCACCTGGACAGGTCTTTCTGCCTGCTGCTGTGTGAACATCCTGCGGGAGCAACTGGGAGCAAACTCACTTCCTATTGCTGGTGCTGGCATTTAGTTCTTAGAAGCATTTATTGAGCACCTACCGCCTCCCAGGTAAAAATGGGATGCTATGAAAAACCTGAGGCTCTTTATAGTTAAGGGAAGGAAATAAGTTTTCTAAGACCTTAGTATCAAACTCTTCTCTGGTTTCAAACAAACCCTACTGTCATTTATGACTACTCTCCACTCCCTTCTGCCCCTCACTCAAACTAGACTCAAGCACATGTAAATTGTTTTAATCCAAGCCTTTGCTTAACTTGTTCCTGCTGCCTGGGGTGCTCTGTTTTCTCTCTCATTTCAATGATCATATTTCTGTTCATCATTAAAGACCCAACTCAGGGTCACCTTCTCTGAGGCCCCTTCCCTAGTCCCCTCCTCTGGTTCTTTGTCTTCCTTGACAGCCAATCTTCCTGGCTAATCTAGGTGGAAGTCTGTCTTTCCCACAAGCCCAAGAGTTTCCCAAAGACAGAGACTGTCCCTTACTCATTTTTATATCACTTCCCAGCCTAACATGCAGCATGATTCCAGGCACAGGATAGATAATCTATTTGGAAAGTATGCCTTTAGTATTGAAGAGGACTTTTCGGTTCATAAAGAGCTTGCCAGTCTGTGACACTACGTTCTAGCCCTGTGGCTATGGTAAGTTACTCACCTCTCTGAATACCTGCCTTATAGTGTTGTTGGAAGATTCCAGGAGATCATCCATGGAAAGCAACTAGCAGAGTGCCTGGCTCATAGTCAACACTCAAGGAATGCAGACTACTCATGGGATGGTTATTGTCAGCTATTATCCTACATTCTGGGATAATAGATGAGGATTACTTCAGATTCTGAGTCAGAAAACTTTTTCTCTAAGGATCAGAAAGTAAATAGGGTAAATAGACTTTGTGAGCCATCAGGTTTTGGTCACACTACTCAACTGTCTTTTATAGCATGAAAGCAGCTATAGGCAATGTGTAATGAATGAGCATGGCTGTGTGACAACTAAACTTTATTTACATAAACTAGCAGTGGCCTGAATTTGGACTAGGGGCTGTAGTTTGCTGACCTCTGCCCTAGTAAATGAGAGGACACCAGAGACAGACGTCCACTGTATCTATTCAGGGCTGCAGTTCTTCAGCTTGGATCTCAGACTGCTTATATCAATTATAGGGGTCACTGCAAAGGAAGATATGGGGCAGGGGAGGGAGCATTCTTGACTTGCCAAGTGGAGGAAGAAATCATAATGCGTCAAACACGGGCTTTGGATGAAGACAGACACGGGTACAGAATCCAGATCTTGGGCAAGGGACCTCTCTCTGTTCAAGCCTCAGTGTCTTCATTTATAAAAGGGAAACAAAGACGATTCTCATTTCACAGGCTTTGGGGAGGGTAAATCACATCAAATGATTAGTTACCTTTCCAGAATTTGTAAAAACGTCTTCAAAATGCTGAAGGGAGTACTACCTAGACTTTAGGCAGGAGGAAGGAAAAAAAATTGAAATGGAAAATGCTGACCTTCTATTAGCTTCTAGTACATGAAATTTCTCAGCAAAACCTGGTAAACTGCTTCACGTTCAGCAAGACATTTAGGGGATGATAAGCTTAGTGATGCTCATAGCCAAGAAGTTTTTTGTTAAGAAGACGTCGAGGGTCTCGGCATGGCAATCTCATACCTCTAATCTCATCCCAAACAGGGACAGGCAGAGAATGGGGTCACAGCACCTCAGAGCTCCAGGGCCCAACCTTCACCAGAGGACGGGACACCTCGATTCCCCCAGTGTTAGGGGAGATGCAGGTGGAAGCTCCATCGTGGGTATTGTTCTCTTGATGATGGAAATGGAGGGAAATTCGGGTTGGGGTTGGGGAGCACAGATTAACAGTGAGAGCAAGAGGATTACAATAATTTAAGAGGGTAAGGAGGAATGAATGCTGATCTATCGGATGCTTTTGTACTCAGAACGCCAGGTTTTCCCTTGATTCCAATAAGCTCTTTAAAAAATTCATGAGGTTTTTCTTTCTCTGGTTATTTATTTGGGTCCCTAGGATAAACTCATGAAAAGCAGCTTCTCATTGTGGTAGAGTCCTGGGGGGATAGTATAATTTGTTCAGTTCAGACTAATAGATTACACAATGTCAACATGTTCAGTCACTAATGCCCCACGGCGATCCTAGGCCCATCCACGAGGGATGACCAGAGCAAGAGGGGAACCATTCACTTGCTTCAATTCTCTTTTCTTCATTTCCTTCCATTCCATTTCTGAGGAGCTTCCTGGTGCCAGGCACTGGGGACATAGAGATGAAAAGGCCACTGGAAGGTCACAGTCAGGTGGGAGAAGTTCTAAGGCGCGTGACAGGTGCTGGAATAGAGACAGGATAGGCATGCTCAGGCAGCATTCACAAAGCACCTGCTGTATACTCACAGCTGCACTAAGGACAAGAAAAGGGCAGGCAGATGCTCCAAGGCAAACCACTACGCCACGCAAACCCTCTACCCCATGCCTTTCCTGCCCCTATTTAAACTGAACCCACTTGCTCCCATAAAGGGCTAATGCTTTTACCTATAAAGGTAAAAATAAAAAAAATAAAAAAACTACCTAATGTCCAACAATAGTGGGTCAGCTATGTAAATTAGGTCACTTAGTGGCATATTATGCATGCGGCCATTAAAGTAAGAGGATAAAGTTTGTATAGCAACATGGAAAAACGCTTACAAAATAACACCAGGAGAAGGCATAGAAACCATATTTTACCAAATGAGATAATGAAAGAAATTTCATAAGGACCTGATTATCCAGGAGAGCTAGATCTAGAGGGAGAGTATTCTGGTGATTGGCTTAGATGACTGTTTTCACACTGGAACGGGACACTTGGAGAACAGATAGTTATATATCCGGAAATGTATATGGGTATATTTATGACCAGCTCCTAGCTCCATTGCCTGCTGGCAGGTACATAATAAATATAAGAGTGAAAAAAAGACGTCACACCACTCACTCCTGCGTGCTGGGCAAAGAATAGTATATCGTACATAGTTGCTGAAAGTTCAATAATGGAAAATGGAGGAAGGGTTGAATGAACCGGAAGGGAAAAATGGGAGGTAAGAGAGAAGAAAAGGAAGAAAATGAGAGAAAGAGAGAAAGAGGGGAAGAGAAAAAGAAGGTGGAAAGGAGGAGAAGGAGGGCGATGGATGATTCTGTCTCAGGTTAACTCACATATATTCAGGAAGATAATGTCTGCCAGGATCCAGCTAAGATCTTACAGCTTGTACAGCTAACTCCTTGAAAAAGCTGTTTGTCCTCAGTGGACCCAGAGCCAGAGTCCCTGGAAGCAGCAGCCTGCAGACTGGAGGTAGACTTAGGACAATGAACCCAGGATAGAATGGAGTTGGCCCCTCCCGGTCAGCACCTACTCTGTGACCAGTTACGGGCTGCCAACTCCCAAAGCAAGCCTGGTTTCAGTTCTGAACACATTGACAAAAAGCAAGGATTTTACTGAAGGTTTAGCGGGGGCCCAGCAGATGAAGATTACGAAGCATATCTGAGAGCAAAGTTTCTTAAAAATCCTCTTCAAGTGTTTCTGTCTTCCCCAGATTTCCTTTTTTTTTTTTTTTTTTGGCTGCTGGCACACCTCTCCCTTTTCCATCTCTGCCAGTTTTCTCTGATCAAGCTTGTTTCTCTCTGTGCCTTGGTTCACCAAACCCCCTCAGCTTGCATACCCACCCAGAGATAAATACCAAGCCCCAGCTCTTAACCTCACCCACCCTTGTCCAGCTTCTCCAAGCTGCCCTAACTTCTTCCAGAGGAGTCCAAAGTTCTTCAAGGATTCTTTCCATCTACCATCACATTAAAATGTGGTTAGAGTCATAACTCTTCAGTAAACAAGATGGGCTCCAGATTCTGACTTAATCTTTGCAAGCTGGGCGACCTCAGACAAGTGACATCATCCCTCTGGACCTGTTTGCTCATTTCTAAAATGAAGATAATATAAACACACACCCAACTAAGATTGCTGTATTAAATGAGATGATACATGCAACATGCTGGCTTGTAGAGAGCATGTAGTAACTATTATTTATCTGCTGGAAAATTCTGTGAGGCTAGTAAGGCAAGCAGTACGGTTCCCATTTTGATATGAACAAACCGAAGACCACGGTGGTAAATTGGCTTGTTTGGGTCACACAGGGCAAGCAGCCAAGCCAGAGGTCAGATCCTGCTCCTTGAGTCCAAAACCTTTGGATTTCAGCCTGGCTCCATAAGGTCAAAGCCTGAGAAGGCAGGTATTGGTGAGTGGATCCACCATCACTTGGATGTTGTTTAAGCATTCTGAGGAGACAGAGTTCTCCTTCCTGGCTTCAGTTTTCAGTGCCTCAACATTAAATTATGATAATGTATGACGTGGGATTGTGCTGCCTACTAGCCACTGACAATTATGTTTCTTTCAGGCACGACTCCAGAGAATCCATTTTGCTGTTCTCAGCAGTCTACAGTGAACGACTCTAGTCCCTCTGTTTGGGACAGGAAGTTTGACGAGCTCACGAGCCATGTCTCACAGAGACCACTCAGATTTCCTAGGTAGTTTCTATTTGGCTGCATGGTGCCCTCTTTGGAGTGTTGTCATCACTACAAGCACAGAATTCGAAGGTCGTCACCAGACACCCAGCTTGCTGTCAGGATTCCCTTCCCACTTCCTGCCTACGTTACACCTGATATTTCACAGTTAAGTGTGGTTTTTAAGGAATTCTGGGGTCAAACAGATGAGAGTTCAAAGCTTAGGTGTGACACCTGCTGACTCCATGAATTTGGATAAATTATTTAGCCTATCCGAGTCTTCACTTCTTCGTCTGTAAAATAGGTATTTAGATAATGAAAAGTGATCAAATAATACTTCATAGGGTAGTGGTAATTCCATGAGATTGTATCAGTTAGCTATGACTACAATAATGAGACTGTAGAAATAACAAATAACCATTAAACCTTAGTGACACTTAATCAAAAATCCACAGAAGAAATCTAATTAGCCAACACACACACACACACACACACACACACACACACACACACACACACACAGTTTCCCTGTATTAGTAGACAAAAAAGTCAGGTTAAAGAAAATCCAAGATATCACTTTTTATCTATACCTAACTGGCAACGTTTTTAGATAGACTTTACTTTTTAGAGCAGTTTTTTGATTGACAGAACATTTGAGAAGATGGTACAGATTTCCTACATACCCCTGGCTCAGTTTTGCCTATTAGTATTATTTTACTTTAAAATGGTATGTTTGTTACATCTTCTAAACTGATATTACATCATTATTAAGTAAAGTCCATTTTTATTCCAATTTTGTTAATTTTTACCTAAATTTTTTTTGTGGTTCAGAATTCCATCCAAGATAGTCATCATGTCTCGTTAGGTTTCATAGACTTCGTTTTTGATGACCTTGACAGTTTTAAGGGGTACTGGTAAAGCATTTTGCAGAATGTCTCTCTATTAGTGTTTGTCTGATTTTTTCAAACCATGAACTGACAGGGGTTATGGTTTTGGAGGAGGAAGACCAGAGAGGTAAAATGCAATATTCGTCACCTTGTATCAGGGGTACATAGCATCAACATGACGTATGAATGTTAATGTTGACATAGATCACCTGGTTGAGTAATGTTTGTCATGTTTTTCCACTTCCCATACTGTACATAATGTACTTGGAAGGAATTACATGCACAGCCAACGTCTAAACAGTGGGAAGCTATGCTCACCTTCCTCGAGGTCAGAGTATTTATATAAATTACTTAGAATTCTTCTGCATGAGAAATTAGTCTCTTCTTCTCCAGTTATTCAGTTTTTCAATCATTTGTTTATATCAGTATGGAGTGACTATTAATTTTATACTATGAGTTATAATCTATACTTCTTAATCTTGTTCAAATTATTCCAGCTTTGGCCATTGGGAGCTCTGTCAGTTGGCTCCTGTGCCCCTTGACATAATCTCGATGATTTTTTTTTTACAATGGTTAAACATTTATATGATTTATGAAGTGATCTCCCAGATTACTCTAGTACCCATCTGGCACTACAAATAGCCATTACAATAATATTAACTATATACCCTATGCTGTACTCTAAATTCCTATTACTGTTTCGTAACTACTGGTTTGTGCTTCATCTTTCACCCTTTTATTTTTTTGAGCACATCCTTAAAATTTGGCACTATAAGATGCTCCATGATCACCTTGTGTACTTACTGCTTCAGTCTTTGAGTCAGCTATTTCTCCAATGATCCCTGGCTCCTTTTATTGGAGAATGACGTTATAAACCAAGAACTGTGCATTAGGTGTTTTTGTTGCTACTGGGGTGTCATTGCTTCAAGGCCCTCTCAACAGACAGAGCAAGGAAATATATGTCACTATGCTAACCTGTGTATGTGGACATATCTATCAATATCTACATGTAACAATTTGTAACTATATTAACTTAAACATGAATTCACGCTAATGTCCTAGCTCTAATCCATGGCCACATGGATCACCCTCTTTTCATATATTTGCATCACAGTTAGATTCTTCATCACAGTCTTTATTCCTTCCTGGAATTCCTGACCTCCTAAATGATTTTTTTTTTAATTGCATTAATTAAGGTTCACTCTTTGTGTTGGAAAGTTCTTTGGGTTTTGACAAATGCATAATATCTTGTATCTATCATTACACTATAAGACAACCCCTCCCCCCCCCCAAACCAAAAAACCCATCCTTGTGTTCCATCTATTCGCCCCTCCACTCTCTCCCTAAACCCCTAGCATCCACTGCTCACTTCACTGATGCTGTAGTTTTGCGTTTCCCAGAAAGGGCAACAAAGTTTCTAAGTGCTAATATTTAGCATTGTTGAGGGCGTGAAGAAATATGCCTTCCGTATATTGCATGGTGAAGTCTTCCCAAAGGCTTAAAAAAAAAAAGGAAAAAAGTCACCATTTTTAATCTTTTGGTCCAACAAATTCTACTTCTGAAAGTTTATCAAAAGGGAATTCTAAACGACTACAAAGATTTGCCATGAGGAAGTTTATGGCTGCGTTTTTTTTTATCATTCTGATATAATCAATCCATCTATTCAACATGAACACTTAGCACTTAACTGTATGCTAGGCATTGTTTTAGGCCCTGAAGATATAGGTACAGAAAGAAACAGAACAGACATCCTAATGTTTGGAAACATATATACGCTCATATCTCATATATACATCTATATAACACGCACACATATACATATATACATACATATAAATAAACACATATATTCCGATGGTGATAGGAATATAAACAAAATAAAGCAGAGTCCTGAGTAATGCCAGTGTGGGTGGTGCAGTGGTTTGCTTCGCTGCCCACAGAAACCTTTTAGGATCAGAATAAGGCATCAGGGATGACCAAAGAGTCCTGGGTGGCCAATGTGGAAAGGGTTGAAAAGCAAAGGAAAATTATTTTTGAGGGTCTCTAGGCAGAGAGTGGGCGTGAAGCTGGATGCATTTGTGGAGGAGGGGGTGCAAGAGTAAGGAGTGGGGCTTTTACCAGGAGCAGAGTCCTGAGGCCCCCTCCTCCCTTCTGCAAGTGGTGACTTGGGTGGGAGGGTTCTTGTCTGGAGCACACAGAGTACTCAGGGTTCCTCTTGGCTAAAGGAAAACACCATCCAGGAATTAAAAACAATGTGTCAACAGATACTTGACGACACAAAAAGAAGTTAATAATATATTTTTAGTGACTAAAAAGTAATTAAAGATTGTATATACAATAGGGGGATATTTTGGTTACATAAAATATAAATACTTCCATGTATGTAAACATGCAGAGAAAATCAAATAGAATGTATTCAGGTAACAGGATTGTGTTTTAAAAACATTTCCTCTTTTTATTTATCTGTATTTTCTTAAGTTTCTACAGTCAATGTGTATTGCCTTTGTCATAAAAGGGAGAAAAAGCAAGTATAACTGAAGAGGATGCAAGAATAGATCTGGGGACTGTCTTCAGATGAATAAGAATTAATCATGGTGTTTGTAGTGATAAATCACCACTCTCTCTAAGGATATTACCCCCAGGGGTCTGTAGCCAGCCCAGCCTACACCCTGCACCTCTACCTGTCCTTCCATCTGGGGACCAAGGGACACACCCTCTCCAATCCTGAGATGACACATCCGCCTCTCTGAAAGTTTCTGTGACTTTCTCTGGTGTTCAGTGGAACTTTGGGAGTGAGAGTGAACATGGGAAGTAACTCCTCAACCTAGGCTCAAAAGAGTGCATCCAGGCAGATTGAGAGGAAACATTTCAGGAACATCTCTAAGTCTCTCACCCTTACTCTGTGTACTTAGAACCACCGTGGTGACAACTTCCTCCAGCTCAAGACCTGGCATTAGGAGAGTATCTGGCCTGAGTGCGCAGAAAGTGGTATTGAATTTGATAAAGATACAGGGTGAGTACAAGACAACGCCATCTAGGACATTGAGTGAGACTGATGTGCTTGATATAGAAATGGGCTGTTGTGCTTCACATAAACTTTTCCCTTATGCTAGAGAATTTACTAGGCATCGCTTCATCCCTTCCCCTACCATCACCAAAGGCAAATAAGACAGAAAGCTGTCTAAGTTCAGCAAGGGATGTAAGTCATAGGCACAGCTCACCTTAACACTGGGCAGACAATGAAACAACACACAAAGGGGCAGCTCAGAAAACAGAGCCTTCACTTCCAGCTGGGTTTGGAGCCCTAAGGAAAATCTAGGAACTTTGTGCAAAACGAGGTCCAGGAAACTGAACAAGAATAACCTACTCCGAAGGGGAAAAATACAGGGATGGAGAATAATAAGAAGCAATCCTATGAATGTGAGGCCGTTTTCTCATATTATTTTATTCCACTTTTCAAAACAGAAATAGCCATATCATTTTTATGGCTAGAAAAGGATGCGATGTTCATTTAAAAAAAAATAGCCATGTATATTCTAGTGCGGGGTTAAAGTGTAATTTGCTAATCAGTCTCATTAGTCGGCAATTTGGGTTATTTTCAAGCTTTCACTATTGTAACTGACTCTATAATAAAAATATATACTTGCACTTGTCCAGTTTCTGCCTTAGGATGAATTCCTAGTAGCGAAATAATTAGATCAAAGAGTATGTATATTTCAAGGGTTTTTTTTTGATACATAAAGCATTATTTCAACCTGCATGGACCAATTTATACACTAAGACATGTGCCTGCAATTGCCTGATTACGTATTATCATTCTTTTTAATCTGCTTGTTCTATAGAACAATAGAACCATAGAACCTCATGAACCACATGACATAAACTTGTCTGTCACCATTGTCCTTCGTCTCCCTTCCTCCACTGAGCTCTAGGGCTCAGATGAAAGCCTTCCAAATCACACACGTGCCACACCTGGAAATGTCCCTGGATTCTCTTTCAGTCTTTCCCAGTGATAACTTGAAAGCACATGGCTTATCAGCTTAGCCTGAAAACAACGCTTTCTTTGTCTTCCAGAAGTCAGGTACTGAAAACCTGGGCTGGAGATGAGGAGGTGTGAGTCATGATGGAGGAAAGACTTGGCCTTGGAGAATATTTTATTTATGCCCTTGGTGTGCACAGGCATTTCTGCCACTGTGCCTGTGTCTTCCCCTCACACAGATCACTTTGGGCCTCCAAGATGGAGCTCTGTTATGAGCGTCCCTGTCACTCTGGGCACACACATCACATCCAGCCATTTGTGAGCTAACACTCCATATTTTAGGGTGGCAGGATGGTAGCAAGGCCTGAGATCTTAAGAGAAGTGTCTTTGGGTGGTGTTTAAACAAAGAACATGTATATGATTTCTAGTTCCAAGTCTCCCTATGCATTGAGTAAACCAAGCTCATTAAGGAAGAAAAGTGAAGCACAGAGAAGGGGAGACATCTACCTGGGGTCACACAGCAGATCATTCTAAAAGCCTTATGCCCCTGAGTCCTCCCTAGACCTCACTGCACACCACACATGCCTCCTCCCCCGCACCATGGTGAATCTCTGGTTCTAAATTTCATGCAAAGGGTTGTTTATAATTTTGCATTACCAAGCTTTTAAAAATACAGACAGTTCTAGTGGAAGTCTGCGAGCCATAAAACTGTCATCCTCACAACTCAAACCTCTCTCACAGTAATGATGTAATCTGTTTGCAGAAAAGGCCCTGGTCCAGGCCATCACAGAGCAGTCACCCCACATGGAGGCCCAGCTGGGGCAGGGAGTGTTCACGATGATTCTGTGCAGAGCAACTTCCCTTCGTCTGTGTTTTCCAGCACAGAAGGGTCTGATGTGTTTGAGGAGACCAGGAATCAGGCAGCTGTGGTCAGTTCATCTCCTGAGTCTCCTCCCCAAGAAGAACTGCAAACAGCACCCTTGGCCACCCTCTGAGCCATTGCACAAACCCCTTATGCTGCCGGAAATGCCGTCCCCTGCTTTTGGCTTCAGGACCAGATTAGGCCTGTGGATACAAATCTCGTCTCTGAGGTTTTCTGACTCTGTGGCCTGGGCAAGCCACTTCACTTGTCCGATCATTTATTTCCTCATTGCTAAAATGGTGTCAGTGATAGACCCAGCCTCACAGCATTGTTATAATGTTTAAGCAAAATAATCCTTATGGGCCGAAGTTGAGGACATTTGGTTATAACAAAAGCACTAAGATCAGTTGAAGCTAAAAATAAAATAGGGTAAGAATTTACTTAAAATTAGAATAGACCCAATTTTAAACTTAGGGTACAAAAACGTCACATCACATTGACATTTCCAATTGATTGGTCAAAGTTCCCTTGACTCCATACAGGAAATCTTGCATCTTTCTCTTAAAAGTCCTACTGTACCTTCCCTCGTGCTAACCCTTCTGGAGTGGTTCATGGATCCCAGAGATGGGCATTTACAGAGAGTGGCATCCAGCAAAGAGCGAAGACTGGGGTCCCCACGGGGCACCACTGCCCCTGTGCTTTGCTAATACACAGCTGCGGTGAGGACGATTCTGACGCAGTAGCAGTGCAGCAGGTCCAGACTCCTTACACAGATGGCTTGCCTAATGTCAGAGAAGACTGCCCCACCCCAGGTACCAAGCTGAGCTCCCAAATTGCAGTGCTCAGCCTCAGCTTTTTCAGCCACATTCCACTTCCCAAGAATCTGGAGTAAGTTCTCGGAAGTCAGGAGCCATGCCCGTCTCATTTATCACTGTGGGGCCAGCATCCGGAATAAGGGCCTGGCACATAGTAGCCATTTTATGTTGGATTGATGGATGGAAAGATGAATGGCTAGATGGATGGATGCATGGAAGGATGAATACAAAGATGAATGGATGGAAGGATGGTGAGGTTGGTGAAAATGACAGAAAGGAAAAAATAAAGAAGGGAAGGATAATAAAAGGGAGGGAAGGAGGAAGGAGGCAGGGAAGGAAGGAAGGAAGGAAGGAAGGAAGGAAGGAAGGAAGGAAGGAAGGAAGGAAGGAAGGAAGGAAAGAATGAAGGAAGAAAGGGAGGGAGGGAGGGAGGAAAGAAAGAAGGAGGGAAGAAAGGATGGAAGGGTAAATCATTGTGCAAAATATCAGCCCCAAGTTATAGTTAAGAAAATTTTGTAAGTGAGTGCCTTTGATAATTTAGCACTTTAAAATAGGTTGTATTATCTTTTTAAAACAGAAAAAGTAAATCAACATCTTAAAAATCACAGTCTAGGAACTTGCTAACTGTATGATTTACCATCTTCATGTTGCATTATGTAATCATCACAATTACACATGTAAATATATTTATGAAAGACATGGTCTCTAACCACATGGATACGATTTTTACTGATGCCTCTGGGAAAGAATTGGGTCAAAAGTCACCAGCAAGGGAATGAGAGTAAACATTTATTGAGGGTTCACTGAGCCTCAAGTTGTTTTATTAAAATGTTACCCTGTCAGATCCTTTCAACTCTGCAGGGAGGGTAATATCATGCTTGTTTTTTCAGTTGAGGGAACTCAGATACAATAAAGTTACATGTCTTGCCTGAGGCCTAACAGGTAGCAAATGGCAGAGTTGGCTTTGAATTCAGCTTTGCTCAGTCCCACACTCCGTGGGGTCTTTGCTTCTCCATACAGCCTCCCTGGGGAATTATGGAAGGGAAGGAGTGGGGTGACCATGCTTTAGGATTGTCCTTACCTGTGTTAGCTCATTGATCTCACAGCAATCTTGTAAGGAAGGAACTGTCATTATTCCCATCTGGCAGGTGAGGAAACTGAGCTTCAGAGCAGAATGCCGCTTCTGAGGTTGTCAATCTAATCTTCGTGAAAGCTTTTCAAGGTCAACTGGATTTCACGGCAACATAGTCCCAGTGAAAGCAGACAATGGACTTGGGGCTTTGTGGACTTGCTCAGTGCCCTAAATTCCTTCATTACACTCTCCTTGAAGCCACAGCATTTTGACTCTGGTTAAAATGCAAATCATACCTGGAAGGGATAACACAGAAAGGCATTATCAGCCTGGAATAAAGCCAGGCCACATCGTGTTCAAATTCCATTCTCAATACCTTTGGGTTTCTTTTTAATAACTTAATTTTTTTTTTTTTTTGCAGATAATTCATGTTCATTGTAGAAATTTAAGAAATTCAGAGAGGCAAAAAAAAAAAAACTGAATAAAGAAAAAAAGGAAATAATTGCCTGAAATCTCTCTGAGGCAGCCATTTCTTCTTGTTATATCTAGTAGCTGTACAGTAACTGCCCCCCTTATCAGAGTGGGATATGTTCCAAAACTCCTCATGGATGCCCAAAACCTCAGCTAGTACTGAACACCATATGTACTATGGTTTTTCCTACACAGCCATACCTGTGATAAAGTCTACAGCTTCTCTTTGGTCGTAAGTTATACCCCAGTTGTTGGCATCACTACTTTTGTGCTTTGGGGTCATTACTCAGTAGAATAAAGCTTACATGAATACAAACACTGCAATACTGCGCCAGTCAATCTGATAGCCAAGATGGCTACACTGTGACTAATGGGTAAGTTATGCACAGTATGCTACTAAGATATACAAGACAAAGGGAGGATTCTCGTCCCAGGTGAGACAGAGCAGAATAGCACAGTATTTCAGCATGCTACTCAGAACTGCATACAATTTGAAACTTATCAATTGTTTATTTCTGGAGTTTTCCATTTAACGTTTTTGGATCACGGTTGACTGCAGGTAGCGAACCAAGGAAAGCAAAACCATGGTTAAAGGGGAACCATTGTACTCAAATTTAGCTCTGGGAAAACATGCACATCCCACTCTCTATCTAACTAATTAGGGGCTGACTCTACCTCCAGGCTTGTGGGCAGGGAGGAACATGGGACCCAGAAATGGCCGATCAGAGCATTGCAGCCCTGGCCCCAGTGATTGGTTCATGGAAGGGAGCATAACCTAGCCCAGCCAATTAGAGCTCTACCCAGAACTTTCTCTGGAATCACTGGAAAAGAGGCCTCTTTTCCTTGTCCTGAGCTATGTAGAGGCTGGGAGGAGAGGGTGGCCATTCTTGCCCCAGTTGGTTGAGAGCTTGCCTGAGAATGAAGCCAACTTTACAGAGGAAGAAAGAACTGAGGAATGTGGAAAAATAGATTTCTGACAGCATCTGAGCACATGGATCCAACTATACCCGCAGACTGTTCTTTAATATACTTTTTAGTTATTAAATCAAACTTTATACAATTGCCAGTATTTGACAATTTTTGACCCAAAAACTTCATATCACTCAACTTATGAGACAAATTCCTTTTCCTACTTAAATAAGTTTAAATTGAATTTCTGACTCTTACAACTGAAAAAGTCCCGTCTAATACACTCACCATCCAAAGAAAATCAACATTCACATTTTCATGTCTCCTCTTATACTTATTTCTATATGTGTATAGGTTTGTATAATATAGTAATATAACATAATATAACAAATTTATGACATTTTAATTGAACTTCTTGTCTGTGTAATTTGTTGTCTAATACCTATCTGCCTTACCGTGAGGACTGAATGTTTTAGTCGCTCTGGCCGAACAAAGTTTCAAGACCATAGTAGGTGCTCAATAATAAATATCTGTTGACTATATCGATATGTGTGTACTAAAAAGCAGGATCCAGTATGAAGGAATGATTTAGGAAAAAGTCAATCCGCAACCAGGCACATAGCCACTCTATAAGAGTGAGATACACAGTCCCGTTAGAGGAGGCCCCAATGCGCAGCAAACAATAAATACCAAGCACCTGCATTAAAATGTAAATGGGAAGCTAGCTAAGCCTGGCAAATTAGATAGAAAACTGGCAACTGCTAATAAAAATGTGTTGTTTAACTCATCAGCCTTTTAAAAATATTGGCAGGAAGCTAGGTCGGGGGTAAGAACAGAAAAGATTTCCAACAGAAAATCTTTTCCAAGAAGGTTCATAGTTTGAAACCCACAGAAAGAGATTCAGGAGAGGGGATTTTATGAATTTTCTGAGGGCTCATAGCTCAGAACACAAGCCTGTGACTCATTATTGCCTCCTCAAGGCGGTACAGCAAAATGCAGGAGCAGAAATGAAAGGCAATCAATCAATCACGCCACCACCTTTATAATAGACTGACTGATTATCAGAACATGGAAGTATGTTCTGTGCTTGTTCCTGCCACTGCTACCATCATCAAAAGCCACACCTGCAACAGCAAGAGTGGCTGGGGGGTATTGCCAGGCAAGGCGTTGAGAGGTTCTCATACGTTATCTCATTATCCTTATTACACCCTATGAGACAGGTACAATTAGACATCCATTTTACAGATGGGGAAGCTGAGGTTCAGAGAGGTGAAACTACTTACTCAAGGGTATATAGTCGGTAAGTAGCAGAGCTAGGACTCAAACCCAAGGCCTTATGTCTCTTTATGCTCTGTTGATTTTCAAATCTAGGTGGTCTGATTGAGTCTCTTTATTGTACAAGTGAGGACAATGAGGTTCTGAGTAGCCTCCGTAGTTCTGAAGTGCAAGAAGTTGCCAAATAACTATTAAGACATTTACATAGTTACACCTAAATATTGAACTTTTGGCTTTTCAGAAAAGATCCTAAGCAGAAGATAGCGAGGGTTCTGATTCAGTGGGACTCAAGTGGGGTCCATCAGAAGATACTTGGTGATATTTGCGTCACATGATGGTATTGAATTGGGAGGCAGCTGGGGGCAGTCCACTACAGAGAAATTCCACTCGGGCCCATGAGGACACTAGATACCATACTGTTGTGGTGGCAGCAAGCTGAGGCCCTCTAGTGTCTGCCCCTAAATAAAAGATCAGTAATATATGGTGGGCACACCAGGGTATTATGGTGTAGTCCTAGAGGTAGGCATGACAGCATGGATGGGTCTTCAAGTCACAGGGCCAGGAAGAGAACAGTAAACAGGATGAAACCCACAGCACAGCACCATTTAGGTAAATGAAAAACACATGCGCACATGTTTTCCAGGTAGGATGACAGTGGGGCATGATGATCAATGGGAATGGATGAATGACAAATGGCAGATGCTTGCAGACAGTAATGTAAGTGTGCCATAAGCCAAGGAATAGTAATACTTCAAACCTCAGCACCTTAGACTCAAAAATTAAGCACGACCCAAAATAAAAACTATTCTGCCAGGCTCATGAGAAAAAATAAATTCATAGCAAAAGAAATTCAGCATTTTTGAAACACCTACTGCATATCAGGCACTGTGCTACGGGTGCGTTATCTCGTTTGCTTTTCAACAGAATCTGGGAGGGAAGTATTGTTTATTTTATAGATGGGGAAAGTAGAGCTGAGAGGTGAGGCAGCTTGTGTGGTTCTCACCCAAGTTGTCCCAACCCAAAGCTTTCAGATGGCTCGGGGGTGTCCACACTCTGTAAGGTCTATTTTACAAGGAGTGGAAAGACATCATTAGATTATATTAAGAGAAAAATTATGACGATTTTATAGGATAGCCCCATTCTTTTAAAAAATATGTGTCCTGTGTGTCGTGAGACCACATAATAAATAGGCTGGAAGGATCTGTGGCCAGGTGCTCACAGCGGGTTCCTGAAAGCAGGGGTGAATCTGCACCGGTCAGCCCTGCGTAGGGCACACACAGTGGGGCTGGCCCACAGGAGGGTTCGATAACATCCACATGAGTGAATCTCCGGATGGTGAAGTGCATGTTTTTCTCTACACCTTTATGTATCATCTGCATGTTTTTAGAAGGCCACAAGTAGCTTTTATCGTCAAAAAGGAACAATAAAACACTTCGTTTTATTTTTGGATTGGAAGGAAAACGTTTATGTACCAAGAATGAGCAGAGGGACTCTGAGGCCAGCCCTTTCTGAGATGCCAGTTTCCTGAGGCGGCAACTGCATATCTGTTTTCAGCACCTGCTCAGCGCAGGTCAGAACAGAGGGCTGCAGAGGAACAGGCGACTGTGGGAAGGAGGAGTCCTGGTTAGAGCAGAACCTTGGTGCCTGACTCCAGACCAGCATGTGATGCTGGGCATATTTTTTGACCTTGCTGAGCCTCTGATTCTCCACCTGTAAAATGGGCACAATACCAGCCATGGCGCCAAGATGCATGGGAAGAGCTCAGCCTCAAGCTCAACACAGAACAGAAGCTCCAGAAGTGATAATCTTGTTACTGGAGCCAGGGAAGCACCTCACCTGGCGGGAACAGCAGGGATGCAGGGCTCTCATTTTCAGATTTCTACTTTAAAGGAATCGCAACTGGGGTAGCTGTTTCCTTGTCCTTCCCCAGCCTCCAGAGGTGTGACAGGTGAGCCTTAATTCCTGGATTAAAAAGGCAATAAAGGATCATTTGAGCCAATTTTGTCAGTGGAGCACTCTGTGCCCTGAGGAAAACTGAGGAATTATAGCACGGCCCGTGGCCTTCATCCCAGACTGGGTGATTAGAAATAAAGAAAAGGGATTCCAGATGCAGAAAGAGGAGTTGCTTGAGCACAGGAGCCAGCTCCAACCAGACCGAAGCCCTGGAAATAAACAGCCTCCCTCCCACATCTCTCATGTTCAGGCAGAAGTATAGACCCTGGGGACAGACACACACATACCAGCTCAGGTAGCTCTATTTATAATTGCTTTCCCTTAAATCATATCAGAAATGACACACTAGATTGCCTAACTACAATTTACCATCTCTTTTGTTCTTGCCTTTAAGATAATATAAATATCTATAACATACTGAATGATCACTATGGGCCAGGCACTGTGCTAACATCTTTATAGGAATTAATCTTCCCAACTGTAGGGAGCCATTAAGAGACACTGAAGAAGAGCTGATAGACATGAAGCAACTGCTGAGACTGCTTAAACAATGGTTCTAGGAAGCAGGGTGTGGAGTTAAACGTTACTGACCCTGGAGGGGAGGTTTGCTTCCTAAAGAAATCCCTTAAGATAGTGGAATGTTCTACAGCCCAGAAAAGGATGTTTGTACCCTGAGGGAAGGATATATAGGAACTTATGTAAATGTAAGCATTCCTATGGTAATGTATATTGTGCTTTGCTATTGTACTCTGCGCTTTGCTGTTGTACTCTGTGCTTTGCTATTGTATCCAAAACTTATATAAAGGCTGCGCTAAATAAACTCGAGGCTACAGCAGTGACTGTATGCCCTCCCGAAGTGCTTTCCTGTCTTCTTTTTTCTGAGGCTTCACCCTCCTCTTTTAGGTGCGGTTTGATCTCTGCCCGTGGTTTCCAGCACCCAACAGCGGGTCTCAGTTACGATTTAGACAAGAAACAAAATAACCATGGCTTGAGGAAGAAAGAAATTTATTTTTCTCTCATGTGAAATGAGTCCAGAGACAGTTGACACATGCCAATGACTAGAGTTCTTTCTTCCCTTAAGCTCTGTCATCCTCAGTCTGTGGTTTTCTCCTCGTGGCCCAACGTAGCTGCTTGAGCTTCTGCATCACAAGCACATTCCAGCCAAAAGGCAGAGGAAGGGACAAAGAAAGTCTCCTTCCTCTCCTTCAGGGTCGTTCCAGGCATTTGCTCATGACATTTATGCTTACAACTTCCTCGCCAGAGTACTCACATGACTACCTTTAACAGCAGGTAGTGACAGGATGTGAAGTTTTTACTCCAGGTGATCGATCAACCATCCAACTACAAGTTAGGGAAGGAAACAGGAGAATGGCTACAGGGTGGAGGTGGGACACTTGTGGTCTTGGCCACAGAATTAACAATAATTCTGATTTTCAGATGTGTAACCGAAGCTCAGGGAGAGGCCTTGACTTTGTCAAAGGTCACCCAGATAGTATGAGGCAGAGCCAGAGTTGAACCAATGTCTGTCTTAACTCTGAGCCACTGGGCCTTTTGAAATCTATATAAAATGATATAGATGGAAAGTTCCACAAACAGGAGAACCCCACAGAGACACACCTTCAAAATCACCAGCTTCAGGGCTTAGATTTTATATGCAGAGTTTCAAACCAGAGCCATTTTGACAACTGAAACCAAATCCCCAGGAAACAGTTGTTTCTAGTGGCAGCTGTGACAGAGTCTTAATCATAACAGCCTAAAAGAATGCTGCATCTGCAAGGGTTTGGGGACCGGGCTGTGAATTCCATCTAGCATGTCTTTCCCTGGTTAAGTTAAACCAGGCAGGAAGTTTATTATGTCAGTCATAGGACCATACCTGGAGGTCCTTCTTCAAGGTGATGGCAGGGGTGTTTCATGGGGGCCATTTGTCTTCTGCCTCTCTGGCTTGGAGGATGTGCAAATAATCACGGTTATTTGAATTGCGGGGAGAAAGTGAGATCTTGTGGAGGAGTTGGCGAGGAAGGACACCTCCAAGGTGACCCATACCCTGTTTAGCGCTGACACACTGCGCCCAGGCCACTCCCACTGTGGAACTGAGTCCTTGTCCCTCTTTCTCCCCATCCTCCATTGGTGCAAATCAGCACCCCTCCACCCCCCCTAACAGGAGAGGAATGCAAATATCAACAGTCATAGCTAAGCCACTTGACATGAAATACCTGGCTTCCTTCTCCAAAGCTTCCACCACAGAGGGACCCATTCCATTCCCAGTTTACAGTAGAGAAAATAGAGGCTTAACGTCATAAAGCAAAGTGGTCCAACCACTTTGAAAACGTCTGTTAGTTTCTAGTAAAGAAATACATCCTCTTACTATAGGCCCTACTAATTCTACTCGAACGTATTTACTCAAGAGAAATGAAATGAAAAACAGACTTGGACAGGAAACAACCCAAATGTTCACAAACAAGAGACTGGATTAAAAAAAATAATTGTGTCACTTCAACAGAATACTACTTAGCAATAAACAAGCATGAACCACTGATATATGCAACAGCATGGAATTCTGCTGAGTAAGAGAAACTGGACACAAAAGAGTTTATACTGTAGGATTTCATGCACCCGAAGGTCAAGGGCAGGCAGAGTTACTCTAAGATGATAGCAATCAGAAGAATCCCCACCTCTGGAAAGGGGCACAGGGAAGCTCCTGGAATAATTTTGTATACATCGATCTAGGTGATACAAGAGTGTTGCATTTGGCAAAATTAATCAAGTTATAGATTTAAGTATTGTGTATGTAAATTATGTCTCCTAGAGTATGGGGTGCGCGGGGGTCGGGGGAGAGATATAAAGAAGTGAATGATTCGTCCTGTTACACAGCTAGAACATGACTGAGCTGAGTTTCCGTTTCTGCTTGTGTAAAATATAGATGTTAATATTTTCTACATCTAAGTATTGTGATGGGGCTCAAAGTGGTTGGAGAATGGAAAGCGACCAGCAAAAAGCCCGGCTTGTGTTACACCATCCTATATATTAGCTATGATTATTCTATGGCAGCAGTCCTTAAACAGCTAACACTCCAGGACCTACTGTGTGCAGGCACTCTGCTAAGGCGTTTGCGTAAACTGCCTTATTTAGTGCTCATAGCAGCCTATGAGTTAGACGCCCTTATCCCATAGCCCACAGATGAAGGAAGTGAGAGAAGAGACTGGCAACTTGTCCAAGATACTGCCATTAACAAACGAAGTACGGAGCTTGAGCACAGAACTTCAGTCTCTGCGGTGCAAATGCCTAGCCCCTCGCCCTCCGGGTCAGCAGCTGCACGTGGCTAGTGAGCCCTGAAATGGTCACGTCTGAACCGAGAAGTGCTGTGAGTGTAAAACACACACCAGATCTTAAAGACTTCATTTGAAAAATACTATATATTTTTTTCATATTAATTATATGTTGACACGATACTATTTAGATATGCTGGGTTAAATAGAGATTATTAAAATTAATTGAACTGGTTTCTTTTTCCTAGTGTGGCTACTGAACATTTTTAAATTCTACGTGAGGCGCGCTTTACATTTCCAGCAGGCAGCTCTGCGCTAACCACTTCGCTGCCTTCCTCCTATCGTTTGCGGTGAATCGTTCCACTTGTCTCTCTACGCGTGTTCTTCTGACATCACTGCACTGAACTTCAGTCCACATGCCGATGAGGTGACCCCTTGTTCCTCACTCCTCAGTGAGTGTGTGTGTGTGCGTTATGCACACGTGCACGCATATGCACACATGCACGTGTCCTTTTCAAAGACATTTCCTTCTGGGCTCCCTCCTCATCATTTTTAGCATCACGCCAGTTCACCGAGGGTGGGAAGTGTCAGGAGCCATCTTAAGACTAGAGGTCCGCCATTATAAATTACCAGGAAGGTCACGTAGCCAGAAAGAACTTGTTCTTCTTTTTGCATAAGTCACTCAGCACCTTCTAACTAAGCAACAGGAGGCCGCAATAACCGCAGGACAGAACGACGCTGATACCAGCTGGCCAATCAGATCATGCCATATACTCCTCTTTCCCTAATCAGCCCTACCCCTTTCTCTTATTTCCTGTATAAAAGCAACTGCTGCTCAGAATAAAATTTGAGGCTTGATCAGAACACTGTCTTGCCTCCACTCTTTTCTCTCGTCCGTGTTACCCCTCTTTTCTTTAGGTTGGGTTCTCCTCGGTTCTCCCACCAAATAACCGGTCCCGCGGGCGGGACAAGTGGCGCCCAACGTGGGGCCCGAGTGCAGAACCCTTACCCAGGCGGACTACGAAATAACAGAGGCTGCAGCTCGTTAAGGAGAAGTTTTTCAGAGAAGACTGCCTTTCACCGCTCATGGAAGGTCCTCGTCTTCGGCTCACCGGAGATCGCCGTCTTCGGTGAGTGTTCATCCGCCTTAGTTTAGTTTCAACACGGACTGCTAGGATCGTAAGTAACAAATTTTAAACGGGGAAAAGAGTTGAGCATAACTCCCTCTGTCTTCTCTAGGTCCTCTTGTCTTTTCCTTTTTTTTTTCAAAGGATTTGGGACCTTTCTCTCTAGCCCGCTTCTCGGCACAAGCCGTCCACCCCTGAGGTTAGAGGCTGCTTTTTCTGAGTTGGGAAAATACAGTGTGTCAGTCGACTTTAAGGCAGAAGTCGTCCACTCAGAGGGCATCCCGGTCGTAGACCTCTCCCTCCGCCCTGGAGAGAGCTGTAGGTCTGCGATTCGCCTCTTGAGAAGCCGTGTTGGCGGATTGTACCAACCGACTGCCCACGTCGAGACCTCTGATATAATCCCTCCTCTGGCGCCTCTGTAAAAGAGCCTTGTCTATGCCCAAAGGCACAGCCGGCGGGACGTCCGTAGGCATCGCACCCCAGGGGGTCCGTGTTAGCGGATTGTACTAACCGGCTGCCCACGCGGGAGAGAAGTTAAGTTCCCTTCTCCTCCTTTTTGCCTTGATACCTATGTTCACTTCCTCAGTTCCTATCCCTCTTTCTTTTTAGATAAATAAAACAAAAAGATGGGACAAACCTTGTCCAGAGAAGCACTATTCATAAAAGACTTAAAACGCTCATTCAAGGAACGAGGAATCCGAGTAAAAAAGAAGGATTTAGTCAAATTTTTTCTCTTCATTGATGAAGTCTGTCCCTGGTTCATAGTAAATGGCCCCGAAATCCATCCAAAAAAATGGCAAAAGGTAGGCAGAGACTTAAACGATAAGTTACAAAAGGAAGGCCCTGATGCCGTCCCCGTCTCTGCTTTCTCTTATTGGGGACTAATTCGAGATATTGTAGAAACCGCCTCCGATGACCCCGAAAAACGACAACTCTTGTCAGTAGCGGAGTACTGCCTTAAACCGCTGTCTCGCTCAGCATCCGTTGCTTCTCTTCCCACTGAGAAGCCCCCCTCTAGATGTCCCTCAGTCGTTATAGACATGAGCGATCCCTCTCCAACTAAAGGTATATACCCTTCTTTGCCCACAGAACATCCCCCTTCTCCTAAAAGTCCTCTTACCAATCCCTTACTGACTAAAAGACCACTCAATGACCCCTTAGATCCTGGTGATGCCGCCACCTTAGGAGATGAGGCCGTACGATATCATAACCCAGATTGGCCTTCTACTTGGCTCCCACCCTACAATCCACAGTTCTGTGCGCCTGTTCTGCCATTCCCCGCCTCCAACGGCAACAAACCAAAGATAAGCTTGCTGCACAGATGGCCGAGATAGAGAGCAAACTAGCCTCCCTTCAGGCTGCTTTACAAGAGACTGTCCTTACCGCCCAACGCTTGCCCATAAAGCCCTCCAAAAACCCCAAACCAAAAACCCTCACCTTCCCTGTCATCACCCGATCCCAATGACCTGAATCTCCCACCTCTAACACCGCTGATCCCCCTGATGCCCCTGAAGGTGGAGAGGACACTGCTGACAATAATGATGAAGAAGAAAGCAGTGACGACGAACTCCCTCCCCCCGCCCTGGAGCGTAAAGAGTTCCATAAATTACAGTTCAAAAACTTAAAAGAACTAAATACAGCTGTCAGGACTTATGGACCTAATGCTCCTTACACCTTATCTGTCCTCGAAACACTGTCTCGAGGGGGACACCTTCTCCCTTGTGAATGGCTCCGCATAGTCCAGGCTGTCCTCACCCGTGGCCAATATCTAACTTGGCGGGCTGATTTCTGTGACCGCTGCCAGACTATAGCCGCTAATAATCTTAAAAATCCCCGCTCTCATTCTTGTACCTTTGAAAAACTTACTGGTCAGGGGACATATGCCACTGAAGAGCGACAACGAAATCTCCCTATTGGACTCCTTTCTCAGACACATAATGCCGCTCTTGGGGCCTGGAGAACTCTTCCTAGTTCTGGCACCCCCACCACACCACTCACCAAGGTTATCCAAGGTCCCCAGGAAGATTACAGTGAATTTGTCAGTCGCCTTCTAGAGGCTGCTGAGCGCGCTCTAGGAAGCGACGCCGCTAATGACAGGTTAGTCAAACAATTGGCTTTTGAAAATGCTAACGCCTCCTGCCGGGCTGTCCTCAGGGGTAAGACCCGGGACAAGACGCTCGATGAAATGCTTCGCTTGTGCCGAGACGTTGATCCATTTACTTCCAAGGTATCTCAGGCCATTCATCTAGCGGTTGGTGCTGCAATCCAGGCCAACCCTGGCCAACAAAAAAATTGTTTCAAATGCGGTCAGCCAGGGCACTTTGCCCGTCAATGCCACGGTTCCCATGACAAACCCAGGGTTCAGGGCCCTTATAATAAAGGACCTTCTCCTCCCTCGACACCTTGCCCTATTTGCAAAAAGGGCCGACACTGGGCTAGAGACTGCCGCTCCACCACCGACATACTCGGTAACCCCATCACTCGCCAGCAGGGAAACGGGCAGAGGGGCCAGCCCCGGGCCCCTCAGCCAATCCCTTTTCTCAGGGCCTCGGGGAACAGCCAGATAGAACAAACTCAGCCCCTACCCACCTTTCCCCAAAATCAGTCCATTCCCTTTACAGGGCCACCCCAGGAAGCGCAGGACTGGACCTCTGCCTCCTCCGACATCATATTAGAGCCCGATAGCGGGACTCAGGTGATCCCCACAGGCGTTTTTGGGCCCCCTCCCCCTAAAACATTTTTTCTTATCCTTGGAAGGGCCTCCTCTACCTTGCAGGGCATCACCATTTTTCCCTCTATTGTTGACAGTGATTATTCCGGGGAGATAAAGATATTAGCCAGTAGCTCCAGAGGCCCACTTTATATACACCAAGGTCAACGCCTTGCTCAGGCTCTACCCCTACCCCTCGACACATCTAATCCTTCCCTAGGGCCTTCCCGAGGGGCGTCTACGCCTGGTTCCTCTGATATTTTTTGGATCCAACAACTTTCTCGAGAACGCCCATACCTCACACTCAAAATCAATGGCAAAAAATTCAAAGGCATCCTTGACACGGGCGCTGACTCTACAGTGCTTGCAAAGGCCTCCTGGCCTTCCTCCTGGCCTTGCCAGCCCTCTCTTACTCATCTTCAAGGCATAGGACACTCTCAAAACACCTTACAAAGCTCTCAACTCCTCACCTGGGAAGACCCTGATGGAAACACTGGTCAGGTCCGCCCCTTTATTGTCCCCGGGCTTCCCGTGAATCTGTGGGGTCGCGACATATTGAGCCAGATGGGAGTTTTAATGTTCAGTCCCTCAGCTACCGTTACTCACCAAATGCTAAACCAAGGGTTCATCCCGGGCAAGGGCCTTGGAAAAAATAATCAGGGTATTACCGTTCCCATAGAGGCCGAACACAGGGCCCCACGGACAGGCTTAGGGTACGACATCAAAAATTTTTCGTGAGGGCCGTTGCTCCCCCTGCACTCCAGGCAGATAAAATCACGTGGAAGAGCAACCACCCTGTCTGGATCGATCAATGGCCCTTGCCCCGTCATAAACTTTCAGCGGCCACACAGTTAGTGCAGGAACAGTTAGATGCTGGCCACATTGAACCATCTACCTCCCCTTGGAACACTCCCATCTTTGTTATACAAAAGAAAGGGGGTAAATGGAGACTTCTTCAAGATCTCAGAGAAATCAATAAGACCATGGTTCCCATGGGGGCGCTCCAACCAGGGCTGCCGTCCCCCGTTGCAATACCTGCAGGATATAAGATAGTCATAGATCTAAAAGACTGTTTTTTCTGTATCCCTTTACATCCGGAGGACAGAAAACGTTTCGCCTTTAGCCTCCCAGTTGTTAACTGCATAGGACCCTCCCCAAGATTTCAATGGAAGGTTTTGCCTCAGGGTATGGCAAACAGTCCTACCCTTTGTCAAAAATTTGTTGCCCAGGCCATTGATCCGTTTCGCCTTACACATCCCGACCTATACATTGTCCATTATATGGATGATATTCTCCTGGCAGGCTCTGATATTGCCATCTTGCTTGATACCAGCCATAAATTAGTTGATGCTCCTCAAGATTTAGGACTACAGATTTCCCCAGAAAAGGTCCAATTACAGCCCCCTTTCCTCTTCTTAGGTTTCGAGTTACACCCCTCTAAGGTCCTTTCACAAAAGGTTGAATTGAGAAAAGACCCCTTTACAGCCCTCACCCTAACATCTATCTCCGGCTTAGGCCTCTGTCTCATAGGACCAGCAATGCGTCCCCCGACCAGCCTAATTCCCATATGTAACCAAACCATGACAATCAATCACACATTCTCATATGTGCTTGCTGCTAGTGGCACTTATTTTGCTTGCTCCTCTGGCTTAACCCCATACGTTTTTACATCCCACTTTTTGACCTCTCGCGATTACTGCGTAGTTGTTGTTTTATTCCCCCGATTTTTTCTCCACGACCCTAATACTTTCCTTCAATTCATAGATCCAGATGCCACGTCTCGTAACAAGCGTGAGCCTCTCACTGCTATCACCCTTTCTGTCTTGTTAGGTGTCAGTGCCATAGGAGCAGGCACTGGCATTGCTTCCTTAGTCACTTCCAACAACCAATACTTACAACTTCAATCTCTTATTGACAAAGACCTTAATAACCTCAGAGAAGGAATACAAGACCTAAAAGACTCTGTAGCGTCCCTCTCAGAGGTAGTTTTGCAAAACAGAAGAGGGCTTGATCTCCTCTTCCTCAAAGAAGGGGGCCTTTGCGTGGCCCTCAGAGAAGAATGCTGTTTTTATTCTGATAAGACAGGCCTTGTGCAAAATAGCCTTGACAAGGTAAAAAAGAGTCTAGAAAATAGAAAAAGAGCTAGAGAACAACAAGAGTCTTGGTACCAAAACTGGTTCTCTGCCTCCCCTTGGCTTACCACCTTGCTACCTAGCCTTTTAGGACCTTTTGTAGGCATTTTCTTACTAATCTCATTTGGGCCTTGGGCATTTAATCGTCTTACAACCTTTATCAAAGACCAGGTTGACAATGCAATCAAAAGACCGTTAGAAGTCCATTACCATCGCCTTGCCTCCCAGGAGCCGGTTGACAGCTACAATCAAGAACCGCCCACCGCGCCTGTTGGTCTGCAGTTCTCCTTCCTCGATGAAGAAATGAACCTTCCCTGGTATAGCAGAATATGGCGCTTTATCCGTAGGACCTAGCTCCCGCCCTTCGGGGACGGCCTGGTAACTGGAGACAGGCCCGCCTCTTCCGATATAAAACAAGAGGCCTGGGCACCGAGCTGAGTGCAACGTCTAATAGTGCAAGGGAAGGTCCTTACCTGACCTGCTCCAGAATTCCCTGAGAGCATGCCTGGCTACCTAGAGGTTAGCTGACATCACTCTGCCACTCCCAGCCTTCGGGAGGAGTCAGGCCACTGCTCCCTCACTCGGTTAAAGCTCACCCCCAAGACGCAGAGGCTGGTAGTCAAAGACGGGTAAGAATCCCTCAGGGCTGGGACCAACCTAAGACAGGGCATGATTGCATGACTTTCATGTGCCGATGACGGGTAAGGCCCAGACTGGTGAGGGGTCGCCTAAGACAGGCACAGTCTATCTGCGCCTCAGCAAAAAAGGCTTTGGCATTTTAAGAAATAAAAAAGGGGGAGATGTCAGGAGCCATCTTAAGACTAGAGGTCCGCCATTATAAATTACCAGGAAGGTCACGTAGCCAGAAAGAACTTGTTCTTCTTTTTGCATAAGTCACTCAGCACCTTCTAACTAAGCAACGGGAAGCCGCAATAACCGCAGGACAGAACGACGCTGATACCAGCTGGCCAATCAGATCATGCCATATACTCCTCTTTCCCTAATCAGCCCTACCCCTTTCTCTTATTTCCTGTATAAAAGCAACTGCTGCTCAGAATAAAATTTGAGGCTTGATCAGAACACTGTCTTGCCTCCACTCTTTTCTCTCGTCCGTGTTACCCCTCTTTTCTTTAGGTTGGGTTCTCCTCGGTTCTCCCACCAAATAACCGGTCCCGCGGGCGGGACAGGGAAGGGGCAGGGGGCGCCCACACAAATACAAAATCACAGCCCACCACTCCATCTCCTGCCGGCTATTCCATCTGATGGCCCGTGAACCCTGCAGTTCCAGGTTCTGGCCCCTGGCAAGGTTATTGAAGCTGAGATAGGCTGTCCTTTCTCTCCTAGAGAAAATAAAAATATTCTAATTAAAGCCTGGGAACAATAGCGCTGGCGCCGGGCTGATGGATGTAATTCAATTTGGAGCATGAAGAGCAGGACTCAGGACTCTCACTGTTACCAAGTTGTTTGGAGGGCAAGAATAATCCAAACGCGAATTTAATGAATGCAGGCCAGCCCACGTGCAGGTGGACGTGGGGCCTTCAGATGGGGGATGGAATTAATTCTGGCCCATCCACAGACAGGGAACAGGTGAGGTCATAGGATTTCGGGGCCCAGATATCTCTGGCTGCTCCAAATCTCAGTTTCTGTATCTGGAAACGGCAGGGGGGAGGTCATTTTAGTGACCACCTCCTAGGTCCTCATGAAGACTGAATGAGGCAATGCAGGTAAGTGCTTGGCTCGGGGCCTGGCACAAAATAAGCACTCAATTAAATGAGAGCTGTTCTCTTTTATTCCCCCCACCCCCATGGTGACATTGAACATCGCCAATTCTCATATTCTCTGCAGATGCCTGGCATTGCGGAGACATCCCTGATTCTGGGAGTGGCACCCTTGGCAGGCAATGAGGAGAGTAGCAGTACAGGGTTCCTGTGGTCATAGCTGACCTGTGGTCATAGCTAAAATAGCCAATACAATTAAATGGGAAAAGTATTATTATCCTAACAGCTGGCTACTGAAATCTCAGAATGGGGAATGGAAGGGAGGATACAAGGGCCTAGATGACTGATCTCCTAAAGGTTTTAGAGAAATATCTGCAGTGGCTCTGTACTAGAAAACAAGAATAATCTTTTATCTCCCAGGGTGAAGGGCAGGAAAGGAAGACTAGAAAGGCTTAAACAGAGGAAAGGAGGAGAAGAACCAGCAAGATGGAGAAAGACTAGAGCTCGGTGAGGAACAGGGATGTTGAAACACCTCACCTCATCACCACCACCAACCCCAAAAAGTGTTGATGGAGGGACATTTTATAAAAACCATGGTGTCTAATGACCCATTTTAAAATCGTTTGCATTAAAGCAGTGTTAATCCCTGCTATCTTCCACCTCTACTCCTGAAATCTGCAGAAAATTCTACTATCCTCAAAAATGATTTGTACAGTTGGATTTCTTTCTATTATTATTTTTTTTAATTTTAATTTTTTTTTTTTTTTATGGGACCCAAGCAGGAAGCTGAGTTCACAGCTGGAGTGGTATGGGGCCACACAGTAATGGAGGCACAGAAACACGAATCTTGGAAAATGGCAAGAATTTTGAAAAGGGCTCTGAACTTCTCAGGCTGCTGCTGAGTTAGCATTACGTTAAGACTTCTCCCCCATTTAAGCTCCTCCGCCCAATATCTTCCTGTAAGGCAGACAGTTTAGAGAAGGGGTCCTTCTTCTCTGTTGGTGCCTAGTTCTGTAACACTTTTTTTTTTTTTTACATTTCCTTGTTTATTTATTTATTTATTTTCTATTTTTTGGACAGAAAGTTCCCTGCACAGCCCCTTCCAAGGCTGGGAGGAGACCAAAATGCCATCATCATAGTAGGGACTGGAACATCTACAAGTATTGAGGGACACACATAGGCCTAGTGTTAGTTACAAGGAAAAAAGACGCCTTCCAGGACAGATCCTTGAGGTTTCTGCAACTGCCTTTGAAAAGCAGATTAAGTCTAGCTTAAAAGTAAGGGGAGGGTAAATCGGAAAGCTCCTGGAAACTCGCAGAATTGAACAACAGACCACGGAAAGGTCAGTAACCAGGGTAGAGCCAGGGACCTCAGCAGCAGGAATAATGGGTTGCCTCAAAGCACAAATAAATTAATTATTTTTGTCCCTGTGATGTCCACTCAATATTCAGATCCCCAAGAAAGGGACTCTGACTGGCCAAGCCTGGGTTACACGGTCAAGAGGATGGAGCTTTGTGAGTGGCCGCCCCAGTGACATGACCTGAAAGAAAGGACAGGCAGTTCCTCCTAAAGAAAGGGGATGTTGTGGTTCCCAAAATAGGAGAGGGGATCCTGGGCACCTGCGCACATGCAAACACACACGCACGCACGCGCACGCGCACACGCACGCGCACATAGAGATGCCCATCATATTCCACCCCTTGCCTGCCCAGCATCACTCTTTCCCCCATACCTACAAATTTAAAAACTGACCCACATCATGAAATGAAATTATTCCACGTAGAACCACAAGCACACACATTTGCCTTCAAGGAGAAGAAGGCAAATGAAGCAGCCTATTTATCTAGAAATATCACTTTCAGGAATTAGGCTAGCATTTTCAGAAAGCTGTGAGAATGTGAGTGGGAGAAAGTTAGAAGCTAATCTGTTCTCTTAGTAGAATAGCCTACCCTCTCAGTAAATAAGAAGACTTAGCTCCAGGTGCCTTGGAAGGCACTATCATGGGGCACTTGGAGGTCGCTGGTCGAAGGAGGCATTTTATCTGAGTGTTCACATTCCTACTTGTCCATATTTCTTGATGTGCTTGAGGCCCCGAATTAAGTAAGTGAGTAAGGACAAGTATAGAGCAGTAGTAATGACTATAGATCGAATCGAGTTCAGATTCTGGCCCGTTGCTCCCTACTGGTTATGCAGTGTAAGGGTTTTACCAATAGGACTCTCAGCTTCCTCAGCTGGGAAATGGGTTAAAGTCAAGGACCAATGCATGTAACACACTTAGGACGGCACCTGGTACATGGTGAAAGCTCGACACATCTTAACCATGATTACTCTCCCTTTCCAACAGATGAGGAGACTGAGACTCAGGGAGGAAGGTGTGATTCATCCAGGACAGCACAACGGTTTATCAAATTTCGTGAAAACATATGGGAGAAAGAAAGGACTAGACCAGTGTCATTGAATAGCAGTATACTGAGGGCCACATATATAACTTTAGATTTTCTTGCAGCCACATTTTTTAAAAAAAAGTATAAAAAGAAAAGCAGGTGAAATTAATTTTAATATATTTTATTAAACCCACACTGTATCCAAAATATCATCATTTCAACATGTGATCCATGTAAAACGTTATTGAGATATTTTCCATTCATTTTTTTCTACTAGCCACATTTTTTAAAAAATTAAAAGAAACAGAGATTAATTAATAATATATATTATTTCTCCCAATAATATGAAGCATTATTTCAACATGTAATCAATATGAGGAGCATTAATGAGATATTTTCTATTCCTTTTATCGTACTAAGTCTTAGACATCTGCTGTGTCTTTTGACACTTATGGCACACCTGAATTTGGATTTCAAGTGCTCAATAGCCACATGTGGCTGCCGTAGTGGACAGGTCAGTGGTAGACTGTCTGCATTCCATTTAATCCTCCCAGTACCCCTGGGATGTATTAATAATCCCATTTTTTAGATGAGGAAATGGTTCTCGCAAGGTTAAGTGACTTGCCCAAGGTCACACATTTGGAAAGAGCAGAGTCGAGTTTGGGGTCTGTTCCTATATAGCCCCATTGAGACCCTGGTCCTTCCACCTCCTCTGGAGCCCCAACTCCCCTCTCAGGGCTGCCCACCTCCTAAGCCATTGATTACTGCTATGATTTATGGCCCTCCTGCCGAGGAGCCCTGGAGACATAATTAATTTGTTTCTGCCAGTGGAGGCCTGCCTGGACACCCTCACCTTCCTGCACGCCTCTGCTCCCGGCCCAGACAGTCGATCGATTCCCAGCTCATCAATGGTGCCGAGAAATAACCTACGACTGCGGTTAGATTCGCTTAATCAGGCACTTGCTCAGAGCAGCCCATCTGACAATTTTATTGGGCCAGGAGCATCATATTTCAGTGTCTGTTTCCACCCTGGATTCTCATTCTTGTATCAGCTGGGGCGGATGTTGGATCTGCTGCTTTATGTATTACAGCAGGGCCCATGCTCCTTCCCGGTAAGATTGGAGTGTAATTGATTATCTGACCCGGAAGGGGTCACCTGTCAACCAACCTGCATTTATTGAGCTCGGTCTGTGAGCTCAGCTGTCAGTGGGATAGTGTTATTGATAATGATGCCAGTAATTATAATGACAATAGTAAAATAAAAACATTTATTTAGCCCTTACCATGTTCTGGGTACTGTTCTAGCTTTTTGCACATATACAAACAATACTGCAGAGTAGATGCTATTATTTTTCCCATTTTACAGGAGAGGAAACTGAGGCTCAGGAAAGTGAAGGGACTTTCCCAAGAACACAATTGGAGAGCGATAAATTTGGGAACTAACCCTAATGCCAAGCAGTCTGGCTGTACTCAAGAGCTCATTGTCTTATTAAAGAGGCAAGATAAATATTTGAGAAAATTGTGATGAATAATAGAAGGGAGAAGACAATAAGAGATACTGTTTCTGGACTAACAATAATAACAATATGGTAGCAAATACTTATTGGAAAACTTATCAGCCCCTGTTCTAAGAACTTTACATATCATACCTCACTAAATTGCTACCAAACCCTAGAAGTAGGTAGTATTATCACCTCACTTTACAGATGAAGAAATAGGCTTGGAGTGGTAAAATGGCTTCATCAAGGTCATGACAATGTAATCCCTGTGAATGGATGAATGAGCCTACTGTGATGTTTACCTATATATTTGATTTATTCTGATTCCCTGCCTTGTTCACATGAGGGACCCTAAGGTGAGGGTGATGTCCCCAAAGAGACATCTGAGCTGCATAGAACTGACATTGAACTGGGCATTTCTAACTGCCACAGCTTCAGAAGTTATGAAATTTTATGTGCTTTCAGATGAGAGGATGCATGAGTTTCACTGCATTCTGAAAAAATTTATGACGCACTTCTCTAAAGGGTTATTTGGAGGGGGAAGAGGGATTCGCCATTCAACGAAAGCATTGAATGAAACAGTGCAACGGATGCAGGATATGGACCTAGACCTGGATTTAAATCCTGGCACTGTCACCAAATAGCAATGTGAACTTGGGCAAGTTAGTTACCATGCCTAAGCCAGGCTTCCTCCTCTTTCAAGATAGGGTCAAAACAGTACCTAGTTTATAAGTGTGGTTTGTTGTAAGGATATGTTATGGACTGAATGTGTCCCCCATACTCCCAATTCATCTGTTGAAACTCTACCCCTCAATATGGTGGTAGTTGGAGATGGAGGCCTTTGAGAGGTAATTAATTGGGTCATACAAGTGGAGCCCTACTGGTGAGAATAATGGCCTTATAAGAAGAGACATGAAAGAGTTTGCTTCTTCTCTCTTTACACCATGTGGAGATACAGCAAGAAGGAGGCCATCCACAATATAGTAAGTGGACCCTTGCCAGACTCCAAACCTGCCAGTACCATGACCTGGACCTCTCAGTACTCAGGACTGTGAGAAATACACCCAGCCTATGGTATTTACTATATCAGCCCAAGCTAAGACAAGATGAAATGAGACAGCATGTGTAAAGTTCTTAGAAGAATGCTTGGCTCAGAGTAGGTCCTCAATAAGTGGTAGCTGCTATAAAGTGGGTTTCTACACTCCCTCACCTCTCTTTTCCCAACCCAAAACTAGGATTTCTCTAAATTGTAAAATTAAACATCACCTATGCCTACTTACTGTTCACCGTTGGCTCATGCACTGCTCTTTGCAAGTGTTATTTCTGACAAAGCCAATTCAGAGCCAATGGGACCTCAAAAGACACTTCTGATCTCATGTCAAGTAGACATTCTTTAGAATAGCTCAGAACCCTTCATCTCATTAGCCACCTGCCCTTGACTGACATTTTCTATCCCCCACTGCTTCTTAAATCTAGTCTATCCCTCCTTCCCCCATCTATAGCCAAATGGGAATGATGAGTACCCAAAATGGAATGCTGGGGATTGCTTGGAAAACTTAGGCTAAGACCTCAACCTTAAACACCTGCAGTCATGAGACTTGCAACAGCCACTCATTTCTTGCACTAAGCACTTCCCACACATCTGCTCTTTTACATTCTCGCAGCTCAGAATGTTGCAACTCTTGTCAGATGGCATAGGCTAGAATGGAAGGGTCGAATCTCCATCTCATTGCCAGGCTTTGGCGCTAGATATGCCCCGAGGAAAACTCAATTGGACATAGGGTCTGTAGCAGAAGCTATTAGTGCCCTACCTACATTCTCAGACACTTTGTCATTTTCGTGCACACTGTCTGCCCATGTGCTTTGATGCTTAGCCAGCACCTACATCTCTTTGTGGCAGGGCTGCCCTCAGGCTTTCAGTACCTGCTACCTACCTAGAGCATCCCCAAAGACAGCCCTTTACTAATGCCTTATGGGTACAGGGAGAGGGAGATACAAGTTCTTCAGCTTCTGTGCCCCCAACCTAGAAAACTTTGATATGTGACCATCACTGTCCCCAGTGCCCTACAGGACTGACTGAAGGTTACTCTCATGGGACTTTACTTGGCCCATTCCCTTGGGGGTCACACTTGCCTGTTCCTTGATCAGATTTTCCTAGGGCTACTTTCTTATAAGTCACTTTTACATGAATCCCATCTTAGGAATTCAAAGTAAAACAAGAGCTCAAAATAAAGCTGAGTTTAGTTACAGGAAAAAAAAATTGTTATACTTTTATGCTTGCCTGAATTTACAGACTGAAATTTGTAAGACTACCCTTATTAATGAATACCATCATAAAATCTAGTTCTACACATTTCCCTGAATGATCTCATTAAATCTATGAGTCAGAAAACACTGTTATGCCCACTTTACAGATTTTTTAGAGATGTTCAATACCTCCCAGTTCAAAGGCTACAAGCAAAGTCAGAGCCCTGTCCAAAGCACCTGGGTCTGGCCAAAGTCCCACGCTCTGAGCAGAAGCACTGAGGGAAGTCAGAAATACAGTTGCTGAGCTGGGGCTCCCTGAGTTTTCCTACACAGGTGGTTCTGGGTCGGGAGAAGGAGCGAGAGGAGCAGACCTCACTTGCAGCCTTTGTAAAAGCAGAATGTGCAGAGCAGAGGCTCAGGGTATAAAGGCCTTGAGTGAGTTTACAATCCCTGCTTTAGCGCATACTTCCTATGTAGCCTCAGGCACATCCTTTTGCCCATCTCTGAGTTTTAGTTTTCTTACTGCAAAATGGGGTTAATAACTATTAGAAATGTAGATCCCCTGGCTAGTGATTCAGGCACCTAAATATGGGTTCCTGATATCTGTGGTCTTAAAAAGCCTCTGCCAAAGTGTGAGGATGACAGTAATTTACTTTGAAATATATCAGAAAAATAAGAAGTGTGGGCTGATTGATAAAGTGATAAAACAACAACAAAAAAGTTAATGGTAGAATCTTTGCAATGGATAAAATTTTTTCTACTTTGCTATAGGTCTGAAACTTTTCATAATAAAACGTTGGAGAGGAAATCTCCCAAGGAGTGATTCTTTTCTGATGCAAATGACCCTCGTCTGTTTCTTTTATGAGTCACTTTGATGCCCAAAGCAAGAGAGAGGAAAGGCAGGAGAAGGCAAAGGCCCGGAGTGCTTATCTTTCCAAGATCCCCTATCTGGGGCATTTCAGTGTTCAATTTGCATTTTCTTTTTGTTTGAGAGTGAGAGAGCATGTACCCAACAAGGTTCTCAGCTGCAGAGGAATACTGGTTTTGATAGTAAGATAGTAAGAGCAAGGCTATAGGTACCTGGGGGGAGAGACAGAGATGGATGTCATTGGGTGCAAGATGTACCTCGCAGTTACCAGATGTGACTTCACTGTGGGGCCCACGATAGCTCAGTGCTTTGGAAATCACTTCCATTTATCACCCTTTATGGTTCTGATTCATCTTGCAGGCAAGACAAGTCATTTTACGCTGAAGCGAGAAGGATTCCTTTTATAGCCCTCTGAATCAGTGGGCTGTTTATTCTCTCTCCCCAAAGGCTTCTGTCAGTTTGTGCTGGATCCATCCAGGTTCATCCTAAAGTGCTTCCCTCCAGCAGACAAAGCCACAAGCAGCTACAAACCTCATCTGTAATTCACCTAGGCCCAGAGAGACGACCGCGCTATAGTCAAAACAACAGGGGTCATGGTTAACAAGGTACCTTTTCATTAGAGGTACCAGGACATGACAAGAGGACACTGGGCATCAGTCTAGGGCTGAAGGATAGAGAACCAGCATCTATTCTGAAGTTTACTTGTTCCCTTTTTATGATATAAAAATTAACTCAACTTCTTTATGGCAATTCAATGCCCAGCACACAAAACCCAGTCACTATCTTTAGCATAGAGCCTGACCCATCATAAATACTCAGGGAATTTTTGAATGAATACATAAGTAGAAAATATTAAAAATACATTTGCCTTCATGAATTAATAATATAATATTTGACATCATTTATTAAATACATTGTGTGCCAAATTATGGTAGGTTTTTTTTTTTTTTTTTTTTTTTTTTTTTTGCAAATAGCTCTAAATATTTCTCTCCCTATATCCACACGCCTCGACATCGTGACATTGCAGCTCCTTCTGTCAAGAAATGGAGTCTATTTTCCTGTCCCTGAATCTTGATTGGCCTTGTGACTTATTTTGTTCAACAAGATGTGGAGAAGTGATTGGGTGTCAGTTCCAATCTTAAGCCCCAAAACACCTTGTACATGTTCCCTCACTATCTTGAAACCTTGTCACTAGGCAGCTGGAGGATAAAATTTTAAGCAGAACAGAGACAAGGTGGTCTATCTGGGGCCATCCTAGATCAGCCAGCTGCCAGCTAACCCAACCCAATTCGGCATATGACTAAAATGACATGAAGAAGCTGAGATCAGCTAAGGCTAGAACCACTCAAGTGATTCTAGCTAATGATGTAAGCTAAATTATTGTTCTAAGATACTAGATATTAGATTTCTTTTTTCACAGCAAAAACTGACTGATACACAAGCACTGTGTTACCCACGTATTATCATTAAACACTTTCGACAATCCCCCAAAGTATCTGTGGTGGATACATTTATTGCTCTTTCAAAAGGTGTTCTTTTCTTATCCCAAAGCAAGAGTGTTTTAGCTAGGACATAACCACCTAGCTATCAACTAAATTTCTCAGCAATTCTTGCAGTTATGGATGGCAACATGAGTGAGTTCTTGCCAAGAATCAAAAGAGTGAAAATGATGTTGCAATTTTTGCCTCAATTGCTTAAGACAAAATATCTAGCCTTGGAATTCTGCTACTTTCCCCTTCCTGCCAACTAGCTGGGTTAATTAGAGTGACTGTCCGTAGGATAGTAGTCACTAGCCAAGTGTTATTATTTATATTTAAATTGATTGAAATTAATATAAATTAAAAATCTAGTTCCTCAGTCGCATCCTTAATAGCCACACATGGCTAGTGGCTACCATATGGGACAGCACAGACAAGGAGCAGTCTCATCATAGCAGAATGCTCTATCAGATGGTGCTGGTCTAGAAAGTACAGAGCCATGATTCCAACTGCGTCGGAGCTACTTGAATGCTTTGCTCGTCTGCCTGCCTCCTGCCATGCAGAGTTCTTTTCAAGAGTTGCTCCCCTGGTGCACGTACATGTTTGTTTACAGATCATTATTATCTATTTGTCAGAGAGGCTAGGAACAAGGAGGGAAGTGGAGACTTGTAATTAAAGGATGACAGCAGCTGGCAAGAGGATCAATGAGAAAAAAGGAAGTCGTCTTTGAAATGCTCACACAAAGTCATTAAGAAAATATCGTTTGATTTGCCAATGCTGGACACAAAACAATATAGATGTCTTCACCTCCACCCTAACCTTTCAAGCAGGGTGACCCACCCTGAACAAGATTAACTACTTCTTTCTTTGCAACTGCTATGAAAGGGACCCATATTGATCTGTCTAGGATAGTTACGGTTAGGGAAAGCCTGGAGGCTCACAGCAGCATGGCTGGCTGGCACTGCTGGATAGAGTCACCATATTAGTCTAGTCAGTGAGATGGCAGAACGAGGAGGCAAGGTGACCAGCCAAAGAAGAGAAAACCTATGAATGATGTCCCAAAGGAGCAGCCGGGCGTGATGACATGGCCACACAGCACCATTGCATCACATCCGGCCTCAGAGGGTCAGCCTCTAACTGAGTATGCTGTGGGGCTTCCTTCTTCCTCGCCCTCTCACTTAATGCTAAGGATGGCCAAGACGGCAAATATACTCATGTGCATTATAAATATCTGTCAAGCATTTATCGTGTACCAGGCAGTGTCCTAGGTCCTGCGGGGATACAGCAGTGGGAAAACCCTCTTCCTACCCTCCCTGATTCACAGTCTAGTTAGGGCAAAAGAGAAGTACACAAGCCGTGACAGTAGCAGGCGAACATTTCTGAGTTAGAAAAGGTGTGGAGGTAGGGACTGTGGGAACAAAGAGAAAGGTAACTGTAGGCCGCATTGTGCTCCTTTCAAAATTCGTGTATTCTTAGCCCTGGTATCTCAGAATGTGATGATAGGGCATTCGAAGAGGTAATTAAGGTAACATAAGATCACTCACTGTAGGGCCCTAATAGATCAGCGTCCTTTTAAAATTATTATTTTACATTTTTCTTTTTTATTTATTTAAGACAATTTTTAAGTTAAATTTATTGGGGTGACGCTGGTTAATAAAATTATATGTTTCAAGTGTACAGTTCAATAGTACATCACATGTATTGCACTGTGTGTTCATTACCCAAAATTAAATTTCCTTCTGTCACCTTATATTTGACCCCCTTTACCCTTATCTACCTCCCCTCCTCCCCCTAGTTGGATGTCCTTATAACAGAAAGAGATTAGGACACAGATAACAAGGGCCGAGGGATGCGATCTTATGAGACACAGTGAGAAGGCTGCTGTCTGCAAGTTACGGACAACGGCCTTAGGAGATTCCAGACATGCTGACACCTTGATCTTGGACTGTGAGCCTCCAAAATTGTGAGGAAATAAATTCTTGTTGCTTAAGCCACTAGGTCTGTGTATTATATGAAGGGCAGCCCAAGCAGCCTGATAGTTACCTAATTCAGTGTGGGGTGGGAGAACAAGTCCAAGAAGGCTTCTGAGAAGGGGTGATTATTGAAGTGCACCATGAATAAGAGAGAACCTAACAAAAGGGGTGGCTAAGGGAGGTTGGGGATTCCAGGCATAAGGAACATCATGGGAAAGACCTTAGAATAGAGGTCTTCAGAGGACATTGTAAGTCAAATTGGAGAATTTGCTGTTTCCTGGAGGCAATGGGGAGGTGTTGGGGAGGATTAAGCAGAAGCATGGCAAGATCAGGTTTTATTCTACAAAGATCACTTCAAATGCATCCATATGATGGATTTCAGGGGCAAGATAAGAGGCTGAGTGACAGGTTGAGAGGCTGGGTAGGGGGCTCAACATCGGAGATGCTTGTGGCTTGGACTCAGGAAGTAGCAGCAGGAAGGAAGAGAAGAGGTCAAATTGGAGACATGTTTAAAGAGGCAGGTGTTGAAGACAAATGGACATGATGGCTCAAAGGGAAAGAGGAGAATCCTTAATTTCTTAGTAGTAGAACCTGAGACAAGGATTAAAGAGTGAGACTCTCGTTTAGGAGTAAAGGTGGAAGAGTAGGGAGGTGAGAGAGGAAGAGAAGACAGCAAATAAAAGATCTAGTCAGTTACCACTGAGGGCAAAAGGAACTTAAGCCTGATGGGGAGGCTGGGGACAGTGCAGTTCAGGACCAGGTAGGAACCGCCCCCCCTGCCTCCACCCCCGCCCCCCGGGCAGCAAGGGAGCAGGGAGGTTTATACACCAGCTTCTGCTAGTATTAGCTGAGGGTTACATGGCGGGGAAGGGGCTAGTTCCCTGGCACATCGGAGCCACCAGATAGGTGACAGAGAGAGTTCTTTTGACAAGAGAAACCATTGAGTCAACAAACTGCAGGTGCCAGCAGATAAAGTCCACGTGGTATGCCCTGAAGTGATAAGGATGAGAAGTGCAGTCAGGGCACAGCGTCTGCTCCAGGAATCTAGGGTGTCCCAGCATTTTGGCTTAGGGATCTGGATATAATCCTCCATGCACTGAATTAAGGGATGGAAGAGGAGGAGATTATTTTAGAACTGCTGCTGCCTGTGGGTGTCCCCATGAGGCCTTTGGGATGTGGGACTGGAGATCATACAGCCGCTGGAGAGGCCAACAGTACATGGCTGGTACCCAAAGCCATGGGAGAGGACACCGTGGCCCAGAAGGAACAAGCAACATGAAGAGGTTTGTGAGTCAAGAATGGAACCCTGAAGAGCAGCCACCCCATCTAACCACCATGCCCTGAAACTCCAGCCGCTGGTCCTGTGCAGCTCGGGCTGCTGAGACCATCCATTAAATGAGCTGTAGATAAAGTCTCAGGGCAGCACTGGGGAAAGTGATTACTAAGAAGTATCTGAATTAAGGAAATAATTCTCTAGCATTTTTTAATTAAAACCTTCAACCCAAGAAGCTTGTTAATTTTAGCTTCGGCAAGTGGTTCTGCTGCCGCCCGGCATCCCGCTGCCTGCGCACTGTCTGAAGTGGCTGCCACTGATTTCTCTAATTTGTGAGGTGCTGGCGCTTTGGGTGGCAGGCGAGTGATTACAGCCAGATGGGAAGCCAGCCCCTCCAGAGGCAGATTCCTGTTGGATTTTTGCAGCCAGCTGGAGGCTGGAGGGATTCGGGGGAAGGGGGGACTTTCTCATCCCCTCCCTCTGCTCCTCAAATTAGATGCCTTTGAAGAGTAAAAGAGAGAAATCCTGGTTGCAGGGTGATTGACAAAGAGACTATCAAAACAGGCTGGTTGAGCACTCTCCACAGTGTGAATAAAAGAGTAATGCTAATTCCTGATTAGTTCCACGGACAGACTAATAAGAGTAGCTAATAGTTACTGAGTTCTTTCCAAGTGCCAAGCATTGTGCTTTTTGCATGCACTATTGCATTTAACCCTTACAAGAAGTCTGTAAGTTAGTTTACATTTTACAGATGATGGAACTGAGGCTCAAAGAGCTGTCATGACTTTGTTAAGGTCACACAGCTAGTGAGTGATAAAGCCAGGAATCCAGGCTCCGAATAGTGGATAAAAGAAGCATTACCACTGAAGGCAAGCAAAAGCATTCAATCTGGAGATAGGAAAACTAGTCTGGCATCACTTGCCTATATACAACATGCTCCATGAATATTAGCTATTACCATTATCATGCCGATCCCCATACTTTAAATGGGATTGAGAAGACTACTGTCTCAAACATGCAGTGATGTGGGTCAAGATTCACATTCAATGATATTTATCCTAGCATTATTGATATAACTGTGAAAAGGTGGAGCCTATCTAGATGTCTAAAGATGGGAGATTGATGTAATAAATTACAGCGGATCCATACAGTGTAATAGCATGTACCCGTTAAAAGTCACATGTAGATAAATGGCTCATGATATGGAAAGATGTTCAAAACATACTGTTAGGCTGGAAGTTCTTTTAAAGCAAGTTACCAGCAGTATAATAGCTTTTGTATAAAAATTATTTGAAAAATAATGTATGTAATAATATATATTTATTCATAAACATATATGCACATACTCAAAAATTGGAAAAAAAAAAGACACTAAAATAAAAGTTCTCAAACCACCCAGATCTAGATTCAAATCCCAAGTTCACTACTTACCAGCCGAGAGCTCAGGCAATTAAAGAGTTTCCCCACTGTAAAAATGAGAATAATATTACTACCCACTTTTTAGATTAGCTGTGAAGACAATGAGGTTGTTCCTGTTACGTGTCCATCACGATGCCTGGTAGGTGACTCGAACCATTAACTATTGGTTTGTTCTGTCATTAAATAAGCAAATATTTGCTGACCATATACTAGATGTCAGTCTATGTTCCAGGTGCGGGGGACATAGTCAAGAGCAAAAAAAGTCTCTGCTCTCCAGGAGTTTTGATTCTGGAGTAGAGACAGACAAGATTTGACAAGAAATAATAGCTGGGAGAAGCGCTATAGGACAGTGTGATAAAAGCCGACAAGTGGCAGCTGTCAGTGGGGTCAGAGAGGGCTTCTCTGAGCAGGGGCGCAGAGCTGTGACTCAAAGGAAAAGGAGAAGCCGACAAAGGAAACGGCTGTGCAAAGGCCCTGAGGTGGGAACTGTGGAGGACCTGGGGACCTTCTGGTTGTGGTAGCTGGAGCAGAGTGGACGCCTGGAGCAGTAGGTTAAGGTGAAGTCCGAGAGGTAGGTGGGGCCCAACATATCAAGTGTTACGAGCCACGGTCAGGAGAATGGATTTTATCCAAAGGCTTCAAGACGCCTTTGCGGGATTTCGAGCAGTACGTGACATGATGTGACCTCCCCTAGGTTTCGTCGCATCATCAAGTTTTCCAGTAATTGATCAACTCGCCATAGCCTCCCTTGTGTCCTGTAAATTCTGAGGGCAAAACCATGCCCGATTCATCTTTACAACCCCTTCTCCCCAGATCCTGGAAAACTGCCCTGGGCCCCTGCAAATATTTGTTGAATGAATAAAGAAACAAAGAAAAGATAGATGGACCTGTTTTCTTTGCATTTGTCTTAAACCTCCTTCAGGTTCTGCCGGTCCTCTCTTAGGAGAAAGAGCGTCAACATGGCTCTCATTCTCTTGTCTTTGTGAGAGAAGGCCGCGGGGCTGGTACAGGAAGATTTTTTCCTCCATAGGTGGGAGATGGATGAGCCGGCTCCACAACACTCCCATGTGTGAGACCCTCTGTGACCCAGGGGCTGAGTGAGAGCGATGACTGGGAACAGGGCGGCTGGCGAAATGGCTGGCCATTTTTTAGCAGCTGGCAGCTCGGCACAACATAAATCGGGCCCTTGGAATTCTAAATGAACCTGCCTCCCTGGATGAAATAGCCAGGGTTCAACACCAACCCAGATGTGTTGGCCCTGGAAGGCATTCCAGAGAAACTGCTGGTACCCAGGCTCCAGCCAATGCAGGATTCAGGGGAGAGCCCTACGCAGGCTCAGTCACCCCGATTCCAAGACAAAAGAAACACCCGGAGAGGAAGCGTCTCATCTCTGACCTGTCACATTACCTCTCACGTTCTCGTTTTCTCCCTCACCCCTCTCTCTCTGTTCAATTACCTTTTTAGTAGTTCTTCTTAGCCTCTGACATCTGCTTTCTAGCACAGGAAACTAATGAGCTAATGCAGGGATGGCACATGTGTTTCATCTGTTTGTCAGTTCAGATTGATGGGTAGTGACTGCACATGTTGAGAAGGCTCCAGAGGTTTCATCAGGGCTCTGGTGGAGAGAAGCTGTGATTGATTAGTGATGTCTGTCGGGACATATCATGGGAGGATGAGTCTAGTACCGCAGTTTCCATCCTTATTCTAAAGTCTAGAACCTAAAGTATCTTGTCCCACAGAGAGAAAAAAGGGGGGGACATCATTTTTTTCCCAGTGCATGTGATTTTGGTTTTAATTTTGCCTCAATAAAAGAATAATAATATCTCTCATAATTAAGTATGTAAAATATGCCAGACAAGAAGCTAGGTGCTTTACATATATTATCTTACTTAATCAGTATTACTACCCTGAGGTAGTGTCATAACTATCTGACACATACGGACACTCAGAGCTGTCAGGGTCCAGTGGCATAAAGATCCCCTCCTTCAGCACCTAGCATCTGCATTTAGCCCCCGCCCCCCACTCACACACACAGCTCTCTCCGTATTTGACCTTTACCTCTCTTGCTGCAAGAAAGATACAGTTCATCTTAGAATATCACAATTTAAATTCAGGGTTTGAGGGACAATGGAACTGAGCTGCCCAATACAGTGGCCACTGGCCACACATGGCTTACATACCTGAAGTGTGGCCAGTCCGAACCGAGATGTGTGGTAAATGTAAAGTGCACACCGGATTTTGAAGACTCAGTAGAAAAAGAATATAAAAGAAAACGCTAATGTTTTATGTTGATTACATGTTGAAAGTATACTTTTGATATATTAGACTACATAAAATGTATTATTAAAATTAATCACATCTTTTTTTTTCCTCTGTTTTTAAATGTGGCTATGAGAAAATTTAGGGTCATACATACAGCTTGCATTTGTGGCTCATGAAATGTTTCTATTGGATAGCACTGCTCTTGAGATCAGCCACTCCTTCCGATCTCATCATTTTTTAACAGGTAAGAAAGAGCAGCTGGCTGCAAACCCTTTTTTCTTCCTTTCAAACATACTTTCATACTGAGAAAGGAAAAAAACAACAACCTAATTTAGACCAAACAGGAAAACAGCCATTTTTTTCCCTCTCACCTAACATCTGATAGAATGCAGAAAGGTTGGACCTAGTGGTGGTCACAAAGCGCCAACTGCCTGGGTCTGGAGGCTCCCAGGAACCCGGGGGCTGACTCTGAGCCCACCCATGTGGAAGGCTGTTCTAGTTGTGCCTCCTGCTAGAAGCCAGGCCAAATCCCTAGCAGGTGTGTTCCCAGAGACAGCAGCCTACACAGACCCTTTTCTTGGGTTCTGGTAGTCTGGGACAGACGGAGAACTTCAGTGTTCTCTGAATGAATGACTTTGCAATTAGCTTCAGCCCTAGCTGGTACTGACAGTCTTAAGCCACAGCAATTCCCTGTTCCAACTGCCTACCACATCCTTACCTTCTGCCTTGTGACTCACACTCTCTGTGTGACTGTACCGCACAGCAAGGAGTGGGCATGAATCCTGCACAAACTAAGGCTGATGGACACTTTGAGATTTGATTTGGCCTCTAGATTACAGTCCTGAAATTCAGATCTGACTCCCCCATCCAACTCTACTGATGCCCCCAGTTTGCCCTCTTGTAGTAGATACTGCCAGTTCCCCCACCAGGGTCCCCCACACCTTCCCAGTTCAGTGTGCTTCAGACAATTTGAAACTGCCACTGTCTGCATCTTTCTGTACAAGCTTTCCTGATCTTCAGAAGGCTCCTCTGCCTGCTGGGGATTTAGAACTTTGGAGCAGCAGCCTTAGACCAACTGAGGAGAGTGGAGGTGTAGATAACCCAGCTCTCTTGTCCCTCAAGGGGATCATTCTGCGGTGGGTGTTTCATAGCATTTCCCAGTGTCTCCCTTGGGATTAAGCCCCAGCTGCCTTCTGCTGCAGCGGGGGCTTAATTATACTCTGTATTGGCTGCCCTCTGTTTCCTGTCTCACTTCCCCACTCCTCTTCTCTGCTTCCTGGGATCACCTCCTGAATAAAACACTTGCACTGAAATCCTTGTCTCAAGATGTGCTTTTGGGGAAACCCAACCCAAGACACCTCTCAAACACAGTTTCCCCCTCTTTCCTCCTGAATTCTTCCTTTAGGGAAACCTTTCCTGGTATGTGGCAATGCCAAAATGCGGTTGGAACTGGCTCTACCCCTGCTCCAGGGAGCAGCTGAGCCAATCCATGAATCCCATCTCCCTGCCTCCCCCAGCCATAGGGATTGATTAAAAAATGGACATGTCACAAAATTCAGTCTAGTGAGTGAGAGTAAGACTCAAGATTTCCATGGATTCTCCCCCAAATCCCCCCTCTCTTCCCTGGGAGGAAACCTATGCCCCCAGGAAAGACTCCGACAGATCTCTTGACCAGAAGGGAATACGGTGTTCAGATTAAGTGGACAGATGACAATCAAAGAGGAGACACTGGGGGAATAAAGTCCTCGGTGACAATGCAGAGATACTGGGTCCAGTTTTGCCTGGTCCACACTCTACCTCTGGACATTTCGGTTATATTAGTTTACACATTTCTTTGACTTTCTTAAGCAAATCTGTAATGGGGTGTCACTTGCCCACTGCTCCTACTGTGAAGAGCTCAGACAAGTCCCAGAGGGCTGGTTTGGGAGCTCCCTTCACTATACCCATACATTTATAGGGCCCTTCTGAGGATTAATGAATGTTCTTAGAGTAGCATTTTTACAAGGTAGGTGAATAGGGCACAAAGAGCAAGGAGCACCTTGATGACACCTGGAGGCAGAGTAGTCTGAGGGAAGGTCTAGAGGCCCAGGCGAGGGCTGGTTCCCTGGGTACGATGGACATCCAGGGCTGGTCGCAAATTCTGTCCCTCACCATCAGTAGCGGGGGCCTCTGCTGCAGAGGGACCACTGGAGTGGCTAGTCTTAGGAATGCAGGATGAGCGTTCAAGTATTAGGCCTCAGTCCCTCCCCCTGCCCTGGCCCTGCGTCCTGCCTTTTCCATCGTTAAGCTCATACTCAAAATTCTTTTATGTCACAATATTTAATGGCATAGCAGAAAGCGTTTAACAGGAATCCATGTCTTTAGCAAGCTGTGTGACACGGGAAGGAGGGGCTAGTGACTGGAACACAAAAGCCCCCCCTGGAGGGGAGAAGGAATATTTTTATTCCACCTGGAAGGTCACCCTCCACCCCAGGGTTGGCTAAAAGCCTGATTCTAATACTTTTTAATGGGATGGATTACTAGTTTTGTACAACACCCTGACCTTAAATTACAAGGTGGTCCAGCATGCTGGGACCACCTGAGGCCACTATCCTGGTCACACACATATTTCTCAGCTTCTAGAAGACTGTGTGCTCAGGAAGGGCAGGGACGGCATATTCAGCTCTGTGTTTACATGACACCGAGCTTCATTCATGGCTCCTATTCATCAACATCATGCCAGAATAGAGCATTCTTTTCTCCCTTCCAACTCCGCATATCTAATACCCTCCCTTATTTAACCTTGCAATACAAAGTTACAATGTAACCCCTCTCCACCTTTAAAGAAAGGAGTGTATGTAGTATAAGCTCTGACAGTTCTTTTTTTTTTTTTTTTTTTTTTTTAGTAATGTAAGTGCCTGACTTGAGCTTTGCTTGCTGAGGCACCCACTTCCAAGAGGCATCTACTTTAATTTCTATCTTTAATAAACACATTCCCAGCCAGCCACACAACTAGATAGAGAACCAGGCCACCTCCTCACACTGAAGCTACTTTATTTTAGAGATCCTGGTTGACTTAAATAACTGACAATTTGGGCCACTTGTTTTTCTCTCTTCCAGTGCTTTAAAGTCCAGCTCTGGTGTTTTAAATTCACCAATAAAGAGTACGCCTGAAACCCTCGGCCCCTGGCCTCAAACCCAACAAGAGCAGAACCCCAGGCCTGTGTGCACTCTCTCACTCTCTCTACCTGTGACTTCGTTGTGTGGGGCCAGGTGTGCTGTGTAATTTCTAGGTCTCGTAAGTAAGAACCTTTATTTTTTTTCCCCCAAAGTTTCCTGATAGTTCTTGCTAAAGGGCTTCTTACAACCATAATAAGAACCACAAGGGCCAGTCCAACTATAACACTGGTTACTGATAGGCTGAGACTAGTACAAAACAGTATGTCAAATCCAGGAATTCAGGGATGACCAGAAGAAGGAGTGAAAATTTTTCATTAACAATTATCCAACTCTTACATGGGCTAGGCACAGAACTAGATGTTTCACATGGATTATGTCATTTATTCCTCACAACATTCCAAGGTGGTTATGATTATAATCCACGTTTTACAGTTGGGAAAACAGGATTATACAGGTTAGGTTATGTGGTCCCGGGTCACAAAGCCGGCTAATGTCAGAACCAGGATTCACTCCCAAGGAGCCTGACTTCAGAACCTTCTTTGTCAACCCGTACTCCATATTGTGCAGGGCCGAGCCCTGCCCCCTTGTGGAGTGTGGTCTGGTGACTACTGTGACCTACCCTTAGAAAGGCAGGAGTTTCCTTCTCTTGGAAAACTGCATTACACAATATGTTTCTTGGCTGAGCCTCCAAGAGAGAATTCTGCTGCAACTAAAAATGATTCTTGTTTCCTTCAGGGGAAGCTGATATTTTTGATCCCATTATAAAAGATACCCAGTGTGATTCTCTGTTCTATTTTGGATTCCTTCTATTCTGGTCATATCCTTATTAAAAATGCAGAATCCGCTCTCCTTCCTTGGCTATTTACTCCAGAGGCCAAACTCGGTTCAGCCACACCTACCATTCTGTCTCCTCCACCCATTCACAAATCACGTCTGAGGACCTACCACGTGTCAGGTGCTGTGTCAAGCACCGGCAACACCGTAGCCAATGTTATAGCTACAGTTCTGCCCTCTGGAATTGACAGTCTCGACGCGCCTGCTTGTATTTTCAGCTCCGTTCACAAAGCGTCGTTTTCTCTTTTTTAAATTTTGGGGCTGTGCTGAAGGAGGAGAAATAAGGGGTACATAGAAAATACTTTCGGCGTAGCCCTCAGAGTGGGGGTGGATTAAATGCAGCGGACACAGAGCTGCCGTGGGGTCAGCCCAGCTGCAGGCGGAGGGAACATGGTAAATTCTGCAGCCAGAGCTGCCCTCCTTCCTCCCTTCTCTGTGGCACTTAGGTCTGCTGCAATCTGATGACATGGTCATCAGCGGTCAGGAACAGAGGCCCCTCTTTGCACCAGGCAGTTCTCCCAGTGTTCTCAGCACTCCCCCAAGTGCTTTTTCTGTGGGCTCAGCAAAAAGCCTAGCTAGCGGCCAGCTAATGGCCTGGTTGACTGCAGCTCCACCTTTGAGGAATTTGGAGAGGAGGAGTTCCATTTTCAGAGGCTGACCTTGGCTTCTGGGGAAAAAAGATGAAACTCTTGATGGGACTGTCTGTGAATTGTTCTAAATGGAGCCACATCTTCCCAGAAACTTGAGTTGAGCTTCCCTTGGATCTTTAGGGGTTATTCTGCTCTGTTAGGCTTTAAAGGACAGAGAAACGAGTTTACTAAAACATCCTTCACATGCAGTTGCTGTGAGGACGAATTGTGTAGAGCACTTGACTTGAAACGTGGCCATGAAAAGTACATAGGGGCCACTTACCGCTTAGTCAGGCCACTAGCTCTTCAGGGAAGCTGCGTACATCACGTGACCCCTTTTCACTCTGGTCACAGCTGATTGCACAGGGATGGACACATGGCCCAAGGACAACCAGTCCGGAGGCTGTGACAAACGAGTGTGGCAGCTTCGAAAGGATGAGCAAGTCCAGTGCTTCCCGCAGGGAATGTATGTAACTGGATGTATATAACTGGCGGCACAGAAAACAGCCTTGGTTGGCACATATACAATTTTTTAAATTTTAATTGTTATACTTTTATTTTAATGTCTACAGGGAAAATGCTGGTTCCTCATTTATAACACTGAAGAAAAGACTCCATTATGATACATAATATTAAAATTTAGAAGGAAGTGATTTTTTTTTTTTTTTAATTTTAGCCCAGCTGGTAGAAGTCTAGTGCAAATAATGCAAGAGTGAAAGGTGAATGATTGACACATGGCAAAGTCCCAAGGCCACGGTCTTCCCTTGGGAATTAGAAAGGAGAGAAATGAGAGGCTGGGTGGTTGGTGAGGGAGGCCGAAAGTGATGGGCTTTGGTGAGGTTGAGTCAGAACCATCATAAACCAAAGCCATGTGCAGGCTGCAGCTGTGAGGGAGAGGAAAAAACTAAGAGGGTGGGAAAACTGGTTGTCGGTGAGATCAGAGGAGGAGGAGAGAGAGAAACAGCAGAGACGAAGGTAGAGATAGAGAGACAGAAAGAGAAAGCGGACAGAGAGAGAAACCGAAACAGGTGGAAATGACCTGCGTTACCTAGCACCATGGAGTACCTGGTCTATCTCTCTTCCATGTATCTTTGCAGTGAGTCCTGCTTATTTCCTGAGATACTTTGAGCAGGCCTCTGTTCACGTCAGAAAACCCAGCTTAAATGGATGAATCGGAAGGAACTGTATTTCTAAGATTCTTGGGCACCAGCCAGCACATTTAAACCTACAATAGCAAGCAATGGGGAGCCACTGAGGGTTCTTGGCAGAGAAACAGGGAGGGACTGGATGAGGCAGGTGACGCACCTAGGGAGAAATTTAAGGAGCTACTTACTTTCAAGCTCAGATATCAAATTCCAGAAGATGGCTGCTTTCTACAAGTCTTCGTGAAATTTGATGGAATTTATTAATCATAAAAAGCATTGGCAAGTATGTGAGTCTCTACTCCATTCAAACCATGGGTGCCCGTCCCTAGAACTTTACTACTCTGGAAGCAAATTGAAAGAACTCGTAAATATATAATTTAAATTCTGCTAATGTATATTTACTATCTGCACCCAATTATCACCCATCAATATAATAGTTATTACTTAATGGGTGAAAATTGCAATTTCAGTGCCCCAGATCAGCATGGGGCATTTTGGTTAATTGTGACAGAACTTATTCAGGAACGTAATGAAAATGTAAATTCACACACATTAATCAAATGATCATTTCTATAACTGCAAGACAGCTGATTCTAAACCAAATTAGGAAATAAACAAAATTTATCAGTGAGAAGACAACATTTACCAATCACATATGTGTTGCAAGAAAAAAAATTAGTCTATTCATTAAATCATTGCAAACCTCAACCATTCTATAATCTCTGATAATACATCCTTCCAGCTTTAAGAAAGCCATATGCGATTAATTTTTAAGGCATTTTTTTTTTTTTCTGCGTTAGGGTCTAGGAGGCACTAGAGAACAAAGAAATATATTACCATGTATGGTATGTAATCGCATCACTTTAAATAACGGAACCAAGAACTGGAAATGTACTTATGTGACATGGTGGACACCAGCTGGTTTATTCCAAGTTAAATTATCAGAGTTTAGTTTTCTTCAAGTGAGGGGTGGGGGAATGCTGATTTCAATGCCAACATAGAAATTGTAAGACAACCTGAACCCAAGCCAACTGTGTTTCTTTATATACTGAGCATCCTTAGCTTCTTGTCAAAGCTGCTGCCTGGTAAAATTCTCAGCCCAAATATGGATTCTTCTCCTCAACTTGCCTCATCTTCTCATTGGTTCCAGGGGCTTTCACTGTCCTTGATGGCTCTGTGAGGCTCTGCCTGACTTTCATGCAGATCTGAGGAGGGTGCAAACCCATCTGGAGGTTTCCAAGGGGATGTTTGCTTTCTCCTCCTGGAAGGAGCAAATGCACCAAGTGAAGAAATTTGGGAGGCTGTTGTGAAAGGAAAACCTGATACAAAGATTTTCCTGGGAGGAATATAAATTTGGTCAAGATCAAACTGCACAGCTGAGTGCAGCAACAGCTAGCAAATAGAGAGCATTGTCAGAGAGTTTATGCTAGTGCTTTACACATTGTTCTGGTCTGAATATTTATGTCTCCCCAAACCGCACATGTTAAGTCTTCATCCCCAAGGGTGATGATATTAGAAGGTAGGGTCTTTAGATGATGATTAGGTCAGAAGAGTGGATCTCTCATAAATGGGGTTACTGCTTTTATAAAAGAGACTTCAGAGAGACCCCTAGCCCCTTCCGCCAAGCTAGGACACATTCAAAAGTCTGCAGCCCAGAAGAGGGCTCTTACCTGACTATGCTGGCATCCTGATCTCAGACTTCCAGCCTCCAGAACCATGAGCAATCAATTTACATTGTTTATAAGCCATCTAATCTCTCATATTTTGTTACAGCAGCCCAAATGGACTAAGGCACATATTTTAATGTGTTTAACCATCACAACAACCCTATGAAATATGTACCATCATTATCACCTCCATTTGTACAAATGAGAAAACTGAGGCACAGAAAGTTCAAGAAACTTGGCCTGTCAAGTGATTTATGAGTGGTAGAGCCAGAATTCGAACCTACGTAGCCAGGTTCCAGAGCTCATGATTCACGTGTTCTCAGGCTGAGTTGGAGTTTTTCTAGATGCCATATCTGTGCTCCCAGAGCCCTTTGTACTTCCCCGTTTATCAGTTGATATCACTGGGAAATTACTTTCCAACAGGTAGTATTCCCTAGAGGACACATTTCAAAAGATGTCAAAGATTCTACGGTGAAAATTCCTCCTGCCACTTCTGCTCTCAGCCACCTAGTTTCCCTCCCCAGAGGCTGCCAATGATTCTCCTTTTAATCTGCATACAAGCAATCACATTGCCTTAGTTTGAGTCTTCTCAAGAGTAGACCTCAAAGTAAATATTTGGGTACAGGTAATTTATTTGGGAGATTATCCAGGCAACGTGGTAAAAGAGTAGGGAAGTGAGACAGAGAAGCAAGGAAAGCCAAATGCATGTAGATGAGCAGGTTACCCTTGTGGGTCATTGAGGCTCAGTTCACATCTCCTAGTTCTTTTCACCAAGAAGTGAGGGAACTGGGGCATTTATCCACCAGTTTGTATTCTTTACTGGTTGAGGGTCACTTTAAGGTGTTAACTCTCTAAGAGGAGCTTCTTTGTGCCTTCAAACCTTGTGTACACAAATGCTATATACACATGTGCTTTTTCTGTTTCAATACAAATGTTAACAAAAAAATTCGCACTGTTCTATGTCCTTTTTTTAACCTAATGACGAATCTTGGTGATCTTTCGATATCAGTACATAAAAAGCTATGTGATATTCTTATATAGATATATTGTCATTTGTCTAAACAGTCCTCTATTCTTGGTTATTTGGGTGATTTCCAAACTTTTGCTATTACAATGCTGAAATGAATAATCCAGTACATGAGTCATTTTGTAGAGGGATGAGTACATCTGTAGGATAACTTTCTAAAAGTAGACTTGTTGGGTCAAAGGGAATTTGCAGTTATAATGTTGCCAGGCTGTCCTGCCTAGGGGTTGTACCTAGTTAAACTGCATCGCAGTGAGTGAGACTATCCTGCTTTGTGATGATTAGCAACATTCCTGTCTTTTTTTCCTTCTATACTTTGGACTTCTTGGAGTAAACCATTTCAGATAACACCTGGCACATAGTAAGGTCTCCATAAATATTTGGATGGGTGGAGAAGTGAGTCGATGGGCGAATGGATGAATTTGTGTATGGGTGAATGAGTGGAAAGATGGATGGATGGATAGATGGATGGATGGATGGATGGATGGGTGGATGGGTAGATGGATGATGAATTACTCCTATAAGTATCATTCATGGAGGAACAAAGACCCAATGTAAAAAAAATAACAAACTAAGGACTAAAAATTAATTATACCTAGTAGCTTTCCTTTGTTATATACTCTCTCTCATAGCCCCTTTTGTGCTCTCTGGGAGTGGCGGGAGGAAATTGAGCCATGTCTGGCCAGAGGCATGGTACTCACGGTGGCCATGTCAGCATGGGCCAGGGCAGGTCACATTCCTGAAACTTACTGGTCTTACCATTGTCAGCTGCTGCTGCTCACTTCGAAGTCTGTGATGATAGCGTCAGGATTTCAGTAAGGAGGCTTCAGGTACATAGTTTTTACTTCAATTTTAAATTAGTTATCAATTAAAATAGTCAATTTTTCTGAAGATCCTTTTATCCACACCCTACATAAGATGGAGAAAATATCCATTGTTCATATCAAAGAATAATATTATTTGGGTTGTGGCTTTGAGATAACTGGGAAGGTAAAGATGACACCTACCTCCGGACTGTATCAGTAAGCTCCCACTCTCCATACTGCCTCTCTGCTCAATTTTATTTCCCCAGAGCCCCAAATCCTTTCTTTCTCAAAGTTTTGTATCTTTATTCTTCCAAGGACACAGTTGGCTGAAGGATTGGACGAACAATTTGGCTCTCTTCCCTGCTTGTTCCTAAACAGATCTCTTTAAGCTGCAAGTTGTGTTTATATCCTGAAATTTTTACCAGCTCGGCAGACCCCAGGAAAAAGCATGTGGAAGCATCAGGAGAGTCGAGTCCCACACCGAGAGCCAAAGCAGCTCTGTTATTAAAATAGCATGCGAAGTAACATTCACTTTTTCCAGTGTAAATCTCTAATTTATATTTATTACGGCAACTTCATAAAATACCAATAAACAAATAGAAGCAAGTCAAGGTTACCCAGGTGCTCATACAGAGATTACCAATCTTAATAGTTTGGGTAATAATTTCATAGTTTTTTTCTATCAAGTAGTCATTTTTCATCACAAAAATGGCATCATATTGTACAAATTTTTGTGATCCTTTTTTCCCCCTCTTGATGTGTTGTGAGAGTCATCTTCTATTTTTAATAAAGACTTCCATTATTTTTGAAGACTGCATAATGGTCCATTGGGTGGCTACAACTTAGCTGATTTAACCAGCTCCTCTTGTTGGCTATTTAAGTGGTCTCTTTTATTATTATAAACTGTGCTACTGGCAAGAACATTAGTCTTTGCAAGAGCTTTCTATTCCCCCAAATATTGCTGAGGTTTTTCAAGCATAATCACACCATTGTTGATGTCTGATACGAAAAAGGGAACATGGCCTCTCATATCAAGATGATGCCTCCTCTTAGAGGACTTGGAGTGCTCCTCCTTCCACACTGGTAGGGGTAGAGCCCATGTTCCAGAAGGAGGTGATCTGGGGCTTTGCCACTGATGTCTCCTGGCATTCTGGTCTTCTCCAATTCCCACCCTGACCTCCACTATGACCTTTATTGGCCTGTTCCTATCTGAGAACAAACCTTATTTTAACACTCTATGGTACAGCCAAGACCAACCATCAGGTTTATCGAGCAGTTGCTAAATGTGCAGGAGGGACTTACAACCAAGGATGCAATTTATTTCTGCTGCTAAAGGTGGCTTCTTTCAGAACCCTAAGGCTCTAAACCCATCTCCTGGGCTTTTACTGGCTACCCCTTGCCTGGCTGCTGTTCTACCTCCAAGAATCAGGGGCAGCTGATCCCATTCCATCAGGGGTGCCTTGGAGCAGACCTGTACTCTTGGAGTTGAGCTCCTCTGATCTAAAATGCACCTCCCACGGTCCTCCTTTTCTGCCCACAATGTGACAATGGGAAAATAAACAAAGACCACCCAAATGAGAACAATCAAAGGCTATTCAGAGCTTGCTATAAAAAGGGAGTCAGCCATCATCACTTATGTTTGGCAGAGACTCAAAGGCAGGCAGAAGAGTAGGAAGGCTTTATAGTGGAAAAAAGGGAAGGCTTCAGATGTGCCCCAAATGGTGGCTGTGGGCACAGGGAAACTGGAGGCACGCTATCTATTTTCCTTTCTCTGGTCAGTCCCTAAGTTGGAAGTGGGGGCAAAAATTAGGGAAGCTGGCAGTTATAGTAAAAAGAACACTTTTCACTTACATAAGCACTTGCCTAGGAGATAGCCAAAGTGACTCATCGTAAATGGTTGTAACCAGCTGAAGTTGATAAAGAACCACATGTTCCAGTGAGGCCCTAAACTCCAGGCCTCACTGAAGGTAACTCTTTCCTGACCAGTGGATCTGTATACAGACCTATGGAACCACAGGGTTAGCTTCCAAACCATAATTAGCACAGCACCATGAAAACCCCGGGCTAGCACTTAAAACTCCTGATTTCATCCCCTCTGTGCATGATCTGCTCAAAGAAATTCCTCACTGGCATTCTTTTGTTTGACAAGTTAATAGACTCTATTTGGGGTTTGTATGGATTTTTTAGCTTTTGTGGCATTTGTGTATTTTTGACTTCACTATCTATATGACCTCAACTGCAGAGTTCAGCTGTGCCCAAGTACAGGGTTCTCCCAAGCTGGACCAGGTTTTTTTGAAGCTGGGCTTTCTCATCCTGCCAGCAGCCACCAGGACTTCTGACCCAGCTCCCCATCAACAATGTTCATCATGAGTGCACAGCAATCCCTGAAGATGAGCAGTGAGATCCAGGCCTCCTGCACAGTGCTGGCTAAACCCATAGGGAGGGAGAGAGAGAGAGAGAGAGAGAGAGAGAGAGAGAGAGAGAGAGAGAGAGAGAGCAAGAGAGCAAGGGCCATTCTCCTACTCACCCCAAACAAAATCAAATCTTCATAGAGTTAGAAGGAGCTTCACCCAACTATCTGCATTCAGGATAAGGGCTAATTCACATCTTTCCCTAAAATAATTGGCATTCGCTTGCTTTGTTCTTGTGTAGCTAAATGGCTTGTTCAGGTGGTTTTTTCCAAAACAAAGGAACAGCTTACCCCAAAGGGCATTTAAATCTCCATCGCTTACCAGGTGGAAGACTTCTTCCATTTACGAAATGAGAATTTTTTCAGCCTCTACTAGTCCCCGTGAGGTTTTCATACCTTTGTGAGTACCATTCAGGACTCCCTGTTATATCCATGAAAGTAAAATGGTATAATTTTTGATCATATGTGTTCCTAGTACATTTAAAATATGGCTTCAAATGGCCTTAAAAAAGCAAAAGTTTTAAATAATATGAGATTGTAAACTCCATGAGATCAAGAGATTTATTTCTCATTCATACAGAATGCATTCCCCAGAACCTTACTAATAATAGATACCCAAATAAATATGTTTTGACTGAGTGAATGAAGTCAATTTCTCAGAAGTGTTAGAGGTCAAGAGAAAGATTTTAGGACCAGGTACTCAAGGATGCCTGAGGTGTGTGTGGATTTGTAGAAGGAAGAGAGAAAGGGAGGGAAAGAAGGTGAAAGGAGGGAGGGAAGATGAAACAGAAGGTTAGGGAGAGAGAGGGGGAGATAGATGATAGATAGACAGATAGATAGATAGATCGATAGATCAATTAAACGTCAAAGTAACTCCTGATTTAATTTATCAACAAACTGAGTGTTCAGAGCGAGTAGACTAAAGAGAGATGAATTCGGGCATGTGAACAAAGGGAAAGGTGGGGGGCTTTCCATTGCCATGCGTCCTCAGACAAATAATTTAACCTTCCTGATCTTGGTTTTCTCCTCTGCAAAATGTGGATCACTTCACGGAATCTTTTTTGATGAGCTCATTCATATAAAGCACTAATCACAGGATTTAGCCCACAGTAAATCTTTATAAATATGAGCTTTTCTAAAAAAAAAAAGATGATATTTCACCAAATCTAAGATGCTGTTGGTTTTAAGATACATATTATTTCATGAACCACTGGAAATGAGAAAATGGTGCTAATTACCCTATGACACAACTTCATGTCGGTTGATAGTAAGAGACATCTTGATTTCAAAGATGTTAAAATGTGGGTGGGGGGAATGAGCATCTTAGAATCAGCGAACTATACTATAGAGTTAACATTCATTTCTTTGTCAATTACTCTCTTCATTATCTCCAAGAGAATCTCCATAATCTTCTCACTTTAGAGAGATCCAAGGTCACCCGGGCCGGGTGAGAGAGGTGGCCCTTTTCTCAACCAGGAGAAGTGGAGTGGATACATGGTCTTTTCTGGCTCAGCTGCTGAAATCTTCCATGCACCTAGTGTGTTTGTTTACAACCTGGCTGGCTGACTGGGCTTTTGATATTCATTCTTATAAGGCTCAGCCTTGTCACTAAGAAAAGCATCCAGTTTTACAACGCCCTTAGAACGTGATCCCACTTTCTGTGATCTTTGTCAACTGTTGAAGACCTAGATTTTAACCTCCCTAGAGGGCCATGACTCATGCTTTTTTCCCTCAACACTGGACATCAACCTCCCAGAATCTGCTGAGGCCTCTCCGATGGGAAATCAAAGTGTGTGGACATTTCAGAACTGCACCCTCCAGAAACAGAGGTTGAAGATGTAGGCCAGGCTCACCAGTAAGGAGACATGAATTGAGAGATTCTAGCTCCAAAGTTTGAATGAAGCATGAGTAAAATACAAAAGAATAATTATCAACTACTACTTATTGAGAATTTATTGATTATGTACCTGATAATGTTCAACTTACTATGTAACTTTCAACTTAATACTTTCCAAGCATTACCTCATTTAAAACTCACACTCCTTTGAGATAGGTCATCATAAGTACCATTTTACAGATGAGAAAACTGAGGCTCAAAGTCACAAAGCTAGAAAGAGTTGGAATGAGGATCTGAAACCAGGCAGCCTGACTGTTAACCAAAATCTCCGGGAAGAAGGGAGTGACGTGAGATGGACCTGGAGAGGTGTCTCCTAGAGTCCAGTATGACTATGTAGGGGACACTCTTCCTGCTGAGCAGCAAGAATGTTTTGAGAGGGTCCCAAACATATCACCTAAGCATTTATTTCTCACTTAAACATCTGTGAGTCAGCTGAAATCTGGCAGATCTAGGCTGAGCTCCACTGAGTTTGACTCAGGTTAGTTTGGATCTACATCTGCTCCATGTGTCCCTTATCCTGCTTGAACTAGCAGTATGACTTAACAAGCATGTTCTACTTATACCAAAGGCAGAAATAAGAGAGGGCAAATTTGACTGCACAGATTCCTTTCAAGTCTCTGCATCGTGTTCTCTAAAGTCCCTTTGGCCAGAGCAAGTCATATGGGGTGGGATGAGCAGTCAGCTCTGCAGATGGGCAAGGGAGTGAATATTTGTGGGGTTTCCTCCTTCTGACTATCTTGTGATTATTTGGCCATTTATAGGGTAAAAACCTTTTCCCTGACACAGACTAGATCAGGGCACCCAAATTATTGGTGTATGGTTTCACTATCACTCATAAACTTTAGTCTGTCATTTCCAACTATAAGGTGAGTTCCTCCTCTGAATGCTACATGTCTAGTTCTCTACATCTGAACAGGAAGCTCCTTTTCTTACTACACAGTCTTCATTCCTGGGGAAGCAATGCTCTCTCCAGGCCTCTCACCGGGTGTAGTCACCTTGTGGTCAGGTAACAGTCACTGTCCCTGACATGTGACTGAACAGCCACTCACACCTGGAGCCTATTTGCCAGTGAGCATTTAAGCCAATCTCTTTCTTTGTAGCATGTGGTCTGGGACAGCCTCCAGGAGAGACATTGGTTGCTCACTGAGCCTCAAGTTGCTGGCTTAAAAAGTCTCCCTTAATTGGCTACTCCCTGCAGGTAAACGTTGTCTTCTTGGCCTTTCTCAGGCCCTTTAATGTGCTTCTCTTTGGCTACCCCTGTGGTCCGATGACTTTGAGCGACCCACCCTGTTCCCTGATCTGCAAACACATGTATTTTCTTCAAAGAGTTTCTTTATCTTTCTTTTTTCTTCTCTACTGAGCTGTTCAAATATCCAGGTCATTGGGCCTTCACACAGCCCTTCTCAGCAATCCAGGGTGAATGTGTGAGATATTAGTATGCCCCAAAGTTTCCCTTTAGGCATGGCATTTCTCCTAGATTGTGCACTGGGAAGAACAGAAACCAGGCACTATCTCCTACCTTCCATGGGCACTGCCATCTTTCCCACTGCTCCATCAGGAAGCCACCTGTAAGAAGCTGAACTTCCCCTGTGCCCATTAGTACAGGATGAAGAGTAGAGCATGAATGGCGTTCTCTCTCTTGTGGAACATCATATCAGAAGAGTCTCAGGGCTGCTGCTTGGGTGCCAGGTTTCAAGAAGCTACTCCTTTGCTACTCCCTATAGCACATATATCCAGCAGCTGGTCTGGGTTGGAGATGAATTTGAGCAATAGTCATAATACTATCATTTTTATACTTAGAATCCTCAAGCCCCATGATAACTCAGGGTTGGCTGTTAGAATAGCGTCATCACACCAGGCCACCTCTTCCAGTAGGGTTGATTCTTTCCCAGGGGCTACCTGAATGGCATCAGGGGTCATATTCTAGACCCAAGCCCAATCCCTACTTGTCAATCAAGTAAAAGTTCATGTTAACATGAAATCATTTATTTTACAACTAAATAAATCACGATTCAACCAAAGCATGACAAAGGGGAAGAGATGTCAAGGAATTCAACCTGGAAAAGAGAAACATTTTTGCCTAAGCCAGACCCTTAGCACATCCCCCAAAGTGCTGAGAAGTCAATCTTTCAATGCCGCATGATTAGATTTCCATTTGAAGTTAACATTTTTCCAACTGTTAAGATCTAAAAAGGCCTCTGGCCCAAGCAACAGGAAGATAGGGAAATAATCAGCATAATTATTAACACCCTGTACATCATTTTAAGAGAAAATGGTCAGAAATTGGGTATAATGAAGGAGGGGCCACACGAACCAAAATGCCCATGTCTTTTACAAGTGGTTGTGGTTGGTTGAGTTATGTCCTTGGTTTGAAAGTGGCCTGAGCACACCCCTCTCTGGTGCAATTATCTTCCTGCCTGTGGGAGCCAGGGATGTATTAACAGGAAACTGAGGTGATTAGCACAAAATTGAAATATCCCTCCTGGGACAAGAGCAAAAACTGCAATTCGACCTCACTTGACTGACTCCGGCCTGAGTACCACTGACTTTTCAATCACCACTGTGGTCCACTATAAGACATTTCAGCTCCATCTGATCACTGAGCCATAAATACTATTCTCTATCACCTGATCAGAAGTCCTGGGGAAGGCATGCAGTTCCAGGTGGAGAGCTCAGACGATGGGCAGACTGTGTCCTTCTGAGGGCCCTTGGAGTCACAGACATACAAGGGAGCCACTTACAAAAGAGCAGTACTCACAGCTAGGTAGTTCAGGGGCAGGACAGTGAATAATATTATCTTTCTGGTTAATTCAAAGAGGAAGTCTCTTGCTTGGTGATAATGGTATATAACACTTGTTAATCTGTTTTAACTTAATCAAAGCCATCAAACTCCATGGAAGACCCTCAGGCAGGCAATAGCCTTTAACCAGAATTTAGTAACTCTCTTTTGTTTAAGACTCACATCCGGAAATGGCACAACATCACTCATGCCATATGCTATTGGCTAAAGTGGGAGCCAGAACCAGCCAGATTCAACAGGAGGGGTGTAGATATTGGAAGGCATCGTTCATTGGGGCTTGTGAATATCCAGACATCCACTGTATTCTGGAGTCTGAACCACCTACTTTACTGCAGGGTTTGAGACACCCTCTCAGCTTTAAAAAATATATTCTACTCATTTCATATATTTCTTTAAGGGACACATATCAGCTCAGACCTACTTTGAGCAAGACTCTGAAATTATTGAGGCACAATCTAATAGAATTTTGTCAAGACCTAGACCCTCAGCCTACTCTTCATCTGGCTCCCACTGGGCCCAACCCCACACCAGACACAGAGAAAGTGTCAATCACTGTCAGCAATGGGAGAAAGGAGGTTGGAAGAAGGAAGAAAGAGGGGCTGAGGCCTGAAATGTGGCCTGGCGGCCTTCAGAGTCTATTGAGGACATATTGATAGTAGCATCAGTGATGGCAATGACAGTAACAACAGTAGCTATGCTTCCATAGTTCTTCCGACATGCCAGGCTCTGTACTCAATGTGTCCTCTATCTTTTCTCATTTAGACCTGGGAGACAGATATTATGAAGCCCATTCTACAGAGCGAGAAACCATCTCAGAGAGGTAAAGTAGCTTTCCCAAGGACACAGGGCTAAGAATTAATGAAATAGGATCCCAGCTCAGGCATTTAATACAACTTGGTGAATAAATGAATGTTCAAGTGAATGAATGAACATATCTGGCATCTCCTCTGTGCCATGCATAAGGGAAGAGAACAAGGGGCTGCAGAGTCAAGGGGCTAGGATCTTGAACTCTGGAATCAGACTTTCTGGGTCTTAATCCAGGCTTTGCCACTCACTTGCTGTGTGACTCTCTTTAAGTCTAAGTTTCCTCATCTGTAAAATGGAAACAATGAATGTACCATCTGGCCATCCTGTAGTAGGCATCAGTTGTCATTAGGGATCTGGAGATCAGGATCATGGGCCAGTGGGAGACAGCCCTGAGCTCATTTTCCACACTAGCGGGGTGCTGGCCTTCAGACGATGTGAACGCCAGCTGTCTTGGCAGCTACTAATTCTGGACAGTCTCCAAGTGAAACCCAGACCCCGCAGAGAGAATCTGCAAATGAGGCCTCCGGTAAATCACAGCTGACCACTCTAATCAGTTGCCTTGTGCCACTTTCAGTTCCAATAAAGCCAGGCCCTGCTGCCCAATCCATTACGCCATCCCCTTACTACGATCAGTAAGCCTGGAAGGGAGACGGCTCTGGGGCGGATGTTCTGAGACCATGCCCCCGCTGTCTCCGTCTCTGTAATGAGTAGTGAAGAACTCACGAGTCTCCACACGCTGTAATTCTACCCTCCACCTCCCCTGTCCACTTAGGCCATTCAATTCATTTCTCCGATTTAATAAAAACAGTGTCCTCCCATGTTTCTGCCAAGGCCAGAGACAGGCAGGAGCCCTCCAAAGTTTCAACCAGGCCAGCCCTTAATTAGTCGGCAACATCAATATCACTTTTTATGTGATTAGCATTTCAAAGTAAATTTCACATCCTGGACTGTCAGCATCTAGGAGCCTGGCAGAAGGTAGTTGTGTGTAGCAGAAAAAAAATCACAGCACGGGGCGCCTTGGGTTTCAGACACTCAGCACTTTTGCCAAGGCCCCTTTCTCTCAGCTGCTGACTTCATGCCAAGGCCCCTGACTGGCTCCATTTTTCCCTTTCTGTCTGTGAGGCTGATCTTCCTACTCTGAGGCCTGGGTCAGCAATGAGTAGGTGTTACCGCTATACTTTAGAAACTGAGGGCCAGCTCCCTCAGCAGATGTGTCATCTTTTCAAACAGGAAATTGGATATAATAATCTCCATTTCTGGCTTCTCCTGAAAAAGGAAAGGTCTGGCCACCCCAAGCCCACGTTTTTTCCCATGGCAGCATCATAAGTGTGAGCTAACAGGTGTGGACTCTACAGTCTTCCACACTCTCCACCATTTCCTACTGTGGCACTTGGCTCTCTCATTTGTTATGGGCCTGGGCCCTTTGAAAATTTGAGTTTTTGTTCCCCGTTGTATGAGCTGGACTGGAGAAGGCAGGACTGGTTACAAGAGGTGTTGGCGGAAGAGGCAGGAAATTAAGCAATGGCCAGCAGACTGTTCAGAGGTGAGAGTGAGGAGGGTGCCCTTGAGAAGGGAAGGGGAATGCAGGTGAGGGGACAATGGCCTCATGGGGTGTGAAGGGGAAGCCTGACAGAGGGCACAAGGCACAAGGCGTCTTCCTGCACCACCCCACTCCAGCCTCTCTTTCCCTCCAATTCAAATCTCATGGAAATGTAAGGCTAGGGGCTGGGTAGAATGAGTACCTAGATGAGTGACAGATAAATGAGTCTCCGCCTGGATCTGAGATTAACCTGACAGGTCACTATGGACAAGTTTCTCTGTGTCTTGACTTCCTCTTCTGTAAAAGCAAGCTGTTGCACTGGGTAACTGACCTCTGAGCTCCAGCTCCTTGTCACTTGCCTCAAGTAACCAGAGGGTCTCTCACCTCTGGAGAAGGACAAAGTGATTCTCCCCAGTGGATTTAGACCACTTGCCCCCACAGTCTCCGTCACCTGCTTCCATTTGTTGATGTAAATGAACGTTTTCTGAGTCTTAGGTAGAGGGCTTTGCCCATTGTGCAGCTGCAAGTCAAGTCTCCAGACTTTGGTTCAGGCAAACTGCAATCCTAGGCTTAAGCATCTTGTATATGACAGGAAATATATAAGGCTCTGGCATTGTCGTGTTTAAGGAGGTATAGAGAGAATTCTGTTGCTGAACCCACTGTTCTATGTCATCTCCACTTACTCACCACTCCCCGCAGGCAGAGAAGATGAAGGTAATGATGATAATGGTGTGAACTAGGCACTTGACCTGTTAATTGTTCCACTGACATTTTGAAACAAACCTGCAGAGATTCTGTTATCAGCTCCATTTTGCAGATGAGGAAAATAAGGCTAAAAAACAGCAGATTAATCTGTTTAGTCTCAAAATCCTTGCTCTTGAGTACTAAATCACACTGACTCCCATCATAGTAAGAAAATAAGATAAAATAAATAAAGGAAAAGTCAGAATTGTGAGAATTCATTCTTTCTTTCTGGTCCCACTGCACTTAGAAATAAGAACATTTATCACATTGGTCAGTGAATGTTTATAAATCACTTTCAACTCCTTAAGAGTAAAAATGGGTACTTATGTATTTCTAAATTTGCAGAAACAAGTAAAATGCCTAGTATACAGTAGGTGCTCAAAACAAGTTGGATGAATGGAATTGAATTGAATCTAATTGAACAGAGTTAATGGAATCAAATGGAATGGAACTCTTGCCAGGTAGGTGGAGATTGGGATTATGGACCAAAGACACTACTTTGCATAATCAACATATATCAGCCAGGATTCTTTTGAGTTACAAGTGATAAAGACCCAACTCAAACTAGCTTGAACAAAAATTAAAATATACTGGCTCTTAAAATGCAAAATTCCAGGGTGAGTTTTGAATTTAGACATTGCTAAATCCAGGAGTTCAAACTGGACTCTATCAGGAAACTCTGCCTCTTTATCTTTCTTCTCTGTTTGGCTCTCATGATGTGATGGGAAACATAGCCATTGGCAGCCCTGGACTCGACTCTTTGTCCTGTTAACTCATCTCAGCAAGAAAACCATCTTTACCAAGAACTCCAATTGAAAAACCCTAGGAAGGGCTCTGGTTCATTGGCTTGGTTCATGAATCAACGATCTAATCGCTGTGACTAGAAGGAGATATTCTGATTACTTCTGGCTAAATGTCCATAGTTTTGGCTGGCCAAAGTGGGAGTCAGCCCAACCAAGCCATGTGAAATGTACTCTCCCACAAAAGAGGGATTTGGACTCTTGAAGAAAAGGACTGAGAAGTTTCCAGCAAGAACACAACACAAAACTCCACTTTTCAGACCTTTCCCAGATAGATGGGTTGAATCCATTGAACTCCTCCTTCCAGAAATTGCTTGAAATATAAATTCCACCTTCTCTAGAACTTGCTGAGTCTATCCGTCTTCGGCCACTTCCCTCCATCTAGAAATGTCAATACCATGTTAAATCGACTGAGTAGAGACAAGATTACGGAGCCCCTCTCTCTTGAAGTAGGTGCCAAGGGAACATGATTTATTTTCATTCATCTGGAGACAAAGACCAGGAAATTTCTTCTTATTCAATTCTGATCCAGAGGTGGGGGGTGGGGAACAGCAGTTAGGAGCATAGCTCTCTGAAAGCAGTAGCCATGGAGTGGGGGGGGGGGCAACTCAATTTGAATTTTTCTAGAATTTTCTCCCTAGATCACAAATACCCATCCCAAGGACCTTCACAATCAGAGAGGATTCTTGACATTTACACAGCTATGGGCCTGCCAGCTGATACATGTTTTTATTCTCATTAGAGTCCTTATCACTTCCCGATTTATATATTTTTTTTTTGTTATATACTTGATTATTGAATTCTTCACTTCAGAAAATAAGATCTTTGACTGTAGGGACCTGTTTAGTCATATTCTAAGCCATAACCCCACTGCCTAGCATACACCTAGCACATGATAGAGATTTCAGAAATATTTGGTGAATGTGTGTACAGAAAGACACATGCTTACACGCACACACACACGATGTGGATGGATGAGTAGATGACTGGCTGGTTGTTAAACTGTTTGGCTGGATGGATGAGTGGCTGGCTGGCTGGATGGATAGTTGGAGAGAGAGGGACTTCACAGATCAAGTTCTTAACCACCTCCCTTACCTTCATATTCCCTTATCTCTTCCTCTCTCACTATCTATCCTGTTCTATCCTTTTCTCTCACCCTCCCTGTGCCCTGAATTTTGAGTAGGTAGAAGAGTTCAGACCAGAGACCTGTTCTTTGCCTCTGCCCTCACTGACTCTTCTGGGTTTTGGGTCTGGTCCCACGATCCGGTATCATGGACCACTATACTCTGACCCCTCACTCTGTGTGTCCACCTAGGGCTACCCAGGTGCCTCTGCTATTTCATCCCTTACCTTGTGGATCAGAGGCCACAAGTGTCAGGCCAGTACCTCTCCCACTGAAAAGCCTACTCACCTCTAGATTCAAAGGATAAGGAGGGTAGTAAAATTGAGGATACTTTTGAGACCTCAGTGATGGCCAGACTGCTGCTACTGGAGATGGCATTCTCTTCTCTCCTTTCAGGCTCCAAGCACTCTTCCGAGAATATTTGCTTTGGCGTCTGCAGGAAGCTGGCAGTATGCAAGAAGTTCAAAAGGCTGCTAGAAGGCAGGGCCAAAAGACAGCTGCTTTCCAAATGAGCCTCGCTCTTTCCTGTCAGCCTGGAGTCTCCTGGAGGTGGGGATTTAGGAGCTTCTCTTGCTCTCCCTCCAGATCTCTCTCTGTTATGCCTCTCTCAACTCTTATCTCTCATCTCTCTGTTCTTTCCCCTTTGCCTGTTCCCTTTCTTCTTTTTGTCTCTCTCTCATATTACTTTCTCTTCAGCAAGGTGGTACAATGTGATGTAATGGTCTGAGAGGCCTCCAGATCAGGGACTATCCTCCCTCTAGTATCTTGGGGAGGTCACAAAGCCGAAGGGTCCAGTCTCGGTTCACAGTGTCCTTGGAGAACTATTAATGGATTCAAGGCTCTGTGAATCTCACCCCCCTACTTTATGTGTATTTTCCTCAGGGAAAGGTCCATTACCTAAAGATCAAAGGGAACTGTGTAAGAATCCTGGAGTCAGTCAGCTTAACAAACCCTCGATGAATTTATAAATGACTTGGAATGAGAGGTCTTACCCCCAACTAAACCTCTTTTCTCTTCCCTAAAATGAACATTGATAACCTTCAAACTATACTCTTTGGAGCCTCTAGTTCTTATGGATATGCTCAGATAAGAAGGAGGTTCTGGAGTTCATGGGCCCAGATCCCCTCCTCAGCTTCTACTTCAAAGGTTCTGCATCCATCTGAACCATGCCCACTGGGCTTCCAGGGCAGGTTTCAGTGGCACAAATGTTCTGAAGCTTTAAAAAATGCTGAAGTATCTAGTACTAATGCCTACAATCTACTTTGAAACATATCTTAGATCGAGAGGTGTGATAACTCAAGCACGGTAGAGTACTAACAGCAGATTCTAAGGGGGAGAAGGGTTCCCGTTGACTGTTCTCCTCTCCTGATATGTGTGGCTGGAAGAGGAATAATCATGAGGAGAGAGTAGACATGTCTGGCTCTAGACACGGTAGGGGATCTAGTGTGACTGGTACGAAAACTAACAAGGTAACTGAGGTGATCACCAAAAAACCAGGATCTCTGCCACCAAAACCTTTTTAGAGTCAAGAGACAGTGTCTGATGACTTTCATCCCCTGGGGCGTCAGCCCATATTGGGACCAAAAGAGACAGTTCTGTGGGTCTGGAATATCTGCCCATTTGTCTTGTTCTGCCTTGTGCACTCCTCCACCTGGACAGGAATGCTGCTTTTCAGGGATGGCCCCATGCTCTTTGGCTCCTATGTCATCTCCGTAGATTAAAACCACATGATAATGACAATAACAATAGTAGCTCCTTGTTACAATAGTAAATGGTGCATGTACTGGTAACAACTGTACTAAACTCCCTAGAACCACTCAACTACTTCATTTTCTGAACAGTCCATCAGCCAGATGCCATTTTTTTCTATCAAATAATTTTATTCACACCATTTACCCACTGTGAGATCAGAGCTATTTTCCCCACCTATAAAATGAGAATAATGAAGACATTTGCCTCATGGGGCTATTGTTTTGTTTTTTTTTTTTTTTCTGTGCATACAAAGGGCTTGGCCCAAAGCTTGGCTCTAAAAGATAGAAACTGACTCTCCAGAGAGGTTAGGTGGTATGCCCAGGGAACACAGTGAGCATTTGGGACCAAGGTTTTCCTGCCTCTAAAACAAGTGCTCTCACCTGCTACACTATGCTGAACAATCAGAGCTTTCTGTTGCTTTAAGCACCAGGGGGAAAATCTTTGCCTCCCCTTAATTAGATTAAAAGATCCATCACGAGCATGTAAACCAGCAAGCCATAATCCATGGACGCCACTGCATTTTAAACAGAAATTCAGAGCAAGTGGTTCAGATGGGACTGAGCAGCTGGTGGTTGCTGATGGCACACGCCATATCATTACCCAGTAAATCATCCCTCCCTCTGAGGAGGGGCATTTGCACTGAGGAGGGGTAGTGTGGGTCGGGCTGGAGACTTTGTAATTCCCCCTCCAAATGGGTGAGCCCCTTTTGAGGTATGTACAGACCAAATCTTTTGAAGTTCACTCTGCCTTTGAAGACAGGGAAAAGAGGGTGAATCTCTCAGTTCTGGGCTCCCCAACCTGGCTGGATATTGCATCACTGGGAGACTTGACAAAAATGTACAATGTTTGGTTCTATCACCAGACCTGGAGATTCAGATGCTTCAGCATGGGGACTGAAGGTCTGTATTTCAATGGCATCATTACAAAATGTTTTTGTGGCAGCAGAAAAGTACCACATTGTATTCTCAAATCCTTACAACATTTCTGAGGGGTCGGAATTTTTAAACCTATTTTGTTAATGAAGTTGCTGAGGCTCAGAGAGATGAAGAAAATTTTCTCAAAGCCACACAATTAGTATATCAGAAAACGAAAAATTTAAAGATAGCTTACATAAGATGGTAGTTTATTTCTCTCAGAATTAAAAACTGCAGTTAAGGAGTTCAGGGACCCAAGCTCCTTCTAGCTTGTGTTCTGCCACCTCAATACGAGTCATCCTCCTCTTGGTTCAAAATAAGTGCTTCAGCTCCAGTCATCACACCCACCTGCTAGCTTCCAGGCAGTAGGAAAAAGAAGGTGTTTCCCATAAGTTTAGGACACCATGGCCTTTTGCAACTCATTGGCTGTAACTTACTCACATGGTCATGTCCAGCTGCAAGGAGATTGGGAAATATAGTCCTTATACCCAATTTCAAAATTGAAAGCAGGAATTTAAACTACCAAGTGGCTCCTGTTTTATGTTCTCATCTTAATCTTAACAATGCCCGTTAATACAGAGCTATTATTATTAATAGCAGAGCATTCTACAGCTGAAAACACCAGGAAAAATATTCACCTTCCCTTAATTAGATTAAGGGGGTATAACCACTATGCCAGTGGTCTGCTGCCATTATTATCTCTGCATTATAGATTATGAAACTGAGATTCAGAAGAGTTAATTAGCTTGCTCAGATCAGCCAGTTACTCCATGGCAGAGTTGGGATTTAAACCGAGGAGGGCTTCCCCCGAATTCTATGATTTTCCCTTCTCTATGTGATGGTGTAATACCAGCAGAAGGCAAGAGGGAAAATCCTCTGTGTAACAAGGCTTCACAGTGGCAATGATGCATTCCATCCAGTTTTGAATCCATGCATTTGGGGAAAAACATTGCAGCTTTCCTATCACCCAGGATCAGGGAGTAGAAGTTGGTAATGTGAACCAACTCCTGACCATAATTGGGGAAGTGTCACAATGCCACGTGTGTCCCGCACACCCTTTGGCTTTCTCAACCCAAGTGCTGCTTCTCATCTGGTATGATCTAAAGTGGCTGTTCTTGTAATGCCGTGCCAGAGATAATCCCAGAGGCCAAAGAATTAAATGCTTCTTCCTGGATTTCAATACCTTCTGGCCACTTTAAAAGGAATTTCCTTTCCTCAGACAAATTTATTCACTTGTAAAATACATTTTCAGTTTTTTCTTCTTCTGGGATCCACACAATGGACTAAATGATACATGTTCCCAAGGGCCATATGATTACTATCTGCTCTCACAAAGGGCAAAGGGAGGGAAGAGAGCTGTCACTGACTAGCACAGGCTTGGGCAAACTTTACTCGTAGAGAGTTAGATAGAACATTTTAGGTTGTCTAGACCATTAGGTTTCTATTAGGACTACTCAATTCTGCTAGTGTAGCATGAAGCAGCCAAAGACAATAAGTCAATGAATGGCTGTGTTCTGATAAAACTTTATTTACAAAAACAAGGAAGGCCTGATTTGACCCTATAGGCCGTAGTTTGCTGACATCTGGCCTACTGTTTACATGTAGGGACTGGCATCAATCAATACTTTCTGCAAACCTCATCTTCTAGGGTGTATGGGAATTATCTACCTAATTTTTTTGGGCCTCAGTTTTTTCATCTCTCAAGTGGAAATAAATACACCCACCCTCACAATTATGCTATTAAAGTCTCTGTTCCTAAAACAGGTTAAACTTGCCTTTGCAGGTACCTTGCTATTCTTTCTCCACCTACATGCCCTTTCCTTCAGCATTAGCATATTGGTTCCATCTCATCATTTAGTTGCTTAAGTTACGTCTTCCAAGGCTTCCCTGACACCCCTGTCCAATGTAGTGAACCTCCTCCCAGCCTGGCAGTAGCAGATGTAGAAGACAATTTGTTTAATGGACATTAGTTCTTTTCTAGATAGGGAAAGATATTATTTCTGTGGCCACAGAACTCCCCACACTGGGAATGCTGACTTCTCCATTTTTTTTCAGACTTTTCAGAGCAAGTCACATGTGAGATCTAAAACTCAGGGCAAAAAGAATCAACACACCTTTTTCCAACCTGTACTTTTCAACTCCGGGTACCTACTCCTTCAATCTGAGTGAGTGACCGGGTTTTCAGACAAAAGAAAATGAAGGAGAAACTTTCAAGGCCCTTTAGCCAAGCCAAGAGTACAGAATTTCACTGTCTGGTGACCCCTCCCCCTCTCCCTGATGAGCCTTCCATGAGTCACTCAGAATTTTCCACCTAGATTTATGAAATCCATTTTCCCTGAGGCAGACTAAGCAGTTTATAGGGAACCAATATCATTAGGTTAATGATTCCCCATAAATTATTACCTATACAGCCCAGTTAATCCCACAAATGGAGCATTAATGGTGAAGAGTCAATTGATGGCCATTCACAGTTCTCTGGGATGACCTTGGCTTAGGCAGATGGTGCCCCCTAATAAAAACTGGGGTTGAATCCTGACTTCATAATAATCCCCCATCAGCCATTTGGGAGCTCTCATTGCAGCCTGGGTGTAATGCCCCAAATGAACATCACAGCTGGGAATGATTTTCTGTCTCATTTCATTTTTGGCTGTGACTTTTCATTTTCTCCTGAAGTCTGATTTATTTATCTGTTTATGAAGCGACCCATTTGGCTTGAAGCGACAGTGATAGGCATTTGATCAAATAGAGCCGCAAATCTCATCTTCCACCATCCTGAATTTTTATTCTGTCATTACTTAACAAAATAGAATTAAGTCGGGGAGAAAGCGGGCTCTTGCATTATGCATTGGCTCATTTCACTGGTCTTTATGTTCTCTCATGGCGTTGTAGTTTTTCCATGTTACCAAGTGTCCCCAGAAGAAAGTACCTCTAATTCTCGAGGAATTTCATTCTCTACTCTGATTTGCCTGGCTTCAGAAAGCTGACAGAACTGTCCAAGGGACATGGATTTCATAAGCATGAGATTGTCTTTTGCTAAGATGGTTCCCATGGGGCAACAGTCTAAAGAAGGGTTTTCCACAATCTAGTGGAGCTCCCCAAATACTGATCTCCTTAGAATCAATTCATCCTATAAGTCCTGCTAGTCCTCACCCAAGCAGGCATGGAGCGGCATAGAGCAGACAGTTTAGTAGCATCATCATTATCAGAATTATCAGAAACTAATTATCAAGGTTCTTGCCAGGCCAGGTACTATGCTAAGTGTTCTTACATATTTATTCCTCTTCTATAGATAAGAAAACTGAGTAAAAGACATAATTAGGATTCAATTCTCATACATCCACTACCAGAGCCAGGTTCTTAACACCTGTGTAATTCTGCCTTTAAAAAAACTTCTTTCTTTCTTGCCAAAGAGGAAGGGCAAGTAATTAATATCTCTTAGGCAACTATGTGGTGGAAACCTTTCCACACTATTTCATTTAATTCTTAGAGTCCTTCTGTGATGTATGCATTAAGCCATTTTACAGGCAGAGAAGCTGGGGCTGGAAGAAATTGAGATAATCCGACTCTAAATTCAAGATAGCAATGATATCCACCCGAATCAGGGGTTCTCAGAAGAAAGGTATCATGACACAGCTTCTACAACAGGAGGTTCAAGTGAAAGGTCCTGAGATGGCCTTCAGGGCATCCATGAATTCTTATAATGCAAATAATAAGAGTAATAACTGTGTGCATGGGCGTCTTTTTTAAGAAAAGCCCCGTAACTCTGATCAGACGTTTAAAGGATTTCTAACCCCAAAATAGATTAGGAGATAATGGTCTTGAACACAGGAAGCTAAGCAGAAGACAGCTTATAAGTCTTCATTGACTTCAGGCAATTAGTATTTTTAGTTCTTACTCTGCATGGGATACTATGAAAAATATAAACATTAATATTTGTCAAGTCTTCAAAGAGACAAGATCAGTACTTGTCATTTCCCCCCTTAAACCTCTGTCTATTGGTTTTCTATTCCACTGAGGATAAAATCCAGACTTTTCACTGTGGCTCAACAGAAGCCCACCCAACTTTTCATATAGCTAGTTTCTTTTCATCCTTGAGGATTCAGAACTAAGGTCATTTCATAAAGACCTTCCTTGAATTCATGTAATTCTAGCATATGCTGGGTCTCCTCTTAGCTCTTATCACTATCTGTGCTCATTTTGTCAGTGTGCTTACTCATTGTCTTCTCCCCAGCTACAATAAAAGCTCCCGAGGGCCAGACATTGCCTGGAACTTGTTAGAAATGCAATTATCAGGCTCCATGCCAGATCTACTAAATCAGAAACTTTCAGGGGTGGGACCCAGAAACCTGTGTTTTAACAAGCCCACCAGATGATTCTATGCACGCTCAAGTTCTAAGGTTCTAAGGGTAAGGCAAGAAGGGAGAGATGGCTGCCCAAATTCAACCAGAAGGTGGCCATGACAGAATTCTGGAGGGATAACTTGTTTCACCTTAGTGGTTCTCAGCCATAACTGTGCCTTAGAATCATCCGGGGAGCTGTTCAGACTCCTAATGCCCAAGTCATATGCAGAGGAATTCAATCAGAATTGCTAGGAATGGGGACCGAAACATCTGCATATTTTTAAAAACCTCCTCATGGAATTCTACTGTATAGACATGGTTGAGAAACGTGGTGTCTGTTAATTTATTGTAGAGTGGGTGGCAAGGTTAACTAAGAACCAGTACACCTGGAAATCCTGCCTGATAATGTAGCCTGCTGAGGTTCACCCAGATATTGCAGAAAGGTTGATGGTAGCACTGCTCAGCTCAGGATGGAGAATTAATGTGTTACAAAGGGTAAAATGTATTGAGTTAATTAAGTATGGTAAATGTACCTCATAAGTAGGAGAGAGAGAAGGTAGGAGGGAGAGAGAAGGAGGAGTGGGGAGAAGAGGTATGTTTAAGTTATCTCTTGTTGCTAGAAATATAATGTATTGGATCAGTAGAATTAGATTAAAAGACTTAATAACAAAGAAGAAAGTAAACACCAAGGACATCTCAAGAGAAAAGTTTTAGAGTGGAGTTTGAGAGGATGTTATGCAGGAGAAAAGGAAAGATAATACCTGTGTCACATTGGTCAGGACTATAAGATCTGGATGGAGTTGGATCGTCTGGGTTCAAATCCTACCTCTACTATTATGTGACCTCAGCCATGTTTTTAAACTCTCCAGACCAGTCTCCTCATTTGTAAAATGGGAAAAGGGGTATAAAAATAATTTCTATCTCATGGGGGTTTTGTGATAATTAGATGAGTTTATCCAAGCATTGTGTTTATGGTGGTGCCTAGTATTCAATAATGGGTCCCTATATTAATTGTTGGTTTTGTTTATAGAGCTGTAGATACAAAGAAATGCACTGAGCCAGCAGTGTGAGGACTTTGGCAAAGAGAATGCTTCTTTTCTTTCCCCAATAACAATGACTGTGACTCTTGCCAATAAGCCATGTGTACATTAATCTATGGAGTCTCAAGTGTTCTACCTGTGTCGACTTCTTAACAATTGTAGTGATTGTTGCATCAACTGATCTCCTGCCTCTGGCCACCAGCAAAGAGTTTCAAATCAGTCCTAAAGGTGTAGGAAGAGCTCAGAGACTTCCAGGTAATATAGTAGCAGAGCTGACACCAGAACCTCCTCTGCAGCCTGAACATGTAGGAATTCTGAATTCAATATAACATCAAAAGCTTGAAATATATTGTGTGGATCAAAAATAAAAATAAAGGAAAAGAGAATCCCAGGTGTCAGAAATGACAAGCAAACTAAACGAGACCAATGGTCCATGGGGTATCAGAACTGCACACACCTAGAGGGTCATAGTACCAATTCCTGGAGAGTAGAGTTGTGTCCACAGGATGGATGGAAGCCCAAAGTAGGGGATCATAAAGAGCTTTCCATTTATGAAAAAGGCACTAGAAAGCTCTACTTACTGGTTTAAGTACATGACATGCAAATGAGTTGACCACCCCAGACCACAGGTGGTAAAAGAAACACTGAGAGAGACTTAAATACCAAGGCTTTGTCTTTGAGCTTCCCCAATCTTGTCACCTTTAAAATCCCAAAGAAAAAATTCTACTGAGGACAGGTTCACATTTATAAAGCCCATGAAGAAACCAAGCCCCCAGAGAATCAGAAGATGTAACTAATGAGCAAATTCAAGCATAGAAACTATATGTATGAGACTTATAGTCTCTTCGAAGTTATTTGGGTATATAGTTGATAAAAATAAAGGAAATAGTCAACAACAGCTACAGAACATCAATCATAAGACACAAGGCCTTCATGAAGGTTTGTGATGAGCATTAGATTGTCCATCCATCTTGTTCCGTTTCTGCCTACTGGATGTAATTCAGGGGAGTGAGAAAAGCACACTTACACACGTGTAGGCTAGTACAGTCTTCTTAATTTTGTTAGAAAAGGCAAGTTATCAGTATGGATCAGAAGCCTTGCTTTTTGTTGTTGTTCATTTGTTTGTTTGTTTGTTTTTGGCACACAGTTTGGAGAAATCCATTTTCAGGGATTTATTCTAAAGATATAATGAAGGATATGAGCAAAGATTAGCTATAAAATTTTTTTTCCAGTGCTAAAATCTGGAATCATCCTAAACGTTCAGCAGTAAGCAATTGGTCGGACAAATGAAGGTATATCCAGATGCTGAGATTCCAGGCAGGTATTGGAATGGATTTTGTAGAAGGATGTTTAATGGCATGGAAAGATGTTCATAATGTTGTAAGTAAAAAGGCAGATTTTTTTTTCGGTAATTGAATGATCAATACAATTCCATTTTAATAAAAATAGGATAAATACCGTAGTTTAATATTTAATTGTAGAAACTCAATTAGGAAAAATAAATATCATACTGGTAACAAAATTCACAAACAGAATTATCTTTGAATGGCAATACATTATGTCATTGATGGAAAGACACCACAGGCCCAGTTGAAAAATGAAAATTGTCTTTAATGGGAAAGGATACAGAAATTTTGGAGACAATTACAGGAAGGAGAAAATAACACAGCCCCTCACGGATGGACAAAGGTTTCCAGGTTTTGTGCTCATTTATATTCCCCAGGGATATTACTCTGTGTATCAGTCATAATACGCTACAGGGTAACAAAATAAAAATAATCTCCAAATCAGTCGTTTAACACAGAACTTTTTTTTTTTTTTTTTTTTTTTTTTTACAAATTAAGAGTCTAGAGCCATCTTATAACTATGTCTAAGATGCATAGCTTTGAAGGTTGAGGCAGCAAGGGAAGAGAGAGCCTGGAGGTGGCACACTAGACCTTAAATGCCTTAGGGCAAGAGAAATATATACCATTTCAGCTAACACGTTATTGGCTAGAATTAGTCACACAGCAAGGCACTGGAAAGCGTATTTTTCACTTGTACCAGAAAGTCTGCTAAACCACATACAGAAGACATTGCTAATCCTGACCACCGTCTTTAATGAATACTATTTTTAATAAACTCCCCAAGGAAGGGAATACTGTCCCACTCAGATTAATCTAAGAAAGAAATCTGTGCATTGTCTCTACAGGAAATGTATTCACATAAGGTTACTGGCTTTTGTAAAATAATTGAATAATTTTCCAAGTCTCGGGAAGCTCTCTACAAATCCTTCACCAATCGCCTCCTACAGACACCTAAGCTTCCCCTTTCTATGGAGAGACCACGGCCCCAGGTATTTTCCATCCTTTCACACTGTCCCTCCACATAGCTGCTCCTGATTGAGACATCTTAGCCTCCCAGAATTTCATCCAAAGGCAGGAACAGGTGTTTCTTATGGTGCAACGACTTTTATCAAGAAAGGACACTTTTTCCCAGAAACTCACCAGGCACACTTGACTTAACACCTCATTGGCCAGGGATACACACGCACGCACCCGTGTGCGCGCGCACGCACACACACACACACACACACACACACACACACACACATCAATCACTGGCTGGTTGGAGTTGTGAAATTACCACGATTGTATTGAAATAAAGGACATTCATCAACTTACAGTTGAGGAAGAGGTCATAAGGCATGAGTGCCCAGCATCTAGTCCAAACTGGAGTTTGATTGGCAAGAAAGAAGTAAGTGGTTGTTTAATGAGAGTTCAACAATCTTCTACAGGTGGAGCAGGTATTTGTTATGGGTAAGGATTCATCTACAAATGTTTCTTTAGTGACTACTCAGTGCCAAGTGTCATGATGAGCACTTTAGAATCAAAGAGGAACTAGACATAGCCCCTATCTCAATGAATAATAGATGCACAAATCACTGTCTAGGCTATATATGGAGTATGGAAGATAGCATAAAGAAGGACTTGAAGGCAACCATGGAAGGCTTTTCAGAGGTGATATTTAAGCTGAAACTTGAAGGACTGAGAAGGAGTTCACTAACTAGACACTGTGGAGAGAGCAATCCAAGGAATGGCAGACATGAATGAATAATTGATTGAACGAATGAATGAAAAAGAAAACATGTGAAAATACTTTAAGGAAAAACATGCCTGGTGAGAGAAGGCCATGGCAGCTTTGTCAGGCCCTAACCAATGAGGCCTTTGAGAATGTCAAGAGGAGTCTGTGGTTTGTAGTGCTTATGATTCTATGCACTACTGACTATGTAACTTCAGAGTAACTGTAGGGAAAGAAAATGAAGTGCATTCAAGTATAAGGAGCCACCTTTAACAGAAGTGATAAATCAGAAATCCCTTTCACACACAGACCTTTAGGGGTGTGAAGTGTCTTAGAAAGAGTCAGAATCAAGTACAACGGAGTAGTGCATCTTAATGTAGTAGAACCTCTGAACTGTCCCTCCTGTCTTGGATCTTTCTATAGAATTCACTCTTTGGTGGCCAGTCCCCTTTAAGGTTATAGGGGAGATTCAAGAGGTTTAATAAAAGTAAATGGGAAGAGCTAGAGCCAGTCCCCTTGCTATTGCCATGTCTCCCTGGGAATCCAGAAATTCATGCCCACAATGGACTGACTAGGGGCTTTTCTGGCCTGCAATATTTTGTTATATTTTTCTGGAAATGATAATCAACTGTCTTGAATGATTAAAATACAGGTTTATTTGGAGGGAGAGGAATGGACCATTGGACCTCTTAAGATCTTTTGTCTGCCTTATATTGCAGGAGACAGCATGGCAGAAGGAATGTGATATAATAAAGAATAAATCCCCTTTGTTCCAGGTTCCTGGCACACTGCTTCAAAAACCCTTGGAATTTCCTGAGTGATAGGAAATAGCATGATGAGCCACTTTTGGGGCAGGGTAGTGGGCAGAGGGGAAGAGGGCTAGATAGCTTCAGAATGAGGGTTGCTTGCCAGAGAAACCAACAATGTAATTAAAGGGTTAAACCCTTTGACCCCACACCCTACATCCTGGAGAAGGGAGGGGGGCTGGAGATCAAGTTCAATTACATGGTTTAAATTAAATCAATAATTTAATCAATTACGCCTACATAATGAAATCTTGATAAAAACTCTTAGACACCAAGGCTTGGGGGGGGGGCTTCCAGGTGGGTTCACACATCAATATGCTGGGAAGGTGACATACCCTGGTTCCACAGGGAAAGAGTGTGAAAATGCTGCCCACCCTGCCCCCGCCCATCTTGCTTTAAGCATCTCTTCCATTTAGCTGTTCTTGAGTTGTATCCTTTATAATAAAACTGGAATTACGAGTAGAGTGCATTCAGTGAGTTCCATGAATTGTTCTAGTGAATTACTGAACATGAAAGGGAGTCATGGGAACCCCCAAATTTGTAGCGTGGGTGGCTAGGGCATACCCGGAACTAAGAGTTGGTGTCTGAAGTAGGGGCAGTCTTGTGGGATTAAGTCCCTTAACCTATGGGATCTGTGCTAACTCTGGGTAGCGAGTGTCAGAATTGAATCGAATTGTAGGACATTCAACTGGTCAGGGATTCTACAACTTTGTTTTAGGTTTCCTTTCCCATCTGCAACCTTTTCAGCAAGCAGTTACAGATCTGTAAATACTACAAGGATGCTACTTAAAGACAGCTTTCTGTAAATCAAAGAGTGCTTTTAAAACACAAATGGATGTAATCACCCTCTAATTTGGTTTGTGGGTTTGGATTTGCTTGCTTGCTTTAGACTGTTTTTTAATCCTGTTGTAGGCTGAGCATCAGCAGTCTTAGCCATCGGTGGACTGGCTCTATTATGTTTTGTTTTGTGCAGTGCCAGGTGTGATGCCAAATGAATGGGGTTATTTCCTCCCCCAATGCTATAAGTTACACACCTAAGGGAGTTCTGTCCTTCAGAGTTCTTGCCTGTGAAGGTAAATGCTTTCCCCACCACTCTGCCTTGAGTATCTGGAACACTCCCGCAGCACTCTCCCTCCCACTCCACTCCCTGAGGGCCTGAACATTTTCCCAGTGCGGGAATTGTGCTCTTCGGTTTTATAGCCAATGTAGCAAGCACATAACTAGATCCTATCCCCTCCTCCATAGGTCTCCCCATTTTGGTTGATGGCAAGAATAGAAGCAAAGAGAAGAGGATTGCAGAGGCTCAGGTGTAAGATGATGGGGGCCTGGACTACTGTGGTGGCAGTAGGGATTAGGAGAAGTGAACGATTTTGGTGTCCTCCACTCATTGGATGTACAGGATGTGGCAATGAAGAAAAAACAGTTCACTTCTTATAATTTGTCACCAAAACTTTTAGTGAGCCTTCAGATATCTTCTTATAGTTTGTAATCAGAGTTATTTGTGATTGTTTTCCCACTGTCTTCCTCCTAGACTCTGAGAGGGCCGTGGGTAGCAGAGGGCCCAGCATGCAGGAGGACTCAAATATTTGGGGAATGAGTAAATGAATGAACATCTTCTCCCCCTGATAGAAGCCCACACACAAACACAAACTTGATAGATCCAGTGATTGAGCCCCTAATTTGTCTCTAAAGCTTGAGAGGCTGAAGCACTCACAATATCCCCCAGTCCCCATCATGATCGTTCCAGGCAGAAATACAGCTCTTCAGACACACAGAAGACATCATGGCCTAATTTGGAACTGCGCTGAGACTTAGCAATTATCTAGTCCAGCAGTTTTCCAGCTTCAGACCTCATGGATACTTTTCCAAATCTGATGGAAGCTACAGAACCTCTCCCCTTTCCCAAATGCACATATAAACAGAATTTTGACAGCATCATAGTCCCCCTTATCCACAGTTTCACTTTCTAAGCTTTCAGTGTTTTGAGGTCAACCATGATCCAAAAATATTAAGGAAAAATTCCAGAAATAAAAAATTTATCAGCTTTAAATTACATGCTGTTCTGAGAGTGTGATGAAATCTCCTGCCGTCACACTCTGTCCTGCCCACAACGTGAATCATCACTTTATCCAGTGCTGTGTGCACTCCCTGACCATTAGTCACTCAGTAGCTGCATGGGTTATCAGATTGACTGTTGAGATGCCTCAGTGCTTGTGGTCAAGCAACCCTTATTTTACTTAATAATGACCCCAAAGCCATTCACATAACTGATTACAGTATATCGTTATAATTGTTCTGTTTTATCATAAGTTATTGTTGATCTCTTACTGTGCCTAATGTAAAAATTAAACTTTATCATAGGTATGTATGTATAGGAAAAATGTAGTATATTCAGGGTTTGGTACCATCTGTGGTTTCAGGCATCCACTGGGGGTCATGGAACATATCCCTTATGGATAAGAGGGAACTACTGTATTTCAGAGGTCTTGCTGACCACTCATGGACCACCCACAGTTCTTGGCTAAGAACTTCTATCCTAAGGCTCTAGTTTTATAAACGTGCCCAGGGAAGTGACTTTCCTGAGATTACACAACTGGACAGAAAGAAGGGGAAGAAACCCTTCTTTGAGCTGCGAGTAGTCAAGACGTTCTCATGCAGGGTGAAGCCTTGCTTTTCCTGATCTCCCACTTCCTCTGCAGAGACAGCCGGCACATTCATCTAGAGCTAGACTTTTCCACTTAAAATTCTTTGGTTGGAAATGTATCTTTAGAAATTTCTTTAGGACACAAATCTCCCCAGACGAGGTTTAAGGCTTTGAGGAGAGAAGAGCTGCACACTGACGTGTGTGTTGGGAGACTGTGGGGCCAGTGGTTTCTCTCGTTAGTTGAGGGGAGTATTTTTCTATTTTATTCTCTTTTTACTGTTTTCCCAAGTGTTTTCTGACTCAGAGGTAAACCAGAGCTCAGTTCTGCTCCATAGAATTAGTTAACAATATTTGACAGTGCTGCATTCTCAGTGGAAGTCAGAACCCTTGCAAAACACTGAATTATTCACCAAGCAGGTCATATTTGCTTATGAAGAAAGTAGAATTGTATGTCAAAAAGAGGCTCATTAAGCTGAGTGCTTTAGTAATGCAAACACCACTGGGGTCTAATTTGTTGGTGCTGCTTGACATTTGCCTCTCCAAAGTGATGGGAGCTGCCACTGCCCACATGGGCCAACAGAACGAGCCTATTTCTGGCTGTGGCCAGGACACATGTCTCATGAGGGTCTGTCCCTAGCTCAATCCTTCACACATGCTATCAGCATTTGGATTTTGGAGCCTGCTAAACCCAAAGCCCTACAGAGGGCGGAAAAAAAAAAAACATTGGTCCCTTTTTGGAAGAGGGCTTCTAATTCAATGATGCGATCTTTATTAGGAATCATTTAGTTGCAAGAAAATAAAACCTTCTTAGATTAACTCAAGTAAAAGGAAGTTGACTGAATAGTTAAAAGGAAACTCTATGGATCTTAGAGGTGGAGAAAACCATTGTACCTTCTGAAAATCAGAAGTCATCAGATAACTGTTTTCCATGCTTCCTTCTCACTCTCTGTCTGGAGCCATATGACAGAATGAACAAATAAATGAATGAAAAAAGCAAATAGATATATAAGTATCCAAGCACATCAATTACGGCAGGCAGCCCCCAAATTTCTGCTCAAGTATGGCTCCTGACAACCCCGATATAGCCTAACCTCAGTTGCTGGGAGAGACGCAAATGCATGGTGCTCTCCGTGGTCCTAAATAACCACTGAGCATCTTCCACTCCCAGCTCTAGGACTCTGGTGGCCTCATTCAGACTGGTCCAGGACATCTTAATCAGGTTTTGAAAGAGACGTGAGGGTAGAGAATGAAAATAGAAGAGTAAAAGAAAAAGGCCATTTGAAATAGGCATGCTGAGCCACAGACAGGAGCTATGAGTGTCAACAGGTTATACCAATGCACCCGTGGGCTGTTTTGTTATTATGGTAGTTTTACCCTCTACATTGATGAAAAAATGTCAGTCATAGGACAAATACAATTATGAATCTTACCCCATTCTGATGCCATGCTTAGAAGTGTCAGGGAGCTCGCCACTTTGTAATATTGTCTAGCCCTACTGACATAAGAATCTTGGTTTTTAAAAACGTTTCCTGTGTCAGACTCAATCTGCTCTCTTGTAATCATTACCCTCTATTCCCATTTCTCCTGCCTCTTACACATGACAGCCCTTCAGACAATTAAAGTCCACTCTCACCTCCCCGTGGGTCATCTGTTCTCCAGCATCTTGTTCAACCACTCCCTAGTCGACCCAGGAACTCCTGCGTTCCATCAGCACATTCTGACAGTGCATCAGGTTGTCCATGGAGACTTAATGAAACTGCTGAGATGGGAGTCTGCACTAATGACAACATCTGGATGTTCAGTTCCAAGCCATCCCAAGTCTTACCCAGTTAGAGTCTTCAGGCATGTGCCCTAAATAAGCCCAAGGGATAAAATAACCCAATTAACCTGCCTGCATCCCAGAGTAATGTGCCACATTTTGTGAATGTGTATGTTCATGTGCATGAACTCAGCACCTGTTCAGAGAGTAGCCTGCTGTTCATGTCAGCTTGCCTGCAGGCATAATGCTCCCACATTCTCTGGAGTCTGCATCCCAATGTTCAAGAAATAAACTAAAAATACTAGAAATTCAGTGTGTGGATCTCACTTTATAAGCCTTACTGCTGTCACCAGGATTGTGCAGTCCTGGTCAGCCTCTCGGGGGAATCTAAGAAGGTTGGTTTTCAGCTGCACTACTGCAATTCTAGAACACAGGCTTTGGATGATGAAATATGCAGGGTGAAGCCTTGGTTTTCCTGATAAACTGTAGTAAATACTTTGAGGGCATTTTCCCCACATATCATCACCACCCCTCTCCTCTGCACATGGTCCTCCCTCTGCCACTGGTGATTGGCGCAGGCTGTTTTCCCAAGTGTTTACCTGGTTACAGATGAGCCAATCAGACTGTCCTTCCAGTAGATTATAATTAGGATTGAGAGATGCTGGTTAGTTTGTGCTGTATATTGGCAATGGTAGAAGTTGGACAGCCAAGGCTACAGTGGAGGACAAAAGGGGTCTTCCTCAGGAAAGCCAGTCTGCAGACAGATGGAGAGAGGGAAGAATGAAATAGAGAATAGAGTTGGGGTCCAGGAAGCATGTGGCAGAGATAGAGACAGAGAAAAAGAGAAACCCCCTTCAGACCCTGGGTAACAAGCCTTCATTCCTCAGGAGAATTTACACTTTGAAATGACTTCTTGCTTTTCTGGAAACTTTCTAAGTCCCCTCTATAGAGCCTGGAATCTGCTGGGGTTAGCAGTGCCATACAGGAAGGGCACCCTAAAACCAGACAAGCACCCGCATAAGCTCTAGTCTCTACTCCTCCCCTGTAGAGATCTTTTTCTCCATGTGTAGGAATGACCAGATGCCCCAAAAGGGTGATGCTGGGCCCTAGGGCTTCATGAAGTGATGATTTCCACCAGCCAGTGTGGTATCGTTTAATGGCACTAAATGCAATGGGCACACACAATGATGCCACACAATGATTTGGATTAACTCACATTGTGCTTATATACAGCAGATTCACAGAAAACATTTTCCCTGGGACCCACACACCCTAGTGACAGCTTTTCCTTGTAGGTCCTGAAAGCCTCCCATTTTCTCCCTCCAATCCTCCTGGAGGCTCTGGCTCTATAAAATATGCAGTACCTCCCTGTAAATTAAGCTGTTTGCTTCAGCCATCTGAAACACTTGTTCTCTACAGTCCTGGCAACACAAAATTCCCTTGACTAATAAAGCACCACCTTGAGGGTGTTCACTGATCTGTGGTCCCAAACACAGCATGCAGTGTTTTATCCATACAATGAACATTTATTAAATTGCTACTGTGAGCCAAGCACAGATGATACAAAGATTCTTAACATCCAGACCCTGCTCCAAAGAATTCCATGATTTGGTGAAGGAGACAGAAATCACTCAAAAGCCAATAATTATAATAAAATAGAGCTTTGAGATAAGGACCAAACTTGATATATAAACAAGGTTCTTAGAGGATTGTGGAGAGAAGATGGGTTCTACTAAGCATATCAGAAAAGGATTTTTGGAAAAGAAGGCATTTGGTCTGGGTCTGGAAGAGTGCAAACACATTTTCTAGGTGCAGAAGGTTGAGAACAGGATGCCAGATGGTATTTGCCAAGGCATGCAGGTGTAAGAATTCATGCAATGTTTGGAGAAGGACTGATGGTCCCATGGGACAAGAATGTAGGATATATACCACCAAGTAAACCAATAACTAGGAATGAACTTTCAACTAAGGGCCAGGCAATAAGGATACAAGAGTGAATATGCCAGGTCTGACCCATAGCTTCCTGGAGCTTCTGCTGCTTGAAGGGGGAACTTCAGGACATGATGTTCCTTAGATCCTCCCATGGGGGTGCTTCCACAACACTCTGAACTTCATGGAGTAACAGTCATCACTCTACAGCTGCTGTCTGTTGATGTGTCATCCTCTCTGACTAGACTGTGAGTTTCTTAAGAGCAGAATGCTGTGCTGTTTCTCTCTCTGCATGCCCACCACTGTTTCTAGCACATAATGGCCATTCAATAGATATGTGATGAAAGAATAATAAATAAATGAAAAGCCGGTAGGGTTAGTTTGTGACTGCCTCTTAAGCCTCTGGAGAGGGAACTATTGTATTCAATGAAACAAGGCAGTAATTATTTTAAGCAGCAATAATTGCATTGTCCTAACCCGGGATCAAATTAAGCACAACCTTTAACATGAGCTATTAAAAATGCTTTACTTCTCCGGCTGGCACTTGGAAGTTAGCTCTCCTCCTGATCCATTCTCTTCCTTCACTGACTTCTCCTTATCAGGAACACCAAGACCACTGGCATTTAGCAAATACATTATGTTGGCTCTTTTCTTTCCGAAGACTGCAAAGGAAATGATTTGACCTTTCATAACAATATGGAACCCTGAGCTTCCCCTACATGGCAGTGATGTCTGGGATTTCTTATCTTCATGTCAGGAGATCTCCTCTCTAGCCTGGTGGGAGTGAAGCTGGGAAATAGTTGGAGCCTATCTGATATCACTCCCTCAAGAGAAAATGCTGAGGGAAGGTTTATTAATAGTGCAGACCAGCCCTGCCAAAGGCAACTGTGAGGAGGAGATGGGAGAGAGAAGGGAGAGCATTGGCCTCCAGGGTCACAGTGAACTCTGCTGACATTTTATTTCTTTGACATCTGTGCAGAGAATCCCAGGCTGTTGTCCTGAAGGATGAAAAGGAGAGGATGGCCACAGTCAGAAAACTAAAATGGAAAAAATTGACTGACCCAGTAGCCAAAAGGGACAGAGTGAATTCCCACATGGGAAAGGACAGGTTTCAGTAAGTCTCCAGTTAAGAAATAGGACTATTGCCAACATCTGCTCCTTAGAGCTCTCTTTACATCTCATAAGAATTAGGAGTACGTGAATCCTTGGTGTAGATTGCCAAGATTGCCACATATCTTCCTCTTGCTGTGCTCGTGCCCTATGCAATGAGACACTGCTGCTGCTCCTATCAAGAGGTGGAGCCTATTTCCCTACTTTCAAATCTGCACTGGACTTCATGACTAGCTTTTTAGCCAACGGAACACTGTGAAGTGATATTGCGTCAGTTCTATGCTTGAGCCTCAAGAGACTGTACACACTCTATTCATTCTCTCTGGGAAACCTTCCCGGCTGCCACATGAACAATCTGGGCTAGGCTGTGGCAGAATGAGAGATCAGAGTCATTCCAAGGCAGTTATCCCAGCTGAGGCCTCACACTTGTGAGAGTTCAGCTAGGATCAGTAAAGCTACCCACCTAACCTGCAGCTGAACACAGATGCAAGAATGTGTCCAGCTTAGATTAGAATAACCACCCAGCTGAGCCCAGCCTTAACTGCCAACGACAGAATTTCAAGCTAAACAAATGGCTGATATTTAGCCACTGGATTTTTAGGGCATTTTGCTACATAGCAATAGTTAATTGATACACTGTTATCCTTGTTCAGGCACCGAAGAGGATTTAGCACTTGGATGAGAAAATACTAGAACTCTAAGCTAGAATGTAAGTCCCTTCAGGGCAGGAACAAGGCTGTCTTGGTTCAACTCAATGGCACAGCAAGTAATACAACAGACGATAAATAAATCTTTGTGTATTGAGTTTAAAGATTATGCAGAAAACTTGGCATCTTCAAGAGGATATCCTCATGCGAATTTGCCCAACTTGCTTTCTGGGTTAATTATTACCCTGGATCAAGCTTTAGTAAGAATGATTGGCAAGATTAATTGAGCCATTTGAATTTAATCTAAAAAGATTTGCAGCCCGGTAAAGAAGAGACAGCTAGTAGTCAAACATCTCTACCACACACAGTCCCAGCCCCACGAAACTGCTCTATCTGCCATCTATTCAGTTACCAAAACCCTGGAGTCATTCTTGATGTTCTACCCCCCCATCCTCTCCTTCACTGAGTCTCCATGTCCTGCTGCTTATACCTCTTAAACATATCTCAGTCTATTCACTTTTACCACCGCCCTAGTTTAGACTTGAATGACCACATCAGCATTCTAAACTAGTCTCTTAACTAGCCTCATGACCTCTAATCATTCTCCCCAGAGCAGCAAGTGTCATCTTTCCAAAGTACCAATCTGGTTGCCCCTCCCCTGCTAGCTTTCAATCGCTCCCTATTGCCCTTGGAATCAGACTCCCCAACAGGGTTTCTTAGTCTGTGTGTGCCCCCTGCTGACATTCCTCCCTCTCACCTCCCTTTCTCTGACTTCACTAACTTCAGCTTTTCTTGCAGTTCTCTAGGCTTAGAATATTCTTGAGCTGGGACAGTCTCCCCACTCCCTATCTTTTTGCCAAACTATTTCTTGTCTTCCTTTTAGGACTTACCTTAGACATCATCGTTTCCTTCCCTGGGCCCCAGACTGGGTAAAATGGAAGAATCTCCTCTGCAGCCCTTCAGCTTCCTGTCCATTTCCCAGATCTCACTGAGGTGTCAATCCTGTTTCCTGCTCTCCTTTTCCCTCTGCCACTAGACTGTGAGCTCTGTAAGGCCAGGGCTATCTCTTTCATCTCTGTGTCTAGCACAGGTCCTGACTTACAGTAACTGGTTGATTGACTGACTGACTGACTGAATGAATAAAGTAAGCCAAAACAAGAGAGACTTTGAACAGCCTCTCCTGAGAATGAATCAGGTGTGAAGGCAATCTTATAGTGAGAAATGGAAGAACCAGTTCCCACTTCCAGGTTACATGATCTTCTGGGAAATGGATTAGAAGTAAAGATGAGCAGTAGCTAATGTCTGTATCAGACACAATCATGGAATAAATTTATGAATCTATGGTTCTCATTAGACTTCAGCTGTCAAAGGTGAGCTCTGTTAAGAATCAATAAATGCTGATATTTCTTAAGGACTGTACCAGGCACTGTGCTAAGGGCTTCACAAGCTTTATCTCACTCATCCCAGCCACAGGATAAAGTAGGTTCTGTCACCATTCCTACTTGTCAGATGAGAATTCAGAAGCACATAGAGGTTAAGTAACTTGCCCAAAGTCACTCGGTCAGTGGGTTAGGTTAAGTAAAATCATTTTTCTTGAGTGTAATGCTATATAGTCTTTACCTAGTACCCTATTATGAAATGTGAGATATGGGAGATTCAATACAATTACACCATTTTAACATATTTTACTTACTTATGAATATAGATCAAGATAAATTTTCCCATTTAGATAATTAGCCTAGTCAGTGGGAGAACAAATAAGATCCCAATCAATATACATAGTTCTTTTTTTTCCCAGAAATTATAATCTTCAGTGCACACTTCTTGCCAAGGCATACACATTCTATTTCCTGCCACCAGTCTTTTAAGAATGAAGAAGTTAAAATTATATATGCATTAATGTGGCCAATTGCACACTTCTTCCATATTTGTTTCTACATGTATGATTAATGTTATTTCCCTCATATTAATTGGCTTCTGTTATAAACCAGCCATTTTCCCTGCAACCTTACAAACTTCACCACCCCTTGGACCCTCATCCATGTGGCTTTCCTTGCCTGAAAATCACGCCTATCTAAATCTATTACTTAAGGTCATGTTCATGACTCACCTCCTTCTGTCTTGCCACATCTTCCCATTCCGAGAGATATTACATGAGGCTTTGTGCTCTCTCCATTCCATCTTGTACTTACTAAGACAATATCCACTCCACTCAGGTGTTTTTGTTTGGCCTGTATGATCTGGCTGCACAGAATTTTTCTTTTTTTAATTTGAATGGTTGACAACTTTCAAAAGTCATGAAAAATTATGTCAAATTTAGCCTTCTGATTTTTCTTGAGAGGCCGCAAGATTTGATAACTTTATACTCACATTCTTTTATGGCTACAATTATCCAGAACTGAGTAGCTGCTTCCTTAGACAAAGGTACAGCAGATGCTAATGCATCCCCTGTAGCCCTGTATTCCCTCACCACCTACCATTTCTGTGCACCCAGCCGGCAAACTGACTTCTATCCACCCACTTGTCTGATTCTCTGTGTAAAATCATCTGCCTATCTAGTCTGCTCTGTCTTATTGCAGAACCAGAAGTTCTAAGGAATAAACACTTACTCCCCTTCTCCTAGAAGCAGCTCTCAACCGATGACTAAAGTTGGGGAGCCTTCCTCATCATCTAAAGGTCTTTAAGTACTAACATGCTGGTTGTCCGTCTGTTATCTACTGGTGCGAAATAATCATCCTAAATGTATTATCTCTCACTGTTCTGTAGGTTACCTAGGTGGTTCTCCTGCTTCTCAGGGTGACAGCTGGTCCCTGGGTGGTTGCACTTATGTGCAGGTTCATTTAAGCTGGACCACCCAAGACGGCTGGAGTTAGTGCCGGTAGGGAGTTGTTGCTGGAAGTCAGCTGGGAGTACAGCCGGGGCTGTATTAGTCTAAGAGTGAACATTCCAAGACATCCAGGCAAAAAGTATAGGTTTCTCATGACCTGGCCTCCAAAACCACACAGCATCCCTTTTACCACATTCTATTGGTCAAGCAAGTCACAGGACCAGTCCAGACTCAAAGGGAGGAGGATTGGGCCCCACCACTCCATGGGACGCATGATGAGGAGTTTGCATCCATCTTTAATCTACCACCTGGTCTATTTTAACAAATAAGCACTGACTACCATTTCATTACTTAAATCATTCATTCATTCTTTCATTCAACATTTATCGAATATTGGAAAAATGACATGAAGCAGACATGGATTGAATGTTGGAAAAATGACACGAATCAGACATGGTATCTACCCTGAAGAAGCTCATTTGATAGAACAGTTTGTGACAGTAACAAATGGAAATTTACCTCCACATTCATCACAAACCTTATGTGGTTGCAGATTGGAATTACTTAGACCTCATCAAAATATATGAACACTTTACTAAAGCAGTGTATCCCAGGAACCCAGGAACCCTTAGAACCCTTCATAGCTTTGCACAGGAGTGGTCAATGGCAATAGGTATTAAAACCACATTGAGTACTTGCTAGAACTCAGATTCTTGGGCTCCCTCTGCTGAAATACTTGGATTCATGGCTCTAGGGTGGGACAGAGAGTCTACATTTTCATTGATTTTAGGTGATTCTGGTGTGACTGATCTGTGGGCCTCATCTTGCTGTGTTTTCAAAACTCTATATTTTAAAGTAAATGAGTTATTGGTCTGGGAGAGAGGGAAGGAGAGAGAGAGAGAAAGAGAGAGAGAGAGCGAGCGCAAGCGCACGAGTGCTCTGTAAAAACACCTGTGATCGGTTGAATTTAATTGGACCACAGCTGGTGTTGATTGCATATGTTTTTAATGTAGTTTTTCACTACTCCCCTAGCATAGTCTTTATGACTGAAAATCAACATTGAGCCCGACCTTGGCTGTTGATTTTAAGGTTTATTTAAAGGCACATGACAGCCGGAGCTGTTTGTTCTTTAGTTAAATGATTCTACGTATGAACTCAGGAGTTTAGATGCAGCATGTTGAAAACAGAATTTCACTATGATTGGGCAGCTGTTGTTTGGCTTTAAAAACTGTGAGTTGCTTGCTCTCAAAATCAGCTTGGGCACATTATATCATGACCCCAGTCTAGCAGACATTTCTCTATCCTGAAAATAGTCATCAAGGCTGCTGTAAGCCTAGATGAGTCTCTGTATGTGGATTGGAAAGATGGTGCCTCTTCCCCCAGACTGAAACAGCCTTTTCTGGTTTAATGAGTGATGTGAAGGTTGAAAACCAAAGGAAGGAGCCCCCTTAAGCAAAAAGAAACAAAATAAAACTGGAGCATTGTTACTAAAATAAGGGGAAGGGATGCTGAGTGTGTTCACTGTCATTGGAAACAAGGTCTCATTGTACTGGCTTTGTATATGATCCACTAATCCTCTCAGCCAGGCATCCCTTATACAGTACATAGCTCATACAACTACACATGACAGCCATGTAGGAGTTAACACAAGTCTTATTCAGAATACCAGAATTTGAAGTGCTCCAAACATTAAATTGGAGGCCGAGAGTGCTGGTGGAAAAACACAGTGGTAATTTTCCGGTAGGCCGGATGGTTAAGAATTCTTTTGGGAAGGATGACCACAAAGAGAGAGACTTGTGATGGCATTTACCCCTGAGTAGCCATGTGAGTTTCCCCCTAAGGCCACAGTGGATCACTTGGGCTCCCTCTGAGAATGTATTCTCCATCAGAAAACAGCCTGTGGAGGTCTGTGTCCAGCAGGAGGGGATACACTCAGTATTCTTTCCCCACCTGGGGTACTAATACCTCAGTTGTCCCTTGAAGAACTGCCTCACTTTTATTCCAATTTTAATGACTTAGCTGCTGATGACCCACAGCAGTTCCAAAGGTGAATAAATGACCCCATCAGTGAGGATACATTCCTAGAAACAACTTTTCTTTGGATTTTGCAGACTGTGCTATCAGCTGAAGGAACAGTGGTCACTGAAGTGAAATCCCAACTCCACCAACAACTAGCTGAGTGACCTTGAGTTTTCTTAACCCTTCTGGAGAAATAGACTCTAAGGTGGCCCCCATGATGCCCACTTCCTTGAACTTACGCCTTGTGTAACACCCTCCCTTGAGTGTGGGTAGGACCTGTGTCTGGCTTCTAATCAATAAATATGACAAAGATGATGGAATGATGTCACTTCTGTGATAATGTTATGTAAGACTATAATACCCATCTTGCTTGAATATTTTCGCTCTCTGGCATGGAAGAAGTAAGTGTTTGTGTTGCGAAGGCCATGTGTCAAGGAATTGAGGGTGGTTTCTGGCCAATAAGAAACTGAGGTCCTCAGTTCAACAGCCGCTAGTAAAGGGCCGCTGCCAACAACTCTATGAGCTTGGAAGCAGATCTTTCTCCAGTCGAGCCTCAGATGAGACCACAGCCCTAGTCAACACTTCAATTGCAACCTTGTAAGACTATGAGCAGATGACTTAGCTAAGCTATGTCTAGACTTTTGTCCTGCAGGATTGGCGAGATAATAAATGCGAGCTACTATAAGCTGCTAAGTATGTGGTAATTCGTTATGTAGCAATAGAAAGCTAATACACCTTCTCAGAGAAAGAAAATAAAGACAGTCATATGGTTGAGAGTAAGGCCTTAAATATGTTAAGTACTCTGTCGATTGTTGTGAGATTTAAAATAAGGTATTATAAGACTTTGCCTGACACACAGTAGACACTCAGTACATTTCACTTTCCTTCCTCCCCTCAGTTGGCATAAGTTGGCAACCTCAGAATGGCGCATATATGGAAATTGTTCAAACTGAAGCCAGTGCTGGAGTTACACAAAGAAAATGCCAGCAGAAGTTAAAAAGCTAAGCTTCATTTGTGAAAGATGAAGTCATTTTGCATTGTATAAGAAGAGGCTGTGCACAAGGAAAAAATCGTTTCATAATCCTGCCATGTAAACCAGCTGGGATTTTCCTTCACAAAAATTGGATTTTGATTTATATGTCAATAAATGCCCCCAGAAACCTCATCATTTGAAATTTCATCAATCTTAGCTGAAACTGCAGATACAGCCCTAGAGGAAACTCCCAGGGAAATATAGCCCTTATTTGTCAGCCCTACGTGAGGATGGGGGCATGAAAAAGGGAGTGAGAGGCAGAAGAAATAGGGTCACCTACTGGGGCTTTGCAGTGTCGGGCTGAAGACTCGATTCCCCAGAAGAGTCTGAGAGAACCTGGTGCCTTGCGGACCTGCATGAAGGTGTGGCATGGCCAGAGCATGCAAGGAGTGGCAGCTTGACAGCAGGGAGCTGGGGAAGGGTGACGTTATGGCTAACATTGAATGCCAGAACAGGGCGCTTTGGTTTAGAAGCAAAAGAATGGCATATCAAATTTGAATCTTTGAAATAGCTTTCTAGCTGCAATATGGAAATAGGATGGAAAGGCAAGACTGGGGGCATGGAAACATCACTGCAGCCCTTGTATGAGCAATAATGGTGCCCTGGATGGCAGTGACAGTGGGGATGGAGGGAAGAGGGTGAATGTAAAAACTCTTGAGGAATTCATTTTGGCAAGCATGGTGACCTGATAGGACCGGGCAGAGAGGGCTGCTAGGAGGACACTGGTTTCTGACTTAAGCGAGAGAAAGGTAGCAGCATGTAGAACTGGAATTGTGGAAAAGAAGGAACATAGTGGCCAACCAGAAGTCTCAGAATAGTTCCAGAGGAGGTTTTCACCGAAGAGAAAGGGAAATCTCGAGTCAGAAGGGCACAGCCTCTAGCTGGGAGAAAATTGCCCCAAATCAGCTATTTTACACATTATACTGGGCAAAGTCCCTGCCACAGACACTTAGAATGTCATCTCGGGACATTATGACTCAGTTACAAAAGCGTCGCACTATTTCCTTTAAACCTAATAAGTTTCTTTCTATACAAGCCATAATTTCTTTGACTCACTCTGACATAAGAGATTAAATTGATTTGGTTGAACATTATACTGAACTAAGGAGGCATTTGACTGATCAGTACAATTGACAAATATGTGCTATGTGCTTGGGGGCTTGTCAATTCCATTTTCATTGTCTTCCCTTAATTGAGGTGTACATCAAGCCTAAAAAGACTCCAATCATTCCGCCCTTCAATTTTTCCAGCACAAGGCCAATAATCCAATATTCTAAACTCAGAGGATCATTGTGAGGACTAAATGCCATGATGAGTATAAAGAAGTTAGCACAATTTTTGGTACAAAGGAAGAGCTCAAATGTCACCCATTATCAGCACCATTGTCATTGATGTCAATAATATTACCGTTTTAAGTATAAATATAGTATGGTGCTGATTATACCACTTTCTTCCTCAAAATCCTTCCACTGCACGTAGGAGAGAGACCATACTCAGTCTGGCCATCACTACATTATATCATCATACCTGTGCGGGTTTAATTTCCTCAACTCTCTAATACGTCCTATATTTTAACCATAAAATCCTGTAGGTATTTACAGTTATTTGACAGACAATGGAGAAGGGAATTAAGACATGAATTAGACATTTTCTGCCTTCCTGAAACTAACGCTCTCTTTGTACATTAAGATACCCCCACTGAGAGTCCAGAGAGAGTCCACTTCTGAGTAAGGGACAACTTTATACTAACTGGGGATTTGATTCCTGACCCAGGTGGTCCCTAATAAGCAGGAGAGAAGTCTATAGAAAAATCTTTCTTAGACCCAAGGCAGGGCATTATACTGGGCATTTTACATAATCATCATTAAGTTTGGGGGACAGGCATTGTTCTAAGCATTTGGCATATATTATCTAATTTAATGAATCACGAGTCTATGTGGTATTTTTGTCCCCATTTTACAGAAGAAGAACCCGAAGCTCAGGGAAATTAAGTAACTTGCCTAAAGTTACCCAGTAACTAAATGGTAATGCCAAGCTCAGATATTTTAAATAGGCAAATCTCCTGATACTTTCAAGACCACTAGAATAGTTTTAAGGTTCAGATTTTCACTGAAATTCACAATAGGCTTACTAGGCATGAGATTTACTTCACCTTAAGAAAGGATTCAGAATACAGAGCAGGACAGCATACTAGCCTAGTGGTATCATAAAGGCTTTGGCCATCTAGAGTAAACATCCAACATCCCAATCACCATTTGTGTATTTTTTTAACTTAAGGGAAACTTTATTTAGTCTTCTTTTCAAAACAATCTAGTTTTAAAATGAGTTGAAGTTAAGAGAGAGAAGAAAGAACATGAAACCTTCATGAAAGAGAGTCAGACAGACAGACAGACAGGTGGGAGGTCACACACAGGTCAAGAACTTATACATCAGATCCTCTCCATCTTGCTAGTTACGAAAAGGTTAAAGTTGGGGTCACCCAGTATGTCCCAGGCCAGATTGTGAGACACCGGGTATGAAGAACGTACCCCTTGCCCACTTTCACTCTCCTTGAGGGAAGTCGATGCCAGTATCTCTCTGTTTCTTGGGTGGGGTGCCTCTTGTTGGTGTTATGGTCAGAGATGTCAACTTCTCTGGGCCACTTCTCTAAGAGTTGGCCATGTAGCTGTCAGCCTCTTCCACCTGATGACTGGTGGAGCAGGGTGCTCAGGACCAGAGGTGTCGCCAGGCATCTGGGTCTCCCCAGGTAGATCAGAAAGGGACATTCTCCATGGGCTCCTTCGGGGTACATCCAAGAAGGCCCAGCCAAGGAAGCAGGGACCACGTGCAAGCTTCCTCCCACAGCTCTGTGCAAGTCCTCCATCCTGTCTTGGGATGCTGTCCAGGAGGGTCTTCTAAGATTTTAGAGGTGGATGTAATGCTTTTCTCTAAGGAATCGGAATGAGCGTTTTCTCCAAGTCTTGTTCAGGGCTGCCAGACATTTATCCTGAACATGCCATTTGGTTTTCAAGACTCTCTGGGGTCTAGGGAGATCTTGAGTGGTCCAGGCTGAGTAGGGGAACCAGGCAGGCCTCCCGGAATGTCTATCTTCAGAGGCTGGTCTCATGTCCCCTGGAGGCAGGTTGTAACTTGCCACTGCTGGTTTCTAGAGAATTCCATTGGTCATTTTGGTGTCCATTTCCTTGGCGAACTGCTGGTTCTCTTTCTGGGTCCAGATTCAAAGAGCATTTTCTAATCCAGTGGTGTCATCCAGAAAAAAACAACCCTTGAGTTTGCTGCTCATGCTAGGACTTAAAATCTTGAGCATCTATAGGTCCCACAGGGGTGTCTGAAAAGTCACTTCCATAGCTTTGACTATGTTCTTGCATGCTACATTTTCTTGCTGTGACAGAGGAGGAACAGTTGATTTTCCAGTAAGTTCTGGTGGTAAAAACAGGAAGTCACACTTTTCTGTACTTTGTCATTAGTGAAATTTTCTGTTATTCGAGAGCTGCAGAATCATTCTGCTGGCTACTGCTCAGGGGCTGAGGGAATGGGAGGCTGAGTGCCTGTTTGGTTTTAAGGTGAGAGCTGGTGTGACTGTGGGTCAAACCAGCATAGGGAAACTTCAGAGTCTCAGGACCCTCAGCTTGAATACCTTGCTAGTGACAGAGTATTTGGAAGGGTGCAGGTCATGCATCCATCCTTCGGCAGCTGCACTGCATAAACTATAAGTTACATATTTAACAAACCCGATAACCAAGTATAGTGTGCTCAGGGACATCATTAAGTTAGTGATCAGTATACTGCTACCTCAGAAAGACCATCACTTATCCCTAATGGATATAATACATTCTCTTCATTGATATCAGAGTCTAACTTTCCTTAAGTATCCCTGAGGCTGAAAGATTTGTAGTTCATCTGTTAACTTCAGCCCCTTCCTTCTAATGATGATAATGATGATGATGATGATGATGATGAACACTTATTAAGAACTACCTGTGTTGTGCTAAGCCCTCTATCTGCATTATGTCAGTTGATGTACACAAGCTAATAAAATAGGACCAATTATTATTGTTTCCAATGTATAGGAAGGAAACTGAAGCTTAAATAGAGAGGTTCAGGACTTCCCCACCCCTAGAAAGGGAAGGTGCCAGGTGCATCTGGCCACTAGACTGGTGTTCTTAATCACTCTGCAGAACTGGGTAGTAGATCCGAAACCAAATTCATCCCGTACAATTAGATTGGTTGTGTGCATGAATTCCAAATCCAACAATAAGCCAATTAAAGTAGGAAAAAAAAACATTGATCAAACCAGTAGGTTGTTTAATTTTATCAGTTACTTAATGAAATTGACAAGTCATTAAATTGAAAATAATTGAGCTAATAATCATAAGTATCTATGATATCATGGCTTAGTTACAATGATTAACAGCTTTACTTGGTTTTATCACTTAAAAGTTGTATTTCTGAAAACCTGCTCTAAGAGAACAGAGTTGTGCAATCGTCACGCTATGGTCAGAGATTGGGAAAAGTGAAAAAAAGCCATGTTAAAGGGTTTGCTTTATTTCAAGAATCACATAGCCTTGAATAGGATCCCATACATTGCTAATCTCCCACAGGGGTCAGAAGTGCAAGGATTCCCCAAATCCTGTTTTATTCCCACGGACCCCTCTTTGGGTGGGAACATACAGTTTACAACACATGCTAGAAAATACTGCCATATGCTTCTCCTTTCCATGCTCCTTCTGGTTTCTCTCCTCCCAGAATTGGAGCATTTATATTGCTCCCATCAGTCCACCTCAAATCAGCTCCCAGCTTCCCAGATCCTCGTCTGCAGCACAGCAGACATCAATAGTATACCCAGGGGACAGGGACATGAACTTCACTTTGCATTATGTAGGCTCAGCCTAGTCACTGTTGAGTATATCAGCTCAAAGAAATGATTTATAAAGGGTACTAGAACAAAAGAAATGCAAGTACACATACACACGCACACACGCACATGCCTATAAATGTTATTGAGTTTCATCCATCAAGATGCCTTTGAACAGATACCATAAACATAAAAAAATGTTTATGATGGTGAACAATGCACTTTAATATCTCCTGAATAATTTGTGTTGTCAGAAGCACCCATTGCAATATTTTCTCATTTTCGTCCTCTCTGGCTGCTGCTGACCACTCCGAAAGAAATGAGCTTGCAACTGTATTAATAGCTTTTTCATCTTCCTGCCACTGCTCCCTCTAAGTGGCTTGCCATTATCTATCCATGAAATAAATAACAGCTTCCTTTCATGTCTCCCAAACTCTCCTTGTGCCTGGCAAGATTAGAGAAATCCAATCTCTCTAAAGGGTTCTCCAAGTTTCCATGTTGCAGGAGAACTTGGTAAGCCTGTCTCTGTGTGAAGCCAGTGAAAATTAGGTAAGTCTGGACATCATTTTTTCTTCATCACAGGGGAGTTTCCACAGGGTGTCGTTATAATGCACTTCACTTTGTAGGTATTCATCAATTGGGTGAAGACTTCACTGGGTTTGTAATCCTTTCCACCTGTTTCTTGTGGATTTTATAGTCACTTCTCTCTCTCTCTCTCTAGAAAGCCATGTAACATGGCAGGTAAACATTACATCCCCAGAGTCTAATGTTCAAATCATAGCCCTGTTACTAGCTGTGTGATCTTAGGCAAGCTGCTTTGCTTCTTGGAGCCTCAGTCTCTTCTATTTTATATAAACAATAAGAAAGCTATAAAACATTTTAAAATAAAAATTTTACTATCTCCACTTCACATTTTTTTGAGCAAATGGATCCAGAGGAGTTCAGTGGTTTGTTCATGTTCATGCCTGAGTGTCAGTGGCAAGGGAAATAGTTTAATACAGTTTTGTCTGATGCCAAAATTTGTGCTCATTCCAGCTTAGATGGTCAGCACCAGGAGGGCCAGACCTTGTCTACCTATTTCTGCTGTGTCCCAAATAACCAGAGTAGGGGCATGCCCATAGAAGTTACCCCAATATAAGTCCTTATGAGTTTTTACAATATGGAAGGCACTGTTTTAAGCACTTCCTACATAAATCCTTTTTTAATCCTTACAACAATAATATAAACTGGGTACTGGTATTATCCTCATTATCCTCATTTTAGAATGAGGAAATGGATGGATAGATGGATGACTAATGGATTCCATTATGCTGTTTTCCAGATTAATCTGATCATAGAAAGCACCTAGGTTCCCAAGTTCCTCTAACTCTGAGGGTTCAGTTTCAGTAGGTTTTGGTGGGCTCTAACCCTGGGATATATATATACGATAGAGACCAGAGACCACTCATGAGGTCTGATGAGTTTTTTGAACTAAGAAAGTATCTGGTTCTCAAACAAAAATTTAGATCGAAGAATGATAATTATGAATAGATGCCAAGAATGAAGCCCAGTCTTGTAATCTGACATGGGCTGGGGAAGGAGAGCAGGTCTTGGAGTGCAGCTGGCATAGATATGACTCCTAACTTGCCCTTTCATCACTGTCTGATGGGCACCAAGTCATGTAACCCTGCTGAGTTTTATTTTTCTCTATTACAAAGCCAAGATCATCATCCCTTCCATGAAAGGTTATGGTCAAATTTAGCATCATTGTATTTATGATGCCTCCACAATGCCTAGAACATAGTAATCATTTAACAAATGATAGCTGATTATAAAACATTTAGGATGTGGTATCATACAAAAGAGAAGATTTTGAGGATTTTTTCAGCAAATATTTATTGAGCATTTACTGTGTGTCAGGCACTGTGCTCAGACCAGTGAATATAGCAATTAACAAAAGGAAATTCTCTGCTCTGTAAGGCTTATAGTCAAACAGGAGTGAAACAGGCAACAAAATACATGCATAATAAATAAATAAATAAATAAATAAATAAATAAATAAATAGATAGATAGATAAATAAATATGTAGTAAGATAATGTGTTAGAAGACACACTATCTTCTCTGCTTTGGAGAGAAGAATAAAGCAGTGTAAGGGGAATAGATATGCAGGCAGAGGTTGAAATTTTAAAAGGATGGTTATATTACATCTCACTTAGATAGAGATATCTGAATAGGACCGAGGAAGTGAGAGTATGTGTCTTCCATATCTAGCATTTGAATTCTAGCTCTTTTATTTACTTTCGGCATGATCTTGGGAAAGCTATCTTATTTCCGAGTCTCCATTTCACGATCTGTAAAATGAGAATAGTGGCACCCACCTTACGGAGTCATCAACTTTCATAACATATATTAAGGGTTTTTTTGTGTGTGCATAAAGTATTTTTTTAAAAAATGAACAAATAATGGCTAACATTTATTAGGTACTTCCTCTACTTACCAGGCCCCCTTCTAGACATTTAATATGCAGTATCTCATTTTAATCTTCATTATGGCTCAATGAAGTAGCATTCTATTCCCATTTTACAGATAAGGAAATTCAGGCTCAGAGATTTGAAGCAACTTACTTAACATCACTAAATGAAGAAGTGGTCTAACAGGAACATGAACCCGAGTCTATCTGACTCCCAAATCTCCTAAACCCCTCCCTCACTTTACTGGCTGTGTGATCTTTGACAAGTCATCCCTCTAAGCCTTCATTTCTCATTATTTAAGAATTTGTTTTTCCTTCAGATGCTCGATTAGCATCTTAATCCAGTTTGGCTTGTATCTGACAGGAAAACACGGATACCTAAATTCAAAAAGGACATAAAACAGCATCCAGACACCCTAGGCAAATTGATTTTACCTCTAAATCCAATTTTGATTGCTGGCAGAGGCTACGTGGTGCCCTCTACTGGGAATGATTTTAAGATCACAACTGATCCGAGCAGGTCACAGTGCCATAATCTATTAATGATGTCTGGCATGGATGAAGAAGTAGAAAGTAAAGGTCTATGTAATGCAAAAGTCACTAAATGGATGACCCAAGTATCCTTGCAAAATTAAAGCTTGCAATTTATCCTTTTTGGTCCAGGTAGAGAGCAGCTTTACTTACTTGAAGCCAGTTACCAACTTTGATAATATAAATATGAACTTAAGAGTCATCCCCTCCCTTATGTGGACATTACCTAGTTCTTGACCTCTATCCATCAATTCGAATGTTTCTGGCAACATAGTAAAGAAAAAAAAATTGTTTTCAACTACTTTCGAATTGAACATAGAGGGCAAACCAGAGTCATTTTCTTGGTCAGAAAGGAATCTAGTTTTCTCTAGGATCACCTAATGAATGGCAGCCCAAGAAAGACAGAGAATAGAGTGTTTTTCAAACAGCTGATGGAGGAACCCATGTCCATCTCAACAAATTCCAAAAGCCCCCTGATTTATAGCAGCACATCAAGGAGACCATAAAACAATATGTCAACCAGAAAATGCATCAAGGAAAGCAGACTACTTCTTACCTTAGGAGAAGAATTTATGCAGGAACTTGCTAAAAATAACTCCTAGGTATGACAGACTGCATTGCATCAGTCACTTCTTAATTGTCATGGATGGAGGTGGCCTGGGACACTAGTAAAGTGAAGTAAAATAAAACTAGCAATCATTTCTATTTAGCCTTGTGTTTCAGTAAAAGGCTGGAGAGTTTCAGATAGACATGAGTCTGAATCCAGTTTGGGCACTTCCTGCTGCATAACCTTGGGTAAGTCGTTTTACCTCTCGGAGCCTCAGATTCCTTATCTTGAAAGTGCAGATAGTGACAGATCTCCCAGCATGTGTTGTGAGGATTAAATGAAATAAAGAACACAAAGCACTCAGTAGAGTGCCTGCAACACGGTAAGCTCTCTATGTGAGTTTGTTTACTGTTTCCAAGGGAGCATATTTTTATTTCTTAATGAGTGTTATTCAGAATAATATTAAAGTGAGTCAGAATCCCCATATTAAATTTGACAGATGTAGTGGGGAAAGTTGCTAATTAAGAAATCTAGTCCTCACACTGTACTCACTTGCTATTCAGCCTTGGGAATTTTACCCTACTTCTCTGAGACTTTGTCACATAGAAATGGGTAGCACAAGGTCTAAGACATGGATATAGTTTTCAAGTCCCAGCTCTACATGTTCTGTGTGACTGAGCTTTGGTTCTCTGGTCTATAAAATGAGGATGATGATAATAACACCAGCCTCCCAATGAAAATGAACAAAATAAGCACCAAAAAAAATGTGAGCAATACTAATTCTTAGCTTCTTTAATAATAATAATAAAGTCATATCATAATTTTGTTTTCTCAATCAGAATAAAAAATTCTGAGAGAGAGAGTGAGAGAGATCAGGTTTTACCTTGCTTCAAGAAGACAGTGGCAGCAGTAGAGTGGAAGGAAAACAAATCACGGTGAACTATTTGCCTCTGATATGCCACAAGTAGGGCGCAGAGAATCACCTAGACACTGGCCTCCAACACCTGAAGACTCTCTCTTCCTCAAACGTCCCATTCTCCTCCCCACTCTGAAAGCAACCAAGATTATTCAAAAAGTTTAAAAAATGTAAATGTCTCTTTCTCAGTGCTCTGAAGTTCAAATTCTAAGAAAAAGCCAAGTTCCTATATCAGCATTAATTAAACTGCCAGCTAGTAATATTCCCATTACTCACACAAATAAATCCAATTCTTATCTGTTCGGCAGGAATCCCCATGCCACATAAACCCAGGCTGGAGTTTTATGTAACCTTAAAGAACTTTTGATAGCTTCTGAAGTCTTTCTTCTCCCCACTCATCTTGCAGTATCGAGAAGGTCTACTCTGAGAGTTAATGAGAGAAGTAGCTTCCCTCTGCACTTCCCCCATCTATCTCAATTTTTTAAATTATACTTTTATTAAACCCTTAAGGAAAATGGACTTGCAGTGTTCTCATTAAACAGGGAACTATGCACTGCATATAACAGAGAGATGATTTTTTTTTTAAAGCTACCTTCACAATTTGCCTTAATGAATTCTCCCTCTGCTGCTATATTACAGAGTGTGCAAATAAATAGAGCACTTTGTGAGTGGTGGATGGGCAAATGGATATTTAAGCAGCTAATAATAGTTCTTGCAGTCTCCAATTGGGATCTTTCTTCCTAGGAACTCAAAGTATTTGGTGCATCATGGAATAGTCTTTTCTTTCTGGAGGCTGACTTAAGACTTGTGTGGGAAGTTAACTCATCCTTGGAACTAGTCATGGAGGGAGAACTGCTCCCATACAACAGCCTCAGAGGGAGTCTGCTCTCTAAGAGCATATGCAATGTTCATTGGACACCTATTTTCTCCAGGTGTGTTGTTAAGTGCTTTTCTCTGTATCATTGGTTATCAGCAATGGTATATTGGATTATTGTTCCCAACTGTATATCCTCTCTCAATGGAATTATATATCCATGTTTTTTGCCATGTGACTGGTAAGTGGAGTCTATTTCCTTGCCCCATTGGTATTGAGCTTAGTCATATGACTTGCCTTGGCCAATGAAATAGGGGAGGAAGTGATAGTAATGCTGTTCTAAGCTGATCTTCAAGAGGTGTCACATGTTTCCAATCTCTTGCACTCCTGCCACCACCATAAGGGCATGCCCAAAGAGCTGCTGGTCCCAGAATGAGACACACAGCTAGAGTCACACTCAGCTGAAATTGTCCAAACTTTAGCCCATCTGTAGACACAGAGGTAAGAAAAATAAATGTGTGTTATTGTAAGTCATTGAGATTTGAGAGTTATTTGTTTCATAGCATTATTGTTGCAGTAGCTGACCAATCTATCAAATGTGCATCAGAAGAACTTTTAAACAATGCTGATGCCTAAGCTCCATCCTAGAGATTTTGAGTTCATCCAAGGTAACCCATGGCACCTCCCCAATGATTCTAATGTGCAGTTAGAGTTGACAACCACTGATCTGCATTATCACATTTAAATCTCTCTACAATGTGAAGTATGGCTTCTTGCCTGCTTTACTGATGAAGAAAATGAATGCCAAAGACAGAATGCAGTTATCTGAAACCTTTATATCCAGTAAATGTCAAAGATCTGGGGCTCAAGCCTATATTTTATGTAACTCAGAGTCTCAAAGTAGCTGGGAGAATTGTTCAACAAGTGTTTTGGGGCCCCACTATGCCTACTTGACTCTTCTTCTCTGGGATTTAAAACCATGAGTCTACTTTTTAAACTGACCTTTGTATAGGCAGAATTCTGAGATGGCTCCAAATATCTCACCAGCTAGTGCAAACGCCCTTTACTCTCACAATGAGTATAGGTGAAACCTATGAACAGGATGTGTGTCACTCTCCTGATGAGTTTACATTATATGGAAAAGGTGAAGGGATTTGTACATGTATTTAAGGTTCGTAATTAGCTGACTTCAAGTTAATCAAAAGGGAGATTATTCTGTGTGGACCTGACTTAATCAGGTGAGCCCTTTAGACCTAAAGTTCAGAGATGAAAGAAGTCAGATCAAAATAGCAGAGATACACCCTCATGGCCTGGAAGAGGAATGCAAGGGTGGCTTGACATAAGAAAAACTAATGTAATACAACACACTAATAAAATAGAGGAAAAATAACACACATGATTATTTCAATGGATGCAGAAAAAGCATTTGACAAAATCCAACACCATTTCATGATAAAAGTGCTCAGAAAACTAGTAATAGAGCGAAAATTCCTCAATATGATAATACATATTTATGAAAAATCCACAGATAATATACATAATGGTGAAACATTGAAAACTTTACCTCTAATTTTAGGAAAAAGACTAGGATGCCCACTTTCACTGCCAACATTTAACATTGTACTAGAAGTTCTACCAAGAACAACTAGACAAGAAAAAAAATAAAAGGCATTCAAATTGAAAAGCAAAATATAAAACTATTTTTATTCACAGATGACATGATCCTATTATGTAGAAAATTCCAAAGAATCCATAGGATGGCTTCTAGACTAAGTGAATAAATTCAGCAAAATTTCAGAGTACAAGATTAACATGCAAAAATGAATCGTATTTCTATACATCAGCATTGAAAAATATCAAAAAGAAATTAGGAAAGCAATTCCATTTACAAAAGCACCTACGAGAATTAAATACTTAGGAATAAATCTAACTATGGCGGTGAAAGACTTATATGCTAAAAGCTAAAAAACATTGCTGAAAGAAATTGAAGAAGAGCTAAATAAATGGGAAGACATCTTGTGTTCATGGATAGAAAGACTTAATATTGTTAATTAATATTGTGTCAATACTACCCAAAGTAGTCCACAGTTTTAATACAATTCCTATCAAAATTCCAATAGCCTCTTCCAGAAATATGGAAATTTTGATCCTCAAATTCATGTGTAATTGCAGGAGGGCCCTGAATAGCCAAAACAATCTTAAAAGAAAAGAGAACAAAATTATAGAATGCATATTTCCCAACTTTGAAACTTACTAAAAAGCTACAATAATTAGAACAGTATGCTACTATCATCTAGCAGACATGTGGACCAAGGAGATAAAATAGAAAGCACAAAATAAATCCTTACAACAAGTTCAACAAGGTTGCCAAGACCATTCAATGGGGAAAGACAAACTCTTCAACAAATGGTGCTGGGAAACTGGATACTTACATACAAAAGAGTGCAGTTAGACTCTCATCATATACTATATACAAAAGTTAACTGGAAATGGTTTGAAGACTGAATCTTCAATGTTAAAACTTTAAAACTCTTAGAAGAAAACATTGCAGAAAATCATGACATTGGGTCTGGCAACAACAGATGTATACAAAATATATGAAGAACTGCTAAAACGCAATAGTAATAAAACTCAAAACCCAAAAGACATTTTTTTCAAAGATACACAAATGGTCAATAAACATGAAAAGATGTCACAAGTCAAAGATGTCACATCATTAGTCATTAGGAAAATGCTAATCAAAACCACTTCACACCTACTAGAATGACTATAATTTTTTTAAAAAAAGAAAATAACAAGTGGTAGTGAGATGCAGAGAGATGGGAACCTTTGTGCAGTGCTGATGGAACTATAAAATGGAACCGGTGCTCTGAAAGCAATTTGGTGGTTTCTCAAAAGGTCAGCGGCTATATGACCCAGCAATTTTACTCCTAGGCATATGGTCAAAAGAAATGAAAGCATGGACTCAAGCAGATACTTGTATATCAATTTTCACAGCAGCCTTATTCACAATGGCCTAAAAGATAGAAGCAACCCGAGCATCCACTAACAAGTGAATGGATAAACAAAATGAGACATACAGAGATGATGAAATATTATTGAGCCATAAAAAGGAATGAAGTTTTGGTACATGCTATGACGTGGATGGACCTTGAAAACATTATGCTAAGTGAAACAAGCCAGACACAGAAGGACAAATATTGTATGATTTCATTTATAGTAGGTACCTCAAATAAGCAAATTCATAGACAGAAAGACTAGAGGTTAACAGGGTCTAGAGGGAAGGGGCAAGAGGGAGTTATTGTTTAATGAGTGCAGAGTTTTTGTTGGGAATAATAAAACGTTTGGGTATGTCGCTGCTCGTGGTTACATAACATTGTGAACACATTAGATGCTACTGTCGGTACACTTATGAGTAGTTAAATAATAGATATTGTGTTATGCATATTTTACTATAAGAATAAAAATGTAGAGTAAAAAAAGTTAATTTTCAGAGTTTCTAACAATTAGTGAAAAGCTCAAAATCTAACCTCAGGAGAAAAGACTATAAGAAAAAATGTTAAAATTTAGTATTTTACCCGTTTAACCCTTTTGCCATTTGTCTCGAGAATACTCACTGGCGGTGCTTGTGATCTGCAAGTTATTCCAAGATAACTTGCAGATCACAATCCTAACCTTACCCCCAAAGTTTGCCATGAAATATCTCACTTTTATTACTGTTTTCACATCACTCTAGTTTATAGATAGTCTTTGGGAATAAGGGATATCATTTTATTTATAGCATTTGTTTTTAGTAGTTCAATGGCTGAAAATGCCCAATCTTAGAAAACGTAGCATTCCTACATGTAACGTTAAGTAAGTAGCATTCCTACATGTAACGTTAAGTAAACGCTGGCAGCAAGATGCACTTTTTTTTTTCCTTAACGGGAAAAGAGTTGAAAGGAAACAAAATCAGACCTCAAAAAAAATTATTATTGAGTTACGTTTGGGTTTCTATCATTGTTGTTATTGTTGTCCTGGTATAAAGTTTACTTGTTTTTGAAATGAAATACTGATGACAGGTTGTTTCCAAAACATCACTGACAAAGCTTAAACCAGAGTGTTGCAAACTATCTGGTGTGAAGGGCCAGCTTTGTTTTTTTTCCAACACATTGTGGACTGATATGTGGTCCTATTGTGTATGACAGCTTGCGCCACCAGCAGCTCACCACTGAGTTTCAACAACACTGGGGTTGGTCTATACCCTGTTCAATAAGACAAGTACTCTTGGACAGTGCGCAGGGCTGAATTACTATAAAATCTTCTAAAGGCCATTTCTCAGTGTTTGATTGACCTTATCCTGGATTGTTAACAGCTCAGAGACCACACTTGGAGTGGCACTGCATTAGAGTCAGGCAGGACCCTCATCCATGCCAGTTCTAGTCCTGGGGAGAGTCCAAAGTTGATGTTGAAACACTGAATACCTCCATAACGGCTACATCGTGCTTCTTTCCATTCTCGGATTCCAAAAAGACTAACTAAGGCAGAAAAAGCCTTCTGATTGTTAGAGATTTAGCATTCTAAGTGGGATCCCAGAGGAGACTAGGGACCACGGTGGATTGACCATGAAGTTCATGGGGTGTAAGTTTCAGAACTTCTCATCTGAATGTACCTGCTAAATAAATATGTAGTTTGTCCTTTTACACCTAAGTTTTATTAATAATATTAGTTTCTTTTAAGTCATCCAAATTGTATAAGTTCCATCTCCCAAAACCCAATCTGACCCTATTGGGGACTTGGGACAAAATTCACCAAGTTATTAGTTTCGTTAGATGAACTCGCATATATCCTGCAACCTTTTCCCTGTACTGCACCTTACCTGCCTTCCCAAGGAGGAAGCCTTAGAGCTGTGGTCCGAGAATCCTGGCATGGAACCTCAGTAACATCATCTACTTGCTAAACTCGGATGAGTGCCTGCACTTCTTAAAGCCTCAGTTTCATTACCTGTACAATGTGGACAAGAACAGCATGCATAAAAGTTTAGCAAGGATACAGACTAATGTGCTCAGTGCAGATCTGGATGTTCAACAGAGGCAGGATGTAGTGATTTAGCTCTTGGCCTCTGGAAGCAGAACACTCAAGGTTAAAAAATAGCCCTGCCACTGACCAGCTGCCTAATTTTGCAAGTCCCAACATCTCCCAGTCCCAGTTTCCTCAGCTGTGAAATAGGGTCAATATTGTAATTCCATCCTGTGGTCACTCTGAAGATTAAGAAGATTATGCATGGAAAAGAGTGGCAGACTCCCTGGGGCAGGATGAGTGCTGGTTAATGGCAACTATTATTATTTTGCAAACACGGGTAATGGCTTTTGTCTAAAGCATGTAGGGCGAATATCAGAAGGCCAAGATTAGGGCTGACGGATCTCATGGCACTGGAGCTGAGTTATGCCAAGGCCACTGAGGGCTCAAACCCACAACCATGCATTTTGGGGCAGACAGATTCTGCCCTCCACAAAGCCAGCTCCCCACAGGCCACCAAGCTTGTTTCCCTCTGCAGAGACCTGGCAGACATGTGCATCAGTTCTCAATTCATTCTCGTATCATTCTCCCTAATATCTCCCTGGGGGCTGATTGATGGTGACAAGCGACAATCTATAGCTGTGTGACAGAATGTTTACTACCAGCCTTCTAGGAAATGATTACTTCGAGGTAATTTTGAACTTCCAAACTATGATGCAGTGTCTCATATATTAAACTGCAGCGAACAGTGTATAAAAGTCTTACAAGGAGACCTTGTATTTCACAGCGTACTGGGGAAGAAGCACTCAGAGGCAAATTGGTTTCAAGGGAAGGCAAGCATAGAGGATTCAAATTCTTTGTATCAGCCTTATGGAAGGAACAGAGAATTAAGCAATGTCCATTTTATATCCACAGACTGCTCTGGGGGAGACCCTACAGCCAACACTCCTGAGACCCCAGACCCTGTAATTCATACTGCCAAGGCTTCAGGTCCCTGCAACAGCTGCCTCCAGGAGCTAGATAGATTTCTTCCTGCCTCTCCCTCAATAATTACCGAAACTGGATTTCTTGGGGGTACCTCTTTCTTCACCATCTCTCTTTCATATGAAATTTTCCTAAAAGTTAGACATGTAGACTGATAGAACAAAATAAAGAGTCTAGAAATAGATTCTTACATACATAATCGCCTGAAGTTCACTGATGCAGAAGAGAAAGGACCTGTTTTCAACTACTGGTGCTGGGTCAATTAGATATCTATGTGAAAAAAAATCATTCATCTTGAACTTTAACTCACATGATCCACAAAAATCAATTCCAGGTGGATCGTACAGCTGAATGTGAAAAGTAAAGCAATAAAATGTTTAGGGAAGAACATGGGAAAATGTCTTCATGACCTTGAGGTAGGCAAAGATTTAAGTAGGTCTTGAAGAGCCAACTAAAGGAAAATACAGGTAAGCGGGACTATAATTAAAACCACTAATAGTAATCAAAAGATACCATGAAGAGAATAAAAAGACAATCAGGATCAACCAAGGTGGGAATGAACATTTAAATTCAAAAAGGACTTTTATCTAAACTATAAAAAGAACTCCTGCAAATTCATAAGAAAAAAACAATACAAAATAAAAATGGGCAAGAGATCTGAACAGGAAGTTCACAAAAGACAATATCCAACTAGTCAATAAATACATGAAAAGGTCCTAAGATACCATAAAAATGCAAGTTAAGACTACAGTGTAATGTCTCTCACTCTTCCCTTAATAGGTTAAAATTGAAAAGACAGTCAACACCTAGTTTTGGAGCAATTGCAATTCTTATACATTATTGGTGATAATGTAAATTGGTGTAAACACTTATAAAATGATTTCACGGTATCTGCTAAAGACAACCATGTCCATCATCTGTGACTTCGCAATTCTACTCAAAAGAAATGCATACATATGTTCACTAACGAACATGTACAAGAATATTCATAGCAGCCCTACTTGTATTAGCTAAAAATTGGAAACAATCCAAATGTTCATCAGTAGTTGAGTGAACAAATGAACTATGGTATAGTCACGTGGTAGAATACTAAACTAAACTGAAAATGAATGAACTACAATTGCTTGCAGCAAATGGATGAATCTCACAAAATGTTGAGTGAAAGAAGCCAGGTACAAAAAATGTATGCTTTATGTATGCTTTATATAATTCTATTTCATTATTTTAGTATTTTTTACAATTTTATTTTATTAGTTTCTAGTATATAGTACATTGGTTAGGTTAGATATTTATATCATTTATAAAACAATCCCCCTAATTGTTCTTTCTTTCCTCTGGCTCTCCATCTAGTCATTACATTAGTGCTGACTGCATTCCCTATGCTGTGCTCCCCATCCCTGTGACCATCTACCAACTACTAATTTATACTTCTTCAACCCTTCACCCCATTCTCCCAGCTCCCCCAACCTCCTCCTTTATTGTTGTCACCAGATTGTCTTCTATATTTGTGAGTCTATTTCATTATTATTATAGTTCATACCATTTATATTTCCATTAATTCCATTAATGTAAATTCCATTAATTTCTATGCACATATAACTATATAATTCCATTTATATAAAGTTCAAAAATTAGCAAAACTAGCACATGCTTTAGAAATCAAGGTACTCGAGGAATAGTGGCTGGAAGGGGGCTCAGTGGGATCTTCTGGGAGAGCTAGAATATTCTTTTTCTTGTTTTAGTCATGGGTATAAGGATATGTTTAGTTTGTAAATATTTAACAAGCAATATACCTGTGCTTTGTGTGATTTTCTATATGCATGTTGTTCTTCAATCAAACATTTGTAAAAAAAATAATTCCAAGTCTTCCTGGATTGGGGCCCAGGATTGGGCCACATGTGCTTACAAGTGAACTTTTGGCTTTCCTTTGGGAGGTGGGACTCTGAGCAAGGAAAAATGCATCCAATGAGGAAGAACATTATAATGATTCTAGCTGATCGAAAAGCACAACAATATCCACTAGAGCAGATGGAAGGGGTGGGGAGAAGAACTTCCATTCTTAAGTGCCAAGCTCTGTGCTCAGTATCATCGCACACATCTCCTCATTCAAGTCTCACCTCAGCTCATGAGTTAAATGCTATACCATCCCATGATGTAAGTACTGAGGAAACTGAGGCACAGAGAGGAAGCAGAACACACAGCAAGTTCTCAATGGCTAAAAACCCATGCTTCCAGTTCATGGGTAGCCCATAGCATATGGTAGCTGTTTACTATATGGCAGCAGCTGTCATTGTAGAGTCTTGTGACTTGGTGACTTCCCAGTAGAAATTTAGGGGCGAGAACTGGCAAGAGAAGGCTGGGCTTCTCCAGGTGTTTAACGCACTGCCCTCCTGCTTAGCATCTACACCTTTAACTGGCATGACCTTCGCAACAAGGGAAATGCTTATCGTGATAATAAGGCAAACTGTTAATTAAGATAGCGGTACCTTCAGGGGATTTTAATTTGGGGTAGATGTCAACTGGATAAAGAAGACATTTAAACTATTGGAATTGTGCAGTTTCTACACCCAATTGGCTACCGTGCAGAATTTAATAAAATAATAAAATATTATTTTAATAAAATATTATTTCTGCTATCTAATTATGACTTCCAAATGCCTTTGCTTTCTCATAGGGTTCAGAGTCTGCACCTGGGGTGCTAATAACTTAATAATTAGATGGTGAGCACAGCATAGGGAATGCACATATTTTCCACAAGATGGTGGAGTAGGTAAATGCTGTGCTTGCAGACTCTCTTAACCACATCAAAATTACAAATAAACTACAGGACACACAGAATTTGGAGTCACCTGAAGTCTAGCTGAACAGAAGTCCTATGACTGGAAACATACATAAGAAGTCACCTTGAAACAGGTAGGAGGGGTGGAGATGATGAGTGGGCTGGTTCACACCTACGTATGGTGGTTGAGAATCAGGAAGGATATCTTGGTTGCAGAGGTCCCCCTGGAGGAGCAAGGGATCTTGGCCCCACACTAGGCTCCTTAGCCTAGGGTTCCGGTGCCAGGAAGAGAAGTTCCCACAATTTCTGGCTGTAAAAACTAGCAGAGGTTGTGTCTGAGTGAGATGGAGGGCTGTGGGAGTCACAAGCATTTCTTTTAAGGGGCCCATATGTGGACTCACTTGCTGATGGACTCACTTACTCTGAGCTCCAGCACGAGGGCAGCAGCTTGAAAGGCTCTGGAGGCGTAGCACTCAGAAGTGCTATGAGAAAGAGGGCATTTTTCCTCTGTTGAGCCCTCTCCCTGCCTGGCATACAGACTCAGGGGGCCACTATATCTGAGTCCTCATCAATCTGGCTAACACTGGTTGTGCTGCCCTGGTGATTCCCTGAGATCTTGTTCCTCCAACTTGGGGAGGGGGTTACCCAATCCACTTCCAGTGGATTTTCCATACAAATACCGTCTTGGCTCATGCTATAGACTTTCCTAAAATCTCTCAAAGGTTCTCAAAACCTAAACAAGCAGCCTCTGGCCTTGATGTATCCTGTACCTCTTACTGAGCAGCCCTAAGTTGGGCACTAGTATCAGCAAACCTCAGTTTGTGGCTTAGACTCTCAAGACACATCCAAGCTTAGCGTAGGAGGCAGCCATCTGTAGATTGCATGTTAACTCTTGCCAGGTAGCCCCAGGAAGGGTACAGGCTGCAGCCGACCTTGGCCTGTGTCAGGGCCCTTCAAGGAGGCCCCGGGGCCAGAAAACCCAGTGGCTGGCTTTGATCTGAGCCAGAGCACAAGCCAGGGTAACATCCAAGGATAACACGCCCAAAGGGCAGACTCAGCAGGCACCAGAGCCCTGTTCTGTAGGGTCAGCCCCAGCAAAACCAGCTGCTCCATTGTAGTCACGGGCCAGTCCTCACAACAAATTAGCCTAAAGGTCAATCCCTCTCACTGACATGCAAATGACAATCAAGGCTCAACTACAACAGGAGAGCAGACACAGCTCGTACAAGGGACACACCTAGAGCACCCAGCTCAGGTGACCAGTGAGACTGGAGCCAAGGGACACTACATAAGGCCATTCTACTAAGACTGGGCGACATAGCAGCCCTATCTAATACATAGAAATGTACACAGGAAGGCAGCCAAAATGGAAGACAAAAAACACATTCCAAATGAAGGAAGAGAACAAAGCTCCAGAAAAAGAACAAAACAAAATAGAGACAATCTACCAAGTTATAACACTGGTTATAAAAATGCTCAATGAACTTAGGGAAAGAGTAGATGAACTCAGTGACAACTTGAACAAAGATGTAGAAAACATAAAAATAAAGATAAAAAACACAAAAAAGAACCAGTCAGAAATGAAGAATACAATAACTGAATTGGAGGATACCTTAGGAAAAATTAACAGTAGTTTAGAAGAAACAGAGGATCAAAGTGGCAATTCAAAAGGTCAAGTAGCAGAAAACACCCAATCAGAACAACAAGAAAAAATAAGAATCCAAACAATGAGGAGAGTTTAAGGGGCCTCTAGGCCATCATCAAGCATACACACATTCACATCCGAGGAATACCAGAAAGGAAGAGAGAGAGCAGGAGATTGAAAATCTATGAAAAAAAAAATGAAGGAAAATTTCCCTAACATGGTGAAAGAAGTAGATATATGAGCCCAGAAAGTGCCGAGAGATCCAAACAAGAACTCAGTGAGTCCCAAACCAAGAAACATCATAATTAAAATTACAAAGTTTAAAAACAAAGAGAGAATCTTAAAAGCAGCAAGAGAAAAGCAATTAGTTACCCACAAGGGAGCTCCCATAAAACTGTCATATGATTTTCAACAGAAACTTTGCAGGCGAGAAGGGATTGGCAGGAAATAGTCAAAGGGATGAAAATCAAGGACCTACAACCAAGATTCCTCTACCCAGCAAAGCTATCATTTAGAATTGAAAGACAGATAAAGAACTTCCCATACAAGAAAAATCTTAAAGAGTTCATCACAAGCTAGTATTACAGGAAATACTAGGAGGGACCTCTTGAAGAAGAAAAAAAAGATAAAAAATATAAAAATAAAATGGTAATAACTACATATCTATCAAAAATTACTTTCAGTGTAAATCGAAAGATAGGTAGGCAAATGAATAAGAAAACAAGACCCTTCAAGAGACTCACTTCAGATCAAAAGACACAGATCTAAGTAAAGGAATAAAAAAAGATGTTTCATGAAAATGGAAGGAAACAAAAAAAAATTGGGGGTAGCAATACTTATACCAGTCAAAATAGACTATAAAACAAAGGCTATAACAAGAGATGAAGAAGGACCTAGTTATTCCACTTCTGAGTATTTCTTTGAAGAAACCCAAAACATTGCTTTGAAGGGACATGAGAATCCATATGTTCAGTGTAGCATTATTTACAATAGTCAAGATATAAAGCCTTCCTGGATGAATGGATAAGGAAGAAGTGGTACATATATACAATGGAATATTACTCAGCCATAAAAAGAATGAAATCTTTCCATCTGCAACAACATGGATGGAACTAGAAGATACTGTGCTGAGTGCAGTAAGTCAGATAAAGAAAGACATTAAATTAAATTAGAATATATGTGTACATACACACACATCTTATTTAGCATAGTCCTGGGCATATAGTAATGCCATATGATTTCACTTAGATGTGGAATCTAAAGAACAAAATAAATGAACACATAAAACAGAAAGAAACTCATAGATAAAGAAACATTTTGATGGTTGACAGATTGGAGGGGACTTGGGAGTGGGTGGAAAAGGGGAAGAGATTAAAAAGTACAAATTGGTAGTTACAAAATAGTTATAGCCATGTAAAGTACAGCATAAGGAAAATAGTCAATAATATTGTAATAACTATGTATGGTGTCAGATGGGTACTAGAAGTATCACTTTGTTAATTATATAAATGTTTAATCACTATGCTGTACACTTGAAACTAATATAATATCATATGCTAATAGCAATTAAAAAAGAAAATAATAATAAAAAGACCAAATGACCAGCAAAAAATGTCTTCTACAAAAACAATTAAAATAAATTTAATTAGCTCAAGTCTTCTCTCAAGGTTATTTCTCTTAGAATTATTTTAAACTAAATGTTATTATATTTGCATTATAAGACCTATAACCTTTCTTGTCATCTTATTTGTTATAGAACTATATTTTAAAAATTTTGCCTGAACTTTATAAAATATTGTATTTAAAAATTATACTTGGCATACAGATTTGGTAAAAAAAAAAAAGAAAGAAAGAAAAGAAAAAAGAGAAAAGAAAAGTAAAAAAAAGAAAAGAAAAAAAAGAAAAAGAATAATGTATGAGGCAATGAAGGAAATGGCGAAGAGGTAAGTTTTCCCTGGTTCAAATCCTGTTTCCACCACTTACTAGCTGTGATGAGTTAACTCAGCTTTTCTGAGCCTCAGTTTTCTTAGCTATAAAATAAGGCCAATGGGATTTTTGAGATTATTAAATTAGAAGTGTATGTATACACATATATGTATGTGTATACGTATACACATATCTCATTTAGCACAGTCCTGGGCGTATAGAAAGTGCCCAATTATGGTTATCAATTAGTAGTATTCTGCTCACAGCTCACCGTCCTGGGTTTGGCTTTGGGAAACAGACTTAGATGTAAAAATCTTGGCTTCGTTTAGAGAAATTACCTAAGTTGCAAAGGTCACAGAATTAGTAAGGTTTGGTACTTGGGCAAAGTAAGGTTGGGTACCAACTGTATTTGACTTCCAAGTCCCTCTTTTTTCACTACACTCTATTCCAGATATGAGCTGAGTTTAGGTTAGATCTTCTAGTACCAGCCTGAGGTCAGATGAGAGTAAATTGCATGGAGAGCCCAGCCAGGTATAGAACGAGAACCTCCCTTGTTTCAAAGCAGATCACCTTCACACTGTTGGTTCCTCTGTTGCATTGGGGCTTTTCACTCTGGCTGCTATTCTTGGCCAAAGATGAAATAGGTTGTGGATTTCACAGCATTTGGAGTGTACATTAAAGTTTGAGACATAAGAAGAAGTAAGAACAGATCAGAATTATCAGACTTCCTAAAAAGAGCTGCAAGGGCTCCCCTTGGTCAGTCATTCCCTTCCAATGCTCCCTGTGAGTGATGTGGTGACAAGAAGAGATGAAACCATAGCATTCTAATGCTAAGTTCCAAAATGAACAAGCCTGGGCCCTCTGCTGTCTAGATTCCAGTGTCTTGAGGTGCATCCCTACCCATCCCAGCCCTGCATTCTCTGGATAATTTGATTCCAGCCAAGGAGTTTGGAACTCAGACATGGATTCCAGTTCATCTATACCTCCTAGGAAATCAAAAAGACATGAGCATTTATCCTAATCCCCTGTAACATTGATCTATTTATTATTAAATTACATGCATAGTCTTGTACCAATATGTACATTATGATGATGTTTATAAAACATAGAGAAAATACATACAGTATAAAAGGAAGAAATTGAAAATAGATATAAATAGTCTAATGCTATAAGTACACTCCTGTACATACAGTCCACACTCTGGGTGCCCATCCCCATTCCCTTTTCCATGCGGTATGCCCATTCACAGAAGAGCTGAAGATTTGCCCTTGGCCAAGGGAACTGCCTAACTAGGAAGGTGACACCCCTCACTACCCTAGGGTCAGGTGGCTGACAGAGGTATATCAAAAGTCAACCTCTTGTGGTATAATTCACCTCCCAGAGCTCCCAGTTGGATGAAGCTGGAGCTAGACTCCAGCAGAGGATACCTCCTTACATAGCTTTTTTCCTCTACTCCATTTTGCTTTCCTTACTCTCCCATAGGTTTCTCCTGAGTGTATCTCTTCAATAAGTCACATGCTTCCAAACCCTTACCTCAGGCTCTGCTTCCAGGGAACCTGAACTAAGATAATACATTATGAAACATGAGCACAAATATAACTTCAAAACAGATACCATAGAAAATAAACAAAAGTAGAAGTTCATATACCTTCTTTCCACACCTGGGAGAATCATCCTGTATTGTCCCCAGTTTGTGGCTGTTCCATTTTTATACTACTACTATAGGTAAGCTGAGCCTTGGCAGGGTTTAAAGTAGAGGAGAGGCTGGGTCAGATCTGTGGTTTGAAAACATTGTTCTGGTTGCCCTGTAGAAAGCGGAATGAGATGGGGGCCAGGCTGGAAGCAGGCAGATCTGGGAGGAAGTGGTTATAAGCATCCAAGCAACAGATGGTGGCAGCCTGGATTAGATTGGTGGGGGAAGGAGTGGTGGTGGAGACAAGTGGCCAATGTGAAAATAAGTAAAAGTTGAGGACCGTCTCCCCCCCGCCCCCCACTGCCATCCCAGCACATGGGAGTGGAGTGACTGTCAGGGGACAGGGAGGGAAGAGAAGAGGAGGGATGCCTGGTGTCCTGTGTGAGCAGTGGATGAACTGTGCTATATTCCCTGAGACAGGAGCCTTGAGGAAGAACAGGTGCTTGGGAGATAGGCAAGTTATATTTTGGACACCCACTTGTCTCCGCCACTGAGCCAGGTTCTCTATCCTTTCAGGAAACTAGTTTAGAAAAGCACCACATGTATTCTTCATAATGAGGGTAAATATTAGGGCACAAAGCACAAAGTGAATTCAAGAAGGCTGCAAAACAGGATTCCATTTTTTTTCTTGGCCATTTATTGAACATTACTGTATACAAAGCTCCTTGCTAGTCCTGAGGCAGACACAGAATGAAGACACTGTGGAGCCTGACCTCTGGAAGCTCACAGTCCTGAAGAAGAAACAAACGCACTAAAAAAAGCTCTAATATACCTCTCTAAGAACTGTGTGGATTTTGGAACCAGGCCTATGGGGGGTCCAATCCTGGCTCCTCAATTTAATTGTTGGCTTATCTTATGTATATTACTTAATCTTGCTGAGCCTCAATTTCCTCACCTGTAAAATAAGGATGAAAATTATGTTACCTACCCCATGGGCTATTGTGAGAATTAAATAATAATAATAATAATAATAATAACAACAACAACAACAACAACAATACCATCATTTACTGAGCCTTGAAATTCCAGAATTTTGTGCCTAGCACATAGCACATGTTAAATAAATATTTGTTGAATTGATTGAACACTTACCATGTGCTAGATGCTAAGAAAATTGATGCTCAGTAAATGATGTTATTTTTATGATTCTTCTTTTTATTCTTGAATCTTCTCAGCAACTCAATTACTGCTTTACTCTTTTTTTAAGGAGAGAAAACTGAGACTCTGGGACTTTAAGTTTACCATCCAAGATCACACTACTTGTAAATGATAGAGCAGGATATAAACCCAGGGTGCAGTCTAAGTCTGAAGCCTGTGTCCTTAGCCCAAAGATTATTAATCATTTGATGTATGTAATCACAAAGCCCAGTTCAGGGCATGCAGTCTGTGCTCACTCCATTGCTGAAATCTCTCCAAGCCAGGCTTGGGCATCTGGACTCTTTCCTGTTGGTAATAGAGGTTTTCCTTTGAGAGGGACTGGATCAGAGGCCTGACATAGTCACCTGAGTGATTTAGGGAGATCATAAATTCTGTCACCTGTGCAGGGCTGATACTAGGGTGAGACATGTGAAGCACCCATCTTAGGCACAAAATTTAAGGAGAAGTAGAAAAACTCAGTAATCAAGAAAAATAAAGATGGGTTAATAGTACTGATATTTCCTTTTGCCTCAGGCTCCAATGTGGCTCTGCAAAGTACTGAGTTTTTTGGTGCCCCTTAACTTTGTGCCCAAGTCTAGACCCTCCTCCCATGACTAATTTTTCATATTTTTGAGGCAAAACTTGTCTAAATCTCAGTTTCTACATTTGTGAAATGGGTATCATACCTACCACTTAGAGTTGCTATGAATACTAGATGAGATTCTTTAAGCATAAGCCTTGCTTTGTGAATGATGACTTCTGTAACTCAGAGAGGATGCAGCAAGTTCCCTGCAGCAAAGCCCTGGTAGATCTGAAAGTCATTTAGGATTTTCCTTCTAAAAATCAATCCTTGGAAACACTGTTCCCCAATCTGTTCCATTCTCCACCACATTCTGACCCCACTGCCCACTCAGTAAAGACAATCATAGGGTGGCTTATTCTTAAGGAAGTTCGAGGGCCAGAAAAATCCTCTAAGAATTCACTACAATTGTCTTTTGGCAAAATCCATTCTGAACCAGGCAGTTGAAAACAAACACTGCTTCTTCCCTTGGTGTCGGAAAACCATACATTGTGTTTTGAGGCCTCCTGGAGAGGGCTGAAAAATTATTTTTCTCATGGGAAATGAAAGTTGGCCTTGTACACTGCATTTGGGACTGTTTCCAACCCCAACTTCAGGATATTTTCTATTCTGATTGTCTAAGTCCAACTCAGGTACACACACTGGGGCTTCTGAATACATTTATAAGGAAAGCAGCATAATGCACAGTTAATATTCAGAATGTGATTAATCCAGAAGCCCTACTCCATATTCAAATTACATCCACTGTTCCCCTATGTGGGCCGGGTTGTACTTAAATGCATATGGAGTCAATTGGAGCACCAGATTTATGGAGGCTGCCGAAAGTCTGGCACTGCAACGGCAATAAGTTATATTCCTATTATGTGGTGGGCAATAAAAATTCTGATATTTATTCTGTTGAATTTTGAGAAACTCTTGGAAAGTTTCTAGACTCCCGGAGCACAGTGACATATTTCACAAACAAATGTCCCCATTGTGGTTTGACTCTTTAGAGGCGCTTGAGCTGCCTTACAAACTCTGTACCCCAGTACTTGAGGAGGTCAACCAATGGCTCCATCATGCTTGGTAGTTTCTCGCTACTCTAAGATAGGTACCTGGCTCTGTCCTCCTGCAAAGGCATAGGCCCTGTGACCTTGAGCAAGACCCTCAGCCCTCTCTGAGCCTCCTTTTTTTTCATCTGGAAAATGGAAATAGCAATACCAACCTCAAAGGTTTGTTTCAAGGATTAAATGAAATAATGAACATGAATATGCCTGGCATATGGCAAGCATGTAATAGATCATTTTAAAAGAGGAAATAGAATTTACAAATAAATAAGGGATCAAAGTTAATTTTTTTGACTCATGAGGCACTCATTAGAACAGTGTGTCCTCCTTAAAATGTGGTGCCCATACCACTGGAGGCAAATATAGGGAATAGTTTTTAATGGTACATGGATAGTGATTTTTATTTTTAAAGTTGTGCACTTATTTTAATGTCTTGAAGGGAAATGACAAATGCATTGCCCCCTTGATTTCATGAAGAGTAGTACTTTTGACACAGCTATAGAAAGCTGATTATTAGAACAAATCTTTTTTAAAATGTTGTAATTAAAGATAGGTTAAAATTTTTGAAGGGGTTTGAGAAGCATTTTTCTAAGAGAAGGTAGTGACATAAAAACCCTTGAGGTTAGAAAAGACCTTTATAAACATCAAAACAATTCAGAAAATGTGAAGGGTAAGATTGTGTCATGTGGGTATTCCAAGGTTATTCAGAATTCCCCAAGTGGGACCCACTGCCTAATCTCGGCCATGTCCCACCTGCGGAAAAACACATTAGAAAACAAGGCATTGAAAACAGCACCATTATTGAGAGAACCTTGAATATTCTCAAATTTATTTTTTTAGAAAATAACTTTCCAACTTTGGTATTTCGCTAATAGTTCAAATTATTTTTCAACATCCCTGACAATGGATGGCCATCCAGAAGTAGCGCAATGCAGTGGTGGAGAACTGCTGGTCTCCAGAACTATGATGTGTAGTTGATTTAAACCACCTCGGGTATGAAGAACCTGAACTCAGAGTGAAAAAGGGAGAGAGATGGCTCTAGCTCTTTCCTCTAGCATGTCAACAGCTAGAGAACGGCTAAGGCCATTGTCATCTGCTATCCTGATTACAGAGTTCCTCGCTCTCTGGAAGACAAAGCCATTTCAGGCTGGAAACTGTGCAGACAAAATTCTGAAGCAGCAAACATGGGTTTTGGTTGGTTGGTATGCACGTTTTTTTGTGCACATAGAAAGAAGAGAAGCTCTTTGCCTTTGGCAAATGCTAGGGGAGCTAAAGGCATTTCAGATTACCAATGACTAGTGCTCTCATTCAGTAGGTGAGATTCAGGAGGTCTGTGGCCCCCCTGACATGATAGGAAAACCAGTGAAACCAGTGTGTGAGTGTGTGTGTGTGTGTGTGCGCGCGCGCGCGTACGTGCGTGCGCATACACACACATGCGCTTGAGCATTTCTCTGGGAGAAAGGCATGGCTTTAATTAGATTGTCAGAGGGGTTGGTTTAGGTTTTGTCAACAGTTTTAAGCTTCAGGGATGTGGAATCTTAGACTAAAGGCAAGAGGAGAAGGGAAAGAAGCGTCCCAGTTAAGAGTGAGGGAAGTGGTTCGGAGTGAGGCTGGGATAGAAAAGGAGGTTTAAAAAATATTTCTGTGAACTGTGAGTCCTTTTCACTGTGATGGAGAATTAAAATAAGTGAATGTGAGACATTTTTAAATTATTCCTGGGATTGTTAGGCTGTGTTCTTTTGCTCTCAATAGCTCTTTACACGGAGCCATATTGAACTCTGCATTATAAGTATAACATAGACACTTCTACCCAGGACTCACCTCATCATCAGATGCTACTTTCCTAGAAGGCAGGAACTCTGACTACTTACACATCATGTCCTCCTCCACCTCTGAATTTGATGCCTAGTAAGTACTTGCTGAAGGAATAATTGTGCCTATCTTCAGGAGTCATTGGTCAAAAGTGCATGAACTTTGCATCCAAGTGGATGTGGATGCAAACTGTTATCTCATCACAGTCATAATGTTTTCTTAGGCAAGTTATTTAACCACTCCAACCCTCATTTTCCATCTGAAAAATGGGGATGAACACTCCTAGTTTATATGGATAAATGAGTTGGTGGATTTCATGTGTTTAACTTAACGCTGTTCCCAGCACACACTAGGCATGCAGCCAACCATGGTTATTGCTCTAAAAATACATTCGATTGTAAGACTTTAGAAAATCATTTCGGTTTAGCAGTCTAAATCCCAAATGGCACATCACTTTAATAAAATATTATTTTATCAAATAGTTTTGCTGAGAGCCTTCTACGTGCTTCCTATGTGGGGCTGCAGTGATGCAATTCTTGCCTTTATAGGGCTCACAGAAGTGAAGGGAAGGGTAGGTGAACTCTGCAAACTCAGTGGTTGCTACTAAGAGGGAGAGGTAGAGACCATGAGAACTCATCTTGACTTAGGGTCAGAGAAGGCTTCCTAGAGGAAAAGACATCAGAGAAGAGGATTTAGGATAAGAGTCGGAGAGTTAGCCAGAGGAAGGAGCTGACAGAAGCTTGTAGCTGAGGGAATGCCATGTGAGAGACCCTGAAGCAAAAAAAAGTACTTGGTGAGTTCAAAGAACTGGCTAGGGTCCTAGTGTGGCTGGGGTGGGATGAAACAAGAAATACCCAGGACGTCCCAGGCTAGGACCATGGCAGGCTCTCCTACCTGTTCTCCACATTACCATGCTCTCTTTGCCATTCTCCCCACAGCAATCAGAGAGATCATTAACAAAAGAGCTTGGATCCTGCTGCTTCTTTTCATGGCTCCCTGCTGCCAGCAGGACAAAGTATAGGTTCCTTTTCTTCCCCTAAAGTGCTCTTCTGACTTCATGTCTAACCTCATGCCATACCACAGCTTCGGCCACATCCTTTCTCGTCCCCATCTGGGCTGTGCTCATTCTCACCCCAGGGCTTTTGCACCTGCTCTTCCGTGTGTCTGGAACGCTTTTCTTCCAGGTCCTGGCCTGGCTGCCTCCCTCTCTCCATTCGCAACCGAGCTCCGCTGTGGTGTCCTACGATAGGTCTTCTCTGGTTTCTCTACAAAGATCCCACTGTTGCTTTGTGCTGATTCACCCCGTGCTTCCTTCACATCATTTATTATCTTCTCAAAACTATTTTATTGCTTGTTTTTCTTGCTTATTTCTTTCATCTTTATATTATAATTTGAGCTCGATGAGAGGAGGGGTTCTGTCTAATTCCCTACTGAGATTCTTCTACTCGCAGCAAGTGTATCAGCTGTGGCAGAGGCTCAGATGAGTGTCCCCTCCCATGCCTTTCCCCGGCATTGCTTCTCCCAACAAACAACTCACATTACTTTCATGCCTGGGTGCTTACCCTGTATATAATCACCCCTTGAAAACAACAAACGTGCACCTACAAACTGCTGGATCCTACTGTTGAGCATCCAAAATAATACATAAAAACACAAGCTCTGGGGCCAGTCTGTATTGGATTTAAATCCGAGCTCTGTTTGAGCTTGGGCAAATCTGTTTACCACTCTAAGTCTCAGTTTCTTCATCAAGAAAACGGGCCAATAATAGTGCCTGCCATACAAAGGGACAGGACAGAAATGATGAGATGATGCAAAATGCTCAGCAGAGGTGGACAAGGCGCAGACCAGTCAGGCAGGGGCCGCCAAAGCATTCTTGGACTAGATTGGGAATGTGGGGCCCGTTACCACAGGTTTACATGCACTTCAGAGCTGTCAAAATGCGCTCTCAAGCAGACAGAACACACGTGAAACAAGAACATAAGTTTGGAAAACTCTGGTCACCAGCATCAACTCTGATTTTGTTGAGCGTTTTTGTACTGCACTGGTGCACAGCACAGAGCTCTTTTCTGGAAATGAGAAGTATCTCTTGATCCAAATGTTCCTTCCCTTCAGTATGTCTCCTAAGAAGTTGCAAACTTCTATTAAAGAACAATGATTTTAAAAGTGCCAATTATGAGTCTGCCAGGGGAACCCACAGGTCTCAGGTAGATTCTGTGTCAGGCTCCAGAAAGGTCTGAATGACTGTCAGCTACTATTATTATTTTGGTAGTATGGTGGCTATTTGATTGTTAGACCACTAGAGTCATTCTCTACCTTTAAAAGGAATAAATCATATACACGGAGATGTAATTTTTTTAGTCCATAGGGTTCAATGGGGAGAGATAGAGCAGAGGCATAAAGGCAAATGGCTGATGCTCAATAAACAACCCCCATCACATTTTCAAAATGAAAACACTTGGATGTCTAAACAAGATCTTTTCTTAACACATAAAGTAGGACTTTATTCCTCCCAACTCTACAGTCACTGAATTTCTCCAGCAGCGTCAGGGCATTCATGGTATATGCCACAATTGTCATGGAAAATTTGATTTCAAATCCAGAAAATCCCTGACTAATCATAAGGTCCCGGAATTAGAGATTCTGATTAATTGAATTTTCCAGTCAATTGAGTGCTAATCATAAAATCGTTTGCATTTTAACCCCTTGGTTGGTTATCTTTCAGTACATATGGGGGTTCACTATTATTCTGAACCCTGGCTCTATCTCTAAGGAGCTGTGTAGACTTGAACAAGTTACTTAATATCTTAGTTATCTATTGCCACATCACAAATTACCTCAAATTTAACAGCTTAAAATAACACACAATTTCTTCTGGTTTTCTTGAGTCAGCAGTGCAGGCACGGCTCAGCTGAGTCTTCTCCTCAAGGTTCCACACGCTACATCAGGATGTCGACAGGCTCTTTTCTGGAGTTCAGGGTCTCTTCCCAGGCTCACATGGTTGTTGGCAGAATTTAGTCAGTTCTTTGCAGTTTTGGTTAGGTTTCCATTGTCTTGCTGATTGTCAGCTGGGGCTACTCCTAGTTCCTATAGGAGGTCTGCAGTTCTTTGCTATGTGACCTTCTCATAACATGTTAACTCTCTTGACATTAACTTGTTTAGTGTTCACCATGGTCTTCTGAAGTAGATGCAATTATTATTCTTGCTGAACAGATGAGGAAGCAGAGTCTTGATGAAGTATTGTGGTTGGTACAAAGACCTACATCTAGCAAGGGATAGAGCCCAAATCAAAGTCAAGTTGGTCAGGCTCCAAAGCCTACATGCATAACTACTACAACGTGTTGCCTCCTGTATTCCATGTCTTATCAAAAATTAGTTGAGTTTTGTTTTGTGTGTGTGTGTGCTTTTTATAGTATATCTCTTGCATATTGGATAGAGAGGTTCTTGGAAAAAGGAGCCATATCTTAGTAATGTGTGTCCCAAGTCGATATTACAAGTCCTGGAACATAATGGGTAGTTAATAAATGTTTGCCAAATGGATAGATGGATAGGGTGGGTGAGTGGTGGATATCTGAATTGATGGATGAATAAAATAAATGGATGGATAGACAAATGGCTAGGATGATGAAATAGGTGGATGGGTGGTGAGTGAATGGATGGTAGGTAGATGGATGGATGGATGTCTGTGGTTAGAGGATGGATGTGGTGAATGGGTGGGTTTGAAAGGGGATGGGGTGGGAGAATGGGATGGGATATGGAATCGGTGGCGGGCAGAGGGATGAGTGTATAGCTGGGTTGGTGGGGAATAGGGGTGGGTGTGGGGGTAGGATAGGTGAATGGAAACAGACATAACTTCTCTCCCACCTATTAATATTCATAGCTTCCTAGACAGCATCTACTTTTCTTCTATAATCATCTTATGTTGTACATATAATTTTTCTACAAGATTCAGGCTGGCCTAAATTAATCATTGAATTGATACCCATAAAATTATATTCAAATTTAAGAATTCATAAATCCCAGGATATCACATAGATTGGCAGGTAACTATCGAGAATGGAGTGAACTGAATGGCTGCTAATAGGTGGATGGCATCAGATCCTAGGAGAAATCCCCTGGCCAGTGCAGTCCAGAGCCCTTGAAGGCTGAGGGGTGCATCAGCTCCAACATGCCTGGAAATGAGAGGAATCTGGCTATTCCAAGAGTAATAGAATCTTGCTGACAGAAAAACTGTGCATAGCCCTCCCAATACTGGGGGTGGGTAACCAAGTGCCATGGCATCAAATAGAGCATTCTGTGTCACCCCAGCCCGATTACAGAGTCACAGTCTTTACACTGATGTCATTTAGGAAGAGCACAGTAACAGTAATAGTTTAATGAGCATTAACAAAGTACTTTGCTAAAGGCGTTACTGTATGTCTCATTTGATCCCCAGGACCTGGTGCTGATATTATTTCCACTGGCTCAGGAATCAGGTAAAGTCATCTGGTCAAGGTCACCCAGCAACTAAAGAAGACAAGTTGAGCTTTACAACCACTTGGCTTTGACTTCAAAACTTTTCCTCTGCACTGTGTGCCAAACTGCTCCTGCCCAAGGGAAAGAAGACATGGGCTTTTTGATTAACAAGAAACTTGGAGAGGACAGGATAGAGCTGGGACTCTTGTGAAAATACCTTGGAACACATGGTTTTGACAAAGACAATAGGAAGAAACAGATTAAAAATATATTCCCCAAATCTCTCTCTCAACCATAATTATCTTGGAAATACCTCTTGTTTGGCTGATTGATTGGAGAAGGGGAAATCTGAAGTAATTGCATAGGGAGCCCTGCTGGCTAACTCCAGTGAGCTTCAGATACCAAAGAACATTCCCGATTGCTAGCCAGAACAAGAGAAAACCAGAGAGATTAAGGAAAGAGTTAGGAAGATGTTGCTCAAAGGGTTATAGGTAGATGGGGCTCTTTGTGCAAAACCTTTAGCGTAGCACTTTGTAAATTCAAGAGCTCTGCATACCTTCTTCCTTCTTAATGGTGTTGGATTATTCCCATTTCCCTGTTCACATCTATCCTCCACCTTCCCCACTATGCACTGTGCCTGGGAGCTGATCTTTAATGGCTCCATCAGTGGGTCCCTTGTTCTCCACTTCTGGTTGAGTTCAGCCATTGGAAGGCAGCAGCAGGAGATGGAAGGGAGTGAAAAGGCTACATAGGTGAGCCATCTGGTCTCCTCTACTGAGTTCACAGCTCCTCTCAGGCAACCTTATCCAGTAACTGCACCTCCTTGTGCCCCTTCTAATCTAGAAGTGGGTATTAGATTGTTTTCCCACATTACAAACAATCTCAAAATCTCAGTGGCTCTAGGAGCAAACATTTGGTTTTCTGCTCCACAGCTCTGTAGGTTAGTTTTGGTACTGTTGGGCTCAGCTGATCTTAGTCCAGGCTGCAAGCTGGGTTCAGATCTCCTTCACGAGTCTCCTCTTTCTGAGGCCATCAGATTACTGGAGCATATTCTTTTCATGGCAAATCATAGAGGCACAAGAGGGTGAGCCAAGCCATGCAAGAACATTTCTAGCCTCAGCAACCTAAGCAAGTCACATGGCCAGGCCCTAATAAGCAGAGAGAGGTTTTTCATTTTCCCCATGTTACTGGGAAGCACTACAAGATCACATGGCTCAGGAAGAGAAGTGCTGAGAAAATAATCTTGGCTATTTCAGGATGGTAATGGCTCCTTACTGGTGTAGCCCTATCTTATAGCACTATCTCGTATTGACCTTCCGATGCCCCGCCCACACATTTGTAAATAATGCAGGTATATATAATTTTAATGGCGACTTTATTTAAATATTTTTTAGTGTCATTAATATATTTTTTTCTAGACTGTTCTGAAATTACCCAGTTGAGAATGCCATCTGTTTCCTGAAGAACCCATTTAATCCATCATGCAATTGAGCCAATGTTCACTGAGATCCTCTGTGCCCAGCTTGGGGTGGATAAGAATCAGATGAACATAAACAATTCCCTCTTCTTGCTGAGCTCACACTCTCTATGCAGGGTGCTAATTTATCTTTTTGTGCATCGTGTAATATAATGATCACAACTGCATTGGGCAGGTGATTCTATTATTAGTCCAATACAAAGAAACTAAGGATCAAAGTGGTTGTGAATTACCCAAGGTTACTCACCTTGAAGGTAAAAAAGGCAGGATTTGACCTCAGCTCTACCTGATTACACAGCTTCTTAATGGATGAACTTGATAGCTTCACATTGCAGTAGAACAAGGGTTTGCAAATATAGACTCATTACATTTTTATTTGAGCAATAGGTTCAGTTTACTGCCCATTTTACAGATGAGAAAAACCAAGTATCAGGGAATGGAGTCCAATTTCCCATGGTACCATCGGTAGAACATCGCACAGCAGAAATGCAAATCCAGTTCTTCCCAATCCAAAACTTGTTCTCTTTCTAACATGCCTCACTGCCAATCAAATCCACCCTCTCAACAAGACTCTGTCCTGAGCAGGTAGGTCCCAATGGGAACTCCAGCCAGCTCTGACCAAGGCTTACTGGACAGAGGTCAGCCTCCTCTACTCTCTACTTTGTCTCTCTAATAGCCTGGCCCCCTACTGGCCCCAGCAAGCTCTTCACTCCCATGTCAACCCCTTTTGGGGGCCATCTGTCACCCATGCTTTACAGCCCACTCAGTGAAGAGCAAATCTGTATTGATTTAGGAATAACTTGAGCTGTAAATTGCAGGCTATGATTTGCTTGGTCACCACTAGTTGAGACTCTATCGACTGTACTAGGGGTCTCAATCTAAGTATGATCCCAGGAAACCCAGTGTCAGTGTGGCCCAATGCCTATGTAAAAAAGAACTGTTAATTCAGCCAAAAGCTATCTGCAAAAATGCATACCACATAGTATGAGCTGGCCATGGTCTTTGACAGATCAAAGCCTGGAAGCTTACTTTGGCCACCAAATTAAATGTGAGAACTGACCTTGAACCATTTGTGTTAGTAATAATGGTAATAATGACAATGGTAAATAATAACTAATATTCACCAATCATATTGCATGCATTATTTCACTCTAAAGCCTCACAATAGCCCTGCCACTTACTAGGTGTGGGATTCTGGGCAAGTTACTTAGCTTTTCTGTGCCTCTGTTTTCCTCATGTGAAAAATGAGGGATAATAGTAATACCTCCCTGAGGGAAAGAGTAAATAAAGTAACTTATGTAAATTGCTAAGATCAGGATCTGAGTGTAGTCTTACCTTCATTATTCATGAAGAAAGGGAAGCCCAGAGATGTTAAGAGACTTGCTGAAAGTCACACAACTAACAATAGGTTTTGTCTGAACCATGATGCATTGTTTTTAAAATGTTGTTTAATTGCCAGCATTGAAAAATGCAGCTGATTTCTTGTTTCTCTTGAACATTTGGGGAAAAAAAATGGACCTCCATTTCTTTCTGCCATACTTCACTGCTAACAATTTATTTTCTCAGGTCAGCTAAACCCAACAGTGCCAAAGCCTATCCACAAACTCAAGCAAAAAAAAAAAAATCAGATTCTGGGATTTTGAGGTTGTCTATAGTGCTTTGGATCAGATGATGCTGACAAGCAGCTGTCCCTGTTATATGGGGTTTGTGCTCCTGGTTTACCTCAGACCCCATGACTCCCCGCTGCCCCTGCACTTGGCCCACTTCTCTCATTCACAATGCCTGCCTGGTCCCTGTAAGCATCTGAGATTGTGGAATAGATTAGCACACTCAAGTCTTATATCAAATGCCTAAGGGGTATACCATTATTCCCAGCTTACAGGTGCAGACAAGTTCAAGGAGATGGTGACTTGCCCAAGGTTACACAGTCAGCAAGTGTCAGAACCAGGATTCAAACACAAGCCTACCTACTCTCAGAGCCAACCTTCTTTGTCCTTTGCTGAAGTTCCTTCCCAGGCTCACAGGCTAAATGAAAGTCTGCAAGCAGAGACAAGAAAGGAAAATCAGTGTCAATCTCTCACACTGTGGAAGAAATATAAAAAGAGAGAGGGCTCAAGTCTGCTTTCAGATCTCATAGACTCTCTAACGAAGATTTTTCTGAGGATAAAGGGCTGTTTCTAATGGTTAATAGCTCTGACAGTGCAAGACCCTTATCAGTGAGAGCACAGAACTTACATTTGTTCTGTTTTGTGACCATCACAAAAAGGCTTCCACATTCAGTTTGCTGTCCCTGTTTCATTCTTCAGACCTCACAGAAAAGCAAGAGGCAAGAAGGGCTGTGGCTGATAGCGACCCCACACCCAGCCCCCACCCAGTGGGTGACAGTGCCGAGGTTCCACTGTCCTGTCAGCCACTGTGAAGAGACAGCTCCTGCCACCCCAAATTAAGCAGCCCTTATGGTTGGGGGGTGCAGCAAGAAAGATTTCATTTTATGTCCGTTTCTAGAGCTGACAGCTTGGACAGTAGCTTCCAGGGAACAAACTTTATCCTCAAGAAGACGGACAGGCCTGAGCTTTAAAGGATTCCATGAATATTTATGCCCTTTCTCCCTGCTTTTGCCTCAGCCTTGGCTGCTACACAGGTCCCCACTCACCTCCTGTGGATGCCTGCCTCATCATTGTGCAGCAGAAGCAGCTTGTCTGTACTCTGGGATGAAGAGCCCCTAGGTGGCACTGTTGTCTGGTAAATGGCAAAGATGCTGCATCTATATTCACAGCTGTGATGAATGGAGCGTGCTAAGGACTTTCTACAAGTGAAATCATTTAATTCCCACAACGACCACAAGGAGGAAGTATTGAGAAGCATAGAGGCAAAGTTGCTTACCTAAGTTACACAGCTAGGAAGTATTGGAAACGAGATTCAAATCTGTACACCAGTAGCAGTTTTCTGTAGCAAAATGTCAGTGTAGGGACACCAGCTGTCCCTGCCTAGGAAGGACTATGATTATTTTTTTCCGAAGTTATATCTTTCTTATTATTTAAGTTTTAAGGCGATCTTTCTTTTATGAAATTATAGAACAATTGTATGTGTGTCATTGTTATTGCCATTTGTCTTTAACAATCAAAATTAAAAATTTTTCTATCTTATGTCCTTCTCCCTTCCCAAAACCCACCCTGCCAGTCTCCAGGCCCCTAAAATCAAAGGTCTAGGACAATGTCTCCTGAAAACTAAGCTATCGTGCTGAGATAGGAGGAAATTTGATTCAACAAGAATTATGTTGGTAACATTCTTATCAATGTTTTGCTCCATTCCCCTAGAATTTCTCGGACATATTTTGAGTAATTACTATTCATCATTTATTCCAATAATAAGTACTTATTGAGCATCTACTTTATACTAGGGCTGGTGGTAGTGCTGGAAATACAATGCCAGTAGAAAGAGATATAATCATTCCCTTAAGGAGCTTACAGTCTACAGAGATGAGAATGAATCAGATACATGTGTGTGTGTGTGTGCGCGCACACACACACACACACACACACACAAATGTGCACCTATGAGCTGTGAAGGAGAGGTACTCAGGTGCTGTGAGCGAGGGGTTGTTATATGGACTGTGAGGTAAAGGAAGGCCTCCCCAAAGAAGCCACTGATGAACTCAGATCTAAAGGATAAACATGCATTATTTGGTAGGATAAGGGCCTGGAGAGTTTTCCAAGCAGAGGGACAAAGGGCATGAGCAAACGTCCTGTGGCCCAATGATGGGTGTGAAGCCAGTGAGAATGCCAGTGAAGCTGGAAAAGAATGAGTGGAGGGTACATGGCATAAGATGTGGTAAGAAGCAGACAGAGGCCAAGCTGTGTTATGTGGGGCTTGCGAGGATTTTGCTCTTTGTCCCAGAGCTTTATCTCGATAATTCACATAAAAGCAGACTCTTTACCATTCTAGATCATATTCCTCTTGCCATGACCTTAAATAATTTGGCCCTTGGTTCAAAGGTTGGTCTTAGTTGATGTGACTGATTGTGTCTGATGGTACCACCCAATGGATTGATAAATAGAACACCAGGGAATCATCGAAGAGTTTTTAGCCCTTGGCACTGAAGAGGAGAGTCGTGACATCACATTTGATTTTAAAAATCCCCTTGGCGGTAGCATGAGTAAGAGGCTAGAGGGCCTGCAGCTGGTTGGGGGAGATAGATGAGGAATCCATTGGATATTGCTGACCAGACAGTCACATCAGTGAGGACCAAGATTTGAATCAAGGACCTAATGATTCAGAGTCCCGACAAGAGGAAGATCATCTGAAATGGGAAAGAATCACTTCTTGCATGCACTATCAGGCGAGCCTGTGGGCAAGCTCTATCCCATTTGCAAGAGTCTGACCAGTTTGTCTATACCAATTTAAGTAGGAAGATCAGCTATTGTCCAGTTTGCCCAGGAGTTTAGCACAGAAAGTCCCAAGTCAGAGGAAACTTCTCCATCCAGACAAACTGGGACTGATGGTCATTCTAATTTCAAGACCAGTTCTCCAATCAGGAGTGATGTCAGAAACATGGAGGAGTGAGAGACATCCCCACATATCTCCCCTTGAAACAACAATAAGCTGAATATCTAAAACTCAAAAAAAAAAAAAAACCCACCTAAACTGCATACTAGCACATCTGAGCATGGGATCTGCACATAAGAGCTACTACAGGTCAGAACTCGGGTGTTGGGCGGTAGACTGGGAGAAATAAAGAAGCTGCCTCTTGCAGCTGCTGGGGCTACCTGTAGGAGGAGAGGGAAGGGAGAAGGTGGGGCAAGTTCCCTGAACAGCCAAGCCTGGGAGTGCTGTGAGCTCCACACAGCCGGCAGCAGGGCCCAGTCATCAGAGCAAAAAGCAGATAAGTGGGTCGGTGGGTGGAGAAACCATAGTTGATTTTTATCAGCTGCAGTTGCAAAACTGAGGCTGAGCCAAAGCCCTCATCCCCCAATTCAGAGGGCCCCTCCCCCTTAACCTCTGAGATGGAACTCTGTGGAGCTCCAGGGGAATATGAGCAAATACTAACAACACTGTCAACAGCACTGACATGAACTGAGACTGAGAGTAGTGAGCATGACTGAACATCTGTAAGAAGAAAGACTTTAAGACTTTATATAAAGCAGAGATCTAAGAAACTTAGACTCCACCTACTGGAAACCAAAAGAAAAACACCTTCTTTGCAACAGGCTAGGGACCATTATATAATAAATCTTTCTGGAAAAAAAAAAAAAAAATCAGAATACACGTCCATCAATGCCTTGTTGCCCAGGCGGAGAAAAAGTCCATTAAACACCATGAACAAACAAGGTGATAAGGCATCTCAGAAAGAGAAAAATCTCTAGAAAATAAACTTGCAGACAGAAAAATTTGATTTAAATGATTGAGAATTCGGGATGGTACTTCTAAAAAAAACTCATCGAGATCCTAAATAAATGATATTAACAATTTTAGGAACTGAAAAAATAACTAGATGAGCAAAATGAATTCTTTAGCAAGGAGACTGAAACCCTCAAAAAGAGCTGAATAGACCTTCTGGAGATTAAAACAACAAACAAACAAACAAAAACAAAACAAAACAAAACAAAAACACTGCAAGAGTTGAAAAATGAAATAACAAGCTTGGGAAACAGAGTTGACAAAATGGAGAAAGGATCAGTGATATTGAAGACAGAAATCTAGAAATAAATCAAAAGGAAGAACAAAACAACCGAAGAATAAAAAATAATGAAAGAGAAATATAAGAATTAGCTGACACCATCAGGAGAGAAAACATAAGAATGATGGGAATTCTCAAAGGGGAAGAAAAGGAGGAGGGATTAGAAAACATTTTTAGACAAATAGTTGACGAGAATTTCTCAAATCTAAGGAATGAGCTGGAGGTTGGAATTCAAGAAGTCAATAGAAGACCCAATTATCTCAACCCAAAAAAGCCTTCACCAAGACACATTGTATTAAAATTATCAAAAATCAATGACAAATACAGAATTCTCATGCCAATCAGGGAAAAGAAGATGGTAACCTATAAAGGGAAACGCATGAGATTATCATCGAACTTCTCAGCACAAAACTTACAAGCCAGAAAGGAAAGAATCAAATAGTCAAACTATTAAATGAAAGAAAATACAAGCTAAGAAAATTGTATCCAGCTAAGCTCTCTTTTAGATATGAAGAAGAAATAAGGTCCTTTCCAGACATACAAACATTGAGAGAATTTTCCACTACTAGACCTGTACACAGGAAATACTGAAAAGGACAGTTCACCTAAAACAAAATGACAAAAAATACATAATTGAGAGTAAGGTGACTAGCAGGCTGATAGAGGGAGAGGAGTGCAACCCTTACTAGAAACAGGGCACTATAAGCTTAAAAATAAGAAGAGATTTGCTATAGCAAGATAGTAATGAACATTCAGCATACATAGGGACAAACTGAGATAACAATGACTGAAAAGGGGAGGATTCAAAGATCCAAAGTAACAAAGGGGAATGGAGATAAGGCACAGAAGAAAAAGGATAGTGATATATATATATATATATATATATATATATATATATATATGTAATGGTAACCATGTATCAAAGATTCAGAACCAAAGTATATAACATAAAACAAGAAGAACCAGAGGGAAAACTCAAAAAGGCAACTAAATTAAAACAAACAAACAAACAAACAAACAGAAACACAAGGACAAGGAAACAGTGGAAACACCGAACTATGAGAAAGCAAAAGATAAAATGGCTGTAAGAAGACCTCATATTTCAATAATCACCTTAAAGGTAAATGCACTAAACTCACCAATAAAAAGGCACAGAGTTGCAGATTGAATCAAACAACAAAACCCAATCATACACTGCCTCCAGGAGACACATCTCAGCTCAAAAGACAAATATAGAATCAAAGTGAAAGAGTGGAAAATTATGTTTCAAGCAAATGTCATTCAGAGAAAAGCAGGAATAACGGTACTAATATTGGACAAAATAGACTTCAAAATAAAAAATGTAAAGAAAGACACTGAGGGACACTTCATAATGATAAAGGGAATCATGCACCATGAAGACATGACACTTATTAATATCTATGCTCCCAATCAGGGACCCCCATAATATACAAATCTATTATTAACAAAACTAAAGGGAAAAACAGACCAAAACACTGTCGTAGTAGGGGACCTAAATACCCCACTGTCAGATATGGACAGATCATCCAAACAGGAAATCAATAAGGAAATAACATGCTTAAATGACACATTAGACTAACTGGACATAATTGACATTTGCAGAGCCTTCCATTCCAAAACAGCTGCTTATACATTCTTCTCTAGTGCATGTGGAACATTCTCAAGAAATGACCACATACTGGGACACAGAGATAGCCTCAACAAATATAATAGGGTTGAAACCATACCAACCATATTGTCTGATCATAATGCTTTGAAACTAGAGTTCAACTACAAAAAGAAATCAGGAAGAACCACAAATACATGGAGACTAAACCCCATACTACTGAAGAATAACTGGGTCAGACAAGAAATAAAAAGAGAGATCAAGAAATACATAGAAATTAATGATAATGATAGTACAACATATCAAAACTTTTTGGACACAGCAAAAGTGGTCATATGAGGAAAGTTCATATCATTACAGGCTTGCGAACCAAAAACAAGAACGAACTCAAATAAACAACCTAATGCATCATCTTTAAAACCTAGAAAAGGAAGGACAAATGAAGCCTAAAGTCAACAGAAGGAAAGAAATCATCAAAATTAGAGCAGAAATAAAGAAATTGAAAACAACAACAACAAAAGAGAAATGCAACAAAGAGCTGGTTCTTTGAGGTTAATAAAATTGACAAACCCCTGGCTAGACTCACTAAAGAAAAAAAAGAAAGGACACAAAGAAACAAAATCAGGGATGAAAGGAGAGAAATTATGACTGATATCACAGAAATACAAAGGATCATAAAAGAATACTGTGAAAAAGTATATAACACCAAATTTAATAACCTAGAAGAAATGGACTAGTACTTAGAGAAATATGATCTTCCCAGACTGAATCAAGAACTTGAAAATCTAAATAGACCAATCAGCACTATGGAAATTGAAACAATCATCAAAACCTACTCAAAAGTCAAAGTTCAGGATCAGATGGCTTCACCAGTGAATTCCACCAAACATTCAAAGATTTAATACCTATTCTCCTTAAACTCTTCTAAAAAATAGAAGAGGAGGCAATACTTCCCAACTTATTTTATGAGGCCAGTATCACTCTGATACCAAAACCGGGTAAAAATAACACAAAAAAGAAAACTATAGAACAATATCTCTCATGAACACAGATGCAAAAACTCTAAATAAGATGCTAGCGAACCGAATACAGCAACATATTAAAAAGATTGACACCAGGATCAAGTGGGCTTCATCCCAGAGGCACAGGGATGGTTCAACATATATCATAAATCGATAAATGTGATACACCACATAAACAAATTAAAAAATAAGAATCTTATGATCATATCAATAGATGCAGGAGAAGCCTTTGACAAGATACAGCATCCCTTTATGATCAAAACACTTCACAAAATCGGTAAAGAAGGAAAGTACCTTAACATAATAAAGGCCATGTATGACAAACCCTCAATCAACATTATACTTAATGGTGAAAAACTAAAGACCTTTCTTTTAAGATCAGGAACAAAGTAAGGCTATCCACTGTCACCACCCTTATTCAATATAACATTGGAGGTCCTAGCGAATGCAATCTGATAAGAGAAATATATGAAAGACATCCAAATAGGAAAGGAAGAAGTCAAACTCTCACTATTTGCAGATGACATGATTCTCTATATAAAAATCCTCAAAGACTCCACAAGAACACTACTAGAAACAAGAAGCAAATACAGCATTTCTGGCTATAGTATCAATGTTCAAAAATCCATATCATTCCTACATCTAATAATGAAGTGTCAGAAAAAGAAGTGAAAAAATAATTTTTTTTTTGCAACTGCAACAAGAAAAATAAAACACCTAGGAATAAATTTAATGAAGCATATAAAGGACCTATATAATGAAAACTACAAGACTCTATTAAAAAAAAATCGTAGAAGATAGAAAAAAATGGAAAGATATTCTGTGCTCTTAGGTTGGAAGAATCACCATTGTTAAAATGACCTTATTACCTAAAGCATTATACTGATTTAATACAATCCCCATCAAAATCCCATTGGCATTTTTTAAATAATACGAAAAAAAATAATCAGATTTGTATGGGAACACAAAAGACCACAAATTGCCAAAGCCATCCTGAGAAAAAGAACGAGGCTGGAGGCATCACCCTGCCAGACTTCAAATTATGCTACAAAGCGACAGCAATCAAAACGGCATGTTATTGGCAGAAAAACAGATACATGGACCAGTGCAACAGAATTGAGAATCCAGAAGTAAACCCATATTTATAGGGGCAAATAATTTTTGACAAAAAAACACAGTGAGGAAATGAAAGCCTCTTCAATAAATGGTACTGGGGAAAGCTGAAAGCCACCTGCAAAAGAATGAAACTAGACTGTTGTCTATCACCACACACCAAAATTAACTCAAAATGGATTAAGGACCCGAATATAAGACCTGAAACAATAAAACGCATAGAAGAAAACATAAGAACTAAACTCAAGTACCTCGGACTGAAAGAGGATTTTATGAATTTGACCTCAAAGGCAAGGGAAGTAAAAGCTAAAATAAATGAATGGGATTACATCAAACTAAAATGCTTCTGCTCAGCAAAAGAAACAAACAAGGTAAAGAGACAACCATGCAAATGGGAAAATATATTTGCAAGCAATGCCTCTGATAAGGGCCTAATATCCCAAATATACAAAGAACTCATACAACTCAATAACAACAACAACAACAACAACAAAGACAAATGATCCAATCAAACAATGGGCAGAGGTTCTGAACAGACACTTCTCCCTAGAGGACATACCAATGGCCAACAGATATATGAAAAGATGCTCAACATCACTAGCTACTGGGAAATGCAAATCAAACCACAATGAAATACCATCTCGCACCTGTTAAAATAGCTATAATCAACAGGACAAGTAATAACAAATGTTGGAGAGGATGTGTAGAAAAAGAAACCCTCATACACTGCTGATGGGACTGCAAATTGGTACAGCCTCTAAGGAAAACAGTATGGAGGTTCCTCAAAAAAATAAGAATTGATCTACTATATGATCCAGCAATCCCTCTGGATATACTGGGTATTTACCCCAAAGACTTGAAACCTCATATCCAAAAATATATTTGCACACCAATCTTCATAGCAGCATTATTCACAGTGGCCAGAACATGGAAGTAACCGAAGTGTCCTATGATAGATGACTGAATAAGAAGTTGTGATATGTATATACAATGAAATATTACTCAGACATCAGAAGAGATGAAATACTGCTATTTGTGACAACCTGGATGGGCCTCGAGATAATCATGCTAAGCAAAATAAGCCAGACAGAAAAAGTTGAAAATAACATGGTATCACTTATATGTGGGACATAAACCTAAAAGCAACAAATGAATAAGACAAGCAAATGGAGACTCATGGACATGGACTATGGACTAGTGGTTACCAGAGTAGAGGGGTAAGGGGTAGGGGAAAGGTAGGCAGGGGAAAAATTTAAATCACTTCTTCAATTAAAAAGTGACTAAATTAATTAATTTTTAAAAAGACCGGGTCTGTTGTGTTAGTCAAGGTACACCTGCACTTGCTCTGTGTACCATTTCATTAGAATGTGCCAGGCGACTCTAATTAGCAGAACCTGAGATATTGCCTTTGTTGTGTACTGTAGCATTTATTAAACTTCATTCTTTGTGTAATTACACTGATAAGTAAGTAGTAGTATAAGCAAGAGCTTTGTGACCAATAGGTTTTTCTGTAAGCTGGGAATAGAATGTTTGGATCAGCCAGATATTTTGATTAATATTATGTTATGCTTTTAAAGGAATCCTACATGTTAAAGTATTATATTACAATGAAAATGCACTGTTATTTTTTTAAGCACTTGGCAAGGCCTTATGGTTACATGCTTGAGCTGGAATGTCAGACAGCCTGGGTTTAAATTCTATCTCTGTCATTTGTAAGTCTTGTGAATTTGAGCTTGTTACTTAGCTTCTCTGTGTCTTAGTTTTCTTATATATAAAATAGTAATAGCAATCTATCTCAGAGTTTAGATGAGAAAAGGCATGTAAAGTTCTGGGTACCATGCCTGGCATACACTTACTAATAATCTCAAAGCATGAGAGTAGTGATGCTGGCAATTCAGATATGCCCAAGAGAAACTATAAACTTTATCATAGGTATTATGTATAGGAAAAAATCATTATATCTAGGGTTCAGTACTATCCAGTTCCAGACGTCCACTGGGGGTCTTGAAGTGTATTCCCTGCAGATAAGGTTTGTTTATTCTCTGCAAATATAGTTTGTTTATTCTCGGTGCTATGTATTCCCCACTATGTGAATATATTACACTTCATCTAGTCTACCATTCATGGGCATTTAGTTTATGTCTAGGACTCTTAGAAATAGAGATGCTATGGACATTTAGTTTGTTTGTATTTGTGAACACAAGTCCAAATCCATGTTGGGACTACAGAGGGAAAATTGCAGAGTCCTCAGGTATGAATGTATTCAGTTTTAGGTGATATGAACATAGTTTTCCAGAGTGTTGCATCAACTTATCCAACCATCAACACCAAATGAAGTTCCAGTTCCTCCACATTGTCAGCAACAATGTTCATTTTAGACATTCTGGTGAATGTGTGACAATGTCACATTGGGTTGTCAAATTGCATTTCATTGAAGACTAATGAGGTTAACCATATTTTCATTTGAGTTTTGGCAATGAATATATCCTCTTTTGTGAAATGTCTATGCTTGTCTTTTGCCCATTTTCTCTTCTTTTTCTCCTCCTCCTCCTCCCCCTCCTCCTCTTCCTTCCTCTTCCTCTTCCTCTTCCTCTTCCTCTTCCTCTTCCTCTCCTTCTCCTCCTCCTCCTCCTCCTCCTCCTCCTCCTCCTCCTCCTCCTCCTCCTCCTCCTCCTCCTCCTCCTCCTCCTCCTCCTCCTCTTCTTCTTCTTCTTCTTCTTCTTCTTCTTCTTCTTCTTCTTCTTCTTCTTCTTCTTCTTTTGTAGATACAAGTCCTTTGTTGAACATGTGAATGCAAAAAACCTTTTCCACTCTAGGGTTTATGTTTTCATTCTTCTTAATATGTTTTAATTCTTCTTAATCTATTGATGAACAGAAGTTCTTTATTTTAAAGTAGTTAATTTTTTTCTTCAAGGTTAGTACTGTTTGTCCTAGTTATGTAATCTTTGCCTCTCCACCTCCCCAGTGCCATGGAAACATTCTCTTTTGTTTTATTCTAAAAGTTTATTGTTCTATCTTGCATAATTAGATCCATAATAAATCCGGAACTGATTTTTGGATAGAAGTTTGAGGTCAGGTTAAAGATTTCCATATGGAAAATTAACCCAGCATTATTTACTGAAAAGGATGGCTAAATTTTTGTTTTCATTTCCAAGAATAAGATATTTTAGCTGCAGTCATCTTAAGTGCTTGTTGTATAACCAGTTGACATTCATTTTTTCAGCCAGCATTAACTGAAGTTGTGCTCTGCGCTAACTTTTGTGCTAGGGACACGTGGGCACTGCCCTCCAGGGGCATGGACATATGACAAACCCCTCCCTGAATGCATATGTCTTATCTCTGTATTCCCAAGCCTCACACAGTGCCCAGCACATGGTAGAAGCTTAATAATTAGCAGCCACTATTGGCAACAGGACAATATTATGTCTCTGGCATTTGGACTTACCTAAAAACTTTGTCCAATAACAGCCTGTCCACCTCTGTGCTGTGTGACTCTGGGCAGGTCCCATCATGTCTCTGAAACTCAATCTTCTCTTATGTGCGATGGGAGCTCACATCACATGGTCCTGTGGGATTTTAAGGAGCTAGTTCTTGAAAAGAGTCTGGCACACACGCTGAGTGTTCGGTAAGTTGTAGCTGCTATTGGAGTTCATACTGTCACAATGAAGTCAGTTGGTCCTGGTAAATGCTCAGGTCTTCATTCACATTCTAGAAAACAAGGAGAACAGACATCATCTCTCTGTCCCGTTCACATTGAGACTTAGGAATCAGGGATGTGATTGTCTTAGGTGGGTGTAGAGTACCATCTAGTGGAGGAGAATGAAAATGACAGTGTCATGAGAACATTTTGAAGAGTTTTAAAGGCTGAGACAAAAGTTGGCAAAGAAGCAGGAAGATGACCCACATGTGCTGGTGCCCCAGCAGGGGAGGTAAAACTATGTCCCCTTCCTCTGAATTCTACCAAATATTTAAGATAGAAATAATGCTAATCTTGAACACATATTTCCAGAGAACAGATACAGGGGGAACACACCCACACAGCTTTCACTGAGTCACAAGAATCTTCATACAATCCCAGCAATAGACACAACAGGAAAAGGGAATTCTAGGTCAACTCTTTTGAATATTAGTGCCAAAATTTGATACCCATTATCAATCTCAATTCAGAGATGTTAGAAAGGAAGGAAACTGGGATTTCATGGGGAGATGTCCATGGATTGATGTGGATAAGATTACTAGGTGTTTGGGTGCTGCCTGAGAGAGTCATGAGAAGGGACAGTGCCATTGGGTAGGTGGAATGAACATTTGGTGACAAAGATTAGGGGGATCTGATGATCCTCAGGGAGTGTCCTGGGGAGAGGTCACAGGTTGTGGGTCACATTTATGACTTGTGTTCTTATGTAATGGGTATGGAGGGTGTCCTTCTCACAGGACATAGGACTCTGTCCCCTGACACTACAGTGTCTAGGTATGGATGAGGAGTTTGCAGAGCCTGGACTGTGGTGAGGGAGGACTTGGGCAAGGAAGAGGCATGACTCAGAGCCAGAGCAGCCATTGCCTGCTCTGAGCCAGGCCTGAGTCCAGGCTATTCAGATGGTCGCTTGGATCAATAGTCAGTGAGACATTGAGGGTCACAGACTTAATTCATTAAATAGAAGCACCAGCCCAAATGGCCAGTTTCCTGGTTAATTCACATTAACTGTTCCCCCAGGGTTGGTCAGTTGAAGAGAAGCAAATGTTGTGAGACAGGTGACCGTGTGAAGATGGTAGGTGAGGATGACAACAAGTTTGGACTTCCCTGGTCCTTCAGAAGAGTTTTGTTTGGGGAAAATGGCATCATATTTTGTGGCAGGGATTGAAACGGAGAGAAAAGGCCTTTGGGTCATGACTCGGACCCTTTTCTTAGGTGCCCAAGTATCTCTCCAGGGTATCAGCTCTCTTGCAGAAACCTAGGGGCAGGAGAATTTGAGAAATGAAGTGAGGGAAGCATTTGGTTAAGGGGTCCAAGGCATGATCTGGAGGACTTGGCAGTTCAGGGATCTCTGTTCCCAGGGAACCAACTACATTCTTGTCCCAGATCCATCACTCACTAGTGACTCTAGAAAAACTACTTAACACTCTAAATTTCAATGCCCTGAACTGTACATATAGGTACAGCTTCTGCTGTTCATACCACAGCTCTGACATGGGGTGACAAGAGATGATAACAGATAATATATATGCACTATAAAGCATCACACCCATGTAAAGCCTGAAGAGTAAACTTGTACCCTCCCCTGACCTGTAGCCACCCAAGTCCTTTCTCTGGAGGCAGCTACTACCAAACTTCTAGAGACACTTAATAATCAAACATTTGTAGAGCTCTTATGAAGTTACTTACTTTCTTAAATCTTTACCTATATTTAATCATTAGCCTCATACTGTAATACTAAAAAATAGATTTCATTAAAGTTTTCAGAGGACAGTGTAGAGAACTAAAGCACAGAAAGGTTACATAACCTTCTCAGGTCATCAGGCACCGGCACCCATGCTCTCAGTCACTGTGCTCAGGTGATTATCATCTAATCTGTCTTTTGTTGTTGTAAGTGCATGCCAAACTGCAAGATCTCCCTAAAGCCTAACTTTGATTTAGGTGACTCTTATAGACAGCTGGTGAATAATGAGATCAAAAGCTTAAACTGTGAATAAGTTATTACTAATTTCCTTGTGGTGTTCTGCCAGCGAGATGTCAACAGCTTTCTTTATTGTGAAGGCATTTTCCAGGATCTTGTCTGGGTATAGAGAACAAACTTATTCCTCATTTAAGAAGATATGCTGCCTGCCCCCAGAATCATGTCCGAAAAATGGGCATCCAGCCACAACCCAGGGTGCACCCTGCCAGCAAAGCAATTGAAGGCATGGAAATTTACTCATTAAGTAGATTCAAGAATGATGACTAAAGTTCATCCGGTGTGCCATGTGCAAGAGAAAGCTATGGAAATGCTAAGCCATGTGTGAAAGTTTTAATTTACTACATCAACCAGTAGTGCTATGAACATAGAAGTAAAGATGTGTTTACAACTAAAGTTTGGTTCACATTTAACAGTAAGCAATGTCCCAAACCAATGAATGTTAGCTGATTGCTCAGCGTTAGTGGAGACAGACCTTTCCCTGAAACAGTGCCGCTAGATTATTTTTTTTGTTAATAGACCAATATTTAGAAGAGCTTGGCATTAATATAAAAATTGAACAGGTAATAAAGAAACTTCTCAAATACCCACTTCCAATCCTTGGTTTCCTCTATTAACATCTCACATTAGTGTCATACATTTGTTACTATTAATGAACCAATATTGATCCATACTTAACAGTAAGGTTCACTTGTTGTGTTGTATATTTCTATGATTATTGAAAAATATATAGTCTTGTATCAATCAACCAGAATAGTTTCACTACCCTAGCAATCCCCTGTGCTTCATCTCTTAATCCCGCTCCCTTTTCCCTGAAACCCCTAACAATCGCTGACATTTTTTCCTGTCTATTTTTACCTTTTCTAGAATATAGGTGAAATCATAGTGTGTAGCTTTTTCAGACTGACTTTTTTTTTTTTTTGGACCGGCAATATACATTTAAGGTTCTTCCATGTTTTTCTGTGGCTTAATAGCTCAATTATTTTTATCCCTGAATAACAGTCCATTGTATAGATGTAATGGAGTGTTTTGGTTTGTCACCTCTTGAAGCACATTTTAGTTGCTCCTAGTTTTTGGCAATTATGAATACAGCCACCATAACACTGTTTTGTGTCAGTCTTGGCTTATTGATAGTTTTGCTATTGGCTAGGAATCCCTGGGGCCACTCACCTGGGTCCACACTACTTGCTGTGAGCCCTCGCAGACATTACCCTGACCAGAACCTGTGTTTTGGCTGCACAAGTCCTTGTGGTTCTTATTTTGATTGCGAGATGCACCTCGGCATCAATCATCAGGGAACTTTGGAAAATAACCCAACAAGATTTATTATTCATAGGCATTGGAGGGCACATGGCATGCCCAGAGCCACACAGTGAGGTCAAGGGGGAAGAGTTAGTGGGGGAGGTGAAACTGCAGTTCTGCCCTTACTGGGGTCAAGGGTGGAGTGCTTAGGGTTTCACAGGTTCACTCTTTAAGAGTGAATTTAAAACATAAGAGCAGAAATTAGGGCACAGGAAGGGATAAGTGGGGTCACTCATGTCTAAGTTGTTCAGCCAGTGGTTGTGTTGTATAGCTGACCATATGTTTATTCAAGACGGGTGTCTTTAAAATGAATACATCAACAATAGACACTTTGAATTAATTTAACTTGGAGTTGGTTAACTTCTTGGAGTTGTAGATTCTTATCTTGGATCAAATTTGGGATGTTTTGGGTCGTCATTGTTCTAGTATTCTTTCTACTCCTTTATCACTTCTGGGACTTGAAAAATATTTGGTTTACTTGATGGCTTTCCATAGTTGCCTTAGGCTTTGTTCACTTTTCTTAAATCTTTTTTCTTTCTGTTCCTCAGACTTGATCATTTCAATTGTCCTTTCTTCATTTTCAGTGATTCTTTAACCTACTGAAATCTTCTTTTGAATCCCTCCATTGGTAAATTTTTTATTTCAGTGTTATACTTTTAGTGCCAGAATTTGTTTTTGGCTTCTTTTTTATGTTTTCTAATTAACCTTTTGCTGATCATCCAGTTTCGTTCCTACATAGGTTTTCTGGTTCTCCATGTCTTCCTTTAGCTTGTTGAGCATCTTTAATAAATTGTTTATAAATTCTTCATCTAAGCAAGTCTGTCAGTCTTCCCCAGAGATGCTTTCTGTCAGTTAATTTTTTCTTTGAATGGGCTGTACTTTTTTTTTTTCTTCATACGCCTTGTAATTTTTAAAATTACTCTGGACATTTAAATCTTATGATGTGACTCTAGAAATAAGATTCTCCTGCTTTCACAGAATTTGTAGGGTGAGTCTGTACTGGGGATCAACCCGTGATGTAAGCTTTAGGTCTTCTTAGGTCTTTTTTGAAGTTATGTCTCCCTGGGCATGTTCAATGACTTTCTAAACCCCTATGTGTATGTAGTTATTTTTCAATGTCCTAATCATTAAATATCTGGCTCCCAAAAAGATGGAGGGAAAATAAAAAATGAGAAAAAAAGGCAATTTCTCTTTAAATATACTGGAAGCCACTCAGCCAGTGAGAAATGCAAAAATGGTAGCCTGCCTTTGTGTCTACCCTTCCACAATTGAAAGCAGTAATCTGCAATTAGGACACAGATCCCCAGTATTTAGAGGATAAGGTTCTTATTGCCCATTGTGGCCCCTAGGAATGCTGGTATGGCTTTTTGCCACTAGAGTTGGGGTCATGTGTTGGGGATGAATACCTTAACAAACTATTTCACAGTTGCCTGGCTAGTGCAAGCATGTAAAACCACCAACCAATGAATGCATGCACATGGTATAGATTAAGAAGACTGGAAGCAAAAATATACATCAATAGTGGTTATTGTTAAATGGTAGGATATCTATATTTTCAAAACTTCTATAATCGATTATATTTATGACAAAGGATTAATGAATAAATGTGAAAAACATTCTGCTTGAAATAGAATGTAGACCCTTAATGAAAGTTTACTTTTAACCGGCTGCAAAATCATATGCAACAGATGATAAATGCAGTAGCAGTATATGTGGATCCATGGAGACTGAAATGATCTTGGAAAAAGAGGTCAAGGAGTTAGTGGCAATTTACCTGGACTTCACATTGGGAAAAAGGGGTGATGAGACTCTGCCACTGAATCAGAGCATGTAGTTTTGTACCACTTATAGATCAAACATTTCATATTGATTTATATTGCCTTTAACTGCAAAGCCAGAGACTCTGTTTCTCATTTCCCTTCTGCTCTTCTCCTTTGTCATCCTTCTTCCAGCAAGGCAGATGGCCCAACAGCAGGTCAGTTCATGGTTAACTAATAACATCCATAACTCTAGCTCTTTGCCTAAGTCAACCAAACCTTCCTATGTAACACCATTAGTGACTGGTAGTTACTCTGTGTCCTCCTAGATTCCCCTGAGGGCTTATTGGAGGAGCTTTCTGATGACAGAGAAGAGGAAGAGGTCCCATCGAATGCCAGGGTAAGGTCATCTCTTTGTCTGAGGTCATTATGTTGTTCTGTTGCTTTATTTCACGTTCAATTGAATTCATGTATGAAAGTCTGACAATGTATATTATAGACGATATATACAATTTATGTTGTTGGGAGAGTAACAATTGGAAGTCTCTTACCAACTGACATCTGATTCAAGAAGGCACTCAAAAATGACAGCAGTAGTTACAAACTGTATGGTAGTGAGCATTTTCCTCAGCAGCAATTTCTCCTCTTTAGGAAAAAAGTTTGTAATTGCCAACCAAAATGGATTTGATTGATATACCCTTCAGATCAAGCTGGTGCCTTTTGGCACAAATGCGGTTGCTCCATTCTTCCTGTTGGGTTCCCATGAGTCATTAGTGTTTCCCATTTGGTTTTTCAGACTTAACGAGAGAACAAAAGAGTTGTGCAAACAAGATGCAATGTGATCTGATCCTAATGGTGTTGCTTTTGCTATAATTGGAGGCATCCTTGGGCATAAGTGAAAATAGTATGCACTCTGGAATCACCCAATTGCTGGGGGAAAATGTAGATTATTAAGAAAGTTAGAGCTTGTTTGTTGGCTTCTATTTAGAGAGCCACCCTGATTCTGGGCTTCAGCTGGGGATGAGGGCTGGGGATGTGTTGAAAGAAGTCGATTTTCCAGGTAAAGAATCATGGTCACTTTTTCACAAGAAGTTTTGTTTTGTTTAGGTGGTGAGGATTTGGGGGCAGAACAATGGGTTTTTCCCTATGAGAATCTGTGTGGTATGATTTTGTGTGCGTGTGTCCTTAGATTGATGTCTCCTCCACAAGCACGATTTCCAATGTCAACTTAAATGAAAAATCCCGTCACCATAGTTTCATGTGATTATATATTTTTTTTTCAAAATTTATCAAATTATAAACTTTAAACGTGTGTGGTTCATTGCATGCTAGGTATACCTCGGTATACTTGGGGGGTGGGGGGAATCTCATCACCAACTAGGAGAAAACTAGTGGACAAAACTTAGTGTTTCAGAATCACTGTTGTTGGGTCAATAACAATTTCAACTTATAATAAATCTCACCTCTGTCCAGGCCTTTAAATTTCCTTCAAGGCTGTTTGATTGACAGTGATCAATGAAAAACAGCCATCACTATCTATTTCACATAAGAGAAAACAAAAGATAGGGCAGGTAGATGAATTATGGGGAATGGAAGTCACACAGCCTGTGAATGGAGAACCAGGTAGTGCATTTTAGGCCCTTTGATTCCAGAGCCTATGCACTTTCTCTCACACCTCTATTGCCTGGGAGAGATATTGAACTTCTCTTGTGATTTTGGCATCAGTTATGTTTTTATCCTTGTTCTCAATGGTCCTTGTGTGGGGCTCCTGACAGGCCTGAGAGGGCAGTTATCTCAGTGCTTCTCTCTTAGACCCATTAGCACTAATGGGATATTTCCCTCAATGGTACTTGATTTTGGCTCTTCCCTCATTCCTAAACCCTGTGGATTATTGGAGGCCTCACAGTGACTCTTTCCAGACCTTAACTGAGTGCTGGGCAGGGCTCCATTCTTTGCAGGTGGTCCCTGTGTTAGCAGCATGTCACACCCAGTGCTGGGAGAATGGGAGACTGGGGGTAGGCGGGGTGTGGGCTCCAGATAGAATTGGGGAAAATTCAGTCCAACTTTCACCAACTTAGATCTAATATTTTGCTTCAGAAAATTTTGCTCAAAATAGGAAATGCCATTGTTGGGTGGGAATCAGACACGTCACTTACACAGCCATAGTCCCCTATGCCGGGCAAGGAGCCATGTGCACAGTGAGGAGAGAACCAAGAGGTCTTCTTAAGGACTGAGCATTAGGGGCCACCTGGGCTCCCTTCCCAGGAGGACGAAGGGGGACTATACACTGCAAGGGGGGAAAAGAGAAGCTCAGAGATGTGACAAGAACATCACCACTCATTCCTCTGTTGAAACTATCAGAGGAAATAGGATTTTGGTTTCTTCTGAAGGCCTGTTTAATCAATACAAATATAAAATAAGCCAAATTATGTTTTGAGTTTCCTTTTGGATCATGAATCTTATGTGAGATAGATTTTATTTTAGTAAAATTTGATTGTCCTGTAGGTGTCAACATTTCTCTCTACAAAACAAAAAGATAAGACTGCTCAATTAAAAAATGTCACTTGTGTATATTAGAAACTATTTTCTCATGACAAGATTGCCCTAGAAATCTTTAATCTCTAGATTATAAATTGTCAGTGATGCTAAAGTGACCCTTATCGTGTGTGATCAAAGGAAAAAATCAGTGAGGCTCCCAAAATTCATTTACTGTCACCCAGTGGAATCTATGGGTAAAGGCATGACAGAGTCTTGGGCTGGAACTTCAGTGGGAAGGATTGTGGGAGACAGAAAGAAGACACAAAGAACACAGACCGAGTTAGGAGGTTGCAAGATCAGGTGAAACAGTATAGCATTGTCACCTGGGCCAGCACTGCCCACACTTAGGAAGACATTTGGGCTCCTTCTGAGTGGGAATGAGGCAGGACGTAGCTGTCATGGTGGTGTGAGCACTGTGTAGACATTTTCTTAAAAGACTAGAGAGAGAAAGTTTCTTTCTTTTCTATCACCATCTCCACCTATGTATGTGACCAAAACAGTAGTTTCCTTCATGCAAATTGGTGAGAGGAAGAGAAAGGAGTCAAGTCTCCAGTTCTCCAGCCCAAGAAATGCTACCATGGATGAAAGACAGAGTCAGAGAGAAGGAAGATCCCAGGCCTATTCCACCTAGGGAAGGAGGGACCAGATTTTAGCTTTCACCTGTTACTGGAAGTTGCTTGACAAATAGTCTTTGCCTAAGCAGTATTGTCCAAGGGTTATCTGGCCCAGAAACACACTTAAGCTGAGAAAGTCTCACACCTTGTGGCCAGGGCAGCTGTAGAACATTCTAGTTGTGCAGGAGGTAGGAGGTGCACAGACACCAGTGCTTGTTGAGCCCAGAAAAAGTGGGGCAGGTCTTGGAGTTGGGGTGGTCCTCGCTGCTCACTTGTGTGGCTTGGAGATCCCTACAAGGGCACCACCTGTGTCTTCTTCATCTCTTCTCAGCCCAGTGCTTAGCCCTGGGCAGCCTCTCTTAGGCTCTATAAATATATGATGTGCATACCCCTGGGCTGGGGTCTAGTTCGTGGCTGGAAAGATTTCCCCCTCAGCTTATGGTTCCCAAACTAAGCAGGGTGCCCACCTAGGCTCTAGTCCAGGCCAGAGATGAGAAGGATGCACTCCCAAATGCAGTGAGACACGGCTCTTCTGCCCCCACTGCTCTGCTTATGTCTGTTACAGGTGTGCTGGTCATTCTCTTCTACTCTGCTCACATGTGAGCCTCCTGCTGGGAATTTGGTAGGACCTGGTGTTGACTTTATTGCTTGAGTGTCCCCAGGACCTCAGGTATGTGTGCATGTAGCCAGGAAGTACCTACAAGTGAATGATCAGATCAGGCCAGAGAACTGCTCTGCAGGAACAAGCGGGGAGGGAGAGTGTATCTTCCTCATCACTGTATTCTAGAGATGCACTCTCCAGTGAGGCAGCCTCTGGCCAGATGTGCCTGCTCAGTTATAAATTAACTAAAGTAAATAAAGGTAAGCATTCAGCCCCTCAACACACTAGCCATATTTCAAGTGCCCAATAATCCATGTTTCCAACACAGAATTTTTTCACCCTCACGGAACATTCTGTGGGCAGCTGCTCTAATCCTGGCACAGAGTCTGTTCATTGAGCTCATCTGACTTAAAGCATGAACATCCCAATTGGAATTTCAGGTTTATCACGTTGAGGCTACTGCTGTAGTGATTGGTGGAATGGGATATTGAGAAGATGAAGGGGCTGCTTTCTGTCATTTAAAGATTAGGACTGTGATCAATGTCTGGTTGAAGTGCTGTGACTCCGTGGAGCCCAAGGAGCATCTGAGAATCTGGAGAAAGGGCAGGTGATGCTGTGTGAGCCTGAGGGGCCTCAAGAGTAATGTGAAGAAGGGCTGAGCCCTCTCTCCAATCACTTTCTTACTCATATTTGCGTCTCTATGGATTGGGCAGTGGAGAGCATATGTGACTGGAGCAGTGAGGACCAAGTCTCTCTGGGTCAGTAACACCATTCCAGGTCACATTTAACAGGAGAGGGATACTGAAAACAGCCAGCTTATGCTTGCTTCTGTGCAGACTGAGGAAGTGGGTGGGGCGTGAAATCAGAAAGAAAAAGGAAATGAGTGTTCTTTTCATAATTTTAAGACATAAGAATAAGACCTTTAACATCTATTGGCTTTTGGGTGTACTCTTTGTAATCTTCTTTTCTTGCTTTGCTATTTAAAGTTCATCTTTCTTCCCAACACCTGCTTTATTCTGCTTCTGTCTCTGGCAAAAGACTTTGGTTATGTCTGGTTGGCCTGTCCTGGGAACTAAGCATGGGAGTTATCAGGTTGGGATTCAGGCTGAGTTGTGATGGAGGGAGTCTGGTGGAATCGGACTCTGATGGGCACATGACCCTGGAGACAACATTCACTTGTGTGAACAAGGTGGTGGATAGGAACTAGACACCTCTGCACTTTCTGGTCTTGTGGCTGCACCTTCCTGTGTTGTCCTATGTTTACTCTTGGTTTAAGGCACTCTCACTCCTGGGTTTGCAGCATAAAGAGTATTTCCGCTCAACTTCCTGCATGTCCTCCTGGCTTGTTCTGAAATGGTGAGGTGGGACCATGTCCTAGAGCACATTTTTGCCTCCAGTCCTCACCCAAATCCCAAATCCTGGGATATGAATAAGACCTGCATTTGCCTCCATCTGAGAGAGGCCTGTGTCTAGCTGTCCCTCAAGCCTCCACCATGGCCGGCAGGAGTTCCAGAGGACTGTGTGAAGCGTGGGGGCCTGCTTCACACATTGCTCTCTTGGTCTTGCTGTCCTGGTTTCTGGGGATTGAGCAGGCTTAGGTGAGGGCCTCTGAGCAGCAGGGGTCACTGCTCCCCTCCAAACACACTGCTCTCACCGCAGTGCTGCCCCTGACCCCCCACACCCAGTCATGTCTACCCTGTGACCTTGCCTCGGGCCTGCCCAGGGGCCAGCTCTCCCAGTCCTTCCATGACACCTGGCCAGCCCTGGAAGGTACCATGTATTTATGTGGCCACACCTGCTGTATAAACACCTCAGCTTCACTTACAGGCCTAGAGAATCTGAGCAAGTGACTTTACCTTAGATTTCAAGTTGATCCTTTCTGAGGGGCTAAAAAACTTACGAGTCTGCGGCAAGGATTACATATTGCCCAAGTAATTAAGGTCACCCCAGACACAGGATGGTCACTTGTTATGTGGAGTTGGGTGCCACTTTCTCCCACAGAACCCAGCACGACCCAGACTCGTGACAGGTGCTCTTTGAGTCTCAATAGGTTAATTTCTTGATCCACTGATTGATTAGTGATGGTGTCAGTAAACCCATGATCATCACTTTAATGGTCCATATTGGAGAACCATATAGTTGTTGGAGGTGGACAAGGAGAAAGGAAATGGACTTTAATTAGAAGAAAGGGAAGAGGCAAGAAAGTCATGAGGGAAATAAGGTGATGTCCTGCACAGTCCGTCGTGGAAACTGTGACTGCCTTCTTAGAGAAACAAGCTGACACAGGCATGGTTTCCCGGTCACACTTACAGGAGTTTGAAGGCTCACAGGGGCCCCACAGACCTGAGAGCCACTCTTCATTGCAGAGGTGAATTGATCAAGGCCCTGGGGAGGAGCGTAGAGATGAGGACAGAGTGCGTCTTAAGTTCAGGCTTTGTTTATGCTTCTGGGAGCAGCAGTGCCGAGTTCTTACCTTAGCTCATAATTCTCCACTTTCCATTCCGACGGCCACCCCAACACCATTACTGCCCTTGTAACTCACACATGTTGTGTGGATTTAAAAAATCTCCTGCACCGAGAGCATCATCTACATGGGATTTATTTCCCTCTTTCTATCTTTTTTATTCTTTTTCTTATCTGTTGTGACTCTTCCCCAGTCCTTCCTTCTCTCTTTTTATGATTCTCATCTCAAGAGGCTTGGACTCATCCAAGCACTTGAGGACCTGGAAACATCCGTGTCTGTAACATCTCCCTCTAGTTCTCCACGTCCTCTCTCTTGGCACTGCCCTGGTTCCTGACCCCTTTCTGAAACTTTGCATTGTGTTGAGCCACCCTGCATGGCCCAAGGATGGAGCTGGGCTGGGAGTCAGAAGGGCTGTGCCCATCCTGCTGGAGGCGCCTGTGAGGTCTGTTTCCGCCCTGAGCACCCCCCACACAATGACTCTGGATATGCACATTTGTTCCCTTCCCTGCAGCTTTCTAGAAATTCCCTAGAAGGTGCTTCAGAAGGAGCAGAGGAAGCAATTTAGGTAGAAGAATCGAGAGTATAACTGACTTGGAATGCTTGGGATTGAAAGAGTCAGGCAATAAATATACATGTTCTTCATTGCTTCTTACCTTTTTTTGGGAAAGGGGACACTTTGTTAAAAGCAATAAGACAGAGGAGACTTCTGGAGTGGTCTCTGTTGTGTGTGACCATGCTAGGGAGACAAGGAGATGGTAAAAAACAGTGAAGGCAAATGAAAAATATCCTGAGTCTTAGAGGAGGTAGAGTTTGAGTGTCAGGATACTTGAGTCAGTCCAAAGAACAGGAACCTCCTCCCTGCTACTCCTCTCAGCCTCAGCTCAGTTACCAGACAGTTAATTAATGTCTCTATTGCATAGCTTTAGAATTGGATTTAGATATATATTTTATGTTTACTTTTGAAGATTTTTCCATGAAACGACTTATCTACTACAGGTTTCATTTTAAATATATATTTGTATAAGAAAAAGCATCTAAATAGAAAAGCACCCTGAACAAGTTTAGTACTCAATGAATTATGATAGACACTCACCCCAGTCACCACCATCAGGTCACCCCTTCTCTCCTGTAAAGCTCACCCAGTGTTACTTGAGAAAAATAACTGCAAATTTAGTTCTTTCCAGATTTCCATAAGTCAGTGTCTTTCTAGGAATTTTATTTTGTGAAGTTTTTTTTAACTCCTCTGGAAGAGGGTTGTGGGAAGAGCAGTAGCAGAGATTGTGCATGATGACGTGGATGTCAGCACATTTTTTTACCCGCGAGTTACATGATTGACTATAAAATCAAGGCTTCCTGTTCTTCACATAACTGTAGTACTCCATTTTCTTCTTCCACTAATTATTACGAGGAGGTTGATGAGATTCTATTTTTCTTTCTCTTGTACGTCATTTGTTTTGTACTTTTTTTAGAGGGATAGAGAACTTTTTTCTCTTGATGCCTAGTAATGTGAGTATTATAGACCCTGCCATTAGCAAGTGCACATTCAATGCTCAGAGTGTTCTTTTAATATGCAGGTTTAAAGCATTTTCCCCAAGTCTCGACATCTAAGAGATCATCACGTAGTCTTTGGTTTCCTCACTGAGTTCCTTGTTGACAGGCATGGAGACAGTTTCCCCACCTTCATGACTCAGGCTCTGGTGCATTGATACTAGACCTAGGCTCGCCTGGGCCAGTGTAGCTGTAGGAAAACTCCTAGGTGTGGAATCACTGGGCCCATGGGGCTGTGCATGTTCAGTGCTGACACATGAGGCCCATGGCACTTCACAGAGGTCGGTGGCTCTGATGCTCATTCAGGCAGGGCATTTGTCACCGCAGTAGCTGAGCCCTGCCTGTGCACTCTGCAGAGAGAGGAAGGGCCTCGGTGTCTGAGCACCTCCTGCAGGGTCTTGTCCTTCACCTCTCCTTCATTCCTGTGTGCACTTCTGGATCCCCATCCTACATCCTTCTCTCCAGCTGCTTCCCACTCCCTCCTCCCTGCATTACTTCAATGTTCCCTGGCTGACTCCCTGGTTCCATTTGCCTGCCCTTCAGGAAGGCCAGGTTCTTACTCCATGTGGCACTAGCTTCTGGTTTATGGATCCTCCAGATCTTGCCACCACCTTCAACATCTTCAGTGGCCCCGCGTGAAGTGCGGACTCTGCATCAGTGTAGGTAGACCTATATTCAATACTACAAAACTCTCCGATAAGGCTCCCTAAGTGTTTGTGTAAACTTGTCAAAGAGCCCACGGTGGTGGAGGCAGGAGTCCACCTCACATGCTTATTACACTTGGCTCCAGAACAAAAATCACCATTTCCTGAATCTCATATTTTGGGAGGCTATTTCTACTTCTGAGTATTTTTAAAACTAGTCTATGCATGTGACAGTTTCAAACATGTTTGCAATTTCTTCGATATTTTTCCTAAGAAGAAGTGAGGCCTCAGCCCCTCTTTATAACTAGAGGTGCTACTAGTGTTCCTTGTCACTGACAGATGCCTTGGAAACAACACTGTGTCATGTCTAAAGTTATATTTGAAATGACAATAAGCCTCTGCCTAGTCACTCAGTTCACTGCCCTACGGAGCCCTCAGCCACCAGGTACTAGATCTGGATGACCTGAGACTGCCCTGCTATTAGGACACCCAGGCCACATTGGCATGTCTCATGTTGGTCCCCAGCCACATCCAGGTCTAGCTGCAGACGCGGGACTGAGTCACCTCTAGAGCATCCCAATGCCTGGTTGTCCATTCATGCCAGCAAGTGGGTCTTATCTGCTAACACTCAACATCACAGAGAAGAACAGTGCCAGCCCACTTCCCCTTGTCAGAATGCCAGCCCCATGACCACCAGCAAAATAACGCTGGTGTTTCATGCCACTAGTTTGAATGCTTAGTTCCAAGCATTTTTTATTTTTTATACTAAGAACAACAAGAATAACACCTTCGTAGAAAATTTGAAAGTGCAATAGAACATACAGGAAAGTTTGAGTGTTCATCCTTCTTTGTTCTGTAGCCTTCCAGCTTTGGCCTCTGGACTTATCACTGGGTAAGTTTCTGCGTGTCCTTTGAGATTTTTTAATTGAACCACCAGATAGCACTGACACTGTCACAATGTGTCTCTAAGGGCTTTTCCTATATCTCCTCATTGAATCTCCTATGACCACGAACACACAGGGAGCGGACGGCAGGAATGGAGTCCTCTGCTTCACCCTGATCTCCAGACAGGGGTCTGAAACCCTCCCCATCACTGCATTGTAATGTTGTTCTGAATATTCCCCTTTTCATTTTTGCCTCCAATTGCTTTGTCTACACACGCGCGTGCGCACGCACTCACACACACACACATTTTTCTATCAATCTAGGATCATTAAAATTTTTGTTTGGGAAAAACACAATATTACCTGTTATTGTCCATCTCCTCTCAAATGGGTAATCCCTAGAGAAATGTGACACTTTATATTAATTGTAGTTTTTATGAATTCACAGAGACTGAGCAAGAATTAAGCACATGGATTTAATTAGGTATATAGATTAGGAACCTAGATTTAGATAATGATAAGATTTATATAACATAGTTATATGCTTAGAGAAAAATACAACTTTTACAACTGATTTCTACTAATTTTGCTTTTTAATTGATGTGGAACACATTTTCAGTTGTTTGTTCTAGAAATGTCCGGTGACTCAGAAGTAGTAGAAATGGGTGGGGATCATACTATAATCAAAAATAGAAACCCTTTATATAGTCAACTTGTTAGATTTGATTTGTTTACCCTGAAATTCTCACGATCAACTATATTTGCGTGGGGAAGTCACTTTCTCTCATATATCATGTTTCCAGCAAGAGAATAACAATGTGGGGGCCCGGTTTTGAATTTTGGAAAGAAAACATGTTTTCTATTTTAATTCTCTTAACTGCCACTCTTGTCCATGTAAACACACACATGTCTCGAAAGCAGCAGTTGGACCCAGAGTGTGCAGCATGCGTTCATGCTGAAAGTTCTGTGACATGACCTGTCACCATGGTAATGTGATGATGCCCTTCTTGCCTTCAGTTACAACTGTCACTCTGTGAGTTGAGAGGGAGAAGGTGAGAAGGTCTAAAATACTCACTGCTTGAGACCTTGAGATGGGAAATCTCAACTGTTGTGAAGGTACGTTATATCGATCTTCTGAATGCTGTTCCTTCAACGGGGCCTGTTATACTTGATGGAAAATATGTTCGTCATTTTTAAAACCATTGCCAACACTCTCATTTTGACTACAGAGTTGTGAGTATATTTATACATTTGTAGTATTATTTAATTGATATTTCTGATCCTTCTCTCAAGTGGTCTGTCTTAACTATTTTCCTAAATTTAGAACATCGTAAGATACCCTAGTGAACATTTTGTCCTCACTCTCCAGAGAACAGATCCAGAGGACATACTTCTACACTGCTTTGGGCAGGAAGAATTGTTCCATGGATTCACAGAGATTGAGATCCCAACCCAGCAGTAGACATGAGAGGAAAGGGGAATTACAGGTCAACTCCTCTGAATGCGGATGCCAAAATAGGAGCCAAACATAAGCAGTCTAAATCCAGAGGTTTTAGAAAGGAGAGAAGCTGGAATTTCATGGGGCATGTCCATGGGGCGATGCACACAGGACCACTGGGAGTTTGGATGCTGTCTGGAGGTGACTGGTGACATGGGACAGAGCCTTCGAGTACGTGGAATAAGCACTGGGTGACATAGATTAGGAGGGCTT